>NC_082711.1:95649398-97004898 GCF_030144855.1 Hypanus sabinus | reverse complement strand
CTAGTCCCATCAACCTGCATCCAGACCATTGCCCTCCATCCACTTTTCATGCATGTTCTGATCCTAATTTCTCTTAAATATCAAAATCAAACCCTCATCTGCTGGCAGCTCGTACCGTACTATCAACACCCTCTGTTTTCCTTAAACATTTCACCTTTCAACCTTATCCCCTGGCCTCTAGTTCTAAACTCACCCAACCTCAGTGGGAAGAAAAATTACTCTATCTAAAAACCTCAAAATTGAGGTACCCCTAACAAATCTCTCCTCATCCTCCAATGCTCTAGGAAACAAGTCACAGCAACATCCTTGTAAATTTTCTCTGTATTCTTTCAATCTTATTGATATCTTTCTTGTAAGTAGGAGACTAGAAATGCACACAATACTCCAAATTGGCGTCACCAATTTCAACTTAACATCCCAACTTTGATTTATGAAGATCAATGTGCCAAAAGCTCTCTTTATGACCCTATCTACCTGCGACATAATTTTGAAAGTTCAAAATACATTATCAAAGTATCTGCTCTATATACAACCTTAAGAATCGTCTCCTTACAGGCAGCCACAAAACAAAGAAACCCAGTAGAGCTCATTGTAAAAAGAAGACCGTCAATAACCAAAGTGCAGAAAAAAAAACAAATTGTGCAAACAATAAAAATAAGCAAATGCCATTCAGAACTCAAGTTGACAAAAGGGAGTCCACAGACACGAATTCAGTCACAGCCGATCTAATAGCCTATTAGTTGCAGGCCACAGCCTCAGTTCAGTGCAGAGATGAATAAATCTTGTGAGCAGCAAGCTGAACACAGCAATGAAATAAAGCATGGGATTTGGGAATCCTTATTAATGGATATGAGTGATCAGGATGTATTGCTCAAAGCCAGTGCTGCTATAATGAAATATAATACTTGAAAATCATTAACTTTACCATACGTGTGAGATCATTTTAAATTTAGAGCCAATGTATCAGAGTGGTTGGGTCCTGCCACTGACCACTCAGCTTTCCTTCCCAATGTTTTTGCAGTGTATACAGTACTTGCAGAACTTCCTGCTGCCCTGCAACTGCAGGCCAGTTATCGTGCTTACATTGCTGCACAGTGTTGGTGAATTGTGAGAGTTGTTTCCTGGCATGTTGTGTCATTCTTCAATATCTCCCAGATCAGTGCAGCTATGGTGCATTTCTCCTTCAGGCAGTGCAATCTGCCTGTAAATTATGGAGGTGAGTTTAAATTACAGTTACCACTCATCCAATTGGGCCCATTTTAACACAATGAACAGCGTTGTTACAACTGATTCAAAGCACAGGCAGCAAAAAAATTACTTACATCAGATTCAAAGTTTCTGATTAACTGTATGTTATAATCCTCCCTTCTGTTTTGGTGGACCATTCAGTTTAATTCTCTAAAATTTGGAGAATACCTGTGATCCACTCACATTAACTCCGATACAACCCTGCTTTGTCAGTTAAAGGACAAACCTGTGGTTAAATGTTTAAATAAAAGACCTTGCAGGAAGTTTGCACATATATTAAAATATATTATACTCAAATCAAACAGCTTAGTTTTCATCAAATGCTTAAAAGGAAATAAAATAATGTCTTCAATTTTAAGCATGGTCACAAAATAGGCAATAGCTACTGTGATACGTTGCATGCATGCACCTGATAGAAATTTTCTGTAATAAACCTTATGCATTCCGTGCATTGATACTTAAAAATTGTACCTGTGTCTAAACTTTGTCAAAACCTAGAACTGGCAATTTAGTTATTATTTATCTACCCTATGACAGCATTGTAAATGTAAAGAAAGTTCTAAATCTAGAGATCGGTATGTTTCTCTGTGTTGGGATTACCTTTATTGAATCTGGTTATATAGGAGATGTGTTGGGGTAGCATCTGCACTGAAGCTGACCATCTATTCAATGACTAATGATAAGGGACCAGAGTGAAAGTGAAAGGCAAGGATAAAATAATGTACAGAATGGACAAATGTATTCTAACAAAAACGTAGATTAATAAATATTGGATACATTATCGGAGTTCAAGTCAACTGTTAATTATGTAGAGACAACAGCCTTTCGTGTGAATATTTACTCTTCATTTCTAATGGCTTTGCTCCCCAATTGCTCAGAAAGTTGTGCTTTTCATTTGTTCAGTTTCATACATGCTTTTTTTCCTAAACTGAAAGAAAGGTTTGAAGACATAAAGCTCAGAGGCAGGTTAAATTAGCATCCTAAGGCTGGTGTTCTTTTCATTTTAACTCCCTACCAGCAAGAGTGCGGGAGTCTGGAACATTTATTCTGTGGAGAACATCAAGCATGACACTCATTGTTCAGCCAGTGACACTCCAAGAGCTCTATTGCATTGTGTCACAAAGTCACTGCTGTAATCCCATCATACGGTAATGGTGAGGAGCGATATCCCTTATGAACACCGGGGATAAGTAAGGCAGATGATGTAGAGATTGTAGATCACGTGGCATTTTCTACCACTCGTGGCCTTGTATTTACCTTCAAGCAAAAATGCTGACCATATTCAGCAGTACAGCGGCACCCGTGAGGCAAACGGATGGACAGGTGTTTCAGGTATGGTAAATGTTTCATTTCACCCCACTACACAAACCCTTCTGCCCTCCCAGGAAGCCAACTCCAGCATTTTCAGCATTTGTTCCGGATTTCTCTCTTCCAATATTTCTACTCGACTTTTCCTCCCTTCCTCCATTCTCACCCTTAATGTCTGACCATCCTGTGCGTGCATATGAGGAGTTTCCTACATGTCTAGCTTTGTGTGTGCGCGCTGCCATTAAAACTCAGCCATAGTGACAATTTCCACTGTCTCATCAGTTCCTTTACGCCGTTCATTTCTCAGTGAGCGCTCGTGTCATTCAGCACCTGAACAGGTTCTTCCGCCCACCACGTGCATTCCAACTATCAGCACGAATCCCTTTTATCAGCATCTGACCCACAGCCCCCTTGGCCTTGGTGATTCAAGTCTGTTGCAGATTATTTGTAAATGTTACGAGGGGACCTACCTTGAACCCCCTTCTCAGTCAGTGCATTTCAGACTGCAATTTCTTTCTGGATGAAAAAGACATCTTCAGAAGCCCTCTCACCCGCTGCTTGCCCTAAACCTATGCACTTGAATAAATTCAATAAATCTGAACGTTTCCTGCCTTCATTCATTTCACTGCACGTTTACTTGACCAGCATAGTAACGCTGCTCCAGCGGCCCGTATTGAACTCCGATTTGTGCGGCGTTTGGACTACCACGTGGGTCCCTCTCCCCACCCCCGAGTACTCCGCTTTTCTCCCACGCCCCAAACATATTGGTAAGTAATTGTCCGCTGATAAATTCCCCTAGTTTGTAGGAGAGTGTTAAATCTGGGTGGGGTTGATGTGAAGGTAGGGGGATTAAAATGGGATTAGTGAAAATGGGTGTTTGATGGCTGGTGTGAACCCACTGAACGAAATGGCTTGTGCCCCCAGCTTTACATTTTCACCAGGTGCGCACACTGCCATGTGTGAAAATTCACTGTTTTTCAGTGTTGCTGCAAAACGAAACACCCTGAATCCGAGTTTCGGGTTTAATGAGATGAGACTTTGCGTAGGTTCTCTGACCCCTGTTTTCCCAGCCTTCATTCGGGAGTCTGCCACCTGCCTCATGTCACTTCAGCCTAAGTTTAACAACGTTTGCTGCCCTTGATGTGGATGGTAGCAAACAGACCTCAAAAGACATTTCCTTTATTTTTGCAATTTTCACGTCAAAATTCAGGCAATTTTTTAGAATTACTTTGAAGGTAACTGCAAATAATCGTTTTCAAGCAGGAATGCGTTTCGTTCATTTTCTGGAAGAAGGAAGCGCGCTAAAGCACTGTAGCAGTAAAATAAAGGGTCCTTTAACAAGGGAAGTGACCTGCAATTGGAAATTGTGAATAATGGTTATTGGTCGCGCCATTTCAAAGCCAAGGCGAGAATCCCCAAGATGTCTCTGAGCGCCAGGGAATCGTTCATAGTAGGCAGAGTTTCTTCCGTGTTCAGGAGACTCCAGAAGGAAGACTTTGTTCGGCAGACCAAGTTTAAAGTACCCAATAAAATTTGCCCGTCTTGTTCTTTCGACTCGCCCCGCTTCCCATTTTAAATAGCAAACATGATTTTATTAAAGGCCTATGCCATGACCGTAAGATTCCTGTAGTAGAGGAAAAGTTTGACTTCTTTGAAAGTAAATAAGCTTAACGTCAGGAAATTTACCGCAGCAATACTGTGACAAAACAGTTTAAATTCAACCTCCAAAAATCGTGAGTAAAAATCCGTTCGAGACTAGCTGATTAAAGTAACTGCACCGAGGATTCTGCTGGCAGTAAGACAGAGGCTGCTGAAGTCGAGGCATCGTTCGGTATGTTTAATAATATTTACTTCACGTAAAAAAACATTGAAACGAACAACAGGCGGAAACACCTGAGGTCCGCTTGAGTAACTTCACCGTGAGCATCGGGCAGTTGCTAGGGCGGGTTTATTTTACGTGCCTGTTTTACCATTCACTAAAATTGTCAAAATAAATTTAGTCGGTCAGGGATTAGCAGAGATGACCAGCTTGGAATGAATGGATGAAAACCTACCCTTGCAGTAGATGAGATATACATTTATCCTTGAAATTTGTCCGCTGTTGTATGCGTTAAGATGAGACTTCAAGTGCATGTGAAAAATATTATTCAAATAATTGTATGAAGATGATTATCGAACTGCCGCAATTGTTATTCCGTTCAGTTTAGCTTAAAATGCCCAAAACGCTGCGTTCCATTCAATTGGAGAACGAGTACATTACCTGTCGGTCTGTGGTGAACACTTTCCACAGCTGCCCTCCCTTATTCCGATTGAATTAAGTTTCCGGCACCGATATGACCGAAACACGAATGGGAAGTTCAGCAGAACGGAGAGAAGAACCGACCGGGGCATCATGGCCCATGGTGATAATCCTGTTGGTGGATCAAGCACTCGCCCATCAGAAGAATCAGTTCTAATTCTCCTACATACTTTTAAAAACCAACATTATCGAGCCAGCACCTTGACGGAGCGATAGCGAGCATTCTTCCACAATGCAGTATACTGAACATGTGCTTATTATGGGTGCTATACGCTGGCGTTACTTTCAAATCAGTCGCTATTACGATTTATAACTACACTTTGGAATATACTATTGATGTGCATATTAAATATGTGCTTCAAATAGTTCAGAGAACTATTTTGCGTATTTCATGGAGTTTATCACAGAGTAAGAATTTCGATGCTCGTTTAAAGTATTTCATCTGCAATGATAGACACCTGAGAAAAGCCTTATTATGTCAAAGTTAAAAAGTTACACTAGAATTTTCCTGTTCGGTAAAGGATATAAATATTGTTTCCATTTTATCTAAAGTACCTGTTGCATGTTGTACTTATTTATTGTTATTTTAAACAATAGATCTTATTCAATTAGTTAAATGTATCAACCGCTAAATTTTGTTTAATATTAATTTAACAATACACTTATTTACCTAGAATTTAGCCGTATTTGAGCAACTTTCCATAATTCGATTTAGACGAGGTTCAACGAAAATATTATGAACATTAGAAAACTAATTAAAATAAATAATTAAACCGGAAAGTTTTCACTTAGGTTTAAATTTAAATTTAAATTCAATTAAAACCATCTAAATAACAAAATAAAGTTACGACAGAGTTGCCGAATAAAAAAAAAGTTTTGGGCTGGGAAATCAGATTTTCCTCATGCACGATATTAAAATTAGTTCATAATTCATAGGTTTAGATTTTATCCTATCTTCTGAAGTTGTAATTTTCTGTCTTTATGGAGAATTATGTCAGGGCACGCCCTCCCCTTCTCACACACACACGCTCACGCTGTTCACTCATCCCTTGAAGACCCCTGGTATAAAAGCTGCAGTCAGAATTCAAACTCGAGCCAGTTCCTGAGGCTCTGATTGACAGCCGCAGGTTTCTCCGAACCCCCTCCGCCCCCTCCCTCCATCCCCCGAGGTACAAACGTTCTGGATATCTGAAACCCTGGAGGTGCCAAGAAATTTTTTGGAAATAAAACAGCCCTCCTCCTCTTCCACTTCAACCGTTAACTGCAAACGCACTACATTTTAAATTCACCAGCAGCAAATCAAAACAATTTATCGCGATGCGGAAAAAAAAGAAAGCTTCCCCTTAACTTTGAGAAAAGTTGTTTCTCTGCGCCTGCGAATTTCCGGTCGTTAATTGTCATGATTTATAGGGCTGGTTTTTTTTTGGAGGTAGCTTCACATGTGGTTGAGACCTCGCCTAAGATCCAGCCCCCCTCTCACGTTACCAGCTATTTATATATCTTCCACGATTTCCCCCTTAAACTAGCTCCTGGGACAACGTGCGATTGGCTTCACTTGTCATCCGAGATTCAGGGTTAGCTGGTGTGTGTGTGTGTTTGTGTGCATGTGTGTGTGTGTGTATATGTGCGTGTGTGTGTTTACTCTGAGATCACCGGCTGTTTAAGAGCGATTGATCCTGATCGCCTTTAAAGACCCTTGCATTTTTGGAAGCTGTTTACTTTGAAATCGAAGGTGCTTTGGATATAATTCCAGCCTTTTGGAATTTGAAACCCTGCTACCATGGATCATACAATATTCAGCTGCCTGCGCAGCTCACATACCCCAGCCCAGAGTCTGCACCACTTCTCTCAGTCTCCACTAGCACTTAACGGAAGATCAGACCATGTGGCTTTTCCAGACCTGTCTTCTTCTTGTATCATAGCTGGATTTCCTAATGAAGAAAACATGTTTACAGCTCAGCGTCATCATCATCACCTACATCATCACCACCGAGGTCACCAGCAGCAGCAACAACAATCAGCTGCCCAAGCTACCTGGCACATCCCCCAGATCTCCTCGCCCCCTCCCCTGGCCAGGCACGCTCTCTGTGTCCAACCGGAGTCGGCCCCCCCCGATCTAGGGTCGAATCCTCAAAACTTGGTGGACTGCAACCCCGGCTTGACTGCCAACAACCCCAACGCGGCATCTAGTGTTCCTGGGGATTACGTGAGGCCGCCGGACACCCCCGTGGAGTCGGAGAAAAGGACCCCCAAGAGGAAAAGCGATGGCTCAGGTAAGGAAGCGTCCGAATCGGGGACATGGGACAACAGGTCAAACCCGCAACCATCGATGCACCGTGCAATCCAACTATTTCTGACCAGAGATCTGCAGACCCAGAACACACAGATTCTTCAAAGTCAATTGATCCTTTGTTTGGAATAAAATCGTGCAAATACTGATTCATCGGATTGGTCCCACCAACTAATGGCCATTATCAATCCAAAATTTGATTTTGTTTTCTCGGAGATTAGTTTTGGGGTTAATTTGCAAAATGTGATTACTACCAGCTTCTCTCTCCGCAGCAGAGTTCTGTGGCAAATGAAGCAGCGTTTTAACTGCGGATTAACACAATTTGTCCCTCAAAACAAATTCAGCGTTAAGTATTGTCCTTCGGTTACTTGCCGAGCGGCGAGAAAGTACTTTCAGCGAGTGAGGCTGCCGAATCTCAGGCAGTGAACCTAACCAAGTAAACTGCGAAGGGATTTTTAAACTAATTCCGCGATTCAGCCACCGTGTCGCTTTTCAATCAAGTGAAATTAAAATCCAAGATATTGGTACTTGTTTCACGTGCACTTGAAACTGAACCGATCTGAGTACAATCAGTTTCATATACACCGAAATGCAGGGTTTGGGACTTGAGATTTTATTCCCGTCAACATTGCTGCATTTTAACGCAGTCAACTCCAATTTGCAATAAATTTACACGAAGATACCTTTAGAAATAATAACTTCTTAAACGTCCCATTTCAATTCATGCCCTGATTCTGTTCGATAACCTCCATGTATGTTCCTGCAGATTCGTTTCCGGGCGTTACAAGGTGCAGTCTTTCCTGGTTTCATCATCTTCATCAATTCTAACCGGCGTAGACAATTCTAGTGAAGAAGTTTAATAGTTAATAATATTTATGACCCAAATGGTCACTTCGCGGGATACCCAATCAAGCTGTAAATAAGGAATCATGGATATTAGGAATAGACTTCTTACACTGAAGTGCTTGAGTTTCACTAAAAGCAAATAAAATATTTTAAATATATAACAGATACCCCTCCTTTTTACTTTCTAGTGGAGAAGATTGCTATGTCTTTTATAGCCTTAACTGGGAAAAAGTAAAAAAAGATTATTTTTATATGTAACTGGAAGTGCTAGATCAAAGGAGACGGAACACGCGGAACACAATATACCCTCTTCATAGAAACAATTCTCCTCGAGGTTTATGCCAAAAATTACTGAGATTTACTTTGTAACATAAATCTATCGTCGGTTAATGGGCTACATTTCCTCTGATTCCCACATTCATCACCGAACCTTACATGAATAGAGCATAAGCAGGAAATATAAAAGTCCTTTTCAGTTTCAGTGCAGAAACTGAAAGTTGAAGTTGCAAAGGCGCGGGCTTTATGGGGTGTTTTTACACCTGCCGTCGGCTCCGTTTCGCTCCTCGGATTATTTGTATTCCTTTCGCGATGTAAACAAAGACGCAGGTTTTCAGTTGGAGGGAGACGTGGAGAAGCTGCTCTTGTCTCAGTAATTACCTCAGTCTCTTGGAGATCGCCTTCCTGAAGTCCACTCAGTGCTAAGTAAATAGAATCAGAAACTTAAGAGACCGAGAAGATGTAAATAATTTGCGAAATTCTGCAAAATAATTCAGTGTAGTGTAAGGCAGTCACTAAATGCAAGTCATTAAAATCATGTCCAAGTTTCGTTTGCAAATTCTCAAACTAAAATTACTTTTAATTCATTATATTATTTAAATAAAATTTAGTTTATAAATCAGGCTATAACTTTAATGCGATGTTGATAGTACATGTTTACTAGCGAATGCAACAACACACAATGCTAAATATAACAGAAGTTTATTTAAAGCTTAAATATCCATATTCCTTTTAGCAAGAACCTTTTATCTCAATGATATCTGGAAATTTGTGATGTCCTATTTTGTCTTTGTTGTCTGTTTTGAAAGCAGTCAATGAATGCATCAATGACTGCCTTGGCCATGAGCGATAAGGGTTTATTTCTGTGCCCTATTTCCATTACCCTACTCTTCTAATTAATTGTTCAATTAAATAAAGGTAATAAGAATCAAGTGGATTATCTGGATTATTATAATTCTTTTGTGACATGTTAAATAATCAATATATATTTAGAAAAATTAATATGATATTTCGGAGGAACATCCTAAAAAGGTTAATCTATGGATCCTAAAATAAACCATCCAATTCACATTACAAACATACAGCATGCAAATATTGTATAGATTCATTGAGGATATAATATTTATTAAAATATTTTGAACAATAATTTATTTTGATATGATTTGAAAAAATTGATTTAGTTTGAAAAGATCTGATTTTATATCTATTTGTGGTAAATGTGATTTTGGTTGACAGGTAAGAATTACTTTGTTAAAGTCTTGCAATGACTTACCAATGCCTAACAATGGTAATTCTGATACTGTGCTGGAAGCTCATACAGATTTGCAGATTTCTTGATCCAAGAGATCTGGTGAGATATGTATTTTAATCATAGAGGATTTCATTATTAATTTGTGGGTGTGCCAATAGCATTGGGTAGTAATTATAGTGAAAGGAAGTACTTTTCTTGGCAATAACTTTCAAGTCAAACGGCAATACATGCTCTTAAGTGAAAAATTCACAGATAAAGAGCAATTATGAACAATCAGCTACAAATATTTCATATGTATACTTGGTCCAGGGCTTTGCTTTTAAAAAGGTTCTCGCAAGATGTTTTAACATTTTATACAATCAACGTTGATTATCCATTTTTAGTGTTGAAATACTGGTGCATATATATTTAATTACAATATATTACAGTATAATACTCAAGAAATGTAGGGGGCCAGACACTAGTACTTCTGAAAATGAAGTCGGATCTGCATTTCATACAGCTGTTAAACACTGCATTGCCTTATCTGGGACAAAGTTGAGGAAGTTCTTCATGATAATTAGACAATGTTTATCTTTCACTTAACATCACCAATAGAGTAATTACTTAGACATTTTCATTTTGCTGTTTATAATACACTTACACAGACAATTGGGTGGTTATATTTCCTACAACACAGTCTTTGGTACGCATCAAAATAACACCATTAGCTTTAACATTTCTGGAATATCCTAAGGGTTATGTGAAGCATTTTAATAAGACAGGGTCTTTTTAAAAGTAAGTTTAGATTTGTTGCTGAAGCGATTATCAGGAATCTAAATTGTACCTCTTATTGTCCTGGCTGTAGAGACACAAGACAGCAGTTACAAGGGAGAAGTGAACAGCAAACCAAGGAAAGAAAGAACAGCCTTTACCAAAGAACAGATTAGAGAATTGGAAGCTGAATTTGCTCATCACAATTATCTGACCAGACTGCGAAGATATGAGATAGCAGTAAATTTGGACCTCACTGAGAGACAGGTAAGATACCTATTGATTTCAAATATTTTCAGAAATTCAACAGAGGCAGAAAAATGCATATTTTTCTGAATTCCAGCATGGACGGACAAAGATAGAGGACTGATAAGTGTAACAATCAATTAACCTTTACTGAAATTATAAGAGTTTTAATATGTGGCAGAAATGTCAACCTTGGTCTCAAGTTTACCAACTCATTTCTCTTAACATGCCATATTGTACTGAAATCAAACAAGGCAAGCCAATTCTAGATTGATGTGCATGAAGCTATTTAAGTCTACCGTTATGATTGGAGAGACGGGTTGCATTAGGTAGCAATATGTGACTTTTCTCTAAGTAATCATCTCCATCCATGACTCCATTTTTCATTTTTTTTATATTTTAATTATACAAAGTTCTACGTGTTATTTTAATTCCATTTCTTCTTAATTTGATGTGTCTGTGTTTAAAAAAAGAGAAATGTAATTATCCAGTCAGATTGTGGCAGGAAAGAGATCAGGTGATTTTAAAGGAATAGTATTTCTCTGTATAGTTATTAGAATTTTTTCCCTATTATACACACGTGGAATGGGAGGCTATAATCTGTGTTGGAATAATGTAGTTTTTGTCAAAAAACATTACTTTTGCCACTTCACATGGTAAATATATGACTTGTTGATTTTCTTCTTCCATTCATTAAGACAATTTCCTTAAAAAATTCAAGCTAAGTACTTATTCTACTATTGTACTTACTTAGACGTGTTATTAAAAAAAAACAATTGGATGACTCTTCTCTCAGATCTTGGAATGAAAGCCATATCCCCATCATATCATGCACACCCATTAGTTTATTTGCATTGATATATGACTGTGTCAGATCTTGAACTAATTTTACACGAGATTAGGATTAAGAATATATTTATGCCAGCCTGAGGTGAATTTCCCAAATTGTAACCCACACAAGACTCTGAGCAGGAGGTGAACATTATTTGCTATAAAGTTTGATCTTAGAAATTAACACCCCACTGTTTATACATCCGTAGTTTCCTTGATTGTGTTGTGAAGTGGTAATGAAAGTGGTACATGTATGAATAGAGTGCAAACTATAAATTGCTGGTAAGTAAAAAACACCGAATAAAGTAAAAAAAGAAGTTTTGCAGATTTTAATTTAGTCTGTTGTCAAATACCTACAGCTACTCGTTCATAAATAGAAAAGTAAATATTTAATAAAAAGTAAATATTCATGATATATAACAAAATCCCTATTAAAATTATCCTTATTACTCACAACTCCTCTAGCTATACATAAACCATGGAATATACTTAAGTCCTACTCCTTGATCTTTGTCACCTCTTAAATCAAGCTCACACGCTTTCAGCTAAATTACTGTTGTAAAGGAATGAGAGGCTAGAAATCATTCTAGCAAAACTGCTCAAAATGTTTTAACCCTTTGGCTGCAACATATTGGGAAGTATTGTGTATTCAAATAGATTTTTAGAAGCTTATTTAGACAAGGTGGCATATGGGGGGAGGTTAAAATATTGAATAAGAAACACAGCTGTGATGGCTAAATTTTAAAAATGGTACACCACTAGATCTCTTACAGTTTCTTAAAAAGAAAGTTTGAAGATGACCCAGAGTACCTATAGTGTACCAATATAAATACACAGTATCATATCAATTTTCTTCAAATGCTCAAAGTGAATGTGTTTCATTAACATAATCTCATAATAGATTTCATCAGTTCTATTGAAAGATCAAGCTGAAATGTTAACCCTTGTTTCACATTCCAATGTTCCGACTGACTTGCTGCACATTTCCAGCATTTTCTATTTCGTTAACTAAATAATGACTTACTGTGATTTTTTGGTCCTAGGTTTTATACCAATTTTCTTAGCTTTTTCTACAACATGCATTAATACTTAAAAAAAATCTAGTAATCTGTATATTTAGGATTAAATGAAAAATATGGTAAAATTAAAATAATAAAAGTACATTATATAAAAATGAATATATCTCAAAAGTCACACCATTTATTGAATATAATACATAATGCAATGTAACCCATTTTGATAACTTTTAGATAAATATTAATTTTTTTCTCTTAAATAACACTTAAGCAGTTTAAAATGATTGTATTCTTATGAAATTTAAAGTACAAAAATGATTCACTGTTGAGACTCATTTTAATCCTTGAATGATTTCTATTGTATTGCTGAAATAGTAATGAAATTACTCTGCTTTGCTTTTACAACACAGGTCATCCTCAAGACATAATTTAAACATAATCTAGAGTTAAAAATAGTGAACTATTTAGTTTGCCATCAAAAATCTCATAGCACCTTACATTTTACAGAATTGCAATGAGAGCAGTTAAAAATACAATTATCTTTAGAAAGTTACACGAATGAATAAAAGTAGAGCTAGTAATATAACTCCTGATAGTATTTACCGTGTAGTAAATGAAGGTAATTTAAATGCTGCTTTCTACTGCAAAAATAAAGTGGATCTTCATACCATTTACCTGATAAAGTGGCACTTCTATGCCTCAAAAGGCACCACATAAACTCCACAGTCCATCCTCAATATTACCTTCTACACACAAATTATTTTCACACTATTCCAACAAATGCACAGATAAATTTTATATTTTCTAAATATTTGATGGAAATGAGATTGTTACAGCTTTAATTGGCTAATTGGAGCAGACCTGAACAAGCTCATAGCTTGGCTCTCTTTGAGTCAGGCTTACGAATGTGTAATGATTTCATCATCTATCCCATTAAGTCATTTCATCTTGGACGTATCTTGAATTTAATTGGAGTTCAAATTAAATATAATCATTCATATGTTGTTTGCATTTTTCCTGGATGTTGTCAAGAACAAAAGTAGAATAACTCAAGAATAGCTTCATGATTAATCGTCAGTTTTTACTGGAAACATTCTGACAATGGTCTCCTCTACAAATCAGGAGTCTGTTGAAAAGACTTTAGGTGGCAATGCCATCTGGAATTTTAACTAAGCTGCTAAGCAAGCGGTGTGTTTCAAGCATTACGCAGAGTCTGCAGTATTTTATAGAGCAGAAAACAATGGTTAAAACAATGTTTCACTACAACCTGTGATTTCAGTTTGAGCAGTATCGAACATTAAATTACAACACAAACGATTGCACAATGTCTTTGTTTATTAATTGATATCGTCAGGCTATTACAATGATTGTCATTACTGTTACTTTGTCATTTATATTTAAAGGTTATAGATTCTTGTTTCTTGAAATCTTTTTAAAATATAGGTGTAAGAAAAAATGATCTATGTAAGGTATTGAAAACTGAAATGAGAAATGCCAAGGATCATAAGAAATTAAGAATTGTGTTCTTTATATTTTAATTTTTCACCGAGGCGGTTTAAGTATAGCCATAAAATCACACCTTATCATCATGCTTTATCAATATTAATAAAGAATAGTAAATTATACTCTAAAATAAATAGTAACCAGATTATCCCACTGTAAAATCATTTTCCTAATGCTCAGCATTAATTCTGGCATTGTTATTAATTGGCATCTCAAGATCTGATTAATTTCTTTGTGATGTTCTCAAGATAAATATTATTTAGAGACACCGAGTCATATAGCATGGAAATAACCTGAAGTCCCAGTGAGTCTGTAGCAACCATCAAACACTTACTTACATTAATTTAATACTAATCCCATTCATTTATTCTGCCCACATTCCTATCAGCTCTCCCCAAAGCCTCTGGAGGCCAATTGATCTATTAACCACAATGACTTTGGGAACTGGGAGGAAATCAGAATATCTGGGTGAAACTCACACAGTCACAGAAGAAGTCAAAAACTCTATATGGTCAGCACTGGAGGTCAGGACTGCCCATATGCTACTGAAGCTGTGAGGCAGCAGCTCTAATATCTGTGCTGTTGTTTCACCCTTTTCTTTCCAGGTTAGCCTACTTGCATCACCAACAATCTGTCCCAGATTTTTTTTTCTACAGAAACCATTGTCCATAGGTTAGAACATATATCTACTTCTTTAATTTGTGTCTAGAAGCTGCAAGTTTGAGCAGCAGCAGCCTGTGCTGAGAAAATACAACCATACCTTTTAGAATTAAAATATTGAATATTTATTAGATAACAAACTGAGAAATGAAGAAGAGTATAATTAAAATAACTGGATAATATATGACTTCCTCAAAAGATAAACTAATTTATTAGGTCTTGTCCTTAGTAAACTTGTTTAATATTAATAAGTCCAATTTGATTTTGAAATAAACATTACAAAGAAATGCTCACAATCTAGAGTAAATGTCTTGATTGATTAAGTACAAGTGGAGGCTATGTAAGTAGAGTAGATGAGGAAAGGCTGACCAGATTATTCTTGCATCAGTTGATCTCTAGAAACAGGAGAAGGGACTTTATTGAAACACATGAACTCCTGAGTGATCTTGATGTGAAAAGGATGTTTTCTCTTGTGGGAGAACTTGGACTACGTTTTACTGATTAAAAACATAGTTTGTCCATTTAAGTGATGAGATGAAGTCTTTTATTCAGAGGATCAGTCTTTTGACTCTGCCACAGCAACAGCATCTGCAATCTCTTGTGTCTTCATCTTTGGAACTCTTCTTCAAAGTGCAGTGGAAAAAGAGCCACATAATTTTTTTTTCAGGTAGAGACAGATAGACTCCTGGTAAGCTATGGGTGAAGGCTACTGCAGGTAGATGGGCATGTAGAATTGAATTGCAATTGTGATTTTAATAAATGGCAGAGCAAGCTTGAAGGTTGGAGTGATCTTGTGTTGACATAATGGTTCAATATTGAGAATGCTCATTGGGTATTGGAATCTGACCAGCCCATGTCCTGATCTGACAGGGTATATTTTCACAATGCTACTCTATCGGCAGGTTTCCACCAAAGTGCTGGATCTCCAGAGATGACCGAGATTAATAAAGCATATTGCAGATGTTTTCATCTATGATCACTCTGATTCAGCAACCATCTATCATCTCCACCCCTTTTTGACAATATCACACCCACATACACACACACACACACACACACACACACACACACACACACACACTCACACACACACACACAGTCAGACTAGCATAGATTTTTTCTACTTAAAGCATAAATCTATGTACACACACACACACACAAACAGCACATACATAAACAGACACACA
Organism: Hypanus sabinus; assembly: GCF_030144855.1. Lineage (NCBI taxonomy): Eukaryota > Metazoa > Chordata > Chondrichthyes > Myliobatiformes > Dasyatidae > Hypanus > Hypanus sabinus. Next base: position 96,989,183 of record NC_082711.1, on the reverse strand, counting down.
GAGTCAAACACAAGTACAAATGCATACACTCATTTATTATTTTTACAGATAAATGAACTATTGATGTCTTTGTCTAATAAAGTTAATGACTATACTAAGGAATATATCAAGTTCAAGTTTAATTTCAGGGTAATTGTCATCTGACTGTATTTATGCACAGTCAAATGAAACACCAGTACTCTGGACCATGGAGCACCCACAAAACATATATCACACACAGCACGTAAACCAAAGTATTACCATAAATGTGTTAATAAAATATAATTCAAAATTAATGCAGTGGGAAGCAAAGGTAAACAGTAAACAGTACAGTCGACAGTAAACAGCTCGCTGTCCTAATGATGGGACCTCAGTGATGGCAGGGTATTTGTATGTCTCACAGCCTTAGGGAAGAGGCTGTTACCCAGTCTGGCAGTCATAGTCCTGATGCTTCTGTACCTCCTTCCTGACAGTAATGGGTCAAAGAGATTGTGGGATGGGTGGTAGGGATCCTCAACAATGGTTTAGGCCCTTCCTCTGCAATTCTCTTAGTAAATGTCACAAATAAAGGGGAGGGAGACCCCAATGATCCTCTCGGTGGTTTTTAATTATCTTCAGTAGGGTGTTGAGGTCTGATGCCTTGCAGTTTCCACACCACACAATGATACAGGCAGACAGGACACTTTTGATAGTACTTCCGTAGAAAGTTGTTAGAATGGGGCCAGGGAGCCTTGCACATCTGAGTCTCCTCAGAAAGTGTAAATGCCACTATGCCTTCTTGACTAGTCAGAAAGTTAGATTGTCCACTATGTGCACACCAAGGAATTTTGTGCTCTTCACTCCCTCTACAGCAGAGCCATTGATGTGCAATGGAGAGCGGTCGAGCTGTGCTTTCCTTAAAGTCCACAATCATCTGTTTTCTTTTGTCCACCTTGAGACTCAGGTGGTTGTTCCCATTTGACAAGTCTCGCTACCTCCTTTCTGTATGCCAAATCATCATTGCTGCTGAGGAGGCCAGTCACAGTAGTATCATCAGTGAACTTGATGATATGGTTTGAGTTGGATCTGACAGTGCAGTCATGAGTCAGCAATGTGAACAGTAGTGGGCTGAGCACACAAGTAATGGAGCACTGCATGATGGAGCTTGCGATGTTGCTGCCAACACGGACTGACTGGGGTCTTTCTGTCAAGAAGTCCAAGGTCCAGTTACGGAGGGTTGTTGAGTTCCAATGACGATAGTTATTAACCAGTCTCTCCGGGGATGATCACCTTAACTGCCATGATGAGGTCGATGAACAACACCCTGGAGTATGAAGCATTGCTTTCTAGGTGGGGCAGGACAGAGTGAAGGGCTGAGGCTATGACATCATCAGAGGACTGATTGAATGGTAGGCGAACTGGAAAGATCCAATGTAGCTGGAAGGTGGGATTTTATATGATCCATTCCCAGCTACTCAAAGCGCTTCATGATTGTTGAAGTCACTGCTACTGAGAGGTAATCATTTATGTCAGTTACCGTTGCTCTCTTTGGCACTGGAATGATGGCGACCGCCTGCAGGGTCAGAGGATAGAGATATTAAAGATGTCTGTTAAGACCTCTGTTAGTCTGATCAGTTACGTTATCGGATGTATATTTCAGATATACATCTTGAATATAAAGTCACACACAAGGTTTTTGAAAGCAGCGTCACTATTTTAATAGCTGAAATTGCTCAGTGAGGAAAAGAAACACAAGTGTGAGTTGTCTGACACCGTCGGTGCCAAATAATAAAACAATCACCAGCTCTGCCTTCACGTCATTGTCTTTATCTTGTGTGATTGAAGAAGCCAAATACAATGTACTTCCCAAAATAGAATGGATTTATTTGGAGCTGAACAGATAATCAGAAGATAATAAAAAGGATTATTTGTAAGTTTTAGTGCCAGTTAGAAGATTGAAAACATAATTATTCTTTTGCATATTTACTGAAAAAGAAATCCTTCTATTGCATAATTGCTAAGTATAAATAATCCCTTGCTTCTTCAACATAGAGCCTTCAGTTCAATATCCTTACTACTTGACCGACTATACATTGCCTCACTGTAATTATTTTCTGCTTATTATTTGATGGCATAAATCTAGAAATTCCTAATACTCACTTCCTGATCTACTTCTTACATCTCTATAAGTGAGATTTCACATTTGATAAAGTGATTTTATATTTATTATGTGACATTTATATTTCTGAAATTTGGCAAAATTAACTGCATGGTCCCATCTCACTTAAGATCATAAGAAAGCAATAATACTGGGAAATAAGGGGGATTCTTGAAAATAAACTTTCAAAGTAGAGTGTTTTTTTTAAATCATCTAAATTTGTGAAAAAAATTACATTCTGAAGGCTCCACATTGTAAGAATGGTAGTCTTTTGCGCAGTAAATCAGAAGAACAGATGGTGATGCGAGCATTGGAATTTTGGAATTCTCCTGAAGATGTTTCCTTCTCCTTTATACTGAATCTCCAATGTGATATTCATTTCACGTTTTTCAAAATGCCAAGTTCTTTAATGCACTGAGAATCAAACTCAAATAAAACTAACAATGACCAGTTGTTTGGTTGGAAGATTCAATCCTAGATACAAAATAATAAAGCAGATATATTGCTGGCAGAAGATATTTTGAGAGGACTTTACAGTTTATCCCATGGAGTGAAAGGTTGTAAAATTTAAATTCAGTAGTTCCTTAGGATTTATATTGGTAAAGTTTAAAAAAAAACATAAAATATTTTTTTCTGAGCATTCTGGCAAATCATCTCTTTCAAAATGTGCAGGAATAATGAAATATTTAACACCTCTAAATAAAGCATCTGTATTCAGGTGAAATAATTTTGGTAATGATTATGTAAAAGTTAAAATCACTACTACTTAATACTTGCTTTCATTGATTTTTTCTACAGATTTCCTTCTCAATTTTTTGAATAGATAAGGCTGTTTATTTTATTCATTCTTCCAGTCCCTTCGCTTGTAAATGGAAATACTTGTGAAACTGAATAATGTCCTCACTGCTTCATAAACTATCCTGCAGTCACTTTAAAATACTTAGCTCAATTGTATTAAACATATCAGATAAAAAGTCGATCGCAGCACTCCTGTAAAGTGAACAAGCAATGAAAATGGGGCAGAAACTAAAATAACAAAGTACCAATCTGGGAAAACAAATGGGAAAATCTCTAAGGTAACTTACAACTTCACTTTTAAATTTGTTTGAATTAAATTGACAATACCACATTGTGTAAAAATCTGCACTGACTTAAAAACTATATTTGCACTATTAGTATGGCTTGGGAAAAGTAATCTTTTAAGTACTTTCCTTGGGATATAACTTCAATTCCATGACAGAATAATAAATAAGTAAAAACCGTAACTAAGCAACTAAGGGGTTAAGGCCAATCCCAAGTCACTTAGGAAGTCTTGCTGCATTCCATGTTTGAAATGGACTTGAGAATAAAATATTTGCTTATAAGCAAAATAAATAATTTAATTGCCATCCACACCACGAAAATATCTTAACATATATCACACTGTGAATCAGTGTTTTTTGAATCAATTGACTCCTGTTGTTTGGTAAACACAGCGGCTAGCTGCACAATGAGTAATGACTAAATAGCCAGCAGGACCATTTTATTTGGCAGTGCTGGTGAGGAGAGGAATGTTGACCACAACATTTGGAGAAACCCTCTGGTACTTCTTCAGATACATAATGTCGGTTTTTATTTTAACAGTCAAATTTAAAGACTTTGTCAGTAATGTAATTTGGGTTTTGCATATGGTTGTAAAGTTTTATGGTTAAGATTATGTTTGGAACAATAAAAAACACTTTTTTAAAGATTAACATTACAGTTATCCATTTAAATTGAATAAGTCATTGAAATAAAAGCATTGATTCCTTAATATTTTTGAGTTCTTCTCAGTAGCTTCTTCTTAATTTAGAGTTAAGATAGGGAAAATTATATCAGTTTATGCCCAAGAACGGTGAATATCTGAAATCCAAGCAATGAAAACAGCTGCCTGAAAAGGAATCACCTGGATTTTCTTTCATTTAATTTGAGCGGAAGTAAAGCGCATTGGATTACAGGAATACTGCTTGACCTGCCCGATTTATTGATGATCACTGAACTGATTTTAACTAATGCTTTTGGATGCAGACCCAGGAAAGCTTCCCCTTATACGGACATACTTGTCATTTCAAAGGGAGTATACTCTTTCAGACATCTTAGACTATAACTTTCTGATTTAGAAGTTCATTTTTCCCCACTGTATTTTTAAAGGCATATTTTACACAAATGACAAAAATATTAGCAGAAAACTGGGAGAAAGCTATGTATGGTAAGGTTTGAATGTGATGATAAATGAGCCCATTTTACAGTACGGCTGTAAAGTTGTGCGGACAATTGAGACAACTAAATGTGTTACATCCAAACATTCCCTTCCTCTGTCACTCTCCTTCACTTACTGAACACTTTCTTACAACGAACAGCTGGAGCTTTGCCTCCACTCAGTTTCCCTAAATTAACCTGTTGGCCAGGAGAACTCACATGGGCTCGAGCTATGCCTTTCCCTTTGTAGGAGACATGGAACAGCCTATTATTCAGTTCTACTCAGACATGTCCTCACAGGAAACTGGAGCACTTACACAAAAAACCAAATGGTCGTGGAGGGAATGTGTAAACTTGGCACAGACAACAACTGAGCTCAGGATCGAACCTTGTCCTTGAAACTGTGAGGCAACTTCTCTAACAATGAGTATACACAGGATCCTCTTATATTTCACTTTTATTTATTCAATTCATCTGCTTGTTTGTTTGTTTACTTGTTGATTGACTGAGATGCGACCTGGAGTAGGACTTTTCAGCCCTTTGAGCTGCTCACCCAGCAGTCCCCCGATTTAATCATAGCCTAATGATGGGGCAATTTACAATGACCAATTAATCTATCAACCAGTAGGTCTTTGGACTGTTGAGAGGAAACCGGAGCAAACCCACGCGCTCATGGGGAGAATGTATAACGTTCTTACTGTAATATTTTGCTTCTCACAGAGCTGGCATTGTTTACTGCTTTTCATGTACACCTTTTCCAGAGAGATCAGCACTCACCTCTCTCTCTTGGATAGTAACAGTTGTGGTTGTGTCATTTTGCTTCTCCTGCTCTGTGTGCTATTACAGATACTCCCTGTATCCCCTCTACCCGTCTCCTGTCCCTGCAACTTAAAACACACTTATTGTTTCAGTAGTGGCAACATGAATTTCTCTAATTTCCTGTAACCACTCTGCTTTGTTCCACCTCTCCCCCCACACATCTGTTTTCCCTTATACCTTGCACCTTCTCTTTCCCCTCCCCTCTGTCCTCATGACCTGCTTAACACGCACACCTTCCTTTCCCTGGTTACCCACCTCCTTCCCTTTACCCCATAGTCCACTGTTCTCTCCTATCAGCGTCCACTTTCTCAAAGCTTCTCCCTTTTCAACTATCAAACCCTTGCTCCTCATATCATTCCCACTTCACCTCCCCCCACCCTCACCAATTCATCTTCCTCCTCTCATCTGGATTCACCTCTGACCATGCTGCATCCCACTAGCCACCCATCCCCCACCATCCACTTTTATTCTGGCCTCCATTTTCTTTCTTTCCAGTCCTGAAGAAGAATCATGGCTTGAAATGTCAGCTACTAAGATGCTCCAGCACTTTTTGTGTGTTGCTCCAGATTTCGAGCGTCTGCAGTCTTTCTTGTGCCTATTGTACCCACTTTTTTCAATTCTGATAAAATATCAATATCAACTGCTAAGAAGATAAACTAGAGATGACAAACATGACAGACTCTGCAGACGCTGGAAATCCAAAGCAACACACACACAAGACGGTGGAGAAGTTCAGCAGGTCAGGCAGCATCCATGGAAACGTCGATGTTCTAGGCCGAGACCCTGTGTAATGTTCTAATGTGTTCAGGATGCAGTTAGACAAGGAGGATGACACACCAGAGAGCAGTGTAGCTGTCTCACAGCTCCTGTGACCCATGTTACAGTCTGCTCTCTGATGCTGTCCGTGTGAAGTTGGCAGCTTCTCCCTGTGAGTATGTGGGTTACCCCTAACTGTTCTGGTTTGCTCCCACATTCTAAAGATGTGTGGGCTGGTAGAGTAGTTGGCCACTGTAAATTGTCCCTTGTGTGTAGCTGAGTGGAAGAATATGGGAGAAGTTAATGAGAGAACAGTCACTGTAGGAAGAGTGTATGAAAGATGTTTACATGACAGCGCAGTTTCCAGGGGCCAAAGACTATATGACTCCAATAGAGACTAGGAGGCTTCCAGATTTAGTCACTGAGATGATCTCCAATGTTGGATCTCAGCTGGACTTCAGGAGGGTCACTCTAGCACCAGAGATATTGTGCTTTAAAGTCAGGGATGGGAAAATTATTCTGAGCTCCCATTCCTGGTCATTAGCCAGTGACTACAGCTGGAAATGCACATGTGCAAACACCAGGGGCACAACACAGAAGATTGATGGCCCCACAGCCGACTGATACTCAGTGTTAGGGAAATGATGCAAGCCAATTGTTACAGAAGGAAATGTATTCCAGTAAGCAATCAGCAGCGTCAGGAGGGAAACAGGAATAAATCTGGCGAGAGAAAAAAAAATCAAACTCTGGGAATTTCAAAGCATAAATTGCAATTGAATTTCATTTCTATCCCAATTAGTAAACATCTTTGGTAAGAAGTCTTTAATGCACACAAGGAAACAGGAAGAGAATTAATATCACAAGAATTTATATCTCAGCCAAAATGCTGATCCAAGCATCGATTTCCATAGTGTCAAACCTCTCCCTAAATACTCCTTTTGTTTATATAGCATTAAATGCAAACAATGAACACAGTACAGGAACAGACCCTTCAGCCCACAAGGTTGTGTTGAACCAGTTAAAAAGTAAATTAAAAAAACCTCAAAAACTCATCCCTCCTACCTGCGCAATGTCCATATCCCTCCATCTTCCTCATATTCATGTGTCTATCTGAACGTCTCTTAAAAGCCTCTAATGTGTTTGCCTCTCTCTCTACCAGGCATCCACCTCCCTCTGAGTATAAAAACTTACCCCTCACGTCTGCTTTGAACCTACACCCCCTCACCTTTAATGCATGCCCTCTGGGGTATCTGTAGGCACTTTATATTGCTGCTTGCTTTGAGAGGTAGAGCAATCTTTATAGCAGAAGCTTTTCAACTAATGGTGACATCTGATACAACAGAGTAAGAGGGATACAGTATGGTATATTCTGTACCTTAAGCCACATCTACATTGGAAATCCCTCACTACTCATCTAAAAACAGTAATAAACCCACACCATCAATGTAGGTTTACAAAATTAAATGGTTCTTCACTCTATCATGAGCATTCACTGAACTCTTCAATCTGAGCAGCAGTTACTAACTCTAAAATGTCCACTCCATTCATTAGTGGTTTAAAGATCACATTAGGGCTATACACATCTGGTTTTATATTCTGTTCTGTAATTACTGTTACCATACTATTGTCTAATTAATTGTACGTACTATACAATACATATCCTTGGCCATCATCTGTTTGGTGTCACCTGTATACACAAATTGTTCACATGAAATTTTAGGCAGGGGGTTATAACATAATGCTTTAGTGGTACAACTAGTAGACTGGTTGTCTCACAGTGGCAGAAATTTGGGTTCAGTCTTGCCTTTGGGTATGGTACATGTGATCTTTGTGGATTCTACCAGTGACTGCATTGGTTCCATTTGCATGCTCCAATTTTTTCTCACATCCTGAAGATATGTGGGTTAGCAGGTTAATTGCCTATTGTAAATTGTCCTGGTGTGTGGGTGAGTGGTAGAATCTGGAAGAGTTGATGGGAATATGGGGAAAAGTAAATGGGATTAATGTATGATTAATATAGACTAATGCTTGATGGTTGGACTAGATTTAATTAGCCAAATAACTTGTTTCTGTACTATGTGAATTTATGATTCTGAAACTCCTTCTTAAGGGGAAGGTAGTGGCAGTAAGCACCAACTGCCTTTTAAATTGTCTGAATGGCACATGTCTGAAATAGCCTCTGACAAACCATGTTCAGCATCCGGCCTTCAAGCGCAGCTCAGCTACTAAACCCATTGAAACCATTTCTACTGACAGTAAGAAGTGCAGATGCGGGTTACTGGCACTTTAAAACCAGTCCCTTAGGGCAGATGGGGCTCATCAGCCGTGGTTGGCAGCTCATCTAGCAGAAGGAGAACTCTGATCTCAAACCTCGGCTGCCTTGCGGCTATACTCATCATGGAGAAAGCTTCAAGAGTAAACCTTGAGGAAAAATTCAAAAAATCCAGGTCCTTAAGGCAGTCCTATGTTGGGTTCATTGCTGAATGGCAGCTCCTGCAACACTGTTGATGCCAAACTGTATTGGTCTCTGCTGTTTGAATCGTCAGCTGCGTGGGGAGGGGGAGCCTGCTACATGGGCAGCAGCTTGCTCTCCATGTCGTATTGCTCTGGCTTGTGTATCATGTCGACAGCTGGGACACAATATCTATAATCGACCCTGACCAACAATGGGCATCATAACTCTTCCCAGTTACTAGAGTAGTTGCACATTGTGTTTGATATTTTAATTAGATGCTGTGAACTCAGTTGAAACAACTTCTAATATGCTTGTTTTTAAAGATCTTCTGCCCCTACATTTTGCCTGTCTTGCACCCTGACTCCTTGGCCTCCCTGCTGACACTGGCCCCTTTCTTTCCTGCTGTACCTTTTGAAGCCACAATGCTACCTTCTCTGCCTTTCCCTTTCTCGATCACTTTTAAAACTCTAAGTTCTGTACTGATTGTTTTCAATCTGTCTTGTCACCATCTCTTTGAAGAGAGGGAGGATGACTAGATAAAGGTGTACAAAATGATAGGAGGCATAGATTGAGTGGACACCTTCCTAGCCTTGATATGGTTAATACAAGGGGTCATAAATGTTTAGAGGGAATTATGGGAAAGGGGATATCAGAAGTAGGGTTTTTACATAGAGAGTTGTAGGTATATGGAACACGCTGTCAGGGGTGGCTGTAGATGCCGACACGTTTTGGAAATTTAAAAGACACTTAAATAGGCAAAAGGATGAAAGAAAAAATAGAGAGCTATGAGGGAGGGAAGGGTTAGATTAATCTTGAGGTAGGTTAGAGTGTTAATGCAACATTGTGGGATGAAGGACCCATGCTGTGCGTAGTGTTGTATTGGGCTGACAGTAGTAAATGCACACCTTCTGTGACGTACCATATAGAATCTGCAGAATAATTGAACTGTCGCTGTTGTGCAATATAGAGCAGTCCGCTCACTCTACTCTTGATTTAGACAAGGGCTTCCCAACCTTTATTATGCCATGGACCAATACCATTAAGTAAGGGGCCCATGGACCCCAGGTTGGGAACCCCTGTCAGACCATTCATGGATACTGAAAATAAATATCTGGTAAAAATCGAGCTCTTACGCAAAAGTTGTACGTTCTCACCAACTGCATCAGTGTTCTTTGTACCAGAAGCAGCTGAATTTGCTTCAGTACAGTGTCTCATGCTGACCTTTTTGTTTTTCATTTGGTAATAGTCTCATGTTGTGACACAGTTACTCTGAAGCTTATGTGAATTGACTCTCTCATATGGTTAAACAGTCTGTATTGTCATCAATGTTTGTGTAAAGTCTCTTTGCTCAAGTTACTGTTCAAATGATGCCTTTGATTGTGCTATCAATAATGCACTGTATTTTGAGCTCTTGACTTAAGTAAGCTACCCCTCTGGGGCACTTTATTTTGGCCTCATTCCCCTGCTTTGCAAGTCTGTTTCATAACTTGTGGTGGCCTCTGCAGGCTGATACCTAAATGAGGAATGGATAAAAGAATGGACAATATTATGTTGTCATGGTCTCGGAGAACTTAGTGTGCCTTACAGTTTGTGAACAGAGGTTATGGGAAGAATTGAAGATATTGGCCTTAGGGTTTAGTTGGAAGAAATTCCAGCCCTGGCTCTTGGACAAGCAGCTCAATGCATTTGGATCACTGAAATGGTCAAGAATGGCGGTGAGGTGTAAGAACATATGAACATATCCATGTAGATAACAATGAGTTTGGAGGTGAGGTTGCTGAGCAGCAACCAATGTACAAGTAGTAATGTAAGTTCAAGAATTAATCCTGGACAATGATGCAGTGCTGAGAAGTTGTTACAGATAAGATAGAAAGAAATGATAACAAGTCGTCCCGTTTGGCTGCAGTGAAGAGCAGGTTGAGCAGGATGGCGTGGTTATGCTTATTAAAGGCTGCAGACTGGTCAAGAAGGTTTACATAATCACAGTCACAAGCAATGCCATTTATGCCTTTGGTAAGGGATAATTCAGTGAAATGAATTCACTGAAATGATCCAATAAATCTCTGCAGAGGTTCCAGTATAATACAGAGATTCAAACACAGAATCACAGGATTTGGGAACCTGTAACATTTTGGAGAGATAATAGTGTTTGGAGAGGAGACAGCAACTCTTGTAATTCAAGGGTTTAGAGTGGACTATTAAAGATGGATTGAAGGGAATAAGAAGAATACCTGAGAAAAACCTGAAGAAAACCTAATAATATCTGTTAAAACTGTGGATCAGAAAGGGAACTGGGTGTCCTGCAGTTTCATAGGAATGGGGTTAATTAAGTAGTTCCTGGGCAGCATGGACAAGATTTCCTTGGAGAGGGTCTTATAGAAATGAAATCAAAGAAATGTATAGGTCCAGGGCTGTCAAGATTTGTATGGAAAATTTGTTTTGATGATCAAGAGTGAAAGGGAGGGAAGCTGCAAAGGCAGTTGAAAAGTGGGGCAGAAAGTTGTCCTCAACTTCTTGCCACAAACGCACTGACTTAGTGGTCTCTCTATGTTGTGTCCTGTTTTTGAAATTGACTTCCTCTGTAATCTGGGACAACATTTTAAAAGTCAAATGCAACATACAACTATAATATACAGTATGAACATTTTGGGGAAATGACTGATATGAATTTCAACTGCTGATTTCCATCTTTTGTTATCAGTAATTTAGTGACAGTTGTAATATTGGTAACTGCAGAAGTAATTTGCGAAGTATGATCTCACAAACTGCAATTGGATGAATGAACTGTTTGTTCATTTTAGTTGATGCTTTAAACAGAGGTGAGGGATTAATTCTTGAGGTCTGCACTTCCACCATAAAAATATTTAGCATCACAAGCAATTAAGTTTATTTATTATGCAGTCATTTGATTTTTATTTGAAGCATTTCAAATTGGTCATCCAAGTCATGAAGCAACTTTCAAATGCATTATTGTCAGCTACTTCTGAGCCCAAATTGCAAAAAGACCCTTCAAACCCTTCCAAGTCGTCAGGAAGTTCAACTCCAAAAGTAGATTTTGTAGTATAACAACACAAAATAGTATCAGAGCTATGACGGAAATATACATCATTTTGACCAATTTATTAAATGAAATGTACAAATAGAAACTTCATTTTTTGGATGTAAATTGTTAGCAATTTTCATATGACATTACAGCACAATGTTGCATAATATGATCACCATTTTTATATTCCAAAATTATAATTATGGACACTAAATGTTTTAAAGAAATAATTATGACTTAAGTGTGGTTTTAGTCACATTTTTCAACAATAATGTGGTACTAATATTTTTGAACAGTGTCAAAAGAAAAATGCCCTGCCTTTCAGATGAAGGTGGGGATGGGGAGTGAAGTGAGGAAATTATTTTGGATGAGAATAAAAGGGAGTGTGTAAGGAAAAACAAAGGGAGTAGGGGAAGCAGGAATGAATGTGGGGCAGACAGTGACTTATCAGAAAACCAATGGATGGGCATGGAGATAGAGGTATACATAGAGAGAGGGGTTGGAGGGAATGCTGACTGAGTGAGTGGCTGGAAATTGAGAAGCAAATCAAAGGTGGGGCTCTCAATCAAGGACATCTGGAGCTTTGAACCTCTGCATTGTCACCTCCCGTGCATTGATATCTCCCATTTTTCTTCCTCCCTACTCTCTCTGTCTCTCTGCATTTCCTCTGTTTCTATTTCCCACCAACTTCCTGATTCATCCTCCCATTTTCTCACCCAATCCTGCTCTCTCCAACCTTCTTGCTCTTTACCCATTACCCCCCTCTTTATCTTGTTCATCCACTTCTTTTTCCATCTTTCATTCTCTCTCACCCTTTTCTTTTCTCCTTTCTCTGCTCCTTTCTTCTTCTCTTCCTCTTTCATCCCTCTCTCTTTCCCTATGCTCCACTCTCTTTGCAATCATTGCTAATAATACAATCTGATACCAGGCTCCTTTCCCATTGGCCAGTAAATTACTTCTTTTAAACTCATGATTTTCATCCCAAAGCTTCCACAGGCACTTACCCATGATCTGTAATAGAGCTTGATTTATTGGCCCATCCCCAATTATTAGACCTATGAGTTGGGGTAAATGGGGCTGGGAACTGCAGAATTTGAGTGTTTAGGAATGACAGCAATGGAATCAGGGCATCAGGAGTCAAGCAGCTTGACTGGGAATGTCAGAAGCTGGTGTAGGGGGAATTGGAGGCTGTGAGTGATGAGAGTTGTGGAGCAGGTAAAATCAGGGCAGCAAGTATCTGGGTGTAGGATTCACAGGTGGCAAAGTAAAGAGTTAGTAGAAATCAGGAGGACTTCAGGGCTCAGTTGTATCAGGAGACAGTGGGAATGTGGTCCTGGGAGTCATAGAAGTTTGTGGGAAGCTGGGAAATTATGGTAACTAGGGGGCACCATAGGTCAAAGGATTAATGGCATTCAGTGGCGGGTGGTGATGGCTGGAGTGGGGGTTTGTGGCTGATGTGGTTTCAGAGCAGTAGGTTAATGCTCACGGGTGTTGAGCGGTAACAGCTTCTATCAGAGATGCAGTAGTTTCAGTGGGTTCAATGTGTCATATGTGTCCTTGGGATGATTCCCCACAAGGTACTCACTTCACATCTGTAAGATTCCAAAATGTAAAGAAAGGCAGTCAAAGCAAAGTGCCTCATGGGCCTCAGCAGGATTCAAAATGTCAGTCAACCTTGCTCTATACAAATGAGAAAATCATCAGCTTCTCTTCATAACTGAATTCTTTCAAACCTGATTCCATTCCAGTAAATCCCTTCCTCTTCCTCTGTCAAAGTTTTTAATGCTTCCTAAACTAGTATGAGTGTCTGAACAAAGTTTTAAATTGTATTCCTTCTGAGTCAGGCATGTGTGCCATCTGAGTCAGCCAAAAACTAGCTCCAACTGCCGTAGGAAAATAACTACTGCTGTAATTAAATTAATAAGTGTAGTTTACTGGATGGAATGTACAATGTTATGGATTTCCACTGCTACTGTTAGCCATCAGGAATGCAAATGGTGTTTAATTTGATAAGTGCGAGGTTTTGCATGTTGGAATGTCATATGCAAGTAGGACTTTCACAATGAATGTCAGGGCCCTGGAGAGTGTGGTAGACCAGAGGGATCCTGGGTTCCAACTATGGCTCATTGAAAGTGAAGTCACAGGTAGACAGGATGGTAAAGACACGCTGGTCTTCATGAGCTAGGGCACTGAGTATAGAATTTTGGAATTGATAGTGCAGTTGGATAGGTTGCTGGTGAAGCCACACTCGAAGTATTGTTTTCAGTTTTGGTCATCCTGCTATAGGAAACATGTTACTAAACTGGAAAGAATATAGAGAAGACTTACAAGGATGTTGTCAGGTGTTGAGGGGCTGAGTTATGGGGAGATGTTGGCTAGACTAGAACTTTATTTGTTAGAGTGTAGGACACTGAGAGGTGTATACAATTATGAGGATCATGCAGTACTGTACCAAAGTCACTAGGGTGGCTAAGACTTTTGCACGGTATTGTAGATAGGGAGAAATCACTCAATCTTTTTTCTAGGGTTAGTGAAATCAAGAACTAGAGGGCGCAGGTTTAATCTGGGAGACAAAAGATTTAATAGAAGCATGAGGGGCAACTTTATTTACTCAAAGGATGATACCTATGTGGAATGAGCTGCCAAGGGTAGTACTCTCTTTCCATGCTGTATAGCTCTAAGAATTGATCTCTTACTCTCTCTCTGACCCAGTGATTACTTCCAGTGTAGTGCGAGAGAGTAAACGTTTGCTCATTCCAGCAATCATCACAATGAAGACTGTCTGCAGAGTTTGATCACATACTAGATTACTGATTTTCATCACGAGGAATGATGGTCAGATTGGGTAACATCGGCGTTAATTCTTGATTTCATTTGAAAGTGTACCTGTCAATGCAAAGTCAGGATGGAAGTGATCAGGTAAGATGCAATCAGATGGTTGCTAATATTCTGCCATTGCTCACCTTTGATGAGTCCTCTCAGTTGTGATAGCAGGGGATGTCCACTGAAGTGGCCCTGTTGTTCACACAGGTGCCTAATACAATTAGCGAAACATGTATTGGATGGTCTACACTTTGGCTAGAAAACTGTGTCGATGGTGTTATCACATTGCAAAGGAATAAGTTATGCTAGTGAATTAATGTATGCCTGACAGGTAATATTGCCAGAGGAAATCTGTAAAACTGTGCAGTACATCTAGTCTTATTACTGCCTGTGCCAGTTCAGCTCAATGCCTCATTATATGGCTGTGTTCTCTGCAATAGAGACCTTTTGTAGCTGGTGGGCACTGAGGCACAAGGATGACAAGTTGCTGTAACCTTCAGATTGACGCAAAACATCAGTGCACTGGATGAGAAGACTGCTCTTTATAAACAGAAAATGCTCTCTCCCACTTGCCCCATTCCATATTGTAATTGATCCAGGAAAAGGTATTTAGTGGATTTAGGATTTAGGATTTAGGCTTAAGATTCTTTTGAGGCCAGATGTGCGTGAAGCCTTCTTAGTGAATCATTTCTTGAGGTAGGCTTCAAGCACATGTAGTCTCATATCCTGTTCAGTTATTCTAAATTTCGCATAACTGTCTTTACCATCCATTACAGTAGGCAGATAGTGTGATCCATTTTGTAAACATCAATAGTAAACTTAAAACTTAAGAAGCCAAAAACTCATAATCAATTACCATAGTAGCCACAAATACACAGTCGTTTCATACTTTTATAGAGACCACAAACTCAATCTGTGCTGCTTCAGGATTTCCATCTTTGTGCCCCTTTCACTGTATCTCGTAGGACATTGCATCCCACTTCGAGTTTCTACATTTTCTGAAATGTTGCTGTTGTCCTTTTTGAGATAATAAAGTCACCTTCTCTAACTTTTCCTTCCTGGATTGTCTTTAGAACCAGCTAGGCCTCTATGACTTCTGATGTCTCTTTCTCCTGTTGTTGTCAGTTCAGATCAGTGTCTCATTATATGACTGGGATGCAATAGAGATCTTCTGTAACTGGTTTACACTGAGCTACATCAGTAAATTGTAGCACTCTGTGATGTCTTTCTTAGGATATTTACAGATTTTGAATTGCCCCAAATCTCCATGTAGTTCTCACTTAAAATGTTCAACTCAGTCACTGCTTGATTCAGCACTTTAAGTAATACTGTAACAGCAACAGTCTTGTAAGCACTAAGGTCTTTCCCAGAACTGTCAGGAAGTCTAGAGGAGACTTTGCCCAAATGCAGAGCAGAGGAGATGATTTAGCAGTGAGCGATAACCTTAATAATCAACTGCAAAATAACAAGCCTCAAGGGGCCATGTAACAAGGGAGAACAGATACAAATCGCATGGGCAACAGGGTAACTGAAGGCTAGGACCAACTGGTTGAGGCAGGCTAGTTAGTATGAGTGAAAAAGGACTGTGGATGATAGCTGGGTTTAAATGGGCCGCAGGTGATGAGTTAGAAGTGAGTGGCAGGTGACTCCTGTTACCTGAACGCAGACTTGGAGGAGCCTTCATGTGCAGACCTGACAAGACCCCTCCGCTCCCCAACCCCCATGCCCAACCTCCAACAGTCTTGGATAATCTGGATGGGTCCAGTGGTACTCCTCGATGAGTGATGGGTCCAAGATGTAACTGGGTGGGCACCCAAGACCCCTCCACTGGGCCGTACTGTTCCCAGTCGACACCCTATCCATGACGATGTGAATCCACCAATCAGTAAACTGTATACGATGGACCACCTTCCACCATACTTGTTTCCAAAGGTGCTGGCTCAGCTGGATTGAGTGGCCCATGGACAATGGGCTTGAGGCAGGACATGTGGAAGGTAGGTGAGATCTTAAGGGATTTTGGGAGCTGGGTTGATACAATGGGTAATCTTAATGGGACCAATGAATCGGGGTGACAGCTTGCAGGATTCGGTGTGCAGGGGCAGATCGCGGGTATTTAGCCTGACAGTCCCCAGGCCAGGTGACCTACTGCTGCTCCTATTTCTTATTTTCTAGCTGCATGGGTTCTGGAGGCAGTAATGGCAAAGGTGCTGTAGCCTGAAATTATTCTGGGAATGGAACTGGGGGTCTCTCTGATGATATGGAGGGTTGTTTCACAAGATGCTTGTTAATTTGGAGTGCCAGAGTGAAGAGGCTTTCAAGGTCGATCATCTGGGGAGATAGCTCATCTTTAAAGTGCTCGAAGTGGCACTGATGGCAATGGGCCAGCATTGATTCCACATTCTATCTGTACTCCACCAAGGTGGTCTGAATTCCTCCATGTAATCCAGCACCGAGCGTGAGCCTTAACACAAGTGAAGTATCCAATCCACTCCCCTCTCCCACTTCCCCACTGGTTGAAAACCTGGTGCAACTCTGAGGTGAATTCCTCATATTTATTGCAAATGGTGGTTTTATTGTCCCAGTTAGTGGCAGCCCAAGTCACTCAGTCAAGAAAGAGGTGACAAAGGCAATCTTGGCTCATTCTGTGGAATACAAGAGTAGCTGGAGCTCGAAGTGTAAGTTGCACCAGGACGGTAGGTTACGGTATCAGGTTGGGGATCTGAAGTGAGAGCTCTGTAGCTCAGAGGGAGGAGGTTGACTGCCGTGGGGTGCTGTATCAAGATGGAGAGTTGGTGTAGAGTGGCAAGCTGATGGTCAATGGTTCCCCGCTGCTTGCGGATCGTGGGGTCATGTTGACAGACAGCTTCCTTTAAACGAGCACACTCTGCTGGGTGAATCGATGGTTCACTCATCCTGTCAGGAAGTGTAGACGAGGCTTGACCCGAAAGCAGAGCAACACAGATGATTTACTGATGAGCGATAACTTTAATCATCAACTGCAAAATAACAATCCGCAAGGACCCACGTAACAAGAGAGAACAGATTCTAAGCTTACAGACAACAAGGTACCTGAAGGCTAGGAGCAAGTGGTTGATTTGTGTGAGTGAACAAGGATTGTGAATGAGAGTTGGGTTTTAATGGACTGCAGGTGATGAGATAGAAACAAATGGCAGGACACTCCTGTTAACTGAGTACTCTGCATGTGCGGGCCTCACAAGAACTTGTACAGCCTTAACTTCTGTCCTTCGGTATTGTATGTACCAGACCTAACGAAAGTTGTCACACTATATGGTTCTATACTGAGCCTCTTGACTGCACTGTCCATAGATTTTTGTAATGGCTTTGATGTTGTAATGAACTGGACCCCTCACTTGCACTGTTTGAACATATTATGAACTCATCCTATGAACTGATAGTTGTCGTGGGCTGTCCTTCATTGCAGACATCTCACCCTGCTATGACTTTCGGACTTTACTTTGTAAACTTGTTTCTCAATCCTGGGATGTGCCTCCGCCACTCGTGTGCATCTTAGGTAACACCTTTTTGCAGTATCCCAAGTAGTGGCTCCTAAATCTTCCCAATGGAATACAGTTCCTGATTTCTTTACTTCTGAAGCATCCTCCTATTTGTGGGGTTTAAGTTGTTAAAAGTTCATGTTGTTTCAAATTATGAAATAAATTAACTTATTAAAAGACTTTTCCATGAATGTTAAAGCTTCAAAGCTTAGAAATTAGGAGGAATTAGGAAAAATGTTCTCTAATGAATGTATTATTGCCATTAGCCACCATCAACCCTTTATGTCTGATAGCAATGCGATAAAATTCACAATGATGCCTTGGATTATTTAAACACTGTTCATAATTTAATCATAATAATAATTAGAAGGAACTTTGAAAAGTTGGTTGTTTAGAGTATGAGGCACGTTTAGTTAAACAAAACTGTTTTAATAATTGAAAACCTACAGCTGAAAGTTTGCTGTTTGCCTACTGATACATTCTTCAATTCCTAAACTGTAGCATAGTTTGGTATTTAAAAAGGTAGCCAAGTTATCAAAGTCTTGGTCCACAAGGACAGCTAAGATCCCAACTAATAACTACACTTTAGCTATTTTTTCTCAACAACAGCTTATTTATCATTCTGTAAGGCTTAGGAAATAGAAGAAACATTTGATATTCTGCAACAGCTGAATTAATACATCAATTTTTCATATTGCTTTGCCTCTAATAAGCTTACATGCCCTTGTCTTTATTTATGTGAATAGTTCCACCTGGAAGTTTAATCTTTTCCCCAAAAGACACTGAACCATTTTGGAATTTAATGCAACAAGCCCTAGCTGACAGCAAGAATATTCTGCTATCTTGGCCTGCCTGACTGAGTGGGCCTGTCTCCCATGCAAAGTGCCACAATGTAATCTGATCATTTTTGCACCTGGCATCTACCTCTGCAAACTGGCCAGAAATGCATTTCATATTTCACATTTTCTAATGGCTTAGAAGGTGGTCATTCAGCTTATCCAGTCTATGCTGGCAACTGAGCAATTCCGTTCCAATTATTTTCCTGTGATGTATCTTCACTTGCATGTCATCAGCTCTGTCCTGACTCCCTTCCCATCCACCAACACTAAGGGTAATTTCCATTGGTCAATTAATCTACCAACTTGAATATCTTTGGAAGAGGTAAGAAAACTGGAGCACTAGAGGCACCATACAGGAAGAGCATGAAAATTTCACATGGACAGTACCAGAGATCAGAACTCCAGCTTGCTTGGAGTTAATATGTACTATTTTCCAGCAAGCAGGAGAAAATATCCAGGGTTGGCATCTCTCTCTTCAACCAATCCATTATTAATTATTACATTTCCTCCCACATCAGTAAAGCATAACAGACCTAGGAGCAGGCTTTGACTCTTCATGCTCATTCTGCCATTCGGTATATCACAAATCGCTCGTCCAATCTCAAGGGACCCCAGACCAAAAAAAAACAACTGCTGGTAGAAATCAGGCAGCATTTGTGGAAGCCAAAGGAGAATTGAAACCCTGCACTTGGGAGTGGTTATCCCTTTGGTTCCGCGGGTGTTGCCTGACCTTCTAAGCTCCTCCAACAGGTTGTTTTTGATTTACTCCGGTTTGCAGCATCTGCAGTCTCCTGCATTTCAATAGAATAGAGGTTTAGTCTAAATAAGACACCAATCCAGTGAATGCTCACTGTCTCTATCAGAAGGAATACCCTTCCTTAGAAAGGATTTTGTCCACATACTGAATTAAAAATATTATACTCTAACCTGTCTATATTTCCCTAAACCCTTTGTGCATCCACCCTATGGTTGACTCTGGTACCCAGCTTTGTATCAGTATCCTTGAATATGTTATAGATTGTCCCCTCATTCAAATTATTACCGTAGATTGCAAACTTCCGGGGCTACAACACCATATCAGAGGCACCATTTATTCCCAAAATCTGAATTTGAAATTGACCCACTTAGTTCTACTCCCTTTGCTGTGTCCATGCTAGAATATTACTCCATAGTTTGCTTTTAATAATATCTTGATTGGAACTCTTTTGAAAGTTTTCTAAAGATACAAATGTAGTGCTTTGACTTTATCTATTCTAATAGTTAAAAGTCTCAAAAAACTCTACAGATTTACCAAATATGACTTTTCCTTCATAAATGTTGGTGGACTTTGTCCGTTTCAATTCTTATTCTCTATATGCCTTCTATCCACTTCCTTAATAATAATATCCAGCATTTTCAATACTACTCGTGTAAGACTAATTGGTCTCAGATACAGTTTATTTTCTTCCTCACCTTCCTTAAAAACTCTTATCCAGACTATGGTCAGTAAAAAATGGATAACAAATCTAAGCCTTTCAGATCTCTGCGGGTGAACACTGTAGCCATTAAGCAGGCATTTATGGATTTAAAACTAATAATACAAAATACCCATTCAGTACTTAACAGTGATGATGAGGTTGAATGAATTCACTTCACTGTTTTTTGATATGAAATAGTTTCACTGCATTTTGTGTGTGTTGCTATTCATATTGCCGATCCATTATTCCTTTGGGTTTCTTTGACTTTTTGTCCTATGTATCTATTAAATATTTTAATTGATTCTAGTCTTGAAACATGTCCATACTGTCTCAATTCTTTTCTTGATCTTCTCTGTAAGTACTGTCTATTATTCAAGCTGTTTTCTTATGTTGCTGTTTGAGATGAAATAATTCTTTCTTGTTTTTGGCTCATGTGGAAGGTGTTATTCCTTTTTTTCATCCAAGGACAAGTCATTTTTGGTATTTTGGGTGTTTATTATCCCTGAGTTATCTTAATTACATCTCTGAAAATGTGTTTATTATCTTCAGTAGCCATACTCAAGTAAATATGTTCTAAAATTTTAACATTGTTAAAGTAGACTGATTTTTGTTATGAATTAGTCCAGTGTACCCTCACTAAATGAATGTAATTTTTAAAGGAATCGAGTAAGATCAGCCAATTCACAGGTGATGTATCAGGCACATACACTTAATGTAAAAGTACATTTTTAACCCTTAAGTCTAGTTTTGCTGCGCTAATAACACTACATCACTTTACTGCTTTTAAGCACAGTTTTTAATATAGTAGTAATAATTATAAAATACATTCAAATTTTATTTTTGTTTGAAGCAAAATTTTATGTTTGTGATTATATTTGTGATTTTATATTGGAAAACTGAAGAGTCCTCTAAACTGATGTAATTTCAAGTTTAATTTGTATCTATTTGTGCAGAAAGTGCAAATTCATCCCCTCTACCTCTTACACCTCAATATTATTATTATTATTTTGTTCAGACTAGACACTGCTGACCCGGTGGCATTCTTTTGCATGTAATATGAGGATATCTTTTGCATTTATATTAGCTTTATGAAGTGAATCTGCAGTTTATAAATATTGTTGCAACAACCTAGAAAGATTAATCTGCAGCAGGGAATGGTTGTGGCAAGGAACAGATAATAGGATGCCAGAGAGAGTTAACTACGATTTTCCATCTAGTATAATTAAGGAATAGAAAGCATATGGACTGTACATCTGTGATTTCCTGAGATGGACTCCCTGCTAACACACCCTGTTGGGAATGCTGGACTGGAAAATTGCCTCACTCTTCCTTGAATATAAATCACCAGCATACAAAAACTGTGACTTTTCATCCTTAACATGCAAATTAAAGTTATTTTTTTTTTGCAGTGAAGTAAGTTTCTCTGTTAAAATAAACAAGTAAAAGTTTGGCAGCTTTTAATAGACTTTAAATGAATAGGTCAAGACTTTATTCCTTGGAACGTAGAAGATTGAGGAGAGATTTGGTAGTGGTATACACAATTATGAAAGGTATAGGGTGAATGCAAAGAGGCTTTTTCCACTGAGGTTGGGTAGATGGATAGATAGATGGATACTTTGTTGATCCCAAAGGAAATTACGGTGTTACAGTAGCATTACAAGTGCACAGATATACAAATATACAAATATTACAAGAGAAGTAAGAAACAATAAAAATAATAAGTTACTTCAAAAAGTTTAAAAGGAGGGGTCATCACTTCCCCGGCTGTAGGTTGACTCATTATAGAGCCTAATGGCCGAGGGTAAGAATGACCTCAAATAGGTCTTTGGAGCAGTGTGGTTGTCGTAGTCTAGCACTAAAAGAGCTCCTCTGCTCAGCCAAAGTGGCATACAGTGGGTGAGAAACATTGTCTGGAATTGACAGGATTTTCCATAGAGTTCTTTGTTCTACCACATCCTCCAGTGTGTCCAGTGTGACTCTTGTAACAGAGACAACCTTGCTATTCAGTTTATTGAGCATGTTAGCATCTCCCAGGTTGATGTCATGGCTCCGGCTAGAAGATTGTTCTGGATGAAGGAGAGATCTGCATACTCCAAAGGACCTCATTCTCCTCAGGAACATCTTGTTGGTGCTCCACTCAAATCTATCATCTATGTACAGCCCCAGGTACTTGTAGGTCCTTGTCACATCCATCCCTCACCATCAACAGTAACAGGGGCAGTCAGGTTTAGTCTTCCAAAAATCCATCACCATCTCCTTTGTCTTACTGATGTTGAACTGCAGATGATTCAGCTTGCACCATTTGACAAAGTCCTCCACCAGGGGGCTGTATTCATCTTCCCTTCCTGAGTCATCAGAGAATTTCTGCAGATGACATGACTCAGTGTTGTTTCTAAAGTCCGAGGTGTACAGGGTAAATAGGAAGGGAGCTAATACAGTCCCCTGTGGGGCCTCATTCACTCAACCCTTAAAAAAGAGCCTTTAGATCAGAAGGCAGGGAGGAATTGAAACACATGCAAAGGGAAGTAAAGGAGAAGATCAAGGTGGCTAAAGAGGAATACAGGAGAGAGCGGGAGAACAAGCTTGGGCAGAGTAGCACATGAGAGGTGTGGAAAGGCATGACAAATATCAGTGGCTTCAATCAGCCTAGCTGTAGAGCCTTGGAATACAGCTTTAAATGGGCTGATGAGTTAAACCAATTCTTTAATAGGTTTGACAATTGCCCTCCTGTTCACACCCCCTCAGCACATCAGTCCAGGTGCCAAGGCACCCAATGTTCCCTCAGCACCACATCCCTTCCTCCTTTCTTCCCCCTCCAGTTCAACACATGGATAAATAACACAGGCTACCTCCCTCCTACTATCCACACCTCCACATACCAACTGCTATCGTCCCAATCTCCACCTTTCCTAACCCCCACCTCCCAGCTACTCCCCAGTCATCAGGTGAGAGGGGCTCTGGGGAAACTCAGACACGGCAAAGCATCGGGACCGGATAGTGTGAAACCCCAGTTGCTGAAGGAGTGTGCTGAGCAGCTGTGTGGAGTTCTCCAGCTCGTTCTAAATCTGAGTCTCAGTCTGGGAAGGATCCCGACTGTGTGGAAAACATCATGTGTGGTCCCAGTACCTGAGAAGGGCCAACCCAAAGTCTTGAATGAGCACCATCCAGTGGCCCTGACCTCACATATCATGAAGACCCTAGTGAAGCTGGTTTTGGCTGACGTCTGAACACTGGCCAGATCAGCCCTTGATCCCCTGCAGTTGGCCTACCTGGAGCACAATGGAGTCGATGATGCTGTCATCTACCTGCTGAACAGAACCTACTCCCATTTGAATAAGCAGGGCAGCACTGTGACGATCGTGTTTTTTTGATTTCTCAAGTGCCTTCAATACCATACAGTCCTCATTGCTGGGGGAAAAGCTCCATTCAATGCAGGTTGGCTCTGTGGATAATGAACTACCCGACTGGCAGACCAGTGTGTGTCAGACATGGTTTTAAAGTTTAAATGGAGTGAGGGGAAACTTCTTCACTCAGAGGGTCATGAGAAAGTGGAATGAGCTGCCAGCACAAGTGGTGCATATGAGCACAATTACAAAGTTTAAGAGAAGTTTAGATGGATACATAGATGGTAGAGGTATGAGGGCTATATTCCTGCTTTATGCAAATTGTTTGTTAGTTTCCACCAATTTCAATAAATTTTATGGCAGCCATTATGAAAAGTCCCTGATCAAGTTCTGTTTCGCATGTTTTATAAATACAAGTGATTCTTCAGATGCTGGAAATCTTCGGCAACACACATAAAATTGTGGAGGAACTCAAGAAGTCAGGCAGCATTTTATGGACACGAGTAAACAGTTGCTGTTACAGGCAGAGACATGTCATCAAGGCTGGTGAACTGTTGACTGTTTGTTCCCCTCCAGAGGAGCTGCTTGACTTGCTGAGTTCCTCCAACATTTTGTGTGAGCCTATGCATTTGGCAGTTAGGCAATTTTGATGATTTATCACTGAAATGTATTCAATTTGTGATGGTTATAAAATCCTTATCACTTCTTTCAACTTTGCCGCTTAGCTGTGCAGCCTAAAGGCAGGTGTCATGCAGAAGCTCAGCACTTTCTCATGAGGTGAGAAGGGAGCATAAAAGAACTAACGAAGGGAAACCATCTTCAGAAACCTCCTTTATTCATAGGCCTAGAGTAGCCCGGAAGAAGCTTTGGAACCAGGAATGACTGGAGATGAAAAACAAACCCAGAGAAAAAGAATACTGTTGTCAAGATGGAGTACGGAGCAAAATTTCCCTTCTGCTTTTAATTTTATACTTGCTCTGTATTGGCATAGTTTCCACTTTTCCCTTCAAATTGTATCCAGACCATCTGCATGGTATGTACACCTTTATTTAAGAACTTTATTTATTCATTTATTGCTCAAGGCAAGGCTAACATTTTTGTTTGTTTAAACCCACTGGCTCCTGAGCAGTGGAGTTATACTGTAGATAGGCCATCCTGGATAAGCACAATGGATTCCATTCCATGAAGCATCTTAGATAGCTTTTTTTCACAGACAGTCCAGAGGTTTATCATGATTGTTACCATCATTGAGAACAGGTTTTTCTAAAAAGATTTTTTTTTAATATATTTAATTACTTCATTTTAAATTGCACTCTGGGATTTGAACTCATGTTTCTCAATCATTGGTTCAGAACTTCAGCACATGCCATCCAATAGTTTGATAAAATGGTTGATCAGTTAATAACTGTTGCTGCCTGTAAGGAGCTTTAGCATGTTCTCCCTGTGACCACATGGGTTTTGTTTGAGTGTTCCAGTTTCCACCCACAGTCTAAAGACGTACTGGTTGGTTGGTTAATTAGTCATTGTATATTGTCCAGTGACTAGGCTAGGATTAAATTGGAGGATTGCTGGGTGGCACAGCTTGATCAGGCATAAGGACATATCTTGCACTTTATCTCAATAAATAAACAAACTTCAGCTCGATGGGCAAAAGGTAGACTTAGTGCTGTAAGTACGCAATGCATTTACAGTAGTTTAGAAAAATAATCACTAGCTGCTCCAGGTGACAGCTTCTTGAATACAAAGTGATCCCAGTGATTGGCCTGAGTATTCCTGTGGCAGTCTGAACACATGTTTCCTCTTCTGTGACAGTAGTAATGTCTGTCACAGAGACTAATGATCTCAACAGATGTCCAGCCCAGTAGCATGTCAGATAATACCAAGCAGGCAGTTTAGTTTAAATCAGGAATGTCTGGCTTGAGGTCTAGAAATAGCTGATAACTACATTTTGTCAGCTTGTCTAATCCTGCAGGATTAAACATGGATATAATAAGCAAGTAGATCATAATTATATAAGAATGTCCTAATAAATGATCATAATTTATGAGGGAAACACGTTGCAGTAATTTTACATATCATCAGTATTCCGTTCATTATATGGGTTTGCTTTCTTCTTTAATTATTCGACCAGACACAACACTAAGACAAATTAAAAGCTTTGTTTTATCATTTCATGTACTTTCTTTCCCCTCATATTTTGTGTATTATTTTGCTTATAATAGTATCTGATTCTGGAAGGCAAACGGGAAATGTATTTTTTCGAGAGCATAGAGGCTTCTTCCCAGGGCTGAAATGGCTAACACGAGGGGGCATAGTTTTAAGTTGCTTGGAAGAAAGTACAAGGGGGATGTCAGAGGTAAGGTTTTCTCACAGAGTATGGGGGGGGGGGGTGTGTGGATTGCACTGACAGCGATGGTGGTGAAGGCAGATTCAATAGGATCTTTTAATAGACTCTTAGGTAGGTACATGGAGCTTAGAAAAATAGAGGGCTATGCAGTAGGGTAATCCTAGGCAGTTTCTAGAGTAGGTTACATGCTCGGCACAACATTGTGGGCTGAAGGACGTGTGATGTGCTGTAGATTTCTATGTTCTGTGTTCTATAGCTATTTCCAAATAAGTACTCCACAAATAAAGATACCTGTACTTGTTATCCCATTGATATAGATGAATTATATACTGTAGCTAAAATCCATTCAACCTATTGAGCAACGTCAACTTTTCCAAAAAAGTTTGGAAACAAACTTCGATTCTTAGTTCCCCAGCTCTGTAAATGACCATAAGACACGAGATCAGAATTAAGCCGTTCAGCCCAACAAGTCTGCTCCACCATTCCATCATGGTTGATAATTATCCCTCTCAAACCTGCTCTCCTGCCTTCTCCCCGTAACCATTGATGCCATTTGCAATTTTTCAGACATCCAGTACCATTCTAGAATAGAATAATTCTTCAAAGAACATTACTTTAGCAAATCTAAACTGGATGCTCTCTAAAATCTAGAGATCCTTCTTAATGCTCAGGTTTGGAAACAACATTTTACTTAAAGATTAAACAGTGGTTTGTTTATGCATTTGTTTTGAATTTAGTGGTAATTTTCTCTGGTTTCATCTATTATGTGTAATTTTGTAATCAAATTGACTTATGTGAGCATTGCAATGTCCAGCACTTTTGGTACTCTGGTTTAAAACAAAAAGCATCTCCAGGTTGGTTTTTAATATTCTTAGGTAACTCCTATGTCCCATCAATATGTTGAGTTCTAACCTCAGGAGAATTCTTTATAAGCTAATGATATTTTCTGTCATAGTTATCTGTAATCTCTGTGATTGACATGGAAGATGAATAGTAGTTCTCCATAATCGCATATTATCTATTTCATGGCAAATAAAAATTGGAATGACAGCATATCAACTGGCTTGGTATGGGCTGTTTTGCGCAAAATACCAGATCAATGGTTGAACACAGATCTTAGGAAGATAAAAGGTCCCTAAGATGAAAGATCGTAGGGAGATGAGAGTTCCAGCCAACCACAAAAACCCTTTTGGTTAGATCTTGCTCAAACCCTTCTCCTCACCTTTTCTTATACTGGCTATCTCTCAATTGTTTCAGTCCAGATGAAATATCAACAGTCCATCTCCATCTGCAAATGCTGACTGACCCACTAAGTCCCGAGAGCAGTTTGCAATTTGCTCCAGATTCTGGATCTGTAGTCTCTTGCATCATCATCAAAACTGCTTTCTATTTTAATCAGAAATTACATGCAAAGTGTTATTCTCATTGTGGAACTATCATTCCAATAATGTTCTGAATTTGGTTAATAGAGAAAAGCAAAAAGAGCAATTGTTTTTCTTTCTCTGGAATCGTTAGCAGATGAGTTGCAGTATGACGTGTGAAAATGCATTGATGCAAAAACATAAGAACATTGACCTCTTGTCACCAGCATAACATATAACCAAAACTGGCATCTCTTTAAATGATAACCCACTCTATTTTATTTTAGGTGAAGGTGTGGTTCCAGAATCGGAGGATGAAATGGAAACGTGTTAAAGGAGGCCAACAAGGAGCAGTTGCAAGGGAAAAAGAACTGGTTAATGTGAAGAAAGGGACATTACTGCCCTCTGAGCTCTCTGGGATTGCCACATCAGGTGGTCATCATGCTGGAGACATTCTATCAAATGACGAAAGCCAGGACAGTGATCACAGCACTGAACTTGGCCATTTGTGATGCAAGGAGAAAGAGAGCAAACCTCAGCAGATTCTCAGGAAAGTAATGGCACAAGGAGGAAGCAAATCATATTGTCTTACAGCTTCCATGTGTGAATTCCCCTTGTGGACATGGTGCAAACATCAGAGCCTCTGAGCATTCCATATTTGCATTTGACAGTTGCACGATTTGTGAACCTATGCTTTGATTTCCACTGTAAATAAAAAAAAATGGAAGTGATGTTTAAAAAGCAAAAAATGTAAGTTACACAGAAACCCAATGAAGAACAATGGGAAAACTTTCTCCAGTGTAACGAGTGGAGCAAAGTAATCAACAAGTTTATAAAGAATGAGTATACAATCTTGGCATGGAAGAAATCTACATCCATAATGGTAAATGTAGCATTTCAATGTAATTGAAATTTTTAAGTGGAGCTCTGAAAGAGACAGCTACAAAATGCAAATGCCTTCACCAGTTCTTTATTATAGGTGCAATACTTATTCAATTACAATAGAAAAGTATCTATTAGAGCAGTAGCCACATACACACTATTGAACATATATATGGGATTGTCCTGATACTGTACATACTGAAAAGTTGATGAAGTTAAAACAAATATCTGCTCAACTAAACCTTAAAACACATCTACCTTAGTGATACAGCAATGATACCAAAATCAAATAATAATATTTTAGCTTGTAGTCCTCTCAGACATTTCAGTTACATCAGTGATATCAGTCAACATTCTGCCTAGTGTTGGAAACTTTAATTTTATGTTTCAATCTTATCAAATTCTCTCAGAAAAAAAACACATGTTATGTACTTAGGTTATACAAACATGGAAAATTTGCTTTGCTTGTCATTTATCTTTCTTAAAAATTCAATAGCATTTCAAAATCATTATCCATTTTTGTTAAATAGCATCTACAGTAGCTATTTCTAACAGTCAAGAAAATATTATGGAATATCTATTCTATGCAATGCCCTAGGAGACTCTCCAATACAGAATTGATAATACTCATATTAGTGTTAGTTCAATGATGAAAACTTGATTAACCATTTTACCCGTGGTTAGCAAAATAGCCTCTTGGCATTTTCCAGCATCTGTGAAGTTTATATAGCATTTCCAAGATATGTAATGGTGACAATCAGAACCATTTACTGCACTCGTGTTTAATGCATGCCAGATTTAGAGGTGTAAAAATAGCACTGTAGATTTTGTTTTTGGCTCCAAAATAATTATTTGACATTGTTGATGTGAGTAACTTATGACACTACAAAGGCAGTACTTATTACATGTTACACATTTTATTGAAATGTAATAATTTGTTGAAACCTGTGCACATCTGCCAAATCTAATTTCAATCACTGTCTCATTTATGGTATGTAAAGAATGAAGAGCAATCAAGGGTGAAATACAAACTTAGAGCTCAATTGAAAAATTGAGGATGTAATTCTTGATTTATCAGGAAATGCAAAGATTTAATCTTGGCATTAGAATAAAGTGAATGACAAATAGAGCATGGGTCTTGTATGTAATGTTCAATGACAGGATGAACTAAGTGGCCAAATATTCCTCCTTTGTTCCTGCTTTATTATGTATAATCAATAAAATTAACAGCAGAATGATTTATAATGCTATCTGATTTCAGAGATTAGATAATTTCTTGTGTTTTGTTTTACTTCGCGATATGGAATTTTGATAAATTTACAATCAATATTTTGAGTATGTTCCCAATGTAAACATACATTTAGGTTTGCCAGTGTATAATTGTAATGACCTCAAGATAGTTTCATACCTTTGTATCCAATATGCCACCATGCTTTATAAAACTGAACTATATGTCATTAGGTTCAAATGATATTGATATTGGTAACAATAGAAAAAATAATCGCAGGCAACCTTTGCAGCCTGTAAATGAATAGTATTATCAGAAAGCATACTGGACCCGAAGACTGGAATCAGAGTGATAGATGCTGCTGTATCATTGTTGTATTCCCCCGCTGGACTCCATGTCAAGTCTAGTGGCAGTGTGGCTAAGGTTTCCCAAAATTATGTTGGGGAATCATTTCTCTGATCTTTGGGCTTGGTGATATTTTGGAATCTCATTAGTTTGAATAGGGATGCTCAGTGTGCAGAACAGGAAAATTAAGTAAGTGTTAGAACCTAGACCAGTACAACACAGGAACAGACCTTTCTGCCCAGGATGTCTGAGCTGACTATGAAAGCAATTTAGACTGTACATTTGCCTGCACGTAGTCCATCTCACTCCATCCCAACCTGTTCCTGTGTCTGTCTAACTGCCTCATGTTGCTATCTTATCTGCTTCCAGCACTTCTCCTGGCAGTGTGTTTTAGGCATCCACTATTCTCTAAAAATCTCCTTTAAACCTCGCTCGTTTAAAGCCATAGCCTCTAGTATTTGACATTTCCACCTGGGTAAAGGACTCTGTGTCTCTAACCTAAGCATATCTCTCTTTATTTCATATATCTGTATCAGGTCACCCTCCTCCAACCTTGAACCAATCCAAAATTTGTCCAACCTCTAATTCTTTCTAATCCAGGCAAGATCAACTGCACCTTTTTCAAAGCCTCAAAACCCTAATAAAATTCAGTGACCAGATCTGCACAAAATACAGAAAACATAACTTCAAGATTTACACAGCTGCAACATAATTTTCTGACTTTTATATTCAACACCCTGACTAATGAAGGCAAGGATGCCGCATGACTTCTTTACCACCCTTCTTTTCAAGTGTTCCCACTTTCAGAAAGCTGTGGACTTGAATCCCAAGATCCCTCTGTACATCAATGTTAGACCATAGGACATGGGAAGAGGTTTACCAAGTCTGCGCCACCATTCAATCATAGCTGATCCTTTTTATCCCCCTCCTCAACCCCACTCCCTGGCCTTCTCCTGCAACCTTTGATGCCTAATCTTATCAAGAGCCTATCAAGCTCTGCCTTAAATGCACCCAATGACCTGGCCTCCACAGCTGCCTGTGTTTACCACCCTCTGGCTGGAGAAATTTCTCCACATCTCTGTTTTAAATGGATGGCCCTCTGTCTTGAGGCTGTACCCTCTTGTCTTAGACTCCCCCACCATGGGAAACATCCTTTCCATTTCTACATGTCTAGGACTTTCAACATTCGAAAGGTTTCAATGAGATCCCTCCCACATCCTTCTAAATTCCAGCAAGTACAGATCCTTGTATGATAACCCTTACATTCCCAGAAATAGCCCTGTGAACCTTCTCTGAACTCTGAATGCCAGCATAGCTTTTCTTAGATAAGGAGCCCAAAACTGTTTACAATACTCAAGATGAGGCCTCACCAGTGCCTTCTAAAGCACCAGCTTCACATCCCTGCTCTTGTACTCTAGACCTCTTGAAATGAATGCTAACATTGCAGTTGCCTCCCTCGCCACTGACTCTACCTGCAAGTTAACCTTTAGGGTGTTCTGCATAAGGACTCCCAAGTCCCTTTGCCTCTCAGATTTTTGGATTTTCTCCCCATTTAAAGAATAGTCTGCACATTTATTTCCTCTGCTGAAGTGCATGACCAGGTGTTTTCCAACATTTTGTTTCATTTGCCACTTATCTAATCATTCTCCCAATCTGTCTAAGTGCTTCTGCAGCCTACCTGTTTCCTCAACACTACCTGCCCCTCCACCAATCTTCATATCATCTGCAAACTTGGCAACAAAGCCATCTATTCCATAATCTAAATCACTGATATACAGCATAAAAAGAAGTGGTCCCTACACCAACCCCTGCAGTGTTCCTCAGCCTCCTGACATTTACTGAGACTTTCCTCTTATATTTCTCTTCCCAATGTGCAATGTCTTCCGGAAGACAGCACTGATAAATAGAGACTCTTTTCGTGCGCAAGTGTAGATGGCGTACCAGTCTATAAATGTGATTGAAATGCTGAGGCTATAGACCCCTACTCCTGACGATACAACTGGCGAATGTACAGTTCATGGAGAATAAAATTGAAGACTTCAGAGCAAGATTGCAGTACCAGAAACACATCAGGGACTGCTGTGTACTTTGCTTCATGGAAACATGGCTATCACCTGTCATTTCAGATGCAGCACTGTAGCTAGCCCATAGGCTCTGCCATTCTCCACAGTCAGCTCAGTCTTTTAAAGGTAGAGGAAGCAGAGCATGCTTTATGATGAGCTCATCATGGTGAACAGATGTAGTGATTCTGTCTCTGTCCTGCCCACATGAGCTGGAACATCTTGTGGTCAAATGTCATCCTTTTTATCCGCTGAGGGAGATTTTCAGCATCTTCCTGACAGTGGTGTATATTCTATTTCAAGTCAACATCAGGCAGGTACTGAAGGAGCTGAGCATCGTTATCAGCAGACACAAAATAGTACACCAGTTTGCCTTCCCTGTCATTGTGGGGGATTTCAACCAGCCCAGCTTGAAGAAGTATCTGAAAAACTACCACCAACATATCACCAGTGGAACAGAGGAGCCAACACACTTGACCACCATTATACAATCATCAAAATTTTTACTGTGCCATGCCATGCCCACGTTTTGTAAAATCTGATCACTGGCTGTTCTTCTACTTCTGGCATAGAGGCAGAAGCTAAAGATTTCAGCACCAGTTTTAAAGACCAAGAAGGTAAGTTCAAGGGAGGTGGAAGAGCACTTACATGACTGCTTAGAGTCATTGGACTGGACAAAATTCAGCGATTCATCTTTGAATATGAGTGAATACACTACAATTGTGGACGAGTGCGTGCCTTCAAGAACACGCTGGACATAACCAAACCAAAAGCCATTGATGAACCAGGAGACTGAAAGTCTGCTGAGGGCTAGACCGAAGGCATTCAAGACCGGTGATCCAGGACTATACAAGAATCCCCGGTACAATCTGTAGAAGGCTATTTTTAGAGCAAAGAGAAAACAATTCTGATTGAGGTTAGAGACAGCATTGGATGCACGTCAGCTCTGCCAGGGTTTGCAGGCCATTAATTCCTACAAAGAAAAACCTAACATCATGAATTGCTGTGATGCTTCACTCCCAGAGAAGCTCAACACCTTTTAAGCATGATTTGTCAGGGGGAATAAAACTACACCTGTGCAAATGCTTGCAGGACCTGGTGACCCTGTGACCTCGGTCTCTGAAGCCACACAAAATCAATTCCTGACTCTTATCAACCATCTTTGTCTCCTCCTTGAAATAATCTGACTATCCCTTACAAATGTATGCTTTCCCTAGTGTGAGTAGATCCTATCCCTTAGAATCTTCTCCGATAATTTCCCTATCATTAATGTAATGGTTCTTTAATGGTTTTATTTTATCTTGCCATGACTAATACTTTGTGTATGATTTAATATGATTTAATGAACTTTTATTCTTGTTGAATAATTTTTCTAATTTTAGCATTTCTTAAATGTGCCGGAATACTTTAAGTTTTTGATCAGCTCTGACAAAGAATTACACTCCAGCCCTCAGTTTTGTCTTCTGTCAGAGGCACTTACTGGAGGTTGCCGGGCTGTACAACACTTTGTCATCTCTGACTAGCTTTCCACTGAGGCCTTCATCTACTTCTCTGAATGCCTCATAAATAAAAATCCTGTATTTGTTATCTACAAAGAAAAGGACAAATGCGTGATTGTAAGAAAATTGACCTGAATTGTTGTAAGCCAAAGGCCCAGCAAGTTTCCAACTATGCATTTATAACAGCTGGACCTAGAAAACAAGCCCACTTATTCCTGAAATTCTTACCCAGAACCTGAACAGAGAAGATGGGGAGGTGTTCTATACTAATTCTTCACTCCCCATAGACTGCAGGCTTTATATTGAACAAGCAAAGAAATGAAAAAAAGAGTTTTGGCAAAGACATTTTCATGAAGGTGTTATCCCTTTAAGCAATCAATTCTCATCAATCTTGTTTCTCAGACTTATGTTACTATCCATTAATTAAGAGCTATGGTAGATTTTTGATGGTCTCTGCATCAAATATAAAGAAGTTTGCAAGTTACCAAACTGGAACTGTTCAATTAGCTACCCATCTGAGATAATTATTCTGCTATTTACTTAATAGATTTCAAGCAGATTTAAATGCAGTGAATTAAATAGCAATTACCTGAGGAATATGTGATTTCTTTCTTGCACAGTGGAAAAGTGCAGTAGTCAGACATTAGAAATATATTGTTTTTTAACTTTTAGTTACTTTACTCTTGTTTACCAACTTTCCTCTGAGCATAGAGCTGTCTTAATAGGTTGTGACACAAACAAAATCCTGGTCAGGCAGCATCAATGGAAATGAGTAAACAGTTGATGTTTTGGGCCAAGACCTTTCTTCAGGACTAGCTTATATGTCGTGACTTGGCTAACGAACAAAATAGTTTTGGCTGCATTTTGTTTCCTCAGTTTAATGAAAAGATTATTAAACAAGTTTGAAACATGCTGAGAATAAGTTCACACAAACAACAATCAGTAGGTCACATATAACTATCTTAAGAATGATGTTGCATAGTCATTATTTGTTAAAAAATTACATCCAAGGTACATGCTCTTAGCAGTCACTTTATTAGGTACATTTGTGCACCTACTTATTAATGCAAATATCTAATCAGCTAATCACATGTCAGCAACTCAATACATAAAAGCATGCAGACTTGATTAAATGGTTTAGTTATTGCTTAGACTGATTCCAGAATGGAGGAAAGAAATGTTATCTAAGTGATTTTGACTGTGAAATGATTATTAGTGCTAGGCAGGGAGACTTGAATACCTCAGAAGCTGCTGATCTCCTGGGATTTTCATGCTCAACAGGCTCCAGAGGATGGTGTGAAAAGCAAAAAAAAAATCATTGTTACCAACAGTCCTGTAGATGAAAGTGCCTTATTCATGAAAGGGATCAGAGGAGAATGATCAGACTGGTTCAAGCTGATAGGAAGGTGACGGTAACTCAAGTAGCCATGTATTACATCAGTGGCATGCAGAAGAATGCACAACATCGAAGTGGATGGGCAGGAGCAGCAGAAGACCATGAACATGTACTCACTGGCCAGTTTATTAGGTACAGTAGCTACCGAGTGTATGTTTTGGACAGTCCTGAAATCAAGAGAACCAGACTCGTCAGATGTATTTTAAGGTATCAATTTTGTTCATTTTTTGAGGAAATAAAAAAAGGGAAGAATTAACTTGCCAGATTGTATCAAAATATGTTTTGGCACTACTTACCTTTGCAACCATCTTTCAGAAAACAAAAACAAGCTTCAGGGATTAAAGTGTGGAAAACGACCAGGAGATAGTTCCAAGAGAAAGAAATTCATTGAAAAACAAAAGCAATTCACTCTGTTTTTATTCTCATGCATGATAAATCATCCTGGCTCATGTAAATATAAGAAAATACAATGCAGACTGTAGTGCTTTGCACCAGCCGCTGCCAGGACACTTACAATGCAGATGTTCCAGCTGAGTTGCTTTTCAAGGTTTCTTTGCCACGGACTCCTACCATTAACGGTGGGGTCTATGAACCGCAGGTTGGGTACCCCTACTTTAGTTGATGGTATACATTGTGATGGTATTGGATTGCATTCGGTGAAGATCTAAACCGAATCAAAGACCTTAAGTCCTATCTGATATAGATAGCCATGAGTATTTTAGTAAAGGGAGATTAGACTGAAATCTTCAAGGATGAGTTTATTCTCCATGGTGAGTTTATTTGAGTGGTGGGACCCCTCTCTCTACAAAGGAGAAGATACCAACTAACAAAGTAGTTTAAACACTGTTCATTTATTTTCATTGATACACATTCAAACAACATTCTTAAAACAAATTTAAAACTCACAGAGGATTTCTATCTTAAACAATTCCAATTTACAAGCTGTTTCTAAAACACAATTTATTTGCAAAGCACAGGTACAATTAAGACCATAAGATACAGGAACAGAAGTATGCCATTCAGCCAATCGAGTCTGCTCTGCCATTCAGTCATGGGCTGATCCAATTCTTCGAGTCATCCCCACTCCCCTGCCTTCTCCCCATACCCTTTGATGCCCTGGCTAATCAAGAACCTATCTATCTCTGCCTTAAATGTACTCAATGACTTGGTCTCCACAGCTGCTTGTGACAACAAATTCCACAGATTTACCACCCTCTGACTAAAGTAATTTCTCCGCATCTCATTCTAAATGGATGTCCTTCAATCCTGAATTCATGTCCTCTACCCTACCATGGGAAATAACTTTGCCATATCTAACCTGTTCAGGCCTTTTAACATTTGGAATGTTTCTATGTTATACCCCCTCATTCTCCTGAACTGCAGGGAATACAGCCCAAGAGCTGCCAGACGTTCCTCATACAGCAACCCTTTCATTCCTGGAATCATTCTCATGAATCTTCTCTGAACCCACTCCAACGTCAATATTTCTAATTTCTAAAATAAGGAGCCCAAAACTGTACACAATACTCCAAGTGTGGTCTCACGAGTGCTTTGTAGAGCCTTAACATCACACCCCTGCTCTTATATTCTATACCTCTAGAAATGAATGCCAACATTGCATTCACCTTCTTCACCACCGACTCAACCTGGAGGTTAACCTTTGGGGTATCCTGCACAAGGTCTCCCAAGTTCTGTTGCACCTCTGCATCTTGAATTCTCTCCCCATCTAAATAGTAGTCTTCCTGTTTATTTCTTCCACCAAGGTGCATGATCATATACTTTCCAACATTGTATTTCCTTCACCACTTCTTTGCCCATTCCCCTAAAATATCCAAGTCTCTCTGCAGAATCTCTGCTTCCTACCCACTCATCCACCTATCATTGTACCATCAACAAATTTAGCCACAAATTCACTAATCCCATAATCCTACTCATTGAAATATATCATAAAAAGCAGTATTCCTAACACCGAACCTGTGGAGCTCCACTAGTAACCAGCAGCCAACCAGAATAGGATCCCTTTATTCCCACTCTCTGTTTTTTGCTGATCAGCCAATGCTCCACCCTTGCTAGTTACTCCCCTATAATTCCATTGGCTCTTATCTTGCTAAGCAGCCTCATGTGCGGCACCTTGTCTAAGGCCTTCTGAAAATCCATGAACACCATTACTGCATCTCCTTTGTCTACTCTGCTTGTAATTTCCTCAAAAAATCGCAGTAGGTTAGTCAGGCAGGACTTTCCTTCCAGGAAGCCATGCTGGCTTTGGCCTATCTTGTAATGTGCTTCCAGGTATTCCATGATCTCATCCCTAACAATTTCTCCAGCTACTTCCTTCAGAGCCCAAGGGTATATTCTATCAGGTCTAGGAGACTTATCCACCCTCAGACTACTAAGCCTCCTGAGCACCTTCTCAGTCATAATTGTCACTGCACATACTTCAATTCCCGGACACTCTTGACTGTCTGGTATACTGCAGATGTCTTCCACTGTGTAGACTGATGCAAAATACACATTCAGTTCTCCTGCCATCTCTGCGTCTCTCATTACAATATCTCCAGCATCATTTCTATTGGTCCTATATCTACCCTCAACTCTCTTTTACCCTTTATATACTTAAAAAAGCTTTTAGTAACTTCTTTGATATTTGTCACCAGCTTCCTTTCATAATTTATCTTTTCCTTCCTAATGACCTTCTTTGTTTACTTCTGCAAGTTTTTAAAAGCTTCCCAATTCTCTATCTTCCCACTAACTTTGACTTCCTTGTATGCCCTCTTTATTGCTTTTACTTCGACTCTGACTTCACTTGTCAGCCACAGTAGTGTCTTTCTTTCATTCGAAAATTTCTTATTTGGAATATATCTGTCTTGCACTTCCCTCATTTTCCCTCAATTTCTATAAATTAAATGATATACTAATGATGGAGATGAACAAATTGTCTGTAGCAGTAACTGAAATCAGAGGAATGGATTCCAGTTCACCCCTTGTTTCTTTCATGCTTCATGGTATCCCTGACCCCATTTTTCATAAGCCTGAACTGCATTCTGCATTTTTACAGTTTCTTTGCCACTTGGGTGACTTTGCACATTTACAGTATGATATTTCCTTAGATACCTTTATTACACAACAAGTCAAAAAGTTTTTGGGGAGACAGTGCCCAGCTGCCCTTAATTAATGCTGTAAAGCCAATTTTCAGAATATAAAAAAAC
Source organism: Hypanus sabinus (assembly GCF_030144855.1). NCBI lineage: Eukaryota > Metazoa > Chordata > Chondrichthyes > Myliobatiformes > Dasyatidae > Hypanus > Hypanus sabinus. Next base: position 96,951,475 of record NC_082711.1, on the reverse strand, counting down.
TCCCAACTATAAACACAACAGTTATTTGATATACTAAATGACATCATCCATCTGGTCTACAAGCTTCCTTGAACTAAATATCTTGGTCAGCTTGTCTGTTTGAAACCAGCCAAATTAGATAACCTATTTTCTTATGCTGCAACTCTTGAGCAGCAATAAACCAGGTGCAGTGACCAGTATACTAGTTTCTTCAGAGCCTCTGCTACATACTGCTCTTCCTTGCAAAGCTGTGTTTTCAAACGTCAAGCTGATTACTGGTTGCCAGTTACACTTTAAGAAATGGAGACTGGCTCTTTCTGCCACTCACGCGTGGTTTCTGTGTGCTACCAATGCATGGACTTGTGGTTCTCGGGACCCAAAGAGAATGTTCCTTCTTTACTCTGAGTTTCATGGTTTGAGATTCTCAAGAGTCTGCAAAGATATTGAGATTTTTTTAAAAAGAAACTTTGAGAAAGTACTTCAATCTGTTCTTCTGTTCAGCTGGTCTGAAAGTGCTTTGAAAAGTTCAAGTTGTGTAGTTTATACAACAGATGTGAATGCATGAGATATGGTGAGTAGGTTTATGGATATTATGAAAATTGGTGGTGCACTTAGTGATGAAGTTTGTGTAAGGCTATATCATGATAGGGAGGCATTGGAGTCAATTATTAAGGAGGAGGTTTCAGGGTACTTGGAGGAACATGATAAAATAGGTCATAGTCAGCATGGTTTCCTCAAGGGAAAATCCCACCTGACAAATCTATTTGAATTTTTTGAAGAAGTAACAAGCAGTATAAACAAAGGAGAATCGGAGGATGTTGTGTACTTGGATTTTCAGAAGCCCTTTGACAAGGTGCCACACTTGAGGCTGTTTACAATCTAAAAGCCCATTGTATTACAAGAAAGATTCTAGCATGGATAAAGCAGTGGCTGATTGGTAGGAGGCAATAAAGGGAGCCTTTTCTGGTTGGCTGCTGGTGACTCATGGCGTTCCACAGGGGTTTGTGTTGGGACTGATTCTTTTTTATGTTCAAGTGTAAGACCAGAAGACACAGCCTCAGAATTGAGGGGTGTCATTTTACAACAGAGATGAGAAGGAATTTCTTTTGCCAGAGGGTGGTGAATTAGTGGAATTCTTTGCCAAAGGCAGCTGTGAGGCCAAGTCTTCATGTATATTTAAGGCAGAGGTTGATACATAATTGTTTGGTCAGGGCACGAAGGGGTACTGGGAGAAGGCAGGAGATTGGGGTTGAGAGGAAAATTAAATCAGTCATGATGAAATGGTGGCGGAGAGATGGTGGGCCTAATAGCCTAATTTTTCTCCTATATCTTATGGTCTTCAGAAGCTCTCACACTACCAATCCCAAGTACATCTATTATTCCTGGGAACAAGTACAGCTTTACCCTTTCAAGCATCTTTTCATGACCAACTGTAAAAACACTGCTCACCACAGTGTAACAACACTTTGAACGCCTTGAGGACTTCGTTCAAATTGTGGTTTTTTGAAAAAATATTTTGTATAAGTTATGCTTTATTTATTTTTTTCTAATGAATGCTGATTATACGATGCTATATGCCTGCGATGCTGCTGCAAGGTTTTCAATGGACTTGTGCATGTGACAATATACTTGACATAAGCCTTGACTTTAGTACCAGTACTCACCCAAAATACTTCTTCCACTTACAACACTGAAATAAGGGATCTTCCATTGGCAATATGATTGATCATTCTTCTCTCTGTCCCAGGGTCTTGGTGAGGGGCGGGGGGGAGGATCTTCCTTGAGACAGTTAGTCTCTGGAGTTCTCACCCATTTCACTCATTAATCTCTAGAGTTTTCGCTGCTCTATTTCTGAAACTCTTCATGTTTATACATTTTACTTATCAGTTCTGCACCATTATACATTGATTCCAATGGTTCTGATTTTTTGGGCTAGCCTGTGTCTTCTTTTCATTGGCTGTAGCCCAAGTCTACAGGTAACATTAGCCCATTGACTTCTCCCAAATAAGGAAATGCTTCAGATATCATTCCTTTGATTCTCACCCCTGAATCAGACCATTTCAAGTTGGTTAAATCCAGTTCAAGTCAGACACTGCACTGGTCTCAGGTTATCTCAGTTCTCAAACACAGACTAATCCTCTTGTAAATCTGCACTGATTATTTTACCTTATCAAAGAGCATCCCACAAATAGCTTCTTACTTCTAAATGCACTCTGATTTAGGTGATTAACAATAGGACCTTTGCTATATCCATTCTCAATCACTTCAATCCAGAAAGAGTTAATTCAGAATATCAGTTCACTGAGTGGTTGTCACAAGATTAGTACCACAAAACAGTGGATTTCACTTGCACTTTTTCCACTATATGGCAAAAATACAGAGTTTTGTTTGCTGTTCTTGTCCATTGTCCTTCACTTGTTCCAACTAGCTGTTTTGCAGAATTTTAAATACTTCAGGCCAATAGGCTAGTTTTCTTTTCATTCATTCATAACACAGCTCAAGACTTTTCTGGATATCAAGGATATCAAAGGTTATAAGGGTATTCGTGGAAAATAACTGAAGTGGATGATAAGCCTTAATCTAGAGTAGGGGTTCCCAACCTGGGATCAATGGACCCCTTGCTTAATGGCATAAATAGGGTTGGAAATGCCTGATCTAGAGGAGTGGAGGAGCACGTTTGCTCTTGCTCCTACTTGTTATATTCTTACGTACGCCGCTAAAATCGGTGACATCATATTGTAATACTCTCAATGATCACTTTATTATGCACACAGATACACTTGTTCTTTAATGCAAGTATCTAATTGGCCAAGCATGTGGCAGCAAATCAATGCATAGGCGCATGCAGACATGATCAAGAGGTTCAGATGCTGTTCAGCTTAACCATATGAATGAGGAAGAAATATGATCTAAGTGGTTTTGACCATGGAATGCTTGCTGGTGCCAGATATTTGATTATCTCAGAAACTGCTGATTTCTTGGATTTTCCACATGTAACAATCTCTAGAGTTTACAGAGAATGGTGTGAAAATCAGAAACATCCAGTGGGTGTCTGTTCTGTGGGCGAAAATACCTTGTTAATGAGAGAAGTCAGATGAGAATGGCCAGACTGGTTCAAGCTGACAGGAAGGTGATAGTAACTTAAAAAACCACATGTTGCAACAGTGGTGTGCAGACAAGCATCTCAGAACACACCATGTCAAACCCTGAAGTAGATAGGCTACAGCAGCTGAAGACCATACTGAGCTCCACTCCTGTGGCCACTTTATTAGGTATACTCCTGTACCTCATAAGATGGCCACTGAGTGTATGTTCAAGGGAATAAAACATTAAATTCAGTCATGTCAAAAATTATTACTGTGGTTCCAAAATTATAGCTTACGGAGTAAGTTGCTGTCCATGACAGTAGCTTTTGGACTTTTGCCTTTAATTATGCATGGAGAGAAATCAAAATTAACTACTACTAATTTCACAATGTCATGAAATTTTCTGAATAATTTACTTACACTACAAGATGCAATTAATATTCATCAAAGTACAACACCATAAACAATGTAACCAATGTGGACTTCACACTTTTCCTACATGTGGAATTCCTTCAGCCTGCATCTCAAGGCACTGGAGACGTGCCACTTAAAGTTGTCTCTGAAAAATCTTACAAATCCACAAGGAAGACAAGATCGGTGTCCGATCCCAGGCTAACATTAGTATGAGAGGATCCTAGTAGCACTCAGGTTATAAAGTTCCATGTCTCCTGTAGTTATTTGTTCTAATCTCATTTATTGCAGTAGGTGCAATTCCAGGACTTATTTACATACATATTAAACATCATGTGAGGTTTGCCCTCAATAGCTCTTCAGGCATCATAGTCCAGGCTCCATTTATGTGAATAAAATTCTTCCCTAGATCCACTCTAAATCTTGTCTCTCTCACCTTGAACTTAAGCGTTCTTGTCAAAGACATCCCTCCCATGGCATAAAGTCTATTTGTCCCTCTTATAACTTTATATACCTCACGAAGGCCATCCCTCAGCTTTCGCCTCTCCAGAGAAAATAAACCCAGCCTTTTCAGTCCCTCCCCACAATGGTAATGCTGTAACCAGCTTTATATTCTACATGACAGACAATAATGTAAGCAGTCTGTGTACATCTCACATCAGCTTGTCCACCTGTCCACCTTCCAGGGCTTAATGGGCTCTTATCCCGACCTCTCTCTGTTCAGCACCCATAGTGGGCTAGGTATGTCTAATCAAAATGTATCACCTTGCATTTGTAAGATGGGGTTCGATTTGCCATTTCTTTGACCAACCTTTCAGCTGCTGAATAGATGCTGGTGTGCTTCCCTCATGAGCTGGGCTAATCACAGGTCACTCAATCTGTAAACACCCAAGAATTTAAAGTTGCTCTCTCTATACCACCAATTCCCTAATGTAGACTGGCGCAGTTTCTCTGGCCTCCTCCTTCCTGAAGTCTGTAGGTTTGCTGACATTGAACGAGAAGTTATTGTTGCGGCACCGATCAACCAGGGATCCTATCTTGCTCTGGTAATCTGACTCTTTAGTGCCTGTGATTCATCCAACAACAGTAGTGTCATCAGAAAATGTGAGGACAGCATTGGAGCTGTGCTTAGGCACACAGTTGTGAGTATATAGAGAGTAGAGCAGGGGCTAAGCATGTAGCATTAAGGTGTGCCTGTGTTGATGCTCAGCAAGGATGAGACATTGTTACCACTCCTCACTGATTGACTTCTACCAATGATAAAGCTGAGTATCCTGTTGCAGAGGAAGTATAGAGGAACAGAGGCCCAAGAACTGAGGCTTTTTGATACTTGGATGTGATAATTGTGTTGGATGCCAAGCCATACTTGACGAACAGCAGCCATACGTATGAGCTTCTGTTGTTCCAGAGTAGAGTGAAGAGCTGAAGAAATCACACCAACCATTAACCTGTTGTGACGGTAGAAAAATTGGAGTGGATCCAGCTCATCTCTGAGGCAGGAATTAATTTGCGGCATAACAAACCTTTCAAATCACTTCATTATATTTCTTGTGAGTAGCACTGGACAGTAGTCATTGAGGCAGTTTTCCATGCTCTTCCTGGACACTGCTACAATAGGTGCGTTTTTGAAGAAGGTGACAACCTCAGAAGGAAGAGGTTGAATATCTTCCTCCAGCCTGAAACAATAGCATTCAGGGATTGCTGAGTCAGGGTCAACATAACTCACATGGCTAGTTGCATTGATACAAGAAAGTTGATACAATAAAGTTGTGAGTAGTTTGACTTAATTAGGTCTTCTGTAGTTGTTTTCCTAACTTTAATTAGTTGACCAAGGTAAGGGCTCAAAAGAAAAGAGGGTCTGGGACCTTGTTTTGAGTTGAACTATCACATGGGCTAGAAAGTTAGGATACTAAAAGGGCAATTATCGATTGAGTTACCTTTGCAGGGAAGTGAAAAAAAAACATAAAAGAGTTGGAGTTTGAGAGGAATAATTCACCAATATGGCTAGTCTGAACACAAGTTGTAAATTTATCATAGGCTTTTGGAAACTGAATAAAGCTATTCTGTTAACTGCCTTTACTGTAGCCTCAAGACCTGAAAACATGATTAAGCAAATGCTTCACTGTGCTGGACATAAGTATTGGATTTTGAGTTGTTCCTCTGGGAAGTGAGAGTTAATCCAAACTTACTTTCACTTTGAAGGGACAACAGTAAGCCTGGATGGTCTTGCTACAAGCGTTTCTCAAGTCTTCTACCATATTTTATCAATAGTTAGCAAATGTGATGAAAGTTTTTTCAACTCCCCAGTGGCTAATTAAATATATAGATAAACTGCTGAACAGATAGGCACCCAGGAAGGGCACCACCAATTTTTGAAAGAGCTGCTGCAACAATTATAGGGATAGGGTTTAAATGTTAACTTCAAAAGGGTTCAAATTATGAAACAGCTGGTTAGTTATTGGGGAGAAGAGAAAGTCTGCAGATGCTGGAAATCCAGGCAACACACACAAAATGAGACTACCCGAAACTTCAGTTGTACTCTTTTCCATAGACAGTGCCTGGCCTGCTGAGTTCCTCCAGTGTTTTGTGTGTGTTAGTTACTGGGGAGTAGTTATGACTCCTGGGAGGCTAAAAATTGATCAACAATATGTGAATATAATGGCAAACCTCCTCCCCATCACTGTGAGAGGGTTGAAGTGATTTCTAGGTTTGGGGAGGTATTGTCAGGACCTTAGAAAAGGCTTTTCTGCATAAGGCACACACACTTCTGGAACTCTGGAAAAGGTGTTCCATGGGATTTGAAACTAGAATGTGCTGAGGTAGTATGAGATCTTAAAACTAGTCCAATGGAAGCACCTGCTCTGAAGGCCCCAAAGCCTTCCAAGGCATTTTTCTAAGAGGTTGTTGCCACTCGTAGCACAATTTCAGCTGTGTTACTCCAGGAGGCACATGGACAACTGGGGTCATTGGCATATGTAGCTTAGGTGCTTAGTCTGATAGAAAAGGGATATGGAGCATATGGACAACAGCTGTTAGCGGCCTGAGGTGGGTTCATGAGGGACGAAATGTTTCCTCAATTCAGTCCTGATCAGTCCAACTCTTTTATTGAAACAGTGCCTTGCAGTCTTAGACTCTGACCTAGTTTAGTATCATGACTAAACTTGGAAATGTGACATTAGGTCCCCTCAGCCACTTATTTGATATAAATTGTGAAAAGCTTGGGTGCAAACACTGATCCCAATAGTACTCAGCCTCTCACAGGCTACAAACCTCAGAACAAACCATACAGTATGTAACAATTTCTCAGCTAATCATTAATTGAACATCTGAATGATAAACTAATTTTATGTATGGGATACTCTCAGAATAATTCGATATGCTTTGTTATGTTGATGGTGTTTTAGAGTTTGCCCATGCTTAACATCCAAACTTTTCTTCTTATCAAAATAATTTAAAAAAAAACAGCTGCTTAAGGCTGCATCTACAGAATAGTTAACATTTAGAGTTGAGATCCTGGTGTGGAACTGAGAGTCTAAAGGGACGATTACCCTCTAGAAAACTAAAGCTGGCAAGGGATAGATGGATCTACGTGTGGAGGGTTTGATGGGCAGTAAGAACTAGGTGGAGGAGGGGAGAGTCAAGTTATATACGGAGGCGGGAGGTAATTTGTGGTGATAATAAAGGCTTCAGATAATGGAATCTGATAAGTAAGGAAGATGATAAATGGAGACCAATTACCCTACAATCATCAGACTCCTGAACCGATGTGGAAAACTTCACTAACCATATATTGGAACTGATTTCATAACTCACAGACTCAATTTAAAGGACTCTACAACTCATGTTCACAGTGTTAATTATTTGCACAATTTGTCTCCTTTTGCTCATTGGTTGTTTGTCAGTCTTAGTTTATGTATTTTTCTCATAAATTCTATTGAACTTTATTTTTCTGGAAATGCCTGCAAGAAAATTAATCTCAAGACAGCACAGAGTAACGTATGTATGTGCTTTGGTAATAAGTTTGACTTGATTTTCTTTGACTTTGTTTTCTCTGTTGAGGAATTTAAGATGGGGCCACAGTTTCAGAATAAGGGACAAGCCATATAGGACTGAGGAGGGGAGAATTTCTTTTTACTCATGTTTTCAAATCTCACTTGGTCCAGGAACACCACTGGGATTGTGAAATGGGCCCAGCAGAGATTGCACTTTTTGAGGAAGCTTAAACAAGCATCACTCTCCACTAACATCTTAACTACATTCTACAGAGGCGTGGTTGAGAGTGTGCTGACCTTTTGCATCACAACCTGGTACTCCAGCTGTAGTGCTGCCGACAAAAAAGCCTTGCAGAGGGTGGTTAGGGGAGCAGAGAAGGTTATTGGGGTCTCCCTACCTTCTGTACAAGACCTCTTTCAGAGTCGATGCCTCCAGAAGACACAGTACATCATTAAAGACCCCTCACACCCTCTCCATAAACTGTATGTTCTTCTGCCATCAGGTAAACGTTACAGGAGCATCAAAACTAAATCCACAAGACTACTAAACAGCTTCCTCCCACAGGCAATCAGACTGCTAAATAGCTGCTCTACCTGACTCTGCTTTGGACACTTTTAACTTGCACTGGACACTTCTAACTTTTTTTAAACTGACATGTGTTTGTTGTGTTTTACTATTTATTGTTATGTTTATTATTTAATGTTGCATTTGTTATGTTATGATTGCACTGCTTCTGGGAAATACTGTCTCATTCTGCCCTGCAGAGCTGATGTACGGTTAGAATGACAATGACGTTTTTGAATCTTGGTTAACCTTGGATGTTCTCTACCTCAGAGTCCTGTGGAACTTTGTTCAAATCAGTGGTACACTTCTGGGCATTAAGGATATCCAAGGAATATAGGGATAGTGTAGGAAAATGACGTTAGTAATGTTAGTAACCCTAATGCAATTTTAATGAATGGCAAAGCAGGTTTGAGGGGTTAATTGGCCTAATCTTTCTCCTATTTCTTATGTGTTATACTGACAAAACAACCCTAATTGGCATATATATTTCTGATAAAATTTTATGCCATTATGGAAAGAAATTCCTTTCTGATACTAAATCTTATACTTGTCTTTTCAAAGGGTATTACTGTAGCATTTTTATAATACTTCAACATCACGATGCACAAGTAATGAAACATGTATCATAGATTGCACTAAGTTCACAAAGTAGTATTTTTTCACTATTGGATTCAAACATATGATGTTCATTACCAAATACTGTCTTGGAAATGGAATTCTTGTTGATATGGTTTCAAGATTCTGTCATAATTGGTAGGATGTTTGATAATATCAGTAATTGATATTGTCTGTCATTGAGTGTTATAATTGACTATGTGACTGAGTTGATCAGTACGTGTTATAATTGGACCAGTAATAGAGTAATGAGCAACTGATGTGTTTAAATGAGTGCTCTTGGATTGATGTGAGGCTGACTACATACAATTCCATTCAGCACAGGCCAATGGGGAAGCCAAATTTGTGCAAAGGCCATTAAACTTAGTAATTGTGTTTAAATGATGTGCTGCAATTGGAGCATCTGAGTCGTTTCAGCTCCGTGACAATTATTTGGAATTAAAACTCAATGAAGGAGATCATTAAAAAAACATGGACAGCAGGACCCTTTGTTTGACCTTAACCCGTGCTTCTCATAATGCGAGAAGTGCATCTAGAACACTAGTGGATAATACAAATAATCTGATTCATTTTTTCCTGGTATGCTTCAAGCTAACTTGAACTGTTCAACTAGAGCTCGGTGAAAACTGAATCTGGTTAGGTGGAAACTTTCCACAGTGTTTTTTTATTCATTAAGTCAACAGATATCATCTGTTGCGTGGGATCTTTGTAGGTGTTGGTTACTGCTGGATTTGTGGCTCTTACTTGTCAGAAAACTGACTATTTTTGCAAGTGCATTACTACTCAATGCAACAGACTGCAAAGATGTGAATAGACTGGAACAAACCTAGCATATGACTGCAACACTCAGGACCTGATTACTCACAAACTCCAAAAATAGGCTGATAACAGTTACTGCACTAAATTTAATGTACCTTATAATAGACAGCAATGTATGGTAGAAATGACAATTAGGATTGAATGTTCAAATTGAACAGCAATTCCTGCTAAGTGCAGCTTTACAGCTAGACAGACATCTGGATGTAGCTACAACAACACCTGAATGAGAATCTGAGTGAAGCAATGTATATTGTTGAACTTGGCAGGATGGGGCTTGTCTATTCTGGTTGAGGTAAATTTAGATTCACTAGCAATTGACCTCACTGCCGCTGAAAATTAATTTTGACAAGATTGGTATCACTTTCCTTTGTTTTGCAATTATATAAGAAATGTGAGCTTTATTTTAGTTTTTCTTTCCTTTTTTCTCTCTCTCTTTCTTAATCCAATCTTCTTTTGTTGATTTTGTCTTCTGTTCAAAATTTGACTGTGAACAAAATATTTCTATGAGCACCTGTGGGTTTAGAATGTATAGCTTACTATATTTCTTCACTGAACCAGTTTAATTGATAAACAGTTAGTTGTTCTATTCACACAGGTCCCAGACCTCCAACATAAGGATACATTCTTAATCCATACAAGTAGTTCCAGAGCAATTAATAATATAACAAAGATCTGAGAGTTAAACTCTGGTCCATTATGTTTTGTTGCTAAGGAATCTCAGAATTTGAAGCCAGAATAATGTTTGTTCTGCCCTGCATTAAAATGCAACAGTATTAATTTCCAGTTTAAAATGTTTCCAGCCATCATCTGTAGGCTCATTATAGTATGCCTGAAATGTTTACCAATGCATAGATCTGTAGCTCCTGCTTATTTTTATTGGAGCTTAATTCTGGCACAATCTTTCATTTGGGATTTGCTCATCTTTAGTTTTTGTTCCACAGAAGACTTTCTTTTCTTGGGGGTGACTATCAGATGAAGGCATTGTTCACAGTCAGATGATTATTAGACTGATAACCCCTTATTTCTCCTTCGGAATTGGTAACTTAAAATAATTCCGTATGTACAACAGGGTCTAACAAGTAGAAAGTGATGGAAATAGTTAGCAAATAAGGAGGTATCTATGGAGAGCAAAACGTAGCATTTTAGATCAATATCATTTCAAGGGTTATGACAAGTGGCTGTTTGCTTTACAGGACAATTTTGTTGTATTATTGCAATGAAAGTTCATTCACGAAAAAGCTCTGATTGTAACTTATTTCATTTTATAGTTATGCCATCTCCATCATGGGGACTAGCCTCTGACCATTTAAGTCCTCTTCAAAAGGTGCCATCCATCATCAGATATCCTCACCATTCATGTCACACCCACTTCACATGACTGACAAAAATGTTATGGTAATTTTCATGATCAGCAGCCTAAAATCCATAAGATCCACCCAAAAGTATTCAGGAAGCAAAATATTTATTGCCTGGTGTTATTTTTCATATTTCTTTTTTCAATATTTTTATTGATTTTTTACAAAAAGGAATACAGAGTACAGGAGGATGTATATCATACATCAATTACAATATATTTGAATCACACATAGTCTCATTACCCCATATTCATGTAAATTAAATTAATCATAATATTGAAAAGTAATAATTTTATTATACAAAAAAATCTAAACCCACTACCAAGAAAAGCTGTTTGGTAAAAAAAGAAAAAAGGGGAAAAAACTCCTTATCGTATAGTAAAACATATTATTAACCAAGATCTGTACTTGATAACAAATCAATGATTTTGAAAATAATATCAAAAAGCTCCCCACAACGTTAGAAAGTCTCGTCTTGATTCAGAAATTGAATAACAAATCCTCTCTAAATTTAAGCATGACATAACATCGCTTAGCCATTGAGCATGAGTAGGCAGAACAACAACATTGCAACAATGCCCTCCTAGCAATAAGAGAAATAAAAGCCAAAATATGCAAATCAGGTGTCTCCAAGATAATATCTTTTCCTCCAACAATACCGAACAAGGCAGTCAAAGGGTTTGGTATAAAATTTACATTAAAAAGTATAGAAAAAGATTAAAATATTTCCTTCCAGTAGTTTTCAAGACTCGGGCATGTCCAGAACATGTGAATTAATGAAGCCTCTCCATTGTTACATCTGACATAATAGGGAGATATATCCGAATAAAAATGAGGCAGCTTATCTTATGGACCACTTTAAATTGAGGAGGGAGTGATGGGCACATAACAATGATGTATTAACCAATTTAAAAATTTCATTCCAACTTTCCTCAGAAATTGAAGTCTGTAAATCTTGTTCCCAGAGATTTTTAATTTTGTCTAAAGGAATGTTTCTCATTCCCAACAACATACTATAAATATTAGATATTGATCCAATATGAAAAGGTTTCAAATTAAAAATTACATCTAATAAATTCTTATCTGGACTTTTAGGGAATGCATGTAATTGAGATCGCAGAAAGTCTCTAATTTGGAAATAGTGAAAAAAGTGGGGTTTTGGTAAGCTATGTTTAGCTGACAACTGCTCAATCGAGAAGAGACTTCCTCCAACAAATAAATCCTGGAAGCATTTAATACCCAGTCTATAACAATTTTTAAAAATTACATCAGTCATAGAAAATTTCAAAAAACCAAAATATTTTCTATATTGTACCCAAATCCTCAAAGTATGTTTAACTACACAACTATCAGTTAGTTTACTTAAAAATAAAGGAATTGAAGATCCAAGAAGAGAGATGATAGAAAATTTATTAACAGAGTTAGCTTCTAAAGAAACCCAAACTGGACAGTCCTCTCAGTTAGTACAATATAACCAAAACATGAGATTCCATACATTGACTGCCCAGTAATAAAACCTAACATTTGGTAAAGCTAAACCTCCATTCTTTTTAGCTTTTTGAAGATGAACTTTATTTAGTCGAGGGAATTTATTTTTCCATATATATGAAGATATGGTAGAATTAGGAGAATCAAAAAAAAGGATTTAGGAGTAAAAATGGGTAAGGCCTGAAAAAGGTATAAAAATTTAGGCAAGATACTCATTTTAATAGAATTAATTCAGCCAATGAAAAATAATGAAAGGAGCGACCATTTTGATAGTGCCCTTTTTACATAATTCAGCAGGGTAAAAAAAAAATTCTTTAAATAAGCATTTATAATTCTTATTAATTGTTACACCCAAATAAGTAGATTGATTCCTTACAATTTTAAAAGGAAGGTTAGTATTAATTGATACCTAAATATTCAAAGGTGAAAGTTCACTCTTATGAACATTTAGTTTATATCCTGAAAATTGACTAAAACAGGAGAGTAAGGAAAGTACAGAAGGTAATAAAGTCTCAAGATTAGAAATATAAAGCAAAAGCTCATCAGCATAAAGTGGAACTTTGTGGGTAGTACCTTTCTTTAAAATACCAGTGATATCATTAGATTCTCGAAAAGCAATACCTAAGTGTTCTAAAGCTATATAAAAAAGCAAAGGGCTCAAGGGACAACCTTGTCTAGTTCCATGTTGAAATTTAAATGGCTTGGAATTCTGAGAGTTAGTAAGAGGGAGATAAATAAAGTAATTTAATCCATTGAATAAAATCAGGCGCAAAATTAAAGGTTTTAAGGATCTAAGCATCTAAGGGTATCACACATTCTGCCATCTCTTTAGAAAGAGAATAAATAACATTTAATAAATGACAAATATTAAAATGGGAAATTGATTGATTTTTAATAAATCCAGTCTGATTGTCAAAAATAATAGATGGTAATATATTTCAATCCTACGAGCCAGAACTTTAGATAGGATTTTAGTGTCAACATTAAGTAAGGAGATAGGCTTATATAACAAACATTCAGTTGGGTTCTTACTCTTTTTAAGAATAAGCGAAATAGAAGCTTCATAAAAAGATTGTGGCAACTTACCCAACTTAAAGGAGTCCAAGAGGACTAAATATAAATGAGGTATAAGCAATGAGGAAAAAGCCTTATAAAATTCTCCAGAAAAACTGTCAGGACCCGGAGCCTTCCCCGAGTGCAATGAACATACAGCATTGGCAATTTGCTCATAAGAAATAGGTTGATCCAACAGTTTTCAGTTATCATCAGAAAGTGTAGGGATGTTTAATTGATCTAAGAAAATATTCATTACAGTATTATCTTTAGGAGAAATATAACTATAAAGCTTAGAGTAAAATTCTCTAAAAAGTATCATTTATTTCTAAATGGTCAGCTGTCCTATCACCATTAGCTTTACAGATTTCTTTAATTTACAATTTAATTGCAAGGGTTTTTAACTGGTTAGCCAATAATTTACCTGTTTTGCCTCCCTGAATATAAAATAGACTATTATCTTTTAAGAGTTGAGTTTTAAATGGATATGTTAAAAGAAGATCATATTTAGTTTTAAGTTCAACACGCATTTTATATAAAGCAGGTTCTGGAGCCAAGGTATATTTTTGATCTAATTGTCTAAACTGATTAGCTAGTTCAATTGTCTCTTTGTTAGCTTTTTTCTTAACATTTTCAGTATAAGAAATAATTTGACCTCTAATATAAGCCTTGAAGGCATCCCATATAGTAAGACTAGAAGTCTCTTCCCACATATTCTTTTCAAAAAAAAGAATAATTTGTCTCTCCAAAAATTTTTAAAAATCCTTATTGATAGCAAAGTTGGATTAACATGCCAAATCTGTTTATTTGAGTGAAACCAGGGAGATTTAAAGATAAAAACACTGGAGCATGATCTGAAACAGCAATCTCTTTATATTTACAGGATTGAACTAACGGAATCATTTTGCTGTCAATAAATAAAATCAATCCTGGAATATGTATGAAGGACTTGGGGAAAAAAGAAACAAGTACTCCTTATCTATTGGATGTAAGAAACACCAGATATCAACAATATCACATTTCATTAGAAAAGATTGAATAAACAAGGCTGATTTATTAAGTATTGCTGGCTTAGAAGATGATTGATCTAAAACTGGGTCTAGCCGACAGTTAAAATCTCCACCCAAGACCAATGAGCAAAGACCTAAATCGGGTAAAAGCTAAAAAAAATGCTCTAAAAAACCCTGGATCATCTATATTCGGGGTGTACAAATTAGCAAATACCATTAATTTATTATCTAATTTTCCTGATACTATAACAAAATGCCTGTTGGTACCCGACAATACTTTATGTTGAAAAAAAGAAACTGTATTATCTATAAAAATTGAAACACCCTTAGACTTGGCCTGAAAGGAGGAATGAAATTTTAGTCATTTCCAATGACTGAAGAGGTGTAAATTATCACATTTACAAATGTGAGTTTCTTGTAAAAAAATAATTGGGACCTTAATTTTTTTAATATAGCTCAATATCATTTTCCATTTCACAGGGTGGTTGAATCCTTTAACGTTAAAACTAAGTAAATTAATAGTATGATCCATTTTTAATACTGCTTAAAAGAAAGGTTAGAATAGTGACCGCTGAAATGTATATTAAATCCAAACAATGAACTTTGAGATAAAGTAACCAGGCAACAAATGTGGCTAAGAGACCAAACCAGCTCCCATTAAAGAAAATGCCCAACACCCAACCCACCTCCCAAAGTCAAAAGGTCGACCAATAGACAGTCGAGAGCTAAACCTAATGACTTTCCAAAAAAAACTTACTGGTATAACTCCAAATAAATTTTCAAGGTTAACAGCATTCCAACTAGACTAAATAAGTGAAAAAGCAGACTAGACCTTATTGAAAGAAAAAAACTCAAAAAAGTATAATATAAAATACATTTAAAAACATATCAAAATTCAAAACATATTAACACACAAGATATTAACTCATTAAAATCTTGTTTTCTAAGTAAAGCATTAAAGAGTTCAAAAAGAGAGTTAGCTACAAAGGCATATCAAAAGTAAAAGAAGCAATTATTCATGTAGGAAGATATTGAACAGTCAAACTCCTGCATCTAAAAATTCTTGAGCTTCCTGGGTTGAATGAAGCCATTTCTGAGAACCATCCCTCAACGTAATTCTGAGCCAGGCCGGATAAGGGAGAGACGGCTTAAAACCCTTGTTATACAGTTCCAACATAACCTTATTAAACTTGAAGTGCTCATTCATCACCTTGGTTGAATAATCTTCGATGATTCTGATCTTCTGACCATTGTAATCAATCATACCTCTTCGGCAGGATTCACGAATTAAAGGGTTCTTTGTTTGAAAATCACGAAGACAGATTATCACTGATCGGGGTTTCTCTCCTACGGCAGGTCTGAGCACAAGCGATCTACGAGCTTGAACAATCTTATGCGGAGATTTTAAAATTTTAGGAAATAATTTTACCAAGAAGTTTGCAAAGAATTCTGTAGGCTGATTACTCATCAAGACCCAGCATTCGTAGATTATTTCTTCTACTTCTGTTTTCCAACTTGATAATCTTCTGTCTTAATTTTTCATTAGACTTTGACTGTTTTTCACAAAGCTTTTGCAGGTCTACAATTTTCACGTCCAAAATCGTCAGAGTATTTTCATTTTCCTGTAATCGTTTATCATGTTCACTTAAGGTTTTTTGAATAGAATCAAATTTTACATCAATTTGTTTAATTTCAGAGCTGAATTACTGAAACATCTGCTGGAATTCTTCAGAAAAATTCTTCTTTATATTGCTGAAGCATCTCCATAATAGATTCCAAAGTTACAGGAGTGCCCTTTTCTTTCTTAGTACCTTTGGCAGCACTCATAATAAAACAGTATTATGTTCAAAAGCAAGATGTAAGAACAGATTGGAAACAGCAAAGTACTTAATATAGGAGCAGCTACAAAAAGCTGTTATTCCATCATCAAACAGTAGGCATCTCCTGCATATTTCAAACATGTATCATTTCAACTGTCAGCAGTGTAATGATGTTATTAAAAATTTAGGTGGATCATCTTCATTACAGGCTGAGTGATATTTTGTTTTCAGTTTCTCCAGACTTACAAGCAATTAATTGCATAAGGTGTTGTTGTTGCTTTAAAAGAACCTAGAGCAGCAGGAAATTTACACATAAACAGTACCCGTTGAAACAATTGGTTTTGCTGGTATTTTGGGTATAACCAAACATTAAACACCAGTGGAATTATCTGAACTTCTTTCAAATGACAGCACATTTGACAACACAATATTGTCTCTGTAGTGAGGGCAGGGTCAAATGTAAGAGGCCCCTGTACCACCTCCTGATGGTAGCAATGAGAAGAGGGCATACCCTGGATGGTGAGTATACTTAATGATGAACAACACCTTCTTGAGGCATCACCTATTGCAGATGTCCTCAGTGGTGGGGAGACTAGTGCCCATGAACTGGCTGAATTTTCAAATCTCTGCAGCTTTTTCTGATCCTGTGCAGTAGTGCCTCCATATCAGACAGTGATGCAATCAGTCAAAATACTCTCGATAGAAATTTGCTGGAGTCTTTAGTAACATACTAAATCTCCTCAAACTCCTAATGAAATATATCTGCTGATGTGTCTTCTTCATGGTTGCATCAATAAGGTGGGCCCAGGATAGATCTTCTGAGATGTTGACAGCCAGGAACTTGAAACTGCTTACTCTTTCAACTGCTGACCCCTCAATGCGAAGTGGTATCTATACTCACATCCTCCCCCTCCTTAAGTCCATAATCATCAATGCAAATGATTAATACAAATTAATACAAATGATCGTCTTCATCAGTCAGTTTTAAATAGAAAAGTAGGGGAGTCATGTTGCAATTGTATAAAATTTTGCACAGGACGCATTTGGAGTATTTTATACAGTTCTGATCATTACATTACTGGAAACGTGTGGAGGCTTTGGAGAGTATGTTGAAGATGTTCACCCAGATCAGAGTATTTGCTACAAGGAGAGGTTGGGCAAACTTGGATTGCTTTTTCTGCAGTGTTGGGGGTTGTGGGGTGACCTGATAGAAGCATATGAAAGTAAGACAGATAATTGGTTGAAAGATGGGAGGCAATGAAGGGGTTTAAAGAGGGCCTTTGTACACAAAATGATAGAGGAACTCAACATGTCAGGCAGCATCTATGGAAATGAATAAACAGTCAATGTTTTGGGCAGAGACCCTTAACGAGGTCTTTCAGAGGGAAGATGACAAAACAAAAAGGTGGGAGAAGGCAAAGGAGGACAAGCTAGAAGGTGATAGGTGAAGCCAGGTGGGTGAGAAAGGTAAAGAGCTAGAGAAGAAGGAATCTGATAGGAAAGAAGAGTGGGCCATGGGAGAAAGGGAAGGTGGAGGGGCATCAATAGTTTTTTTTTCCAGTAATTCCATTTAATATCAGAAAAGTGTGCAATAAACATCCTGACATTCTTGACATTCATAGACATCCACAAAAGCAGAAGATGGCCCCAAAGACTGACTGGCAGTTAAAACATTTGTACTTCAAAGCCCCCTTATTCCCCCCTCCCACGCACAAGCAGCAGCAAAACAATTGCCCCCATACTTCCACCCGTTTCTGCTGAAAGCATCAGCATCCTCTACCCACCAAGCAAGCATTAGCGAAGCCCCCAGTAAAGACCATGATCTCCAGAATAACAAAAATTAATTGTTCACTAGACAATTCAACATAACACAGGCTCTCTCCCTTCCTAGTAGAGGAAAAAAGAGGTGACCCCTTTCACAGCGAGAGGGGGAACATAAGAAAACAACTCACTGATTTATGGTTTTGAAAGTCTTCTGAGCCACTTTTTTTATCCGTGTTCTCCAGCTGGAGATTTGGCCACAATCTCTCACTCACCAATGAGAGAGAGAGAGAGAGAGCGAGAGCATGATTTGTTGAGGATAGAGCTTCCGACAGCTAATCTGCTCTTCCTGACCTTCTGCTCTCTCCCACAACACTTCAGTCAGTGGCACCAGTTTAGAATCAGCTCATCCACAGGGCCACAAAAATCTCGGAACCCTGAAGCCACCCTCTTCTTCTAGGATGTGTCCTTGGGAATTCGAAAAGCAGTTGGCCATGTGATATCACGTATCACTTGTAAGGACGTGATTGGACAGAGTTATGAGCATGCTCAGAAATGATAGAATGATCTAGAAGCATGACGCTGTGAGGCATACACGTAGTTGTTGCTGTTGTGAATAAAAGTTCTAGTTCTATTCTTCCAGAATATGCTTTGTTATTAAAAACCCACGGTACATATAGAGAACGCAACAAAGTGTCAAAAGTTGGTCTGGAAGAGTAATTTGTTTCGCTAACATGGGAGAAGCGAAGGTAATAAAAAAAAAGAGCACAAGCTTTTTTGTAGTTTGCTGACAGCTTAAGGATGGAAGTTTTGCAACCCCCATTGATGCTTCAGCTGACTGGAAATGTAGCTAAAAACTGGAAAAGACAAACAGCGTTTTGAAATTTATTTATCCGTGTTCGGTGCAGAAAATAAAATGGAAAAATGAAAGCTGCAATTCTACTCTATGTAATTGGGGACAACGCAGTTGAGGTATATAACCATTTTACTTTTGAGAATGGAGATAATTTGAATCTAAAAGCAATAATCGACAAGTTAGAAGCATTTTGTACTCTGAAGCGCAATGTGACATATGAACGGTACAAATTCTTTACATGCAGAAAGCTGGTCAAATGATTGATCAATTTTTTATGGAATTAAGAAACCACAGTAAAAGATGTGAGTTTGCAGAGCAGACGGACTCTCTCATTAAAGACAGAATTGTTTGCAGCAATCTGGATAATGCTCTGAGACAAAGACTCTTAAGAGAACCAGACTTAAATTTGGAAAATGCTTTGATTCTCTGCAAAGCTTTGGAGAGTATGATGTCGCAGGCTAAAGAGCTTTTTTATTGAGAAAGGCAGTGTAGACGCTGTAAAGCACGAACATATTAGAAAAAATAATGAAGCGACAACGAAACTGACTGACAGCAAGACGTCATCTGAAAGAAAAAAAACCTTGTGATCACTGTGGGCAGCAGCACTGCCCTAAACGGTGTCCAGCGTATCGGAAAATGTACAATCACTGTGGTAAGAGTATTCATTTTTTACGCTGTTGCAGAAGTAGAAAGGAAATAAAACTCATACTTGAAAATGAACATGAGGAGTTTTATATTAATGTGCTTTGTGAAAATAAACAAAGAAACTGGATTATGCCATTGCAAGTGAACCAAAACATTATTCTGTTTAAATTGGATACTGGAGCACAAGTAAATATGCTTGCAGAATCTGAGCTTAATACACTAAAGTCAAGACCAAAGTTACATCAGACAAATATAAAGGGACTGGGTTAAAGGAACATGTGTGATGAAAGTATCACACAAAAATATCGAGCACGTGCGTTCATTTGCGGTACTGTCAAAAATGTACAGTTAGTAATGGTTTTATCTGCCTGTGAGAGACTGAATTTGGTGAACAGTCTTAGTCCTGGACAGTGACACAGAGTCAGAATACAGTGACTTGATGAAAGAGCGAGAGAGAACAGGATTTGATTCCAACTTGGCAAAAGTAGAATAAGTCATAAAGAAAGATCCCAGACACATCCCTTTGTTACCAGCATCTGACAAAGCATTGCCACCAAAACCAAACTTGCTGGTACAGTACAATACTGATTTGAAGCCAAAGAGTGACAAAAATCAGGATCCAATTGAAGAAGTGAAAGCACAAGTGAAGGAATTGAGAAGTTTTATTGAAATGATAAAGTCTCAATATAAAAAAGAGATTACACAGTTAACGAATAAATAGCGATTGCTTCTCAAAGACCTGAAGATAGAGCCAACTTCAGATTTTCCGTTAACTGATGCAGACCAGACAAAACATGAAAATAACATTGAAACACAAGATCTGTGTGAACCACTTAGAAGGTCTACTCGTATTCATAAACCCCCAGAGAGACTAATAGAGACATGTTAAATTATGCATTTGTTTTGATTAATGTTGCAATTTTTTTTTCTTTTTAGGAAAGGAAGATGTGGTGACATCACGTGTCGCGTGTAAGAACGTGATTGGTCAGAGTTATGAGCATGCGCAGAAATGACAGAATGGTCTAAAAAAACATCTAGAAGCATGGCGATGTGAGACACACGTGTAGTTGTTGCTGTTGTAGATAAAAGTTCTAGTTCTATTCTTCCAGAATACGTTTTGTTATTAGAAACCCACGGTACGTATAAAGAACACAACACCATGAGCCACCTGGACTGGGTCCCACCACAAGGTCTGAGTGGAGCTCCTGCTCAGGGTCTTCAACAGAACCACATCCCCCCTAAAAAGGAAAAGGAGAGACATCAAAGGCAGAAATTGAGCTGCTTTCTGTAGATGAACAATGCGGCATTGCAATTTAGTGCCATTGTTACTCCACCTCACCAGGAGAAGATAATAGGCAAGTGAGGAGAAAAGGTGAGAAGAAGAGGGAAGGGGAGTAAAAAAGAAAAAAAGAGAAAAAATCTAACAGAAAGAGACATTGATGTTCATGAAATCAGGTTGGATGCTACCTAGATGGAATATGAGGAGCTCTCCACCAACCTGAGGCAGAAGAGAGGCCATGGACCCACATGCCAGGATGGAAATGGAGTTAGGAATTTAAGTAGTTGGTCACCAGGAAATTCTGCTTTCGGCAATTGGATCAAAGATGCTCAACAAAGCCGTCCCCCATTTTAACCTGCGTCTCACCAGTCTTGAAGAGAATATAACAGACAACCCCAATAAGTATGCAGGAGAGGTCTTGCCTCACCTGGAAGGATAGTTTGGTCACCTGAATGGAGGTGTGGGAGGATGTGAATGGGCAGGTGTAGCACTTCTGTCGATGCAGCAATTTGTGCCAGGAGGGAGATTAGCATGAATGGACAAAGGAAACACAAAGGGAGCAACCCCCATGGAAAGTGGAGATTGGGGTGTGGGAGGTAAAGGTGTGTCTTGTGATAGAATCCCACTGAGGGTGGCAGAAGTTGCAGAGAAAGATGGGGTAGTAGATAAGGACAAGAGGAATTCGACCCTTGATAGGGTGGTGGGATGATGGAAATGAGCGCAGGTGTCCAGGAAATAGAGGAGATGTGGGTGAGAGCAGCATAAACAGCAGACAAAAGGAAACCCCATTCTTAGAATTGTGAGGACATCTGGAAAGAAAATCCTCATGCTGGGAACAGATGAGGTGTAGACGAAGGGACTGAAAACGTGTTATAGCATTTTTACAGGAAACTGAGTGGGAAGTGTGAAGATAGCTGTGGGAATCAGTAGGTTTATAAAAGATGTCAGTAGACAGTTTGTCTCCAGAGATGGAGACATGGCTACCCACCGAGTCTGGAGAAAGCAGGAGGAGCCAAAGGGAAAAGTGTTGGGGGCGAGGATCGGCTCTGCCAAATAGAGGAGGGTAGTGGTGGAAAGTAACTGGTTGGGTCTTTGTCGAGAAAGAAGCGGAGAGCTTTAAGGCCTTCTTATTGGGGGATAGAAGTGTTTAAGGACTGAAAACCCATGTTGAAAATGAGGCCAGGGAATTGTTGAGGAGGCTGAGAGCATGTGAAGTGTTGCGGATGTTGGTGGGAAGGGACTGAACCAAGGGAAATAGAATGGAATTGAGGTCTTCGGACCTGAGTTCAGTTGGGATGAGGCGCAGGCAGAAAAAATAGGCTTCTCTACACCGTCAGGTTTGTGGATCTTGGGTAGGATTAGAAATAAGCAGTGTGGGGTAAAGGAACTATATATTTGGTGGCAGTAGATGATGGTGCAGGAGACAGTGGCCTAATGGTCCAGAATAAGGTCCCTTTCAAGGGGTAAGGAACAGGAAGAATCAGCATCTGGCCTCAGCGAGGTAGAGGTCAGAATGCTACACTACAATAGCACCCCCTTTGTCTGTGGGTATAATGGTAAGGTTGGGATTGGTGCAGAGGGAAGTGCGTTCGGAAGAGGTAAGGTTCTAAGAGAGAGAAATGTGCTGAAATGGAGCCAGTTGATGTCTTGTTGGCAATTAGAGATGAAAAGATCCAGACCAGACAGAGAACCAGAGTGGGGTATCAAAGAAGAGGAGGAAGGCTGGGGATGCGAGAAGGGGTCATCAGTGCGAGATGGGGAATTCTTGCCAAAGGAATGGGCTCAGAGACAGAGGCAATGGAAGAAGAGCTCAGCATCATGGCAGGTATGGAACACTGAAATGTGAGCAGAGGGGGAGAAAGGTCGTAAGGAATGGTGGAGACACAGCAGGGTTTAGAGCTGGAATCAGAGGCGGTAGGACTGTTAGTGGTGTCTGTGGCTTGGGGTTTCAGGGAAGGTAGGGTGGGAGGAAGACGGAGGCTCTGAAGACAAAATAGGAGACAGGAGAGCCTGGGAGACCCAGGGTTGGAGAGTGATAGTAGGGGAAGCAGAGTCCAGGAGCCCGGTGGCAGTGACAAAGGTCTCAGCCTGGAGGTGTTGGTATCCAAGTGTGCGGCTGGAGTCAGAGCTAGAGGCCACGTAATTCACAGGCTGTTGTTGGATCCGGAGTTGGAGGAGGCAGGATAGGCAGTCTGGAGGCATCTGATCAAATCGAGGTGTGAGAGGGAGGCGGCATGAGCCACAATCTGGACAGGTTGCAGATGGGCGGTCTTCCAATCCTTCCTGGATGCAAGGAAGGCAAAGAACTGCTGGTTGAATGCGTGGATTTGGCAGAAGATGAAATATCAGAGTGGTAAATGACAAGCAGAGGAGAGTGAGACCCCGAGCTGTCAGACAAGAGATATCTTTGTACAGCGGAGAGGGTGGCAGGTAGAATTCAGGGGGAGAAGCAGCAGGAAAAGCATTCGATTGAAGGCAGGTACTTGGGATCCTCAGCCGGTCCAAACTAGGAGACCCGAAAACATTGCTGGAAGCCTTGTAGAACAAAATGGCAGCAAAGACAAGTTCCCAGGAAGGATACATGGATGTGGTAGTGGGACTGGGTGAGCCCATGGTCGAAGAGTTGGTGGGCAGCAGAGATCACAGAGGGGGAGCAGTTGGAGACAGTTTCACTGAGCTCCTGTCGAAGAGAAGGTTTAGACTTTTTCAGGGTAGGAATCCTTAGAAGAGACTTCGCAGTGGAGCAGCAAATCATAAACATGAGAGATACTGCAGATGCTGGAAGTCCTAATTAATTAGGTGCCACCCATGGTGATTTCACTATCTCAGAAACTGCTGATAAAAAAAAACATCATCCAGCGAGTGGCTGTTCTGTGAGCGAAAAACATCTTGTTAAATCCACTCACTGGATTTTTTTTTTGTTTTTGGCACCATTCTTTGTAAACTCCAGAGTCTGTTGTGCGTAAAAATCCCAGGAGATCAGCAGTTTCTGAGATACTCAAACCACCCTGGGCGGCACCTAATTAATTAGCTTGTTTATTTTGGCTTTTTTCTTAAAGATGTGCCGGATGCACGCTGGGTAGTACTCCAGCACTGGTTTCCTGGGCTGACACTCAGCAGTGAGTGGAATTCTACAAGGATTGGTGCTGGGCCTGCAACTGTTCACCATATAAATTACCGACTTGGAGTGTAGTACGTCTACAGGTAAGTTTACTGATGACACAAAATTGAGTGGAAAAGCAAAATGTGTGGAGGATGCAGTAAAATACAGATAGGTTAAGTGAGTGGGCGAGGTTCTGACAACTGGAGTACAATGTTGGTAAATGAGAGGTCATTCACTTTGGAAGGAAAAATAGAAGGTCAAGATTTTTATATAAAAGTGAAAGATTTTAGGATGTTGTTGTGCAGAGGGACTTGGGGGAGCTTGTATATGAATCACAAAATGTTGGTTTACAGGTGCAACATGGTATCAGGAAGGCAGATAGAATGTTGGCCTTCGCTGCTAGAGAAGTTGAATTTAAGAGCAGGGAGGTTATGCTGTTACTGGGGAGGTCAACACCTGGCCTATTGTGTGCAGTTCTGGTCTCCCTACTTTATGAAGTTTAATTCCAGAGATGAAGGGGTTAGCCTACCAGGATGATTAAGTCGCCTAGGACTTTACTTACTGTAGTTCAGAAGAATGAGGGGTATTCTTATGCAAACATAAACATTCTGTAAGGGATTGATGGGACAGAGGCATGGAAGTTGTTTCCACTGGTAAGAGATTAAAACTGGAGGGTACTGCCTCAGGATTCAGGGGAATAGATTTGGGATGGACATGAGGAGAAAGTGCTTTTTCCCAGAAAATAGTAAATCCGTGGAATTCTCTGTCTAGGGAAGCGGGTAACTCATTAAATATACTTAAGACTCAGTTAGGTAGATTTTTGGATAGCAAGGGAATTAAGATTTATGTAGATAGAATTGAGTCCATGGCCAGATCTTACTGAAAGGCAGAGAACTCGAGGGGTCACATGGCTTACGCCTGCTCCTATTTCTTACGTTCTTATGTTAAATGCTAATTCAGGCATGACAATTTAAGATAAGGTTATGGTAGAGCAGAACAGTCACTGCAAAAGTCATGGTGTGGTAAGTAAAAACAGAACTGAAATTTTGAAAGTGTTGCTCCAAATAAGTTGGGCGAAAGGAAATAGGGCTGGAATGGAAAAGGCTTGGGGTCAAGATGCAATCAGGTGTGATTTCTTGAAAGCAGAGACCTTTGGAATAGTTTTACTCTGTGCTGCGAGATTTTCGAGTTTTGATTGAAGATATAGAGGTGGATTTTCTAAGTGACACCATGTTGCTGAGAAGAGAATTCATTTCACATTGATTCTCTACAAATATTGTTCTCATAATTATCAATGATAGAAATAAATGTCTTGAAACAATACTTCTTTCTTAAATTATCCTGATTACAATATTTAGTTTAAATTAGGCATTGAAATTTTATTGTTTGGAATTGTACAGTATTGTTCTAAAATCTTAGGCATATGTATATATAGTTAGGTGTGGAGTGGAGAGTGAATTTGTAGGATGGTGCAGGCGCAGACTCACCCAGTCGTGAGACACCAGCAATTTAGTTTGATTCCAAACAATTACTTCATCGATCATTGTGGAATACCCCTCTTGTACTTCCCACTCCCTCCCCCCTCCCTTCTCCTTTTCCTAGCCATGATTCCCCTCTTCTTGCCGCTTTCCCACTCTGTCCACAATAGACACCAATATCAGTATGAGGTTTATCATCACTTACATATGTTATGAAATTTGATTTTGTTTTGTGGCAGCAGTACAATGCAATACATAAAATTTCAACCTTACGAAGCAAAAGTCTTTGGAAGCAAGAATGGAAGATTATGATAGATTATTTTGTGTACATTCTCAAAGCTGTGACCTATTTCTTGATTACTTGGCTTGTTTGAAATTTCAGTGTGAGCTGTGACTCAGTGTTGATAAGTTGCAAGATTGTGAATTCAGCACCTCCTACAGAAACTTTGAGCTCATTTTCTGGGCTGATGCTTCAGTGAAGAGGTGGTCTGCAGTGTTACTGCTTTTCAAATGAAACATGACACATTGCTTCAATCTGCACTCCCAGACAGAATGGGAAAGATCCAATGGTACTCGCTGAAGAATGGTAGGTGAGTTGTTGCTGGTAACCAGCTGTATATTTGTTCCTCAACCAAAGTCAATTCAAACTGGTTTTATGTCTTTGTTGCAATGTTTGTGGGACCATGGTTTGTGCAAATTAGCTGCCACTTAATTAAAAGACTTGAAACTACCCACTTGATTGTAAAAACTTTTGGAATGTTTGGAGGTACAGGGAATGGCAAAGCCTCCAGTTGCCCTGTGAGTCTTATGAACAAGTTTCTGGTCTTCACTCAGTCCACCCTTTCCCCTTAATCCCCACCTCATGGGACAGAAAACATCACATCACATGGAATATGTTCTCTGTATGCACATAACCCATCACTAGGTGGCACAAAGCTTTTACCCAACAATCCGTGGAGCTATTGCATCTAAATGGCTGGATTCTCTATCAATAATGAAGGCAAATCAAAGATATTCCATGCAATTAATCTGGGAGTTAGACAAAAAATCTTACTGACTGCCTGTGTGCACTGACACACACAAATCCAAATGTTGCCTCTGAGCAGTTTTGCTCCACCAAAGGTTTTTTGAAAGTACCTTTCCTTCTGACCAAATATCTAACTATGTTTAAAGGAGTGCAATTCCGGCCTTAATCCTGAGATATTGACCAGAGTCACCAAATTAAACTAGAGCTTGATTTTAGTTATATTGTTTTTCCAGTATCTTCCTTCCCATTTTGTATTTGATTTAGCATTGAAATCCCTATTCTAACTTACATCTCTTGATTCCAGCTTTAATTGACTCTTCATTCTGACTGTCGAAGGAATAATTTTTGACTTTCAATTTCAAACCCTATCTGACAAACTTCTGCGAAAGCACCATTAAAAGAGAGGCACAGCTTTACCCACTAGCTGGAAACCATTCTACATTTCGAAAGTCTTACAATGGAAAGTGCTTTATATTAGTTGATTCAAACAGATATTGTTTCATGACAAAACTCGCAAAAAGACACTCTTGCATTTACTTAATACCCTTCACAAGTTGAGGAAATCCCAAAATGTTTTAAAACCAGTGAATGACTTTGAACTGCAATTAATATTAACATAAGGTTCTTTAAATGATTATCAGGAAAGCTGCAGTTTGTGTGAGTGCATATGTAAGAGTTTATGAGAGGAGGAGAACTATATCTTCATGAGACTATAATCTTAATGAGTACACAAAATGACAAGACCAAATGGCCTAAGTGAATAACTAAAGGATTTTAGCAATGAAGTATTGTTCAATGAGAAACATCTGTAATCTATTACAAAAATCAGCAGAACCTTGTTGAATGTTACCTTGAGATGGAGCTAAACAAGAATTGGAACAGCAATAAAACTGACAATTGCAAGCTGAGACAAGTGGCAAATCTGAAAGTCAGCAATCAGACAATTTATAGGAAGGTTTTCCAACTCATAGCATGGATTAGTTAATGAAAAAGACAAGTAAAAAATTAGATTTTTTCTTTGTCTGCAGAGTGACAATACTTGATAACTCGATTCGATTGGGGAAAGTGCACAGATGCATCACCCAAAGCCGCTGAGAAAATTAAAAAAATTTCTTACAGCAGGAGATTCAATTGGGAGAAGTGCACAGATGCAGTAGTTCATCAGCATGAAAGGCCGCTGAGAAGGTTCCGGGATAAAAGGGAGACACTGCCTAGCGGAGCAGTCGTCGAAGGAGTAGTTGTCGTAGCATGAGTCAGAGTAGTAGGGCTTTGGCGAGGACAGGCCGAGGCGAGGTAAGGTGGTAAGTTACTGTCATATCTCTTTTTTCACTGTAACTTAAGAATAGTGGGTATGACGGTAAGATGAGTTTTCTGCTCTTGGTGTCAGTTGTGGGATATCCGGGGGACTTCCAGCCTGCCTGATGGCCACATCTGCGCCGACTGTATCGAGCTACAGCTCCTTAGACACCGAGTTAGGGAACTGGAGCTGCAGCTCAATAACCTTTGGCTTGTTAGTGAAGGTGAGGAGGTGGGTGATAGGAGCTACAGGTGTGTAGTCACACTTGGGCCACTGGAGACAGATAAGTGGGTGACTGTCTGGAGAGGGAAAGGAGAGAGTCAGGTGGTGAAGACCACACCTGTGACCGTCTCCCTTAACAATCAGTGCTCCGTTGTGAGTATTGCTGGGGGTGGGGGGCTGACCTACCCGGGGGAAGTAATAGCGGCCATACTTCTAGCACTGAGTCTGGTCCCGTTGCTCGGAAGGGTAGGGAATGGAAAAGGATGGCAGCAGTAATAGGAGATTCTACAGTTAGTGGGGTAGATAGGTGATTCTGTGGGTGCGAAAAAGAAACACTGATGGTGGTCCCAGGTGCCAGGGTTCATGATGTTTCTGAACGCATCCGCAACATCTTGTAGTGGGAGGTGAGCAGCCTGAGGTTGTGATACATACTGGTACCAATGACACAAGTAGAAAAAGGGAGGAGGTCCTGAAAGCAGAATACAGGGAATTAGGAAGGAAGCTGAGAAGCAGGACCTCAAGGTCCTGTGCCATGCAGCAGTGTGTATAGCAATAGAGTGAGGTGGAGGATAAATCCATGGCTGAAGGATTGGAGGAGGGAGCCGGGATTCAGATTTCTGGATTATTGGGACCTCTTTTGGGACAGGTGTGACCTATACAGAAAGGACGGGTTGCACTTGAATCCTGGCGGGGAGGGTTTAAACTAGAGTTGCAGGGTGTGGGAACTAAAGTGAAAAGGCAGAGGGTGGGGGCTGTGGTGTGCAAGTAAAGAGAGCTTGTAGTGAGTTTGTGAGGAAGGGGAGGCAGATGATAGAGCAAAGGTGCATTCAAGTCTGATTGACTGATGGTTTGAGACGGATATATTTTAATTCAAGGAGTATGCTCAACAAGGCAGATGAAATTGGAGCATGGATCAATAGGTAGAACTATGATGTTGTGGCCATTACAGAGTTTTGAATATTTCAGGAGCAGGAATGGCTGCTGAATATACCAGGCTTTAGATGTTTCAAAAAGGACTGGGAAGGAGGCAAAAGAGGTGGGGCATGCCATTGCTAATCAGGGATTGTGTCATGGCTGCAGAAAAGGAGGGAGACCACAATTGATGATAACACTGGTGCATCTCAGGGGTGTGTGCTTAGCCCGCGCTCTCTCTGCAGTAAACCCATGACTGTGTGGCTAGGCATAGCTCAATTTCTATCTATAAATTTGCTGATGATACAACCGTTGTTGGTAGAATCTCAGATGGTGACGAGAGGGTGTACAGGACCAAGATACACCAACTACTGGAGTGGTGTCGCAGCAACAACCTTGCATTCAACGTCAGTAAGACGAAAGAGCTGATTGTGGACTTCAGGAAGGGTAAGACAAAGGAACACATACCAATCCTCATAGAGGGATCAGAAGTGGAGAGAGTGAGCAGTTTCAAGTTCCTGGGTGTCAAGATCTCTGAAGACCTAACTTGGTCTCAATATATCGATGCAGTTATAAAGAACTCAAGACAATGACTGTACCCAGGGCATGCCCTTCTCTCATTGTTACCATCAGGTAGGAGGTACAGAAGCCTAAAGGCACACACTCAGCAATTCAGGAACAGCTTCTTCCCCTCTGCCATACGATTCCTAAATGGACATTGAACCCTTGAACATTACCTCACTTTTTAAATATGTACTATTTCTATTTTTTGCATGATTTTTAATCTAGTCAATATATATACACTGTAATTGATTTACTTGTGTATTTATTTTTTTTTACTTTATTATGTATTGCATTGAAACTGCTGCTGCTAAGTTAACAAATTTCATGATACATGCCAAAGATAATAAACCTGATTCTGATTCTGAAGTCATGGAGTGATTATCTGCTGAGTCAGTGTGGGTGGAAGTCAGAAACAGGAAGGGGGAAATAACTCTAATGGTTATTTTCTATATACGCCCCCAATAGT
Source organism: Hypanus sabinus (assembly GCF_030144855.1). NCBI lineage: Eukaryota > Metazoa > Chordata > Chondrichthyes > Myliobatiformes > Dasyatidae > Hypanus > Hypanus sabinus. The sequence goes on along the minus strand of NC_082711.1, from coordinate 96,921,672 downwards.
AACAGGGATATTGAGGAGCAGATAGGGAGGCAAATACTGGAACAATGCAATAATAATAGGGTTGTTGTGATGGTAGATCTTAACTTTCCTAACACTGACTGGCATCTCCTTAGAGCAAGAGGTTTAGATAGGGTAGAGTTTGTTAGATGTATTTTGGAAGGTTTCCTCACACAATATATAGATAAGCCAACAAGAGGAGAGGCTGTACTTGACCTGGTATTGGAAATGAACTTGGTCAGGTGTCAGATCTCTCAGTGGGAGAGCATTTTGGAGGTATTGATCACAATTCTATCTCCTTTACCACAGTGCTGAAGATGGATAGGAGCAGACAGTCAGGGAGAACATTTAGTTGGGGTAGGGGGAAATATGATGCTATTAGGCAGTAACTTGGGAACATAAACTGGGAGCAGATGTTCTCAAGAAGTGCATGGCAGAAATGTGACAAATGTTCAGGGAACACTTGCATGGCATTCTAAATAGATATGTTCCATTGATGCAGGGAAAGGATGGTAGGGTAAAAGAACCATGGTGTACAAAGGATGTGGAAAATCTAGTTAAGAAGAAAAGAAAAGCTTAAAAAAGGTTCAAGAAACTAGATACTGAAAAAGTTCTAGAAAATTACAAGGTTGTCAGGAAGGAGTTTAAGAATGAAAATAGGAGAGCTAGAAGGGGCCATGAGAAGGCCTTGGCAAGCAGGGTTAAGGAAAACCCCAAGGGATTCTACAGATATGTGAAGAGCAAGAGAATGAGCTGTGTGAGAATAGGACCAATCAGGTGTGATAGTGGAAATGTGTGCATGGAGTCAAAGCAGGTAGCGAAAGTACCTAATGAAAACTTTGCTTCAGTGTTCACCAGGGAAAAGGACCTTGGCAATTTGGGAGAACACCTATAGAGGACTGAAATGTTTGAGCATATAGACGTTAAGAAAGAGGATGTGCTAGAGCTTTTAAAAAGCATTAATGCTAGGTAAGTCACTAGGACCAGACAAGATATACCCCAGGCTGCTATTGGAAGCGAGGGAGGAGATTGCTGAGCCTCTGGCAATGATCTTTGCACCATCAGTAGGGATGGGAGAAGTACCAGAGGATTGGTGGGCTGCAAATGTTGTTCCCTTTTTCAAGAAAGGGAGTAGAGATAACCCAGGAAATTATACAGCATTGACTCTTACTTTAATGGTGGATAAGTTGTTGGAGAAGATCCTGAGAGGCAAGATTTATGAGCATTTGGAGAGACATAACCTGATTAGGAATAGTCAGCATGGCTTTGTCAAGGGCAGGTCATGCCTTACGAGCCTGACTGAATTCTTTGAGGATGTAACAAAACACATTGATGAAGGTAGAGAAGTGCATTTAGTGTATATGGATTTCAGTAAGGCATTTGATAAGGTTCCCCTTGCAAGGCTCATTCAGAAAGTAAGGAGATATGGGATCCAAGGGGATATTGCTTTGTGGATCCAGAATTGGCTTGCCCACAGAAGGTAAACAGAGGTTGTAGATGGTTTGTATTCTGCATGGAGGTTGGTGACCGATAGTGTTCCACAGGGATCTGTTCTGGAACCCCTCTTCTTTGTGATTTTTATAAATGACCTGGATGAGGAAGTAGAAGGGTGGGTTAGTAAGTTTGCTAATGACACAAAGGGTGTGGGTGTTGTGGATAGTCTGGAGGGTTGTCAGAAGTTACGTGGGACATTGACAGGATGCAGAACTGGGCTGAGAAGTGGTAGATGGAGTTCAACCCAGATAAGTGTGAAGTGGTTCATTTTCGTAGGTAAAATTTGAAGACAGAATATAGAATATAGTAAGACTCTTGGCTGTGTGGAGGATCAGAGGGAACATGGGGTCCGAGTCCACAGGATGCTCAAAGCAGCTGCGCAGGTTGACAGTGTTGTTAAAGAAAGCATATAGTGTGTTGGCATTCATCAACCGTGGATTGAGTTCAAGAGCCATGAGGTAATGTTACAGCTGTATAAGACCTTGGTCAGACCCCACTTGGAATACTGTGTCCATTTCTGGTCACCTCACTACAGGAAGGATGTGGATACCATAGAGAGAATTTATAAGCAGAGATTTATAAGAACTTTGCCTGGATTAGAGAATGTGTCTTATGAGAGTAGGTTGAGTGAACTTGACCTTTTCTCCTTGAGCGATGGAAGTTGAGAGGCCATAGAAAGGGTGCAGAGGAGGTTTACAAGGATGTTGCCTGGATTGGGGAGCATGCCTTATGAAAACAGCTTGAGTGAACTCGGCCTTTTCTTTTGAAAGGATGAGAGGTGACCTGATAGAGGTGTATAAGATGATGAGAGGCATTGATTGTGTGGAGAGCAAGAAGTTTTTTCCCAGGGCTGAAATGGCTAACATGAGGGGGCATAGTTTTAAGGTGCTTGGAAGTAAGTACAGAAGGGATGTCAGGGCTAAGTTTTTGCATACAGAAAATGGTGGGTGTGTGGAATGCACTGCCAGCAATGGTAGTGGAGGTGGGTATAATCAGGTCTTTTAAAAGACCTTTAGATAGGTATACGAAGCTTAGAAAAATAGAGGGCTATGCAGTAGGGTAATTCTAGGCAGTTTCTGGAGTAGGTTACATGATTAGCACAACATTGCAGGTTGAAAGGCCTGTAATGTGCTGTAGATTTCTATGTTGTATGTTTTATAACCTCAAAATAGTGATGTGAAGAAGCAGTCTATTGTCATTCTCTGGTTGGTTTTGCTTTATTTTGTAAGTGTGACTTGCAGAGAAAAAGTGAAACTACATAAAGCATTATTGAAGCTCGCCTTGTATCTTCATCTTCTACATGATCTCAGCTAACTATTTTTGAAGTGTATTCACTGCTATGATACCTACCATGACAGCATAAGGCACTGGAAAATCCCACCAATGCTGTCCTCCTTAAATCCTGCAAATTTACTGGAAGGATAAGTGAACCAAAATTAGTTTCTTCTGTCAGGCCAGATTCCACAGCATTGATGCCTGGTTGCATAATGGGCTAATTTGGGCACTTCTCCATGGATTTTTACCTTGTCATTGTGGAGAAGCTTGTGTGGTCCTGAGAACCTGAGAGCAATGCCGTCTCGAGCTATGCTCCTGGTAGGGTCGCCCATGGTGGTAAGGTCAAAGGTGAGGTCCCTGATAGAACAATCCAACCAAGACCTCAACGGTGGAACAGGCGGACGAAGTTACTTCAAACTCAACGCTATGAAGGCTGCAACAAATCCATCAGCTCCAATCATCATTGTTTCCATGCCATTGAAATCAGTTGGTTGATTTGTTGAGTATTGTGTGCTTCTTGGAGTGCAACATCAAGTACACATTAAACAAATACACGCAGAGGCGTCTTCGCTCTGTGATAGATGAACGGAATGAAGACCATCATCCTCGACCTCGAGGGATAGCCACAACGAAGTTGGGCAGGCCATACTGTTTGTAGCCCTGACACGAGAATGATAAAGCAGATACTTTATTCCAAACCCTGTATGTCAGACATGCAAAGGAATTGATTCAAGGAGGACTATGCTGATTCAAAGTGGAGAAGTAGCATTTGGGATGGTATTGGGAAGTTCAAGCACACAAAGGTCCTGTTTAAGTGGTGAGAGAATTGGATCACATCACAGACTGCTCACCTACCTACTCTTTAAAGTACCTCCTGCTACTTCTGTAGAAGAAGCTGCTGTTCCCAGACTGGAGTCCTTGACCACCTCAGAACCTACAACCAAATCAATTTTGATACAGATCAATAAAGTGGAGACTATGATACTCACACAAAATGCTGGAGGAACTCAGTTTGGCAGCATCTATGGAGAGGAATCAACAGTTGACACTTTGGGCTAAGAACCTTCATCAGGACTGGAAAGGAAGGGGGCAGAACTCAGAATATAAAGGAGGGTATGGGGAGTGGAAGAAGTACAATCTGGCAGGCGACAGGTGAAAACCAGGTGAGGGGGAAGGTGGGTGGATAGGAGAGGTGGATGATGTGAGAAGGTAGGAGGCAAAAGGACTGAACAAGAAGGAATCTAGTAGGACAGGACAGTGGATCATGGAAGAAGGGAAAGGTGGAAGAGAACAGAAAGAGGTGATGGGCAATTGAGGAGGAAAGAAGAAGTGAAAGGGTAAGCAGAATGGATAAAGAGAGGGGGGCAGGGAAATAATTACCAGAATTTAGAGAAATTGTTGTTCATGTCATCAGGTTGAACGTTACCCAGACAGAATACCTGGTGTTGCTCCTCCAACTTGAGCTTGGCCTCATCAAGACCATATAGGAAACCGTGTGCAGACATGTCAGTATGGAAATAAGAGGTAGCCACTGGGAGACGCTGCCTTTTACAGTGGGCAAATCGAATCTACTCGACAAAGCAGTCCTTCAAATCACCAATGAGAGGTGGCCACACTGGGATCACTGCATACAATAGGTAACACTGTTAGACTTGCAGTTGAAGTGTCGCCTCACCTGGAAGAGCTGCCTGGGGCCCTGGATGGTGGTAAGAGGCTGGTGTAGCCCTTCTGATGCTTGCAAGGAGGTTAGTGGGGAGGGACGAATAGACAAAGGAGTCACATAAACAGCAACCTCTACGTAAAGAGGCAAGGTGGGAGGATGGGTGGAAAATCTGCTTAGAGGTAGGGTCCTGCTGAAGTTACAGAGAATGATGAGCTGGATATTGAGGATAGTGGGGTGGTAAGTAAGGACAAGGGGATTCCTATCCCCATTAGGATGGTGGCAAAATGGGGTGAGGGCAAATGTGCAAGACACAGAGGAGGAGGTGAATGGTAGAAGAGAAATACTGCCTTCTAAAAAAGAGAACATTTCAGATATCCTGGAATGGATTGTCTCAGCTTAAGAACAAATGCAGCTGAGATGGCGGAACTGACAGAAGGAAATAGCATATTTACAAGTGACGGGATGGGAAGAGGTATAATTAAGATAACTGTGAGTTATCAGTGGGTTTGGAAAAGATGTCAGTAACGGAGACAGAGAGAGCAAGGGAAAGAGGTGTCAGAGATGGACTGAGTAAATTCAAGGGCAGGTTGGAAGTTGGAGGCAAAGTTAATGAAATTGACAAGTTCAGCATGTGCACAGGAAGTGGCACCAATTTAGTCATCAATGTAGTGGAGAAAAAGTTGGAAAGCGTTACCAGTGTAGGCCTGAAACATAGACTGTCTGACGTAACTGATGAAAAAGCAAGCATTGTGAATATCCACAGCTGAACATTTGGTCTGGAGAAAGTGGCATAAGAGAAATTGTTGAGGGTCACAACCAGTTCCGTCAGTTGGCGGAGGGTGGCGGTGGTTCGATCTGTTGTTCAGAAAGAAGCAGAGAGCAGTATGGCCTTCATGAAGGGAGATAGAACTAAATAGGGACTGGATGTCTACAGTGAAAGTAAGGTGATCCGGGCAATGGAACTGAAAGTGACGGAAGTGATGAAAAGCTGAAAGTGTAAGTTTATACACAGCAAGGTCTCACAAGTAGGCAAACTAATAATGAGCACATCTGATCAACACATACAAAATGCTGGAGGAACTCAGCATGCCAGGCAGCATCTAGGAAAAGAGTACAGTCGACATTTCAGGACAAAACCCTTTGGCAAGGCATATCTGACCATATCTGTGTCAGTTGTGTCAGTTGAAAGCTAAGCAATACCAAGTAAGATGAGCAGGTATTCATAAACTTCTTTCAAAAGGGCAACATGATAGTGTAGTGCCAGAAATCATCAACTGGGATTCAACTCCCAGCACAGTTTGTGAGGAGTTTGTACATTCTCCCCACGACCAAATGGCCTCAGCTGGGTGCTCCGGTTTCCTTCCACATTCCAAAAATGTACAGTTAGGACTAGAGTGAGGGTGAGTGAGTTGTGGGCATGCTAAGTTGGTGCCAGAAGCAATGCTACATTTACAAGCTGCACCCAGAATATCCTTAGACTGTGTTGGCTGTTGACTCAACACGACGCATTTCACTGTCTGTTTTGATTTTTTTTTGATGCAGTGACAAATAAAGCTAATCTTTAAGTGCTTAACATTCTCTGACTGACTGTAGATCAAGTAGACAGTGAAAGCAAAAATAGAAGACTGTGATTGCTTTTAAAAGCCTGGGAGAAACCTCAAATGAAAAATAAAAATTGGATTCCTGCTTTGTTATTTATTCGGTTTAATAAAGATTTTAAAGGAATTCTATTCTTGTACATCATGTAATATTTCTTACTGAGAATAGCATAGGCCATTTGTAGTCAGGCCAAGAAGCAGATCATCATCTCCAAATGTTCCAATCCTGTTCCTGGGCATTCGTTGAGGTGAAATAGTCAAAATTGTTTCATACTGACGATATGCTAATTGCCTTGGTGGACCATTAAAATTTACTTTTAGTCAAAAGTTTGTCCAAATTATTTGTGACTTACTTCCTATTAGACTGTTCCCATTGTAACAATAAAATCTTTATTGATGTGTTGGTACCTGTTTGGTTTTTACCACTAAGTATTATAGTGGATGGCAACAGAACCCCAGACCTTATTTTGGAGTTTCCATGACTATGCTGCTTCTTCCCATTTTTAACTAATAAATATCATCCATAGTAATTCGCATAGTATTTGACATCATTCAATGTCATCCTAGTTTAAAAATCTTAAATCTCAACAAATTAAAGAAGTGGAATTAGCTCTTCAATCTCATGAAAAACTAAAACTGATTTAATTATTTGACAAAATTTTGCACCAGTTCATAAACCAATTTAATTATTTTAAGTGTTTTTGATCTGTGCTTTGAAAAAAAATATAGGGTATATTCAAAAAAATCAAGGGTACAATGTGAATCAGTTAACTTTTATAAAATGTAGATCTGTGAAGGTTATTTCAGGTGGCAAATCAATATCATGGTACATTAAGGTCGGTGTCTTAATCTAGTATTGATAGAAATACTTTCTGTCCGATCTTACGCACTGTATTTGGCTTCAAGCTTCTTGGTTCAGGTGTTTTGGGGCCTTCGGGTGTGTCTGTGGCAGTGCTGTTTTGAAAACTTCTAGGTAGGTTTAAAATTCCAACAAGCATTATTGGCCAGAGTTGGATCTATGAAGCAGCAAACTCTTGATTCACACTCAGTAGCTCATTCTGCAGACACAAGTGCAAAGAAGAAAACTCAGCCTGATGTCAAATTCCAAGGTGAGTTGTGACAGTTCTTGTCATCACTGAAGTAGCACTGATAATTGTTTGGGGCAGGTTCAATCAGAGCGTGTTGTTTTTCTAACTTTTGCTTCTACCTACAGCTTCGTCAACCGTGAGAAACACTCAAGCTGATAAGTTGGCTCATGTGGCAGTAGTGATGTTGTAGCGGTGTGCTACAAACAGCGCTAAAATTACGACACGGAGTCGGTAACTGCAGTCGAAGGAAAAACTTTATTCGAAAACTTCAGCCTCACTTTTAAGCCTCTGTCAACCGGCCCCCCATGGCGAAGAGGCTCCAAAGCTCTGTGCTCGCAAACCCCCGTAGGCTATCTAATTGTGAGTCGGTTCGCATACGCTAGGAAATGAGCCGCCACATAACCCCCCCCCAGAACCGGCGATACACCCCCCAATGTCCACAGCCTGGGCCAGAACCTGCTTGGGAGGTCGGCCTCTGCGCCGAGGCGCCGGAAACTCGGCCGGTTGCGCCAGGTCCACATGGGCCGGCTTGAGGCGGTCCACCGTGAAAACCTCCTCCTTCCCCCCAACGTCCAGCACGAACGTGGACCCGTTGTTCCGGAGCACCGTAAACGGCCCCTCGTATGGCCGCTGCAGCGGTGGCCGATGCCCGCCCCTTCGTACAAACACAAACTTACAGTTCCGTAGGTCTTTGGGTACGCAGGTCGGGTGCCGCCCATGCTGTGAAGTGGGTATGGGGGCCAGGTTACCGAGCTTCTCGCGAAGTCTGCCCAGGACTGCAGCGGGTTCTTCCTCTTGCCCCCTCGGGGCTGGTAGGAACTCCCCGGGGACGGCCAGGGGCGCGCCGTATACCAACTCGGCCGACGAGGCGTGCAGGTCGTCCTTGGGCGCTGTGCGGATGCCGAGAAGGACCCAGGGAAGCTCGTCCGCCCAGCTGGCTCCTCGCAGGCGGGCCATGAGGGCCGACTTCAGGTGACGGTGGAAACGCTCCACTAGCCCGTTCGACTGTGGGTGGTAGGCAGTGGTGTGGTGCAGCTGAGTCCCCAAAAGGCTGGCCATAGCTGACCACAGGCTGGAGGTGAACTGGGCGCCTCTGTCGGAGGTAATGTGGGCTGGTACACCAAAGCGGGATATCCAGGTGGCGATCAGGGCTCGGGCGCAAGATTCGGAGGTGGTGTCGGTGAGCGGGACCGCCTCTGGCCATCTTGTGAACCGGTCCACGATAGTCAGGAGGTAACGCGCTCCGCGCGACACTGGCAGGGGGCCCACGATATCCACATGAATGTGGTCGAAACGCCGGTGGGCGGGATGGAACTGCTGCGGTGGGGCTTTGGTGTGCCGCTGAACCTTGGCCGTCTGGCAGTGCATGCACGTCCTGGCCCATTCACTGACCTGTTTGCGGAGTCCGTGCCAAACGAACCTGCTGGAAACCATCCGGACAGTTGTCCGGATGGAGGGATGCGCCAAGTTATGAATGGAGTCGAAAACACGTCGCCGCCAGGCTGCGGGGACGACCGGACGGGGCTGGTTGGTGGCGACGTCACAGAGTAGGGTCCTCTCACCTGGGCCCACGGGGAGGTCCTGGAGCTGCAAACCAGAGACTGCAGTCCTGTAACTCGGAATCTCCTCATCTACCTGCTGTGCCTCTGCCAGTGCCTCAAAGTCTACCCCTTGGGAAAGGGCATGAACGGTAGGGCGAGAGAGCGCATCCGCCACGACATTGTCCTTACCCGAGACGTGCCGGACATCCGTTGTGTATTCAGAGATGTAGGACAGGTGGCGTTGCTGGCGGGATGACCAGGGGTCGGATGCTTTCGTAAACGCAAAGGTAAGCGGTTTGTGGTCCGTGAACGCGGTGAAGGGCCGACCTTCTAGGAAGTACCTGAAATGCCGGATTGCCAGGTAGAGCGCCAACAGTTCCCGGTCAAAAGCACTGTACTTGAGCTCGGGTGGCCGCAGGTGTTTGCTGAAAAACGCCAGGGGTTGCCAGCGACCTGCGATGAGCTGCTCCAGCACCCCACCGACTGCCGTGTTTGATGCGTCCACTGTGAGGGCGGTAGGGGTGTCCATTCTGGGATGTACTAGCATTGCGGCGTCAACCAAAGCTTCCTTCGTTTGAACGAAAGCGGCGGCGGACTCCTCGTCCCAGGTAATGTCCTTGCTCGGACCCGACATCAGGGCGAACAGGGGGCGCATGATCCGGGCAGCTGAAGGGAGGAAGCGGCGGTAGAAATTGACCATACCTACGAATTCCTGAAGGCCTTTGACCGTGGTGGGTCGGGGGAAGTGGCGGACCGCATCTACCTTAGCGGGCAGAGGGGTTGCCCCGTCTTTAGTAATCCTGTGGCCCAGGAAGTCAATGGTATCAAGTCCGAACTGGCATTTGGCAGGGTTGATTGTAAGACCGTACTCACTCAGTTGGGCGCAGAGTTGACGGAGGTGGGACAGATGCTCCTGACGACTGCCGCTGGCTATGAGGATGTCATCCAAATAGATGAACGCGAAGTCCAGGTCCCGTCCCACCGCGTCCATTAACCGCTGGAACGTCTGTGCGGCATTCTTCAGGCCGAACGGCATGCGGAGGAACTCGAAGAGGCCAAACGGGGTGATGAGAGCCGTCTTGGGGACGTCGTCAGGATGCATCGGGATTTGATGGTACCCTCGGACAAGGTCGACCTTGGAGAAGATCCGGGCGCCGTGCAGGTTTGCCGCAAAGTCCTGAATGTGCGGCACAGGGTAGCGGTCCGGTGTGGTAGCCTCGTTCAGCCTGCGGTAGTCGCCGCACGGTCTCCAGCCCCCCGTCGCTTTGGGCACCATGTGCAGGGGGGAAGCCCAGGGGCTGTCGGACCGCCGGATGATCCCCAATTCCTCCATTCTCTGGAACTCCTCCTTCGCCAGTCGGAGCTTGTCCGGGGGAAGCCGCCGAGCACGGGCATGGAGGGGTGGTCCCTGTGTCGGGATGTGGTGCTGTACGCCGTGCCTGGGCATGGCTGCTGTGAACTGCGGTGCCAGAACCGATGGGAACTCCGCCAGGACCCTGGTGAAGTCGTTGTCGGACAGCGTGATGGAGCCGAGGTGAGGGGCTGGCAACTGGGCCGCGCCCAGGGAGAACGTCTGAAAGGTCTCGGCGTGTACCAGTCTCTTCCTGGGCAGGTCAACCAGCAGGCTGTGAGCTCGCAAAAAATCCGCACCCAGAAGCGGTTGGGCTACGGCGGCCAGTGTGAAGTCCCACGTGAACTGGCTGGGGCCGAACTGTAGCTGCACCTGACGGGTGCCATAGGTCCTTACTGTGCTGCCATTCACGGCCCTCAGGGGGGGACCCGGTGCCCTGCTGCGAGTGTCATAACTTGTCGGAGGTAAAACGCTGACCTCAGCCCCAGTATCGACCAAAAACCGGCGTCCCGACCTGCTATCCCACACATACAGGAGGCTATCCCGATGGCCAGCCGCCGTAGCCATCAGCGGCGGCTGGCCCTGGCGTTTCCCGGGAACTTGCAGGGCGGGCGGCAACGGCGGGCTTCTGCGCCCCACCGCTGGTGGTAGAAGCACCAGTGGTCATTGGGCCGGGGGTTAGTGGGCTCTGCGGCCGGGCCTGGACTGGTTTGCTGCCGGGAGCGTGGCTGGGTGATCTGTGCGATGGACGCCCCGCTCACCTTTTTGGCGTTCCACAGCAAGTCCGCCCGGGCTGCCACCTTCCGGGGGTCACTGAAATCCGCGTCGGACAGCAGCAGGCGTATGTCCTCGGGCAGCTGCTCCAGGAATGCCTGCTCAAACATGAGGCCTGTGTGTCCCTCGGCCAGAGACAACATCTCGTTCATTAAAGCCGATGGAGGTCTGTCGCCCAAGCCATCCAGGTGCAGTAAACGGGCAGCCCGCTCGCGCCGTGAGAGTCCGAAAATCCTGAGGAGCAGGGCTTTGAATTCCGTGTACTTGCCGTCTGCCGGGGGCGACTGTACGAACTCCGCGACCTGGGCAGCTGTGTCCTGGTCGAGGGAGCCCACCACGTAGTAGTAGCGGGTGTCTTCTGAGGTGATCCGGCGAACGTGGAATTGGGCTTCGGCTTGCTGGAACCATAGGTCCGGGCGCTGTGTCCAGAAACCCGGCAGTGTCAACGAAACCGCATGAACAGAGGCGGCGTCGGTCATTTCTGGTCCAAAAATCGTTTGGACCGTCGGGGTCACCAATTGTAGCGGTGTGCTACAAACAGCGCTAAAATTACGACACGGAGTCGGTAACTGCAGTCGAAGGAAAAACTTTATTCGAAAACTTCAGCCTCACTTTTAAGCCTCTGTCAACCGGCCCCCCATGGCGAAGAGGCTCCAAAGCTCTGTGCTCGCAAACCCCCGTAGGCTATCTAATTGTGAGTCGGTTCGCATACGCTAGGAAATGAGCCGCCACAATGTCATGAATCCCATGAGGAAGACCATTATGTACAGAGTAACATCAGAGTAACACTAAACAAGTAGATTCATGCTGAGAGCCCAAGAAGGACAAAAATAAGTGCTGTTCCTCAGCTTTTAACCATAAAGCTCACTGAAATTAAAACGGAGTAAATGAGAGCAGTCTCATTCAAAATTCAGCAGGTGGCATAAAGTTAAGAGAACCTCTGCTTCTTAGGTACTTAAATATAAAAATCAATTAGACTGTAGCATTTGAACCAGGAAATATGTCTCTCCGTATAACATTCTTTGCCTCTGTTATTCTGTGCAACACAAAGACTTTTGGGATAAAAGCATTGGAGAGCACTGGTGGCCATGGAACTAGTGTAGGTTTCAGGGATCCAATTATAGTACACATTGAATAATTCAACTGAATACCTACAATTAGCATCAACAAGTAAACACACCAGGCATTTGATAAGATGAGTTTCACAGCAGGGTTATAAAATATAATATTTGTATATATGTGCACTTGTAATGTGACCGTTACACTGTAATTTCCTTTCAGATCAATAGAGTATCTATCTATAACTATACTGGTCATCTCTCACATTGTTTCAGAGTACATCTGTGCACTTGTAATGCTACTGTGGCACAGGAATTTCCTTTGGGGTTAATAAAGTATCTATCTCTGTTGTATTCAAGCTAAGCTCTACATCCAAAGGGGCTTAATGTTTCTTCCTGTTCAGCTATTGATCACTCGGAGATATGTTTAAGTGTGCCAAGCCACTGTAGGATACGACTGTACCATGACTGGAAAGAATGCATGACATGCAGCCATGCTCTCAAATAAACATTTCTAATGCAACAGTGAAGCTAACTGGGTTTGACCAGCTGTGGAAAAGAAGGGGTATTTCTGAATCTGAAAAGGGCATGATTGCCGTGGCTTAGTAAATGTGGTGAACTATGTGCCTGTCTGGACACACCCCCTGCTGACTGCTTCTGTGGCTCCTCCCACAGGCCCCTGTATAAAGGCGATCTGAGGCCTGAAGCTCGGCCTCAGTCTCCAGGACATTGTATGATAGACACTCACTCCTGGTTCCTTCTTCCAGTCAATAAAAGCCGATATCTCGCCTTACGTCTCAGTGTGAGTTATTGATGGTGCATCAGTAATACAGCAAGGAGTTCTGCAGCATGTAATCCTGGCAAGGCAGCAGTGAACAACAAACTGTGTAAACTGGCAGAGATTAGCAGCAGCAATTTGGAAAGATCTTGAGGCTGGGAAGTTGAGAGTGACTGTGGCTTTGATCCTCATGAGCAAGGTAGTCCTGGTGCACTCATGAGGATGCATTTTGTGTTGTAGGAGGTCAGAGATGTTAGGTGGTTGAATCCGATTTAAATATTCTCCCTTTATTTGGCACAGAAAAGATAAAAGAAACCTGGTTCTGAGTTAACAAGCGGTATCATTTTCGATGCTGCTGACTTATTTGTATTGTTTCTATTGAAGAAATTATTGATTCACTATGTCAATTCCAAAGAAGCAAAGGGTGTGAAGCTCAAAGGATCTGCTAGTATATTTAAAGTGGAAAGGCTTAATGAAACGGTAGAAATTGCTGTACTGAAAGCTCATGAGGCCACGATATATTTATGATAAACTTACAAGATATATTTATGTGTAATACAGAAATTGGTGCTACCTGTGTGTATTGTCACAATGCAAAAGTTGCTGGAGAATTTGCAAGTGGGAAGAAGTGGAGTAATATTTGGAAACTTGATTTTATAAAGTGCTGTTTAGCAAGCAAATCACATATGGACGATGTGCAAAGGTCCGGCAAGGAGATCCCTCATTACCTGCTACAGGGCTTCTGTGTAAGTTTGGTGAGAGTGCAGATGAATGAAAGAGAAAACAATCAAACCCAGAGGAGACCGAAGTTCTTATTGACAGTTATTTTACTTCTTTTAAACAATGAGCAAAAAAATGGACTTGGTAGTTTATTATTCTTAGAATAGCTTTAGGGTTTCTTCTACTTAAAAATACAGTGCTCACGTATTTTTGTCAGAAAGTTGCACAGCACAAGATTTTTGTCCATGCTGGCCATTTCAAATTAGAAGCAAGATTGGTTGTAGGTGAATTTATTGTGTTCCCAACTTCAGAAGTACTGAGTGGAATAAAGAGGTGATAGTTTAGCGTAATGTCTCAGTTTCAAAATTTGAAAATTCATTAATTTGGGTTTCTTCTCTTGGCATAGTCCTTAAACCATTTCATGTCCTCGTCTGATTTGTCGAGCTAGGCCGAACAGAGTATATTTTTAACGAGCTGGTAGATACATCCAGATTCAGATACAGAGATACAGCATGGAATAAGCCCTTCTGGCTTTTCACACTGTATTGCCCAGCAACCCACCAATTTAACCCTAGCCTAATCACGGGACAATTTACAATGATCAGTTAACCTACTAACCCACACACCTTTGGACTATGGGAGAAAACCAGAACACCCGGAGGAAACCCACACACATACAGAAATGAACGTACAAAATTGCTTACAGAGGTTGCTGGAATTGAACTCTGAACTCCAATGACACAATCCGTATTAGTGTCACACTAACCGCTGTCTTGCCATGAAATCTTTTTGTTCAGTCTGGTAGTCCCCAACTCTATAATATGGTTAAGCTCTGGAGTATGAGGGGACAGTATGATGTGCTGGGCTAGTATTGCCAGGACTTAGTCTAACTGACTTGAAATGTCAAATCTCACTAGGGAAATTAAAATAATTAAATAATTTTATAATTGGAGAAGTAATATGACATTATAACCAATGGTAAGAAGCTATCTGACCATAAAATCTAAGAGCAGAATTAGGCCTTTTATCCCACTGAGTCTGCTTCGCCATTCCAATATGGCTGATTTATTACCCCTGTCAACCACATTCTCCTGCCTTTTCCCTGTAGCCATTGATGCCTTTACTAATCAACAACCTATCAACCTTCACTTTAAATATGCCAAATGGCCTGGCCTCCAACGATCGACAGACTCACCACCCTCTGCTTAAGTAATTCCTCTTCATCTTTGTTCTGAAGGGATGTCCTTCTACTTTGAGGATGTGCCCCCGGTTCTAGATTCTCCCACTATAGGAAACATCCTCTCCACATATACTCTACTCAGGTCTCTCAATATTTGATAGGTTTCAGTGAGATCCCTCCTCATTCTTCTAAACTCCAGTGAATACAGGCCCGGAGCCGTTAAATGTTTCTCCTATGCTAACCCTTTTATTCCCGGGATCTAGTGAACTTTCTCAGACTCTGTCCAATGCCAGCATTTTGCTTTCTTAGATAAGAGGCTCAAAACTGCTTGCAAGTGCTATCTGATCAATGCCTTATAAAGCCTCAGCAATACATCCTTGCTTTTTTATTCTAGTCCTCTCTAAATGAATGCTAAAGTTGCATTTGCCTTCCTCACTAATGACTCAACCTGCAAATTAACCTTTATGGAATCCTGCATGAGGACTCCCAAGTCCCTTTACACGTTGGATTTAGAAACATAGAAATACAGAAAACCAACAGCACAATACAGGCACTTCGGCCCAAGAAGTTGTGCTAAACGTGTCCCTACTTTAGAAATTACTAGGCTTACCCATAGCCTTCTATTTTCCTAAGCTCCATATACTTATCCAAAGGTCTCTTAAAAGACCCTATCATATCTGCCTCTACCACTGTTGCCGGCAGCCCATTCCATGCACTCATCACTTTCTGCGTAAAAAAAAAAAAAAAAAATTACCCCTGACATCTCCTCTGTATCTGCTTCCTAGTACCTTAAACCTGTGTCTTCTTGTGACAACCATTTCAACCCTTGGAAAAAGCCTCTGACCATCCACACTATCAATGCCTCTCATCATCTTATATACTTCTATCAGGTCACCTCTCATCCTCCATCGCTTCAAAAGAAAAGGCCGAGTTCACTCAACCTATTCTCATAAGGCATGCTCCCCCATCCAGGCAACATCCTTGTAAATCCCCTCTGCACCCTTTCTATGGCTTCCACATCCTTCCTGTAGTGAGGCGACCAGAATTGAGCACAGTACTCCAAGTGGGGTCTGACCAGGGTCCTATATAGCTGCAACATTATCTCTTGGCTCCTAAATTCAATTCCACTATTAAGGAAGGCCAGTACACCATATGCCTTCTTAACCACAAATTCAACCTGTGCAGCTGCTTTGAGCGTACTATGGACACGGACCCCAAGATCCCGCTGGTCCTCCACACTGCCAAGAGTCTCACCATTAATACTATATTCTGCCATCAGATTTGACCTACCAAAATGAACCACTTCACACTTATCTGGGTTGAACTCCATCTGCCACTTCTCAGCCCAGTTTTGCATCTTATCAATGTCTTGCTGTAACCTCTCACAGCCTTCCACACTATCCACAACACCTCCAAACTTTGTGCCATCAGCAAACTTACTAACCCATCGTTCCACTTCCTCAATCATCATTTATAAAAGTCACAAAAAGTAACAGTCCCAGAACAGATCCATGAGGCACACCACTGGTCACCGACCCCCATACAGAATATGACATGTCTACAACCACGCTTTGCCTTCTGTGGGCAAGCCAGTTCTGGATCCACAAAGCAATGTCCCCTTGGATCCCATGCCTCCTTACATTCTCAATCAGCTTTGCATGGGATACCTTATCAAATGCCTTGCTGAAATCCACTATCTCTACTGCTCTTCCTTCATCATAGTGTTTAGTCACATCCTCAAAAAATTCAATCAGGCTCATAAGGCACGACCTGGCCTTGACAAAGCCATGCTGACTACTCCTAATCATATTATACCTCTCTAAAGTTCATAAATCCTGCCTCTCAGGATCTTCTCCATCAACTTACCAACCACTGAAGGAAGACTCACTGGTCTATAATTTCCTGGGCTATCTCTACTCCCTTTCTTGGATAAAGGACCAACATCCGCAACCCTCCAATCCTCCGGGACCTCTCCCGTCCCTATTGATGATTCTAAGATCATCGTCAGAGGCTCAGCGATCTCCTCCATCGCCTCCCACAGTAGTCTGGGGTACATCCCATCCGGTCCCGGTGACTTATCCAACTTGATGCTTTCCAAAAGCTCCAGCACATCTTCTTTCTTAATATCTACATGCTCAAGCTTTTCAGTCTGCTGCAAGTCATCACTACAATCACCAAGATCCTTTTCCATAATGAATACTGAAGTAAAATATTCATTAAGTACCTCTGCTATTTCCTCCAGCTCCATACACACTTTCCCCCTGTCACACTTGATAGGTCCTATTCTTTCATGTGTTATCCTCTTGCTCTTCACATACTTGTAGAATGCCTTGGGGTTTTCCTTAATGCTGCCTGCCAAGGCCTTCTCATGGCCCCTTCTGGCTCTCCTAATTTCCTTTATAAGCTCCTTCCTGTTAGCCTTATAATCTTCTAGATCTCTCACATTACCTAGATCTCTGAACCTTTTGTAAGCTTTTCTTTTCTTCTTGACTAGATTTATTACAGCCTTTGTAAACCACAGTTCCTGTACCTTACCATAACTTCCCTATCTCATTGGAACGTACCTATGCAGAACTCCACACAAATATCCCCTGAACATTTGCCACATTTCTTCCGTATTTTTCCCTGAGAACATCTGTTCCCAAGTTAAGCTCCAATTTCTTGCCTGATAGCCTCATAATTCCCTTTACTCCAATTAAACACTTTTCTAACTTGTCTGTTCCTATCTCTCTCCAATGGTATTGTAAAGGAGATAGAATTATGATCACTATCTCCAAAATGCTCTCCCACTGAGAGATCTGACATCCCACCCGACCAGGTTGAATTCCCAATACCAAGTCAAGTACAGCCTCTCGTCTTGTAGGCTTATCTCCATACTGTGTCAAGAAACCTTCCTGAACACACCAAACAAACGCCACCCCATCTAAACCCTTTGCTCTAGGGAGATGCCAATTGATAATTGGGAAATTACAATCTCCCATCATGTCAACTCTGTTATTATTACACCTTTCCAGGATCTGTTTCCCTATCTGCTCCTTGATATTCCGGTTACTATTAGGCAGCCTATAAAAAACTCCCAGTTAAGTTATTGACCCTTTCCTGTTCTGAAACTCCACCCACAGTGTCTCTGTAGACAATCCCTCCATGGCGTCCACTTTTTCTGCAGCTGTGACGCGATCTCTGATCAACAGTGCCACGCCCCCACCTCTTTTGCCTCCCTCCCTGTCCTTTCTGAAAACTCTAAAACCTGGCACTTGAAGTAACCATTCCTGTCCGAACCATCCAAGTCTCTAATGGGCACCACATCATATCTCCAAGTACTGATCCACACTCTAAGCTCATCTGCTTTGTTCACAATATTCCTTGTGTTAAAATAGGTACATCTCAAACCGTCCATCTGAGCACGTCCCTTTTCTATCACCTGCCTATCTTCCCTAACACACCGTTTCCTAGCTTTCTGTATTTGTGAGCCAACTGCCTCTTCCCCAGTCTCTTCAGTTCTATTTCCACCCCCCAACAACTCTGGTTTAAAATCTCCCTAGTAACTTTTGCAAACCTCCCCTGGGATTCAAGAGCAATCTGTCCTTTTTGTACAGGTCATACCTGCCCCAAAAGAGGTCCTAATGATCCAGAAATCTGAATCCCTGCCCCCTGGTCCAATCCCTAAGCCACACATTTACCCTCCACCTAATTCTATTCCAATCCTCACTGTTGCATGGCACAGGCAGTAATCCAGAGATTACTACCTTGGTGGTCCTGCTTCTCAACTTCCTTCCTTACTTCCTGTAGTCTTTTTTCAGGACCTCTTCCCTTTTCCTACCTATGTCATTGGTACCAATATGTACCATGACCTCAGTCTGTTCTCTCTCCCACTGCAGGGTATCTTGGACGTGATCTGAAACATCCCAGACCCTGGCACCTGGGAGGCAAACTACCATCCGATTTTTTTCCCTGCGTCCACAGAATCGCCTGTCTGACCCCCTAACTATAGGGTCCCCTATCACTACTACTTTCCTTTTCCTTTCCCTACCCTTCTAAATTTTCTCCCTGTTTTGGAAATACTACCCCTTTATTTCTTCTACCAAAGTGCATGACCGTACAATTCCAACTGTGTCCTACGTGCCATTTCTTTACCATTTTCCTAATCTGTCCATTCCTGCAGACTCCTTGCTTCCTCAACACTACCTGTCCCTCTACCTATTTCGTATACCCCACAAACTTGGTCACAAAGCCATCAATTCCATCATCCTGACATGGTCCGGTCTGTGAAGTCCGCGTCCTGCTTCACGGTCCGGTTCGTGGACTCCAGACTCCGGGTCTTCTGGCTGTTCCTTTTTTCAGTTGGTCTTAATCACAGGCACCTGATTCTCATATTGGGGCTAGAATATAAGTGGCCCTGGGTTGGCATGTTGATGCTTGTTTGTTTTGTCAGTATCCTGTGCTTGTCTTTGTTGGGTAAGCCAGGCTGTCTTTGCTGTTACCCTGAGGCTGGACGGTTCCCTTCCCTTCCCCTCCCCTTCTTTCTGTAGCCCTTGGCTGAAGCCCCGTCTGCTACCTTCTGCCTGGAGCCCTGCCTGTGTCCTTGCTGTCAAGTTCTACCACTGGAACATAACTGCAGCCTTGCTGTGTCCAGGTAAGGAACTGTCTTTTGTTGTTTGGAACTGTCTCTTTGTGTCAATGCCTTTGCTAGGTAGGTCTGGCTGTTTGCTGCTATCTCATGCTGGGAACTGTCTCATCGTGTTCAGCTTTCTGTGTATGAGTCCTGGCCCTACGTCCTGTTCCCAAGGAGGGGTCCCGGCTCTGTGTTCCTGTCTCCCAAGACCAAGGCTTTGTGTTCCAGTCTCCCTTGTCCAAGTTTGAGCTTCATGTCCTCATCCAGCCCAGAAGTTCTGTGTCCAGCTCAGGAGTCACGTGTCCTGCCCCCACGTCCAGACCTCTTGCCTTGCCATGTCTTGTCCTTGCCTGGATCTGGAGTCCGAGCCTGTCAGGACCCAGGTTCCGGGTTCCTGTCCAGTCTCTGGATCGGAGTCCTTGTCCAGGTCCTGCTTTCCTAGTGGAGTCCTAGCGCAGGCCCTGTATCCTAGTCTCATTCAGGGCCTGTGTCTTGTCTAGTGTTTCTTTCCCACTTCCCTTGCTTTGACACACCTAGTCCTGTCCCTAGTACTTCAGTGTCTGTGGCTTGCATTTGGCTCTGCTCTCAATGCTCACGGTATGACACATCCAAACCACTAAGCTACCGTAGTATAACATGAAAAGAAGTGGCTCCATTCACCGCGAGTCACCTGCAGTCTCTGACTCGCTGATGTCATTTGTCCCACGTGACCTGCGGTCCCAGACACGGAACAATGTAGCAAACTCTTTGACTGAGAGAAACAAGAGTTGATCATTCACTTCCTTGTGCCTGTTCATCACTTCACTATGATCAGTGTTAGTTTCTCACTTGGGTGCCATGTGCATTTTGTAATCCAATATCCCTTGAATCTATTAATATTAGTGTACTCAACAGGTCAGATAGCATACGCACATTGCAAATAACTGGACAGTTCCCTTGTTGAGAACTTGAATCGTTTTCTGTTTTATTTCCGCCTTCGAAAATCTGCAGGTTGCTACTTCAAAATAAAGGATAACATTTGCCATGTTTTCAACAACGCCTTTGCGCTTTCGCTAATAGTATGTCGCTAATTTGGTTGCAAGATCGAAAGGGCACGAAATGTTCCCGCCTTTGTTCCATCCTCCTTTGACATGTTCGTCGGACCGCCTTCTTGCCTCGCTTCCCGGCCCGGCTCCGGTCATGTGTCAGTCGGGACAGTGGCTTGCTTCCTGGTGTACGGGAACGGCCGTCCTTCCCCGATCCCTGTACGAGCTGCGGTCCCCGGCTCCCTTCTCTTGGCAACCCTAGTCATGCTGCAGTCCTCTCAGTTCAACCTGTCGCTTTCGCAGGGGTTCAGGGTCTTGTTCTACGGGCTGACCCCCAGCGAATCCTCCTGCAGCGACCTCCAGGAGGTGCAGGACTACGTGCAACAGGTGAGCTGCCTGGCTTCGGGCAACCCCTTCAACCGTTTTCGTTGCCTCGGATCAAATACTACTTTGAAGCAAGTTTCACTAGTACTGTAGTTCCGTGTCACTATACTGCACTCTATACCAAGATAACTAATCGATTGGGCTGTTGTCTGTGTCTTCCAAGCTGCGGCAGGGCGAGATTACATGAGCACAAGAACAACCTTCTGTATATAGTAGAACCATTTCTCCTTGCATCTTTGCTCTCTTTTTGCTCTAATGTATATGTTTCTTATTGTAATTTATAATTCTGACGTGTATTGCAATGTACTACGCAAAAACAACCACAAATTTCACCGGATGTTAGTGATAATTAAACTCGATTCTGATTGTTACCTTTCTATTTCCATTTTTCTTTCTTTACAGATGGTTAGCAGTATAGGGAGCTCTATATGTTGTCCCTCTAGGGCTGTGGTGAAATCAGAGTTTATTTATTTGCTACAGTTAACAGTATTGTATTATGATACAGTACAAGGCCTTTCAATCAGAAGTTTGCTTTGCCCTTGAGAGAGAGATCGAATCCCAACCTTTGTATTTTGACATATGGAGATTAAGTTAATCATTTGATACTTTTTTTAATTTAGAGGAGCAATAGGGTAACAAGACTTAATTACACCCTTGGCCAATTAACTTATTGACCTGCACGTTTTTGGCTTGTGGGAGGAAACCAGAGCACCCAGAGGAAACCCACACAATCATGGGGAGAACGTCCAAATTCCTCAAAGACAGTGATGGGAATTGAACCTACATCATAAGACCATAAGATTTAGGAGCAGAAGTGAGCCATTTAGCCCATCAAGTCTGCTCCACCATTTAATCATTCTGATCCAATTGTTTGAGTTATTCCCACTTCCCTGCCTTCTCCTATACCCTTTGATGCCCTGGCTAATCAAGAACCTATCCATCTCCGCCTTAAATACACCCAATGACTTGGCTTCCACAGATTCCAAAGACTTATCACCCTCTGACTAAAGTAATTTCTCACCTTCCCTGTACTAAATGGACGTCCTTCAATCCTGAAGTCATACCCTCTTGTCCTAGACTTTCGTACCATGGGAAATAACTTTGCCTTAGCTAATCTGTTCAGGCCTTTTAACATTCGGAATGCTTCTATGAGATCCCCCCCTCATTCTCCTGAACTCAATGGCATACAACATAAGAGCTGCCAGACGGTTCGCATCTGGTAACCTTTTCATTCCTGGAGTCATTCTCATGAATCTTCTCTGAACCTTCTCCAAAGTCAGTATATCCTTTCTAAAATAAGGAGTCTGAAACTGCACACAATACTCCAAGTGTGGTCTCATGAGAGCCTTATAGAGCCTCAACATCACATCCCAGCACTTATATTCTATATCGGGGTCAGCAATCTTTTTGCCTCTGTGGACCAGATCGTGTATTATTGAGCGGACAGTGAGCCAGATAAATGCCATAAAAAACTTGAAATATGGGAATTATCCATTTAAATTCATTTTGTTATGGATTGCCTCGAAATACTAGAAAATTATTTGTGCGTAAGGTTGCCTACCCCTGTTCTATACCTCTAGAAGTGAATGCCAACATTGCATACACCTTCTTCAACACTGACTCAACCTGAAAGTCAACCATTAGGGTATCCTGCATAAGGACTTCCAAGTCCCTTTGCATCCCTGCATTTTGAATTCTCTCCCCATCTAAGTAATAGTCTTCCTGTTTATTTCTTCCACCAAAGTGCATGACCATATACTTTCCAACATTGTATTTCCTTCACCACTTTGCCCATTCCCCTAAAATATCTAAGTCTCTCTACAGCCTCTGTCTCCTCAACATTACCAGCTCCTTCACCTATCTTTGTATCACCAGCAAATTTAGCCACAAATCCATTAATCACATTGTCCAAATCATTGACATACATCGTAAAAAGCAGCAGTCCCAACACTGACCCCTGTGAAACTCCACTGGTAACCAGCAGCCAGCCAGAATAGGATCCATTTATTCCCACTCTATCAATCAGCCAATGTTCCACCCATGCTAGTAACTTACCTGTAATTCCATGAGCTCTTACCTTGGTAAGCAGCCTCATATGCAGCATCTTGTCAAAGGCCTTCTGTAAATCCAAGTACACCACATCTACTGCATCTCCTTTGTCTACCCTGCTTGTAATTTCCTCAAAAAATAGAACCATAAAACATTACAGCACAGAAACAGTCCTTTTGACCCTTGGCTGTGCTGAACCATTTTTCTGCCTGGTCCCACTGACCTGCACCTGGACTGTATCCCTCCATGAACCTCTCATTCATGTACTGTCCAAGTTTTTCTTAAATGTTAAAAGTGAGCCTGCATTTATCACTTCATCTGGCAGCTCATTCCACACTCCCACCACTCTCTGTGTGAAGAAGCCCCCCCCCAATGTTCCCTTTTAACTTTTCCCACTTCAACCTTAACCCATGTCCTCTGGTTTTTTTCTCCCCTAGTCTCAGTGGAAAAAGCCTGCTTGCGTTCACTCTATCTACACCCATCATTTTATACACCTCTATCAAATCTCCCCTCATTCTTCTACGCTCCAGGGAATAAAGTCCTAACCTATTCAACCTTTCTCTGTAACTCAGTTTCTCAAGTCCTGGCAACATCCTTGTAAACCTTCTCTGCACTCTTTCAACCTTAATAATATCCTTCTTGTCATTCGGTGACCAAAACTGCACACAATACTCCAAATTCAGCCTCGCCAATGCCTTATACAACCTCACCATAACATTCCAACTCTTGTACTCAATACTTCGATTTATAAAGGCCAATGTACCAAAAGCTCTCTTTACTACCCTATCTATCTGTGACGCCACTTTTAGGGAATTTTGTATCTGTATTCCCAGATCCCTCTGTTCTACTGCACTCCTCATTGCCCTACCATTTACCTTATATGTTATACCTTGGTTTTTCCTTCCAAAGTGCAACACCTCACACTTGTCTGTATTAAACTCCACCTGCCATTTTTCAGCCCATTTTTCCAGCTGGTCCAGATCCCTCTGCAAGCTTTGAAAACCTTCCTCACTGTCCACTACACCTCCAATCTTTGTGTCATCAGCAAATTTGCTGATCCAATTTACTACATTATCATCCAGATCATTGATATGGATGACAAGTAACAATGGAGCCAGCACTGATCCCTGTGGTACATCACTAGTCACAGGCTTCCACTCAAAGTAGCCATCCTCCACTACCACTCTCTGGCTTCTCCCATTGAGCCAATGTCTAATCCAATTTACTACCTCACCATGTATACCTAGCGACTGAATCTTTCTAAGTGACCTCCCATGCGGGACCTTGTCAAAGCCCTTACTGAAGTCCATGTAGACAACATCCATTGCCTTCCCTTGTAACCTCCTCAAAAAACTCTAATAGATTTGTTAAACATGATCTACCACGCACAAAGCCGTATTGACCCTCCCTAATAAGTCACTGTCTATCTAAATTCTTGTAGATCCTATCTATTAGTACTCTGTCCAATAATTTACCTACTACTGACATCAAATTTACCGGCCTATAATTTCCCAGATTACTTTTAGAGCCTTTTTTAAACAATGGAACAACATGAGCTATCCTCTAATCCTCTGGCACCTCACCCGTAGATACTGACATTTTAAATGTCAGATTAATATCTGCCAGGGCCCCTGCAATTTCAACACTAGTCTTCTTCAAGGTCCAAGGGAATACCTTGTCAGGTCTTGGGGATTTATTTACTCTGGTTTGCCTCAAGATAGCAAGCACCTCCTCCTCTTCAATCTGTATAGGTTCCATGACCTCACGACTTGTTTGCCTTATTTCCATTGACTCCATGTCAGTTTCCTTAGTAAATACAGATGCAAAAAACCCATTTAAGACCTCCCCCATTTCTTTTGGTTCCATACATAACCAACCACTCTGATCTTCAAGAGGACCAATTTTATCCCTTACTATCCTTTTGCTCTTAATGCACCTGTAGAAGCTCTTTGGATTATCTTTCACCTTGACTGCCAAAGCTACGTCATGTCTTTTAGCCCTAATTTCTTGAGTTTCTTTTGCACCTTTTATACTCCTCAAGTACTTTATTTGCTCCCTGTTTCCTATACATGTCATGCATGTCTCTCTTCTTCTTTATCAGAGTTCCAATATCCCTAGAGAACCAAGGTTCCTTATTCTTATTCACTTTGCCTTTAATCCTGACAGGAACATACAAACTCTGCTGTAGGCTTGTCAGGTAGGATTTTCCTTTCAGGAATCCATGCTGGTTTTGGCCTATTTTGTCATGTGCCTCCAGGTACTCCATAATCTTATCCTTAACAATCGATTCCAACAACTTCCCAACCACTGACGACAGGCTAACAGGTCTATACTTTCCTTTCTGCTGCCTCCCACCCTTCTTAAGCAGCAGAGTAGCATTTGCAATTTTCCAGTCATCCGGTACAATGCCAGAATCTATCGATTCTTGAAAGATCATTGTTAATGCCTCCACAATCTCTCCAGCTACTTCTTTGAGAACCCGAGGGTGGATTCTATCAGGTCCAGGAGATTTATCCGCTCTCAGACCATTAAGCTTCCTGAGCACCTTCTCAGTCATAATTTTCACTGCATAAACTTCACTTCCCTGACACTCTTGAAAGTCTGGTATACTGCAGACGTCTTCCACTGTGAAGACTGATCCAGATACACATTCAGTTCCACTGCCATCTCTGCGTCTCTCGTTACAATATCTCCAGCATCATTTCTATTGGTCCTATATCTACCCTCGACTCTCTTTTATCCTTTATATACTTAAAAAAGCTTTTACTATCTTTTTTGATATTACTTGCAAGTTTTATTTCATAATTCATCTTTTCCTTCCTAATGACCTTCTTAGTTTCCTTCTGCAAGTTTTTAAAAGCTTCCTAGTTCTCTATCTTTCCACTTGCTTTGGCTTCCTTGTATGCCCTCTCCTTTGCTTTTACTTGAACTCTGAATTCATTTGTTAGCCTCGATAGTGTCCTTCCATTTGGAAATTTCTTCTTATTTGGAATATATCTGTCTTGCACTTCCCTCATTTTTCAGAGAAACTGCAGTCATTGCTGCTCTGCTGTCCTTCCTGCTAGTGTCCCTTTCCATTCAACTTTGGCCAGTTCCCCTCTCATGCCATTGGAATTTCCTTTATTCCACTGAAGTACTAACAGATTGGGTTTTACTTTCTCCTTCTCAAATTTCAAAGTGAACGCGATCATTTTGTGATCACTGTTCCCTAAGGGTTCCTTAACCCTCTGGATCAGTGCACAACACCCACTTTGGCACAGCTAACCCCTAGTGGGCTCCACAACAAGCTGTTCTCAAAACCCATCCCTTAGATATTCTACAAATTCTCTCTCGAGGTCCAGTACTGGCCTGGTTTTCCCAATCCACTTTCATGTTAAAATCCCCAACGATTATCATGACATTGCCTTTCTGGCATACCTTTTCTATCTCCTGCTGTAATTTCTAATCCACATTCCAACTGCTGTTTGGAGGCCTGTATACAACTGCCAATAGGGTCCTGTAACCCTTGCCATTTCTTAACTCAACCCATAGAGACTCTTCACTTTCCCATCCTGTCATCCTTTTGTAATGATTTATTTTTGTTTATAGTTGGGGCCACACTACCCCCTCTGCCTACTAACCTATCATTCCGATGCACAGTATATCCTTGGATGTTCAGCTCCCAATGGCAGCCATTCTTTAGCCAAGTTTCAGAGATGACCACAACGTCATACTTGCCAATCTTTATCTGAATTTCAAGATTGTCCATTTTATTTCTTGTGCTGTGTGCATTCAAATGCAACACTTTCAATCCAGTATTTGCTGCTTTCTGTTTTAACTGCACCATGCCTCTATTGCCCTGTAACTCATCCCACTGTCTGTGATTATGCCTCATCTCCCACTTGTCCTTTCTATCATCTATGTTGCACGCTATCCTTGATTTATACCTGTTGCTGGCACTGTAATAGTGTTGTGCTAACTGCTTTGCTGCCACGCTACTGTCTTCCAACTCTGCTGAACTCCGTGATTTTCCAATAGCGAGTTAGTATGATAGTTCATTTCCTTTGAGCGTTTGGATGCATAGCTTTTTACAAGGTATTAGCTACATTTGAATTTTAATTCAAATAAATGAATTTCCTAAAACCTTGGCATTTGAAAGTAATTAGGGGAGTGTCTGGAAATGTGAGAGTGAATATGTGTTGATCTTTTGCTGTGGTGTTTGATATAAGAGGAGTTGGGTATCTGTTGAAGCCAAATATATCTTTTGTGGTCAGAACTGCTCTATGTCCTTTAGTTCTGATAGGAGACTCAAAGTCAGGTTTATTTTCATCTGCACAAGTGTATGTATGCACAGGTTTAATGATGAAACTTGCAGCAGCATTGTATAATCACATAGCATGTCTCTGAGCTAAAGGGTCAACTCTTTCTCCTCCCACAAACCTGGCTGGGCATGTTCAGTACTTCCAGCATTTTATGTTTTTATTTTAGATTTTCAGCATCTGCAGTCTTTTTATTTATTTTCAGCCTTTGCAAATACACTTTTTTTCCAATCTGAATTTCTAGCCAAAAGAAACTAAAATGATCTCAGAACACTCAATTTCTCAGTGACTTTAGAAGATGTGGAAAAGCACATGGATGTCATCGATTGCCGAAGTGAGTTATAACTAGATTACCAAAGATGTTGGAAGGTGTGGGGACATAAGAAACTGAAGATGCTGGAATCTGCAATATAAAAAAAAACAAACTGCTGGAGGAACTCTGTGGGCTGAGCAGCATCTGCAGGAGGAAATGATTTTTTCAGTGTTTTAGATCAAGAAAATGCATCAGGTCATCCTATTCTTTACCACCTTCCCTCTCCACTCTCTGTCCTGACACGAGAAAAATATGACATGCAAAACCTATTTATAAAATAATTAGAAGTGATGTATATTACTGAGCAAATTAAAAATAATTGAAAATATAAGATTTTTTTGAATAATTCAAAAACTTTTAGTTATGTTCAAAATGTGAGTTTTTATAAAATGTGAACAACCTTTTTCCCTGGATCTGTACTTTCCCACCAAA
This sequence comes from Hypanus sabinus, assembly GCF_030144855.1. Classification (NCBI taxonomy): domain Eukaryota; kingdom Metazoa; phylum Chordata; class Chondrichthyes; order Myliobatiformes; family Dasyatidae; genus Hypanus; species Hypanus sabinus. Next base: position 96,894,042 of record NC_082711.1, on the reverse strand, counting down.
TCAACTGGAACTGCTGTTTCAGTGCCAAGCATATTGTACTTGGAGCTGGACTCCATGAGAGGCCCATCATCAGCCACCCAGCTGTGAAATTGTCATTGAAGAGTGGTCAACTTATGATGAATTTGATGGAACTTATTCAGAGAAATGCTGGCAATTTTAATCAGAATTGTCAGCATTTCCCTGCATGATATGGCTGATCAAGCAAAATACGTACAAGATGTAAACTGTTGCCAACTATGGTTTAACCTGGAACAGGAAGATCTTGCAGATGAAATGTGAGAACAAGGAATGATTACATTACCAGCCTGTGTCAGTTGATTATGAATGTATACACTGTTTATCAACCCTAAAGTGTGAAAGGTCTAGACACATAACTGATGAGGTTTTGGCCTTGTGTATGTCCAAAGGAGTGAGATGAGTGAGAGTGACTATACAGTGAGTTGAATGATCTTGTTTTTATCAAGTTATATCTGAGTTCAGTTATATGAACTGATTGATATTTTTGTAGCTTCATTCTTTTTCCATCATAATTTTAGCCAACAACACTTGGCCTTCCACTCCAGAACATTCCAGGTTGTGAAAGAGTTTGAAGGTAGTTTAACAGATTTTTAAAAAATATTATGTTTATTGTGGGAAGAAGGATTAATATGTGTAAGTAAATATGCTTTGAAGCAATTATAAACCAGTTGGAAATATCAAGCTCATAAATTGTTGTTAACTTTACAGATTTTGGAAACTGCTACCTCCTACTGAATTATCCTTGACTACAATATTGCCATGCATGTGCAGACATGAAAAAAGCAATAAGTGGGAGTAATTTAAGACTCTTGAAGCTATTGATTCAAGTTGTTTGCATCATTTTAATTATACATAATATGTGGCATAAATTGTGTTTCTAAAGAAAATAAAATTAAATAATTATCGCAATTTTAACCTAATTTTATGCAAGAATCTTTTTGCAATGAGTGGCATGTGAAAAATTTCAAAGTGGAGGACACAATCCCATTGAAGTATTAAAATGGAGGGTGACCTGAAATAATAGTGTAAATACAAATTCAAAATGTGAATGAGTCTGGATGATATAGAGGCAGAGGGTAGAAAACTGAATTTAATCTTCTGCTTACTTTTGTCCACAGTTAAGTTGAAGAGCATATAGGACAAATATTTTAATGTCTGTCCAACATCTCCAATAGCAGGGATGTGATGCTGAGGCTCTATAAGGCACTCATGAGACCACCCTTGGAATATTGTGTGCAGTTTTGGGCTCTTTTTTTAAGAAAGGATATATTGACATTGGAGAGGGTTCAGATAAGATTCATGAGAATGATTCCAGGAATGGAAGGGTTACTGTATGAGGACCATCTGGCAGCTCTTGGGCTGTATTCCCTGAAGTTCAGGAAAATAAGCGGATTCTCATAGAAACATTCTAAATGTTAAAAGGCCTGAACAGTTTAGATATGGCAAAGTTATTTTCTCATGGTAGGGGTTCTAGAACAAGAGAGCATGACTTCAGGATTGAAGGACGTCCATTTAGAACAGAGATGCAGGGAAATTACTTTTGTCAGAGGGTGGTAAATCTATGGAATTTGTTGCCATGAGCGACTGGAGACCAAGTCATTGGGTGCATTTAAGACAGAGATAGGTTCTTGAATAGCCAGGGCATCAAAGGGTATGGGGAGAAGGCAGGGGAGTGGGGATGACTGGAAGAATTGGATCAGCCATGAATGAATGGCAGAGCAGACTCGATGGGTTGAATGGCCTACTCTTGCTCCTAGGTCTTATAGTCTTATCAAAGAAACAGTGTTATAAGAAGTTCTTCACGGAAGTGCAGAGGCCGGATTGATGGTCATTGTGTTGTTGACTAAGACTTTGAATTTTTAACATACTTTGTTTTAAAAGCTTGTGTTGTTTCTAAATTATGCAGATTGCATATTTTGTCATTATATAACTGAAGGGCAAATTCATGGTTACGTAGCATTACACCATTGTGCCCTGCAAGTGTGAGTGAATGAGTTGCACCTTATGTATGCATGTCTTATTTGCAAGAAATGACCAGAAGGAAGACAAACTATTTGGTCCATTGAGCATGTTCTGTCAAAGTTGAAAGTCAATTTATTAGGTATGTATTTTTTTACCATGTACTACGAGATTAATTTTCTTGCAAACATTTACAGGGGTAAAAGAAATACTATAGAATTTACAAAAATCGATAGACAGACTGACAAACAGTCAATGTGAAAAGAAGAAAAACTGTACAATAACAAAATAAATGATTGTAAGGAGCCCTTTAAATGTGTAGGTTACAGAATCAGTTCAGACTAGTGGCAATTGAATGTATCCGCACTGGTTCACCAATAATGTCATGTTTGTTCCTTTTTCCAATTCCATCCTTATAACCCTTGATTCCCTTTCTGATTTTAAAATCTATACATCTCAGCAGTGGATGTATTCATGGATTCTACCTCCGCAACCTTTAAAAGAGTTTTTAAAAGAGTTACAAATGTTCAGAAAATAGAATATATCTATAAATAAAATCACCATTTGGCATGGCAACTGCTCTGCCTAAAACTGTAAGAAACTGCAAAGAGTTAAGGACACAGCTCAGTGCATTATGGAAACCAGCCTCCTCTCCATGGACTCTGTCTATTCTTCTTGCTGTTTCAGAAAAGCAGCCAACATAATCTCCCATCTTGGCCATTCTCTCTCTTAACCCCCTCCTCCACGACTGCACAGAAGATAGAAAAGTCTGAAACATGTTCAAGGCTGAAGGACACCCTCTGTCCCTCTGTTATAAGCCTATTGAATGGACCCCTTGTATGATGTATGATGAAATGGACTCATGACCTCACAATCTACCTTGTCATGGCCTTACACCTTATAATCTTCCTACACTGCACTTTCTCTGTAACTATAACACTATATTCTGCATTCTGTTACTGAATGTTCCTTGTACTACCTCGATGAATGATATGATTTGTATGGGTGGCATGCAAAAAAATATATTTTTCTCTGTTCTTTGATGCACATGAAAATTTACCATTGACTGCTTCCTGCTAGATAGCCAATCCTCTATACATGCTGATGTATCTCCTCTGACATCATGAGTTGTTAGCTTATGAGTAACTAAGTGTGTGGTACTATGATGAATACCTTTTAAAATTCCAAATATATCTATTGGCCCCCCTCTCAGCAGTCTTTTTTGATATTTCTTACCTGCTGGCATAGTATCAATATGAAATAGCCCACTGTACAGGATGTGCATCTACAGAAAAGTCCATCTCAGTGAAAACTAGAGTCAAGCAAGCTGAGTCATTACTTAGAAATGTTTTTTAGCATTTTGTGCAATAGGAAATTTAGGTAGCACTGACTTTAAACCAACATTGTTCTAGCCTCAATAATTTAACTGCAATAAACAGATGACTTGTAGATCTTTCTGTACTTGAAGGTCAAACTCCAAGGTGTTTGTTGACTCATTCATTGATAGGATAGGGCTTAGACTGAATATCTCCAAGACCTAAGTCCTATATTAAGCTTTCCACACTCTGCAGCATTATCCTTCAACGAGGAGTATTCGTGGAGTGTTAAACTCAGGAGCCACCTCTCATTGAAGGCAAATATTGATGGAATTTATCATTGCTTTGAAGGAGCAAGTACAGCCATTAGTTGATTAAAGGAAAAGTAATTGATATCTGGTCCTGTAATTTAACATAGAACTCACGTTCTGCCTGACTGCACTGATCCTTGTATTCCTGTATGTCTGAACTACATAGAGAAGTCTCCTCAAGGCACTGGCAACATTCCACAATGTTGTTTTATGTCATGGATAAGTCAACTAATGTTCTCTTCAAGGTCAACATCTCCATCACTGGCCCTAATTACATGTAGTCGAATTTTGTTCTGGAAACATTCTAAGGTGGACAGAAGAAAAGTTTTCTCAGGCATGCACAATGTCTGGAAAATGTGACTTTCCTACTGACACGAGGGAATTCTAGTCTCTTCACTGCTCAATGTGGAGAAGGAGTACTTGAGGTGTTAAGAATGTTCTGTCCTCTGTTAGGAGCACACAGAAGCCCAGCAGTAAAATTGAACCACCTCACAATCTATAAAACTAACAGTACACTTCCTTCCTGAACTACACCCCAAACAAACCACTGAATCCTCCCCCTTCTCCCTTCCCCATCACCAGAAGCCTCGTGATTCCTGATTCGCACATTGGCTGATCAGATACTTCAGAACCCACAGAAGCAGAGTGGAGACAAACTGGTCTTAGTCATGTAATTTATGTGCTATATATTTGTCATAAATTTTGTTCAGAGTTTTGAAGCAAAGTTTTAATATAAATGATATCAAAATGATCATTTGAGTTGATGCATGTTAAAGATGTATATTCTGATTCCTCTCCAAAATTCTCAGCTAATTTGTTTTCTTTCTCTCTTCTGAGCCTTAATACAACATCCAATCAATTTATATATTTCATTTACACATTTCTCTAAATAACATTATATCTGGATCTTTTCCCCCAGAGGAATGGGGTAGGTGTAGAGAGAGATTGGTTCACTCAGGAGAACATTATCGTGAAAGAGTTTGTTTTTGACCTGCAGAAGTTTAAAAAAAGAACACATCTTTTACATCATTTCACTATATTATGTGATGGTTGGTCCTTTACTCAAACCCCATCTGATTAATTGTATGATTCAATGATTATTCATAAGCTACTTTTTATTAAATTGATTTTGACATATTAAAGAAACCCCGTTCTGTAAAGAATACAAGTGCTTTGTTTACTCCTGGAAGCCTGATTTCAGAGAATGACTGAAACAGCATTTAGAAGATTGAGGTGGTTGTGCATTGGTCAGGTTGAGACCAAATTAAAATCATTCCTTCTTTGATAAATTATTCACTTTGCTTATTGTTTTCATTGGGGAGACTGGGTAAGCTAGTAGTTGTAGGACAGCCATTTTCATTACCAGTAACAATATTTATCTGCTTCATACCCACAATATTTATCACAGTCTTTGAGGAGCTTAAAGGGTATTTCCTTCTTATAAATATTTACTTATTTGAAGATTCTGAGTCGTCACAGTTTGATTTAATTTTGGTATTGCCAAAGGGCATATTTTCTACAATGTATATTGACCTGAAATATTGACCCATGTCCCATTTAATGTAATGCTACCATCGGGAAATTACTTTGAACTTGAATTCAAGACTAAAAGCTAGTTCAAAAGTTGTTTACTTTATAATCAGATAGAATTTATTACTTGCAAAACAAACTGCTGGAGGAACTCAGCAGGTCAGGCGGCATTGTTGAAGGCAAAGTGACAGCTGATATTTTGGGTCAAGGCACTGCATTAGGACTGAGAGGTCAGAAGGGAAATAGAACCAGTATAAAGAGGGGAAGGGGAAGGTAGGTGCTGGTAGGCACTAGGTGGTAATATATAAGGAGGGTGATGTGAGGCAGATGGAATTAGGTGGGGCGGGAGAGGAGAGTGGAGGTAGAGATGGTAAGGTAGGTAATAAGCAGAGACGAGGCTGCAAATGCTCGAGTGTGATAAGTAAGGAAGCTAGTAAGTTGAGCCAGTTGGGTGAGTGTATAGGAGATCCATTCATCTGACTGTGCTGATGATAGGCAGTTGGAACCAGGTAGTGGAATGGTATAAAACTGGGTGACAGCAGCAGTGAGTTCAAGGCAAAGGTTGGCTGGGATAACCCCTTTTTTCTCTGTCTGCCGATCACCCACTAGCTGGAGTTCCCCAATTCTACTTATTCCCTTCCCTCATTTGGCTCTAGTCAATGCATTGTCACCCTCCCCGCCAGGTTTCACCTAGCGCTTGCCTCTCTCCCTCACCTCTTCACACATAACAAATTACACTGAAAAGCTTTGTGTAGGATCCGGACAGTTCATGCCATTTGTAATCAGTGAGGTAGTAAAAAGAAAACAATGCAGAATATAGCAATGCAGTGACACTATAACCTCATATTCTCTCCTGGTGATGAAAGGCCTTAACATATTGGTTGTTTAACATATGAGGAGGGTTTGATGTCTCGGTTTTTACTCAAGTTTGGATGAATGAGGGTTATTTCATTGAAAAGGCCTGGATAGAGAGGATATGGAGAAGATGTTTCCATTATTAGAAGATTCTGAGATCTGGAGGGCACAGACTCAAAATAAAGCAGTGGCCCTTTAAATCTGAGATGAGGAGGGATTTTATCAGCCAGATGGTGGTGAGGCTGTGGAATTCATTGCCACAGAGAGCTGTGCTGGCTAAGTTATTGAGTTTATCTAAGGCTGAGATTGATAGGCTCTTGATTGCTAAGCAAGTCGAGTTCTGGGGATAAAGTGGAAGAATGGCTTTTTAAAAAATCATCCATGATTGAACAGTGGTGTGAACTTGATGGGCTGAATGGCCTAATTATACTCGTATATTATGGTTTTCAGTTATGGCTTATAAGAATAAATAAAGAAAAGCAAAATTGTTTTGTTGCTGATGGTTGTAAATGATGTAAATCTTGTTGGAATTATTAATTTGCAATGCACAATATGTAAAAAAACTTAACATTGTAAAGAATATTCAGAAGCTGAACAAAATAAATAACAAATCTAGACTGGATCTGTTGAATACTTAATAACTTCTAATTATGCATTCAGCATCTACATTATTAGGTACCTCCTATACCTAATAATAAAGTGGCCTCTGAGGGTATGTTTTGTGGCCCATCAACTGTACTGTACTTCTGCTGAAGCCCATCCTCTTCAAGGTTCAAAATGTTGTGCATTCAGAGCTATTCTTTTGCATATTGTTGCAATACATGGTTGTTTGAGGTACTGTTAGAGAGAGTGCAGAGACGATTTACTAGGATGTTACCTGGGTTTCAGCAATTAAGTTACAGAGAAAGGTTGAACAAGTTAGGTCTCTATTCATTGGAGCGTAGAAGGTTGAGGGGGGATTTGATCGAGGTATTTAAAATTTTGAGAGAGATAGAGTTGACGTGAACAGGCTGTTTCCATTGAGAGTAGGGGAGATTCAAACGAGAGGACATGATTTGAGAGTTAGGGGGCAGAAGTTTAAGGGAAACACGAGGGGGTATTTCTTTACTCAAAGAGTGATAGCTGTGTGGAATGAGCTTCCTGTAGAAGTAGTAGAGGCCAGTTCAGTTGTGTCATTTAAGGTAAAATTGGATAGGTATATGGACAGGAAAGGAGTGGAGGGTTATGGGCTGAGTGCGGGTAGGTGGGACAAGGTGAGATTAAGGGTTTGGCATGGACTAGGAGGGCCAAGATGGCCTGTTTCCGTGCTGTGATTGTTATATGGTTATATGGTTATATGTTGCCTTCATGTCCCCTCTGATCTCTCTCATTAAGAAGTTGTTTTTGTCCACAGAAGTGTCATTCATTAGATGTTTTTGTTTTTCACACCATCCTCCATAAACTTTAAAGACTCGTGCATGAAGATCACAGGAGGTCAACAATTTCTGAGATAATCAAACCACTCTATCTGGCACCAGCATTTCCACAGCCAGAGTCACTTAGATCACATTTCTTCACCATTCTGATGTTTAGTCTGAACAACAGCTGATCTTCTTGACCATGTCTACGTGCTTTTATGTATATAGTTGCTGCCATGTAATTGGCTGATTAGATATTTGTATTAATATTATTCGGTATACAGGTGTGCCGAATAAAGTGACCACTATGTGCAAACTTCACTACACTATTGGCTCACAGAAGCAATTCATGACTAATACCAGAAATAATTTGCCTCTATGGCAAATTTTAAAAGAATAATTACTATTGTTGATTAAATTTCCTATATTTCACTTCAAGTTGCAGACACTTGACACAGCTATCTAACTTCAGTGCAGCTAACTAAGTAGGTTACAGATTACTGCTTACTAATTTACTCCCAATCTATAATTTTAAATGTGCTATGTAGTAATAGCTGTGTGTTCTACTTCTGCAATTTGATTCCTTCTAGCTATAACGATGGGATGAAGCTCAAGGCAAAGTTGAATACTTTGGATGATCAAAGGTGTTTGATCTAAAGTGTGTTCAGTTGAGCTTCATCCATTGAGGAAATTCTTCATTGAGGGAATGAGGGCAGGAAAGTTGGTTTACTGAACACAGAAAGTCTGTGGACCCAACCTGTTCAACGTCAAACATCAAACTACCCCCCCCCCCATCACACAAATGGCAACAAAAAAGGAGAGAAAAACACAATATAAAACACAAAAGGCACATTTCAGTACAGTTCAGCTCAGTGTTTATTACAAGCTGCCCCAGTTCAAAAATAGCTGAATAGTAGTAACTAAAAATAGTAACCAGAACTAGCTGAGTCATTTTGGAAATAGCTACGAGTGGTTCATTCTAGGGGTTAAAGGAAGTCACTCGTACCTCGTTTAAATCTTTGGGATATCCGTCCTTGGACTTCATTCTGCATCCATAATATTTGTATGGCTGGTCCACTTGAAGGATAGGTCACTGATGCAGGAGGATCCAGTGGTGTAGTGATGATATGGATAATGTTACTGGTTTGACCCTCTTTTGTTGAACTTGCTCACTGCCTGGCACTTGTATGATGTGAATACTGTTCGTTGCTGTCCAGATTATGCACGAATGTTGTCTAGATCTTTCTACAAGCAGTCATGCAACGGGTTCATTTTGGAAGCAGTTGCAATTGCATCTGAATATTATGTGATAATTGGCAACTATGAGCATTTCTGAGCTTGTGATGAAAGGAAGGACATTAGTACAGAAGGTATTTGGACTTTGGACTCTCCTGAAGAACTCCCTCAGTGAAATCCTAATGGGATGATTTAGGTTCTATAACCACAATCACTTTCCTTTGTACCAGATATGGTTTCAGCTGTTGGGTTGTATTCCCCTTGATGCCCATTGATCCATTGTACAAGGGCTTCCTGATGCTGTGCTCCGTCAAATACTGTATTGTTGTTAAAGGATGGCACTCTTGCCTCATCCCTAATGTTTAAATCTCTAGTTTGTGTTTGAATCAAGGTTTTAACACAAACTGAGTGATTCTGCCAAAATCTACATTGGAGTAAGTAGGTTATTTGGTGGCAAAATTGATGTCATATTCAATCACTTTTCTGATGATTAAGAGTAGATATGGTTGAGGTGGAAATTAGCTGGACAAAGTTCATCTGCTTCTTGTGAACATTTATGAGTATGCAACTGATAATTGCACACCAATTAACATTTTGTTGTTGCTAGAAGAGGATGGGGCTGTTCAGGAGCCACCCACTTGTCAGACTTCCTGATGGAAAGCAAGTGTCAAGTGAACTAATAACCATTAAGGAAACCGTTTTACTTTACTTAATTATTCACTCCATTATCTTAAAAAAATGCCAGGAATCTAATCAATGCACAAATGCTTTGTGGTTTAATCTTCTAATGGCTATCCAATGACAGATGTTGGTTACTTTCTCCAATTATGTTGTTCAGAACAGTTGCAACACCCCTGTATTCCTAACAACCATTTTTTTCCCAGGACTACTCAGCTCTAAACTTCATTACAGCCGGAGCATTTTCCCACGTTGTAGGGGTGATGTCACTGCTGAATGTAAATGATTGGTGTAACTATATTAGTTCAGCTTGGCTGGAGATGCTAGACCTTTAGTGCAGTATCATGGCTGGGATATTTCCGATCCCATACCCTTTCCTGTGTCCAGTGTTCACAACAATTTATATTACATTAACTGACTCAAATTTGGCTGAAGACTGGCTTATATGATGGTGGAATTTCAGGAGGAAGCCAAAAAATGGATAATCTATTTGGACTGTGCTTAAGATGATTGAAAATGCTTCAACATTGCCTTTGGTTGGGTCTCTCTACTGCCAAGAGATGTTCTTGGAGTCCTTTTCCATAGCTTGATAGACAGCCACCCTTACTCCTTTTATTCATTCATTTTATTAGTACAATGGAACATTTAAATTGAGTTAGCGATTAGATTGTGTTTTCTGAAGAACAATATTTACACAGGATCAATGATAACAATTTATTTCTTTTGGAAGAGTGTGGTTGGAACCCCAGTTTGGAGACTTCAACACAATCTAGGCAGATAGTTAAATGCACTGAGGTGTGGATGTTACATGTATGGACAAACTCTTGGATGAGACTTTAAGTTAAGAAGAAATTGATTTGGTTCTGCCATGTTTTGAAATAGACATATTCTGGAATGAGTTTATGGATGAATGAAAATGTAGTTTGAGGAATCTGCAGCCAGTCTCCATTACGCATTGTGAAGACACAATAACAGCCTCAGTATGAATTCTAAAATTAAATCTTGCCATGGAAAATAATGGGAAGTATTCAAAATCAGTCACAGCTTATCTGTGAACTGCACTCATCAAAAGCACGTGCATAGAAAGCCTAAAGCTAACATTATCAATTCTGTTTCACCACGCTTACCACTGTACGATGCTCCCTGGAGGCCTCTAAAGACATAATAGATTAGTATGCTGGCTTTCACATCCGAAACCTGAATTTGAGTCTGGTCCAAACTGTTGGAGTGAACAACTCACTTTTCTGTTGGCATTAGTGATCCTCTGAAGTTAGTTTGGATAGACATATTGTGGTTTCTACTGGGTAAGAGTCTACAGCACAGAAGAGCCAGCAAACTGACATGATTTGGCAATATCTGAATGTATAATATTGGCCAGCTAGTCTGGATGCAATGACCTTGTTTATCCTCCACACCCAAGAACCAGCTGATGAGGCTTAGAAACCCCTTAGCAGGGAGTTGGCATCAAGGTGCATAATCTTGAAATCCCTCTCCTGGGGCACCCTGATTCACTTTAATGGGCAGAACCTTGACTTCTATTGAAGCCTCTAAAGCTTTTGCTAAAGCTTTTAAATGAGGGCCACTCCAAAAACTTGAACACATTGCAGCAAAAGGGAGTGCTGTATTGTCAGAGGCACCTTAAGTAAGAAACTAATATGAAAATTCTAATGAGCATCCCACCCACCCACCTCTCCCATCACATCATAAGAGAATTCCAGCTGAGCTCCAGCACTATAATTCTCCCTCAACCCATGTCCAGTCATTCTGGGAGTTGCTACTTGTGTCTTTCACTCACCTTTCTGTTTTCACTTCAGCTGGATGTGTAGAAATGTCTCACTGACACTTCACATTCAGGAGCCAAATGTCAGGACTTGGTTAAGGCTCAGATATTTTAATCCCGAGCACATCGTCTCACACTTCCTTGATGGTCTATAGCAGGAGAAGAGGATGGGGCAGAGCTTTGAAACTTCAGTTTTAATCAGATTTTAAAAACAAAAATTTCCTCTGTTTCTTCATTGGGTTTTTGCCTTCATGAAGACTTTGTCTTCCTGATCAACATGAGGTTATTTGGCATCTGCTGATTTGGATGCTCCTGGGATTTTTGCTTCATAGTCAGATTGGAGTTTTTTTCCATGTTCTTTAATCAGATCATTGTTCTGCAATGTGCTGTTTGGAGTGGACAGAGCTAAACCAGAGCACACTTAATCAAAGTTGATACTATTTTCTTGAATGATGTTCATCATTTGTAGTGTCTTGTCTCTGTATCAAGCATGGTGCCTCCTACTACCTTTGTGCATGATTGCAAAAGTTAAATTATTTCAGCTTACTGACATATGGTAACCATAACAGATTGCAGCTCTAAAGGTAGCTGCATGTTCCACTCCTGCTCCTGTTTAAGTATATGTAGCTGGTTCTTTAAGGTTGTCATAGCCGGGGACAGTTGGGAGGTAGTGATGGTAAACTCCCACTACTTATTAAGTGCTCCCAATGGTGTGTGTCACAAATAGGCTCTATCAACCAAGTTCATTTCCTGGCCTTCACATATGGTTTGGCTACTAAGCCCAGTGAAACTGTTTCTACTGACAGGAAAAGGGGCAAATGCTGGTTACTGGCCTCTCCTTCATATGATCTACCAGTCAGTTATCGCCAGAACTTGCTTCTATGCAGTGGTTTGCTGGAGTAATGGCGTCATCACGGGTGATGCTAACAGGCTCAATAAACTGATTAGAAAGTCTGGTTCTGTAATAGGAGTCTATAGGAGTCAAACTGGACACACCGGATGCTGAGGTAGAACATAGGACCCTACGGAAAATCCTGGCAATTCTGGACAATGTTTCTCATGCTCTTTGTGGTACCTTGGCTGAATGAAAAAGCACATTTAGTGATGGACTAAGACAACTGCACTGCTCCAAGGAGCACTATGTGAGGTCATTCTTACCCTCAGCCATTAGGCTCTATAATGAGTTAACCTACAGCTGGGGAAGTGATGACCCCTCCTGTTAGACTGTTTGAGGTGACTTTTTTTTTCTTTCTTCTCTTCTAATATTTTATCTGAGTTCATGTAATACTACTGTGACATGAACTTCCTTTGGGATCAATACAGTATCTATCTGTCTGTCTATCCACCTGTGGGGAAAGTTGTGGAATAATCCACAAGGAAAATTCAGAGCTGGAGTCCCTAAGGCAGCTGCTCATTGAGTTCAACACTGACTGGCAATTCCTTTGACCTCACTTGTGCCAAAATGTAGTCCGCTGTTCCTTTGTATTCATCAGCTGTGTAGAGAGAGTGAGTCTGCTGCATGGGCAACAGTTTGCTCTCCATATTGTACTGCCCTGGCTTGTGTACTGGCTTTCATATCAACCTCAACAGCTGAGAAGCAACATCAATGGTCGACTCTGACCAACTGAAGCCTGTTGATCTGCAAAAGAATTGCAAATTGGGTTATTTTCATGTAAAACTGAACTTGTGTAAATTGGTATAGAATGTGGGGGAGTACCTGGAACAAAGAATGTAGAGCAGAATAGCAAGGAACATGCCCTTTGGCCTATGAGGTTGTGTCAAACAAATTAAACTAGTACTTAAATGGCTAACTGAACTAATCCCTTCTGCTGATACAATGTCCATATCCATCCATTCTCTGCATATTCATGTACATTTCTGAGAAGCTTTTAAACAGCTCTGTCATACTTGACATCACTACCACTGGCATTCCTGGCAGTGCATTCTGAGTACCCAGCCCTCTCTGGAAAAAGCCTTCCCGGCACATCTCCTTTGAACTTGCTCTTTCTCACCTTAAATGCACTCTGTCCAGTATTAGACATTTTGATCATGGAAAAATGTACCAACTGTTTGTCTTTGCTTCATAATCTTATAAAATTCTGTTGCCTGCTCAGCCTCTCAGGCTCCAAAGAAAACAACCCAAATTTATCCAACTTTTAATAGCGTATGCTGCCTAAACCAGGCAGCATCCTGGTATACCTCATCTGCACCATTTCCGTATCCTTCCCATAATGGGTGACCAGAATTGAATGCAATATTCAATGTGTTGTTTTATGAAGCCATTTTACTTTCCTCATTCTTCCTCTATTAAAACTCAGATTAGACATATGGTTTACATTTACTCTCAAGTCCAATCTCTTAATGGTTCCTGTACTTGGTATGCTTGTCATTGTGATTCTCGATTTATAAAATGAACTGCACTATTATTAATTGCAGGAATTATATTTGCTATTGTCTTCTTTAAACAACCATCTCTGTTAAATAACCTGTATCGTCACTAGCCTGAAACCATCAATCTGCTTACATTTTGAGTGAAATATTATTGTCACATTTCTATGAATTGTCCTTTAAGCATTTTATTTACATTTTGTCCAAATGTAAAAATGAATTAATAAAGCAATGTGTTATATTTTGTAGGCGATACCCTACTTTGTTGGACTGATGGTCATAGAGCTAACAATTACCTGGTTTCGGAAGGGTCAGATGGTATTTAGGGTGAATGATGCACTAACGTCCATCAGTGCAGGAATTATCTCAAAGCTTCCAGAGTAAGTACTGTAAATTATCACCATTTGGCTCCCTTTTCTGGAATGTGCTTAGAATAATAGAAAAGATACTAAGTTTTCTGTTTGTCAGCTAAAGGTAGATTAAACTAACGAATTTTTGGTAATTTTGGTGATGGTGCAGCAGGCAATGTACATTTTATGCACCGTGTGGAAGGTGGAATGAGATCTTGATGCACTGTGGCTCTTCCTGTGATGACGTTCCACCAATGCTGTGAGTTAAGAAGGTGTAAGATTTTTAATGTGACATTACGTTCATAGCATTATTTCCAAGCTGAAATGGTATGTAGGAAACATGAAAGCATTTTTATAAGCTGGAAGGTACAGTACGTCTGTAGTAATTTTTATCAGTTACTACATTTCTGTGGACTTCTGTTTGAGTACTGTTGGGAGGGATGGTCTACCTGTGGGAAGCAACAGTGCCACGCCTCTGGCACAGAGTCCGGCCCTGTGGCTCAGAAGGGTAGGGAAAGGCAGCAGTAACAGGGGACTCTATAGTTCGGAGTTCGGACAGACAATGCTGTGGATGCAGGAAAAACACAAAGGGAAGTTTGCCTCCCAGGTGCCAGGGTCTGGGATGTTTCTGATCACATCCATGATATCCTGAAGTGGGAAGGTGAATAGCCAGAGGTCGTGATACATATTGGTGCCAACGACATAGGTAGGAAAAGGGAGGAGGTCCTGAAAACAGACTACGGGGAGTTAGGAAGACAGTTGAGAAGCAGAACCTCCAAGGCCTATGCCGCGTGACAGTATAGAAACGGAGGAGGAGGATAAATGCATGGATGAGGGATTGGAGCAGCGATCTGGATTTCTGGATCATTGGGACATCTTTTAGGACAGGCGTCACCTGTACAAAAAGGATGGATTGCACTTGAATCACAGAGGGACCAATATCTTGGCAGGGAGGTTTGTTAGGGCTGTTGGGGAGCTGAACTGAAGAGACAGAGGAAGGGGTTGTTGGCTCACAAATAGAGAAAGCTTGGAGACAGTGTGAGAGGGAGGATAGGTAGGTGATAGAGAAGGGATACGCTCAGAGCGATGTTTTGAGATGTGTTTATTTTAATGCAAGAAGCATCATGAACAAAACGGATAAGCTTAGTGTGGATCAATACTTGGAGCTATGATGTTGTGGGCATTACAGACACCTGGATAGCTCAGGGGTTGGAATGGTTACTTACAGTGCTGATCAGAGATCGTGTCATGGCTGCAGAAAAGGAGGAAGTCATGGAGGGATTGTCTGAGTCTCTATGGCTGGAAGTTAGAAATATGAAGGGGTCAATAATTCTACTGAGTGTTTTGTATAGACCACTCAGTAGTAACAGGGACATCAAGGAGCAGATAGGGAGACAGATTCTGGAAAGGTGTAATAACAGGGTTGTTGTGATGGGAGATTTTAATTCCCCTGGAGCAAAGGGTTTAGATGAGGGTGGAGTTTGTTAGGTGTGCTCAGGAAGGTGTCCTGACACAGTATGTAGATAAGCCTACAAGAGGAGAGGCTGTACTTAATCTGGTATTGGGAAATGAACCTGGTCGGGTGTCAGGTCTCTCAGTGGGAGAGCATTTTGCAGTTAGTGATCGCAATTCTATCTCCTTCACGATAGCGTTGGAGAGGGATAGGAGCAGGATTTTGGGAAAACATTTAATTGGGATAGGGGGAAATATGATGCTATTAGGCAGGAACAGGAGCATGAATTGGGAGCAGATGTTTTCAGGGAAATACACAGCAGAAAAGTAGCAAATTGACACGAAGTTCTGAATAGGTTTGTTCCATTGATGCAGGGAAAGGATGGTAGTGTAAAAGAACCATAGTGTACAAAGGATGTAGAAAATCTAGTTAAGAAGAAAAAAAATACTTACAAAATGTTCAAGAAACTAGGTACTGTTAGGGCTCTGGAAAATTACCAGGTTGCTAGGAAGGAGTTTAAGAATGGAATTAGGAGAACCAGATGGAGTCATGAGAAGGCCTTGGTGAGCAGGATTTAAGGAAAACCCAAGGCATTCTACAAGTATGTGAAGAGCAGGAGGATGAGCTGTGTGAGAATAGGACCAATCAGGTGCAACAGTAAAAATGTGTGCATGAAGTCGGAGGAGGTAGCAGAGATAATTAATGAATACTTTGCTTCAGTATTTACCAAGGAAAAAGACCTTGGCAAATGTGGGGATGACTTACAGCAGACTAATGCTTGAGCATATAAACATTAAGAAAGAGGATGTGCTGGAGCTTTTGAAAAGCATTAAGTTTAGATAAGTCACTGAAACCAGATGAGATATATCCCAGGCTGCAATGGGAAGCGAGGGAGGAGATTGCTAAACCTCTTGCATGATCTTTGGTCTTTGCATCATGACTAGGGATGGGAGAAGGACTGAAGGATTGAGGGGTTGCAAATGTTTCCTTGTTCAAGAAAGGGAGTAGAAATAACCCAGGAAATTATAGACTAGTGAGTCTAACTTCAGTGGTAGGCAAGTTATTGGAGAATATCCTTAGAGGCAGGATTTATGAGCACTTGGAGAGACATAATCTGATTAGGAATAGTCAGCATGGCTTTGTCAAGCGTAGGTTGTGCCTTACGAGCCTGATTTAATTCTTTGAGGGTGCAACAAAACACATTGATGAAGTTAAAGCAATATATGTAGTGTATATTGATTTCAGTAAGGCATTTGATAAGGTTCCCCATGTCAAGCTCCTTCAGAAATAAAGGAGGCATGGGATCCAAGGAGACCATGCTTTGTGGATCCAGAATTGCTTGCCCACAGAAGCAAAGGTAAGTTGTAGATGGTTTGTCTTCTGCATGGAGGACGGTGACCAGTGGTCGTCCATAGGGATCTGTTCTGGGACCCCTCCTCTTTGTGATTTTTGTAATTGTCCTGGATGATGAAGTAGAAGGGTGGGTTAGTAAGTCTGTTGATGACACAAAGGTTGTGGGTGTTGTGGATAGTTTGGAGGGTTGTCAGAGGTTACAGTGGGACATTGATATGATGTAGAACTGGGCAGAGAAATGGCAGATGGACTTCAACCCAGATATGTGTGAAGTGGTTCATTTTGGTACGTCAAATTGGAAGACAGGACATAATATTAATGGTAAGACTCTTGGCAGTGTGGAGGATCTAAGAGATCTTTGGGTCCGTGTTGATAGGACACTCAGCTGCTGTGCAGGTTGACAGTGTTGTTAAGAAGGAGTATGGTGTGCCGGCATTCAGCAGCTGTGAGAATGAGTTCAAGAGCCTTGAGGTAATGTTATAGCTCTATAAGACCTTGGTCAGACCCCACTTGGAGTACTGTGTTCAGTTTTGGTCACCTCACTACAGGAAGGATGTGGATACCATAGAGAGAATGCAGCAGAGATTTATAAGAATATTGCCTGGATTGGAGGGTGTACCTTATCAGAATAGGTTGAATGAACTTAGCCTTTTCTCCTTGGAGCAACCGAGGGGCATTGATCATATGGATAGCTAGAGGCTTTTTCCCAACGCTGAAATAGATAACATGAGGAGGCATAGTTTTAAGGTGCTTGGAAGTAGATACCGAAAGGATATCAGGGGTAAATTTTTCAGAGACTGGTGGGTGCTTGCAATGCACTGCCGGCAACGGTGGTGGAAGTGGATAAATAGGGTCTTTTAAGAGACTCTTAGATACGTACATGGAGCTTAGAAAAATAGAGGGCTATGTGCTATGCAAATTCTAGGCAGTTTCTAGAGTAGGTTACATGGTCGACACAACATTGTGGGCTGAAGGGCCTGTAATGTGCTGTAGATTTCTATGTTCTATCGTCTACCTATCCTTCCTCACAGTCTTGCTACACTTTGGGTCATTGTATACAACTAACTGCCCCGTCTTCTGCCTTTTCACTCCAGTTCTCTTCCCCCTTCCAAAAATAGATTAAACCCTCCCCAATAGCTCTAGTAAACCTGTCCAGGAGAATATTGGTCCCATTTGGGTTCCGGTGTAAACTGCCCTATTTGTACAGGTCATACCTTCCCCAGATGAGATCCCAAAGATCCATAATTCTGAAACCCTGACCCACCCCCCCATACCAATTCCTTAGTCACACAGTCATCTGTCAAATTATCCTATTCTTACCCTCACTGGCACGTGGTACAGACTGCAATCCAGAAATTACTACCCTGGATGTCCTGCTTCTCAGCTTTCTACCTAGTTCCCTATCAGCCCTATTCAGAATATCATCCCTTTTCCTGCATATGCTGTTGATACCAATATGTACCATGAACTCAGGATAGTCACCCTTCCCCATGGCATATGTGACACTGGCAACTGGGCGGCATCTGGATGTCTCTCTCATGCTCACAGAATCTCCTGTCTGCTCCTCTAACTGTGGAATTCCCTGTCACTACTGCACTCCTCTTCTCCCCCCCTCCCCTTCTGAGCCACTGCCCTGTCCGCTGCCAATCATTGTTTACATCCTATCCTAATTACAGCAGATGTATGTAGCAGGTTTGAATTCACAAATTAATTCGACGTTCAAGCTGCCTGCATGGACTGGTGGAGACGATCTTTGTCTAATCTTTGTCGTGTGTGGTATTATACCGCAGGGCTGCCACTTCGTAAGTATCCTCTGTCCCTGGGCTGTCTGACATACCAGCAGCACAGTGTGGATTTGGGGAAATGAATGTCGGCATCTTTCCATCAAATCTGGTGTCAGATAAGTTGTCCTGTTATTCCCAATTGTGTTAATGTAAATGTGACTTGAGGCATGGAAAGGATATCTCATCGTTTATTTAGTGGTATTTGTTTTGGTTGTGATTACTTTGCAGACCTTTTTAAAAAATCTTTTGCCATTATGGTGGAAATTATTGACCTTTTTTTAAAAAAAAAATTGAACTTTTCAGAGAATTATTTGCCCTTAGCATTATATATCAGCAAAAGAAAACAAAAGGCTAGTCATTTTGACCAAGAAAAAACACTGCCTGATCGAGAGATTGATGGATATTGGTATCTGTGATCACTGATCCAGAAGTCGTATAAAGGTAGTCAAGAAATACAGGGCAGAATTATTCTGACAGACACAGCAAGTGTAATAGTTGAGGTGAAACATTTACCCTCAAGGGCTTTGTAAGCAAGCCTGTTAAATACTGACATCGCAGATCAGTATCATTCCTAATGAAATTCTTTATTTGGTAGCGTGACCATGTCAAAATAACCATGTCAATAAAGTGACTCCAACATCAACAAAGTGTTGTAATTGCCAGATGATATGTGGGCATGTGACCAATTCAATTAGCTACCCAATCCCACTACCTACACACTCAGAGTGTACTCTCTGAAGACTTGGAAATGTCAAGGATGTTGATCTGAGGAATGCCTGCAGCATTATGAAGACAGATTTCAAATAATATACCACTGTTTTTGTTGAGCAAGATGGAAGTTGGAATGCATTTGGTCAGAGTGCAAATGCGTGCAAAAATATGTCTGACAGTGATTATGTTTCATTGTGTGTTTGAGGAGATTTGGTATGGCACCAAAATCGCACACTAATTTCTACACAGATGTACTGTGGAAAGCATTCACCATTTGGTATGGGGGGGAGTGGGGTTGGGGTGCTGCAGCACAGGATCAAAATACACTGCAAAGAGTTGTAAGCTTTGACAATTCCATCATGGGCACTGGCCCCCATAGTCTCCAGGACATCGCCAAGGAACAGTGCCTCAGAAAATGGCGTCCATCATTAAGGACTCCCATTACCCAGGGCATGCCTTGTTCCCATTGCTACCATCAGGAAGGTGGTATGGAAGGCTGAAGGCACACACTCAGTCATTTAGGAACAGCTTCTTCCCCTCTGCCATCAAATGTCTGAATGGATATAGAACTCAGTACATTTTAATTTCTATTTTTGCATTCTTTATTTAATTTAACTATTTAATACTTAATGTAATTCAGTTTTTTTCTCTACTATCATGTGTTACATTGTCTTGCTGCTGCAAAGACAACAAATTTCATGATGCATGCTGGTGACATTAAAGCTAATTCTGACTGAGTCCTCCAGTGTGAAAGGATAGTGAATTGGTAAGAGAATGACACTGAACATGCTTTCACTTGCTTTTATTTTGATGAGCTCTTGAAAATAGATGATGATATGCATTATTCATGGTTTCTGATCTGAAATCCACCAGCAACATTTACTGTTGATGAATACAGCAATCTGGGCCCAGGATTCAGCCATTTGTAATTTCTTGCCAAGATGCTAGATCCCCAGAATTTAATTTACAGCAAACGCACATTCACCATAAATTTAATTGTACAATTTCTTTAACCTTGCAAGTTTCAGTGTGCATTTCACCATGTGCAAGAGTTGAGAATATGATGTATCATCTTACAATCTGTTTATTTAAATACTATGTGAATGTTATTAAGTGCAAGCAGGCATCATGCTGTTGTATAACTATGTTTTCCTTTTATTGTCAGTTATGTTTTTGGTAGGATTGCCAACCTTCGTGAGTTGGCTGAGAGTCTTTTAGTATTAAAGCTACCAGGAAAGTTTTGGAATCGACCTGGGAGATCTATTGACTATTCTGCCTACAGATCGAACCGTCCTGGTGAATGCATGTAAATGACCAAGCCATCCAAAAATCGCTGAGGAAGTTAATAGGTGTCTGAGTGGCATGAGTGCATGGGAAAAAAAGTTGGCTCTTACCACTGGCCTGAAAGTAAAGCAGGAGTTTGTAGGTCACTTCAAATTGTGATTGAGTTGGGACCCCTGCCCATACTTGGATTGGTTTGCTTGGTTGTTGATCAGAGCCCAGTTACTAGTGTCGTTTCGTTGGAAGACATGACAGTTGAGCCAATGCAATGCTTTATGGGATAAATCTTCCTGATGTAAATTCAGTGTTGCCAAACCCATATCAATAGAAAGAAGAAGCAATCCTTTGGAGCATTGAGTATTCACAGAGTGATAAAGACCTGTTTGTAAAATGGTGATGTGTAACAATTTCCAATCTGGTGAATGACTAATAATTGAATTACTAGAGGCAAAGGACAACAAGATTCCCACATAGTTGATGACAATTGCTAGCTTCTGTGCTACTAACATGCATGATTACATTTTTAATCCACTTGAGCTTGTCAGTGGGATAGAAAGCTGGCCATAGATTCAAAAGCAGCACTGGAAAGGAAAAGCAGAACACTAATGAGAGAGTGGGAAGTTAGAGCAAACTGGGTTGGGGGAAACAGACAAGGAGCATCTGTTCTGATATAAGTTGGATATACCCAAATACATGGAAATTGGTGAATACAGTTGATGAGCTGAAAACTTTACTGACACATGACAACACATTTTCGCCTCCACTGAAAAGTGACTCAGTGAAGGATCCTCAGGGCAGGATCAGCAGCTCATCATTCCTGAAAGAGTGGCTGGCACAGTGGCACAAAAAATGGCCCAGTTGAGGTATCTGTGGTGAACTACATATACCTGTCTGGACACGCCCCCCCCCCCCCAACTGGTCCTGTGGCTCCTCCCACAGATCCCTGGATCCCTGTATAAAGGCGATTGGGGGCACGGCTCCTCCCTCGGTCTCCAGGATGTTGTGTGGTGGTCTCTTGCTGCTGACTGCTCTCTTCTAGTGAATAAAAGTCTATATCTTGCCTCATGTCTCCTAGAGTTATTGATGGTGCATCAGTATCTGTCCAAGTACTTAAAAACCTGTGCTGATTAACTGGCTGGATAGTTTACTGAGATCTTTAAACTCTTGCTCGGCAGTTTGAGGTACCTACCTGCTTTAAGTAGACTAGACTAAGAAGAGTATAGTAACCTGCCTCAATGACTATCATTCAGGAGCACTTACATTCACAGTGATGAAATGATTTCAGAAGTTGGTGATGAAACATTTCAACTCCTGCCTGAGAAGCATCATGGATCTGCTAAATTTGCCTACTGAGATAGCATCCACAACAGATGCTATCTCATTGGCTCTTCACTCAACTCTGAAACATCCAGACAGCAAAGGTGCATACATCGGGATGCTGTTTCTTGATTATAATTTGGTGTTCAATGCCATCATCTTCTCGAAACTAATTAATAAGCCTCAAGATGTTGGCTTCAATACATTCTTGTGCAATTGGATTCTCGTTTTTCTCACTTGCAGACCCCAGTCAGTTCAGATTGGCAACAACGTCTCCACAATCTCCACCTGCACAGGTGCTGCACAAGCCTGTGTGCTTGTTTCCCCTGCTTTACTTGCTTTACACTTAGGACTGCATGGCTAGACACAGCTCCGATATCATATTCAGATTTGCTGACGACACCGCCGATTCAAAGTTGGTGCCGAATCAGCATATAGGAGGGAGATTGAAAATCTGGCTGAATTGTGCCATAACAACAACCTGTTACTCAACGTCAGCAAGACCAAGAAGCTGATTTTTGACTTCAGGAGGTGGAAACCAGAGGCCCATGAGGCAGTCCAGAGGTGGAGAGGCTCAGCAACTTTAAATTCCTCAGAGTTATCATGTTGGAGGACCCGTCCTGGCCCAGCATGTAAGGGAAATTATGAAAAAGCATGGCAGCACCTCTACTTCCTTAGGAGTTTGCAATGATTTTCCATTACATCTAAAACTTTGACAAAGTTCGTTCTGTAGATATGTAGTGGAGAGTACATTGACTGGTTGCATTACAGCCTGGTTTAGAAACATTAATGCCCTTTTACAGAAAATCCATTGAACACATCTACATGAAGCGTTGTCGCGGGAAAGCAACATCTGTCATCAGGGACCCCCACCACCCAAGTTGCATTCCCAGTGGGTGAATGTCTGGGCCAGATCTCATTACTCTTCGACTAGGTAGATCCATTTGAAGAATAAACATTCAGCACGCGATGGAATAAATACGATTGCTTTTGCAGCTGTAGCCTTCCTCTTTTTCAATTATTTAGATGTTATTCAGGTCCTTGATAAATTAGTACCAACTTTAGTCTTAAGCTGTTATATATAAAAATGTAATCTTTTGAGTATGGTGATGCATTACTCATCATCATTCAGGACACGTTAAGGGCAGCGACACTGCTTTCACCTTTTACACAAGTAGCCTGCATTGTTTACCATTCGCTTCAATTGTTATAAAACACAGAACTTCACTTAGAGGTAGACAGAAAATATTCAGATAATTGATCTACAGATTGCAATAACATAGCGGCTACATTCTTTCTATGACAGTGTTGTGGTAAGAAAAATGTCTTGCATTGAATCCATTGGCAGGGAGTGCATATGAAGTCTCCTACTGTGTAAAGCCAGCAATAATGTTTTGAAAGGCAACTTCAATGATGCATTTCTTCCAAGGAATTTAGAGAGGCCTGTTCCTGAGCATATTATTCCAGCTTGCGCGGTTGAAATGTCAATTAATGCTTTATACAACACCCCTGCCACACCGGGACATTCTTTCTTCTTGCTGCTGTCATCAGAAAGAAGGTACAGGAGCCACAGGACTCACACCACCAGGTTGAGGAACAGTTATTACACCTCAGCCATCAAGGTCTTGAAGCAAAGGGAATAACTTCACTCAACTTCATTTGTCCCATCATTGAAATATTCCCACAGCCTATGGACTCTTCATCTCATGTTCTCATAGTTATCACTTATTATTTATCATTATTTCTTTTGTTTTATATTTGCACAGTTTGCTCTTTTGCACACTGGTTGAATGTCCAAGTTGGTGGGTCCAGCATTGACTTTATTATGGATTGTGGATTTATTGTGGATTTATTGAGCATGTCTGCAAATAAATGAATCTCAGGGTTGTATATGGTGAGGTATATATACCTTGATAATAAATTTACTTTGAATTTCGAACTGCAGCTCCAGCAACCCAGGTTCATCCCAAAAAGGGAGCATGTCGATCAGTTATTTGGCCCCTTAAATTGTCACAACCAAAGGAGGAGATGGCAACTCTGGGGTGGGATTTATGGAATGAAGGTAGAATAGAGGTTTAGTGGGAGAATGTTTTGACAAACATAATTTCCAGGTCCATAGATAGGACCTGACCTGCTAGGAATTTCCAGCATTTTTTTGTTTTTGTTTCAGCCATCTGTAATACTTGGCATATATCAGAACGTATGGGTTGGAACAATCTTGAGGCTTGGAAGATGAGAGTAAGGTTGACCTTGACTTCAGTTGTGCGAGCTCTCTTGGGGTTTCAGAAGCTTCCTCCTGTGTAGAAAATATTGCAATTCCTGCTTTTACATCTTGGTAAGATTGCAACTCCTCATGATAAGACAAAAATGTTGTGCGCTGGAGTATTCCATGTGGATTTGTTGGAGATGACTGTCAGAGTAGTGGTCAGTTTAAACAAATGCCCATGGTATCAGGGTTGCTGGTAGCAAAGTGTATGGGGGTGTAATGAAGGCTCAGTCTTCAATATGAGCAGTGTGCTTAATGAATGACCAGCTTGCTGTAGAGGCTGTTTGTTTGTGCGTGATCTTTGAACTAAAATTGTTTTTAATCAGGCAGCATTGGGAATAGTTGGTTCATCTGTGTGTGAGCTGTAACTGTTGGTTTTCTGGTCAATATGCTTTGAAATATAGCCGTTGATGTGTTTTGGGTATTATATTACTGTTGACAATATTTGGGATTTTTTTTTTGCTGTCGGAAGACAGGGACACAGAGACACCAGAAGATCTGCTGCCTCTCAGCTGCAGTAAATTGGGTTCAGTCCTCACCTAGACTGCTGCACATAGAGATTACACTTTCTCACAGTGACAGTGTGAATTTTTCTCCAGCTGCTGTGGATACCTCACAGATCTCCAAATCTGAATCGGGTTCATTGTCACTGACTTGCATGATATGAAACAATGAAGGAGTCTGTCTCAAAGTATTATGAATTGACCACTAACTTGCCTCAAGTTTGTTGGCAAATTGTAGGTTGAGGGGAGTTGATCAGAATGTGGGAAGAATATAAAACATTATGGTAAATGTGAATATGTACTTGATGGTGAACATGGACTCAGTGGACTGAAGGGCTTGTTTTTGTGCCGTTTGACTCTGACTCTAAAAGGCAATGATGGCAGACACAAAATATATGCTAGTGAATGAATAATTCGTTGTAGTGATGAGCATCACGATATCAGGAAATTTGAAATGTGGACAGAATTTATTCACTGTACAATAATCCCTCATTTAACTTCAGCACACTTCTGTGTTAGTTTCATACAGATGTACTTCCAGATGAAGTTGAGTAAATATTCACTTGGAGGTGCAGATAGTCACTGGAAATTCCTTCCTTAGCGCAGTGAACTAATGTGGCTGTTGAAAAAACATCCCTGGAAAGTCTGGTAATTCTATTCACTAAATCAGACACACTGAATGACAATTCCAAATGTCTACATGGGAATCGTGGAGAATATACAGAGATAAGTTCTTCAGAGTGTTCACACATGAAAGTTTCCTTTGGACAGTTAAGCCACTGGCAGCTTGGCACCATTTTCACATGGTTTAGTCAATGCCAGATAATAAATGTTGTTAAATAGAAATATGTCTACAAATGGGTTATCAAAATGAAAATCAAAAACAGAATCCATGAGGGCTGTGGAGGTCCTGCCATCAAATCCATTTAAGACAGTGTTCAACAGATTACTGAATACTCCAATAAAGTTCTGCTAGTCCACCATCTGACTCTTTGGAAATCCTAATGGCTTGGCATTTGATTCACTGGAACCCGGCTTGCTGCAGTCTTGTTCCACCAAAGGGTCAAAGCTGCTACACTCCATTTGAACTCCCTTGATTCTGCTTCCCCTACTCCATTGTAACTTGCTTGTTCCTGTTTAACCTGGTCACTTGTAACTCACCTGGTTCGATATCCCATGCTTCTTGGAAACTTGCTGGGGCCTTGTATGCCATGCTCTATGTAAGCTTAAGGTTTACTGGAACACCTTAAGAAAAGTGAATGGTATTTGTGTTGGGTTATTTATAAGAATAACATTTTATTGTCTGGAAATACTGTATGTCTGCTACCAGCAATGTTCCGTGCATACTGCAATAGCGGCGTTTTACTGCATGAACTTCGTGCAAAAGAGTGGTGCAAAGAACAAAGGCCAGCCTCCCCATTTTACAGGCACAAAGGACTATTTCTTGACCCAGGTCCGTCTATTGTCCAACCCACTCTCCTATCTAATTTTGCACAGTAACCCCTTATGAGGAAATTTATCTGTGGCATTCTGAAAATCCAGTTTTTTTTTGTTTATTAAAATAGTCTGGAATAGGCCTTTCCAGCCTTTTGTGCTGTGCCACCCAGCTATCCTCTGATTTAATCCTGGCCTAATCATGGGACAATATACACTGCCCAATTAACCTAACAACTGGCATATCTTTGGACTGTGAGAGGAAACCAGAGCACCTGGAGGAAACCCACATGGTCAGTGGGAGAATGTACAGGCAGTAGCAGGAATTGAACCTTATCTTGGGTACTGTAAAGTGTTGTGCTAGCCGTTAAAGTTGCCATATCCATTAGTAGGCTTATCTACTTTACAAGTTACATAGTCAAAAAAAACTACTGTAGGTTTGGCAAATGAGATTCATAGTGCTCTGAAGATGTACAAGATTATTTTTTTTAAGTTTCCTGTTAGCACATACTATTCAGGAGGCCTTTACCTATTTTCTGAAGTGTAGTGCCCAGTACTGGACATAATACTCGTGTTGTAATCAAACCCACACTTTTCGACCATTCGTTTTGCTTTCCTTGCTCTGAAATTCTGTCCCTGATGCATATCAGGACTTTGACCTGAAACATTAAATCTTTTTCTCTTTTTACAGATGATACCTGACTCTCTGAGTATTTCCCCCACTTTCTGTATTCTATTTTGTCGGACAGCAGTGTTGACCAACTAAAGACACCGCTTTGCAGATAAAATTGGATTCTTGGATTGATTGTTAATATCAAAGATATTTGAAATTTGTTGTAAGTTGGTGGCAGTAAGAATTAGGGTAAAATCACAAATAATGTGTAATAAATGAATAAAGAGGTGCAGGTCATAGAAGAAGAATGAAAGAGACCACTTTCAAAATTTGAAGTCATGCTAGATTAGAGTTGAAATGCAAATAGTGCAGACCTGTCCAGATTTGGAGTCTGTCCAAGTGAAGGAAATGTTTTCCTAATAATAACGGAGCATGTGGCTGTCTCCTGACCTGAATCCAAACTCAGAAAAGATTACTGGGCTGTACAATTTTAATTAGCTGCTGGTGACAGAGCACCTCTCTCACTCTGTGGATTTGTCTTGTGAGTCTCTTTCGGGCTGTCTCCACTGTCATTATATTCTTTCATAAGTAAGAGGACCAAAATTATGCACAGCAGAAAATGCACACTGTTTATAAAAGAATGTGGGCAAAAGACTGGTAACTATAGGCAGTTAGCTTAATGTTTGTAGTCGGGATGCTTGAAGCGAAGAAATAGCGAGACATCTGAATGAGAAGTGGTTCCACCAGGCAAACCCAGCATGGATTCATGAAAGGCAGGTCCTGTGAGACAAACTTACTGGAGTTCTTTAAGGACATCATGAGTGCAGTGGATAGAGAGGAACAGTTGGATTTCCAGAAGGAGTTTGAAAAGGTGCTGCATAAAAGACTTATCCATCAGATAAGGATGCATGAATAACCAGGAATAGAAGATTGGTTAACAAATAGAAGGCAGACAATTGGGATAAATGGGTCTTCCTCTGGTTGACAATTAGTGGTGAGTGGTATGTCACATGGGTCAGTGCTGGCCGCAGGTGTTCGCAATACTCATTAACAGTTTTTGAAGAGGGGACTGTGTGCTTCCATGTTTGCTCTTGACACTAAATAGAACAGAAAAGCTAATTCTGCAGAAGATCTGGAGAGTACACAGAGAGATACTATGTGTTGAAAGATTGAGTGGGAAAGGTCCAGTAGATGGAGTACAATGTTGGTAAATGCGATGTCATCCACATTAGAAGGAAGAATAGAATATTTAAATCACGTAAGTTTGCAGCATGCTGATGTTTGGAGGGCCTTGGAGGTGTTTGTGCTTAGACTGTCAGGAGAGATTGAGTTACATGGGACTATACTCACTGGAATTCAGAAGAATGAGAGGGAACTTTGCAGAAACATGAAATTATGAAAGGGATAGATAAGGTAGCGGGCAGAGCCTCAATATTCAAGGGAATAGATTTAGGACAGAAACATAGAAAATAGGTGCAGGAATAGGCCATTCGGCCCTTTGAGTCTGCACTTCCATTCAGTATGATCATGGCTGATCATCCAACTCAGAACCCTGTACCTGCTTTCTCTCCAAACCCCCTGATCCCTTTAGCCACAAGGGCCATATCTAACTTCCTCTTAAATATAACCAATGAACCGGCCTCAACTGTTTCCTGTGACAGAGAATTCCACAGATTCACCACTCTCTGTGTGAAGAAGTTTTTCCTCATCTCGGTCCTAAAAGGCTTCCCCTTTATCCTTAAACTGTGACCTCTTGTTCTGGACTTCCCCGACATCAGAAACCATCTTCCTGCATCTAGCCTGTCCAATCCCTTTAGAATTTTATACATTTCAATAAGATCCCCCCTCAATCTTCTAAATTCCAGTGAGTATAAGCCTAGTCGATCCATTCTTTCTTCATATGAAAGTTCTGCCATCCCAAGAATCAATCTGGTGAACCTTCTCTGTACTCCCTCTATGGCAAGAATGGCTTTCCTCAGATTAGGGGACCAAAATTGCACACAATACTCTAGGTGCGGTCTCACCAAGGCCTTGTACAACTGCAGTAAAATCTCCCTGCTCCTGTACTCAAATCCTTTTGCTATGAATGCCAACATACCATTTGCCTTTTTCACTGCCTGCTGTACCTGCATGCCCACCTTCAATGTCTGGTGTCCAATGACACCCAGGTCTCGTTGCATCTCCCCTTTTCCTAATCGGCCACTGTTCAGATAATAATCTGTTTTCCTGTTCTTGCAATCAAAGTGGATAACCTCACATTTATCCACATTAAATTGCATCTGCCATGAATTTGCCATGACAGAGATAAGAAGAAACTGTTTTTCCCAGGGAGCTGTGAATCGGTGGAATTCTCACCCCAGAGAAGCAATAGAAACTACTTCATTAAATATATTTAAGAGACAGATTGATTATTATATAGCAAAGGAATTATTGAGTAAAGGCAGGTAACTGGAGCTGAGTCCAAAGTCAGATCAGCCATGATCTTATTGAATGGAGGAGTAGGCTTGACAGGCCAGTTTCTTATGTTCTTATGTGTTCCATATATGGTCTCAACATATGTATGGTCATAGAAATGTAAAAATACTTTTTGATTTCTGGACTCCAACATTCTTGCAATAAAGGCCAATATGCCATTTATCTTCCTAACCATATTGTAGCTGTCTGCTAACATCTCGTCATTCATGAACACCGAGAACCTTCTGTACTTCACTTGCTTGTAAGCTTTCTCCATTTAGATAGCTGTCTACTCATAGATTCCTCTTACCGAAGAGCATGACATCACACTTTCCCACTTCAAATTCCATTTGTCAGGTTTCCACCCACTCACTCAAACTATCCATATCAAATTGCAGTCTTCATATCCCCATTGCGACATATCCTCCCATCTATTTTTGTGCTATTCGTAAAGTACTGGGTACTTTACACCCTGTCCCTCTTGTAGGTCCTTAATATAAATAATAAATGACTCAGGGTTGAGGACTGATTCTTGGGGCACTGGTTATATGCTTCCATCCTAAAAAAGAGATTCAAATTGCGATTTCCAGTACACCAGTTTAAAGGAAAACAAGTAATTGATCTGATGCAGCACAAAGAAAAACACAATAAGATAAAGAACATTATAATAAAAAACACAAATACATAGAATTGGTTATACGTATACAAAGATCGATTGTTATGTATGTAAAGTGGTGCTGGATGCAGAAGTGTCTGAGCATTAGGTAAGTCTAACAGGAAATGATAAAGTAGTGATAGTTGGGGGGTTTGTTGAGGGGTGGGTTAGTGGATGGAGTTGCTGATTAGCCTTACTGCTTGGGGAAAGTAGTTGTTTTTGAGTATGGTGGTCCTGGCATGGTTACTACCTTCCCTCTGCTCTGATGGGAGTGTGTGAAGCTGTCCATGAACAGGGTGATGCATTTATTGCAAATCTGTGTCCTATGTGAAGAAGAATATTCAATCCATTTTAAAACATTGCTCCAACACCAAGAGCTCTTATTTCGTTCTATAACCTTTTTACATGGCACTCAGTCAAATGCCTTCTGAAAATCCAAATGCACTGTATTCACAAATTCCCTTCTTTCTATACTGCATATTCCATCTTTGAAAAACTCTAGCTAACTTGTGTTGGACACCACTATTTTTTGAAAATACTACTTTTTTTTAAAAGATCTGTACTTTTTACTAAACTTGTGTATTTTTCACAGTCACTGGCAGGAAGCTAACAGTTCATAACATTTCTCATTTTTCATTGGCTAAGTATTAGCTCATTACCGATGTGATGTAATTGATTTAATTATGTAGCAACCATAATTCAACATTTATGTTGATTGCATTAAGTTTATTGTATTGACTAACTATCTTTTCTTTGGTTATAAATGCCAGGATTTTGCCAACAAGTGTTAAACTAATAATCTATAGTTATTTGTTGTTTTTCTCCCTCCTTGAACGATGGAGTAGTTTGTGATTTTCCGGGCTACTGTCATCTACCTAGAACTCGAGAGTTTTGACACAAGTTCAACCAATGGCTTCATTGTTTCTGCAGCTTCTTCCATTAAGACACTTGAGTGTAGATCTTCAGATTTGGACTGCCTTTAGTCCCATTGTTTTTTTAAAATACCTGGCCCCTTGTAGTTGGTACAAGTTCTTCCACACTGTTGGAGACCAGAAAGTGTATACTGAATCCTTTAGAAGCAGGTCTTTTGTATGATCTGTTGAGCTGCTCAGTTGAAGTTATGTACAGAGTAACTCCCTATGATGAAGAAGCTAATCATACTCAAGATCAGGGGTATAGTCAGTCATGTCAACCCATCCTGAATGATTGTTTAAAAAAACTGACGAGTGGATGATTTTTAGAATTTCTAGAATAAATTTCTCTTTTTCCATATTTGGTCAGTCTGAGCAATTGGCTATTTTATTGTGACCTTGATGTTAATTTTAAATTGATATTTATTGCTGAAATCAAGTAACTAGTCTGCTTTTGGGTCAAGAACTTAAGTAGCCTATTTGGCCAGGGGGTCTTGACTATTATTTGTGATCCATAGAGGCTTCTTCCTACACTATTTGGTCTTGCATTATCAACAAATGCCTCCATTTCTTCCACCCTTGAGATTATATAGCTTCCGATTACATATAACGAGTTCAAATTCAAGTTTATTGTTATTCAGCTGTAAATGTGTATACCGCCAAATGAGCTGATGTTCCTCTGGGCCATGGTTCACAACACAGTACATACGTATAACTCAAATACAGCACACAAAGTTGTATTACCACAAATAAATTAACAAATAATAAAAATGTATTCCAGAAAATTTACATTTAGTTATCAGTGTCACATGCCTCCATTACTACTTATGACATCACATTGCACATTGTATTTTTAGCAAGGAAGTTACTTGTGAGTTCCCTGTTGTATTTACTCGTTACTGACTTATGTCCATGATGTCTACTTTTTTTTCTTATCAGTGTAAATCTTCTTCTATTTGTAATATAAAATAGAACTTTTAATTTCTCAATGAGCCTCCTCTGTTTTAATTGTTGAATGAGATTGTGTTGTTTTTTGGCTAAAGGACAATTTTATGGAAAGGCATGAATAGAATGCCTCAGTAAAAGTAATGTTGGGGTATTTATGATGCACTGTGGGACTTCTAGTGCAGAAATGGACCACTCAGCCCAACAGATCAGTGCAGTGTTTATGCTCTTCCCTCCTTTTACATCAAATTCCACCAATGTGCACTTTCATGTCTTTTCTTTCTCTTCCATCTATCTTTCCTGAATTCTATTGTATTGAAGTTTTGTGGCGTGAACTCCTTTCTTTCTTTCTCCCTAGGCCTCCCGTCCCATGATCCTCCCCCTTCTCCAGCTCTGTATCCCTTTTGCTAATCAACTTTCCAGCTCTTAGCTTTATCCCTCCCCTTCCGGTCTTCTCCTATCATTTCACATTTCCCCCTCCCCCTCCCACTTTCATATCTCTTCCTACCTTTTCATTCAGTTGGCCCTGATGAAGGGTCTTGACCTGAAATGTTGACTGTACTTCTTCCTATAGATGCTGCCTGGCCTGCTGCGTTCCATCAGCATTTTGTGCGTTGTTTGAATTTCCAGCGTCTGCAGATTTCCTTGTGTTATTGTTAGTGGCGTGCACTTTTGTTGCTCTTAGACACTACATTGTGCTTAGAGCGAACAGTTTTCAAATAGCATCAGTGTGTACATTTGTGTTCAAAAGACAGTGATTTTAGTCACTGATAATTGGTGAAAAGTAAGAAGAAAGACAATCGAGGATTGTTTTGCTCACCGTGGTTTTAAGCATTCAGGCTTGGAGATGCCAGCAGTGGCCAGGAGTGAAAATGAAGCGATTTTACTACTTCAGCAAGTTAGGAGCTATGAAGGGTTCGATGGTATTGGCAATCATCTTTAATGTTACAATGAAAATTATGATTTGGAGGATGCAATCATTGATAGCACTGTGTGAAAGCAGTTCATTATCTGCACGTGGTGTCTGCGTTGATTTTGTTTCTTGTGTGTACTGGATGAATTTCTCGTTTAAAACTGAGGAACTATTACACAGTT
The DNA here is from genome assembly GCF_030144855.1 of Hypanus sabinus. Classification (NCBI taxonomy): domain Eukaryota; kingdom Metazoa; phylum Chordata; class Chondrichthyes; order Myliobatiformes; family Dasyatidae; genus Hypanus; species Hypanus sabinus. Next base: position 96,861,449 of record NC_082711.1, on the reverse strand, counting down.
TTATAGTACTGTGTACTATTGGTGGTGTTCTAATTTGTTCTGTGTTTCATTTAAATACATAATTTGTTACTAAGTTTGTCTTTTTTATACCTTTTAGCTATTTCCATGAAACTTCATCTAATTGTGGCACTTCTTAACTGGCTGAAAATGGACTAGTTCCAATGAATCCCAATTAACTGGATGTACTGTATTCAAAAACTCATCACTGGTCAATATCGTTTTTGAGCCATTATTGGCTCTCTTTTCAATGTCAATGATTAGTGATCCTAAACATCCAGTGCTGCTCCAAGATCCAGTGTGGAAAATTTATTGCCTCAAGTGAGATGTTGACAAGTCATCTGCTTTTCCATTTGGCAGCAGGAATTTTTAAAAGATTTGTTAAGTTAGGTCGGCATGAAAAAAGGCAGTTTTAATAGCGAGGTTTCTTAACTGTCAGTATTTCAGTGAGACAGTTGAAATAGATGATAGTGTCTTCAGAAGCTGGTGCTATTTCAAAGATACCTTTAATATGGTCTGATTGTTGGGGCTTGCACCGTGTCTGCATAAAGGAACGAGCAATAATGGTCAATGCCCATCCTCGCTCATTCACTTAAGAGCAATGGAAAAGAAAATTGGAAGCTAAATGATTGTAGATTTCATGGGGAAAATCAGGAACAAAAATTCATCAAGGATGAAGGAACCTGAAGTTTAAATCAAAAGTGCAATTTAAAACTGGAAAATGTTGGATGTAATGCTTTTCTTTCTGCTAACGCAGAATGACATATCAGCAACCACAGTTTCCAGATCCCACTAAGAGCCGACTATTGTCAGAGAATAAAAAGCAGCAACTATTTTTTTTAAAATTTGAGTTTTATGCCTTCTCAGCATGTTGTTGTCTGGCAAGTTGCTTCCCAGTTCCCTGATGACCCACCGGGATAAGCATATCTCTCTCTGTGGTCATGCCTGGAGGCAGTTGTATCCTGTGACATTATGTCTAATCTATCATACATCACTAACAGATGGGAGGCAAGGCATCTTATTTCACGAACACGAGAAAGTCTGCAGATGCTGGAAATCCAAAGCAGTGTACACAAGATGCTGGAAGAACTCAGCAGGACAAGAAGCATCAGTGGAAATGAATGAACTGTCAATATTCCAGGCCAAGACCTTCTAAAGGGCTGGAGAGAACAAGTTCCCAGGAAGGATATGTGGCTGTGGTAACAAGTTTGAGTGAACACATGGTTGAAGAGTTGGAGGGCAGCAGAGATCACGGAGGGGGAGCAGTGAGGGAAGGTTTCACTGAGCTTAGTGTGAAGAGAAGATTTAAACTTCATGGTAGGTCATCCCTCAAAGAGAATTTGCAGTGGTGCAGCAAATCATAAACACAAGAGATTCTGCAGAAGCTCGAAATCCAGAGCAACAGTCTGCCACAGTTACTCTGGGGATCTCCCATCCACAGCTCCCAACCACATAGTTCCCACACCTCCTGCTTCTACCTCCTGCTCAAAATCCACAAACCTGCTTCTCCAGGTAGACCGTTGTTTCAGCTTGTTCCTATTGCATTGAACTCGTATCTGCGTACCTTGACTCTGTCTTGTCCCTCCTGGTTCAGTCCCTTCCCACCTACATCCATGACACCTCACATGCTCTTGACCTTTTTCAAGGATTTCAGGTTCCCTGGCCCCTGTCATTTTAATTTTACTATGGATGTCCAGTCCCAATACACCTCCATCTCCTACCAGGAAGGCTTCAAAGCTCTCCGTTTCTTTCTGGACACCAGAACCAAACTGTTCCCCTCCACCATCACTCTCCTCCACTTAACAGAGCTTTTCCTCACTCTAAGTAATTTCTCCTCTGGCTCCTCCCACTTCCTTCAAACGAAAGGTGTAGCCATGGTCACTCACATGGGTCCTAGCTATGCCTGCTTGTTTGTCAGCTACGTGGAACAGTCCATGTTCCAAGCCAATACTGGTGACCGTCCTGCAATTTTCCTATGCTACATCGATGACTACATTGGTGCTGCTTCCTGCATGCATGCTAAACTTGTCGATATAATCCACTTTGCCTCCAACTTCCACCCTATCCTCAAATTACCCTTGTCCATTTCCGACCCTTCCCTTCCCTTTCTCGATCTCACTGTCTCTGTCTCCGGAGATAGCTTATCCACTGATGTCTATTACAGCCAACGGACTCTCACAGCTACCTGGACTATACCTCGCCTCACCCTGCTGCTTGTAAAAACACCATCCCCTTCTCTCAATTCCACTGTCTTCACTGCATCAGCTCTCAGGATAAGGCTTTTCATTCCAGGACGAAGGAGATGTCTTCCTTTTTCAAAGAAAGGGGCCTCCCTTCCTCCACCATCAATGCTGCCCTCAAACGCATCTCTTCCATTTCATGCACACCTGCTCTTGCCCAACCTCCTGCCACGTCTCTTTGTCCTCAACTATCATCCCAGCAGTCTCCGCATCCAGCACGTAATTCTCCGAAACGTCTGCCACCTCCAACTGGATCCCAACACAACACATGTTTCCTCTCTTTCCCCCCCCCCCCCCCACTTTTTATTTTCTGCAGGGATCGCTCCCTGCATGACTCCCTTGTCCATTCGTCCCTCCCCACTGATCTCCCTCCTGGCACTTACCCTTGCAAGCAGAACAAATGCTACATCTGCCCCTATGCCTCCTCCCTCACTACCATTCAGGGCTCCAAACAGTACTTCCAGGTGAGGTGACACTTCAACTGTGAGTCTTTTGTGGTCAAATACTGTGTTTGGGGCTCCTGGTGTGGCCTCTTGTATATCGATGAGACCCAACGTAGATTGGGAGTCCACTTTGCAGAGCATCTATGCTCCATCGGCCACAACAAGCAGGATCTCCCAGTGACCACGCATTTTAATTCCATTTCCCATTCCCATTCCAATATGTCCATCCATGGCCTCCTCAACTGTCGGGATAAGGCCACACTTAGGTCGAAGAAACAGCACCTTGTATTCCATTTGGGTAGCCTCCAACCTGATGGCATGAATATTGGTTTTTCAAACTTCCATTAATTCCTCCCCCACCCTTCACCATTTCCCATCCCCTTGTCCCTCTCTCATGTTATCTACTTGTCCACCCATCGTCTCCCTCTGGTGCTCCTTTCCCCCCTCCACTTTGTTCTGTCTTCTGTGGCCTTGTCTCTTTCTCACCAATCAACTTCCTAGCTCTTTGCTCCTTCCCTCCCTCTCCAAGTTTCACCTATCGCCAGGCATTTCTCTCACTTTTCAAGTCTACTCCTCAGCATTTTTTCTCCAGTCCTGCTGAAGGGTTTTGGCCTGAAACATCAACTGTACTTTTTTCCATAGATGCTGCCTGGCCTGCTGAGTTCCTTCAGCATTTTGTGTGTGTTGCAACACAGTCAAAATGCTGGAGGAACTTAGAAGATACTGTAAAGACATGGAAAATGGTCTTATTTGTCAGATGAGATTAAAGTGGAACTTTTTGGCCTCAACACCAAGCGGTACATGTGGTGTAAATCTAATATTGCACATCAGACAGATAACACCAGCCATGCTGTAAGGTATGGTGGGAGTAGCATCATGCTATGGGGATGCTTTTTGGCAGCAGAGATGAGAAATCTAGTCAGGTTTGATGGGGAGGTGAATGCTGCTAAATATGGAGATCCTGGATAAAAATCTGCTATCCTCTGCTAGAAAGCTTAAATTGGGGCGGAAGTTTATCTTTCAGCAGGATAGATACCCAAAACATATTACCACTGCAACCACAAAGTGGCTTCAAATGAAGCAAATTGATGTCCTTGAGTGGTCCAGTCGGAGTCCTGACCTTGACCTGATCGAACATCTCTGGCAAGACCTCAAGATTGCTGTCCACTGGCACTCCACAACTAACTGGGCACAGCTTGAGCAATTGTCTAAGGAGGAAAGGGCAAATCTTGCTCCATTATGTTGTGCAAAGCTAATAGAGACTTATTCAGCAAGACTGCTGGCTGGAACATGTGAAAACCTGCACATGCTGAAAATCTAAGCAACACACACAAAATACTGGAGAACTCGGCATGCCAGGCAGCATCTATGGAAAAGCTTAAGCTGTCGACGTTTGGGCTGAGACCCTTTATCAGGACTACTGGCTATAATAGCTGTGAGGTGTTTCAACTAAGTACTGAGCAAAAGGGATGAGTACTTTTGAACGGCTGACATTTCAGTTTTTGAACTTTTAGGTTTCATGCTTTACAATTTTCCTTGTTTTTTGGGCTCTGAGAAAAGGAGCATATGATTCACAGATAACATTTTTCAATTAAATTGAACAAAATCCCTGGTTGTAATACTCATTTATGTGAACAAAGAGTTGGGGGCTGAATACTTTTACAAGGCGCTGTATAATTGCAATGCAGAATAATCTAAATAAGTGTTAGGCACTCGATCATAATTAGAGGGCATGTACTGGGATCAGATTTCTAACTGAGCTGTAAACCTGCAGATGTCTCTACATCTGGTAAAAATCACAGTCTGAAGCAATGATCATACTACATTTGAGTGGCTATTTGGGACACTGATAGGCTGCCATTGTTTACTCACTTTAAGCACTAAGGCAAATTAATTCAGAAATGGCAAATCTGCTCAAGCTGCAGCAAAAGCCATGAAAAAGTTTGTCAGCAGAATATGTTAGAATGGAGGATTATTGATGGATCAGAAACTTTTGCTTTCACCTTCAAGTGAGATACTAATTTTTTTTCAGCGTTGGGAAAATTAATATAGGGCCAAAGCACAGATACTCATTTGCTAGTGGTCTGGAAGAGAAATGCTAATCATTTAACTTCTACAACAGCACATTATTATCTAACCTCACATTCCATTATTGGACTCTGCAGTGGGTCCGGATCTGGAACATGTGTCCCGACATGAGGGGCCAGATAAACTATGCAGATAGCCCCTTAATTTTACAAAAGCAATGCTAGCAAATGTACTGTATCTCCACCCATTTGAATGGGTTCAGACAGAAAAGGTAACACACACAAAATGCTGGAGGAACTCGGTAGCTCAGGCAGCATTTATGGAGAGGAATATCTCATTACATTTTGGGCCAGGACCCTTCATTAGGACTAAAAAGGTAGGGGGATGAAGCCAGAACAGGAAAATGGAATGAGTAGAAGAAATACAAGCTGAGAAGTGATGGGTAAAACGAAGTGAGCGGAAGGTGGGAGGTCGAGGCTGAATTATGAAGCTGGGTGGTGATTAGGTGTAAACAGTAAAAGGCTGAAGGAGGAATCTAATAGGAAAGTTTGGTGGACCATGGAAGAAAGGGAAGGAGAAGAGGAACCAAGGGAGGTGATAGGCAGACAAGAAGAAAAGGGGTAACCAGATGGAGAGCGGGAAAAAAGAGGAGGAGGGAGGGGGAGGAAATTGTCGTAAGTTAGAGAAGTCAATCTTTGTATTACCAGGTTAGATGCAACCAAGATCAAATAATGAGGTGTTGCTCCTCCATCTTGACTTTGGCATCATCATCATCATGGCAATAGAAGAGGCCATTTATAGACATGTCAGAATAGGAATGGGAAGTCAAATTGAAGTAGGTAGTCACCAGGAGATACTGGCTCTTGCAATAGACAGAGTAAAGATGCTCAACAAAGCAGTCCCTCAATCTGTGTCTTGTTTCACCGATATACAGAAGGCCAATAGAAAACTGGGGTTGTTTTGTCTTTTCATTATGTTTTATAGGATGACATGTTAAAATGTGACTTAAATATAAAACACTAAATTTGAAATATCTGAAATTTTAAAAGGCTGTAAAAAAAGAATGCAAGTGGGTCCTCAGTATCCATCATGCTAGAGGTAGAATTAGATGAGATATATTATCTCTATATGTTGTGAAATCTTGTTTTGTGGCAACAGTACAGTGCGAAGATATACACAAATACGTAAATAATGCACAAAGGAATAATGAGGCAGCATTCATGGAATCATGGACTGTTCAGAAATATGATCATGGAGGGGAAGCTGCTGTTCTGAGTCATTGACTGTAGGTCTTCAGCTCCTGTACCTTCTCCCCAGTGGCAGGAATGAGAAGAGAGCATGTTCTGGAGAATGAGTGTCCTTCATGGTGGATGTTGCCTTCTTAAAGATGTCCTTGATTGTAATGGAGGTTGTGCCCTTGATATAGCTTGCAAAGCCTATAGCTCTCTGCCACTTCTTGAAATCCTGTGCATTGGAGCCTGCATAGGAGGCTGTGATGTAACCAATCAAAATGTTCTTCACTGTACATCTATAGAAATGTTTACATCTTTGGTGACATACCAATTTTTTTTCAAAGCCTTAATGAAGTAGAGCTGCTGGCTTGCCTTTATGGTGATTGCATCAATATGCTGGGCCTAGGATATTTCCTCTGAGATGTTAGCACCCGGAAACTTAAAGCTGCTCACTTTTTCCACCACTGAACTCACAATGAGGACTGCTGTATGCTCTCCTGACTTTCCCTTCCAGAAGTCCACAATCAGTTCCTTGGTCTTACAAGCTCCTCAGACTCACAGTATATTAAAACTCTGATAATTTGGAATGTGATGAGAAATCCCCAGATATTGGCCTTGGCTCACCAAGTGATGTTTCTCTTGCTTCCTTTGAATTCATTGGGGCCCTACTTTCAATATTCCCTTTAACTTGCCTGCTACTAAATGTCAAGATCAATGTCCAGTAAGAGGGCAAGGCAGTCACCAAAGTAGGCAAAGTGCACCCTGACTCTGGAATTTTTCTCCTTTATTACTGAACTGGAAGATGTAATTTGCAAGGCCTGAGCAAGCAAATCCTCTCTATATTCTAGCATTTGCAGACCCTGGAGTCTCCATTCAGTCTTCTCGATGTTCAGTGAAGTTCCACACTTGGGCAAGCTTCTGTAAAATTATCCCGTGCAGATTAGAAATCACTTCTGGTTTATGAAGGGTGGACTGGTTATCTTGTGTTTTTATTCATAGAACTAAAACTTAGAGAAAAAGAATCAACATAGATTAGATAAAGAAGCTCAGCAAGTCAGGCAGTGTCTATGAAGGGGAATGAACAGTTGACGTTTCGGGCCAAGACTCTTCATTGGGGATGAAGGGTCTTGGCCTGAAATGTCAACTACTTATTACCCTCTATAGATTCTGCCTGACTTGCTGAGTTCCTCCACCATTTTGTGTGCGTTGCTCAAGATTTCTAGCAGCTGCAGAATCTCTTGTGTTCAGATTAGATAGAGGCCACTTTACTCTCGGACTGCCTTGATATAAAAAGTTTCCAAAGTTTTCCAAACAGGCCTTCAATATGCTGATGGTTATCTTGTAAACAGTATTTGGGAATGAATCAACTTAACTTAAATTCTGTAAGATCACACACAATAACTTCAGTAAATCACAAAAGAGTATATCTTCCTCTTTTAAACTCAATCACCTAGCAATCTGTTATAGCTTGTGGGGTTTACTTATTGCTGAAGTAGTCCGATGTTCAGTTCTTTGCCCTGCGGCTTAACTGATGGCATCGCAGCAGTGTGGCAGTTAGTGCAACACTATTACAGCTTTTGGTGTTGGAGATCAAAGTTCAATTCTGATGTCATCTGTAAGGAGTCTGTGGAATATGTGTATTTTCACTGGGTGCTGTCGTTTTCTGCCACAGACCAAGGATGTACTAGGTGGTTAGGTTAATTGGTCATTTTAAATTAGGCTAGGGTTGAAACAGGTTGCTGATGCAGTGCAGCTCGAAGAGCTGAAAGGGCCTACTCCGTGTGTATCTCTAAATAAAAAAGAAACTAATCTTTGAAATCATTGACTAATGGTACATGTTCACAGTTCCAATTGGCTAATGTGAGATGAATTTTGCCAAATGTTAAACCAATTTTATATCTTTTCTAATGAACAAAATATGAAATAAATACAAAAATATGGATGCTTTTTGTTACTGAATGTTGTAAAACGTTTGTTGTGAATGTTGAGGATCAGAGAGCGGAAAGATTAGAAGTGATGGTGTGGGGGTAGAGCAGAGATGGGGTCAGTTGAATTGGAAAAGAGAACGAAAGATGGGAAAGGATGTTGAAATCCAAGGGCTGTTGAAGTATGTCATCAAGGACTGAAGATCTGAGCTGATCAACTGGTTAGAGTGTTCACTGATATCTTTAACCTCTCGCTTTTCGGCAATCTGAGTTACCCACCTGCTTCAAGCAGTCTTCACATACCAATGCCCAGGAAGAACTTGTTAACCTGCCTCAATGACTATCATCCAGTAGCACTTGCATCCACAGTGATGAAGTGTTTTGAGAGGTCGGTGATGATGTCAATAAAGTGCAGTTTTATAAAGAGTTAGATCTGCTCCATTTTGCCTACCACAACAACAAGTCCACAGCAACTGCTCTCTATTGACTACAGCTCAGCATTAAATATCTACTATCATCCCTTCAAAACTAATCAATAAGATCCTAGACTTTGGGCTCAATACCTCCATATGCAATTGGATCCTCAGTTTCCTCATTGCAGATCCCAGTCAGTTCGGATTGGCAATAACATCTCTTCTACAATCTCCATCAGCACAGTTGAATCACAAGGCGGTGTGCTTAGCCCCTGCTCTAGTCATGTTACACTTCAGACTGTGTGGCTAAGCACAGCTCCAGTGTCATATTCAAGTTTGCTGATGACACCACTGTCATTGGTGGAATCAAAGGTGGAGGGAGATTTATAATCTGGCCATAACAACAACCCATTGATGTCAACAAGACCAACAAGCTGATAATAATCAGGATGAAGAAACCAGAGGTCCATGAGCCAGTCCTCATTGGAGGATCAGAGGTGGAGAGGGTCAGCAACATTAAATTTCTTAGTGTTACCATTTTGGATAACCTCGCTCGGGCCCAGCACGTAAGTACAATTACAAAGAAAGCATGGCAGCACCTCTACTTAGAGGGTTGCAAAGATTTGGCACGACATCTAAAACTTTGACAATCTTCTACAGACGTGAAGTGGAGAGTATATTGACTGGCTACGTCATAGCCTGGTAGGGAAACACTGATGCCCTTGAATGGAAAATCCTGCAGAAAGTAGTGGGTATGGCCCTTTCCATCACTGAGCACATCTGCATGAAACATTGTCGCAGGACAGTAGCATCCATCATCAGCTGGACCATGCTGTCTCCTTTCTGCTGCTATCAGGAGGAAGGTGCACGAGCCTTAGGACTCACATCACCCTGTTCAGGAACAGTTACTACCCCTCAACCATCAGGCTCATGAAACAAAGGGTATAACTTCACTCAACTTCACTTGCCCCATCATTGAAATGTTACCACAACCAATAGACACAGTTTTAAGGACTCTTCGTCTTATGCTCTCGATGTTTATTGCTTATTGATTTATTCTTTGTCTCTTTTTGTATTTGCAGACTTTGTTGTTTTTTGCACAGTGGCTGAATGCCACATTGGTGCAGTCTGTCATTGATTCTGTTGTGGTTATTATTCTATCGATTTATTGAGTATGCTCACAAGAAAATGAATTTCGGAGTGGTATATGGTGACATATATGTACCTTGATAATTAATTTACTTCGAACATCTGAAAGAAGAAAAATTGTTTGTTGCAGCACTGAATATGACAGAAAAATGCAAACTACATCAGCTTTGAGATCGAGAAAGTTGGCGTTGCAGAGATCAAGGGGGTTAATGTGCCAACAGATGGGGGAAAGCGGAGATCTCCGAATGGGAAGAGAATACTGCCTTGAAAAATGCTAAATAGTTTGTAACATGCTTGTGATCCTAAGTGGATCCAAATTGTAAAGGTTGAACATGAACTGAAATTGATGTGGGCTGAGTTGAAGCCTGTGACTCTTTCTAAGGAAAGATGTGTGGCTGTAGGAGTGGTTTTCAGACAAAACCTAGTCAAAGATTGGAAGGAAAAGGGAAATCAATGAGGGTGAAGAAGGGATTACAGAAAGGTTGAAATCTTGCTTGTGAGCAGAGTGCTCAGAACCATGGAATACTCAAAATGAAGTTGTATTCAGGAACTTAACACATAGCATTTTCATTGAAACAAGCATTGGCTTTCTTTTGCTCTGAAAACGCTAAAGCTTTGAAGATTGGCATTCCTTCAGGTGGAATGGCAGAGAAATCAAGAGTACATATAAATTAATGTCACGGCTTTTTTTTGCTTAATACTGCTTAAAACTTAATCTTTGTTAAGCATTGATAATTAGTAATTGGTATATTATTGACACATGCACCAAGGTCTTGTGGAAATCTTTTATTTTCATGCTATTGTGACATATAGTTGTATACATTAATACAATGGAGAAACAAAGAACCGAGCGTTAAATACTGTGTTACATGAATAGATAAAGTGGACTGCATGTAGACAGAAGGTAGAAGATTGAGAAATCAAGAGTTCATCTTTATCGTCTGTTCAACAGTCTCATAGTAGTGAGGTAGAAGTTGTCTTTGAGCCTGGTGACACTCGTAAGCTTTTGTGTCTTGCCTGAAAGGAGGGAAAGAAGAGAAAATTACTGGGGTAGGTGAAGGTCTTAGTATGTTGGCTTCTTTCCTGAGGTAGCAGGAAATATAGACAGAGGTAATGAAAGGGAATCTGGTTTCTGATTGGCATGGCACAGTAGTTTTGTGCCATTGAAGTCAATCCTATGGGCATTACAAATGCAATCTTCTACTACCGCCGATTTCTCTGGGTAACCCAAACAGATGCACCAACCGTGCTCCTGTATAGATGTTTCCACTGTTGTTCCCATCTGGCCGATAGACGCTGCTCCACATTCACAGGGATTCCTGTAAACAGCAGCCAACCTGAGTCCCAGCTCATCTTTAACCCACATAAGCCAGAACCTGAGCCTCCTTACGGGCTTGTGGATGGTATTAATCCAGTGTTTCTTCAGGATCCTGGCGATTCCCCCCAGAAACCATGAAAATGTTGGGAAGACAGGTGCTAGTGACAGATACTTCCTTGTTAATTGATTTTCTGTTTTATCCCGTCAGCCCTTGTAATCCTGGTATTTACAGGATTCCATGTGAATGGGGAAAAGCACTTATGGGCCATTAATTGCGTGTAACTGGGAACTCTGACTCCAGAAACTTTTAGTCTGTTTGTATAAAAGGGAAAAATATCATAAACATGTGAAGTCACCCAAGTGGCAGAAAAACAGTGCAAATGTAGTGAGCAATCAGGCTTTTTAGGAATGGTCCAGGAACACCAACAGGAATGACAGAAAGACAGGGAATTTGAATCCTTTCAATTTCTGCAGTGGACGATTCATCAGAATCAGAATCAGATTTATTATCACCAGCACGTGTCCTGAAATTTGTGAACTTAGCAGCAGCAGTTCAATGCAATACATAATATAGAAGAAAAAAAAGTTAAAAAAATAAATCAATTACAGTTTACATATAATAAATAGATTGAAATCATGCAAAAACAGAAATAATGTAATGTAAAAACTGAGGTAGTACTCATGGATTTAATATCCATTTAGGAATCTGATGGCAGAGGGGAAGAAGCTATTCCTGAATCACTGAGTGTGTGCTTTCAGGCTTCTGTACTCCTACCTGATAGTAACAGTGAGAAAACTGCATGTCCTGGGTGCTGGTGGTCCTTAATAATGGACACTGCCTTTCTGAGACACCGCTCTTTTAAGATGTCCTGGGTACTTTGTAGGCTGGTTCCCAAGATGGAGCTGATTAAATTTACGACCATCTATAGCTTCTTTCAGTCCTGTGCAGTAGGCCTCTCCCTCTCCCCATAGCAGACAACGATGCAGCCTGTCAGAATGCTCGCCATGGTACATCTATAGAAGTTTTGATTGTTGACATACCAAATCTCTTCAAACTCCTAATTGAAGTACAGTCACTGTCTTGCCTTCTTTATACTTCATCGATATGTTGGGACCAGGTTAGGTCCTCAGAAATCTTGACACCCAAGAACTTGAAACTACTCACTCTCTCCACTTCTGATCCCTCTGTGAGGATTGGTATATGTTCCTCCTTCTTACCCTTCCTGAAGTCCACAATCAGCTCTTTCGTCTTACTGACGTTGAGTACAAGGTTGTTGCTATAACACCACTCCACTAGTTGGCATATCTCACTCCTATACACCCTCTCATCATCGTATGAGATTCTACCAACAATGGTTGTATCCTCAGCAAATTTATAGATGGTATTTGAGCTATGCCTAGCCACACAATCATTGGTATATAGAGAGTAGAACAGTAGGCTAAGCACACAACCTTGAGGTGCACCAGTCAGCAAGGAGGAGATGTTATCAACCAATCGCACAGTTTGTGGACTTCTAGTTAGAAAAGTGAGGATGCAATTGCAAAGGGAGATACAGAGAATCAGCTTCTGTAACTTCTCAATCAATATACGTTGAGCTATAGTCGATAAACATCATTCTGAAATATTCATTTGTATGTGACTCTTTGGTGTGTCTTTTTAGCCTATAGGAATTGTATCTGTATTTTGGAAATACTTTGTGTTTTAGAAAATGTTTGTAATTTGGAAATCTTTTATAAGGTAGAAATTCTCTGAGTTTTAAATGTGTTTTACTAATTTTGTCTGGATCTAAAAATAAATGAACTTGTTTAAGCTACTTTGCCAGCAGGAAATATCTCCTCTTTGGTAGGGAGAGGGGAACCAACCACTCAAATAATAGCTATTGGCAGTTAAACTCATCATGGAGGATAAACAGGCAAGTGAAGAGTAGTAGTCCATGAGCCAGTAGGGTTGGTCGGTACTATTTGAGGGGAATAATGCTCATAGTAATTTTAGACAAGGTATTCATCTCTGGAGTTAGAAAATATGCGATGACATTGCACCAGTGGTAGCTTTGTGTGATATGATGCATTTTATAACATTACCCTAAAATAAGCATTTCTGAAAAGTGGCCAATATAAAATACAACATATATATTCAACCTAATGGTATTTTGTCATCAGTGATCCCTCAACATTGAAGTTTGTGACAGTGATAGCTGAGTTCAAGCACTTTTCATCAAATGCTGTTATAAAATTCTACATTGAAAACTATGTCATTGGTAGTACTCGCAGTATAGTGCCCAATTTCAGTAGAGTGAATCATTTCATTTTTAGAAAAAATAATTGTCTGTTGTTTAGTTTGGAAAAGTCAATAAAAAACCCTAGGACACATAATCACATACATTTGTAGAGAATTGATTCAGGAATTCAAATAAGTAATCAGTTTTTGTATATATTCCATATTAACATCAGTACAGCAGAAAATGTTACCCCCCGCCCCCCAAAGGTAAAAAAGCTCATTTGGAGAGATTTCTGGAGTTTTATCAATGTCATGATATTGTCCATATTGTTGTATCAAATCAAAACAATCTTAAGCTTTTGTCATAGCATATAGAATTACAGTACAATAATTCAAATGTGGGGTTCCACATGGCCATAACCTAGGCCCTATTTGGTTGTACAGTGAATATATTTAATCATAGACTGCTTTCCATACTTTCATAACCTATTAATAATCATAATAATTTTCCAAGTCATCCACGTCTTCCACATCTTCATCTGAACTTCCCACACTCTCTGAGGTGGATGCCTGGTTCTCACGGTCTGCCAGACTACACATGTCAGTACACCTGAGGCCATTTACAACACACATACATCTTTGGAGTGAACATTCTTTTGGATAATTACAGGCCAGTAGATCCAGGACAGCATTGGGTTCTGGCTGGCCTTCCATCCAGTGCACCACCAACTGTTCAGCTTCCTCTTCTCTCTCCATCTTCCATCCTCTGCAAACAGGGCTTGGCACTTGTGGGTCCTTCTCCAAACATCTTCTCCATATACCAGCCTGGTGGTTGGCTCGTTGTGCATGTTTTGTTAAGCAGTCCTTGCATGGTGGGAGTTGATGACTTTTGATGATTTTTTCAATACCTGAGCTCATTGACCTTGGTGGTCGAGCTTTTGGGCATACAGGAGACATGTAAATGCCTCCAGTTTGTCCATCAGTTCTGGGGAGAGGTCCCATTCCTGACCCAACTCTAAGAATGTGTCCTGAGTTTCCCTGTTGCTGTTCAGAAGTTTTAGGGCACTTGTCTTCCCTTTGCCAGCAAAAACACTTACAGTGTCACATCCTGTATATGCGTGCAATCCGACGAGAACCCTACAAACCTCTATGCCAACAGTGGTAGCAACCTTCCAGATGTCTGCAAGCTTTGTACGGGTTCTAGTGCCACACTTCTGGAACAGTGGGGCCTCAATCTTGTCACAAAATGCTAAAGACATCTGTGTCTTCTGAGTAGATCACTACGGATTGGTATTCCTCTCTTGTGGCACGGGCAGCATGGTGAAGCAGGTGGCCATCTGCTTCTTGTTGAGACTAAAGAGCTGACACCTCCTCACTGTCTTGAGATGTGATTCTGTAACATTTGTCATTCACAGTTGCTTGCAGAGTCTTCTCCTGCAGCTTTGCTCTGTACTCCGCCTTCCTCCATTCATGGACTGTGAAGCTAATGAGAAAGAACCATCAGTTTGAAGCAGAATGCTTTATTCTGTGCTATGTATAGTTTTGAAAAGTGTATTTCGACATGGGGTTATAAATCAAGTGATAACACACAGAAAGCTACCACCGCTGAAATGCTGTCACATATTTTCAGGTAGCACTAGGGGTGTATACCTTGCCAAAAATCACTAAGAGTTATTCCCCCAGATGGTAGCGGTGGCCCAAATTTGGGGTCCTGACTCACGGACTATAGCTACAGTATAACCCCACTTTTGGTGAGTGTACCTGTATCTATCTGTATCGGACAGGGCTTAAGATCTTCATTTGAGTTCAGAACTTCGCAGTCAGCAAACCCAATACTAGCACAGCTGCTCAACACTGGATTTGATCTTGTCGTGATTCAACATCTACATAGGCCGGTGATGTATGTAACAACAAGGCAATTGTTAAGAATATTAATAAAGCAAACAAACCTGACTCAGTTTAATAAATAATTCTTGCCCTCTTTTCCTCTCCCTCCTTTTCTTCGCCCTGGAATATATTCACAAACCTCTTGAATAATCATGTGGATTACTTTGTCTGCATTTTTATTTTGGATTGCTGAATTCACTAATTTGTCCTTATGATATATAAAAACAGAACATCCCACCTCCTTGATTTGACTTTCTGGTCCTTGGTAATTAATTTCCCACAACATTTCCCAAAAATTATACAACAGTTGTCAATCTTGGGTACACAGTTAGTTAATCCATTATGCTGATGCGGTTTTCAGTGATTGCTGGGAGGGTATTGCCCAACAGTTCTTATGATGCACTGCTTAATGCCAAATTAAATAAATTGTATTTATTTTATTTCTGGGCAAAGTCCATATGGAAGGTATATATATCTTTTAAAATATTTGCTTTTGCTTTCTAGGTAAGACATTATTGTGATTGTACAACCAAATTTTCCAAACCTGATTTGTCTGATATCATTTCAAGTATTTGGCAGAAATATATTGGTCAATAGGGCAGAGTGTTGTTTGGAGTGGCTTATGAAAGATAGTGCTTTCTCTTTCCCTTGATGCTGCCCCTTTCTGTTTGGGATGGCAGAGCCGAGTCTGGATACAATGCAGTCCTGTTATTCAGTCAAAATTCATAAATCACATTATCCACCTTCCTGCTGATACATCAATGTAACTCTATTTTCCATCCACTGCCCATCATGTATATCTGATTAGAGTTAGGGACTCTGTGCCAATGGTAGCGGATTAAAGTCGGCTTCAGCCTGTTGATATGATTCCAGTAGAAACTAGGTTGACAATGCCCTAGCTTGAATTGGATTTAAACCAGCTGGCAAAAAGATTGGAAACTAGAAATTGGGGCCACTTGCACAGATTCCATATTTTGAAAATTATGCATAAGTGCATTTTTTACCTTGGGTAGATTATGCAAACAATTATGTTCATGTGGGTGACATCAGGCTCACTGGTGAATTGGCCTAGGCCCTTTGTTGTTCAATTATACTTTGGCTTACCATATATTTTCCTGGTGCCAATTTCACTTTGGTAGTTCATGCTTATTTAATTCTTAGTTGAAATTATAGCCTTTGGGTTCAACCTACTATCTTTGATGTTCACTCACAGTAAATCTAGGAGAAGGTTCTGTATGGACTGGAAATGATCTGGAAGTTAAAGATGAGCACACAACATCTGGTTTTCAATGGTCAATGCTATGAGAAATGAATCAGAGGTCTTCCCAATTACTGGTTTTATCTTCATTGTGAAAATAATTCCACGTAACATGTGATTACTGACCCACTGTTCGACTTATCACCATGGTGTGGCATGATGCCACTCACACTATCGAGTTAATTGGCTCACACAATCACATAGTGAGTGTCTTGATACAAAGAAGAGCAGCAGGCCTGACCTCCTCCATGATTTTCTCACCTGTGTGGCAGCTTTTTCTTTTGTGTTGGTGGCTCCCATGGGGAAAGTCCTTTCAGTTTCAGCTCCCCAACAATCAACTCAGCAATAACTTTAAAGCTATGAGGACTGTCTGGCAACTCCCAATTGGGAGCAGTACAGGTTCATCTTGATTCTCTGTGCCATATACCATCCATCTGCTTCAAACAGACATGCACTTAATATCATGAATATCTTTGGGTATTCTGATAGGGAATTATGTAGGAATTGCTTCCCATTTGTCTAGTTTTGCATTTGGCCAAGAACAGAGGTGAATGACATGCTCAATTGCTCCTTCCCTGGCTTGGCAAACAATGAAAATACAAATGAGAGCTTTTATCAAATATTTAAGCAAGTTTAAAAAAAAGTGAGAAGTGACAGAAAAGAAAGAAGCACTAATTGGATTGGTATTTGAAGAAACAGCCAAAGGACCAGGCTTGGATGATATTGTCAGCAATGATGTCATCATTAATGGTGTTAATATAGTTTCTGGGTCCAGATGAATCATCATCTTGAAAGCCAGGGAGAGTAACAGTCAGAAGGCAAAAGTGCAAAACTGTGTATTTGCTGGAAATTTGAAATAAAAACAGAAAATGATGGAAGCTTTCAATAGGCCAGGTTGCACCTGCGGAGAAACAAATTTTGGGTTGGTGGTTTTTCATCAGAGTTTCTCAATTGAGAAATAAATATTAAGTTGGAGAGCAAGGGAGGAGGAGCGGAGAGAACAGAAAAGACATGATGTCATAGTCTGGAAACCAGGAGACGAACACGTGGAAATATTGCTATTTGAAAAGAATATCCTGAGGAGGTGTGGGTAGGAAGAGAAAATGAAGACTGAAATATCAGCAGAAGTGAGTGAGTGAAGAAAATAAACCGAATGCTGGAAATGTGAAAAATAGAGAAGAATGGATGACAATCCTGCTTGCCACCAGTTCCAATCTGAAACCCGAGGGTTTGAGTGGCTGCTCATTGAAATTGTGCTAGCCCCATGTCCTGGCACTGCCCTGATGTTCTTTTGACTGCTTGGTGATAGCAAAGGTCTTTGAAGAGCTTTTAAATATCTGCTGTAATCACTAAATACAAGGAAAACAAATAACACTCCATGTGCAGAATGTAGGCATATACTCCAATCAGGGATGAGGCCATGCAAGACCTTATAGTTGGGGAAAGGAGCTTGCCAACATGATTGAAGTTTTAGTGGGAAAGCATTTATGAATAACGATTAATTTTCCGGAAGCTTTCAGAAATGATGTTCAGGATTACCATTAAATACATGAGCAAATTTAGGCTATTTGGCCATTTGAGTCTTCACTGCATCAAATTTTCTCCTGCCTTCTCCCCATAATCTTTAACCCCTTTATAAATGAACAATATCAATTTTTTGCCTTAAATACACCCAGTCATTTGGGCTCCATTCTACTGTTAGTTACAGAGACCATTAGATCCTTTTCAGCCACAGGCAAGGTCCGTGAGGACTGGAGAATAGATCATGTTGTTCCTTTGTTTATGATCAGCAATAGGAACAAATCAGGAATTTATAAAGCTGGTAAGCCTGACAAGTGTGGTCAGGAAATTATTTGTGAAGATTATTAGAGATAGGATATACGTGCCTCAGAAAAAAGCATAGACTTATTAGGGATAGTCAGCGGGAGAGGTTTAATTTTATGTGGAGGTGATAAAAAATATTGTGGGTACAGCAGTGGATATTGTACATATGGTCTTCATGAAAGCATTTGACAAGGTCTTTCATGGTAGTTGATCCAGATGATTTTGTTACTGTACGTGGGATTCATGGTGACTTGGTAGATTGGATTCAAAAGCTGGCTTGCCCTATGGAGGACAGATGTTAGTGGTGAAGGGGTGTTGTTCTGACCAGTGGTCTGTGGTGTTGCACGAGTTTCAGTTCTTTGGCCTCTGTTGTTTGCGATATACTGTTTGTAAGTTATTTGGAAGAAAATGTAATTTGGTGTTTCAGTACATGTGCAGATGTTACAAAAATTGGTGGAGTTGTGAGCAGTGTGCAAGGTTGTCAGAAGGTCGAGCAGGATATAGACTAGTTGGAAACGTGGCCAGAGAAATAACATACAGACATGATGGTCTGGACAAGTGTAAGCTGTTGAACTTTGTGGGATTAAGTGTAAGGGGAATGTACATATTATATGGCAGGACCCAAGGAGCATTGGTGTACAGAGAGATCTTGGGTTACAAGTCCAAAAATCCCTGAAGGTGGCAACACAATTATATAGACTGCTAAAACGGCATATAGCATACCTGACTTCATCGATGGTTGGATTCTTGAATGTAATATTTTGGAAGACATGATGCAGCTATATAAATCTTTAATTTAGCTACATTTGGAGAATTGTTTGCAGTTCTGGTCACTGCATTACAGAAGAGATGTGAAGACTTTGGAGAAGATGCAAAAGAGGTTCACTAGCATGTTGACTCGGGTTCAGACTTGGATGTATTTATCACAGGTACATCAAAATATACAGATAAATGCAATGTTTGCATTAACAATCAAAACATCTCGGTGTGTGCAGGAGCCGGCCATAAGTGACACCTCACCTTCTGCGACCAACATAATAGGGCCACCATTTTCAACAGAGCAACACAGAACACAAGAAAATTGAATACAGAAAGCAACAAAATGGAAACAACTTTGTTAAATCCCCCTATAAAACGATAAATCCCCTTTGCTGCCCCCCCCCACCCACCGTACACATCTACCACACGTACTGATTTGAAAATATTAGTTTACAAGGAGAGGTTGAACAAAGTTGAATTGCTTTCTCTGGTGTCAGGGTTTGAAGGGTGACCTGATAGAAATATATAAAATTATATGAAGTACACAGTGCCTTGTAAAAGAGTTCAACCCTTTGCTCACATAAATGAGTATAAAAACCAGGGATTTTCCTCAATTTAGATGAGAATTTTTATTTGTGAATCACATGATCTTTTTACAGAATAGCTCAAAATACAGGGAAATTTGTAAAGTGTGAAAAGCTTAAAAATTCAAAAACTGAAATGTTAGTAGTTCAAAAATATGTGATGGAGCAAGATTTGCCATTCTTCCTGGCAAATTTGCTCAAGCTATGCCAGGTTAGATGGGGAGCAGCATTCACCAGCAATCTTTCAGAGATGTTTGATTGGGTTGGGGTCAAGTTTCTGACTGGGCCACTGTGGCACATTTTCTTCATTTGAAGCTACTCCATGGTTGTTCTGGCTGTGTGCTTTGGGTCATTGTCCTGCTGGCTGATGAACTTCCTCCCCAGTTTTAGCTTTCTGGATGAGGCTAGCAGGTTTTTATCCAGGATCTCTCTGCATTTGGCAGCATTCATCTTCCCATCAATGCTGACCAGATTTCCAGTTCCTGCTGCTGAAAATCATCCCCACAGTGTACGGTAAGGATGGTGCTATCTGGCTAATGCACAGTGTTAGACTTGCACCACGTGTACCAATTAGTGTTGAGGCCAAAAAGTTCTACTTCAGTCTCATCTGACCACAAGACCATCGTCCAGCATTTATCTTTACAATATCTCCTAGGTGACGCTTTGCAAAGTCTTTACAGGCAAGGATATGCTTTTCTTTTTTAGCCAAGGCTTCTTCCTTGCCATTCTTCCATAAATAACTTTTTTGTGTGAGGCCGTTGAGTTTTAAGAACTGAAACTTCATCTCTAGCTTCAACCACGGACTTCTGCAGCTCACTGAGAGTGACTCTGGTGTCACAGTAGCCTCTCTTACAAGTGCCATTCTTCTCCAGCAACTAAGATTAGAGGGGCAGCCTGACATAGGCAGAGTATGGCTGTGGTTTCACTTTTTTTCTACTTTTTCCCCGATGGACTGCACTGAGTTCTGAAGTATGTTCAGTGCCTTTGAGATGGTCTTGTAAACTTCGCCGGATTTGTGCTTCTCTATTATCATTTCCCTGTCTTGTCTTGAATGTTCTTTTGTCTTAATTTTGTTTTGGTCAGTTGAAAATCTACCATACTGTTGGACCTTAGAGAGAGTGGGTATTTATACTCATTTAAAATAGGTGATCATGCAATATTCTACATCAACTAATTGAATGAGTTGGTAAGGTAATACCTGTGCAGTATTTTGCACCTGAGGAAATTTAGTGTAGTAATTACAGAGAGGATGAAAACTTCTTCAGCCTCACAATTCTGGTTTTTAAATTTTGGTAAGTTGTTGACAGGTTTTGAAATTTTTCTTTTGATTTGACATGATGCACGATGTTTTGTAGATTAGCTCAAAAAATCCTACTTCAATATATTTTAAATTTAGAAACTGAGACAGTAAGATTCGAAAAATTGTTGTGGGGGCTGAAAATAGGATAGATAGTGTTTCCTCCCAAGGTGGAAATGTCAAATACCAGAAGACATGGGTTTACAGTGTGGGGGAGGAGAGTTTAAAGCAGCACATTTTTGTTTATGCAGAGTAATGGGTGCCTGGAAACTTCTGCCAGGGAAGGTAGTGGAAGCAGATACGATGCAACCTTTAAGAGACATTTAGACAGACACAAGAACAGACAGGGAATGGAAGGAATATAGACCACCTGCAGAGAGTTGTGCAGTTTAAATTGGCATCATTGTTTGCACAGGTATTGTGGGCCGAAGGGTTTGTCCTTGTGTTCTTGTGCTGTATTATACTATGTTTGATGTTTCTATGTTGAAAATACTAAGGTCAAGTAAAATAAAACAAAACACCATCATTTAACTTTGTAGGCAAGTTGAGGAACCTCATTCCAATAATGGACAAAACTTGCTGATGGCAAAAAGCGAAGAGGCCAGATCAAGCTACCTGTGTTCTATTTCAGGACACGGCTGAGGTCCACAGGAAGAGGTGACCCACATGTTGCACCCAGTTGACTGTTCTCTGTAGAGCCACCTGATTGAGAAAGCACTGTCTGGCCCGTTGTTTTCAGAATCTGTTTTTATTTTGACCAAGTCTGACCACGCCTTTGTCCAAGCCTAGTTTCGGCTGTTGGCTTATTAGCAGTTGCAGATGCAGCATCTTTGCCTTTGTTGGTGATCTGTGTGAATTAGGAGATGATGTTGGCATTTGATCTCTGCTCCCACACAAGAAAGGAGGAACTCGTTCTTTCATTGTTGCTGGAACCCTAATGAATAGGGAGAAATGGCTTTGCTGCAAAATTCCATAACATTGTCTTATTTACAAGAAAGGGTTTTTTTTTCCATGACTAAATTTCATTTCTGTTTGTCTGGAAGCTGGAGCAATTTTTTCTTCAACTTATGCACAGCCTGTTTGCAATAAACCAGTAATTATTCAGAGATTGCACTGAAGATGAAGTCCGTCTGGTCCAGCAAATTGTTAAGTGCAGATGTTGGAGAGAATGCAGGGTTGAAATTCTGTGTCAATGGCTTTAGTGAAACACAAAACTAAAATTTCTCGATCTTCTGCTGTTTCAGTAAAATTGCTAACAGAAGAAATATCGTTCACTTTAGTTTTACATATTATTTACATGGCCTATTTTCTGAAGCCCCCCGTAACAGTACAGAAGTGACTAGAATTCTAAGAGCACAAGGAAATGAGATTTGCACATGTGAGAAGCAGGTCAGTTGGACCTTCATAATATTCTTGCTGTTTGTGAATAGAGTACAGCTATTTGTTTCATATAAATTAGGAACAATCATTTTTTACTACATTATGATCACCAGTTACTTTACAGGGTAATTGCTTAAAACATCTGTGGTACTGGTTTGTAGCTGGCTGGCTGGGCAATTAAGTGGACGTCTGTGCTAAATCTTTGCACCTGACAGGATATAAAACTGAAATTAAAACAGTTTCAGGTTAACTCCACTTGCAGCTGGGAAATTTGTTTTTTAAAGGATTTTTGGTTTCCCTCGTTTTATTAAAACCATTTTATCAAAAGGTCCTTTTATTGGAGAACTGGCTACCTCTAACGAGGAAATGCTGTAAAGGTAGATGAGATAAAATAAACCATGTGAGAATGTTGTGCTACAAGAAAGAAAGCAAGCAGCTACAGTAGGCTGTTCCTTGTGGGAGAGCCGTTCTATGCAATCCAAACTATATTGTACCAGAAGCGTAAAATAAAACCTGGTTTGGTTGACTTGCTTTTACTGGGCTAATGTAATGGTGTTCCTGTGTGAAAAGGGGCATATGTATCTCATAGTAAGAGGGAGCAGAGAGTATTTTGTATCCCTTTGCCTAAAGATCATTAACTATGTTTTCTCTCAAACCACATACATTACATTTTAACATTGGAAAATAATACCATTTGAAGAGTCACTGGGCTGCCTTTTTTCCAAATCATATGGATTGATGTATAAACGTTTATTTAGGTGGGTCAGTTGATTTTAATCTTCCATAAGAATGTTCTTTCACTATAGCTGCATTTCTTGTGCATCAACCTGAATTCTTGCCTGAACTGTGGACCGTACTACTGTTATTCAACAGCACCCTGAGATGTTTCGTTGAACAAAACCAAATCTGAAAGATTTCTTTTTCATATGGAACTTTCTGTTTGTACTGCCATTGAAAAATATAGCAGCTTTACCATTAAACAGAGCTTTTCTTGGCCAAGGATCACAAAATGTCAAAATAGGCTGCTTTGCCTATTAACTCCGTGCCAGTCTTTTTCTGTATGAGAAATGTGGCCACCTTTCTGTGCAATGAGCTGGACATACTCAAATTGCTAACGTGCTTATCTCTTTATCGCCAATATTCTTCAATGTGAAAGGAAAATAGGGTTGGCCTTAATATGTCCTTTCGCACAAACAGATGATGTTTCTTTCTGAACTGTGGTCTATGTGTTGAGTTTGTGAAGTACAGCAGCTAATTTGTGCACAGTAAGTTGAGGTTAGTAAACAGCATGTGAATGAAACATGTCCGCTCCTTTGTAATATTTAAAGGGGGAAATCCTGTCACATTTTCCTCCTTTTGAGATGATCTTCTCAGCAAACAGAAGGATATCACATCACATTCAGCAACAGAGTTTTCCCTTGCTGTAACAATGAAGTGTCGGTCAAAAGTGCCTGTTTAATGGTAGTGAATACTGCCTACTGGCTGAGAGATGGGATGGCTTCCAAATGAGCCAACATGACTGTAGTATTCATCTTCAAACAATTGTGCAATTCCTTTTCTGTGGAGAAATTGTGTTCTGTGAAGCCTCAGCCATTATAGGTAAGCTCCAGTTATGGTTTCTGATCATTTTCACTATTTACCAAAGCATTCTTCCTGTTGTATGTAGCCACTTTGTCTTTATGAACAAGGCTGAAAAAAACCCAGCAGGATTAATGAGTAGTTCACCGTATACATACTGGAGTTTGAAGATTGGTAAAGTCTGGGTAAAATAAAGTTGAATTAGTTTGGAACAAGAAATCTCATTGCATCTTGGTATATGAGGCTACAAACTGATCCAAATCTGTATCAAGGGATTTAACTTCTTGGTGATAAAATATTTTGAGATTATTACAGAGCTTTGAAAATAAAGAAAATAACAGGATCTTCTGTATAAACCAGAGTTGATAGGGTATTAATAAATGATGGATTTTATTGCCTGAAGAATATAATTGGGATGGGATCCTAGAACTAGCAGAACTGATGTAAAATTGCTTCTTGATGGCTGCTTATGTAAAAAAAATGGGAGCATAAATGTACGATTTGAAATTTAGTTGGAGGAAGATTGGGCAATACTTAAGTATTGTGAGGAAGTAAGAAATTAATAATTTCTGTTTTATACAATTTTTTATTTGTTTTGGAATGTTTGAAACAACCAATATCAGTAATGATCCAGTTCTTCTAACAGCATTAAAACAAGATACCCTGTGACAATAGAAACAACATCTAGATTGACTAATGGATGGCATTAACATTGCTTAAACTTGGATACCATGTTTTTGTTGAATTGACTTACCTAAATGTGGAAATGGTTGGTTGTGACAGCTGGAGTGGGTATGTTGTGAGTAAACCCAGACATATTCTGAATGAGCAACACACACAAAATGCTGGTGGAACGCAGCAGGCCAGGCAGCATCTATAGGGAGAAGCACTGTCGACGTTTTGGGCCGAGACCCTTCATCAGGACAGGATATTCTGAATTATGCCATTACATTGAGGCTTTTCAGTGATGGGACAAATTCTAGGGAAGAGTGTGGGATGCAATAGAGTAAAGTAGGTAAGTACGTGTAACTAGTTGTATTGGTTTATGGATTGTGAATGAGATGGGTATCACTGTTAATTTTGACAAATGTTTATTGTTGTATAGTGGAGAGTAACCTAACTGGCTGCATCATGGTCTGGTGTGGAAAGACCCGTGCTCAGGAATGCAAAAGTCAGCAGGGAGTGGTGGATACAGCCCAGTTCATCGTATGCCAAGCAGTCCCCACCACTGAACACATTTACATGCACAGAAAGCAGCATAAGACACAGGAGTAGAATTAGGCCATCCAGTCCATCGAATCTGCACCAGCATGCCATCATGGCTGATCCTGGATCCCACTCAACCCCATACACCTGCTTTCTCACCATATCCTTTGGTGCCCTGACCAATCAGGAAATGATCAACTTCTGCCTTAAATATTTGTACGGACTAGGTCTCCACCACAGTTTGTGGTAGAGCGTTCCACAGATTTACTACTATCTGGCTAAAAAGTTTCACATTACTTCTGTTCTAGAGGGTTGCCCCTCAATTTTGAAGCTGTGCCCTCTAGTACTGGATACCCCACCATAGGAAACATCCTTTCCACATCCACCACTCAACATTTCTTTCAACATTCAGTAGTTTTCAATGAGATCCTCCCCCCACATTCTTCTAAATTCCAGAGAGTACAGGGCCAAAGCTGCCAAACACTCCTCATATTTTAACCCCTTCATTCCCAGAATCATCCTTGTGAACTTCCTCTGGACTCTCTCCAGTGACAACGCATCCTTTCAGAGATATGGGTCCCAAAACTGTTGCCAATACTCCTAGTGCAGCCTGACTTGTGTCTTTTAAAGGCTTAGCATTTTCTCCCTGCTGTTATGTTCTATTCCCCTTGAAATAAATATTAACATTGTACTTGTCTTCTTTACAACCAACTCAACCTGTAAATTTATCATCTGGGAGTCTTGCAGAAGGACTCCTAAGTTCCTCTGCTCTTCTGATGTTTTCTCCCCATTTAGATAATAGTCTGCACTATTGTTCCTTTTACCAAAATGCATTATCATACATTTCCCAACACTGTATTACATCTGCCACCTTTTTGCCCATTCTTGCATTGCCTCCTCAACACTACCTACCCCTCCAACTATCTTTGTATCAGCTGCAAACTTTGCTGCAAAGCCATCAGTTCCATTATCTAAGTCATTGACAAACAGTGTGAAAAGCAGCCACTCCAATACTGACCCCTGAGGAGCGTCACTAGTCACCTGGAGCCAACCAAGAAAGGCCCTTTTTATTCCCACTCACTGCCTCCTGTCTGCCAGCCCTTCCAGTATCTCTCCTGTAATGCCATAGGATTTTATTTTATTAAGCAGCATTGTATGGCTCCTTATCAATTCCTTTCTGAAAATCCAAGTAAATGACATCCACTGCCTCTCCTTTGTCCACCCTGCTTGTTACTTCCTCAAAGAACTCTAACAGATATGTCAGGTAAGATTTCCCTTTACGGAAGCCATGCTGACTTTGACTTATTTTATCATTAGTTTCCAAGTACCTCGAAACCTTATCCTCAGTAACTCTAACACTTTCCCAACCACTCAGTTTAGGCGAACTAGCCTATAATTTCCTTTTTTTTGCCTTCCTCCCTTCTTAAATAGTGGAGTGACAGTTGCAATCTTCTGCATCATTCATACCAGAATCATGGAGTGATTAAAGAGTGGATGATTAAAGAGTCTTGAAAGATCATGACCATGATCATCAATGACTCCCACCATCCAGACTATCCTCTATTTTCACTACTACCATCAGGCAGGAGGTACAGGAGCCTTAGGTCCCACAGCACCAGGTTCTGGAGTTGTTATTACCCTACAGCCATCAGGCTCCTGAACTGGTGTAGATAACTTCACTCACTGCAACTCCAAACTGATTCCACAATCTACAGACTCACTTTCAAGGACTCTACCTCTCATGTTCTTAGAATTAATGATTTGTTTTTTTGCATGATAGTTGCTTGTCTTTCTTTATGTATAGTTTTTCATAAATTCTATTGTATTTCTTTATTTTCTTGTAAATGCCTGCAAAAAATATCTGAATTGTGTACGGTACCATATATGTACTTTGCACACAAATTTTACTTAGACTTTGACTTTGAAGTTGCCTTAGGGAAGCAGTGTACCTTAGGTATTGCAAAAGACATGGGTGGTTCAAAACATTGATGACACTGTGCAAATATAAATGATGTTGTGGGAAGGAATTTCAAGGTGCTGATTCAGTGACAATGAAAGAGTTGCAACTATTACCTGGAACAAAGAAATATCTCTCAGTACTTTGTCTCTCCTTCATAAATACTTCTCTGCACCGTGACAGTTTGCTGCGTCCTGAAAGCTCAGTGCCTCCAAATGCTTGTAACACCATTTAAAGCTGAAAGACTGGATGCAGAAATTTCACCTGAGAGCTCCTAGTGTGCAATTAAATACCTCATCAGAGAAAATTAAGCCAGTTAATTATTTTGTTTCTGTTGGAAAGAAGATGAAATAGCTGGACGTGCTGAATTGTAGAATGGTTATCAATTTCAGAACTGTTTAGCAGTATGTTAGCTGGTACTGTGGATTATTTCCATGATATTCTGTCGAGAGGGAAAACTTGGCACCAGTGATGAATATGACTGTGACAGGAGTATGACATCTTTTGAAGCATCTGGCACCCTGATAATGCATACTATTTCCAAGCAGAAATGGCTATGTGTTTGATTTTAATGCACAAAGCCAGTTGTTTACTGACGCCCGTTTTGCTGTTCAACTAGGTTGCTTTGGTTAGGGTCGTGTATTGGCCAGCCTGTGCAAGGTCAGCATATTTCATTCCCTGAGTTACACGAATGAACAAATTGGGTTCTTATCACATTATCAATTTCTTTTGAAATAAAGTGCAAGGCCATTGGGTGACGGCAGGGGATATGGCCACTGTGATAGCGTGAATAGATTAATTGGAGGGATACTGAAGCTAGTGGATATAGAACTGCTTTATTCAGCAAAAATTAGCAACAAGCATCATATTGATTCACTCCTGGAAGAAGAGGCCTACTTGACCCAATATTACATGATATTTTTCTATGCTAAAGATCAAAAATAACAGCAGGAGAATTCTATAGTTACGATGTATCTACAATGCTTCCTTTGAATTACATATAGTTTTCAAACACTTCCTTCTTCACACCCACAGTCCAAACACCCAAAATAAATGTTAATCCTCACAGACTCTCTCTGGGTTCATATATATGCAGACATTAAGTGAATGGTTGTTTCCTGGTTTGTAATCAGCCCCAATCTGCAGCTCCAGGGAGGTTTTTGTTCAGAGCTGCATTTTAAATTCAGTCTGCAATCCATATTCAAATCTGAAGATTTGTTGCTGCTGAAATTAATATTTGCTATACACCCTAACTCAAGAATATGCCCAAACAGCCAATTAGATTGCTCCTACTTTAAATCATTATGAACTCAATGACCAATCTTGGATGTTGCCCACATTATAGTACATGTCTTCTGAGGAATGGTTGAGCAAGCTTCGGCTATTCCGTTAGGAGCGAAGGTGGATGAACGGTGAGTTCATAGAGGTGGATAGGATTATAGAGTGGACAGCCAGTGTTTTTGTTTCCAGGGTGGCAATAGTCCATTTAGGGTTAGTGGAGGAAAGTTTAGAAGAGATGTTAGAAATAAGTTTTTTACACAGGGAGTGATGTGTGCTTGGAATGCATAACTTGGGATTGTTGTAGAGGCAGATACAATCAGGACATTTAAAGACTAAATAGGTACACAGATGTCAGAAAAACAGAGGGTTATGGACTGTGTAGGAAGGAACGGTTAGATTAATTGTGGAGTGGGTTTGTATACAATAAGTCAGCTGGAAGGCCTGTACTATTCTATGTTCAATAGACTTCCATTTCTGAATCATTCTGTGATTTACGCTCGATTGTTACTAATGCTAGATCCTTTTATTTCAAGCTTTACCTAGTTGAATTAGGTTTTCGATGACATTTGAACATCAACTTAGATTCATGAAACTGGGGCAGTAGCAACCCCTAGAACACTGCATCTAAGAATCAAATATCAGTTCATTTTTAAATTCAGGCACTGGCTGTGATGCCTGAAATGAAGAGCAAGAACATAAAGTAATCATTATTTCAATGCAAGATTTCATTATCAAATTGATTAAATTGCACTTATTTCATGAGCAGGTTTATTGTTTTTCATAGAGCCATAGAAAAGTACAGCACAGAAACGGGGCCTTCAGCCTATCTCATCCATGTCAAACCATTTAAACTGCCTTCTGCCAGCGACTTGCTCCGGGACCATAGCCCTTCATACTTTTGTACTTTGCTAATTAGTGTCTGGTACCTGACCCAATCATTACTTTAAATTTGTTTATTTATCTGTCTACTTACCTATCTTTCTGTCTGTTTGCCTATCTATTGATTGAGATACAGTGTAGAAAAGTGCTTCTGGCACTTCAAGTCATGCTGCCCAGCAATACCTCAACTTAACCCTAGCCTAATCACAGGACAATTTACAATGACCAATTAACCATGTGGTCACAGGGAGAACATAAAAATCCCCGACAGGCAGTGATGGGGCTTTAACCCTGGTCACAGGTGCTGTAACACATTGTGCTAACTACACTACTGTGTCACTATCTTCAAATATTTGAATATTTCTGTCTATTCTTGTGTCTCTATAGACTCTCGGTTCCATTTAGTTCCATTTCCATTCCAATTCTCCATTCTTCAGTGTTCTTCAAGGTGCTTTATTTGCTGAGTTAGATGTAAGCAGGATTTCTGTGATCTCACCAGTCTGTCTCTTTGAAGTTGACAGAACTTGGATATGATGATAATAATACTCTGCTTTTGATCAACAATTGAGGAAGCTCGTGGTAATAAGCAAGCAAACATGACTGGATAATATACCAGTCTGGGCTATTATGGCACAGTCTGGTCTGTCCCAACCTGGAACCAACAACAAATACATGACACAATCCAAACTGAATCCACTTACTTTACTTGGTCTCAATTAGGCTTGGGCTTGGAACTGAGGTCTCTTTTGGAACTTCCACTGAAGATGCCCTACATTGATGTAATGACAATATCAACAACTACCATTGTAACCATAACTATACAAGAAAGTTTCTGCAGTAGTTTACAATTTCTTAATTGGAAGAGAACAGAAATGTTCATTGAGAATGGTTCCATTTTGTCAGTATGTTATTAGGTAATTTTTCGTTTACCCAGTCTGCAGATTAATCATTGCCAGCATTGCTATTTTACCTTGAACTGTTTTAATGTATTGCAGAATTTCTTCTGCAACTTCTTCATGATGTGGTCATTAAATTCTGTTGCAGCAGGATGCAGTAGTGAAATTCTAATTGTTAGTTCACAAATTTCCTGCACCTCAGATCGTGCAGGTGGTCTAAATGTTTATGATAAATCCTGAGCAGCTGGTATGCAGTATAACAAATCCTTTTCCTGATGAAGTGCAATTCAGATGTCTGCATTCTGTCAACACCCTTTCTTGCCATTTCTTTTATATAAAAAATATTATACAGAGTACAGAGCTTTTGTACTCTGATTATTTTTTTCCCAAAAGATTGTTGTTTCGATCTTTGACATCATGCTATGAAAAGTGTTCACTATTCCTAATGTTGATCCTGCCTAAATTTTCTTGTATTCCAGCAGGCTCACCACGTTTGTGGTGGCAGCTGATCCAAAGACCACTTTTCACTTTCTAGGTAATAATTCATACATCTGGCCAATTGTTACAACATTCTAGGCCAACATTGTTTTCTTCTAAAATGTAAATTAAACATAATTGTTTACTTAACTCTATATAATGTTATTTTTCTTACCCTGCTTGAAGTATATATCAGCATTAGTATATGTCTGATTGAAGTTCAGCTTTAGAACTATGATAGTAATTTGTAGGTTTTCAAAGCCAAATTGGAGCTGTTAATGTTAATTCTGAGGCCTTTTAAAGGTTTTTTTTTTGCAACCCAGATAAATACAAAGAGAAAGGAAACATAAAGTGAGGCTCATACAAAATGCTGGAGGAACTCCATCACCCCCCCCCCCCCAACACTTTATGACTTTATGATTTCCGCAGGCATCGCACCCTATGCGATTCCCTTGCCCGCTTGTCCTTTCCCGCTAATCTCCCTCCTGGTGCTTATCCTTGCAAGCGAAACAAGTGCTACATCTGCCCCTACTCCTCCTCCCTCACTACCATTCAGGTCCCCAAGCAGTCCTTTCAGGTGAGATGGCACTTCACCTGCAAGTATGTTGCAGTCACCTGCTGTATCTGGTGCTCCCGGTGTGGCCTCCTGTATGTCGGTGAGACCCAGCGTAGATTGGGAGACCGCTTCACCGAGCACCTATACTCTGTCTGCCAGAAAAAGTGGCACATCCCTGTGGCCTCCCATTCCAATTCCACTTTGCATTCCCATGCCGACATGTCAATCAATGGGCTCTTCTACTGCTGCAAGGAGGCCACACTCAGAAAGCAACACCTTATATTCTGTTGGGATAGCCTCCAACCTGATGGCATGAACATTGAATTCTCAAACTTCTGGTAATTGCCCCCCCCCCCCCCAACCTCCTCTTCACCATTCCCCTTCCCTGCTTCCCTCTCTAACCTTATCTCTTTACCTGGCCATCACCTCCCTGTGGTGCTCCTCCTCCTTTCTTTTCTCCCATGATCTTCTATCCTCTCTATCAGAGTTCTCCTTCCTCCAGCCCTTCATTTCTTTCACTAATCAACTTCCTGGCTCTTTACTTCACCCTTCCCAGTCTCACCTATCACCTGCCACCTTGTACTTATTCCTCCCCTCCCCCACCTTCTTACTCTGAATTCTCCCCTTCCTTTCCAGTCCGCAAGAAGAGTGTCTGAAACGTCAACAGCTTACCCTTTTCCATGGATGCTGCCTGGCCTGCAGAGTTCCTCCAGCATTTTGGGTGTGTTGCTTTTGATTTTCAGCATCTGCAGATTTTCTTGTGTTTGTAAAATGTAGTTCCTGCTGCAGCTAAAATGTAGACTCTGCCAGCTGTTCAGAAAGGGGCTTCTCAGGTGGAGTTTTAAAAAGAAGGGTCTTGGCCCGAGACACTGACCTCTTAAGCCTTTTACTAAAACATTAAGGTGCAAAACTAGGTAATAACTTGCTACTTTTGGATGAAATTGAATAATATTTCATTGGAAAGAGTTGAGTGTTTTACTAGTAGAAGAATAATTGTATTCATCTCCTAGTTTCAACTAATCACTGGTGCTGGACCTGCTGAGTTCCTCCAGCATTATGTATGTATTCATTTGGATTTCCAGCATTGGCAGACTTTCTGGTGTTTAAAATGAACTCCTGCATAAAAGGGTGTGTTCACGTGAGATGAATTAGTCCATGCAACCTATAATCTGTAAATATCCCATGCAATTATCCACATGCAACACCCCATCTAATTCATATCTTTCAAGTGTGAGAACAGATGCTTGGTATGGGGTGGCTAAATATTCATGTGGTCAGCAGATGAGATGTGGCAGCATGACGGAGTAGTGAGAGTTGCTTTTCACAACTCCACCGACTTGAGTTTGATTCTGTTTGTGTAATTTATAGGCTCTCCCCAAGGCTGCATGGCTTTTTGCTTGGTTGCCTGATTTCCTCCCATGCCCTGTAGATATGCTGGGAGTTCAATTTGTTATTATTATTTTATCCTGGAGTAGGCCAGTAACAGGAGATATAATAGACATGTAATAGAGAAGAAATTGAATGAAAGTTAAGGGATGAGACTAGTGGGAGCATATTGAACTGGCGCAAACAATGGTCCCCTTTGTTGTGGTGAAGTATGAAAAAATATAAAATAAATAAATATGATAGAATTGTAGAATTAAATTCTTGCCTTCCTAGTCCCATTTCTGGAACCCTGTTATCATCTTCAATATTTATCACTTTATTTTGCTTGGACCAGGAATTAAATCAATGAATTAAATGCTCTTTTTATCAACTGAATTTCACAGGGAGCTACTTTATAGTTTAAAGTAAGACCTGCAGCAAACTATTTGTAGGTCACGTGACAAGATTTTCGCTGAATATTCTGATGTAACCAGGTTTCATAAAATTGGCACTGAATACATTTACTGATGGAAAATTGATGGCAGAGTTATTTAACAATGAAAGGTCAGGAGTTTAATAGCAGAGATTAGTTGAATCTAGGAGATGAATACAATTATTCTTCTAAGAGTAAAGCACTCAGCTCTTTCCAATGAAAGATTATTCAACTTCAGCCAAAAGTAGCAAGTTATTATTTATTTTTGCACCTTAATGTTTTAGTAAAAGTCTTAAGAGGATTGGATTCTGAAAGTCACAAAGAATTAGCTTTTTTACTGCAATTCAGACTGATTGGAATTTATTTATGAAATGTAATCGTCCAAGAAGGATTTTCCCAAAAGTTTTGAATCGTTCAAGAAGTGTTGTAAACATAGAAAGGTGAAATTTTGGTTCATTTGTTTAAAAGAATCATTTATTTTGTACAAGGCTGCAACAAAATATCACACTGCCCAAATTAAAACTAGTGATAAAACAGAGTCGGGTTTAATATCACTGGCATATGTCATGAAATTCTTTGTTTTGTGTTAGCAGTACATGATACAGTAATAAAAATATAAATAACAATAAGACATATATTTTAAATTAACTTGAACAAGTAGTACAAAAAGAGAGCAAAAAATATTGAGGTAGTGTACGTGGGTTTATTGTCCATTCAAAAATCTGATGGTGGACCGGAAGAAGCTATTCCTTGTGTCGAGTGTGTGTCTTCAGGCTTCTGTACCTCCTTCCTGATGGTAGCAATGATAAGATGGCATGTCCAGGATGATGGGGGTCCTTAACACTGGGTGCCACCTTCTTGGGGCACGATCTTTTGACGATGTCCTCACTGCTGCCTTAATGGAGCTGGTTGAGTTTACAACCACCTACAACTATTTCTGATCCTGTGCAGTGGCCCCTCATTATCAGATAGTGATCCAACCAGTTAAAATTATCGTCATGGTACATCAGTAGAAATACGCGAGACTGTTTGGTGTCATATCAAGTCTCCTCAAATTCCTGATGAAATATAGTTGCTGTTGTGCTGCCTTTATAATTGCATCAATGTGTTTGGCCCAGGATAGATCTTCAGAGCGGTTGACATCCAGGACTAGTTAACTTAGTAGTTAAACAATTCGAAACAAAGATGGAATGCTGGAATTACTCAGTATGTCAGTCTGTATATGTAGACAGAGAGAAATAGAATTAATATTAAACAGAATTTTTGACAGAATTGGGAAACTGGAGGTAAATCAAGTTTTAAGATGCGGAAAAAGATGGGAGCTGGTTTAAAAGACGAAGAAAAGTTGTTGATAATATGGATGTTAAACTATGTGTATAACTATGTGCACTAACCTAAGATCTTTTGATGTCCTTGATATCTAAACAAGATGATAGGAGGAAGACTAAGAAACAAAAGCACAATCTGGAAAATAATTAATAGAGAACTCCAGGTGGACCAGAATTTAATTCTAGGAATTTGAAATAATAATACTGGAAATCCTTCCAGAATTCTCATTAAGCTTCTGAAATATTTGTAATACTTAGTGACACAAATTGTAGTCCTGTTGTAGGATAAAAGAGTTTAGTAATTCCCTATCACAGTAGAACATAAATGGAATTTTAAAAAAATAACAAATATGGTTCCTGGAATGAGCGTTTTCACTGACTAGGAAGGTTCCCTTCATTTCTTTGATAGCATTTTATGGAGGTACTGGAAAAGCCCAGACTTTTAACTTCTGTTGAACTTAAAATGCAAGCTGAAGAAAATTGGATGTAGTAAAGATTTTATTGTTTACTAAAAGGGTTTCTTGTTTAATTTGAATTTTTCTCCTGATTAAGAGTTTAACCTCGATGCTTACTTAACAAGATTGTGTCTTAAACAAGCAGTGTTAGAATTATATTTCTATTTCTTTCTTAAATCCCATTAATGTTGTGATGTTTTATAATCGTGCCTATTTTGATTGTTTTATGATTTAGCATTGATTCCCAAACTATCACTTATTAGATCATGAAGTTAAGAGAATAGATGGACACAAATACAAAACCTTCAGAGGTATAGGCCGGGAACTACCATTGGTTTTGTTTATGCGAACGAGGGCAAATAAAGATATTTGGCAGCACTGTTGCTTTTAAATGTAGTCTTTTTGTAGTATTCGGGTACAGTTTGCCACACTGACAGATTGAGTTCATATTTAAGGAGAGGATAGAATAGAGTGTTTATAGCAGTTTCAGTTTTGTCAGAATTAGTTTTTTTTGCTTTTGCCAAATATGCATCCACTTCAGAAAAATACATTGCCTACTAATTTTTGTTTTTTTTTGCTAGGTTATTTGGGAGAGGCATTGAACTGACTGCTTATATCTATATCTGGGAGAACTTTAGACTCTATGTACTTCCTTGGAATTCGTCTTGGACTTGGTGGTTGGCATTTATAGGAGTTGATTTTGCTTATTATTGGCTTCATCGAATGTCACATGGTAAGTAGATACTGATGTTATTAAAGATTGTGTCATTTTTATTGCATAATATCTGCCACAATGTGTTTAAAACTAAATTGAGACTCTGTCCATAAAACTTAAACTACAGTAATCTTAAAGTAGTTGGATATGACAGTAATGTCATGGTTTGATGAACATAATCTAACACTATTAGATTAAATTACAAATCAGAACGGGCCATTTAGTCTACTTAGTGTTTGCTGGTGTTGCCTTACAACGTCTTGCTAGATCCTCTTGTGACAGCAGTCGTCTGTAATTGCCACTGGCAAAGAAACACATTTTTTGTGTGTATGATCAGAAATGCATTAAGCCAATGGATGATATCTGAGTACTGGGACATGGAAGTTCCTTTATGAAAATGGATGTTCCATAAGTTTATGATTGAAATCTCTTGTTTGGTAATAAGAGAATTAAAACGTTTGTCACTATGTTAGAAAGTCAAGACCCTGTGTGCTGAGAATGAATAAAATGTTTTGGGTAGAACTTGGAATTATGACAGCTGCATCTTGTCAGTTTTCAAAGCTATGTATTTTCAGCTAAATTAGTAAGATTGACAGGCACATCATCATAAGGTCAATGGTCCCTTAAAATATTAACTACAGGTAACCCTTGTGTTATGGGGTGTTTCATTTCTTAAAAGGGACACACTGCATCCAGGACTTTACATAATTAATAGTTCTGTCATCTGCACATGTGTCAAGAAATGCAGGTTGAAAAAATCAACTTGATTTTAATTTATTTACTTATTTCCCATTCAAATACAGTGATGCCATACTCAAATTTTGTATAGTGATTTGTGAATTCTGCAAGTGTGTATTTCTATAACCCAAATAGCCTTGACATGAGGTCACCTGTAATAACCACACTGGAGAGCAAATTTTTTCAAAAGTGTTGCTGCCTCAGAATTTTTTTTGTTTATGATAAACCGCTTGAAGCTCAACACAGATATGGAATTTGGAGAAACAAGAAATTAAGTTTTATTGAATATGATGCATTTAATTAAATATGATGCTGATGCTTTGCAATAGTTCAACTAAGCTAAAAATGTTTTGTTAATGATTTTCATTCGTACTCAATGGATGTGACTTCTCGCTTAAATATCCAATAATAATCAGCCAGGATTAATGGATTCCAGTTGCCCTGATACAGTTCCTCCATGGCAGCAATGTCCTGGTGGAACTCCTCACCAGGCTTGTCACTGACAGCACCAAGATTTGCAGGGAAAGGTATAAATAGGAATGCAGAAAATGAATCTTTAGTGACATGTTGCTCTTTGTGGTTTTGTATGCTTGAAGTATGTTGTCGACCAGCTGCATGTAATTTGGTACTCTGTCGTCTGAACCCTTGGTGCCTATGTGGCACATGGGGCCTCTTCGGTTTCTGGAGCGGTAAAGGTTTTACAGGGTAGGGTTGCGGGCCCTACGCCGCCCCGCCCCCCCCCCCCCCACCAACCTGGAGGACCAGGTGCTGTATTCATCTGGCCCTTCACCTGGAACCTGCCCAGCAAGGTTAAACCTACAGGGACTGAAGTCCCAGCTGGTATAGCTCCCAGGATCATTGAGGCACACAAACCTCCCCACCACGATAAGGAACAGCACATGGGGAGTTGCCAAGAATATTCTCAGCAATATTTTTCAATGCCTTCCATGTGATTTTCTCTGGTCCCACTAGAAGTTCTTCAAATTGCTTGTCATTGATGACCTGTTTGATTTGTGGACCAACAAAAATGCCTTCCTTAATCTTGGCATTAGTTATTCTGGGAAACATCTGCCTCAAATATCAAAATCCTTCATGGAAGCTTTTGTGCCTGGTGACCATAGATTCCATCCTTGCAGTCCAGAACCCAGTGATTCTGCTTTTGCCTTTGACAAACCCAAATCTCTGATTATGTCGTTTGAACTCAGATTGAGTTATCAGATGAGGCTCAATCAACATAAAGGGTTCAAAATCTGTATCAGTATCAATGTCATTATCCATTCCTGTCTCTTGCATCATGGCATCTTTGTCTGCCTCATCTAGACTCCATGTCTCTGGTGGCTTTGGTACTGGAAGACTATTGTCTTATGCTCCAGTTCTCATAGCTGAAGGGTATTCAATGGATTTCTTGTCTTTATGAAGAGAAACTAGGCACACTGCTGAGACAGAA
Organism: Hypanus sabinus; assembly: GCF_030144855.1. Classification (NCBI taxonomy): domain Eukaryota; kingdom Metazoa; phylum Chordata; class Chondrichthyes; order Myliobatiformes; family Dasyatidae; genus Hypanus; species Hypanus sabinus. The sequence continues at coordinate 96,824,186 of NC_082711.1, read as the reverse complement.
GTAGCAGTCTATCACATGATCCTTCTGCAGTCTATCATATGATCGTTCTGCTCTCACCATATCATCAGGACAGCGAACGGCATTGACTTCTGAGTACCTCTAAGCCAGGCTTTGAAATTAACAGCACCCGCTGCACAAGAATTATGAGGAGCCCAGGGTTTGTCTTGGTCACCAATCTGCACCCAAAGTAAAGCTCACTGGCTTTCTTAATAAGAGGAGTCATGCTTCGTCTTTGAGATTTATTCATGTACTCGCCACAATTATGATGTAAGGTATCGCAGTAGTTGCAACATTGGTGAGACATGCTGCTATTACAAATACTCCTGAAAATACAATTACTTTATTATAATAAGTAAATACAATATGTAGTGTGCATAGAGCATGTGCATCAATGTGATGACAAACCGATATACCCTGTACATGCAAATGCATGTTCTGTACACTTGCACAGAACAGTGTGTACATGATGCTTTCATAGCCTTTCTAAAACCTGTCCTGCCATGCTGTATCCATCCTGCCTAAGCATGCCCAGACAAGATAGAAAACTTTTCAGCTTATGTTGTGGGCAACATTTTAATTGATTTGAATTATGAATTGAAGTAACAATACAGGCAATTTCAAAAGTATTGAACACGACAGGGAAATATGATTTTCATGATCAGCAGCCCAAAATCCATGAGGTACTCAAACTATTCAGGAGGCAAAAACTTTGTTGTCAGGTGCTATTTGAGTTTACCAGTAATATTTGTCACAGTAATTATTCTGTTAATAGCTCTGTTAATGTGGTTTGTCAAGGAAAGTAAGGAGAGAACGGAACATTTTGTCTGTTTCCAACCTAATGCAGTAAAATATTACTCAACAACCCTTACAATATTTCTACAATTTATTAAATTGCTCATTAATCATTTTCATGAATTTTTGAAGCTCCTACTTGCAGGAAAGAAATTGGAAGTGCATTTATTACATTTTAAACCAGGCTATAGCAAAGGGAGATCATGCAGTTCTTAAACTCAAAGTAGTCCAGTGATGCCTGGCATTGTGAACTTCAGTTCTGAATGCTGTTTGCTTGTTTCTATTGTTTGTACGATTTGGTCTTTTTCTCTCTCTGCCCACTGGCTGTTTGACAGTTTTCTCCTGTTTTTAATGGGTTTTATTGGGATTCTTTGTTTTGTGGCTGCATTTAAGTAGCGCAAAGCATGATATGATGCCAGATGAGCAGGCTGTGGGCTGTGCAAACCATTTAAGAGGAACTCTTTGATTATTATGTTCTATTTTGTGCAGCTTCCCATCTTTCCCTGGAAAATCAAATGATTTTACAAAAATTACTGGTTACTTGAATAAATCTATTTTAAAAACAAGTAAGTTAATGACAATATTTATTAATGAAATGCATTTTAGCTCAAGTTGCCATTTTATTATCTTTATAAAGAAGCAAATGTAAGGTCTTTGGGATAATGGAGGTACCAGAGTATCTAACAGAAACCGTCTTCATTATACGAGAATGTGTAAACTCCACAGACAGTACCTAAGATTAGGACTCCTGAAGATGTGAGGTGAAGGCTGCTTCTTCATCAAAATGATTTCTTTCAGATCAGACATCAGCTGAAATAACTGAGTGTTGGAACGGTGAAAGGTGATTAAATCCTAGGTATACACATGGCATTCTTTGAGTGATATTCTTGAGGATTTAGCCATCATAATTTTGTCCTCTGAGAATAAGTATTAAGATTTAACACATTCATTTTACTTTGGTAGCACTAAAAGACAGAATCATACTTTATCTTGTAGACAAAAGAAAACCTTTAAGCCTTATTACTACAATGAGGCAATAGGAAGGAAACAAGTTCTGAAAATTCAGGTAGATCTTTTCCAAAGTTCTGACTTTGTCTCAACATTTTCCTCAGTACACAACTCACTGAGAATCCTTCCCTCTCTCTATCTTTGCAGTTCTGAATGAAAGCCATCTATTCATGATGGTCTTTTGGTTGTTGAATGGAAAGCTTAACGTATAATTCCACACAAACCCAAATCCTGAAATCTGAGACAGTCTGGGACTGTTGATTCATTGGTTTTGGGGCTGAGGTGATGCAGATATAGAGAAGATACTTTTATCCAGGATGCTGGACTACTGTCATTGTAAAGGATCAAGAGAATAGTATTGATTTGTACACGGCTATTGTATAAACTGAAATATTGTTTCTGGTTTGAAAAGAATACTTGTAATGATAACACAGCCTCAGTTGTCCTGGCAACTATGCAGCAACTTCTATTTTCTTGTTTGGATTCTGAATATAGACAGATTGAAGCACATACAAAAGAATCAAAAATGTCAGGAAGCAGTTTCTCCATCATACATGTGAAATTTAATTCTAAAATAACACCGCCATAGCCAAAATTGTGGTTCTGCATTGGAATTTATTTTGTGATAATATAGCAGCTGATGTAATATTTGACTCTTTGGCTACATGCACGTTTTTACTGATGTGCTTCGGTTTAAAAAATGTTCATTGCCAGGCTATTCATAAAAAAACAGACATTAAAATCTCAATACGAATCCTGCTTTGCTTATTGGAATGACTGATCTGATTTTATTTTTTTATTATGTTTTTGATGGATGGTAACAAGGTAAACTTATGATGATTTTATCAGATTAGCACAAAATGCAAGCACAAATCCTACCTGACTTCCAGCAACTTTTTCAGATGTAAGATGTTAGAAATCATCATTCTTTCCTTGCTATCAGGCTACCAAAGAGTTTTTATCGCATATTCATTTAAAGCTTTGGAAATTGTGTCGTTATTTCACTTATGCATTGCCACCAGGGCAGTCTCCTGGCATTGCAGGAGGGTAAATGGAGTTTCACTATATCCACTATGTCACTAGTGGACAAAAGGTCCTCACCCTGTTTGTCTCCATATGGCATATTTAGAATAGTGGTTTAAATTCATCAATGAATCGTCATGTCTAACTTTTTAATGAAACAGCTGTAAATGCAATGGCACTGCACAGATGATAAAGAAAGTACTTCACTGCCAACTATGACTGGAATTTTAGGCTGCAATTCCAAACTAAATAAACTATGTCCTGTTCTTGTGTTTCAATTTCCACAAAGTGGAATTCGAGAATTTTTCAGCACAGAAAGAGTCCACCGAAACTGTGCTAGCTCTCAAATAGTTGTACGGATTGTTTGTTATTCCATGATATGTATAGCATTCTCTCAAAAAGCAAATCAAATCAAATCCAGTTTAATTGTCATTCAAACCATACATGGATACAGCCGAATGAGACAGCATTTCCCTGGGGCCACGGTGCAAAAACATACACACGCATTCAAAATAAAGAGACAGGGGGAGAAAAAGAACATGGGGCACATAAGAAAACACATTTTCAGTCCAAGACCTGAGTGACAAGTCCCGCAAATTGATAGTTACTGGCAGTCTAGCCTGTAATTCCACCCATCCAACACTGGAAGACAGCAACAAAGGGAGAGGCTACCCCCAACTGAGCCCAGATGCCACGCTACAACACAAGCTACAGGATTTAGTCGTAGTCCTTGCTACAGTTAAGGCGACACTGCTGCCTTGCCACCTGTCTTACCACCAATCAAGGGAAGCAGGACAGGCAATTGGTTGTCTATCTGACTGATTTCTTTAGGGAAATAGGTTCTCAGTATAGGTGGGACCCTAGCATATAATCTGTCTGACTGCAAAATTGCCCTAGGCCGTGCACTCCACCATACCTTCTGAGCCATACTAATTTCGGTGAGTTTTTAAGTGAAGGGGAAATTTAATTTGACCTTAAATTAAGGTTTTTGTCCAGAAATATACTATAAAATAATAGAACTTATAAGGACTGTCCATATTTCTGCTAATACTAGACCTGCATGCAGTAATAAAGTGCAATTTCGATACCATCTAAGTGAAAACAAAAGTAAAATAAAGATCTTTAGCAACAAATCAGTTAATTGGACTTATTTGTACTGGAGGAGCCATTGATTATGAAATGTAAGAACATTATTTAACATGCCATTAACTAGAAAATACATTTATATGCTAACATGCTTTATACAAGATTAGACATCCTTATCACCCAGTACAGAAGCTGATGTGTTGAATAAAGCAGCAAAATACACAAATGCTGCCTTGGTTAGTATCAAATTGAATGTAAAACGAGTTTTTTTAATGAGATAGGGGTTGTCAAATTCAACTGTTTCTAAGCAATCCAAAAAAAAAAGAAAGAAAACCACTTTTGATTGTTGAAGCACCCATAATAATCATGATTCCTTCCAAAAAAATCATTAGTGCACTTTGAAATAAGCTTTACAACTCATTTACCATGGTGACAGCTTTTGGTATCAAATTACATTAATGCCTGAACCATATAGACATGGGTGGAGATGCTTTTGTTGTTCTAATTCGTGTCGTTTGAGTTACTCTTCAAAATTTCTCAGTCACACAATCAGAAATAGAACATTCGCATTGCAATTGCCTTGCATCACTGAAAGAAGTCATTTTCCAAAGCAGTAATGGTGAGTAGCAGAGGATGTTTGTTTAAGGTGATGAGAGGAACATTTAGGAGAGTATCAGAGCTAGATTTTTTATACGGAGAGTGGCAAGTACCTGGAATGCACAGTGGTAGAGCTTGATACAACAGGGACATTTTAAGAGACTCTCACATAGACACATGGATATAAAAATGGAGGGTTACGCACTGTGTAGGAGGGAAAGGTTAAATTGATCGTGGAGTAGGATTACAGGAATTAGCAAAATATTGTGGGCCAAAAGGCCTGGATTTTTGCTGAGACGACAGTTCTTGGTGAAGATGGTTTGGACCCAAGCGCTGGGGTATCTGAAGCAAGAATCGAGACATGGTATCTGGCAGTATCAAATGGCTATCCAAACTCTGGAGAGTTAGAGCGTGTAAATCTCAGAAGCTGGCACAGTTGGGAACATTTCATACAGTTCGTTGTACTGTTCCATGCCTATGTAAAATTCCTGTTGACTGTCCTTGATAAATCTGTGCCTTTATAAATGAGAACTTATACTAATCCTTATAAATCCAATGATTTTCTTAACACTGAAATTCAATTAACTGGCCTCCAGTCACTTTACTCTTTCTTCCTTTGTAGCAATCCTCTATTCGTCAGGCACTACACCTGTAGCTATGGAGGATTACAACTGTAGTTTGAAACTTTTGCGTTTTCTCCCTCTTTCACTTTGTCCACCCCATCGAATGTTTCCTCTATTGTCCATCCCATCCAACATTTCCCCTTTGTCCACCTTAACGCTAACATAAATATCATCCACCTCTTCCATGATATCAATGGCAAAATTTTCATTAAGCGCCATATCCGCGTTCTTCATATTCCTTCTTTATATGTTAATTATCTTCTTTATATGACAAACATATTAAAATACCCTTCTAATGCCTATTCATGTAAGAAATTTAGCACCATTCGTAGAGTACACTAACCAGAACATTTTGTGGAAATGAACAGAGATCTGAGGGTGCAAGCAATTTTTTTTTTGTACAGATTTTGGTATGACAAATCAACCCTTGCTAAAGATAATGTCGAATATGTAAATATTTAAATGTCTCTAATCTTTTGTGGCAATGTCACCTGTGTTGCATTCATTTGTATTACTACTAGTGGGAATTTAATTGAAAAATCTGATAATGTACTCAACAATACAGAAGCCCTTTTTTCATCTATGGATGCTCTGAGCTTTCAGAGCTGGGTTGTTTGTTGAGAACTTCGCTTGATGTTTTGAACCCACCCATTAAGTTGAGCCTTAATCATACTGCAGGTAAACAGGCCTTTTGACCCAGCACATCCTTGACAGTCTTCAATTATCTATTAGTACTGATCACAGAAACCAGCACCTTCTTTCCTTTCCTTTTATGCCTCATAAGTAAAACAAAAACTTTTCACGGTCTTTTGGCAGTAATGACCAAAGTGCACGCAATTGTTGGATACTTTGGCTCACACCACAGTTACTTTGTTTAGGCTCATACAATAAGATAGCAATGGAGCTTCAGGAGGTGCTGTATTAGATGGATGGATTGAATACAGGTTTCTAATAGCTGTAGTGTCCTACCTTCTACCCGTAGTATGTGTAAGAAAGGAATTGTGTACTGTATATAACTGAAGAAAACAATACCCATTGTTTGTATTGCTCATCTGCCTTATTTATTTCCCCTATTGAAATTAATCTTTATAAAAGGTTAGTGTGTTACAATTTCATAAATGTTCAACTTTATTTAGTTTTCCCTGATTGTTTGTACTGCAGCTTCATTACATTGCTTACATCTTGCAATCCAGCTCAGTGGAATAGTTCAGAGTAAACCAGCTGCTACCATCAACATAACTTTTACAAAGTTTGGCTTTATCACGTTGAACTTCTGTGACTTATATTAAGTGTTTCAGTGAATGCAGAAGCAATTAAGTGACACCTGTTTGCTAGTATACCTGCACCGTATTGTTAACAAAACATGTGGAAATGAAGAGCCTTGATACACCTGGTTTAACATTTGGAAGTATGATCTATAGCCTGTCGACTACTTACAATCTATTATCCTCAAATATTGATAATCTTGTGAAAATCCGATGTTGACTTTCCTGAGTCACCAGTGGGTAAATTCACTGCTTAGAATATTATTGAAGTTTAGGAACAGTGCAATGAATCTTGGGTGTCCTCATACACTAATTGCTAAAAGGAAGCATTCATATGCAGCAAGCAGTTAGAAATGTATGTTGAACTTCATTGCAGGCAAATTTGAGTTAGAGGAACAAGGATGTATTGCTGTAGCTGTGCAGAACCTTGGTGAGACTGTACCTCAGTTTTGAGTGCAGTTTTGATCACCTTCTCTCAAGAAATACGTTCTTTCCATGGTGGAAGAGCAATACGTATTCACTAGACATTATGCGATGGTAGGACTAATGTGTGGTTCAGCGTTAAATTCACTGGAGAATGCAAGAGTGAGAGGGGGATATATTGGGACCCTATATTATTCAATTAGGATTAGACAGACTAGATAGAGGGAGAATGTACCCAAGGGCTGAAGGAACCTAAATGAGATGGCATAGCCTTAAGGTATGGGGAAGAACCAAAGAAACACTGGCACTCAGAAGGTGGAAATCTGTGGACACCTCAATCACAAAAGGTGATGGAGATCATATCATTAAGTATTTTCAAGAAGAAGGTAGAATGTATTGCTTAATGCTAATTGCCTTAAGGGACATGAAAAGGAGGCAAGATACTCAATACGATCGGCAATGATAGTTTGAGTGATGGAACAATCCTGAAGGGTTGACTGTTTCAGTGCTGCTCTCATTTTCTCTGCTTCTGTGATCTGTGGGTTCCAAGTTTAGTCAATGATCTTGGCTGCCATCAGGGTCATTCCTTCTTAAAAGAACATCTACTTCATCTACACACAAAGATGCTGGAAATCTGGATTAGCACACTCAAAATGCTGGAGGAACTCAGTATGTCAGACGGCATCTGTGGAGAGGAATAAGCAGTCAGCATTTCAGGTAGAGACCCTTCATCAGGACTGAAAAGGAAGGAGAAAGAACTCTAACTAAGAAGGTGGATAGGAGTGGAAAGCTGGCAGGTAAGAGGTGACACCAGGTGCGGAGAAAATAGGTGAGTTTGGTGGGGGGGGGGGGGGTGAAGCAGACATCCCACCCTGCAAAAACTCATTTCAGGGAGGTAGCGCCATCAATTTGCGGGAGAGGTGGGATGTCTGCAGTAGAGTAGCTCCTTAGCAACTGGCCAGCTAGTTTAAATAATGTTAGCTATGCTCATGAACGGATGACACCTGTTAAACTCACCTCAACATGTCTCTTACATTTTAACCCACCATGGGCAATAGAAAAGTCACTGTTGCAAACAGTGCAGCGAGCAACAATGTCATTATTTTTGACTCCTATTGGGCAGGGGTACACTTTAGTGTAGTCTGGGGTGAAGTATGTTTTATATTTTCATTTTTTGGAGCACTCTGCCACGGCATGCTCTCTCGCGCTCTCTTCCTCGCTCTCCCTTTATCTCTCGCTCTCTCTGTCTCTCTCTCGTATGCACGCTCTCTCTCTCGCTCACTCTCAAAAAAATTGATTTCCAGGATATTATATATAATGTGTGGGTATCAGGGAGCTGCTATCGATATGCGGGAGACTCCCAGAACTCCCGGGAGAGGTAGGTTGTCTGGTGAAGTGAGAAGCTCCAGGTGATAAGTAGTGAAGGTAAAGAGCTGTGAGGTGAAATCTGATAGGAGAGGAGAGTACGCCATGGGAGAAGCGGGAGGAGGAGGAACGCCAGTGGTAGGTGATAGGCAGGTAAAGAAAAGATGAGGGGTAAGAGAGGAGCCAGAATGGGAAATGGTAAAAGAGAGAAGCGGGAGGAGAAGAAATGACTGGAAGTTCAAGAAATTGATGTTCATGCTGTCAGGTTGGAGGCTGCCTGGACGGAATACATGCCGATGCTCCTCAAAGCTGTGTAGGAGGCCATGGATCAACATGTCGGAATGGGAATAGGATTAAAATGGTTGGCCATTTAGAAATCCTTCCTGTTGCAGGCAGAGCAGAGCTGCTTGCCCAAGCAGTCCCCCAGTTTTAGTCAGATCTCACCATTGTAGGGGAAGCTGCACTGCCTGCACCGTATAGTAGTTGACACCGACAGACTCACGAGTGAAGTGTTGCCTCACCTGTAAAGACTGTTTTAGGGCCTTGATTGCTGGTGAATGGGCAGGTGTAGCGTGTGTGCCACATGCAGGGATGAATGCCAGGAGGGAGATCCTTGGAGAGGTGCAAATGGACAAAGGAGTTGTGGAGAGAGTGAACTCTGGAAAGTAGAGAGTTGGGGGGAGGGGGGGAAGATATTTAGATGTAGGAATCTCATTGAAGATGGCAGAAGTTGTAGAGGTTTTGAAAAGCTAACAAACAGAAATTTTGCCATGTCTGAAACCAGTAATTGGTTTAACAATATCTACATTATTTAGTCCAGGGATAAACAAGCTGAATCATGATTATAAATCCTCTCAGGTGTATTTGTCTGTTTTTGCCATATTTTGAAATACTCAAACTACTATTATTACTTTATAGAAAAATGTGTAGCAATATTGTAATGATGTCTGATCTCTCCTCAGCCCTCACGTTTTCCATCTATGCTATTGGTATCATTGAAAGCATTTTAGGGATTTGTGATGTCCATATCATTGGCTCATTGTCGGTGTACCTGTTGACTAAGAGAATCTTCAGAATGGTACTTGTATTCTTAGCTGCTAGATTTGTTTGTTGATTCACTTGATTTGTTGATTTAATTAATTTTAATTTTGTTTGTCACTTTCATTGAGATGAAAGATACTTCCACTTCTGCTTCCATTTTCTCTTGTGTAATATCTCCTGCTACTTGTTTTAACCAGGCTAATGTAGCCAGCAGAAATTCATTTTTCATTCAACAAGCCATTGCTTTTGACTTTGGCTCATGCTCTTCACTGGCATGAAATATGTCAAATTGATTCCTGAAGCACTATTGCCATTTCAGCATGTCCACAGGTCACTTGCTGACCCTTGGATTGCCAACTGCCTGGCCTTGGGACTGCACTCTGCGCCTCAGCTTGTTCCTGGTCGACTCGGAGTTAATTAGCATGGCCCATGTAACTGGGGGACTGGAAGTTGCTGTCTCCAGTCACAGAATGGCTTTGACAGCTGGTGACACATTGCCTCCAGCTGACTGGCTGTCAGCATGGTCACTGAAAGTAAATAATTCTGAATGAATTTGATACCAATAAACTATCTTAATATCACTTTTAAAATTTATTATTTTTTTCAAAGCAAAACTCTGAGTTAATTCTCATACACGCACAAAAATGAATGTGCTGTTTAAACTAACTGGATTAAATAAAATAACGTTTTAGTTACATTTCTTTTGGTTGTTGTCTCTTCCCATTCATTTCAATGGGCTGATTCTAATTTTGCCAATTTAGCTTAGCAAGGGCTCAGCAAGAGATTTTCCAGCCTGATGTGTCTTTTGGATTGCCTCCAGTGCCAGTATATCCTCACCTAAATACGGTGATCACTTCAGCTGTGGCAGACCTGTTACCCTATACAATTGTAACAATGCTTTCCTACTCCCCCAATTTAAATACTTTCACCAATTATTTAAATAGACAATAAAGGCCAATGTCTTTTGCCTTTCTGATCACTTGATGTACCTACTTGCTTTAGCTGAATCGTGCATAAGGACACCCAGATCCATTTGTACTCCACTTATGCTACGGTTGTGGATCAAGAGGTGTGACCCGTGGACCAGTGCTGCTGTGATGCAAGCCGAGGGCTGATCACCCCTGGCTGGGTCACCTGGGCGAAGGTGTCTGATGCCGAAAGACCCAAAGCACCCAGGTTACATCACTGATGATGTGTCCCAGCACACCCTAGGATGTGAGATTCCTCACACCCTGAGGAGACTGAAGTCTTTTAACATCTGCTGGATGATGCTGAGGATGTTCTACGAGGCTGTGGTGGCCAGTGCTATCATGTTTGCTGTTGTGTGCTGGGGCAGCAGGCTGAGGGTAGCAGACACCAACAGAATCAACAAACTCATTCATGAGGCCAGTGATGTTGTGGGGGTGGAACTGGACTCTATGATGGTGGTGTCTGAAAAGAGGGTGCTGTCCAAGTTGCGTGCCATCTTGGACAATGACTCCCATCCACTCCATAATGTACTGGTTAGGCACAGGAGTACATTCAGCCCAGAGACTCATTCCACCGAGATGTAACACTGAGCGTCATAGGAAGTCATTCCTACCTGTGGCCATCAAACTTTACAGCTCCTCCCTTGGAGTGTCAGACACCCTGAGCCAATAGGCTGGTCCACTGGGCATAATTAACTTAATATTTAATTATTTATGGTTTTATATTGCTATATTTCTTCACTATTCTTGGTTGGTGCGGCTGTAATGAAACCCAATTTCCCTCAGGATCAATAAAGTATATCTATCTATCTATCTATCTGTCTGTATCTCAGCATCATGTAATCTTTCTCCATTTAGGTAATACTCTGCTGCCTAAAGATTCCTCCTTTCCATCTTCAGAGTTTCCCACATTAGATTTCATTTGCTAAGTTATTTTCTGTTCAGTCATTCTATCTTCACCCTGCCTGATATCCCCATTGCAAGATGTCTTCCCTGCTATTTCCGTGCAATCCGCAAACTTGGAAACCACACACTGTCTCTCCTTGGCAACAAAAAGGATTTTTCTTGAAGTATTGAATTTACCATTGAATAATTTATGTGATAATAAATGATAAATCCATAAAAGAGATTGCAAGATTTTTAGATTGTGGTTCAGGAAAAGCATTCAATGTAAAACAAGTGGATAAGAATAGGTCAACAGAATATTGGGCATGATTTGTATTCATATATGCCTAGTCTGAAGTTCCATTCAGTATTTGGAGAGTTTGGCACTGTGTGAAGCATACTATTTGGTTGAGCTGTCTGCTGAAATGAATATAAATAGTGCCCTACTCGAAAAGTAGAAGAACTCTTCCTGACCAATATTTTTCTTTCTTTTGAGTGTCATTTAGAAACTTTGTTATTGGTAGTATTCCAACACTGAACTTGAAATCCTTTGAAACATTTTGAAGTCAAATACTTGCCCAAGACTGGGTAAAATCAAGTAGATTTCACACTAAGGTTGAGTTAGAGCCACAGAAAAGATAATCCTAATGTTGGAGCTGATTGTAACAATTACTGCATTCTCCTTGCATATTGGAAATGACATTAAGTAATTTTGAATCTCGAGTCTTGAATCTGTTGGGAATGAATTGCTTTGGTTTGCTGCATGTGTCATGGTGTCATGAAGATCTCTTCTGAAAAACTTGTGACGCAGATTTCACTGAGAAAGAATAAGTCATAAGTATAGTTTCATGAATGCAGTTACATAATGGTTGCACACAACAACAGCAATTCTTTTCTTCCCTTTGCCTTTGCCTCAACTGTGGTGTGACAGGTAATTCTCCTAACATAAGCAGTAACAAAGCACATGCAGGTTAGGAGGTGCAGTTACTGGAACTGATTTTGTATTCTATGCACTTTTTATGCTTAACATGCTGAAATAAGTCCTATTTTAACACATGGTTTTGTGAATTACGCATCTTTCTCCAGACTGTATGTTAAAGATTTAACATTTCAACATTTGCATTTGCCCTTTTGGAAATTGGGGATCCCTTTAAGCTTCACAATTTGTGCATAGTGAAACACTTCTGGGAACTGGCTCTTTCCATCATAGTTTTATTTGAGGTCTCTCCAATAAGCTCCAATACCTTGGCATCGATACTTCCTTGTGCAACTGGATCCTGGATTTCCTCCCTTGGATTGGCAACAATATCTCCTCCATGATCTCCATCAACACAGGTGCACCACAAAGCAGTGTGCTTAGCTATAATTCCTTTACAATTATAACTGTGGGACTGAGCACAGCTCCAATGCCATATTCAAGTTTGCTGATGATACCATTGTCTTAAGCCAAATCAAAGGTGCTGATGAGCCAGCATGAAGGAGGGATACTGAAAATCTGGCTGAGTGATGTCATAATAATGACCACTTACTCAATGTCAGCAAGACCAAGAAGCTGATTATTGACTTTGGGATGGGGACGCCAGAGGATCATGAGCCAGTCCTCATTTGGAGGATCAGAGGTTGAGAGGGTGAACAAATTTAAATTCCTATATGTTATTATTTCAGAGGACCTGTCCTGAGCCCAGCAATGTAAATGCAATTACCAAAGAAAGCGTGGCAGTGTCTCTACTTCCTTAGGAGTTTGTGGAGAATCAGCATGACATCTGAAACCTTGACGAACGTCCATTGATGTGTGGTGGAGAGTAAATTGACTGGCTGCAGAACAGCCTGGTATGGAAACAATGCCCTTGAATGGAGAATCTTACAATAAATAGTGGATATGGGTAAAGCCCTCCCAACAATTGAATACATGGACATGAAAGACTGTTGCAAGAAAGCAGAATCCATCATCAGAGCCCCTCTCCCCCCTCCCCCGCACTACGCAGGACAGCTCTCATTTTGCGGCTGTCTTCAGGAAGAAGGTACAAGAACCTTAGGATTTGCATCACCAAGTTTAGGAACAGTTATTACCCTTCAACCATTAGGCTCTTGAGTAGAGGTGATAACTTCATGCAACTTCATTTGCCCATCATTGAAATGTTCCCAAAGCCAATGGACTCACTTTCAAGGACTCTTAATTTCATGTTCTCTATTTATTGCTTATGCATTTATATTATTGTTTCTTCTTTTTGCATTTCCACAGTTTATTGTCTTCTGCACTCTGGTTGAAAGCCCTAGATTGGCGACTCTTCTGTGTTTCTGTTATGGTTACTGTTCTGTACATTTTTTTGAGTTTGCCTATTAGAAAATGAATCTCAGGGTTGTAAATGGTGACATGTATGTACTTTGATAATAAAATTTTATTTGTACTTTGTACCGTGTTTATAAGCTGAAAGTTGCACATTACTCAAGTTGTAGTAGTTGCCCATCTACTCATACATGAATTAATAGTTTTCCTCAAATTTATTCAATACAAAAATATACATCATATTTTTAATAAATTGTAATTTAATAGTAAGTAATTTTCTCAGAATCCATGCTCATTTAAGATACTCGTCATTCTCAAAATATTAACCTTAATTTGACCTTAAATTATTTTTAAGGCATTCATTCAGCTTTGACAGTTTCATATGGGATACAAGCAGTCAAAATAGCCATGAAAGTCACAGAAGCAATGTTGCTTAAGAAACCTAATGAAGTGTATCTGTGCAGATCTACAAAGAAATTGCCTCCATCATCAACATGAATCTGAAACAATTTCAGATCTCTTCAGTTCTTACCATGTAGGGATTTCTGGATGTTGTCATTGCCCATGTGTATGTGGTACAGGTCCTAAAATTTATCTTTTGTGAATGCTGCTTTGAGTATGCGAATGGGATTGATTCACAGTGCCTTTTACTGATTTCCTGTGAGTCTAACCCTTGTGTTTAGGAGAGACGTCTGTGCATGTGCCTCAAGCTCCATTTCATGCTGACAAATCGTGCTTAAATTGAAAGCGTGGGAAGAAATGACCAGGATCTCAATACATTTGGATGTAGCTTATGTTTGTAAAGACTCCTGGGAATCTAAAGAGCTTTTTAGGTACACTTCAGAGTTGACAATAACTTGCCTCAGGCAATATTACATTGCATTGGCTCAACACCATTTTTCACACCTATAACTAGAAAAATAAAGTAAACATTTGCAGACTATGGGGAATGAGAAAGGGAATGGAGCCAATTAGATTGCTCTTTCAAAGTGTTGGTGTAGGCATCTGAATATATGCACCAGGAGTAGTAGTAGATGATTGACCTAAAGCCTGCTCCACTATTTATTAAAGTCATAGATAGCTGATCTGACTGTAACCTCAGCTCTGCATTGTTGTCTTTTCATAGCAATCTTTCATCGCCTTTCTTTTCAAGTGTCTCTCTTGAACATATTTAAAGACTCTGTTTTCCCCTCCCTTTAAGGAAGAGAGTTCCAAAGAACCATGACCTTCTGAAGAAATACATTTATCTCATCTCTGCCATAAATGGGCAACCTCCATTCAGCAACTGAGAAACAGCTTCTTCCCCTTTGTCATTAGATTTCTGAATGGAACATTAACCAGTGAACACCACCTCATTATACTCTTTTTTTGCAATTTTAAGTGATTTCATGCCTTTTGCACTATAGTGCTGCTGCAGAACAAATTTCATGCGATTTAAATCAGCGATAATAAATCTAGTTCCGATTCTGAGCATTCAAACAGTCATATTTTGATCCTAATTATTAAACAGTGATCCCTAATTCCAGATTCTTTTTTTTTCAAGAGAAAAAATCTTCTTCATTTACACCCTATCAGAATTCTTCAGGATGTTGTTTTCAAATCAATTCCCCTCCCACTTTTTTTAAACTGAAGTAAATACAAGCATTGTTAGTTCTGACTTTCCTCATTGGGAAGTGCAATTATTTGAAATATTGGTTTAACAAATGTCAACTAATACCATGTCTGACTATCCTTTCTTGAATAAGGAGACCAGTGCTGTATGTAGTACCCCAGGTACTCAGTATAATTGATGCATAAACTTTTGTTATTTTTGTATTTCATTCTCCTGATAATAAATGATGTCTTGTCAACTTTCTCAATGATCTGCTTTAACTGCAAATCAACCACTTTGAATCATTCTTGAGGACAGCCAGATCATTCTGCGTCTCCAATATAACACTGTGTTGCTAATATCATGTATTTTTAACTTCTGCTGCTGAAATCAACTTTTTCACATTTTCCCACACTATACTTAATTTGCTGCATCTTAGCCTACTCAGTTAATCTATTTATATCTTTTGTAGCTTCTGTATATCCTCTTCAGAATTAAAATTCC
The DNA here is from genome assembly GCF_030144855.1 of Hypanus sabinus. Classification (NCBI taxonomy): domain Eukaryota; kingdom Metazoa; phylum Chordata; class Chondrichthyes; order Myliobatiformes; family Dasyatidae; genus Hypanus; species Hypanus sabinus. Next base: position 96,808,728 of record NC_082711.1, on the reverse strand, counting down.
AACCCATGTTTGTGTTGTCAGTAAATTTAGCGAACATTCCTTTGGTGCCATCATCCAAGACATCTCTCTAAATTGTAGGATGTTGAAGCTTTGGCATGAATCTATGTGGCAAACCACTTGGTAACATTTGCCAACCAGAAAAAGACTCCTCTGTTTCTTGTTGACCAGCCAGTCTTTGGCCACACCATACCAATATGCTACTACTTACACCATGACTAGCCGATTTCCCAATTTGTATGTAAGGTTCTGTAATTTCATTTTCGTTCTGTATTTACTTAATTTTAAGCTCTCCGGGTATGATGGTAGGATGTGAACCTGTGGATCAATAATGCGGAACTCTCAGTGACTTAACCATGGTACTTCTGCAACCAGGTCACCAACTCCCTTTGAACGAAAGAGATCCATACACTAGCAATGGTGGGCACAGAGGAGAGGGTCTGTGTTGGAATGTAACCTGCTCCTCACATTGGCATGACTGAACTCCACTCCTGGATTGGCAACTTGGTAAACTGGCTTATTACTGTTCTCTGTACTGTGGTACAGTTAAAATCTTAGGATGAATTATTGGGTGCAGGTAATAATGATGAAGGTCAGAGTGATGGTAACTTTCCAACCCAACATTCCACACGGATATGCTGTAGGTATAGATGTGGGAGTCAGGAATTGTGACCTACACAACACTGTTAACTTGCAATTTTTTTGCTGAATTGTCAGCTGAAGAGGAACGTGTTTTGTAAAAAAAAATCCAACTTTCAGTATCCAATAGCTTTTACATTTTTTTTCTGTTTGAAGTTCAAAGTAAACTTATTATCAAAGTACATGTATGTCATCATTTCCAACCCTGAGAGTTGTTCTCTTGCAGCCATACTCAGTAAATCGAAGAAGTACAATACAATCAATGAAAGGCCACACCCAACACAACGGACAAGCAACCATTGTGCAAAAGATAACAAACTGTGCAAATACAAAAGAAAAAAAAGTAATAATAATAATAAATAAATAAGCAATAAATGTCGAGAAAATTAGATGCAGAGTCCTGAGAGTGAGTCCTTAGGTTGTGGAAACAGTTCAGTGGTAGGGCGAGTGAAGTTGAGGGAGGTTATCCCCTCTGGTTTAAGAGCCTGATGGTTGAGGGGTAATAACTGTTTCTTAACCTGTTGGTGTGAGTCCTGAGGCTTCTATACCATCTTCCTGACGGCAGCAGTGAGAAGAGAGCATGACCTGGGTGGTGGGGGTCCTTGATGATAGATGCTACTTTCATGTGATAGTGCTCCAGGTAGATGTGCTCAATGGAGGGGAGGGCTTTACCCATGATGGACTGGGCCATATCCACTACTTTTTGTGGGATTTTCCATTCAAGAGCATGGAACTCCAGCTGCTGTCAATGTTTTTCAGTATTTACTTTCAATTTAACTCTCAGAGAAATCACAGGGGTAATATTTTAGTCCAATACAACAGTAACATTTTCAAAAAAATCAAATAAATGCCTTTCATTTTGAATTTTAGATTCTGTGAAATTCTATTATGCGCAGATTCTGTTGCAGTTTACAAGAATTTGAAAGTGCCAGATGTAACCCCAGTAATTAATATAGAAGGGAGATAAAGCACATTTTATTACAGTCTCATATCAAGAGTATAGCAAATGTTGATATCTATTATTAATGAAGTAGTAACAGTGCTCTTTAAAAATAAACTTAGATTAGGCAGAATCAATCTGGATATGGGAGAATAAAATCATGCTTGACAAATCTGGTGTTTTTTAAATTGTAATTTTAGTGAGGTGGTTGTCCAACGTGTCCATAAAGGACATAAAGGACCTGTGTGCAAGAGGTTGTAAAGTGGGACTAGGTGAGAGTAAGAGTTTGGCACGGACTAGAAGGGCCGAGATGGCCTGTTTTCGTGCTGTAATTGTTATATGGTTATAAGTGGGAAGATCATTGCACTGGGGCAGTTCTGCTCTGTCAGCCTCAGAAGTCCAGTACAGTGGTACAAATAAACTTCACAAACTGGGGTCTTCCGTGGTTGCACTGGATGACCATGATGCCTTGTCATACCCCTCACTCTCTATGGAGTGTTGTAGTAGCACCTTTCTGGCTGTAGATCTCATCTGCCCAGTCCACCAGAGCTGACTTTGCATGTCCCAATCCCGCTGGGGTATGAGGCTGCCGGCTACGCTCACCTGGTTTAGCCCGATTGTTGAAGCGGTGTAATAGGATGTGGCTGCTGTCACATGCAAACAGCCACTTGGAGCTGCAGGTGAGAGCTGAGTGTTCGGTGAGTGAGCTGCCCCGGAATGGACACGACAAACCCTTCACCCCAGGTGCAACTCCTCCCTGGACACCCCATACACCCCATTTTGTAACTAACATAATAGTTAAGAGTGAACCAGTAAACGTAATGTATTTGGACCTTCAGAAGATCTTCAATAAGATGCCACACAAGAGAACATTAGACAAAATTAGAGTGCACAGTTTTGGGAATAATGTGTGAAGATGGATTGAGAATTACCTAATGGACAAAAATTGGAGTTGGAATAAAAGGATTGCTTTTGGTTGGGAGGTAGTGACCACAAGAGTTTAATGCCATAAATCAATGCGTGGAAGAGACGATCACAATTAACAAAATAAATTGGTAGTGTTAACTGTGAGAAAGGTGCAGAAAGATAAGGGTATATTAAGTGAATGGGAGAACATGTGGCAAATGGAATATAATGTGGAAAAAGTGAGATTAATCATTTTGGTAGGAAAGTTTGTGCAAAATTCATAGATGTTCATAGGGTTTTTTATGTAAGTCACTGAAAGTTAACACCCAGGTACAGCAAGCAAGTAGGAAGGCAAACTGTAAGTTGGCTTTTATTGCAAGAGGATTTAAACAAGAGCAGAGACATCCTGCTGTAATTGTAGAAGATCCTGTTTAGACAGCAGCTGAAATATTATATTTCAGTCTGGTTTCCCAATTTGGGAACTAATATTTCTGTGATAGATGAGGATCAGAAAATTTACCCCAGGTCAATTTCTGTGATGATGTGTAAATTGAAGAGAGATTAAGTGGGCCTTTATTTTTCTTCTGTTTGGAAGAATGAAGGATGATTGCATTGAAATATTTAAAAAAACTTTCATGGATTGATAAGGATGATGCCTCTACCGTCTGTGATAACAGATGCAAAATAATGGTTCAGTCATCCAGGACTGAGGTGAGCAGAGGATAGTGCATTTTTGGAATGCTCCGTTTGGCAGGGTTGCAGATATTAGCTGATTGAGTATATTTAAGACAGGTTAACGGTTCTAGAACTATAAAAAGGAATCACTGGACTAGTGGTATTAAGGTAAAAGGTCAGTTGTGATCCTTTGAGTGGTGGAGCAGCTGAACAGCCAACTTCTGCTTTGGTTTATTATGTTAAAGAACTCTGGTGGAAACACATAGGGTAAAATATTGCTCTAAAAATGACTAACCACTATTTATACAATTTGCAGGTAAACTTCCTTCACCATTACTGATGTACACAGACATCTGCAGATACGTGTACAAATACCTGCATGCATGTGCAAGCACACATAAACACACACACACACACACAACACACACACACACACACACACACACACACACACACACACAATTTTGCTGTGATATTACAGAAACAACAAAAAAGACAGCAAAATGCTTTGTATCTTAAAATTCATAAAATATGAAACAAAGTAGATGCACTGATAGTACAAACCAAATAAAATTAGTATGATTTGGTTACCATGGTTGCAGACATGCCTGCAGAATGACATAAGATGAGACCTGAACATTCAATATGACATAACATTTAGGAAGGATAGGGACATTGGAAAGGTAGAAGGGTGTCTGTTAATTTATGGTCATAATGTCTTATTTTTCTAAAGTAGCTTCTCTGGACTTCTTTCCACTTTGGTTTGTGTGTTCCATGGTGACTGATGAAACCAAAGTGGGACCTGCAGGCTCTTCCCAAAGGCAGGGAAGAAAGTGGCTAGCGATATGTAGGTGGTTCATTTGCGATGTAGTGTATTTCTTCTACTACTTCCATGGGGCTTGTGTGGACTCTCAGTACATGGCCTGAGTGCTGAATGCTCCTTTTCATTTTGAAAGGCCTTGTGTCCAGGATTCCCAGTGGCATTTGGGCACTGGGGAGTGCAATTTTTCAAAAGAGCCTCTCGGTATATAATTGAAACTTTTTCTCTGTCTGCCTTGTTATTGCTATTTTGATGTCTTATCTGTAGATTGCCTGATTCATTGAAATATCATGCTCTTTTTTGAATGATCTAACAGTGCTTATACTTGGCAACAATTCTGAATAAACATTATACCGTATGTTTGAGGGAAGCTCTTGACTGTAGTAGTAAAGGGGACCATACTTCACTGGCAGCTTCAGTGTATATTCATGCAAAATGTCTGCAAACACAACAAAAGATGTAGTCGAAGATGGGGAAGGGGTGAAACAATGATTGTGGTGAAGGTGAGGTTGAAACTGCGTGATATCTTGATATCAAGTTCTGGATCATGATGCCTATTATGAGTCCTGTCTAGTGTTGTCCAGATAGTGAGAATGCAAACACAGTTGTTGTCAAATGGCCAATGACAAGGTAGTAAGCATCCTTCTTGATAAGTCTTTTTATGGGACAAGCCGGTTCTTACACTGAGGCAGCAAGTGAAAAATAAAAGTTTGAGATTGACTTAACACCGCCTCTGACCATGCCACTGTCAGCCACCCCATGATGAGAAAACTGGACATCTGAGGTCATTTTCAGAACTGTGGTGGAAACTGCCAGCCAACTTACCTACCATGCAATTGTTTGAAAGATAGACCTATATTTGGGAATTATTATTTGCTCTATACCTTTGCAATGACCTTTTTGGATCAAAGAACTAATAGATGGAATGGACTGAGGAATAAAATGAAAATTAACAGAAGTTTAGCTTATTAATATCTGAAAACACTGATTAGTGAGTGTCTGCTTTAGCTCTGAGACTACTGTGACTCTTTCCCTGTTGAATGACCCAGGTCAGTTTGGATTGGCAAAGGCATCTGCTCTATTGTCTCCATCAGCACATCTGCAGCATAAGGCTGTCTGCTCAGCCCCCTGCTCCACTCGTTTTTCAGTTATGACTGTGAGGCTAAGCACAGCTCCAATGCCATATTTGAGTGTGTTGACGACACCACTGCTGTTGGCCGAGTCAAAGGTGGTGACAAATCAGCATATGGGGGAGGGTTGAAAATCAGGCTGAGTGGTGCCACAACAACAGTCTCTCAGTCAATGTCAGCGAGACCAAGGAGCTGATTATTGACTTCAGGAAGAGGAAAGTAGAGGTCCATGAGCCAGTCCTTATTGGAGGATCAGAGGTGGAGAGGGTCAGCAACTTAAATTCACAGGTGTTATCATTTCAGAGGATCTATTCTGGGTGCAGCAAATAGTAGATACTGTTGTGTATTTAATATTTCAGTAATATTTGAGTAATGTTGTCTGTATGTTGTTTGATCAAGCTTTCTTTTTCATTTAAATAATTCATTACCCATTATATATATAAATTTGTGAATTGCATGCCTTGCTGGAAGTAAATACAAAGTTGGACTTGCAGTTTGAACTCCCATGTCTTCCTTTCAATTAGTTTAATATCTTGAAATTACAAAACACAACAGATATGGCCCTGTCCATCACCGGTAAAGCCCTCCCCACCGTTCAGCACGTCTACAGGAAGCACCATTACAGAAAAGCAGCATCCATCATTAGGGACCCCTGCCACCCAGGCCATGCTCTCTTCTTACTGCTGCCATCAGGAAGAAGGCACGTAATCCTCAGGGCCCGCACCATGAGGTTCAGGAGCAGTTATTACCCCTCAACCATCAGGCGCTTGAACCAGAAGGGATAACTTCACTCAACTTCACTTGCCCCCTAACTGAACTGTTTCCACAACCCATGGACTCACTTTCAAGGATTTTCATCTCGTGCTCTAGATAGTTATTTCCTATTTATTTATTATTTTTTTCTTTTTGTTTTTGCACACTGGTTGTTTGTCCTGTTAGATGGAATCTTTCACCGATTCTATTGTGATTCTTGGATTACTGTGTATGCCTGCCAGAAAATGAATATCAGGGTTGTATGCAGTGACATGTATGCACTTTGATAGTATATTTACTTTGAACTTTGAATTTAGGTAATTATTTATTTCAGGATGAAAATGTGCACTCAGTACAGGACAATAAAACTCAAAGCAGAACGATTAATTTCGTTGTATCTGGTTTACGGATTACTTGTTACCAGCAACCCCTTATCCTTCATAAAACAGAACCTTCGACAGAAAATTTCTCGCGGTGATTAAATCTGCAAACACTCATGCCAGTTGAAGAGCTTAAAAGCTTAGATTTCGACAAAAAATGTACAGCTGCTTCAATGCACATTTAACCTGAAGTCCAGGTTGCCTGGAAGGGTATTAAGACGGTGTTGCATCTGTATACGTCTGTGACTAATTTTTGGAAAACAAAGTGCGAGTTTAATTCAAGACAGAAACTTTGTTTTATAGAATCTTTAACGTATGGTTGGCTGAAGTACAGAAAACAACGGCTACCCATCTGAATTAACTATTGAATATATTGTATATGCCTGGAGGTATTTTCCAATTTATAAAATGAAAAGTGCTGTGTGATAGTGGCATTTCATTGTGCTCTATTTCTGAATTTTGGAAATGGAGCTCAATGCATTGCTGTTCTGTAGTACTTGTATATTAGTGCAACTGACTGTTTATGGCTTCCAGGTATAGTTCTTTGCTTAAGTTTTTCTAAATTTCTGTTTATTCAGTGAATTTAAGACAAAAATGTTTCAATTACTGAACCTCCTTTCTTTAGAACTCAATTTTTAATTGTGGAAGAGGAAAATACTGAACTGGATGTGTTATTAAACGGATTGTTGTACCTTTCCACGCCTTGGGGTGCATCGGGCAGGAATCATGCTGTTTCTGTAGCATTTTGTCTGTTTTTTCTATGAGGCTGAGGCGATAGCTCGATGCTCAACCCCGCATGGATGGAAAGCGTGCAAAGAGGTGGCTGGATTCAAACTAGGAACCGCTCGCCTCAAAGTCCATTGCATGTGCCACTACACCACCGGCTGGCCAATTGAACTAATTGTGCTGGGATAGTTGTACTTATTTTGAAAACAAAAGAAAGAGTTAATGAAAGAGTCTGTGTCCAGAAATTGGGAAGAGCTATGTCACTTTGCCGCTTCTCTGGCAATCCATTGCTAAAGGATCCAGGCATACAGCAAAGCAGCATTTATTTAAATAACGTTCTTAACTTTGTGAAAAAGATCCTGTGCAGTTTGCAGGAATGTTGTTAAGCAAAGGAAGAAAATAAGACAGAGAAGCTGAGAAGTTTAGGGAGAGTCAGAGCCAAGAACCTCAGCAACTGATGGCACAATACGCAGGTAAAATCAGGAAGGATCAGGAGACTAGAATGAGAACAATACCGTCATCTTGGAATTTTGATTGGAATAGACAAAATGTCAGTGTTCTAGGTTAGACTGAGAAGGGATTTTTAAAAAAACACAGAATGGGCATTTTAAAATCAATTTGTTGCTTAATCAGGAAAAGGAGCAAGCACCAGTCTGATAGGAGAATGAGAATTAGTGTGATTTAGGGTATAAGCAGAAATTTTGGTTAGACTCGTGCTTATGGAGAATAGGAGGAAGGCCATCTGGGTTTTGAATTACTGTCTAGAAATAAGGCATGGAAAACGGTTGCATTAGCACATGAACTGAAGGAGGGGTGATGTTTGTTACAGAGGTGATGATGCAGATACAAAGCCCAAAGTGCAACTTGTGGCGATAACTTTGTCATTGGTTTGACTTTGCACCAGATGGTTACCAGGGAGAAGGTTAAATTTCAAGTTAGAAACAGTTCTTTTTCACTGACTGGAAATGATAAACAAGTTGTCTTCATGTCTGGCTGGAGGAAATTCCCTTATTGCCTAGAACTGAATGTGAAAGAATCAGACAATTAAGAGAGGAAGATGTATGCTGTGGGGACTGTTTGTACTTTGTCTTGATGAAGTCGAGGAAGGAATGGAAGTGGCAGGGGCAAGTGACAAAGTAGCTCCTGGATTCTTTGCACCTTTGGGAGATGGGGAAGAAGAAAGTGGAAGAGCTTTAATTTGACAGCTTTCAATAAAATGTTGAAGATGTGAGTTGTTTGCTGTTATCATGGTATTTAGCTGTTTTGATGGACATGAGCTTGATGTGATCCAGTGAGATCTAATGATGTATGGTAAGAATGGCTGTGTACCATATCCATTGTGTTGTTATTTGTGTTGGCATTGGTTGTCCCCTTCAGGACAACTGAAACTAAAGCTTACATTTTGATTAGAATTTTAGGGCATTCTATTGAGAGAGGTAGGTAATGCCCTTCAGCCAGATAAATGACACTGCTGAGCTGAGGGTACGTGACTTTGTCCTACTTCTGTATCCATGTTGTACCTAAATCGTTCTCTGTGTTGAAACGCTACCATTCATTTTGCTGAATGAATAATCCACTGTGATGGGGTCATGAATTTCTACATAGATTCCTGTATTCCTGTTCCTTTCCTTTAAAGGAATAACAAAACTGTGGAAATCTTTCCCCGAATTTCCTCTCCTTGTCTTTAGGGGCTTGAAACCAGTGTCTTGCATGTTCTTGTCCTCTCATCGAATACCTAGCTCACGTTTACTTCACTCAGAACTCAAAATTATAATAGTCGATGAAATACTTACTGTAGTAATCCCTGCAACCAAAATCAATAGTGATAAGCTATTTGCACAGGAGCATTTAGATGTTTGAAATGATCACAGAGATGCAAGTAACTGCAGTTACTGGAAATCTTTAAGCCTGCGCATTCAGACAACTTCAGTCTCCACCCAGCTAACAGGAGTCACCTACTGCTTGTTTCCAATTTATCATCTACGTTCCTTGTTCACTCATATGAACCAGCCAACCTCAACCAGTTGCTGCTAGGCTTCAGTTATCTTGTTGCCCTGTCGTATTAAATTCCTTTCTCTCTTGAATTGTGCCCCCTCGTGGCAAGTTAATTTGCAGTTTATTAAATTTATCGCTCACCGCTAAGTCATCTCCACCACCCATGTTTGGGTAAAGCCTCCTTAACATTTCGTGACAGGAGGAGCGAACCAATGATTGATCCAGCAGAAGCCGTCTGTCGACATGAGCACACAATCCAGAAGCAGCAGGAAAATGCTGACCCTCTGCTTGTGGCTCTCAACCAATACTCTATCTTGGTACAGCAACCCTATGCCGGTCAACCACCTCCCTCAGAGCCCGAGCGCTTCAGCGGATCCCCAACCTAATGCTGCAACTTCCTGTCCCAGTGTAACTTCCACTTCAGGCTCCAGCCATCTCTGTATGTTAGTGACAAGATTGCCTTTGTCATTTCTCTCTTGACTGGGCTAGCTCTGACTTCAGGGCACCGCTAACTGGGCCAATGAAACCATGATTTGCAGGCAATATGAAGATTTTTCCACTGAAATGCACTGGGTTTTCGATCATCTGGGAAGTAGAAGGGAGGCTCCTGTTCAGTGCTGGAGTAGACGGTAGAATTCAGGATCCTCATGGCTGGAATTTGGAAGTACTGCTGGCCCTTTATCATCATGGTCTCTCAGAGCACTTGAAAGATGAGCAGTCTCCCCCAGACAATTCCCACCAAGCTCATTACTCTGGCCTTCTGAATTGACAACCAGCTTATGGACTGACCCTCCAAATCATCGGCTAGAGCTCCAGTTCATTTTCCAGTATCCTCATTATTAACACTTCCAGAAACCATAGAGTTAGAGACAGCTCCCTTAACTCCCCAAGAGCATGAGCTTAGGTGGAGAAACAACTTGTGTGCTTACTGTAGAGCAGCCAGTCACCAATTCATCAAATGCCTACTCTTTCTGGGAAACCATCCGATCAGGTGGAGATGAGGGGCCTTTTATATACTAAGCTCCCCGGTCCTTCGTTCCAGTACCAAAGCTGATTCACTCTCTCTATCCTCTTCCACACCTCAATGATCTTATTCCCACAGGAGACTCTGGTGGATTCTGGTGCAGCAGGCAACTTTCTGGAGCAGGCTCTGTGTATGGAACTTTACTGAGCCTTATAATCACCCCTTCTCCACCATGCCATTGACAGACGTCACTTGAGGCCTGGGATGGTCAGAGCACACACACAGCCTGTGCACACGGCCATCGGAGAGGGCTACAAATCCATCATATTCCTCCTGATTATCTCACACAACACTCCTCTCATCTTGTGTTATCATTGGTGCTCCGCTCATGACTCTCACTTCACTTGGTTACCTGGTCCACTACTGAGATGGGGAGCCACCTGCCTCACTACCTGCCTGCAACCTTAGTGGACCGTACCACATAAATCTGTGGAGATGGAGGAGACCCTTGACCTCACCAAACTCCCACAGGACTTTGTCATCGCTATCGCTAAAAAAGAGGCCAGCACCTTGCCACCTCACAGCCGACATGCATGATTGACCTCCTCCCGGACACCACACCTCCCTGAGGACATCTGTCCTCCCTTGCCCGTCCTGAGAGCCAAGCCATGAATGACTATGTTGCTGAAGTACTACAGCATGTCTTCATTTGATCATTCCAGTCCCCAGCTGGTGCAGGATTCCTCTTTGTCAAGAAGAAACATGGGAGTCTTTGTCCCGGAATTGACCGCCATGGATTGAACAAAATCACCATTAAGAACTGGTACCTTCTCCCCTTGATAGCACATTTGAAACACTATGAGGAGCTTGGAGCTTCACCAGATTGGATTTATGGAGTGCTGATAATCTGACCCACATATATTTATAATTAATTTAGATCGCTTGTTAGAGATCTGTTTTCACTTTAACACGAAAGAGTCTTTTCCTGTTGATCAGTGTCAAATAAAACCAAATGAAATCCACTGTGATTCATTGTTGTAAAACAATAAAACATGAAAACTTCCAAGGGGGAATGAGTTCTTTTTATAGGCACTGTAAATTTATTATCGACCCTGCGACACATTTTCTTGCAGTCATACACAATAAATCAATAATGAAATAATAACCAAAATAAAATCAATGAAAGACAGCACCAACTTGGGCATTCAACCAGGGTGCAAAAAGTAATGAACTGTGCAAATACAAAAAGAAATACAAAAAAAAGAAATAGTAATAATATATAAATAAACATTAATTATCAAGAGCCTGAGATGAAGAGACCTTGAAAGTACGTCCATAGGTTTTGGGAATAGTTCAATGATGGTGCAAGTGTAGTTGATTCAGAAGTCTAATGGTTGAGTGGAAATAACTGTTCCTGAACCTGGTATTGTGGGTCCTGAGGATTTTGTACCTCTTCCTGATGGTATCCACAAGGAGAGCATGTCTTGGATGGTGGGAGTCCCTGATGATAGATGCTCCTTTCCTGCGACAACACTTTGTGTGGACCTGCTCAGCGATGGAGAGGGCTTTACCCATAACTCAATGGACCATATCTACTGCATTTTTTAGGATTTTACATTCAAAGGCTTTGGTGTTTCCATACCAGGCTGCGATGCCAAATCTATGCAAAATCCTAAGGAAGTAGAAGTGCTGTCATGCTTTCTTTGATATTGCCCTAATGTGCAGGGCCCAGGACAGGTCCTCTGAAATGATAACACAGAGGAATTTAAAGTTGCCGACCCCCCTCTGCCTCCAATGAGAATTGGCTCATGAACCTCTGGTTTCCTCCTCAAGTCAATAATCAACTCCTTGGTCTTGATGAGATTGAGTAAGAGATTGTTAAGACACCACTCCTTCCAGATTTTAAATCTCCCTCATCTATGCTGGTTCGTCACCACTTTTGATTCAGCCAGACAGTGGTATCACCTGCAAACTTGAATATGGCTTTGGAGCTGTACTTAGTGATAGAGTCATAAGTGTAAAGGGAGTAGAGCAGGGGCTAAGCATACAGCCCTATGGAGACGGTATTGCCGATCTGAACTGATTGGGGTCTTCAAGTGAGGAAATTGAGAATACAATTGCACAAGGATGTATTGCAGCTAAGGTCTTGAAGTTTATTGATTAGTTTTGAGGGGAAGATGGTATTGAATGCTGAACTGTAGTTGGTAAAGAGAATCCTGATGTATGCATCTTTGCAGTCCAGATGTTCCAGGGTTGAGTGAAGAGCCAATAAGACGGTATCTGCTTTCAACCTGTTTCTCTGGTAAGCAAATTAGAGTGGATTTAAATTGCTTCTCAGACATGAGTTGATATGTTCCATCCCTAGCCTCTGTCTCAAAACTTTTCATCACTGTGGAGGTCAGTGCTACTGGCCGACAGTCATTGAGGCAGGTCACCATATTCTTCTTGGGCACCAGTATAATTGAAGCCTGTTTGAGGCAGGTGGGACGTAACTGCCTAAGTGGGAGGTTAAAGATCTGACTGAACGTTCCACAGGTCTTTTGTACTTGGCTGGGTACCTCGTGTGGGCCATCTGCTTTTTGTCAGTCCGCCCCTCCCGAAGACAGCTCACATGTCATCTTGAGAGACTGAAATTGCAGGATAATTGGGGCTGTGGGAATTTGTGATGGTCCCTCCATCTTTTGATGGTCAAAGTGAGCATAGGAGGCTTTGAGTTCATCTGAAAGCAAGGCCCCATTGTCACCTCTGTTGCTCGATTAAACGTTATAAGAGATGATAGCATTCAAGCCCTGCCACAACTGTCGAGCATCCTTCATTGATTCCAGTTTAGTCCGGAATTGCCACTTTGCCCATGAGATGGCTTTCCTGAGATCATTCCTGGACTTCTTGTAACTTTTTTGGTCACCAGACTTGAATGCTTTCAATCTGGCCCTCAGCAGATTGCGAATCTCATTGTTCATTTAGGACTCTGAATGATTTTGTGGGGGCACACTCGTCTGCAACTGTTTTACTGAAGTCCATGACAACAATGGCGTATTCATTCAGATCCATTGATGAATCTTTGAGCGCGACCCAGTCCACCGACTGGAAGCAAACATGTAGCTTCTGCTTCCTGTGATCACTTCTTTGTTGCCCTAATCTCTGGAGCTTTGTTCTTTAGCTGTTGCCTTCATGCAGGTAGGAGAAGGACAGTCAAATAATCAGATTTACTGAAATGTGGTCCGGGCATGGAACAATAGGCATTCCTTAACTTTTTAAAACAGTGGTCTAGTGTCTTGGAACTTCTGGTTGTTGACGCTCCTGCAATGATTTGAAATGTGTCAGGATGGCCTGTTTCTTTTTTGGTGATGGCATCATGCAACATCTCAAGCACTTGATTATAGTCAAGCTGGTGGTATGTAAACTGGGGTCAGGATTATGGAGGAGAACTCTTTCAGTAAATAAAACAATGGCATTTGACCATCACCTGTTCAAAGTCGAGGGAACACGAGTTTAATAAAGTGGCCATATTAAAGCACCACTGAGAGTTTATCATGAAAAACACACCTCCACCTTTTGCCTTTGCTGAATCAGCAGTTCAGTCCATCCTGTGAATCAAGAAGCCTTTGTGTCTGATCACCATATCAGTTGTGCTGGGGCAAACCATGTCTTGGTCAGGTATAGAACACAAGGGGACGTCACGTGATGATGTAGGATCGAGACGTGGAAATCCAGCTCTCCTGTAAAACTAATAAATTAATGTTTAAGTGAAGAAAAGTTAGTAAATATTTTCTAAAAACTATGTTGAAACTACTCAGGGTTTTCCTTAGCTAAGCCTCCTAAACAGATGCAGAAGAAAACTACTGCTTTGAAGACAGTAATAAGCTGGGCCGGCCACCATGAAGAAGCCTCGGACTCAAGTGCATCTTACCTCCGGCGATATAGAACAGGAATTGTCGGCAACTTCAACAGTCTCCAAGAAGGAACAACAGGAACTGTGCATGCGTGAAGGAAGGGGCATGCGCAAACATGAGCAATTTGAACTACAAATCCCAGCTACGATTGGAAGTGGAGGTGAAAATGAATCCGAGGTAGATTCGGATTCTCTGGAACATACAGATGAAGATGAGGAGGCAAAAGAAGAACAACAGGAAGAGGTTGGAGGTGGAAGATCTTCTGGAGACATAAGAGAAGCTTTCGCGCAAATAATGCATGAGTTAAAAGAATTAAAAACATTAAAAGTAATAAAAGAAGTTATTGAAAATACGAAGATTATGTTTGATAAAATGGTGAAAAATCAGGAGAAAATGGACAAGAAAGTTTAAAAAGTTGGAAGAAATAACGGGAGACACTATTGATAGAGTGAATAAAATGGAAGATAATTTTCTTGACTGGACATCAGAAAGAAAACAATTGTTGGAAAAAATAGACAAGCTTGAAAATTTTAGTAGAGGAAATAATATCAAAATTGTTGGTCTTAAAGAAGGGATAGAGGGAAAGGATCCAATAAAATTTTTTCAAAAATGGATTCCTGAAAATTTTGAAATGGAAGAGGGAACCCAGTTGATTGAAATTGAAAGGGTCCACAGAGCCATAAGACCAAAACCTCAACCTGATCAAAACCCACGACTAATCTTGATAAAATGCTTAAGATATCACGATAAAGAAAAGATCCTGAAGGCGGCTGCCCAATGTTGCAGAAAGAGAACTGAGCCATTGATAGAAGGGAAAGCAGTTCTTTTCTATCCTGATATATATATCCTTTTGAAGAGAAAGAAGGAATTGAATCCAGTGAAAAAAGTTTTATGGGAAAAGGGTTATAAATTTATATTGCGCCACCGGGCAACACTGATAATTTTTTTGGATGATGGAAAAAGATGATTTTTTACTGATCTTCGAGATGCAGAGGAGTTTGCACAAGAACTCCCAAATATTCGTTAGACGCAGTAAAGATTTAAAAGTGAAACAGATTAAAGATGAAGACGGGACAGTGAAGTGAGTTGATGGACATTAAGGACAGAAGAATATTTAAATATGCTTTTAATTATATAATACAGGGGAGAAAGGTTAAAAATTTGAGAAATATTAATCGAGTGTAGTGATATTATTTTATCTTCTCTTACATATACTTTTCTCATGCTACGGGGGAGCTGGGGGAACTTCGGATCAATCACTGTGGGATTCACGTGTGTAATTATGGTGTTTGTCATGACCCGCACAACAGAGGGGGGTAATGTTGTGGTTTTTTTCATTCACAACATTAGTAGGGGTTTTTTTGTTGTTTTTTTCTTCATAATCTATTTTTCTTTTAGCTTTCTTTGCCTGGATGATCGGAGGGAAGACATATAGCAACATGGAGAATTTTAAAATAATTCCCCAAGGTACTATGAGAGTTGAAATATTATGTATTATTATAGATTGGAGTAACCCCGTTAAAAATAATGACTAAGTTACTGAATTTTTAAAGTTTTAATGTTAATGGGCTTAATGAGCCAGTGAAAAGAAAAAGAGTTTTAACATACATTAAGAAAATGAAAATAGATATAGCTTTTATAAAAGAAACACATTTAACAGAGATAGAACATCAGAATTTAAAGAGAGATTGGGTCGGAAATGTTATTGCATCTTCATTTAATTCAAAAGCGAGGGGAGTTGCAATTTTGGTTAACAAAACTTTACCAATTAAAATACAAAATGTATTAATTGATTCTGCGGGAAGATATGTAATTATACATTGTCAAATCTTTTCAGAACTATAGACTCTTGTGAATATTTATGCACCAAATGAAAACGATATAAAATTTATACAAGAGGTTTTCTTGAATTTGGCTGACGCACATGATAAAATATTTATAGGTGGAGACTTTAACTTTTGTCTAGACCCAGTTTTAGATAGGCCAACAAAGGTTGTTACTATACCAAAAGTAGCAAAATTAACTTTATCATTGATGAAAGATTTAAATTTGATTGATATATGGAGAAGAATTAATCCAAGAGAAAGAGATTATTCATTTTATTCAAATAGAGATAAAACTTATTCAAGGATAGATTTTTTCCTACTATCAGCGAAGATTCAAGACAGAGTGAAAAATATGGAATATAAAGCAAGAATATTGTCAGATCATTCCCCCTTGATAATGGCAATGATAATGATGGATAAAGAGGAATCGATTTACAGATGGAGATTTAATTCAATATTATTAAAACATCAAGGTTTTTGTGATTTTATGAAAAAACAGATTCAGTTTTTTTAGATACAAACTCACATTCAGTTGATGATAAATTTATATTATGCGAAGCGATGAAGGCATATTTGAGAGGCCAGATAATAAGTTATACTTCTAAAATTAAGAAGGAATATATGGTAGAAATAGATCAATAGGAAAAAGAGATTACAAAATTAGAAAAAGAATCTCAAAGATATATGACTGAAGAAAAACAAAGACAACTTGTTTATAAGAAGCTACAATATAATACACTTCAGACATACCGAACAGAAAAAGCAATTATGAGAACTAAACAGAGATATTATGAACTAGGTGAAAGATCACACAAGATTCTTGCTTGGCAGTTAAAAACAGACCTGGCTTCCAAAACAATAAATGCAATTAGAACAAGTGTAAATAAAGTTACTTATAAACCTTTCGAAATCAATGAAATTTCTAAAAAATTTTTATTCTGAGCTATATCAATCAGAATTACAAAATGATATTGTTGAGATAGAAAGGTTTTTATCACAAATAACTCTCTCAAAATTGAATTCAGAAGAACAGAAGGGATTAGATGTGCCTTTTACATTAAAAGAGGTCGAAGAAGCTCGAGGATCACTTCAGAGTAATAAATCTCGAGGAGAAGATGGTTTTCTGCCTGAATTTTACAAAAAGTTTAAAGATTTATTAATTCCTCCCTTTATGGAGCTAATACACCAAGCGGAAAGAACGCATAAACTTCCCGAATCTTTTTCGACAGCTATTTCAATAGTATTGCCAAAAAAAAGACAGATCTTTTAAAGCCAACATCATATAGACCTATTTCTTTGTTGAACACAGACTATAAAATAATAGCAAAGATTTTATCTAATAGGTTATCTAAATACTTACCAAAATTAATACACATGGACCAAACAGGATTTATTAAAAATAGACAATTGGCAGATAATGTAACTCAGTTACTTAGCGTAATTCATTTGGCACAAAAGAGGGAAGAAATGAGTGTGGCAGTTGCTTTGGATGCAGAAAAAGCATTTGATAGATTGGTTTGGGATTTTTTATTTAAGGTACTGGAAAAATATGGATTAGGAGTATCTTTGATAAAATGGATTAAAACTTTAAATATTAACCCCAAAGCTAAAGTGGTGACAAATGACCAAATTTCAACATCATTTCAGTTAACAAGGTCAACAAGACAAGGTTGTCCATTATCACCTGTTTTATTTGTGCTGGCGATAGAACCATTAGCTGAATTAATTAGAACTGACTCAGATATTATGGGTTTCAGAGTTAATCAGGAGGAATATAAGATTAACTTATTTGCTGATGATGTTCTGATTTATCTAACTAACCCATTGCATTCATTGCATAAATTATCTTCTAGATTGGAAGAATATGGGAAAATATCAGGGTACAAAATAAATTGGGATAAAAGTGAAATTCTACCCCTTACTAAAGGAGATTATAGTCAATGTCGATTAATAACTCAATTTAGATGGCCGATAAATAGTATAAAGTATTTAGGTATAAGAGTTGATAATGATATAAATTATCACCATATCATTTGTGCTGGGGCAAACCATGTCTTGGTCAAGTATAGAACACAACAAACTCTCATTTCCTTCTCATACAGCTATCTTGCCCTCAGCGCCTCAATCTTGTTTTATAGTGACTGCACACTTGCTCGGTAGAATGGTCTCATTCCTCTGTGTTTCAGTCTGTCTTGGAGGCCCACACCCCGCTTCACTTCCAGACATGGCGATGAACATTTGTCCACTTAAAGGTGCTGTAATTGTTTGCTTGAGAGTTGAATCCACCGAGTACTTTGTAAGATCCTGAAATCAGTAGGTCATTAAGTTGTTTATTGGACTTCTCCAACTTCTACCACTGGTTCATCAGAAACTACAGCCAAATTGCCACTCCTCTCACCTCCCTCACCATCACCTTCCTCATGGATAACCTAGTCTGCTGCATTCTTTCAAGAAGCTCAAGAGACACTTCAGCACTGCTCCCATTCTCTGCCTTCTAAACCCCTCTGGACCTTCTGTGGTACACGTGGATACTGGGGCTATCCTCTCCTAGTGAGGAACTAATTGGAAGAAACAACCTCGTGCCTTCTTCTCATGCAAGTTCAAGTGCCGTTATGGAGTAAGAGACAGGGAGTCACTCACCATCGAATGAACCTTGGTGGACTGGAGATATTGGCTGATGGAAACTCTGAGCCCTTACTGATCTGTACTGACCGGCAGATCCTTGTATCCATTCAACCGACCTGACAACTGAACCCATGTCAGGCTTGCTGGGCCCTCTTTAAGCAATTCAACTTCACTAGACTCTTCCAACCTGGCTTCAAGAACACGAAGGTGGACGCCTGTCACGACAGCTCAATTCAGCTGAAACGGAGGTCAACCCTTGGCCCATCATTCCATCCTCCCAGATCCTTGCCCCAATTGTCTGTGACCTTGAGAACCAGATCTACCAGGCCCTGCAGCACAAGCCTTCTTCAGCCAACACAGCTGACAAATGCATGTACATGCTGCTGACCATGCACTCCAGTGGGCCTACTCCTCACCCCTCTCCAGCCATCCACGTGCACAACTGACTGGATTTTCTCTATCGCCGGTTCTGGGTGGCACACCATAATCACTGATGTACTTTAGTTTGTTGCTGCTTACTCTCAATGTGCCCAGTCTGGTTCCTCCAGCCAGCAGCCCTCAGTGCTCCTGTGTCCCCTGCAGGCCCCTCGACACCTGTGGTCCCACATCACCATGGAGTTCATCACTGGCCACCTTCCAAAGGGGCCCACAGTGATCATGACACTACTTGGCCAGTTCTCCAAGGCTGCCCACTTTACTGCTCTTCCTAAGCTTCCACCAGTTGGACCTAGTTCTCTCGTGTGTAGTTCACTTCCTCAGCTTCTCCCAGGACATTGTCTTGGAACAGGGGCCCACAATTCATTTCAGGTTCAAGTTAAAGTTTAGGACCATACATAAATATAGCCAAAGAAAACGGTGTTCCTCTGGGGGCAAGGTGTAAAACACAGTACCAAAACACACCGCATATAGCACAGGACACCAATAGCACATATCGTTAGGATTTCAGAAAAACATACAGTCACAAAGGACAAAAAAGAACATAGCCCATGCCCTGAGTGTCCTGACTGCAGAATTGATGGTAATTGTCCTGTTGCAGTCTACTTTTCCATGCATGAACACCAGAGGCCAGCCTCCAACCCAAGTATGGATTCCAGCACACCTTGAATGGGCACTCCCATACCTCCTCATCATTTCCTCCTTATTGGCAGCAACAGGCAACACTGTGGCCTTGGCCTAGTCCTTGCCACAGCCAAACCAGCGCAGCTCCCTTGCCGTCAAACTTGCAAGTGAACCAGTGAACTGGACTTGCAGTATCTACATAATCAATGTCCAACAGAGTCTTGTGATCACAATAGAAGAGTCTGATACAATCACTTGTAGTGCACATCATCCAACGATACGTATCTCAGGTCCAGACAACAACACAACAATGGTTCACTGTAAGTCTAGCTCCAACACTATCAAGTAACTTGCTGATGGGATAGTCCTGGTGTACTTGATGTTGTTAGTATCCAGCTGTGACTTGTGATCATAAAAAAGACATACAGATACACCTTTGATTGGACTTGGTCATCTTGACGTATTGCCATCTTACTGGACGTCTCCCACTTGTGAGCTTTGTGCTCTTTCCTCCACACCTCAGGGTGTCTGTCTTCTAGCTATTACCCACAGACCAATGGCTCGTCTAGAAGAGCCAATCAGCAAGTGGAGAAGTTTCTGCAATGCAATGCTACCTCTAACCCTTCTACATGGAAGAAGTATCTGCTCTGGGCCGAATGGTCCCACAATCTGCACGTCTTTTCTGCCTCAGGTATGTCACCCTTTGAAATGCTTCATGGCTACCAATCCCCGTTCCCTGTGGAGAAGTCAACAATGGAGGTGCCATCTGCCAGGGCCCTGGTTTGGTGATGCCGGAATGCTTGGAAGAGGGCACGGAAGTATGTCTTTGCTACCAACTGTGCAGCCAACCTATTTAAACCCAGATCTCCTCTGCAATCCTTGTTCACTCATATGAACCAGCCAGCTTCAGCCAGTTGCTGCTAGCCTTCAGTTACCTTGTTGCCCTGTCATGTTTAGTATCTGTTCTCTCTTCTAGAACTCAATGGCTTGTTATTTTGTGGTTTATTATTAAAATTATTGATCACTGCTGAATCATCTCTGCTGCTCTGCATTTGAGTCTTGCCTCCTCTACAATTCTTGACAAAATCAGAAACACACACACAAAATGCTTAATGAACTCATCAAGTCAGACAGTACATTTTATTATTTTGTATTGTCTGTCTTTCCCCATTTGATAGATAACTTGGTTCACAGTAAGCATAATTGGATGGTTGTTCTCTGATCACCACTGCAACCAGCTCTTGGGAGATGGGCACCTCTCCAAATTACTCACTGTTCTGATCTCACTTACTGCTCAGTTTCTTCTCATCGAGATGAATGGAAAGGTATTTAAAATGCAGACCATATTCCAACCACTTAACTGCAGTACATTCTGGTATTGCCTTGTTAAATGTCATGACGTGCAATTTATTTTCCTGCTTAGGGAATGTAGAAATTCTATTATCAATTTTTGTGTTACATAACTGTAACTTTCCTTATTTCAAAAGTCTGTTATACTAACCAAATGAGTTGAACAATGCCTTTGATATGTCTCCAAGTCTAATTTTAGATTATCTACACTGATTTTACAATGAATTATACACATTACAAGAAAAATGTTCATAAGAATATAAGAAATAGGAGCAAGAGTAAGCCATCCGGCCCATTGAGCCTGACTGACATTCAATAAGATCATGGCTGATCTGTCTGTAAACTCAGCTCCATCTACCTCCTTTTTCCCCATAACCCTTAATTCCCCTGCTATGTAAAAATCTATCTAACTGTATCTTAAATATATTTTGTGAAGAAGCCTCAACTGCTTCCCTGGGCAGGGAATTCCACAGATTCACCACTCTCAGGGGAAAACAGTTTCTCCACATCTCCATCCTAAATCTTCTCCCCTGAATCTTGAGGCAATATCCCCTAGTTCTAGTCTCACCTGACAATGGAAACAACTTTCCTACTTCTATCTTATCTACCCCTTTCAAAATGTTGTATGTTTCTGTAAGATCACCTCTAATTCTTTTGGATCCAGAGAGTATACTCCCAGGTGACTCAATCTCTCCTCATAGGTTAACCCCTTCATCTCTGGAATCAACCTAGTGAACCTCCTCTGCATTGCCTCCAAAGCCAGTATATCCTTCCTCAAGTGTGGAAACCAGAACTGCACACAATACTCCAGGTGCTGCTCACCAGTATCTTGTATAGTTGCAGCATGACCTCCCTGCTCTTGAATTCAATCCCTCTAGCAATGAAGGCCAACATTCCGTTTGCCTTAATAACCTGTTGTATCTGCATGCCAACTTTTTGTGATTCATGAACAAGTACTCCCAAGGCCCTCTGTACAACAGTACATTGCAATCTTTCACCATTTAAATAATGTTCTGCTCTTCTATTATTCCTTCCAAAGTGGATGATCTCGCATTTACCAATGTTGTGTTCCATCTGCCAGACCTTGGCCCACTCACTTAACCTATCTGTATCCCTCTGCAGATTCTCCACATTTTCTGTACAATTTGCTTTTCCACTCAGTTTAGTGTCATCAGCAAATTTTGCTACATTACACTCAGTCCCCTCT
Organism: Hypanus sabinus; assembly: GCF_030144855.1. Taxonomy (NCBI): domain Eukaryota; kingdom Metazoa; phylum Chordata; class Chondrichthyes; order Myliobatiformes; family Dasyatidae; genus Hypanus; species Hypanus sabinus. The sequence continues at coordinate 96,786,843 of NC_082711.1, read as the reverse complement.
TCCAATCATCAATGTAAATGGTAAACAGCTGCAGGCCCAGCTGTTCAAGATAACAATAGCTATATTCTTATACTTAAACTCATACGAAATTTTTACTGTTGCATGTAAAGGTTCCATGTATTTTTTTAAATTAAAGAGAACCTAGAGTGAGATGACCTGTGTTTACTTCATAGAACAAAGTAAAACAGGCCAAATAGGGTATATCAGTGTGATTGTATACTGCGATTCAGTGGAGATTGAAGTTATGTATTTTATTTGAAATTGAAGATTACCTTCATTTAGTTATATCTCAGGTATTTGGTGAAATCATTAGTGGTGGTTAACTATCTACCACACAAAGTGCAGGAGAACTTAGAGTTTAGGAAGCTGACTGATTGAATGTGTAGATACAATTATTTGACATTGCTTTTGACTTTCAGGGTGCCAGGGTCAGGGATGCTGTGGATCGAGTCCACAGCATTCTTAAGTGGGAGGGTGAGCAGCCAGAGGTCACGGTCCATGTTTGTATCAGTGATGTAGCTAGGGAGGGAGATGAGGTCCTGCAAAATAATTTCAGGGAGGTAAGTGCTAAGTTATGAAACAGGATCTCCACGATTGGGATCTCAGGATTGCTACCTGTGGCATGAGTCAAGATTCTTTCTCTGGACAGGGGTGTGAATGGGAAACAACAATTTTCCATTTTCCTCCACAGATGCTGCCTGACTGATTGAGTTCCTTCAGCATCATGTGTTTTGCTCCAGATTCCAGCATCTGCAGTCTCTTGTTTCTTTAGTTGATGGATGGGTGGGCTGTTGTCATATCTAAATGGATGGCTAAATTGATAGTTTTGATAGCTTGCAAAAATAAATGAGTTAAGTCAGAGACATTGCCAAATTGACTTGTGTTGCTGAATTTTACAATAAATGCAGCAAAATCGAATTTGTTGCACACTGGATTAATCTGTGTTTAGCTGAAATAATGGAGAATACAATAGTGATTTCTAACTCAGACACTCCTATGTATGTACAGTTTGCACTTCTCACCATCTCTGTCAAAAAAAAATTGTAAACCTGTTGAATGATAATTTTCCAGTGTTGCATTTTTCTAATTATAGCTGCTTGGTTTTGATCCTGATTAGGAATTTCGTCATTCAAGCCTCGTGATTTATATTGTGATCTTGTTTCATTGTTTTGCTTCTTTTTCTTTTTTTTTGTACTTTCCTTTGATCTTTCTCTGGTAAAAGAATGATTATTGGACATTTTGTAACTGTTAGAAAATGGAACGTTAGGAAATACAGCACAGGAACGTAGCTAGAGTATTTGTGTCCATTATCATCCCAGTAGAGCATTCCAAGCATATCTATGTATAAAAAAAACTTACCCTGCACATTGCCATTGAATTTACTTCCTTGTGCCCCCCTGGTATTTCGACGTTGGGGAAAAAGGAAAATAGAAAATTAATACTGAAAAACACATATGTATTTTTATGTATACAGTAAGTTGTATAACAAATGTGTTTTGATTTGGTGTGCCCATTTCCAGTAGATGCTCACGGGAAGTTGTACCAGGCACTTACAAATGCAATTCACTTCAGCGTGTGTCATTTCCTCATTGCATTCTCACACAAGAGGATGTCTTCATTTTGCAGTGTTATCTACATTCTTCGATGTCCTTGTGCAGAAAGTCAGGATCATTGGTGAAGTAAAGGATCTACGATGATTTTCAGTCATAGTGTGACAGTCAGCATTGGCAAAGGGTTGCAGGATCTCTACACCAGATGCTGCTGGTTGTGACTGATGGTTGCTATGGAATACCATGATTGTAGAATAGGGCCTGTTGTGCTACTTCATGGCTCAGAGCTTCATTACCCAGCATAGGCTATTTAAAGCTTTCTTCCTCTCTCCATGCACACTCCATTTTTATCCCTTCCCATTTCCCCCCTCCTATTTCCTTCATTCCTATAGCAACTTGAGTGGCTTCTTGCTGAGAGCTCTTTCATAGTGCTGGCTTGCCTGCCAGCAGGATATGCACAATTTAGATAGCAGCTTCTTTGATAGTGCTGAAGTTACCTTCTAGCACTTTTTAAATGGAAGAAAACCATGATAACAATTAGTCAAGCAAGAATATTCTATTCTATCAGTTTATTTTTGCTGACTTAGTTTGGTTTTAGAGCAAATTTCAATGTACATATAATGTCCCAAAAATGAATAAAAGCCAAAATATGTGCCAGAATTTTTATAAATTTGTGAAAAGCGTCTGTTTTATGTGATTTATACGATGAGGAGAAAGTGCATCTGAAACCAAGATGACTTCTGTTGTTCTGCTCTGTGAGCATGTCACTGCCAACAATATCACCATAAACCCAAAAATAAATAAGAAACAGCATGCATTTAATAGCCTGCACAGTTACTCGCATATTTTCAGAATGACAGAAACAATATTTCTGAAATTGGACCCTTTTAAAGGAATTTTTTTATATGCAGGCTACAGTAAGATGAGCAGAATTTATTATTTTCACACACGATAGAGTCATGGAGTGAGGCAACACAGAAGACAGAAATTCTGGCCTGAAAGCTTATGGTGGCCCAGAAATAAGCCATTCATTCCCCTCCTTTGCTTTTTATTCACCGGAGTCCTTTTTTTTCTCAAAAATTAAACAATTCTTTTTTTAAATTTCTATTTATTTATCCTCTGTCACCCTTTTAGGTAAAGTATTTTATATAACAAGAATTTGAATATTGTTTAGAAGTTTGGTTGATTCCCTTTATTGATTTATTTGTCTATTGTGTACATTCAACTGATCCAAAAATTTAGTGAAGAATTACAAAGGATCAAGGCACACAGCCAGCATATCTACTTGAAGTTAGGTTCAAGGGTCAAGTGTCACTTATTCTTATCTACGCAAACAGAGGGTGCAGAAAAGGTTCACCAGAGTGTTGCCTGGATTAAGAAGTATTAGTTATAGGGTGAGAAGAGAAAAGTTTAAAAGAGATGTATGAGGCAAGCTGTTCTGGTCTCTGGAGGTGCAGTTCATACTGTATAAATGTCACTTCCTTGATATTAGCTGTTTTTTATACTAGTTCACTGCATAGCTGTGTCCATGTGCATGGTGAGGGTGGTAGATTGAACAGGTCCTTCGAGCCCCGCCACCCAGCCATCCCCCAATTTAATCCTAGCCCACTGGTGGGACAATTTACAAATACCAATTGACCTGCTAACCGGTAGGCCTGTGGACTGCAGGAGGAAACTGGAGCATCTGGAGTAAACCAACGCTGTCACAGGGAGAACGTACAAACACCTTACAGGCAGCAGCAGCAGCAGCAGCAGGAATTGAACCCAGGTGGTGTTTACTGTAAAGTGTTGTGTTAAACACTTTTACTGTGCTGTTCCTGAACATAGACATAATGAAGTGCCGTGCATCCCAAACACGGGATGCAAACACGCCTCCATAACGCCCTCATTCAGGAGCCGCAGGTATATGAGATTTGGCTCCTCAAGACCTAGTCACAGCAGGAGTAAAAGTGTTTGACAGCCATTCTGCCAGTCATCCATTCTGGAAGTCAAGCTTTTGCAATGGCATGGAAGGACTATGTCTCAAAGCTAGCCAAGACCTTTACCTTTTCTGTAAGTGGCTTGCTGGACAGTCACTGCAACATGCAAGAAGGGTTAGTCCAGTTCACATTAATAATACAAATGCTGTGGCAGAGGCTGGACAAACACAGCACATGCAAAATGCTGGAGGAGGAGGCTAAGCAGCATTGAGGAAAAGAGTGTGGTCTACATTTCGGACTGCCTGGCCTGCTGAGTTCCTCCAGCACTTTGTCTGTGTTGCTCAGATTTCCAGCACCTGCAGGTTTTCTCCTGTGGCTGGACAAATGCTATGATTCTCCGGAGGCATTTGAAGAACCTCTCTTCAGCAGGCTCGATAATTTTCCGAAGGTCTCGCGGAAAGAATCGCAGAAGCTGCAGGAGCTTGCAGATCTGTTTTTGGGACTGCAAACTGCAAAATCAAGGGTTACCACCGGGGACTGAGTTTCATGCACACTGCAAAACTGAAGTAGACAATTCTGCTATGAACTCCAATTGACAATGCCCTGTCCATATGAAACCTCACCCCTGTAGGAAGTATAGAGGATTCGGAAAATGACACCCACAGATTGAAGACACTTCCTTCGATATTGTGTTTTCAATGTTGTGCTTCGAAAGCTCACCAATCACTGATCATTCACTGCAGTGAGTGCCAGCACATATCAGCACTTCATTCAGGGCCAGCACCTTGGGCTGTTACTGATTCCAGCACAACTGCAACAGACCCCGGCAGGAAGACAGCTGAGTATCCATCAGAGGTAGCTACTTCTTCATGCATACGTGGAAAGCTTCCAAGGCAAATCCTGCTAGAAAATACGTCTAGCCAACATCTACCTAATAAGTCATACTAAGCAAAAAAGAAAGGCACATGTGATATTAGATGATCAGAGCAACGTGTCACTGGCAAAATTAATGTTCTTTGACATATTCAGTACTCTAAGTTTTGTTTCTACAAACACTGTAAAGGCATGCTCTGGAACACCAGAAGGAAAGCCAGTGGATTTGTCATGCAGTCAATAGGAGGGGGAGTTCTGCCTATCCTTGCCAACCCTCTTTGAGTGCAACCATATTTCCGATGACAAAAATGAAATCCGCATTCCTGCAGCTGCACGTGCTCATTCATGTCTATGTTATTGGACAGGTTTTAGCTGCCTGGGGAAGTAGTGGAAACATTTCCAGTAGCAGTGTTTAAGAAGCACTTAGATAGACACGGGAACTATGGGTATTGAAAGGATATTGACCATTTTCAGGTAGTTGGGATTAGTTTGGATTGGCATAGACATCATGAGCTGCCGGGCCAGTTCCTGCACAGTACTCTTCAATATTCTTCAGTGACTGATTGCATAATGTTCAGAGATATATGATTCTTGGATGCTCTAATACTAAAATCAAATCAAAACCCATGTCAAGAAAATTTGAATAGAATTCTTAGAATAAATATAGAGGAGATGTTTTCTTGGCCGAGCAGCTCAGAACTGGGGATCACCATCTCAGGATACACTGAACGCCATTTAATACGGAAGTGAGGAGAGATTTCTTCACTCAAAATTATCTATAGCCTTTGGAATTCTCCCCAGAGAATTCTGGAGGTTCAGTTGGATTGCATTCAAATCTGATTTCCAGATGTTAGAAATACTGAGTAACATGGGGATAAGGCAAGAAAATGGTTTTGAAATGGAAGATCATCCATAGTGTTGTTGAATAATAGAAGGATTTGAGGAATTGAATCATCTAATCATGCTTCTATTTCTTTTGTTCTTATCTTCTTGATGTTCCTTAGCGACATATATATAGGCAATTGATGAAAATTCTGAATATTTTTATTTGACATGTTTTAGTACAGTTTGTAATTAAGCTTTTATAAAAAATGGGCAATATATTATTATCCCCCCCCCACCCCCATCTGTGCTTTCCACTGTGAGCACTCTCTCCATGACTCCCTTGTCCACTCATCCCTCCCCTCCCGGCATTTATCTCTGCAAGTAGGACAAGTGCTCACCTCCTCCCTCACCACCATTCAGGCTCCAAACAACCCTTCTGGCTGAGCTGATTCTTCACCTGTGGGTCTGCCAGGGTCTTCTGTCATCTCTGGTGCTCCCAGTGTGATCTCCTCTTAAACAGTAAGACCCTATATAGATTGGGGACCACTTTGTCAAGTGCCTTTGTTCAGTTGGTCACAAATGTAGGAATTCCCTGTGGCTATGCATTTCAATTTGACTTCCCGTTCCCATTCTGACTTGTCGGTCCATGGCCCCACTATTGACTTGATGAGGCCACACTCAGTTTGGAGGAGAAACACCTCATATTTCATCTGGGTGGCTTCCAATCTGATGGCATGAACATTAATTTCTCTAACTCCCAATAATTACTCTCCTTCCCCCTTCTCTGTTTTTATATTCTCTATTCTGTTTCCCCTGTCATCCCTTCTCTTCTCAACTGCCAATTACCTCCTTCTGGAGCCATTCCATTTTTCCAGTGGCTCACTGGATGAATTTGTGTTCTTCTCCCTAGATCAAGAGAGGCTAAGGGGGAGACCTGATAGAGCAGCTCGAGATTATGAGAGGCATAGACAGGCTTGGCAGTCAGAAATATTTTCCAGGGTGGAAATGTCAAATACCTGAGAAAATGCTTTTGAAGTTAGAAGGGGGAAATTTGATGAAAGGGGCAGGTGTTTTTTTTATGCAGTGTGTGTAGGTGCCTGGAATAGATGTTGGGCAATAGAGGAAGTGGGCAGTTTGGTGGAGTTTAAGATACTTTTAGATAATCACATGGACATGAAGGGAATGGAGGTTTGTGGACGATAAACAGGAGGAAAATGTTCAGTATAGATTTGCATCAAGATTGGCACATCGTGGGCCAAATAGCCCATCTTGTGCTGTACTGTTCTGCTCCATCCAAACCACCAACCTATGTATAATTTCTGGAAATCTGTAGATATCCTTGCAAGTCACTATTTGCAAGTCACTATTTCTCCAAGTTCTGTGTCACCTAAAAATTTGGAAGCACCCAACTCCAAGTCATTATTACTTATTAAGAAAATCAGTAGTATAGTACTTATCTTTGGATACTTCAATATACACTTACTTGGTTTTTAAAAAAAACACTTATCTTTCCCTTCTGTTTTCTGTTGCTTAGGCAATTGCTCATACATTCTGTTACGGACTTCACTTGATGGCAAGTCTGTTAGATACTTCCCTGTCAAACACATTTTGGAAGCCCTTGTGTATCATATTTCCCTTATTAATCTTGTTTTAGACTTCACCATAGTACTATTGGGATAGTTGGACATAAATTTCCCTTAATAAATCAAAGCTGTATTTCTCTAATCAATCCATTGTTGTAAGAACTATTACTTCTAGGATTTTATTGAGGTTAAACTGACCAAGAAGCTTGCTATACTTTGTCAGTATTTGGCTGCTAAACTTGCCAAAGGAAGTTAAGAAGCTGCCCTTACAAATGTAATTATTCTCTTTACAATGTGATAAATATTAGTGACTAGAATTCCTCCTTCCTGGCACAGGAAAAAGCTGAGTATAAGTAGCTTACCTCATTCCTTCAGATTTTGGAGAGTGTTTAAAAATATCCTGGTTTATGTTGCCATTCCTATTTTAGCTTTCTGTCTCCTTTCTCTTACCCTTAATTGTTGTTTCATTCCATCTCAGTTTCTCTTTATGTTCTTTTGAAGTATCCTTTTCTCTGGCTTTTCTACTATAAGAGCATAAGAAATAGGCCATTCCCCCCCCCCCCCCCCCCGAGACTGCTCCGCCAATTCTTCATGGCTGATCCAATCTTCCTTTCAGCGCCAATCTCTTACCTTCTCCCTGTATCCCGGCATGCCCTGACTAATCAAGGTTCTGTCTACCTCTGCCTTAAATACACATAAAGACTTGGCCTCCACAGCTGCCAGTGGCAAAGAATTCCATAGATTCACCACCCAATGGCTAAAGAAATTCCTCCTCATCCCTGTTCTAAAAAGTTGCCCCTCCATTCTGAGGCCGTGTCCTCTGGTCTTAAGCTCTCCCAATATAGGAAACACGCACTCTATCAAGGCCTTTCACAATTTGATAGGTTTCAATGAAGTCACCCCTCATTCTTCCGAGTTCTTTGAACCCTCTCCAGTTTCAGCACATCCTTTCTAAGGTAAGGTGCCCAGACTTGCTCACAATACTGAGGAGTCCCCAGTGGTTTATAAAGTTTCAAAATTACATTCTTGCTTTTATATTCTAGTCCTCCTGAAATGAATGCTAACATTGCATTTCCTTTCCTCACCACAGACTAAACCTGCATATTAACCTTTGGGGGGGGGGGTTCCTACCCAAGAACTCCTAAGTCCCTTTGAACCTCAGATTATTGTATTTTCTCTGCATTTAGGAAATAGTCAACCCTTTCATTTCTTCTAGTAAAGGGCATGACCATACACTTGTCAATACTGTATTCCATCTGCCATTTCTTTGCCCATTCTCCTAATCTGCCGAAGTCCTTCTGTAGTCTCACTGCTCCCTCAAAACTACCTGTCCCTCCACCTATCTTCATATCAACCACAATCTTTGCAACAAGGCCATCAATTCCATCACCTAAATCAATCCAAATTCTTTCAGCTTGATAGGTGCTGCACCGTTGCAGCAGATGCTAATGCAATGCCTGAACGATTGGGTAAAGAAGTTGTTCTGCAAGAACATGCTTTGGCTGTCCTACTAAATCTTTGTTGACACACCAAACAATGTGTTTGAACTAAAGATGAGATTATTCTTTTCTTTGAATATTTGAGTATCCTGGGCTTGCAGGAAGGTCCTTTGGGCTACTGGGTCTGTACTGACCATCAATTTACATTAATCCCATTTCTCCTCTTGTATCCCTGTTCATTCTCTCTGTTTTATTCTCCTGCCTACAAAAGGGGAATTTCCACAGCTAATATTAATTTAGAAACCCACGAGCATATGGCATAGACGAGAAAGCCATAGTGTTGAAGAAAAAAATCGTGTTCATAGGAGGAACATACAAATTCCATCAAGACTATATCCAAGGCCATCATCGAACCTGGATCTCTGGAACTAATTGGCAGTGTCAATATTGTGCTCCTCACTTATCTTGTTAAGTAAGAGTATTGCACTTGAAGCTCTAAAGGAAATTCTGTGTGTTGATGAACTTCATCAGAGGGCTATCATTGCTCATTTCAAAATTCCCACCATCTTTTTCTGCATCTCTCCTGAGTAATTTTATTTCTGTTCGAAATGCACAGTTATGTATGAGGTCCAATGTAAATGGTATAGATTTTTGAGGGTGCAGAATGATTATAATGTGGTGAATGGATCTACTGAAGCCTTTTAACAGTCACCATGCTCCATTGCCAACTTGGAGATGAACAGGCAAATGGGATTAGTTGGATTAGTATCATTACTGGCACAGAAGGATTCCTGTGCTGTACTATTCTATGTTCTAAGTTAAAACACTATTTTGGGCAATACACACGTATTTCAATTTGCAGTCTTCCATACCTTCAGGAACCTCAAACTTTCATTAGTCTGCCACCTCACCATCGCCTAATGCTTGGCCATCTTCCTCCCTGAAATGGCTCGGATATTGTGCTATAGTAAAACTGCATGTTGTGTAAGTTGCAATTATAATAAAGAAGTGTTGATGCCATGAGCCACTCTAACTTAATCTTATATATTGTACATGTATTTGTCTCAGAAAACAGCTTTTGCTTAATCGGGTTGCTCTGTCCAGATCCATCCACATGCTGAACAATTCAAATGCATATTTATTTACATTGTTTCTCGTCCGTTATTGACCAAACATCAATTTCATCTTCAGACTAGTGAATGAGATAGGAATACTTGTAGAAGTATTAGAGAAACTAATAAACAAATTCTTCATGCTCCTGAAAATTTACTTTACAGTCAAAAAAATTAATTGCTACAATATAGGGAAAAACCTTATTGACACAGCAATGCAAAAATGTAAAATGTAGTCACCATTAATGGCAGTGCCAGAAATGATGGACGCTCACTTCTGCAGTCTCCTACTCTTGGTGTCAATTAAAAACAAAGTGACTGAATTTCTCAATTTGCAGCCAGTTTTGTGTCTCCTTTCTCAAAGTTCAAAGTACATACCAGTGTCATATGGCATCAAATCCAGATGGCTAAGAAAGAAGGAAAGGATCTGCATGTCTTGTTCCTTGACCTGGCCAACACCTACGGATCAGTTCCTCAATCCCTGCTGTGGACTGCTTTTGAATTCTTTCAGGTGCCTGCAACAATAACAAATCTGCTAAAACACTACTTCCAGGATATTCAAGTTTGTCTCACAACATCAGACTTCACCACAGCTTGGCAACCACTGGAAGTAGGCATCGTGGCGGGGTGCACCATCTCCCCATTGGCCTTCACTATGGCAATGGAGCTCATTATCAGAGCCTCAAAATGGTTTGCGGAAGGAAAATGGCTATAGTTTTGTCAATGGTTACCATATGAGCCTGTATGGACAATATAACAATACTGACGACAACTGCCCCCTGTACCAGAAGACTTCTGGAAAAGCTTCATCAAAACATCACATGGGCGAGGATGAAGATCAAGCCCAGCACGTGCAGAAGCATGTCCATTGTCAAAGGTCAAGTCACATATCAAAGATTTCACATTGAGGGAACACCTGTCCCAACTGTGTCAGAAATGCCAGTGAAGAGCTTGGGCCGATGGTATGATGCTAAGCTCAAGGACATCGGGCAGTTTAAACAACTCAGAAAGGAAACCATCACGTACATAGCTTGCATCAATAAGACCTGGCTGCCAGGAAAACTCAAGCTGTGGTGCTTCCAGTTCGGCATACTCCCAAGACTCATGGGCCTTTAACAGTGTATGAAATCCCTATCAACAAGGTAGAAAAGCTCGAAAGAGTGATCAGCACACATGTGAAACAGTGGCTTGGATTCCATTATGCTTAAGTCCTGTTGGATTGTATGGGAACGGCAAATTGGAATTACCAATTACAAGTCTTGTGGAAGAATTCAAATGCACCAAAGCAAGGTTGGTCACGACCCTCACTGAATTTGAAGATACTGTTATTTGAACAGTGCCCCCCCGTGGCTAAGGGGAGGAAGTGGACCCCAGCTGAAGCCATTCAGAATGCTAAGTCTGCTCTTCGCTTCAGGGATGTGGTTGGCCAAGTCCAACTTGGGAGAGCCATGCTTGGGCTTGTCCCAAGGCTCCTAAATGACACAAGGCAACATCAGTGCAGAAGAGATGGCTTGTGGTGGAGGAGGTGAGGAGCCAGGAGGAGGCAGAGTGACACGTCAGGGCCATCTCAATGACCAAGCAGGGGCAATGTACTAATTGGGAGAGCCTGGAAAAGAGGAAACTCAGCTGGCGTGACATCTGGGAGATGGAGGGATCTCGGCTAAGTTTTGTCATCAGAGCCACTTATGACCTCCTAACTACACCCCAGAACCTGAACCAGTGGTGGGGAGAAGATCCCACTTGCTCTCTTTGTCAAGTACCTGGATCACTAAGCCACATTTTAACAGGATGCACCACTAGCCTGAGCCAAGGCAATATACTTGGCAGCATAACCAAGTTCTCAGACAGCTGGCATCAATCTTAGAACAGAGACGAATCACCACAAATGTTCTCTCACAAACATAAGCAAGAAATATTCATATCACATGATTTGTATCAACAGGCCAACCTCCAGAGCACCATATAACATCAAAAGAGATAAGCATTCTGCAGGTTGCTCGGGATTGGAAAACCGATGTGGTCTTGGGAGAAAAAGCTTGTGTTTTCCCCAGACATTGAGGCTACAACACTCCGGCCAGACATGGTCCTGTGGTCCACAGCAGCCAAGTTGGCACACGTTGTTGAATTGACAGTACCATGGGAAGATGGTGTTGAAGAAGTTTATGAGAGGAAAAAGACCAAGTACTCTGAAACTGCCCAGAACGGCTGGAAGACCAAGATTTTCTCTGTAGAAGTGGGATGCAGGGGATTCATGGCTACATCTACAACCAGTCTATTGAAAAAGATGGGAGTGAGGGGTTATTTACTCCAACAAGCAATCAACTCCTTGCCAAATGCAGTAGAAGAAAGCAGTAATTAATTTGGATTAAAAGGAAAGACATCAACTGGGCTGCTAGATGAAGATGGGAGGATATGGAACTGAGGGGGGTATATCTGGAGTGCCAGGTAGTGCTGTTGAACCCTCTGGAGACGTCATAGGCTTATCAATGAAACGACAAAGAAGGAGGGTGCCCACCTGATGACCCTGATGAGCTACCTACCCTCCTTGTCACCACTCCAAGCCCACTGCCAACATCAAGAGTGCCAACTTATCATAGGGATTTAAACATCAAGTCCTATTAGCTCTACTGATCTACTTAATGAAAGTGCATTAATTATCAAAGTGTGAATACATCATACAACCTTGAGTTTCGTCTCCTAGCAGGCAGCCATGAATTAGAGAAACCCGAAAGAATCTATTTAAAAAAAGGAAGACTGTCAAAACACCCAATGTGCAGAGAAGACAAACAAATCATGCAAACAATAAACAAGCAAATATTGTTCTGAACTGAAGTCCAAAAGCAGAGTTTGTCCACGGACCCTTCGTTCAGTGCAGAGTGGAGCAGTGTTCCTCATCTCGGCGTCTATCATTGCTTCAGACAGATGATTGGGTAACAGCATGCCTCAGATGATTATTTATATTCATATGGTGAAAACTGATAAAATATTCCATCATAGAGCTTCTCAGTGATTCGATATCTATCCCTCATGTTCAGAATAAGGTAGAAACCGATCATACTTTAATCATACTACTAGTAACCAGACATACTTCTGTCAATATTAATTTGAAATTTAGAAAATTTTATGTCTTTGCACCATATTGCAGCTTCAAAAGTACAAATTTCACATCATATCAGTGATAATAAATTTGATTCCGTTTCTGAACCATGTTTAACTTTTTCTGTATGATATTCCATTTTTCTGTATTATATTTTGCTCTTTCTCAAATCATTTTTTCTGTTGATCATTATTTTTCTCAGATTAGTTTGGACGTTCTCTGTAACACTGGACAACAAAGATTTTGCTTCCTGAATACTTCTGGGTGTATCATATGGATTTTGGGCTGCTGATCATGAAAATCACCATGAAATTTCCCTATCCCACAACTTTTCTTTGAAATTGCCTATGTTTGTATTGCAATTCTTAATTCAAATCATAATAATTGTTTCCAAGATCATTTTTGTCGGTCCACAAATCAAACAGGTCATCAATGACAGGCAATTTGAAGAATTTCTGGTGGGACCAGAGAAAATTGCATGGAAAGCATTCAAGGATGTTGGATCTTTTCTTGGCAACTACAGAGTGTCAAACTTCATTCAGCTGGTAGATCACGTGTGTCAAACATATAAAACCATGAAGTGCAACATGTCACTAAAGATTCGTTAGAACTTAGCTTTCTTCCCTGCTTGGTACTGTCAGTGATGAGCGTGTTGAACGGACATTGGGGTCATGGAGAAAGGGTATCAGGAATCCGTCAATGCTAGCTAATTATTGTTGGGCACTTAAGCAAGAAGCCTCAGCCATTGAGTACAAATGAAAATCAGCTACAAAATATTTTTAGTTTAGTTGAGCTATTGCAAAGTGTTTCGGAATGATTATGCAATTAAATGCATTATTTTCAATAAAAGTTAATTTCTTGTTTTTCCAAATTCCTACGTGATACAGGTAGTCTGAAATTCTCTTTGTGTTCAGCTTCAAGTGGCTTATCATAAACAAAATGTATTTCTGAGGAAGCAACACCTTAGGAAAGAAATTGTTGTCAAGTGTAATTTTTAAAATATTCTCTTCTATGACTTGAGCAATCTTTCAATAAGTTAGGAAAGTGGGCTGTAATTATCCTGAAGTGGATCTATTCCCTAATAATTCACTGGGTTGGAGCGTTTCTCTCTCATAGTAACCATTTACTCTTCAGTTAAACTTCCAACAGTAAAGTAGAAAAAAATTAACTGTAACTCAAAGTGCTGTTTTCAACTTAGCATTAAGTCAAAATTACAGACACTTGAAAATATTGCTGAAGTAATTTGCATGTGATAACATGCAAGTGTAGTCTGTGCTGTTTGAAGTTTAGCAGTCTAAAGGGTGTTTAATCTTATAACAGGTGCATTATAAGCTCGAAGGTTTTCAGTGAGTGTGCAATGTAATATCCACTCAAAGTCCAAAAATGTTTGCAAGTACCGTTTTCATCCTAATTAGGCATCAGCTGAAAGTACTGTATGTCTCATAAGTAGTACTTTGCCTCCCACTTGAGCTACCAAACTCTTTACTCTAATCACATAAATGCAATTTTTGTCTTGTTCAATAAATACCACAAGATTATTCCATGCTTTTGTGTTCTCTATTCAGCGATTGAGATAGGGGAGTTACTTTAGGCTACTACAGTGCTGCTCAACCGGCCAAAACTTTAAATAGAAAGTTCACTTCCACACAGTGAGAGGATCAAGGAATAACATCTGACAATGAAAGTCATTTGCTCAGTTTTGATATTTGACCCTGAGAATAGAAGAAGTCAGTTGTTTAAAACAGATTAAGTAAAATAAAGTGTATGGTGCTTATTCACCATAAGGATTCCACATCTCCATTTTTTATAATGGCTGTGGGTGATGCATCTCTAAGACTGTAATGGATTTCACTGACAGCACTGTGGAAATACAGCTTTCTGTGCCCCTGTTAATGGTGAGCAGCAAGTAGATTGTGTCATATACCCACGAGTGAACATAACGTGTAATTTGCATTGTAATCTTGCAGAGCAACGGAAGAGAGTTTAACCTGTCAAATCATGGAATAAACCTCTGCATTGAGATCATGAACTTTTGGCCTCTTATGGGGGGTTAAAAATGCTAACATTTTAATGAAATTTGGTAGACTCAGTAGACAGCCATGCCTTCTAATCTCTACCTTGCAGCCCAGTGTGCCTTTCGTCTTGTTACACCTATTAGCGTTGATCATCAAATTGGAACCAATGAAGTGAAATGTCTAATTCAGTTACAGAGGACGTGATTTTATTAAGATTTCCCTGCTGCGTTAAGTGAATAGATTTTCATGCTTTTGTTGCTTGATATGAGCAAATAGAGGAGAAATGAAGTTGTTTTGATAGCTCATAATTTACAGTCTCCATGGTAAACTATATTGCAAGTTATCTATAATAGACACCCTTAGCGCATGACTCAGGGAAGGCAGAGTTCGTAAATGAAATATGTCAACTAGAAATAAATGAGCAATTAAAACAGGTTCCTGAGATTAAGCATGGTTTAACTGATTTCACTTTGAAAACTTCAGTGTGTCTTTCCTCCATTCTATTCCAAACTATTTAAGTTGCTTTGCTAATGCTTTTATTTTTACAATTTTTAATCAGTTCTTTTATTAAATTTATCAGCTATCTTTGTCCTCTTGGAGCTCATGAGTTCAGACTGTAAACGCATCCTCATGCATTGCAACCAGACAAGGATTTGCTGTATGCACAATCCCAAGTTTTTTTTTCTCCATGGGAAAAGGTATTAGGGACCAGTTTGAGTTTTGGTTTAAAGTTTCACTGTCAATGAAAATGAATGAAAACTAAAGTTGACCAGGAAATTGTACCACCATCTGAGTTTTATTGCATCATAAGTCTTTCGTTTTGTCAGCTGGTTAAGCAAAGTAAGCAGATAATTTGAAGAAAAAGATTAAACTTTATGTTCTTTTTATTTGTGGTAAACGCAGCTTGACAGGGCAGTTCTGTACTGACATTTAACTATTCCTCTGAACAGAGGGGAATGGCCATGACTAAAGTTCAGAAGTAATAAAACTGAGAATGTAAATTTAGGAGTGCTTAGGTGTTAGTGGGGGTCAGTTTTATCAGGATCGGAAGGGAGACCAGTTGTAGTAGAACGAGAGACTTGACTAATTCTTAAATGCCTCAGTTTGAATGACTGCTATTATACATTAGAGAGGATCAACCATGAACGTTGTGTCCTCGCTGAATAGGTACGCAAGCCTGGGCAGTACGATATGGAGAGCAAGCTGTTGCCCACGTAGCAGGCTCCCCCTCTCCACAGCTGATGAATCCATAGGGACAGCGGAGACCGATAAACAACTTGGTACCGGCAGCATGGCAGGAGTTGCCAGTCAGTGTTGAACTCAATGTGGGATCTCCTTAGGCCTCCAGCTTTGGATCTGTCCCTTGGGGTTTACTCCTGAAACCTTCCCCGTGGGAGGGTATAGCCGTAAGGCAGTGGAGGTATGAGATCAGAATTCTCCTTCATCTGTTTGAGCTGCCAACCATGACTGATGAGCCCCATCTGCTTGAGGCGACTGGTTTTGAGGTGCCAGTAACCAGCCGTTGCCCCTTCTGTCAATAGAATCAGTTCCGCTGGGCTTAATAGCTAAGCCACATGTAAAGGCCAGGAGCTGGACTTGGTTGTCAGAGGATTTGGGATCATTTAATAGGTAGTGGGAGACTGTCCCCATTACCACCCGCAATTAATGGTAAGGGCATTGAGTAAGGTGCTTTGATGAGGATATTTCCTCAATGTTTTCCTATTTATATTCTGATCCATCTAAGTCAGGAAGAACAATAGCCATAGATTTTAAAGTAAGAACATTACATTAGAAATGGGATCAGGGGCAGACTGTTTGGTGTTGTGTAAAGTAGCAAAGTCATTGCCGATCTCACAACTCAGGTTCATGTTTCTGTAAGATCCACCTGTCACTGGCTGCCCTCATTAGTAAAAATAAATCCATTTTAGACTTGAAAACAATCACCGAGCATCTACGGCCCTCTAGGATAGAAAATCTCTGGATGAAGGAATGTACCCTCATCCTAAATCTAAATGGACAACTCTTATCCTGAAATTGTTTCCTGAATTGTAGACTCTCTATCTGAAGTAACAGGCTTCTCAGCTTTTATCACTTCTGAATCTTGTAAATGTTGCAGAGATGGCCTCTCATTCTTGCAATCTATCAGTTGACCAAGTTATATTTTCTGGTGACAACTTTTTTTTTATTTCTTCTTGCAGCAGTCGGAATATGAACGGTCCAAGTGTGAAAGACACAGTATAAAGTGCCTTATAAAAGTATTGGGCCCCAACTATTTGTTCACATAAATGAGTATTACAACCAGTGATTTCAATCAATTTAGCTGAGAATTTTTAAAAAAAAATTGAATCCTTTTTTCACAGTAGAGCCCAAAGAACAAAAGGGAAAATTGTAAAGTGTGAGAAACTAAAAATTCCAAAATGGAAGTGTCAGCAGTTTAAAAGTATTCATCCCCCTTTGCTTAGTACTTAGGTAAAGCAGCTCTCGCGGCTATTATAGCCACCGATCTGGGTTGGATAAGTCTCCATTAGCTTCTCACAACATGATGGAGCACGGTTTGCTCATTCCTCCTTGCAAAATTGGTTAAACAGTGCCAGGTTAGTTGGGGAGCGGCAGTGGACAGCAACCTTGAGGTCTTGCCAGAGATGTTGGATTGGGTTAGAGTCTGGACTCTGACACTCAAGGGCATCAATTTTCTTCATTTGAAACCACTCCATGGTTGATCTGGCAGTGCCCTGCTGAAAGATGAACTTCCTCCCCACTTTAAGCTTTCTGGCAGAAGCTAGCAGATTTTTATTTGGGATCTCTCTGTATTTAGCAGCATTCATCTTCCCATCAATCCTGACTTCATTTCCAGTTCCAGCTGTTGAAAAGCATCCCCATAGCATGATGCTACCTCCACTGTAAGTAGGGATGGTGTTACCTGTGTTACGGACCAGCAACAATAGATGTAGAATAGAGTCGACAAATTATTGCAAAACAACTAAATTTATTAACATTTATGCAGAAATATGGAAAATTAAACAGACGACTGACAAAACAGAAGTTAATGGCGTTATGCATCTATAGCTCCCAAACAGTCAAACTTGGAAACAATTCTTAACAAAGTCGTACTCAAACACAGTCTTAGAGTGGCAGTTTAAAAAGTCCAAGTGATTCATGAAATAAGTGAGTGGAGAGGCTTGTATTTTCACGATGCAACGAAGAGGCAATCTTGAAGATTCACAATACAGCAGAGAAGCGATCTCACAGAGACGAAGTAACAGTTAACGTAGTTTGCAGCCGCGGAGTACCTTTTCTGAAGAGTCCAAGAGGAGCAAGATTTCACAGAGTAACTGACAGGGAATGTCCCTTTCGTCGAAAGGGACAACACCTGAGACCGTGCAGGGGTTAACCAAAAGTGTGTGCCACGGTCCACGTATGGATTATACGAAATGTCAGTCACACTCGAAATGCACAGAGTGCTGCCAGATAACGCAATCCTTTGGGTTCGTTCGAAGCCTGCAGTCTTCACTCTCACTCTCTCTTCCCGTCGATTTCTTTAGTGACTCCTTACCGAGCGACTCCCCATTTTTCTCTCTAGCAATCTAGCAATCTTTTTTATACCATCGGTATACGTCATCAAGTGAAGCTTACAGAAACAGAAATGTGGATTCCCAGCAAAGCGAAACTGTGATTGTGTGATGCCCACAGGAATCAAAACTACAAGCTTCCAGCAAAACTAGACTATAGATACATCATACTTAGTAAACAAAACTAATATTACGTGACATCCACAGGAATCGAAACTGTGGACCCATAACACCTGGGTGATGTGCAGTATTAGAATTACACCACATGTACTGCTTAGTGTTGAGGCCAACAAGTTCCACTTTAGGCTCATCTGACCACTAGAACTTCTTCCACGTCTTTACAGTATCTTCTAAGTGATGCTTTACAATGCTTTTATGGGCAAGGGTATGCTATTTTTTAGCCAGGACTTCTTCCTTGCCACTCTTCCATAAATAACCTCTTTGTGGAGCAGCCTGATTTGGGCAGAGTGCCTGTGGTTTCATATTTTTTCTAATTTTTCACCAGGCACTGCACTGAGCTCTGACGTATGTAAAGTGACTTTAAGATGGTCTTGTACCCTTCCCCAGATTTGTGATTCACTGTTCTCATTTCCCTGACATGTCTTGAATGCTCTTTTGTCTTCATTTTGGTTTGGCTTGTTGAAAATCTACCATACTATTGGACCTTACAGAAAGAGGGTGTATTTATTCTGCTGAATTCATTGAAAAAAGGTGATCCTTCAATTCTTACATCAACAGATTGGGTGAGTTAGTAAGGTAATACCTGCATATTTCACCTGAGGAAATTTAGCGAGGTAATTATAAAGGGGATGGATACTTTTCCTGCCTTACGATTTTGGTTTTTAATTTTTAGTAAATTGTTGACAGGCTTTGGAATTTTTCTTTTGATTTGGCATGATGCACAGTTTTGTAAATAAGCTCAAAAAATCCTACATCAATATATTTTAAAATTAGAAATTGAGACAGTAAAATATGAACAGAGCTGTGGAGGCTGACTTTTTCTGACTATAAGCACACGTTTGTTTGTTCTTTCAGTTACTAAGAAACATGTACTTCTTCATTATTAGAGACATCTATATTTTTACTTAAGATCTGAGAAAGCATGATATTAGTATGTGGATTTAGACATAATAATTACATATGGAATTCACATGGGCCTTCTGCCTTTCAGACAGGCGTTCTGTGTTTCATTTCTGCAACTTGCTTGCAATAAACTCTGTAGAATTTTATATACCATATTTGTCTTAAACAGCGATGATTTTCTTTAAAACCATGTAGATTCGGTCTGGTCATAATTCATTGTTATATTTGTGCTTTACTCCGCAACAATTTTCATAGCTCCTGTGAGGCCTCTAGGTACCGGGGACAGAGTTCACTCCATCATTGAAATAATTGCCTAGCTTCATGTCCCTGAGTGAGTTCTGTACAGTGCTGGAAATGAGAATGTAGCAGAATTGAAGAACACTGAGAATACATTATTTATACAGCTGGGTGTCATTTGATTGAAGCTTATACATAATTTATGATGGGAAGTAAATGTTTATAAAGTGGGAGACAAGCCTTTAACTTGTGAATTTCTTAGCTCCTTGGCACATTTTAAAAGTGCTTTGATGAGGATATTTCCTCAGTGTTTTCACATTTATATTTCACCTTGAATGCTCATTGAAGATGCTTTGTAATTTGTTCTCTCTTCACTGCATTGATTCATAATCCCAACATTTAAGAAATATCTGTGAATGGCCTGAAGGAATGTTATTGTATTTTGAAGGAGCAAATTGGTTATCAGAAAACACTTCAGATTGTCCTTAAGTCAGGTAAACAGAAGATACAGGAAATCAACTGGTCAAGTATTAACGACTGTAGCAGGAGAAATTGTTCAGGTCATTGACAGTTAATTAAGAATTATTTTGTTGTGGATTTTCAACTTTTAGAAAATATTGCTTGGTGATTTATGCACGTTTCGAGGCATGCAACACTACAAAATGCCCCAAAAGCTACCCACCGACCCCCCCCCCCCAGTTGAGCAGGATTGTCTGTAACAGAAGCAGATGTGAGAAGGAATTTGCCTCGTGTCTACCCTGGTAAGGTGGTCGCATTAGTCAACAACCCAGGGCAAATACTCAGGGAGTGGCACCCCAGCTCCCTGACATCTTCAATACTTCACTCAACCAGGCTGCTGTCCCTACATGCAGCCATCATCATCCATTTACCAAAGAATTCCACTCCTTCAGAACTAATCAACTACCACTTGCTGGCACGGACACAAATCATCGTGTAGGGCTATGAACGCCTGGCGATGGCACTTATGAAGAACTCCATTTCTGCCACACTGGACACTCACCCACATAATTACTGACAGAACTGCTGTACGATAGATACGACAGTATCTGTATTGCACCTGGCCCTGACACTCCTAGAAAACAGGGACACTTACGCCTGAATGCTGTTCCTGGATTTCAGTTCGGCAATCAAACACTGTTGTCCCACAGAGCTCCGTGAACAAGCTCCTTCTCATCAGTCCAAGTTCAGCACTGTGCAACTAGGTGTTGGACTTCTTGATCAATAGACCTCAGATAGTGAGGTTGCACAAATGCTCCCCCCTCCTCATCCTCCTCAGCGCAGGTACGCTCAGGACTGTGCGTTGAGTCCATTGATGTACAGTCTGCTCACACACCACTGTGCAGCCAAACACCCAAATAATCACGTTATCGACAGGAGTACATTGAGCCAGAGACTCATTCCACCGAGATGTAGCACTGAGCTTCATAGGAAGTCATTCCTACCTGTGGCTGTCAAACTTTACAACTCCTCCCTGGGGGTGTCAGACACCCTGAGCCAATAGGCTGGTCCTGGATTTATTTCCAACGGGCATGATTAACTTATAATTATTTATGGTTTTATATTGCTATGTTTCTTCACTATTCTTGGTTGGTGTGGCTGTAACAAAACCCAATTTCCCTCGGGATCAGTAAAGTATGTCTGTCTGTCTATATGCTGATGACACAATGGTGGTGGGAGCTCATCACCAATAATAGTGAGACACCATACTGTGAGGGGGTGAAAGAGCTCGAGGCCTTGTGCCAAGCAAACAACCACTTCCTCAGCACACACAGAATGCTGCACGAACTCAGCAGACCAGGCAGCACCTATGGAAATGAGTAAGGCCAAAAGATACAGGAGTAGAATTAGGCCATTCAGCCCATCAAGCCTGCTCTGCCATTTCATCATGGCTGATCCCAGCTCCCAGTCAGCCCCATACACTTGCCTTCCCGTCATATCCTTTGATGCTCTGACCAATCAGGAAAAGAACAACTTCTGCCTTAAATGTACATATGGACTTGGTCTCCACCGCAGCCAGTGACAGAGCAAACCACAAATTTATTAGTTTCTGGCTAAGAAAAACTCCTCCTTGACTCTGTTCTAAAGGGTCGCCCCTCACACTGAACCTGCACGTCAGTGAGTCTGTCCGTTGGGAAGGATTTAAAAGAAGACAGCTTTATAGAGCGGGCATCAGAGGAGTGGGAGACAGAGTAGAGGGCTTTGGTTCATCGGGGCTTCGGTGATGAGAGTCAGATACTAGAGAGTACTTCAGTGGCTGTCCTCCTCAACATTAAGTACTCCTGTTTGAGTACTTTTGGGGGCGACGGCCTACCTGGGGGAAGCAACAGTAGCCACGCCTCTGGCACAGAGTCTGGCCCTGTGGCTCAGAAGGGTAGGGAAAGGAAGAGGAAGGTAGCAGTGATAGGGCACTCCATAGTTCGGGGGTCAGACGGGCGATTCGGTGGGCGCAGGAAAGAAATATGGATGGTAGTTTGCCTCCCAGGTGCCAGGCTCTGTGATGTTTCTCATAGCGTCCACGATATTCTGAACAGACAGACAGACATACTTTATTGATCCTGAGGGAAATTAGGTTTCGTTACAGTCGCACCAACCAAGAATAGTGTAGAAATATAGCAATATAAAACCATAAATAATTAAATAATAATAAGTAAATTATTCCAAGTGGAAGTAAGTCCAGGACCAGCCTATTGGCTCAGGGTGTCTGACACTCTGAGGGAGGAGTTGTGAAGTTTGATGGCCACAGGCAGGAATGACTTGCTATGACACTCAGTGTTACATCTCGGTGGAATGAGTCTCTGGCTGAATGTACTCCTGTGCCTAACCAGTACATTATGGAATGGATGGGAGTCATTGTCCAAGATAGCATGCAACTTGCACAGCATCTTCTTTTCAGACACCACCTGGGAAAGTGAACAGCCAGAAGTCGTGATACATGTTGGTACCAACGACATAGGTAGGAAAAGGGAGGAGGTGCTACAGGGAGTTAGAAAGAAGCTGAGAAGAAGGAGTACAAGGGTAGTAATCTTGGGATTACTGCCTGTGCCATGCAACAGTGAGTATAGAAATAGAGTAAGGTGAAGGATAAATGTGTGGCTGAGGGATTGGAGCGGAGGGCAGGGATTCAGATTTCTGGATCATTGGGACCTCTTTTAGGGTCGGTGTGACCTGTACAAAAAGGACGGGTTGCACTTGAATCCCAGGGAGGACCAATATCCTGGCAGGGAGGTTTGCTAAGGCTGTTGGGGAGAGTTTAAACTAGAATTGCTGGGAGGTGGGAACCAAACTGAAGAGATGGAGGAAGGGGCAGTTGGCTCACAAATAGAGAAAGCTTGTAGGCGGTGTGAGAGGGAGGATAGGCAGGTGATACAGAAGGGATGCGCTCAGACCGATGGTTTGAGATGTGTCTGTCTTAATGCAGAAAGTATCATGAACAAAGCGGATGAGCTTAGAGCATGGATCAGTACTTGGAGCTATGTTGTTGTGGCTGTTGGATGACTACAAGACTTGGATGGTTCAAGGGCAGGCATGTTTACTAACAGTGCCAGGTTTTAGATGTTTCAGAAAGGACAAGGATGGAGGCAAAAGAGGTGGGGGTGTGGCACTGTTGATCAGAGATAGCGTCACGGCTGCGGAAAAGGAGGGTCATGAGGGATTGTCTACTGAGTCTCTGTGGGTGGAAGTTAGGAATAGAAAGGGGTCAATAACTCTGCTGAGTGATTTTTTTTATAGACCTCCCAATAGTAACAGGGACATCGAGGAGCAGATAGGGAGACAGATTCTGGAAAGGTATAATAATAACAGGGTTGTTATGATGGGAGATAGTAATTTCCCAAATACTGATCTTCCTCGAGCAAGGAGTTTAAAAGGGGTGGAGTTTGTTAGGTGTGCTCAGGAAGGTTTCCTGACACAATATGGAGATATACCTCAGGCTACTGTGGGAGGCGAGGGACAAGATTGCTGAGCCTCTGGTGATGATCTTTGCATCATCAATGTGGAAGGGAGAGGTTCCAGAGGATTGGAGTGTTGCGATTGTTGTTCCCTTATTCAAGAAAGGGAGTAGAGATAGCCCAGGAAATTATAGACTAGTGACTCTTACTTCAGTGGTTGGTAAGTTTATGGAGAAGATCCTGAGAGGCAGGATTTATGAAGATTTAGAGAGGCATAATATGATTAGGAATAGTCAACATGGCTTTGTCTAACGTAGGTTGTGCCTTATGAGCCTGATTGTGACTAAACACTTTGATGATGGTAGAGCAGTAGATGTCATGTATATGGATTTCAGCAAGGCATTTGATAAGGTACCCCATGCAAGACTAGTCGAGTAGGTAAGGAGGCATGGGATCCAAGGGGACATTGCTTTGTGGATCCAGAATTGGCTTGCCCACAGAAGGCAAAGAGTGGTTGTAGACAGGTCAGATTCCACATGGAGGTCAGTGACCAGTGGTGAGAAGTGGCAGATGGAGTTCAACCCAGATAAGTGTGAGGTGATTCATTTTGGTAGGTCAAATATGATGGTCAAAAATAGTATTAATGGTAAGACTCTTGGCGGTGTGGAGGATCAAAGGGATCAGAGGAATCTTAGAGTCCGAGTCCATAGAACATTCAAAGCTGCTGTGCAGGTTGACTGTGTGGTTAAGAAGGCATCAGGTCCATTGGCCTTCTTCAACCATGGGATTGAGTTTAATTGAGTTTGAGGTTGAGAGGTAATGTTGCAGCTATATAGACCCTGGTCAGACCCCACTTGGAATACTGCGCTCAGATCCGGTCACCTCACTACAGGAATGATATGGAAACTATAGAAAGGGTGCAGAGGAGATTTACAAGGATGTTACCTGGATTGGGGAGCATGCCCTTTAAGAATAGGTTGAGTGAACTTGGCCTTTTCTCCTTGAAGCGATGGAGGATGAGAGGTGACCTGATAGAGGTGTATAAGATAATGAGGGGTATTGATCATGTGGAT
The DNA here is from genome assembly GCF_030144855.1 of Hypanus sabinus. Lineage (NCBI taxonomy): Eukaryota > Metazoa > Chordata > Chondrichthyes > Myliobatiformes > Dasyatidae > Hypanus > Hypanus sabinus. The sequence goes on along the minus strand of NC_082711.1, from coordinate 96,762,560 downwards.
AGTCAGAGGACTGAAATGGCTAACACGAGAGGGCACAGTTTTAAGGTACAGAGGAGGTGTGAGGGGCAAGTTTTTTACGCAGAGGATGGTGAGGGCATGGAATGGGTTGCCGGCAATGGTAGTGGAGGCAGATATGATAGGGTCTTTTAAGAGATTCCTGGATAGGTACATGGAGGTTAGAAAAATAGAGGGCTATGGGCAACACTAGGTAATTTCTAAAATAGGTACATGTTCAGCACAGCATCGTGGTCTAAGGGCCTGTATTGTGCTGTAGGTTTTCTATGTTTCTGTGTTTCTAATTTTGAGGCTGTGGCCTCTCTTTCTCGATACTCCAGCCATAGGAAACATCGCCTCTACATCCACCCTATCTAGTCCTTCAACATTCGGTAGATTTCATTGAGATCCCCCCACCAGCATTCTTCTAAATTTCGGTGAGTACAGGCCTAAAGCTGCCAAACGCTCCTCATATGTTAACCCTGTCATTCCTGGAATCATCCTCGGGACTCTCTCCAATGACAACACATCCCGAAGTTTAGTTGACGTTTTGGGCCAAGATGCTTCATCAGATCCAGCATCTGCAGATTTTCCCTTGTTTGTGATTGAACCTCTTCCTCAATGTCCACAAGACAAAGTTCAAAGCAAATTTATTATCCAAGTGCACGTGTCACTGTACACAACCCTGTGATTCGTTTTCTTGTGGGCATTCACAGTAAATCCAAGAAACTTAATGGAATCAACGAAAGACTCCCCTTGACAGGACAGACAAAATGCCAATGTGCAAAAGACAACAAACTGTGCAAATACAAAAACAAATTAAATAAGAAATAAATATTGAAGAGTCCTAAATAGTGTGTCCATGGGTTATAGAAACAGTCCAACAAATTGAGTGCAGATATCCATACTGGCTCAGGAGCCTGATGGTTGAAGGGTAATAACTCAATAGCTCAGTGGTTGCATTTAATATCAGAGACTGTATATAGTATACAATCTGAAATTCTTGCTCTTCACAAACATCCACAAAAAGAAGAGAACCCAAAAGCATTAAAACCCCAAAGCCCCCATCTCCCCTCTCCCATTCACAAGCAGCTGTCCCCCCCACCACTTATTCCAGCAGGAAGCATCAGCACCCACCACCCACTGAGCAAGCAATAGCAAAGCCCTCAGAGTGACCATGATCTTCAGTCCAACAAAAATGAAAACCAGTTTCCCAAAACCAAACTGTAATCAACAACCCACTCCTCCACACTCCTCACCACCAGCACTTCATCGTTTCCTGTCGGAGTCACCTTATGTACAGATATTTCTGTGCCTCTTATCACTTCATGGACATATAATGAACCTACCATGTATAATGCTGAGAATCTCCTAGGATGCGCTGGGACACATCATCAGTGATGTAACTTGGGGTCTTCGAGTGTTTCATCTCATTGAACATCACCCACTCTTGCCCAGGCGACCCAGCCAGGGTTGATCATGCCCTGGTTCATGTCTCAGCTATATTGGTCCGCATGTCACACCTCTTGAACAATAGCCTTTTGGAGGTTTGCTCAGCAGACTCTGTGATGGTCCTGATGGCTCTTTCCTTTGCAGCCCTGTAATGCCAAGGAGAGAGTAGCTATTTATATTTATTGTTTTTTTATTATTATTTTCTTTACCCTATTATATTGTGTTCGTGCTGTAGCGGATCCGGACTAACAATTACGTTGCTCTTCTTTGTACTCTTGTACTGGAAATGACATTAAAGAATCTTGTATCTTGAGACTAGCTCCTCTGGGAAGCCAGAGAACAGACCTTCTCATTACATGAACGAGTAACAATGTCTTGCAGAAAGCCACATGCCTTTCCCATCTCTTTCAAGATATCCCAAAGCTCTTTGTGGCCAATGAAGTATTTTTGAATGTAGTTACTGTTGTCGTTGTACAATAAGTAGCAGGTTCCCACAGTGACTAGATATCTCTCATTAGTACTGGCAATTGAGGATTACATTTTTGCCGGATGCTGGCGATAACCAGAGATCTAGTGTAGGCTTGGTTCCATATCTCAAACTAAAAGGCAGCTCATCTGAAAGTATGGCATTTTCTCTGTATCACACTCGACTGTTAATGTTGATTTCTGTAAAGGTCCACAATAATTTAAATGCCAGGCATTACGTATATTCAGTGTTAGATGTGCTTGAATTAACTTTGCCATTGCTTATCAAAGAAAATAAAGCAGGGTTTTCTAATTGTGTCTGCTGGGAATATAAGTATATGTGCGTTGTCGAGATTTTGCTTATTTCAGGGTTTCATTGTGGAATTGATTTTATTCCGAAAGCTCAAAGGTTACTGTGCTGCAAGACTATTTACCGTCCTGTTTAGTACTGCAGAATTCTCCACAGCTTTCACAACAGCTGCAGGGGCACGGAGGGAAATGTAACCCTCAAAGAAGGAGAGTTGGAATGCAGTTAGATTCCAAAAAGCTTTTTTCTAGGTAAAACAGAAAAGGTTTTGGACACTGCCAAGAAACCTCATAAAGTCTAAGGTTTTTTGTATTTAGATACAGATGAGAATTATGCAATTAATTTTCATGGGAAATGCTGAAAATATATTTCAAAATTATTTATAACTTGGCTTCAAAGTTGACTGGATGGATTTCCCTGGATTTTGGGGAACTATCAAGGGGGACAGGAAAAGTCTGATCATCAGTTCCTGTAGGTACATGCACTTGTTAATCATTCCATCAGACCGGCATTTCACTTATACTCTGCAGTTTGTACTGCTCCTTCATTGCTTCACGGGCTTGTGTATGATCTTACCCTGGGGCGCTATCTGCAGAGTTTCATGATTTGCCTTTTCCCATGTGAGTTTCCTCTGAGTCCTAAGGTTTCCTCCCGCATCACAAAGGTATACTGGTTGGTTCATAGGCTACTGTAATTTAGATTAAAGTACTGCAGATTAACGACTGAAAGAATCAATGGCCATGTGTGAGAGATGAATTGCAGGTTACAGGGAAGCAAAGAGCATGCAAATGGGACTAATGGGATTGCTTCCCCAGAAATCTAATGGGCTGAATGGCCTCCTGTGTTGTTACAACTATCAATTTTCAATTGCTGTATCTTTCTCTCAGGCAAAGATCCATTTGCAGCCTGGGAGGACATCCATGGCGATGATGTAGGACTACTGCCATCCATGGCAGTGATGATGTAGTGGAGAAATGTTTGTAAAGGGGGGGGGGGAGGTCAAGGGATTCATTGCCTGTTGACAGATTAAGACAATATAGAGGATGGGAAGGTCTGTGAGGATCTGTTGCCTGCTGCCCATTGTTGTTATAGACACCCAAATATCACATCTGGTGACCTAATGTGAAACGTAACAAATAAAGTCTGAACAGTGGCACCCAACTGTGCCCCTCTCTTTATAAGAAATGGATATTTAATCACTCACTGGTGTTTCCCTGATGGTTTCAGCAGATTTAGACTAATAGCATGCTTGTGGTGTGCAAACTTTTGGTACTGAGCCACTGTGGACAAGTGCGACTATAAGGAGGAAAATAATTTACTCAAAGTACTTGTTTGATGGAGGGAGAAATATTTAAAAAGTAGGAGAACTTGGAGTGAAGTCTCCACTTAACAGGTTTCTTTGGCACTAGGGCAGTGACAGATAACTTTTTCAATTATAGTACAATCCAACTGTGACATTCTTGGCAGGTTTTAAGGCTATGAATAAGATATTGATTTTGTTCTTTAAGCTGATGGATTAGTTGGGGAATAAAAATTGCTTTGCCATGTTCTGGCCTCAAAAGAGTCATTGAGAATCTTACGTGAAGCCCGCCTCTCAATGGTAGACATTTTAAGAACACTTTGCACCACTAATCTCAGAGTGATTGAATTGGAGTCCTCAATCCTCACCCCTATTGACTGGGAATGGACCTCGCAGAGAGCCTTTCAGTAGCTGGATAGGTTGTTGATACAGTTTCTGCATTCTTCTTAACATTAGTTTGAGGGATTTATCACAAATGTTCAGCTTGGAGGGGTATATGAAGGAAGTAGTATCACTGGTATACGAGCTAATAGCATCCTTAAGAGAATTGTTCATCAGGCAGTGGAAGAAAAAGGAATCCAAACACATTTGTGTATGCAATCATATTGTAGGTGGCAGAAATGGTAGACAGGTGACTTGAAAAGGCAGAAACCATTGAATGAAAGAATTAGAATTAAACATACAATACATATGTATAGATATCTAATATTGCAGGTACAGCCAGTGTCAAGCTTCCTATACTATAATGGCTTCATTGCTCCAAAGTTGCATCATTTGAACAGTAGCTAAACAAGGAAATTATCATGGTATGTCAATGAAGGTTCAGCCAGAGACTCATTCTTGATGCTTTCCATTGTGATGGAATAATCTGAGATTTACAGGTTTTTGCCCTTCAGACTGTTAGAAAGGACAAAGAAGAAGGTAAGGAATGTCCAGAGAGAGAATGAGAGAAGACCACTGCCTTGACCAGGGAAACTTGCATGATAGTATTTTAGTTTAGTTTCACGTGTATATCAGATTTGTTCTTCTCTATTATGCCTATTAAACTTTAAATAAAAAGTTTTCAAAAAGAAGAAACTTGTTTCCCCTCCTGAACCAGCAGAAGGTTTGTTCTGTGAAATGAACATAAGGGAATATTGTGACTTTTATAATAAATCTGATCTGAGAATTGCTGGATTTAAAAGATCATTTCCAAACTGCTGGTGAAAGTGGCCCCAGTCTCTCTTTAATGATCATAGCAGCTTAGTTAAAACTTTAAAGCCTTTGGCAGAATTTAATGCACAAGTCCAGCTCTCAATCGAATTAGGTTCTCTTTCCTGTGGAGCTCTGATAGTCACATACCATTATACAGTGAATAAAACAAGCTTTGCATCACAGAACTTATTTCCTGTGATTCTAAGCCATAATGCTCATAAATCAACCAACACCATTTTAAAGTTTAAAAATGAAAAGGGCTGACAAACTGAAAATCCCATTTGGAACACAATCTGCTGCAGAAATTGTTATATTTTTTCTCTGAAGCTGAGGCTGAAAATTGCTAATGTATACAATATCCAACAAATCACATAGTTAAATTTGGTTCTGTGATGTTTGATCCAGACTCGCTGATTGGGCCTGATTAATGTTGCAAAATATGATACAATTTCCAAATGCTGGAAAAAAATACTCCCATTCTAAAATTCCATTTGATTTCATGTTTCTTCTGACTGTGCTCAGAATTGGATTTATTTTATTGGAAAAAAATTGGTTCTATTTTCCGTGCAGTTGCAAAATGCTTCCTCCACTTGATGTGTTGGAGTTGCAAATCAAAATCCTCTGCTGAAGAACTTCTGTAATTTTTTTGGAGCCAGTCCCAAGGAACTTCCACACAGTGGGTGATGTTTAGTAACTTAAACTTCCTCAAATTACCAAATTTCAGGAAATCAACCTACACAAGTTTTAACTGTGTATAGATCTGCAGAGAGAAGAAAAATTTGTGCAAATGTTAAAGTGTATATTAGTTGAGTGTTTTTTTACTCATCAATATGAAGAATGTTAGAGCTGGGAAATGAAAATCCTTTTCCAATTTTCCATTGTTGGAGTGAAGTATTCCTGTGTCAAATTTTACACAGCTAGTTATTCTTGTTGTATTTTCTTCCCTCAGCTTCCCATGGGAATTGTACATCTATAATCTAGGCTGACACTTCAGAAGGAAAACATTTGTATTCACATCCTTCGAGTATTCAAGATATTTCATGGCCAAAAAATTACCAGAGAAGTTTAGTCAGTGTTCTTCTGTGGGCAAAGCATGATATTGTCAGAGTGTTTCAGTGTTGTAGATTTAAATTAATAATTCATTCTGCAGATCAACAGTACAGCTCACATTGTGGCCATTTGGTCCACTGTCTGTGCTAGCTCTTTCAAAGAGCTATCTTATGAGTCACATTCCCTTCTTTTTCCCCACAACATTGACTTTTCCCCTCTTTCAAGAATTTATCAAATTTTGTTTGAAAGTAACACCCTTTTCTGTTTTCACTGTGCTATTAGCATTTTGGAATCACCTTTAGAACAATATAGATCGGGATTTTTTTCTCTGCCTTTTATTTTCAATGCACTTACAGTAAATCTATGTTCCTCAATTGCTGATCCACTGGAAACAGAACAAGTAAAGGCTATCAAAACAAGTTATGCAGCTGAGCACCCTTATAATGTATTCATCTTCACAGCTGTAGATTCATTGGTTTCTCCACGTGACTCGAGTCTGACATTTACCATGGTATTATAGTAAATCTCTTCTGCATCTTCACTAAGGCTTCAATCCTTGCTAACATGTGTGATTGGGAAATGGACAGAAATCTCTGGTTGAGGACTTACAATGGATTATGAGGATCTAGTGGTTTAGACTTAAGTTCTTGATTTAATATTCTGTGGGAAATTAGTGAAACTGTAGATGTTGGAGCCTAAGACAAAGTACTGGAAAAACTCTGCCAGTTAAGCAACATCCGAGGAAAGGGAAAAAAAGAAAATGAACATGTTGGATCAGGGACCCTTTCTGAGAACTAGGGAAGCCTAGAAAGGGATCAGTTTGAAAAGTAGATTTGACGGAAGGTGTGAGACAAAGGACTGCAAACTAAGTAGATCAGGTGATAAATTTTAAAGAAACAAGGTGAGGAAGGAATGTGAGCGTGATAATGGGAAACAATGAGAGAGTTGGCAAATTCAATGTCCACTGTTAATTCCAGAAGGTTACAAAATAGGAAGGAAGTGTTGCTCCTCTAGGTAACATTGGGCCTTATGATAGCAGTGGAAGAGGTCACATAAACAGGTTAGAATAGGAGTGGGATTAAGATTAAAGTGTCATGCAACAGGAATTTTAAAACCACCCTTACAAACTGAGAGCAGGCACACTGCAAAAGGATCACCCAATATGTGTTTGCTTTCTACAGTTTGAACCACAACGGACAGGAAAAAGAAATGAAGGAGGGGATATGAATAGGGCTGACACAAGGAGTATCCCATATAGATGCAGTACAAGAAGATGAAGATGGTGTCAATTACTTGAAGGGAGTGGACAAACTGAGATGACAAAATTTGTTCAATGAAAGAACAAGTTGAAGCTGTTGAGCAGAAGGGATTGGTGGATCGTTTTGGGCCCCTGTTTTGCTAGGTCGGCAGTGTGTTCACTCGAGTTGAGTATGATGTTCTCCTAAGGGGCTGTCCAGTAATTATTCCCCAGGTGGCTGTAGAAGCTGCTCGGGGATATGCATACAGTGTGGGAAACAGTAAGTGGTGGTTATGGTTAGCTGGGCCATAAGTGATTGGTTTTTCCTTTAGCAGCTGCTGTCTGTTTAGGAATGTGATGGGGCACGGAGCTTTGCTTTGAGATTGGTGTGTTGGTCCTGCTTTACGAATATGGCTCCTACATAATCTCATCACGACAACACAATGTAGATGATGCCACCCTGCTCGCTCCTCCCCCATTCATCTAGTCACAAACCAGAAACTTCTCCTGGGTCAATGAGGGTGTTACAATTTTTTACTGAGACTTAGAGAATGCTTTTGAAATATTTTTTAGAGATAACGCTTTAGCAAAGTTTCTTAAGAAGTGAGAGACATGTTAGCATGGTGCATTCAGCTATAAATTTGCATTAATGTTGCCTTGAAAGCCCAGTGCAAGAAATAAGCATTTTGTTTATTGGTCAATGATTAAACCAAGCAGACCTGTTTGGTCTTGATGCAGTGTCAGGATGCTAAGTGTTGCTTCCTGTAGAAACTGCCATCGTGCCTCTTCGTCAGCCAAGCTACTTAAAATGAAATATCTCAGCATCATTTTTACAACAGTCCTGACAGCAACCTTTTTTCTTGGCATTTACTTTATTTTTTTGCAACAGATTGGAAGCAACATCTCCTCCACACTCGCCATGAGCACAGGTGCACCGCAAGGCTGTGTGTTTAGTCCTGACTTTACTCACTTTATACCAATGATTGTGTGACTGAGTACAGCTCCAATGCTGTATTTAAGTTTGTTGGTGACACTATGGTTGTTGGCACTAGTCGAATGGTGCCACGAAAACAACTTCTCACTCAACCTCAGCAGAACCAAAGAGCTGATTATTGACTATAGGAGGTGGTGGTCTAGGAGCCTGTCCTCATTCAGGGATTGGAGGTGGAGAGTGTCAGAAAATTTAAATTCCTTGGTGTAATCATATCAGAGGGCCTGTCCTGGAACCAGTGTGTAAGTGCTATTTCAAAGAATGTACAGAGGTGCCTCTATTTTCCTGGAAGTTTACGCAGAATCACCACGTCATCTAAAACTTTGACAAACTTTGACTCACTTTCAAAGACGTGTAACCCTCAGGCTCGCCCAGCTCATGTTCATCTAGGGGGAATCAGCCTTTGGCCCCGCGGAAATCACGTTTGTGTGGATGCTGTGTAATGTATCGCCCAGTTACAAACCCACAACACAAAATATTAGACAGTACACCATATGCAATTAAATGATTGAACTTTCTGAATCTTAATCTGAATATAGGGTTAGTATTGAAAATTTAAAAAGGGCCCAATTCAAGGAAAGGTCAAAATTTCATGTTGGAGCTCACTCAGTAGTCATTCTTCCACCATCGGTCTCCTCCGAACGTCACCGACCTTCAGACCCTCAGATCCCAGTCCACTCTGTCCAGTGGTCTACCAGCTCCCTCCACCTGCGTCTTCCCTCTTTATCTCTCCTCGACAAAAGACTGCAAAAAAACATCCTTCCAGATTCACAAGACAGAGCAACAGTCTCTGATTGGCTAACATGCATCCCACAGCCCTGTTATCTCCAGCCATAACCCAAACATTGCTGCTACAGAGAAACCGTTACCTCAAAAGTGAAACATTACAAAGAAGCCATTACGTTAGCAGTGAATACATACAGTGTGTTACAGACGTTACAACTGAGCATTATTGATTTTATTGTTTGCACAATCTTTTTCTTTTGCACATTGGTTGTTTGTTAGTCTTTGTTTATGGATAGTATTTCATAATTTCTATTATATTTCTTTGCTTTTCTATTAACGCTTCCAAGACAATTAATCTCAAGGTAGTATATAGTTACTTTGATATAAAACTTTACTTGGACTTTGACACCAGTGCATTGCCAAATTACGTACTAGCACGAGTGTACGTGCAAGGCATCACCTTGTTGCATTTAAAGAGCAAACACGAGGAAACCTGCAGATGCTGGAAATTCAAACAGCAACACACACACAATGCTGGTGGAACTCAGCAGGCCAGGCAGCATCTATAAGGAGAAGTCCTGAAGAAGGGTCTCGGCCCGAAACGTCGACAGTGCTTCTCCTATAGATGCTGCCTGGCCTGCTGTGTTCCACCAGCATTTTGTGTGTGTTGCATTCCACACTTTAAAAATTTGAGGTTTTAGCCATCGGGCTTAAGTTTACTTTCAAGAGATACTTGCTGGTAAGGAGGATGAGATCATCTTTTGATGATTGGATAAAGAGAGTAATTACTTTAAATTTTTGAGATTGTGCTTTTGCAGTTTCTTAATTACTGGAAGGCATGTAAATGATCAGGTGCCTTGAAATAATGAGTGAATTCTGGATGTAGCTGACTTTGCTTCAAATGGAAAGCAGTTATTTAAAAGCACATGAGAAAAAAATGTGTGTGTAAAATCCAGTTACTTCACCTCAGGGGAAGTGGTAGATGAGTATGTGCACTTATGTTTAACAGGTTACATCATTCATCCATCCTCAGGTACTACCCTGGGTGCTTAAGCCTCAGTACGCTGCCTGCTGGTAACGGAATGCATTAGGAAACGGTTGACACGCTATGCTATATTCTTTGGAGGATTACAGCTACAAAAGGAATGCAATACCATCAATTTTCTCCTTGTATCCAAGTAGATTACTTGGTTTCCTTTGCTACCAAATGTTTGAAGTAAATTGCGAAGACAGAAATTACTAAACCATATAATGAATAAAATGTGTAACATGCTCATTTTTATTAACCATTCAATCGCTAAATTTTCCACATAGTTAAGTGAAAAGAATCTATGTCTGTGCCTCTTGGAAAAAAAACATCATTTCAGAGGACTGACGTTAATTTGCCATATTCTTTGCTGCCCTTTTTATGAGCATTTTTTTGAAAGCACCAAATGTCTGGTCTACTGTATATGATAAAATGTTCGGAAAAGGTCTGCTGATTTGCATTGATGTAACATTATATTTTAGAATTACTTCATTTGCTGTAAAGTGCTTTGTAGCATTTATAAATTGATCAAATGTGTGAATTAAATGCAAGATGTTTTCTGTTTTCTTAAGCCGATACAGTTTAACATTTGAATTATTTAGGATTATAGTTGATGATTTGGAAGCTTGCTGAGCTGGGAGTAGATTAGAAAACTGCAGAGTTCTGCTGCTATGACTGACTCATATTTTAGTGCAGACTTAGTTTTTGGAAATTAAATGGCATGAGTATGATAATCAAGCTGAACCACAATCATTTAAGGATGAGGCTCACCATTTGCCAGACTCTTCCAATAAAATTCCTGTAATGTCCTGTCCTAGCTACAGCAGAGTTCCACAAAATGTGGTGGTACCATAGTATATTGGCAAGAGAGTGTCAACCTAGGAGTTCGCAACTTATAAAGCCTAAATACTGGAGCTGGCTAAGTAATTGCACTCTAGGAGTATCTCACCAGAACGACCAGTGATATTCGTGAACATAGCTCACCACCATCTGTCCCGCCCACAGAATGATCCACCAGACGTGGTTGTACGCTGGCATACAGGCAAAGGACTGAGGAAGAAAGTTCTTGCAATGGGGTGTTTGCAATAAGACTGATAAAGCATAATGTATATCTAGCGACTAATTTACTTATTGTTTCACTCTCTCTTTTCTACTTATCTGACTCCCTCGTTCTCTGCACTTGTGACCAGCTTACGTTCTCTCTTTCCCAGCTCTGATGAATTGTATTAGACCTAGAATGCTAACTGAGTTTCTCTTTCCACAGATACTGCTTGACCTGTTGCATATTTACAATTTTTTAAATTTCAGACTAATAGCAACTAGAGTAGTTTTCTTTTGATTTTCATTGGGAGAAATTTGTTCATTTGGATAATGAACCTGTGGAATTCTCCACCACAGTTTGGGACCCCTGTAGAATTTTCTCTATTTCTGCATAAATATGACCTGTAATGTGATCAGATCATCACATATGTCCTAAATCTAGATAAAGAGAACCCAATTAAATAAATAACACAAAAAATGATAGACTTGTTAATTTATATATTGAGAAAAATGATCCAATGTTACATATATTGGAAAAAGTATGTGAACCTTTGCTTTCCGTAATGGCGTGACCACCCCCCCCCCCCCCCCCCCGCCCAACAATAACTTCAACCAAACATTTCCAATAACTGTTGAGCAGTCCTGCACATCGGCTTGGGGGAATTTTAGGCCATTACTCCTTACAAAACTGCTTCAACTCAGGGATATTGTTGGACTTCCTTGCATGAACTGCATGCTTCAGGTCCTTCCACGTCATTTCTATGGGACTAAGGTCAGGACTTTGAATGGGCCATTCCAAAACACAAACTTTCTTCTTTTAAACCATTCTATTGTTGGTGCAACAATGTTTTTTTGGAGAGCAGTGGTTTGCTCCACGGTGTCCTTCCATGAACACCATTCTCGTTCAGCATTTTTCTTATAATGGACACATGATAAGAGACTTTAACAAGTTCTTGAGATTTCTGCAGATCTTTGCTGTTACACTTGGGTTTTTTCTCACCTCCTTCTGCATTGCACATTGTGCTCTTGCTGTGATCTTTGCAGGTTGCCCACTCCTCGAGAGAGTACTTAATTACAACAGTACTGAGTTTCTTCTATTTGTAGACAATTTCTCTTACTGTGGACTGATGAGCACTCATGGTTTCAGAAATGCTTTCGTAGCCTTTTCCAGCTTCATGCATTCTTCTATTGTCCTCAGAAAGTTGTTTTGATTGAGGCATGGTGCACATAAATAGATTGTTCTTGAGAAGAGCAGGCTCTGTCAGTAAGCTGACCTTGCGTATCTTTTTTATAGGGCAGGGCAGCTTTACAACCCACACCTCCAATCTCATCTGACTCTGAATAGCTTTTGTAGAAGGCATTTCCCCAGAGATGGGTACAGAAGAAATGTCAAGGGTAAGTGTTTTTTACACAGAGAGTGGTGAGTGTGTGGAATGGGCTGCCGGCAATGGTGATGTAGTCAGATACGATAGGGTCTTTTAAGAGTCTCCTGGATAGGTACATGGAGCTTAGAAAAATAGAGGGCTATGGGTAACCCTAGGTAATTTCTAAAGTAAGTACATATTCGGCACAGCATTGTGGGCCGAAGGGCCTGTATTGTCCTGTAGGTTTTCTATGTTTCTAGGTTCACATATATTTTCCAACAAATAGATGTATTGCTGGATCATTTTTCAAAAATAAATGAAGTACAGTTTTTTGTGTTATTTGTTTAATTGGGTTTTCTTTATCTAACTTTAGGACTTGTGTGAAGATTTGATCACATTTTAGGTCATATTCATGGAGAAATGGAAAAAAAAATACAGGGTACACAAACTTTTGAGCACCACTGTAAATATATTCAAGGAGGTAGACAATTTTTTAAATTCTACAATGCTCAAAGAATATAAAGCAAATGTGCATACATGTGGATTATTAGCTGAATGGCTGAGCAGCCTTAAAGTTCTGAATATCACTCTTCAGCAGCAGTTATGGTATCAGCCCCACAATATGGACAATTGACTAAGTGTTTCTTATCTACATGAAGGGCAAAAGGGCGCCTATCTACATAATTACTGCCCAATTTGTCTACTTTCATTAACTGGCAAGATGATGGAAGATGCCATTGACAGTGTTATCAAGTGCATTGGCTAATGCTGACATGCTCTCTCATGCTAAATTTGAGATTTACCAAAACCACTCAGATCCAGACCTCATTACAACATTGGCCCTAACAAAGAGTTGAATTCAAAGGTGAAATGAGTGTTACAAACTTAGTTATTAAGCTGCATTGTCTAAATGTGGCATCAAGGAGCACCAGCAAAGCTGATACATCTGCATCAAGACGAAAACACTTCAGTAGCAGGAGGCATTAGTTGCAGAAATAAAAACGGTTATGGTGTACAAGTGCAAAACATTAATTCTCTCCAACAAGAGAGAGTCTAATCACTTACCATGACATATCATCTCCAAGTTCCCCACCATCACCATCCTGAGTTGTCATTGTCCAGAAACATAACGGTTTAGTCACATAAATTCTGTGGCTGTAGGAGAAGGTCAGAGATTCAGAAGCTTGTTATCCCTCACTGAGTAGCTCACCTCCTGCCAATCCAAAAACTTTCCATCATCTGCAAGACACATGGCAGGATTATGCTGGAATACATGCCACTTGCAGCTCTGACACCATTCAAGGAATTTTGTGTAAGTATTCCACTTGAGTATAAGAATAAGGAAGTCATGCTGCATTGGTATAAAACTTTAGTCCAACCACATTTGGGGTATTGTCTGCAGTTCTGGATGCCCCATTATAGGAGGATGTGGAGACTGTGCATAAAGTACAGAAGAAATATACCAGGATGCTCCCTAGGTTAGAGGGTATGAACTATGTAGACACATTGGTCAAACTTGGTTTGTTCCCCTTGGAGTACATTTCAAAGTTTAAAGTGAAATTATTATGAAATATACGTCACCATATACAGTACTACCTTGGGATTCATTTTCTTGCAGGCATTCAGAGTAGAACAAATTAATGCAATAGAATCAATGAAGAACTACAAAGAAAACTGACAAACAACCAATATGCAAAAGTAGAGGAAACTGTACAAATACAAGAAACAAACATACAAATAAATAAATAATATTAAGAACATGTAGAGTTCTTGTAAGATGGCCTATAAGATGTGGAATCAATTCTGAGTTGAGGTGAGTGAAGTTATCTATGCTGGTTCAGGAGCATGATGTTTGAAGGGTAATAATTTTTTCTGAGTCAGGTTGTGTGGGATCTGAAACTCCTGCACCACCTTCCTGATAGCAGCAGAGAGAAGAGAGCATGGCATGGATGGCAAGCGTCCTTGATGATGGATACTACTTTTTTGTGGCAGTGCTGTTCGTAGATATGCTCGATGATGGGGAGGGCTTTGCCCGTGATGGACTGCATCCACAACTATATCTGTTTTTGAGCCCTGGTGTTTCCATTCTAGCTTGTGATGTTACCAGTCAGGATAACCTCCACCATGCACCTGAAGTATTAGATGATGAATTGTTACATACTTCTAAGAAAATATAGAGGCTGACATAGTTTCTTCATAATGGCACTTAGGTGCTGGTCCCAGGATAGATCCTTGATATAATAATGCCAAGGAATTTAAAATTACTAACCCTCTCCATTAGGGGCTAATGAACCCCTAATGAGAACCGCCTCATAGACCTCCAGCTCTTTGGTTCTGCGGATATTAATTAAGAGATCATTGCTGTGGCAGCATTCAGCCAGATTTTCAAGCTCCCTCCAATACGCGTCAGACACAGGGAATATCTGATAGAGGTTCTGAAAACTACAAGAGGTATAGATAAGGTAGACAATCAGGATCTGTTTCCCAGGACAGATGTATCAAACACTGGAGGACATGCTTTTAAGGTTAGAGGGAGGAAGTGTAAAGGTGATGTGTGAGATAAGCTTTTCATGCAGAGAGTGGTAGGTGGCTGGACTAAGTTACCAGAGATAGTAGTGGAAACAGGCACTTTGGTGGAGTTTTATACAGATACATTGGGATGGGTGATAAACAGGAGGAGGACTTTAGTATAAATCTTCATCAAAATTGGCACAACGTTGTGGGTTGAATTGCCTCTCCAGTGCAGTACTGTTCTATGTTCTATTGATTGGCACCACATTCACTACCCTAAATATTCATTTCCATAATATCTGTGCACATAAGTGACAAGATATACCACCTACATTGCATATTTCATTTACCAACCTTTGCTACTTTAGCTCCCAACTCCCCAGCCCCAAATCTTCAAGGACAAGGGTAGAGGATTATAGGAATTTTGCCACCTGTGCATTCCCCCCCTGCCCTAACTCTCTCAAAATCCTGATTTGGAAATATGTTGTTTTTTTTCCCTTTATTATTAGAACTCCATCCCTGACAACATCGTGGGACTGCTGGAGTTAAGAGAAAGGTGACTGACTACTTCTGAAGGATAATTTGGGAAGGGCAGTGACTCGGGCCTTGACATCCGCATGCTATATTTATTTACTTAGCAATGCAGCTTGGAGTAAGCCTTGCTGGTCCTTCGAGCCATGCTGCCTCAGCAACCCCACAGCCCTGACTAACCCTCGCCTAGTCACGGGATGATTAACCTACAGAGTACACCTTTGGACTGTGGGAGGAG
This sequence comes from Hypanus sabinus, assembly GCF_030144855.1. Lineage (NCBI taxonomy): Eukaryota > Metazoa > Chordata > Chondrichthyes > Myliobatiformes > Dasyatidae > Hypanus > Hypanus sabinus. The sequence goes on along the minus strand of NC_082711.1, from coordinate 96,747,132 downwards.
ACCAGAACTCCCGGGTGAAACCTGCACACCCCATGGGGAGGACGCACAAAGACTCCTTAAAGAATGGTGCCAGAATTGAGTTCCGACCTCTGGAATGCCCCAAGCTGTAATAGCTTCACGCTAACTGCTACACTACCATGGCGCCCCCAAAAAAGGAATAAATAAACAATGTAATATATCTGGGCCATTTAATTGACAGTACCACTTTAAGTTATTTATTTTGGAAAGAATGATTCTGGTGTAAAATAATATGACTGTCTTTGTATTAGAAAGTGCACTGTTATGTCTGGATTAAAAAAATAATGAACATGAATTTGCAGTGAAAGCAAGAGTGAAGCTGTCAGCACTCAGTATTACTCAAGTGTAAATTGGACAGCAACTTTCAACAACCTTAAAGGTAGAATTTCAAATGTTGCTTTTTCATTTGCCTTGATTCTATCGAAGCTCTAGGCAGTATTTACCAGTGTGAAGAGACATACCTTAAGAATTTTAATAATATTTGAATAATTGTAAAAAAAAAAGCCTGTGACTTAGTGAGTTTTGTCTTTTCCTGATTTCACTTTGCTTTCAATATAATTTCATCTAATTTGGCACTGAATTAATAACTCTAATTGGCACTTCCTGGTTCATCTGATTCAGGTTATGATTACCTGGAGGGGAGTCATTCAGTCAGATTCATTAAGGAGGTACACAAGCTAATGACTCTCTGTAGAAGGAAGTGCCAGAATAGATTTCTAATCAGCACATTCTCCAATGTAAAAGCCCAAATACAAATTGCACGCTAATGGAAATGTAAGGAGCAGTCTGCTCTGTTTGTTTGCAGCTGATATTTCTTTGTTAGAATTCTTGATTACTAAGGAACATTCCTTTTATCCTCTTAGTGTAAATGCAAAAAGCAATTATACCACACACTGAAAAATAGTTTACACCCAGAGCTATATTATATAGTTTTGGAAACTCAGTGGATTAATCAGAGCTGAAATCCATCACCAAGCTGACATTCTATGTTACGTACTGTTAGTCAGGGGACATGTTTTCTACTTTCAGCACTCCTACACAAACATACCATCATAATCATACCATCAAACACAGATGGTTCCTTCAGTGACTTATTTGTGACTGTAATGCTGAATGTGGAATTAAGATAAACAGACTGGTGCTGGGTTCATTCTCTGGGTAGTGTGTGGTCAAATGTTTGTAATGAGAGCAATAGTGAGAACTGTCAGGCTCAAAGGAGATTTAGTCATCTTGAAAGCATGGCCAAGGAATCATTATTTGAAGATGCATATTGAGCCATGGTGGAAAGAGGATCAGGATTGATGGTAAAGGCATCTGTGATCAGGTTGTGTTCTGATACCCACTATTTAGGTTCACTCTTGGAGGCGGCATACTTTAGTTGGCTATTGGCGATGAGCTGCCTCAACCCAAATCAAAATCTTCGACAGAAATGGGAGAACATTGGAATGAAAATAAAGCAATGTTTTCTGCAATTCATCTACTGTAGTCAATCAAATGCCTAAAGATATTTATACTAAAGGAATGAATCACACCATGTTTAGATTCAAGGTCCAAATTATAGTTTAATGTTTTTCCCTTCTATGGAGGTTCCTCCTTCTCATTCAATTAAACATTTTGCTTGTTATTTTTAAGTTAGCTTACAATGAAAAAAACATCATAGTCATAACTCAGAGTATTCATATCTGTGTATCCTGAATTATTCTTTGTTGCTTACTGTCTCTGTGAAGAAAATACTTTGATTGTATATTTTGTTCGGGTTGATTTATAATGAGAATCATTTAATTTGCTTGGAAAGTACTTGAACCAGAAAACTAAGGCTACGTTTTAAAACAGTGGATGTAGTGTTTCTGGATTTTGGTAGGGTTTTTAATAAGGTTCCCTATGATAGGCTCATTTAGAAAGACAGGAGGCATTTGACCAGGAAACATGCCTGTTGGCACACAGAATTGGTTTGCCCATAGGAGTCAGAAGTTGTCTGTCTGGAGGATGGTTACCAGTGGAGTTCTGCAGGAATCTGTTCTGGGACCCATAGGACCATAAGATCTCCACTTCAAATATATCCACAACCATCTTTAGCAATGAATTCCAGGGATTCACCACCTTCTGGCTAAAGAATCTTTGCTCCAAAGGACCATCCTATTCTGAGGCTGTGTCCTCTGATCCTAGTCTCCCCCACTATCGGAAACATCCTCTCCACGTCCACTTTATCTAGGCCTTTTAATATTAATAGTTAATATTCGACAGAACCCCTGCTCTTTGCGGTTTTTATAAGTGACATGATTGAGAAAGTGGAAGGGTGGTTTGCAAATTTGCAGATGATACAAAGTTTAGTAGAGTTGTGAACAGGGATGATTTAGGGACATTGACAGGATACAGAGCTGAGCCTGGAAGTGGCAGATGGAACTCAACCCAGTAATGTGTGAAGTGATTCATTTGGAAGTTTGAATTTGAAGAGAGGTTACAGGGTTAATGGCAGGATTCTTAGCAGTGTGGAGGTACAGGGGTATCTTGGGGTCCACGTCCGTAGATCCTTCAGAGTTGCTGTGCAAGCTGATAGGGCTGATAAGAATGTGTATGGTGTGTTGGCCTTCATTAATCGGGGGATTGAGTTGTTGCAGCTCTATAAAACCCTGTTAAACCATACTTGGATTATTACATTCAGTTTTGTTTGCCTTATTACCGGAAGGATGTAGAAGCTTTAGAGATGGTGAAGAGCATATTTACCAGATTGCTGCTTGAACTAGAGGGCATATCATATGAATAGTTTGAGTGAGCTCGAGCTTTTCTCTTTTGAGTGAAGGAGGATGAGAGATGACTTCATAGAGGTGTACAGGACGATGAGAGCAGAGATTGAGTGGATAGCTAGAGACTTTTTCCCAGTTGAAATGCCTTGTACAAGTGGGTATTATTTTAAGGTGATTAGAGAAAAGTTCTGGGGGAATATGTCAGGGCTAAGTTCTTTACACAGAGATGGTATATGTGTGGAACACCCTGCCAGTGTTGAGGGCAGAGGCAGATACTTCAGGATCATTTAAAAATCTCAGATAGGCACATGGATGATGGAAAAGGGCAGATTATGTAGGAGGGAGTAGTTAGGCTGAACTTAAAAGGTCAGCACAACAGTGTGGGCAAAAGGGCCTGTACTGCACTGTAATTTCTATGTAATATGTTCTAAGAGTGGGAATTGTATTTTAATGTGATTTTACCCCATGTCTGTTCTTTCTGATGTAGGCAATGTTACACATTTGTTCTGCTTGTTGATTTATATCTTTGCTGCTTGCTGTAACACATGTGTTTTTCCTTATTTCTTAAGTAAAATATCTGTGGGTGGTTAACAACAATCAATATTAGATCATATTGTTTAATCTCAAATGCCAACTGTTATAGGGGAAACGCTAGAAAATACTGCAGTGCTGGAAGTCTGAAACTAAAACAGGAAATGCTTGAATTACTCAATAAGTTAGCTAGCATCTATAAAGAGATACAGAATTAAATTTTCAGTTTGATGGCCTTTCAATTTGGGCTTGAGCTGATCAGGCTAATTCTAAAGCAGAGGCACACTATGGCTGCAGAAAAAGTTAGGAATTCTTATGGAACAGGATTCAGAGGGGCTTCCAGACAATAACCTCAAAGATAGTGGGTAGGGAGAACTGTGGTGGTCTTGGCCAGGATTTAAAGCCCAGGATGTATGTTCATGGCTGTGTGAGGTTTGTGACTAAAGGTAATTGGTCAGTGAATGGATTTTCAAATGCCACAAACACCATTAGTCTCAGTTGCTGCTCAATTCACTAGGCACTTGGGGATGTGTGGAGTCATCTCCCAATAAATTATGCCAGTCAGAGCTTGACCATTATCCATGTGGCCTCACTGACACTATTGAAAGCTTTACACTGAAGTCTCACATCCATTGTCAGGAATTTGTGTGATAAGCACATCACATGCACAATACTCAATTACAACATCCCTCATTCTTGCAGGACTAAGTAAGTGGTGCATAAGTACAGGTTCAGCAGCTAACTGGCAGGAGCAGATAGAGCTGCATTTCCTTTCCATCACGGAATCATAGAAACAGCAATCCCTGTGGCGGTATTTTATCACGCACTAGCAGGATACTGACAGACTAGAATGCAGTGCATCTGTTGTACCCACAAGGTAATATTTAGTCATTATCACCTTCTACCTTTGGGAAACCTGCTGTACCTGCTGTTATCTGGCAAGAGTGAATGAAATGTACTCATTGCTCTCTGAATAGACAGCATATGTGATCCAGTAATAGTACACCATAAAACATACAAGATGTTGCAAAAATCTCAAACTTCAGCAGATGACACTGTAATTGGTGGTGTCATAGTCAACAAGGAAGGTTATCAGGAACTACATTGGGATTTTGATCAACTTGGGTAAGTGGCAAGTTGAGTTTGATACAGTTAAGTGTGAGGTGTTGCATTCTGGGAAGTCAAACCAGGGTAGGGCTTTCATCGTGAATGACAGGAATGTGCAGAAGGACATAAGAGTACTCGTTCCGTGAAAGTGGAGTCATAGGTAGACAGGGTGGTGAAGAAGGCTGTTAGCATGACTTCAGGTTATTGAGTATAGAATTGCTGACATCATGGTGCAGTTGTAAGGGTTAGTGGTGATGTTGCTGTTGGAGTATTGTGCTCAGTTTTAGTCAACCTGATGTAGAAAAGATGCCATTAGCCTGGAAAGAGCATAGGAAATATTTATAAGAATGTTACCAGGATTCAAGGGACTTGGTTATAGTGAAAGTCTGGGCAGAATAAGCCTGTATTCTTTGGAGCAGAGGTGACTGAGGGGTGATTTTAAAGAGGTGCATAAAATTATGAGGGATTTTTTTCCTCAGAGATGAGGAATCGAGAATTAGAAGGCACAGGTTAAAGGTGAGGGGGAAAGATTTAATAGGAAACAGAAGGGCAACTTTTTCAACACAGAGTGCTATGGGTATGGAGTGAGCTGTCAGAAGATGTGGTTGTGGCAGGATCAATAACAATTTTTAGAAGATATTTAGAAAGATACATGGATAAGAAAAGTTTTGAGCAATGTGGGTCAAAAAAAGGACAAAAGGAACTCGGAAGGATGAGTACCTTGGCATTGATGTCTCAGGTGGAAGGAGACAAATTAAGCTGCTTCCTGAAGCTCAGGTGGAGAGATTTGTCCCTGAAATACTTTGGACAGACATGGTCTTATGACAAAAGCTCTCATCCTCCAATGCCTTCTTCCTCTTCTCTTACCTTGATTCACTTTGTGTGTCCTTTGCTCATTCAAGATGGCGGCGCGACGCAGCTTGCAGCGACCACTCCGGAGCTGATGTCTGTTATATGTTAAACGGGGTGCCGTGCTCAATCCTAATCTGATGAGAAACGGACGTGGGAGCACGGAGGAACATCTGGAAATCTCCAGGAAGACCTTCTTCATTGCTGCTGCTGCTGCTGTGAGGTCCGGGTCTCTGCTGAGAAGAACAGGCCCCCAGTCCTCGGGGTCACGTTACTGGTGGCCGTTGGCGGGGGCGTCTTAATATGCTCAGCAGAGGATGGTGCTCGGAGAGGCTGTGCCGGAGGGGATGGTTGGAGGCTCGGAGGTTCAACGGACTCGGAGTCTGCTGTAGTGGGAGCGCTTTCACTGTGTGCTGTGTCTGCGAGGCTGAGTCCAACGGAGCTTACATTGTATGCTGCATCTGCGAGGTTGAGTCCGGCGGTGCCGTGGAAGTCCATAGCGGGGGTATTCCCTTCTGTTGCCTGCGTGGGATGATGAGTCTGTCGGGACCCTGAGAACTTGTGGAAACTGTGTGGTGGTTTCTTTCAAACTTAGTCTTTTAACATCTTTGGACTATTTTTACTGTGCCCATGGTCTGTTTTTTATCAATTATGGTATTGTCTGCACTGTTGTAACTATATGTTAACTATAACTATATGTAACTATGTGGTTTTGTGTAGGTCTTGTAGCTTTAGTTTTTGGTTTGTTGGGTGGTAGAGTTGGTCTCTTGACTTGGTGTGTCTGGGTAGTCTTGTTTTGTCTGATGTGTTTGGAGCTCATTTCCGGGAAATGCAATAAGATGGCAGTGCAATATTAATACGCAGCAGCCTCTCTGGACTCTGGATTGGGGATTGCCAAACGTTATGTGGATTTTCTGGTGTAGTCTGTTTTGTCATGTGCTTTTGTGATATCATTCTGGAGGAACGTTGTCTAATTTTTTTTAACTGCATTGCATTTGTGGTTTCTAAATGACAATAAACTGAAATTCAATTCAATTCAATTTTCCTAATACAGCTGTACTCTAGGGAGAATATCTGTGAGCCTAACAGAAATTGGGAGCCATTGGATTTTACAGTCATTAAAAGAAATCCTTCAGCACCTGGGATTCTACCCTACTGAGACTTCAGGAAATTTTAGGGCTCTAGAAAATATCAGTTACTTGCAGAGTTGTAACATTAGCCATTAGAAATCATTTTTACTGCAATGTTATCTCGCTCATTCTGTATCTTTTAATATTCCTCTTCCCTTGCTTTTCCTCTCTCCCTTTTTTTACCCTCTCTCTCACTCTGTCTCTTTGCGACTGCAGTGTCTTTGTCCTGCATCAATTTTATAATTGCTTACTTCTTATGTTTGACCTAGTCTTCAGTTGGAACTTAATAGCTGCGTTCTGCTTTGCACATGTTCTGCATTGGTGGGAATTTGTTTGTGAACTATTCTGCAAGAGATTTCAGATTGGTGTTCTTGAGAACAGGGAAGAATGTAATCAGCCTCCCAAAGAGATTTTCCTTTATCTGACATCTGTTTGAGTCTCACTTTTATACATGCTCTTTAAGGTATTGTAGCGGTGTGCTACACGCAGCGCTAAAATTACGACACGGAGTCGGTAACTGCAGTCGAAGGAAAAAACTTTATTTGAAATCCTCAGCCTCACTTTGAAGCCTCCCTCAACCTGCCCCCCATGGCACAGAGGCTCCAAAGCTCTGTGCTCGCAAACCCCCGTAGGCTATCTAATTGTGAGCCGGTTCGGATGTGCCAGGAAATGGGTCGCCACAGTATCTTGAATTTACTTGAAAAAATTGGCACCCAAGATCGCTGACAGATTAATGCAATGCAATCCAGGTTGCTAAATATTTGCTGATGATAAAATCTATCTCAATTAAAATTATTATTCAAAAAACAGCATGTGAATAATTCTTAATTGTTGTCTTAAAGATAGGACTGATTTAAGTGCATTCTTTGTACATATGCAACTTGGAAGAATTAAAAGTAACTTCACTGTGGAATAAAAGGCAAGCATAATGTGTACAACCTTTGTCTTGTTCACAAGATTAAGCGGTGCTGTATGTTGTTCCTTAAACTTTTATCTTAATATTTCAGTCTGAAGCTATAAGCAGCAGGCAAGAGGAAAGTGACTGAAATCAAGGTTAAGTGAAGAAACATTATACATCAGAGCTCTGCTCTGGACATACTATGAAGATGGTTCCTTCACCTGAAAGACTGGCAATCTTGTTCTACATTTTACAAAATTTTTGCTTATGACTTGTGGGCTAATTCTTTACAAATAGATGTTCCAGCAGCTAGATATCATTTGTAACAACTGGGCAGTGGTTAAAAACTTCAGGTGAGCATATTTACGGATCTGCAATCTCAGTAAAATTTGCAAACAAGATCAGCAAACCCAACTGCACAGGTTGGTATCCAATGTGGTCACATTATATCATAATTATTATTTTAGAAATAATTATTATTTAGCAGTAGCCCAACTCAGAGAGCTCTTGGCACTATAAAATGGCTAACACCCTGGCTCCAGTAGACACACAGACAAATGTGTTAATAGTAGATCAGAAATATGGGATAATGCTCCGACTGCCCCTCAGATTGAGTGTGATGAATATTTTATTCTTCAAATCAGAGACAGAAATGATGAAGGAATAGAAAATGGAGTAGGATTAAGAATAGACAGATGAAACCCCCGGTGTATGACCTGCTGGTCTCGGATCATCACAATGTGTACCAAATCCCAACAATGTAGCAATAATTTGTGATTCATGGAGACAAATTGGCTCCTTTTTGGATAGAAACCAAGCACTCGGGTGGGGACCACATGCTTATGTGCTAGAACCTAGTGACCCATATGTTAATCCCAGTGTCTGGGAATATTATGTATTCCTTCCAGGCACACATGAGGTAGCGCCCACACCAGTAAATCCCAGAGGAACTAATGAAATCTGGAGAACAGATGCTTGGGAACTTGCACTAGAATTAGTAAAAAGATTGACTGCAGCCAATATAAGAAGAAGACAGGACCTGTTCCTGAACAGGGATCTGCTGCAGCTTCCCCTTTACAAACTTCCAGTCAGGTTTCTGGCTATTCAGAGTCTGCAGGCAGTATGCCCCATACCTCTAGCTGACGCTGAAGGAATTCTGAACTGTCCAGTTCAGAATGTCGGGAGATAACAGGCCTTCTGGGCCCGTCATGATCCCCAGCGTATTCAGCGATTCTTGTTAATGTTGTTTCCCATAGCCTTGGTACCACCTCCACATGAGTGTGGAAATTCACATCAGATATATGTGTGGATTTATAAACAAATTAACGGTAGAGATTTCTACGGAGGACTTAGTACTGTACTGAGTGAAATACTGAACAGTTTATAAGATTGGAGAACAAATGGCAAGTACAGATTGGGACCTAATGTAGTTAATTCTATAATGAAATACCATTATCCTAGTGAAAATCTCCTTGGAATGTGCAGAATAGCCCTTAACAACACCCGATATATGAACGATTTCAGGTTGTTGAAGAGATCATGCAGTCCCACATGGTTGTAGCAGGATTCCCACACAAGGATAATGAGTGCCGGCACAGGGTCCTCCCCTTTTCCCTCTAAAGGAAATGTAGGGTCAGTAACGTTGCCATGAAACCAATCTCATCTCTCAGGTTCAGCACATTCACAGCAGCCCCTCAGCAGGGAAGACATAATCAGCAAACCAAGCAAGTTCCCTGGAGACCACCTGCCTCAGGCAGAGAAATTCACCCGCAGTCTGCAAGGCTGGACACCAGGTATAGGCCACAACATTTACCTCTAGCCTCTTTCTTTTGGAAGAATGTTTTAGACCAAGGTATTCCTTCTGGGACAGAGGGAAAAGTCAGAGGCCGCATTGATATGACGGAGAAGAGTATGAAACTCTCTACATACCACGAGACCCACCTCATCCTTTACCCTCTAAATAGACAAAGAGACAGGACCCACCCCGAATGTCCACTCCCTCCCCTGCAGCTCAGGGAATGTTAATGTAATAGAGATTGCACAGGAGACCTCCAGACACAATTCTACTCAAAATGCTCCATCTGATGAAATGGATCCAGGCATATCTAGCCTCACCTTTCTGTATGCCAAAGCTCGTATTTTTAGCAAAATTGCAGGTATACATCGAAACAAACTAAACTGCCCAACTTTTAAAGTTCCCGTACAGGTATATGGGATTAAACCAGCAATTAAAGTAGCCATAAAGCCTTTACACCAGTTTGCCCCAGATTGTGATAAACTAGCACTTTTAATAGGAATACCGGATGCTTCCTGTTAGGTCCATACTATAATTAAACTAACTACTGATGCAACTACACCAGATGAATGAGACATACATATTCTCATCAGGATAAAAAGATCAGAGTGAAATTGAAACATATTTTGCACAAATGTTATGACCACCTACAATAACAAGTTAACCACCATGAGATGGCTGATGTTAAACTGACTAAACATGATGCAACCCTTTCCCATGCCAAAAGCAGTGGCATATACCCAAACAAATTGGAAAGCAATCTCTATGGGAAACTTTAGATTCCCTCTGTAAACAAGGTATTTTGATAAAAGAGCCTTTTCGACTTAACTCACCATGTTCAGCCTGAAGTTGAAAGCCTGACGGACAGTAGTGACTAGTCATCGACTACATCATCCCGAATAAACACATCATCCTGATTTCATCCCAGTGACAGTTATTACAACAAATGTTCCAAAGATTGACTCATAAAATGTATAAATCTTGCATAGATCTGTCCGAAGGCTTCTGGTCACACCGATTTCTTGAAAGTGACTGACATTGCACAGCCTTTACAGCATCCAGTGGCTCAAAATATCAGATTTCAAAGTTCAACGTAAAATATGTCACCATATACAACTTTAAGATACATTTCCTTGCGGGCATTCTAAATAAATCCTATAACCATGATAGAATTAATGAAAGATGGCACAAACAGGATGGACACCCAGTGTACAAAAGACAATGACCTGTGCAAGTACAAAAGAAAGAAATAATAATAATAAATAATCCAGAAATATTGAGAACATGAGATGAAGAGTCCTCAAAAGAGAGTCTATAGGTAGTGGAAATGTTTCAGTGATGGAGTAAGTGAAGTTGAGTGACGTTATCCCCTCTGGTTCAAGTGCCTGATGATTGAGGGGTAATAACTGTTCCTGAACCTGTTGGTGTGTGTCCTGAGGTTACCATACCACCTTCCTGATGGCAGCAGTGAGAAGAGAGCCTGACCCTGGGTGTTGGGGATCCCCGATGATGTATGCTGCTTTCCTGTGACGGTGCTCCCTGTAGATGTTCTCGGTGATGCTGTGGGGTTTACCTGTGAAGGACTGGGGCATATTCACCACTTTTTGTAGGATTTCCATTCAAGGGCATTTGTAATTCCATACCAGGATGTGATTCCACCAGTCAATATACTCTCCACTACACATCTATAGAAGTTTATCAAAGTTTTAGATGTCTTGCCGAATCTTTGCAAGTTTTAGAGGCGAATCTTTTCCTCTAAAGAAGTAGAGGCGCTGTTGCTTTCTACATGTTTGCACTTATGTTCTGGGCCCAGGACAGGTCCTACAAAATGATAGCAGTGAAGAATTTAAAGTTGCTGATCCTTTCCACTTCTGATCCCTCAATAATAACTGGCTCATGGACCTTCGGTTTCAGATCCTTAGTCTTGCTGTCATTGAGTAAGAGGCAGTTATTTTGGCACCACTCAGCCAGATTATCAATCTCCCTCTGTATGCTGATTCGTCAGCACCCATGATTTGGCCTTCGACAGCGGTCTCATCAACAAACTTGAGTATGACATTGGGGCTGTGCTCAGTCACACAGTCATAAGTGTAAAGCAAGTAGAACAGGGGGCTAAAAACACAGCCCTGTAGTACACCTTTTCTGATGGAGATTGTGGAGATGTTGTCTCCAATCAAAACTGACTGGGACCTGCAAGTGAGGAAATCAAGGATCCAATTGCACCAGGAGTTATTGAGTTATTTGAAGCTTATTGATTGGTCTAGAGGGGATGATAGTATTGAATGCCAAGCTGTAGTCGGTACAGTGCATCCTGATGTATACACTTTTGCTGTCCAGGGGTTCCAGGGTTGGGTTAAGAGCCAATGAAATGGCACCTGATGTGGTCCTGTTATGCTGGTAGGCAAATTGGAGTGGATCCTAGTTGCTTCTCAGGCAGGAGTTGATATGTTTCATCACCAACCTCTTAAAACATTTCACCACTGTAGATGTGAGTGCTACTGGAAGGTCATCGTTGAGATAGGTTACAACTTTCTTCTTAGGCATAGGTATAATTGAAGCCTGCTTAAAGCAGGTTGGTACCTTAGACTGCTGAAGCAAGAGGTTAAAGTTTTCAGTGACACACCAGCCAGTTGATCAACACAGGTCTTTTGTATTCAGCCAGGTACCCAATCTGGGCCGGATGCTTTCTGTGGGTTCACCCTCCTGAAGGATGTTTGCACATTGGTCTCAGAGACTGAAATCAGTGGACTACACTTCCACAAGGCTTCCAGAATAGTGCACTGATGTTTTTTGCAGGAGTCATTGAAACTCCACAGGGAATACCAGATATTTGTGTGTATGAGGGTGATGAATACCTCAAAGCTGGCACACTGGATGAACATTTGGCACATATTAAGGCTGTCATTAAAGGTTGAAGACAGGGGCTATGTAATTAACATTTTTAAAATCCTGAATTTTGACAAAAGATCCCACAAGTAGGATATCCAAAGGCCCAAAAAGCCTTACAGTCAACCCCAGGCCTATTGAATTATGCTAGAGTTTTTACAGCTGACTATGCTCAATAGTCAAAACTATTATACGACAAGTGTACAAAGGCAAACGAAAAACCTTGTACTTTTACCCCAGAAGATTGAGGCACTAGCGAAATTGATGAATATATTTCAGCAAGCAATGGGCCTCTGAACAAGAGACGTATCAAAATCTCTTGTTCTGCAAATTTGTTTTTCTCCAAGCACCATTGTAGCTGTCTGCTATAATGAGGGAGAAGAAACACAAGCTCTCATGCGTTATGCTTCATAAAATTTCACCTGAATGGAACAGAAATTTAATGTCTTAGAATGATGTCTTACTATGGTATTGCATACACTTACTGCAAGGGAACAAACCAATTATACAAACAGAAATTGCAACTTTGAAGAATAATAACAAATTACCAACAACTGAATGGAGAGCTACCATCATTAGTTACAGGAAAGAGCAAACACTTTTACAAGATGACACCTTCAAGTGGTCCTGAGACCTATCACTTACAGTCCTTACCTGCCATGGAAGATGCAAAGCCATCTTCTCCATGACCCAATATAGCACAACGTCCTTTTAGTCACTATTCTCAAATATGGGACTGTGATGGATCAGCAGTGAAAGTCCAGGAAGATGTATCCACACAGTTACAGGGAAGAACAGGGATCGTAAAAGTAAAATTTTATCAGAAGCTCAATTTGAATTGCAGGAGCTGCAAATGCATCCTTTAGGGAATCACAGAGCTCAGTTTGTAGAGGTTAAAGCCCCAGAATTATGTCTAAAACAAGTAAATACAACAGAACCTGTCTTGATAGGTACCGACTCTACTTATGTTAGGAATGTGGTAGAAAGAGATCTTCCCATCTGGTCAACTACCGGATGGAGACTACTTCCACATTTGTCCACGTGGAGGAATATTTATGAATTATTATTGACGACCATTAGGTGGTACACATCCTGGAGCATACTGCTGGCCTCTTACACAGATATAGTAATAAACTAGCCAATGAACAAACAAAATAAGCTGTCCAGATGGTCCTTACTCTGGTAAAGGAGGCCAGGGTTTTGGAAGTAACAAAGCAACAGATTAAAAAAAATAACCTGGATGGTGTTTTAGGAATTCTCCTAGATATGGCTGAACTCAGTTCAGAAGGATTTCCAACATGGTACAAATATGAAGCTGATGGTGAAGATGAGATGAAATTTCCTACAAAAGATGAGAAGCAAATCCCGTCTGTCCACAACCGTGAAGCACTAATTCAGGAAGCCTACCAAGGATTCAGACACAGTCATGGTGGTGGACAAGTCACTCGTGAAATTAGCCGTGTAATACTGGTGGACTGTAATGTTGAATCAGTTTTGTGGGTTTGGCAAGTGACACAGAAAGCGATATATCAATCATTTATTACCAACAATAAAAATTCGATCAACTATTCATGTTCCCCATGTTACAGACACTCCAAATCTGAATATTCAACAAACATACTTAGTTAAAAGTGCACGTAGAGAACACCATCTCAATGCCTTAAACAAAGGAAGGAAAGAGCAAGCCCCTTTCGTGTTATACCCAGGATGTTTGAAATGAGACACCAGGCATCTATCCAATGGGAAAAGCGGTTGGAGCTTCTAAACTAACCAATCAGAATGGAAGCAACTTCTGACAATCAGAATGAGGCATGTACCCACAGGACATGGCCATACCTGTTGAATGACTGTAAGCAATTTGTTGAAAATTATAAAGAATATCTGGCCTATAATAAAGGAGCAGTTACCAGACCATCTCCTATAAGACAAACAAATCCAACTGCACTGATGTAGGTGTTGCAATTTGGTTATATGAGCTCATTTCCAGCATCTCAAGGTGACTCACCCTATTGAAAACGTAATAGGTATATTCTTGTGATAGTTGACCTTTGTGTGGAATATGCATGTTTAGCCTCCAGGGCTTCTTGTAGTGAGGCTACAATGGTCACAGCACTTCAAAACTCCATATTCCCACATGCTGACACCCATATTGCATGTATGCTGAACAATGGTCTTCCTTTGTTGGTAAAGGCTTTCAGGCCATCTGTGAGCAAACAGGCGTACAAGTGGAGCACAGCACTCCATTCCACCCACAATCGAATGGCACGGTGGCGTGAAGGAATCAGGAGAGTAAGGAGGCCTGGAAAAACTGACCTACTCTAGAGGCCAGAAATAAGCTACACTTGTAGTGCATAAACAACATACTAGTTGCAAAAATAGGAGTGCTTAAGAATGTTATTAATGTACAATGTCCACCTAAGTGCACCCCTGATCGCTAACTCAGGCCAGTCTTCAAGGAAATGAAAGAGTTAATAGGAATTCGAGAGAAATCAAAAAACCTGACAAGAAAGTTTGGATACCACAAAAAGAGAATGAGTCCAAGAAAAGAAATTCTATAAAATAATTCTGACCCTTGTTTCCATCCTAAATGGAAACCTCCTTGTCTTGATCCCCCGTTAATAAATGATTGGAGTGCGGATTAATTGAGACCAGGAGTGAAAACAAGACTCCCAGTAAAATCGTCTCCAGAGAGAACATCAAACATGCCCTAGCAAGATTTATTCTAGAATTAGCAGAACTCTTATACTAAACCAGTACAGTGCTCCAGCACAGAACTTCTACACCTCAATGAGAAGGGGTTGAGATGTACTAAAAAGATAAAAACATGTAAAAATTCCAGTTCTCCTGATGGAGATCTCACAGGTGCATTGCCCAGGGATAATACATCCAGAATGTGTTGTTTTCAGGGTAAGAAAGATTCAAATTCCAGGAAAAAAATGGCACTCTTGTTATACTTTATGTTTAATAATTGTGCTTGTAATAATATTATTACAAGCTGCCTTACTTTTTAGCAGACAAAGTCATATTTACTATGGAAATAGTCTCATCTGGCTCAGACACTCATAAACTTAATGACTCAAAAAATATTAGATTAAGAAGATCTGCAAGCGTTCATGATTCTAATTTAAAGATTCTCAAATGGCCCTTACCTCTTGGTCATATGTGGAGTAATTCATTGGAACCCTTAATTCTTGCCTTTGCCAAAGTGATTGTTCCTGTCCACTTCACAGTCGCTCTGACCAGATGGCAGACAAAATGAACAAAGATACGTGGCAAGAGAAAGAATCACTTGTGGAAATGATTAATGACACCCTAACAAAGCTGAAAGATTCCAGCCCAGATATTGAAGGTAACTTAATAGTGGAATCCCTAGCCATGGGTCCATTTACACTTGAAGAAAAGCATAGACTCTGTTATGTCACTGAATGGTCCCACTCATGGTTTATATTCTAAACAGATTTAGAACTTCCAGCGAAACCCTGAATCCGGTTTTTGCATGCGACAATAAGGTGGAAAGATGCACTGATGATGTATTCCCCAAATAGGCAATGTCACCTGCATGGACAAGCCTTCAATTACTACTATGTAGTCAGTCATATGTTATTACCATCAACAGGTGAAAAAAATTAACAATTTTCATGATGTTTTCTAAAATGTTAGAGTAAAACTGACTGTATAGCCATACCTTAACAGTGCTCCCTCTCAGAACAGCACTGGTGTGACCCTTTGGTTCACTCAGAAGGTAGAAATTTCTGATGATAAGAGTTGTTCAGACATACCACTATCAGTGGATCACCCACCTTTAGAAGGTTTATGAAGGAAGTGACTCTTAAAGTAATCTGATTAGTCAAATCTATGTTGTGTTTCGCCAGCCAAAACCACAAGCCCAATTTTAAAGAACAATTTGTGATAAATGCAACAAAGAATATTCTAGAAGGACTTGGACTTGATATTCATCAACAATGGCTAGAAGGAATTCAGTCCAGTTCCAACAAATATTTCTGAATACACTACTAGAGTAACTAAACTGATAATCAGACAAGTGAAGCACCTCCTTTCACAAGTTTCCTTTGCAGTCCCATACTAAGCTCCTGACTGGCTTAATGCTCTTGCTGAAACAATAGCTAAAACCTTTTCAGCTGTTAGAAATTTACCTTCCGCAGCAGCAAATTAGTATCAAGATTAATTTTTGTTACAGTTTTCCAATGAATAGTTCCCCTAACCATTGGAATCATTAGTTTTGTAGTGTTCCACTGTTTAATGTCGAAGCTTGTAGGGACTGAAATTTGGTGACTTCTGCTTTTTGCATAATGTCTCCACTCCTAAGACTCTGCTAACTCCAATACCTAACCTGCACTACCATGGATTAACTGTTGTATGTCTGCTTCGCTCTCCACTGCCTCATACTCGCCTTTTACCTGTTCCTCTGGTCCGTCCTCAATCCTGGAAGAGTGAAGAGCAGGGACTGACCTATTATGTGTGTGAAATCACCCAAGTGTCAGAAAAAACAGTGTAAATGTAGAAAGCAGTCAAGCTTATTAGGAATATCACAGGAATATCACGAGGATTGACAGAAAGACAGGAAACAAGAAACCATTTCTTTGCTTTCAATTTCTGTAATGGGTCTACTTGATCAACTGCGACTCATTGTTATGTCTTTTTCGGTTTATCTGTGTCTTTGAAATAATTTTTTTTGTAACGCTTAACATTTGAAAATCTTTTATAAGATAGAAAACCCCTGTGAGTTTTAAATATGTTTTAAGAATTTTGTCTGGATTTAAATATGTATCACTAAAAATAACTGAACTTTGTTTTACTGTGTTAGCTGGGGGTGTCTCCTGTTTGGTAGAAACGGGGGACCCACTGCTTAAATAGTGGGTATTACAGGTGAATTCACCATGCAGCATAAACAGGGCAGTGAACTGGCTTTTGAAGAGTAGGTAGTTATAGTATAACCTCCCTTTAGCCAAGGTACCCATAGCTATCTCTATCAGATAGAGCTTAAGGTCTTTGTTTGAATTTAAAACCTCACAGTCAGCATACCCGATACCATTGCATACCATCACCCTGGTAACATGTTTTGTGTGCCCACCACTCTCTGTGTAAAAAAAGACTTGCCTCTGATGTAACCCTTTCACTTTCCTCCAGTCACCTTAAAATTCTGCCCTCTTGTATTACCAATTACCACCGTGAGAAAAGTCTTTGGCTACCTACTCAGTCAATGCCTCTTTACACTTCTATCAAGTTACCTCTCATCCTCTTTCGCTCCGAAGAGAAAAGCCCAGCTCACTCAACCTTTCCTCATAAACATGCTCACTAATCCAGGCAGCATTCTGGTAAATCTCCTCTGCGCTCTCTCTAAAGTTTTCACATCCTTCCTATAATGAGGTGACCTGAACTGAACGCATTGCATAGCATTAATATTCTTTATCATCAATTTACAAGGTTTTAACACAATTTAACTAATATGTGGGCAATGGCAGGAGGAAATTAAACTGTGGCCCTTCCCACTGAACATTGATTCTATTTTTTTACACATTATAAACATATTTACAAAGCTCATAACAATTTGAAATTAAAGTACAATCCTCACTGTTTAATCTAGCCCCTGTGATCCCTGTTGTTCTGGAAGGCTTGGGGTGAGCCGGTGGCTCTGTGGATGTACATCTACATCATGGGACTGCAGCAGTTAAAGGAATGCAGTACATCATTACTGTATTTTTGAAGGCAACTAACATTCATAGCAGACTCTTCTTTCTGTATATGAGTTTAAAAGGAGGCATTATAACTAAACCCTTCCAAATGAAAACAAATTGCACCTATCTTGGAATGACCAGAGGAAAATTTCCTTTGAGCACTGTTAGTTGTAAATCACAAAATGTTCTTTGTAAACAGTTTTATGGCTCCATTACACAGCACACAAAGGAACTCTTCCCTTGGTAAACGCTAATTGATTTGCCAGTCGTTATTTGGGAGAGCAGACTGTTTAGACTGGCTCCTTTTACTCATTGAAATTCTTCTTCCACTTGCAATCTGGGCCTTTTATTTCATTGCTTTAATATTGTACAGGCTTAAATCTCAAAATATTTCCTGACTAGTTTAGTACAACGTTATAGTGGTGTTACAGTGTTGATGTGAGTTGCTTGAACATGGACATGTTTTCATCGAGATGCTTTTAGTGAATCTCTGCAAATGCTAACACATTTAATGAGTTCCCTATATTTATTTCAGATTTTAGAACTTTTTGTTTGTGTCTTTCTCTTTTCCAAAAACTCACTCTAATATAGAGAATAAATGAGATACA
This sequence comes from Hypanus sabinus, assembly GCF_030144855.1. Lineage (NCBI taxonomy): Eukaryota > Metazoa > Chordata > Chondrichthyes > Myliobatiformes > Dasyatidae > Hypanus > Hypanus sabinus. Next base: position 96,728,870 of record NC_082711.1, on the reverse strand, counting down.
GTTTTCCCACCCGAACTTTTTCCAGCAAAAAATCTATCACTAGGTGGCAGGCAAAAGCAGTCTAGATGATTTCCTGATATCTTACAAATAAAAGCATTAGCTTCCATGTTTCTTTTAGATCTGCTGGGAATTGCTTGTAAGCTACCTGACTGCTCTTGTCTTATACTATAATCTTAGATTCAGCATCCATTTTGCAGTTTGTTTTGCTCTCCTAGGCTGCTGGATACAGTGTATTTGTCATGTAAACATTGCATTCACAATCAGAGTTCAAAGTAAATTTATTATCAAAGTACATGAATGTCACAATATACTATGCTGAGAATAATTTTCTTGCAAGGATTCTCAGTAGAATAAAGAAATACAATAGAATTAATTAAAACTACACATAAACGTTAATTCACTCTTGAACTTCTCAATTGCTCCATTGCAATTTGCTGTTTTAAGCTTTTTAAAACAAGCCTTTGCCCAAGATTTGATCATATACTCTGAGAGGGCTAGATCAAAGTAGTGAAAGTTGAAGGTTCCAAATGTCACCATTGACACTGTACCGGTTTGAAAGGCAGAAAATCCAGGTCTACAGCACCTGCGCTCTCATGCATGGAAATCTGGGACTTAAAAATTCAAATTGTTGTAAGTGAACTTCTGTCTGTCCCTCCTCCTTTAGCTCTTGCAGAACCCAGCATTGTTTGGTTCAAAGAACCTGGGACAAATTGTACCAAGAGTGCACTGATTTCAATGAGGTTTTGGGTTTGAAGGCAAAGGGGAAAGTAACTTACTCTTTTATTCTATTATTTCACTTTATTTTTCAGCCCTTAATTGTTTATACATGACTAGGTTGTATATAATTATACATTTGCTTTATGTTTTATCTTTCTGAACATACTGATACTTGATATCTTAATGAAACCACCCCTTTGGATATTTTCTGTGTTGGAAGTAGCATAAATCACCACAGGCTATTAAGTAAGACACCTTAGGCACTTGTAGTCTTCATTTCTCTTCAGTTTTAATTACCATAATACAATAAGGTCCTATTAAAAGAATGGAAATATCCTTAAATATTTGTGTTATGGTGCCATTATGTCAAAATCATGCATTATTCAGTGCAAGCAATATTTATAATATTCTATTAACAATATAATTTGCATTTTATTTGAAGTTTGTGGTTTGAAGCGAAATGGAATAGCATGTCTATTTAAAATATAATTATACTCATAATTCTTGTGACCCCCTCATGGAAACTTGTAAAGAACTTATAGCTGTAAGAAGCTAATAAAAGTTGATGATGCTTGTTACTCTCATGAGGTGAAATTTGGCAGAAGACTCAGTATGTTTTGTTTGCAGTGCATTAAAAAGAGATAAGAGAATTTACTCATATGAAAATACTGCTTTCTTCATCACATTTGGACAGAAAAAATAGTGAAAAGAGATTGATGTGCTTAAAGTTTCTGAATTGTGTCAACATTCAGCACATCATCAATCCAAATGTAATTGCGCTGAGTTTGAAAACGATAGTTCATGATTGTTTCAATATACTGCAACATTTGTATGAAAGGAAAATGTTTTAATTTTGTTACGGTTCAGCAGATTGGCAGAACTGCCTGATGGCACCCTGCCACCTCACGAACAAGGCCATCTGACATGGGGGCTGGGGCCAACGTCTCCCAGCAAGGACTGGTTGGGAAGACACACCCTTGTACCTTCTTCTCACATGAATTCAACTCTGCACCACACCATTATGAAGTAGGAGACAGGGATCTACTTGCCAATAAATGGGCCTTGGTGGAATGGAGACATTGCCTGATGGAAATACTGAGACCTTCCTGATTTGGACTGACTACCAGAACTTCTTATCCGTGCAACAGACCCACCGTGCCAGGCTCTCATCTTTGAGAAATTCTAATTCACCATCTCTGACCGAGCCAGTTCCAAAAGCACTAATGCACTCTGTCATGAAATTTTAACCCAGCAGAAATGGAGATCAACCCTCAGCCCATCATCTCATTGTCCCAGATCTTCACCCTGATCATCTGGCATCTTGCGAACCAGATCCACCAGGCCTGCTCCAGCTGACACACCTGACAGCCGCATGTACATGCCGGCGGCCTTGTTCTCTGAAGCAATCTACCGCACCCACTCCTCATCCCTCAGTCAGAAAGAGCCGGCCAGCAAGTGGATAAGTTTCTCCAATGCTTCACCAGATCTAACCTTTCCACGTGGAAGAAGTATTTGGCCTGTGCTGAGCTGTCCTACATTCTACACACCTCATATATCACCCTTTGAAGTGCTTCATGGCTACCAACCCGTGTTGTTTCCCTCGGATGAGCCAATGGTGTCCGGACTGGGGATTACGTCTGGCAGTCCACCTGAGGTCAGCCCCTGCACACCAAGTCACGCCCCTTCAAGATGATCATTGCATCAGTCCAGTCACTTGCTGCCTCTAGCTGCCACCGTCTCTCAGAGTCACACCCACCTTCTCCTCTGACCAATCAGCTCACTGGAGCCTGCATCTCCAGAACCGAGGGTGGTGAAAGTTGGTGCAGTGTACATGGTTCTCCGATTGATGGATTCACGTTGTTGTGGATGGGGTCAAATTGGAGGGCGATGAACCAGAAGGGAGGTAGTTGTCTCGGTTGCCCTCTAGTTTCACCTTGGATGCATCATTCATTGAGGAGTTTCACCACACCCATCCAGATCATCCTGGGCTGTTGAGTGTGGCCCATAGGAGAGGGGGTCCAGACTGGCCTGCGCAGGCAGGAAGCTCCCAGTCTTCACCAGCTAACAGGAGTCACCTGCTACTACCAAATCATCTCCGCTGCTCTGCTTTTGAGTGCAGACCCTCTACGTTACCTGACACTGCCTTCTTTTAGTTGATTTAATTACTGTTTGTGCCAATCTAGAAAAGTAATAGAAGCAAGCCAACAGCTCTGAAAGGACCATGAGTTTAGGGACATGCATCATATAAAATATATATTTCCCCCATAAGTACTTTTGGATGTAAGGTTATAAATGTTGTAGTTACACATCACAAGCAGGTTATATTTGTATTATACAAATGTTAAACATAGACCATCTTGAAGAATAGAAAATCTAGTCAACGCCACCTTACTATTTGGAATGTGGGTTGCAGTGCACAATTATACCAGTGCCTAAGAAGAGTAATGTGAGCTGCCTTAATGACTATCGCCCAGTAGCACTCAAATTGACAGTGATGAAATGTGATGAAATGCTTTGAGAGGTTGGTCATGACTAGACTGAACTCCTGCCTCAGCAAGGACCTGGACCCATTGCAATTTGCCTATCGCCACAATAGGTCAGCGGCAGATGCAATGTCAATGGCTCTCCACATGACTTTAGACCACCTAGATAACATAAACACCTGCGTCAGGATTCTGTTCATTGACTATAGCTCAGCATTTAATACCATCATTCCCACAATCCTCATTGAGAAGTTGCAGAACCTGGGCCTCTGTACCTTGGCCTCAGAAGTGGGGGAAGTGAGCAGCTTCAAGTTCCTGGGTGTCAAGATCCCTGAGGATCTAACCTGGTCCCAACATATCAACCTAGTTATAAAGAATGCAAGACAGTAGCTATATTAGGAGTTTGAAGAGATTTGGCACGTCAACAAATACACTGAAAAACTTATGTGGTTGTACCGTGGAGAGCATTCTGACAGGCTACATCACTGTCTGGTATGGAGGGGCTACTGCACAGGACTGAAAGAAGCTGCAGAAGGTTGTAAATCTACTCAGCTCCATCTTGGGTACTACCCTACAAAGTACCCAGGACATCTTTAGGGAGCGGTGTCTCAGAAAGACAGCGTCCATTATTAAGGACATCCAGCACCCAGTGCATGCCATTTTCTCATTGTTACCATCCGGTAGGTGATACAGAAGCCTGAAGGCACACACTCAGCAATTCAGGAACAGATTCTTCCCCTCTGCCATCCGACTCCTAAATGGATATTGAAGCTTTGAGCACTTTCTCACTTTTTTTTTAATATGCAGTATTTCTGTTTTTGCATTTTTTAAATCTATGCAATATATGTAATCGATGTACTTATTTATTTAATATTATTATGTTTTATTTTATTTTTTTCTCTCTGCTAGATCATGTATTGCATTAACTACTGCTGCTAAGTTAACAAGTTTCATGTTATATGCTGGTGATAATAAACCTGATTCTGATCTGAATTATGGATGACTATCCTCTCTCTATTCTAAGGGCTGTATATAATTATATTTTGGGTTTTGTACTTATTTCCAAGTAAGTTCAGGCCTAAAGGTCAAAGAAAATGTTTTATTAAAGTACTTACATATCACCATGTACAACGCTGATACTCATTTTCTTGCGAGTAGTCAATAAATCCAGAATAGAATAATAGAAATAATAGAATCAATGAAAGACTGCACCAACTTGATCATTCCACCAGTGTGCAGAAGGCAATGAACTGTACAAGTACAAAATGCAAGTATTAATAATAGATAAATCAATCGCTATCAAAAACATGAGATGAAGAGTGTTTGGAAGTGAGTCCATGGGTTGTTGAAACATTTCAGTGATGGGATAAGTGAAGTTCAGTGTAGTTATCCCCTTTGTTTCAAGGTTCTGATGGTTGAGGGGCAGTATTGGTTATTGAACTTGGTGGAGTGAATCATGAGGATCCTGTACCTTCTTCCTGATGGCAGTAGTGAGAAGAGAGCATGTCCTGGGTGGTGGGTCTCTGATAATGGATGCTGTGTTCCTGCGACAATGCTTCATGTAGATGTGGTCAGTGATGGGGAGGATTTTACCTGTGACGGTCAGAGTCCTAGCCACTATTTTTTGTAGGATTTTCTGTTCAAGGGTATTGGTGATTCCATAACCGGCTGTGATGCAGCCAGTCAATATACTCTTCACTACACGTCCATAAAAGTTTTTTTGAAATTTTAGATGTCACGCCAAATCTTTGCAAATTCCTAAGGAAGTAGAAGGACTGCCATGCTTTCTCCGTAATTACACTTGCATGTTGGGCCCAGGGCAGATCGTACTAAATAATAACACTTAGGAATTTAAAGTCGCTAACGCTCTCCACCTCTGTTCCTCTGATGAAGACTGGCTCATGGACCTCTGGTTTCCTTCTCCTGAAGACTATAATCAGTTCCCTGGTATTGCTGACATTGAATAAGAGGTTGTTGTTTCAGCACCATTCAGCCAGATTTTCGATTTCCCTCTTGTATGCTGATTCATCACCACTTTTGATTCAGCCTAAGACAATATAGTCATCATCAAACTAGAATATGGCATTGGAGCTGTGCTTAACCACACAGACATAAGTGTAAAATGAGTAGAGCAGGCGAATAAGCACACAGTCTTGTGGTGCACCTCTGCTGATGGAGATTGGGGAGGAGAATTTATTACCACTCTGAACTGCATCCGCAAGGCAAACAGCATTATGAAGGACTCCACGCACCCCTCATAAAACTCTTTTCCTTCCTGCCACCTGGGAAAAGGCACCAAAGCATTTGGGCTCTCATGACTGGACTATGTGACAGTTTCTCCCCACAAGCCATCAGACTCCACAATACCCAGAGCCTGGACTGACACCAACTTACTGCCCTCTACTGTGCCTTTTGTCTTGTTTATTATTTTTTGTAATGCCTGCACTGGTTTGTGCACTTTATGCAGTCCTGGGCAGGTCTGTAGTCTAGTGTAGTTTTTTTTCTGTGTTGTTTTCACATAGTTTAGTGTAGTTTTTGTACTGTTTCATGTAATACCATGGTCCTGAAAAACATTGCCTCGTTTTTATTGTGTAATGTACCAGCAGTTATGGTCGAAATGACAACAAAATGTGACTTGACTTGAACTGACTGGGGTCTACAAATGAGGAAATCCAGGGTCCAATTACACAAGGATGTATTGAGGCCAAGGCTTTGAAGCTTATGGATTGGCTTTGAGGGGATTGTGGTATTGAATTCTGAGCTGTAGTCGATAAGAGCATCCTGATGTATGCACCTTTGCTGTCCAGATGTTCCAGGGTTGTGCAAAGAGCCAGTGAGACGGCATCTACTGTGGACCTGTTGCTTTGTAGACAAATTGGAGCAGGTCCAGTTCACCTCTCAGGCAGGAGCAGATATGTTTCATCAACCTCACAAAGCATTTCATCTCTGTGGATCTAAGTGCTGCTGGATGGTTGTCATCGAGGCAGGTTACCATCGTCTTCTTAGGCACTGGTATAAGTGAAGCCTGTTGAATCTCAGACTAGTGAATTGAGAGGTTAAAGTTCTCAGTGAACACTCCAGTCAGTTGATCACCACAGGTCTTTAGTACTTGGCCATGTACCCCATCTGGGCTGGATGCTTTTTGTGTGTTCACCCTCCTGAAAGCCTCAGAGACTGAAATCACAGGATCATCAGGGACTGTGAGAGTTCATCATGGTTCCTCCATGTCAAAGTGAGTACAGAAGGCATTGAGCTCAGCCTTGTTGTTGCCTCTGTCATTTGATTCTTCTTTATATGAAGTGATAGCATTCAAGGCCTGCCACATTCTTCACGTTTAGTCCTGAATTGCCACTTCGCCCTTGAAATGGCTTTCTGTAAATTGTACCTGGACCTCTTGTAACTTTCTTGGCCATCAGACTTAAATGCCTCTGTTTCAGTCCTCAGCAGAATGTGGATCTCATGGATAATCCAGGGCTTCTGGTAGGGGAAGATGCTGAATGATTTTGTGAGGACGAACTTATCTACAACTGTTTTAATAAAGTCCATCATAACCATGGTGTACTCATTCAAATTCTCAAACACAGCTCAGTCCACTGACTCGAAGCGATCCTGCAGCTGCTCTGCTGCCTCTTGCAGCCATCTCCTTGTAGTCCTCATCTCAGGAGCATTGCTATTTAGCCTCTGCCTATATGGCAGGTCGAAGGAGGACAGCAAGTGATCAGATTTACTGAAATACCTTGTTGCTTAGATTGGCAATCAAAATGGGGTGATAAATGGTGAGAAGAAAGCACTGTGCATAGAATGAATGGAGAACTATTGGTACACATGACAAACCTGATTGTGGGGAACACTCTGTGAACGGTGACCACAGCACTTTAAGTTTTAAAGTAGTTATAACCAAGGATAAAATTGGACCTTGCTCGAAGATACGAAGATGGGGGGGAGGACAAAATATGATACTAGAAGACAGAAACTAAAGGACTTTGATTGGGAACAGTTGTGTCGTCATCCTGTGGCAGTTATTTAAAGGGAAGCTGATCAAAGTACAAGATCAGCATGTTCCAGTGCAGAATGAGGATGAGGATGGAGGAGAAGGGAAATTTGGATGACTCAACAAGGAAATTATGCAAGGTTGAGGAAACTAAATTTTGACTGGAGACTTGTAGAATTTAAGGATAGCAGCAAAGTGCCCAAGCAGCTGATTTGGAAGGCCAAAAAAGATCATGAAATACCCTTGGCCAGCAGGATCAAGGAGAATCCCAAGACATTTTATACTTAGATCAAGGAAAAGTGAATATCTAAGGAGGGAGTAGACCCACTCAAGGATAAAGGAGAGAATTTCTGCTTGGAGTAGTTGAGGTACTAGTTGGATACATGGTTATCCACAGAGGAGAAATATTTGGAGGCTAGGGAAAATTGAGTTGGGCATGCAGGTGTGCTAGGACATATTAAGATTAAGGAGGAGTTAGTGCTGTATCTTTTGGAAAACAATAAGCTGGATAAGTCCCCGGAGTCTGATGACATACAGTATATCCCAGAACTTTGAAGGATGCAAGTGCGGAAGTTCTATAGCTTTAAAACTGATCTTTGTGTCCTTACTAGCAATGGTTAAGGCCACAGAGGATGAGAGAACAGCAAGTATGCCTTTTTTCAAGGAGGTAAATCGGATAATCCAGGTGAGCCGTACATGAGTAACAGGGAAACGATTGGAGGGGATACTGAGGGATATGATTTGTGCACATTTGGTAAGGCATGGCCTGCTTTGAGGGCAATCAGCATGACCTGGTACAAGGTAGATCATGTCATACAAACTTGAGTGAGTTTTTGAGGAGCTGACAAAGGTGATTGATGAGAGCAAGGTTGTTGACATTGTTTACATATAGTTTAGTAAAGCAGTTGATAAGTTCCCTCCTGGTAGGTTGATTCAGATGATCCAGGATGAACCACAAGTCTGGATTCATAACTAACGTACCTGTAGCAGACAGAGAGTAGGTGAAGAAGATTGTTACTCAGGCTGGAAGTCTGTTAGCAGTGGTATTCTCCAAGGATAGGTGCTGGGTCCGCTGTTATAGGTGATAAATATGAATGACTTGGATGAAAATGTAGATAGGTGGATTAGCAAGTCTTCAGATGATATCAAGTGTGGTGGAGTTGTGGACAGTGTAAAGGATTATCAAAACAATACTGCAAGATATAGATCAGTGTTAAATATGTAGAGCGTGTTAAGTGCATGGAATGGGTTAATGGAGTGCCAGTGGAAAGGGATAGTTTGGTGGAGTTTAAGAGAGTTTTAGATAGACTAATGACAGATGTAGGGAATGAAAGGATATGGATGTTGCATAGGAGGATATTTTATATAAATTGGTATCAAGATAAGCAAAACATCATGGGCTGAATGGCCTGTCCAATGATACACTGTTCTACGTTGTAATGAAGTTGCAGTTAGTGAAGGAAAGAACATCATTAGAATATATGTTTTGTTAATTTTCAACATGTGTGTAAGAAACAGTGAATGCACCTTAAAGGATAGAACTTTTGTTTTGAACATGCAACAATTTAGAAGAAGAAAATAATTCCAGAATGATTCTTTTTAAACTGCAATTGCTGGAAATCTAACATACAACAGGAAGGACTAGAAATATTATGCAGGTCAGGCTGCACCTCTGGAAAGAGAAACAGGGTTAACCTTTTGTCAAAACTGGGGAGAGAAGAAGCTTGTTACGATGTGGGGAGAGGTGTGTGGGGGGAGCAGTTCATATCTCTCACTGGGTAATAAGCTATATAAAAAAAGTTATCCAGTCAATGAGTGAATGCAGCAGTTAGAGAATAAGAACATGGACAAAAGAACTTTGACAAAAGGGCATGTCTTGGTATATTGAAGCCTTCTGGATTCAATATTGAGTTCTACAATTTCAGGTACACTTGATTTCACTGTCACAGTTAACTATCTATGGTATAGGTTCAGCTTGTTTGTTATTCTCCCTCTTTTTTTACTTCTCTGGGAGCAGAAGACATGCCCTGCCTGACCCGTTGGGCAACCTTCCTGCTCTGCATTTCACAACTTTTGCTTTCTTTTGGCAGTGTTCTAATTCTCAAATTGTTCTCAATCGCTGAGTGGCCAGATGAACCAGATATCATTGATTCTATTCTGTTTCTTAAATTTACTGTGTATGCTTGCAAGAAAATGATTTTATGTGATAATATATGTACTTTGATCTTTGAACTTTAATCATGAATCTTGTTCACAGTATATTGCCATGTTAAACTGTAAATATCCCAATTCAACACGCAGAAAAAGCTGGAGGAACTCAGCAGGTCGGGCAGCATCTATGGAAAACAGTAGACTGTTAATGTATCAGACAGACACTCTTCTTCAGGACTGACAAGGAAGGGAGAACATCACAGTTTTTTTTTATCAGAGACATCCTCCCACCTCCCATCCTCCCCACAGTTTAATAAGCTTCTTATGTCTCTTTCCTTGTTCTGAGAGAAGGGTTGTGTCCTGAAATGTTTCTTTTCTGTCAGATACAGCCTGACCTGCTGAGTATTTCCAGCATTTTTGATTTATACTTTATGTAACACTTACCCAACAGGCTGGTATATGTCTAAGGGAAAAGGAGATCCAGCCACTCACCAACCCCACCTCCCGTACACACAGGTGCTGTGAGAATCAAGTTTCTGCCTCACGCCCGCACACAGTATCAACTTCACACCAGATACCATTATGAAATACATAAGAGTTTACTAAAACTAAAAGAGTACTAGGCAATACAATATATATGAAAGAAAAGAAAAAGCAAAAGGCGCCAACTTATCAAAGTTCAGTCAGTTTAGTGCACATCGTTGGAGCTCAACCATTGAACCATTCGACCCCTCGTCGCTTGCCTCCGACCTCCATGTCTTCGCACCCGGGACCACCCCCAGTGGTCAACCAAGCAGTGTAGCACACGTCCACCTTCCTCGGCGTCTTCCTCCCGACTCTGTCGAAAACCCGCGAAACCCCTCCCCCACTAAGTTCCCAGCCTCACAAGACAAAATAACATTCCCCATTGGTTAACAAATGAATACAATCCCCATATCAGCAAGTTTAAAGCTAAACAACTGCGAGAGAAACACTTATCAGACAGAAGCATTCCTACTCTTAACAAACCAAAGAAGTAATTTTGAGTCACGTACACAGGACATTGTACATTTATAATGTAAGAATAAAGCTCCCTTAAGGAGACTTTAATTTCCCCAGTCCATCTGCCCTTACATTTGGAGAAAGCTAAACAATAGTGAAAAGCAATTGTGATGCTGTTTTCTTAATGGTGTCTTGGAAATCTGTACTGTATTTTTTTGTGAAGCTCTAGAGTAAAACTAACTTTTTTACTTTCAAAGGAAGTGGTAAGAGAAAACCAGAAAGAGAACTGCAACACAGTCCAATAAAAATTTGTTGCTTAAAATGGAGGCAATTTCTCCTTAACTAGATTATACATGAACAATGTCTGTACGTGCACAATACACTGCTGAAATTTGTTCATTTCTTTTTGATTGTAGAAGTGAATGTCATGTGGGCAGCACACCAAGTACATCACAGCTCTGAAGACTACAATCTGTCTACAGCCCTTCGACAGTCTCTATTACAGAAATACTTTTCCTGGGTACGTCAGCTCTGAAGTTTCACTTTGGTAGTCTGCTGTCATTGTTAACCATTCAAACAAGTTGTCTGTTTGCTCACTTGAAATGTGCCAAGAATTTGTTAATCCTTTGATGCAGGTTCTTGGATTTTCTAGGATGTTGTTTCACTAAGTTCTTTTTTTAGAGGTGGTGGGTTTTGAATTGTAGCAGATTGTATACTTGTACCGATGAATATAATCTTACAATGCTGACTGATCCTACTTAGTGGATCTTCTGTTTGGCTATATTTTGTGTTGATACAAAATCTGCAATGTTGGACAGAGGTGTATTTTGTAATTCATGCTGTAAGTGCTTACTGTAAAAGTGGTGATTTGCATCATTGAGAAATGAAACTTTGATTATGCTTTATTGTTGAAGTGCCCATTGTGCAATCGTGAGATACGGCACAGAAACAGGCCTTTCTGCGCATTGGGTGCATACAAACCATCAACTAATGACATTAATCCTATTTGTTTTATTCTCCTCACATTCTCATTAACTCTTAAAATCTTGGAACCCTTAGAGTCTACCGCTCCTCTACACATGAGGGATTATTTTTTCTGGCTAATTAATCTACCAACCCACTTATCTGTGAGATGTGGGAACAAGCTGGCGCATCTGAAGGAAGCTCATGCTGCCACATGTTTCTAGTGCTGCGAGACAATGGCTTTACTAGCGGTTCCACTGTGGTTCCATTTTTTGTTACAGAGCAATACATTACCAGTATGATTAGCTCTCTTCAGTTCATTGATGAAACAAAAGTGATTCTAAAATATTATATTTGGAGATGGAAATAATATGAACATTAATTTTTTTCTTTTGAACCATCACAACTTAAAGAAAGTACTTTTCTATAATATATTCTGGACCAATTTTATCAAATTACCTCCCTGATGGAAAGCTTAAAATTCAAGGAGCACTTATTGGGAATTGCTGTGTGGAGTTCTTATAATGACTGCTGACAGTTTGTCCTTGAGTCATTCCTATTTTCAAATCAATTAATCTTTTATTATTTGTTACACTACTTAAATAAATTTATATCTTTATATTTCAAAAGGAAAAGAGAAAAAAAGTACAATTTGATGCTGTCACTTACTCTCTAAAATCTTATTGAAATTTCATGCAAATACTGCTGAATTCAAACCCAATCACAGTAAAGCATTTTTCATGAAGTGAGTTTCCATAGTTTAGTATTAACCAATGGCGGTAACCTCCAAGAGTACCACAAACTTGTTAAAGGTTTTGAAAGTTTGCGTGTCTCAATGACCCATGCTGGCTAGAGTCAGGACTTTATGTTTTGGCTCTTGGTAGGGTCACTCATGCCAAACAGGTCAAAGTGCAGAGACCTGACTAAGAATGGCCCACTAATCCTCCAGGCTCAGGACTAACAACCCTGACAGATCAACAAAAGTTGTTACAGAAACAGCAATGAAGAATCCTTCAACATCTGTGTGTGAAAATGTATGGCCAAGGATAGGCAGAGGTGGAGGACCCTCATTGCTGCCCTAAAGCCCAGCAGCATAACAGGCAGTCACTAACAATGGCAATCTTGTTTTTCAGTTCATTTACTTCAGTAGACATGTTTATAAAGCAGCGTTTGCAATTTATGTTTAGATAACTATTCTTGCTAAAATTACTGAATTAAAGATGTTCTTGGATTGAAGTTAGCATTTATTATTACCATGCTAAATATAGTATGCATTGTGGATGGAAAAAGTCATCATAATGGTGATTTGGGAGGGTAGTGTTGAGTGCATTTCTTTGGCAGTGGTAGAGAGAGAGGAATTTAAATCTGGCTCTGTTTAACATGGCATGCAATAATGAAATGCTGACCTTAGGGGTTAAAATTAGAAAATTGCTCTGTCATATGCATAAAAATTATTAGAGCCACAACATTCAAAATTAACCTTCAGTGATGGTTTCATTAATGCGGATCTAAAACAATGTAAGCCACTGTTCCCCCAAAGAGGAAGCAGGTCTTCCTAGGGCTCAGAAATACACAAATTAATAAGTAATTATTCCAAACCAAGTTCAAAGTCACTGTATTACACAACACTCCACACACTCACAATTTCCTCTCTACACTGCTTACATTGAAGACAGAGCCTTCCTTTCATTTTTAGTCATTTTGTTGCAACCACAACTGACTTGTGGCAAGTTTTCATGATCCAACACTTCATGAATGAGATGTGCAACACATGACTTCCAGACACTGCAGGTTCCAATCAGAATCATGTCTCAGGAAGTTATTGTGCCTCCCACACAATATTTCATCTGTTCAAGTTTTACAATGATCCATGATCTTACCTACGTTTCTTGGAAAAGCAGTGTCTGTATGGGTTATGCTTCCACAGGAAATCCATAGTCCATCTGTAGCTCTATAAAAACCTCCAGTGCGTACTTTCAATGCCCTCATGTGCAAGTGAAAGGCATCTTCACCATCACCTTTCTTGACAGACAGAGGGCTTAGAAGTCAAATTTCTTTATTGATTAAACCATACATCTCAGTTCATGTCCAGTAGACCTGCAGGTCATGGACTTTTGGGAGACAATCACAACTTGAAATCGAAAATCACAATTTCAATTATGTTTGCAACAGGTTTCTGATATGTGTTGCATCGTGCAGTTTACTGCTCACTGTTGCATTCACGTGGTCAGTCATGATTTATGCTCAACTAGGTTAGACCTACTCCGTTTCTACATTAGCTTACAGGAGCATAAAGACCAGATATTAATAGTTACTGCAATTGCAGTCTTTCCCAAAGCGCATCCACTCAAAAATTGTGTGCATCTGGTCATTCTGCCTCCCATTCTCAGATGTTCATCAACAGGAAGGGAGTATATTTTTTCAATATCCAGTGTCGATTATCCATCAAAACAACTTTATAATGAATGCTGGCAGCTCATTCACTTTTAGACTGACCCAGCTACTTGCATTTTTGGGAACACATGGCTTATAAAAATGGAATTGACTTTAGCTCATAAGAAATAGTTACTAAATGTTCCTTACATTACAGCCATATTGCACAATACTGTTTATCAGGTAGTTAAGTACGTAAAATAGATGTGGACTTTACCCTCCAGAAGCAGCAGGCCAAAGCTCCCAATTTAGTTATTAGTTTCTGACAAAATGACAAATAACAACCTGGAAAGAAAAGCCCAATTAAATAAGTTAATTTTACTGTCATTGTAAAATATTTGAAAAATATATATGTTTTCCCTCATTGCCCATTCACTGACTTTACTTCTCAAGCCTAATAATGCATGCTGTGTCTTGAATTAATCTCAGAAGCTGAACACTTCCATAGCAACAGCTCCTCACTCTTGCAAACCTTGCAAACACTCATCAAATGCCTTTCAAATTCAAGTTTAACTGTTATTTGGTCGTATGTGAATAGCCATGAATACAAGCAAACAAAACAGTGTGCCTCTGGGGCCAAGGTGCAAAACAAAGTTCAGACAGTCATACACGTTACATATATTATCTTACAGCATGTGTAGCAAGTAAACATACAGTCACACAAAAAACACTGTTTTCTTATAAAAATGCCTACAGTTATAGCCATCTAAAAACAGAACAAACTAAAATATCAGGGGTACTCATTGAGGTTGGAATAGCAATTAACAATTGTCTTGATAAAGTGGAAAACTTAGACATGAGCTGCACATAGTTGGAACTTCACTGGATTATAAATTCAAGGATGTGAGGGTGGAAAATGATGAGGAGGAGAGGTGTAGGAACTGCTGGTGGAATCTCATTACAGATTTTATGGATTGAACCTAGTCTTATGCAGCTCTACTCACTGCACAGGTCCAGGTCCAAGGAAGTGAGAGAGGCCCAGATTTAAGGAACAGAGAGAAGCAAAGCATGAGTGGATTCTACAGTTACTTAAATTAAATTACTTCATTCACCGTGAACTACATTGTTAGAATGGTAACTTCAATACAGCAAAATTTATCGTGCTCAAGTAGCCACTCTGAGTCACTAAGAAATGCCCTCTGGGTGATTTGTCAGGTTTATTTTTCAAACAAATATGTTTACAGGTTTGATCTTATGACAGCTTGAGCTATATCTGTGTGAGGGACGAATTGTTCTTTAAACCCTCATTGACAAATGTTTATTTGCTTCCAGGTCTTTAACCTTCCAATGGCTCTCTTCATACCTCCATCAGTATTTGCTGTACATATCCAGTTTAACCTGCTATATCAGTTCTGGATTCACACAGAGGTATTTGCAATGGCTTTTAAATATCAGTGCCTTTTAATAAACCAGTATTTTTTCTATGTTCTTGACTTTGAGTATCATCGTTCAGGAACTGTAGCTGTTAAAAGAAACTTCTGCTTTTGCATTGTTTACCATTTTCTTCTAAATCTGAGTGTCTTGTTCTGTAAACAGTCAATGTAGACTTTGTAAGATCAAACAAGTAATGTTTTCAAATCAATTGGCAAAACACATGATCTTTTTTCTTTGAATAGTGGGAGTAACGACCGTGGGCAGAGCTGTTGATGTTCATGGGATGATGGGCAAGTGGAAAATCCTTTTGATATTGGCTGGAAAAATCCTAGCAGGATATGCAGATTAAATGAGATTTCATATTTGATTTTGTAGAAGTATTTTGGGATGAAGTGTGATGGATGTTATTTTCAAGGACTTGAGAGGCTTATTGCTAACCTCAGCTTTCTAGCCCTGCCGCATGACCTGTCCAAAGGGTCAAAGTATTGATTTTATTTTATTTTGAAATATAGGCTTTACAGACCCAATGATTTGCAACACCTAGCAATCCACTAATTTAACCCTAACCTAATCTCAGGGCAATTTACAATGACCAATTAACCTACTAATCAGTAAGTCTTTGGAATGTGGGAGGAATCTGAACCTCCTAGAGGAAACCCACAAACTCATGGAAAGGATGTATAAACATCTTACAGAGGATGCTAGAATGACAGAAAGATGGAGTAATAGAAAGAAGAATAGAATTCATTCCTCAGCCCACAAAAAGTCTCCAATGATTCCTGGCATTAACTTGATTCAATTAGGACAAATAAGAGGTGGTTGTGGCAGGCAGAGAAATGATTATAGGATTGCTTTGAGTCAGTGAACTGAGCTGTGTTCAGGCACTTATCTAGAGATCTCAATGGATACACCATGCATAATGGACTTTGTTAAAACATCTGTAGATGTGTCGGTCCCCACTAAGTCACTCAGAGTCTTCTCCAATCAGATGCCCTGGATAAAACATGACACCCAGAATTTGCTGAGGGCCAGATCAGAGGCGTTGATCAGAAGTCTGGAGATCAAGAAAACTGCAAGAGGTGTACGATCTCCAGAAAGCCATCTCATGGGTGAAAAGGAGATTCTGGACCAAATTGGAATCAACGAGGGATGCTCAACAGTTGCGGCGGAGCCTGAATGCAATCACCTCCTACGAGGTTAAATCAAGTTACAAGGATGAAAGCTGGACATCACTTCCAGATGAGCTCAATGCCTTCTATGTACACTTTTATCATCAGAACATGGAGGAACCTCCCAATGATCCTTTGATTTCAGTACCTGAAGCTGACATGCCTTCAAGAGGGTGAATCCACAGAAAGCATCCAGACTGGATGGGGTACCTGGCTGAGTGCTGATGGCCTGTGCTGACCAACTGGCTGCATTGTTCACTGAGATCCTTAACCTCTCACTTCAGCAATGTGGGATATCCACCTGCTTCAAGCAGGCTTCAATTGTACCAGTGCCCAAGAAGAGCGTGATGATCTACGGTGTCAATGACTATTGTGCAGTAGCACATACGTACACGTTGATGAAGTGTTCTGAGAGGCTGGTGTTGAAACATATCAGCTCCTGTCTGAGTAGCGACTTGGATCCACTTCAGTTTGCCTGCTGGAGCGACTGGTCTGCAGCAGATGTCACCTCTTTGGCTCTTCACTCAATACTGAAACATCTGGACAGCAAAGATGCTTACATTAGGATGTTCTTTATCAATTACAGTTCTGCACTTAATACCATCATCCCCTTGAAACTAATTGTGATTTAAGCATGGCAACGCCGTGACTTACGTAGGAGTCTGTGGAGATTTGGCAGGATGTCTAAAACTTTCACAGTATTCTATAGATGTGTAGTGGAGAGTGTATTGACTAGCTGCATCATGGCCTGCTGTGTAAATACCAATGCCTTTGAACTGAAAAATCCTACAAAAAGTAGTGGATTTGGCCCAGTATATCACGGGTGATGCCCTTGATGCACCATCAATAACTCAGTCTGAGATGTAAGGCAAGATATCGGCTTTTATTGACTGGAAGAAGAAACCAGCAGTGAGTGACCACAATACTACATCCTGGAGACTGAGAGGCCGGGCTCAGGCCTTGATCGCCTTTATACAGGGGTCTGTGGGAGGAGCCACAAGAGCAGTCAGCAGGGGGCGTGTCCAGATAGGTATATGTAGTTCACCACAGCCCTCCCAACCATTGAGCACATCTACATGAAAAGCTGTTGAAGGAAAGTACAATCCATTATCAGAGCTCTTCACTCCCAGGCCATGCTCTTTTCACGCTGCTGCCATCAGGAGGAAAGTACAGGAGCCTCAGGACTCACACCACCAGGTTCAAGAACAGTTACTACCCCACATCAGGCTTTTGGACAAATGGGATAGCCACACTCATCTGCCCATCCACTGAGATGTTCCCATAACCAATTACACCTGAGCAATCATTGCCCAGTTTGCCAAGATACTTAACTTGGGGCTTATCACCAACAATGTTGAGAGGGCCTACAGAGAGGAGGTGGAAGTAATTGATCCTGGTGCCAGGCAAGTCACCCCTTCCTTAATGCCAAAAAGACAAATGTGATGCTTATCAACTTCAGGAGAACTTGCACCATTCCAAGTCCCCTTTACACCGGTGCACAGCAGTGGAAACCTGCAAGTGTACATCTTGCACAAACTCTCATGGTCCAAGAGCACATACTACACAGTCGGGAAAGTTCACCAATGCCTCTACTTTCTGAGGAGGCTGAAGGGAGCTGGACTTTGCACATCCATACTCATGTCATTCTGCAGGCGCACAGTAGGGAGCATCTTAGCAATTACAGCTGGGTACAGAAACTGCACTGTGACGGACAGGAAGGCTCTACAAAGGGTGGTGGAAACTGCCCAATGCATTACCGGCACCAGACTAGCCACCATGAAGGACACATACACTGAGAGGTGCCAGGTAAGGACCAGAAACATTATGAATACTGCTGCTCGTTGACTGGTTGTCCCACTCCCATCAAGAAGGAGGATATATAGCAAGTACACCAGGACCACCACTCTCAAAAAGCAGTTGCTTCCTTCAAGCAGTAAGGCTGATCAAAATATCGACTCACTAACTCACCCCTCTGCACCCCCCCAACCAGCACTCTTACATTTTTTTCTGTCACTCACTTTATGTACAGACACTCTTGTGCTTAGCATCACTTTATGGACATACAATCGATGTATGTATATAAGCTAACTAGTGTATTTATATTCATTGTGTTTCTTCTTATTATATTCTTTATCTTTTTGAGTTTTTGTACTGCATCAGATCTGGAGTAACAACTATTTTGTTCTCCTTTACGCTTGTTTACAGGAAATGACATTAAATATGTGCTGAGAACTATTTGACTAAACCTAATTGTGTATCATTAAAAATAACGCAAACAGTGTTTAACTACTTTGGAAGATTCTCCTCCTTGGTAAGAGTGGGGTGGGTGAGCTGTGGGTATTCGTGTACACAGACAGGGATGTAAGCTAGTTCTTGAAGAGTAGGTGGATACAATTTATCTACCATATATCATGAATATTCGGAAATCTATATCAGATAGGCCTTAAAATTTTATTTTAGATTCAGGGCTTTGCAGACAAGAAGCACAGTACCATCACATCACAGATGTACACAGATCATTAAATGTCAAATTAAGGTGTTTTTACAAAAAGCAATCTTAGATCTTGTATCAAACGGGTTGGAGGAAAGTCATTTTTGTATAGCTATTCCGATCCCTATTGTGATCATATCTAGACCCTGTAACTCTCCAGCCAGAACCTCCCTTTATACTGTGATGCCAGTTGTGTTATCACTGAGGCATCTATTTAATGAGTATATCAGCTACCAAATGCTGGATCAAATATTTCAAGTCAGTTTAAGGGAATGTAATGAGCTTGGGAAGTATCTGTGAGGTCATCTCTAAAAGCTGCCTGCTCATGTTTGCCAGTCTCAGCAGGGTCCCTTGCAGTAC
The DNA here is from genome assembly GCF_030144855.1 of Hypanus sabinus. Classification (NCBI taxonomy): domain Eukaryota; kingdom Metazoa; phylum Chordata; class Chondrichthyes; order Myliobatiformes; family Dasyatidae; genus Hypanus; species Hypanus sabinus. The sequence continues at coordinate 96,709,757 of NC_082711.1, read as the reverse complement.
CAAAAAAAAACCATGAAATTAGTCCAGGGCGCTCCTCAATGTATTCAAACTGAGCCATGGTCATAATAAGGAACTTTAAGTTACCGATTAAATTTGTCCTAATGGGAACTGGTGTGTGACAGCATTAAGTGTGCACATGATGCCAAGAAAAGATCAGGCATACTAAATCTTGCTCATGCACAGATGTACCCAGTAGGTTTTTTGCATTTGATGCAGTTTTACCTGGAAATGATTCTTTGGCCAATCTATTCTAGGTAAAGTCAAATTTTGATTTGAATGCCTAAAAATAGAATGAACTATGATCCAGTTTTTAGACATTGGCAGAAAAGCTCAACTGTCAGTGAGTATTAGAAGAGAAAGAAACAGAAGCAATACTCCATATCAGTGATCTTTCATTGGAATTGAGAGGCTTTAAGATATAAAGAAATGTGGAAGAAGAAGGAACAAATGAAAGATCTGTTACGCGGCAGAAACCAGAAAAGAATAATGACTGAAGAAGATAGTGCAAGACGAAGCAAGGTATGATGGAATGAGAAGTTTGAGGATGTGTAAAAGGAAGAGCCAGAATCATCGGAAATTACATGAGGAAACTGTTGTAGATGCTAGAAATCTGAAACACAAACAGTGAAAGTGAGAAATTTTCCATTCAGAAAGTTATAATTCTTTTGGGAAGCTCATAGGGTTTTCATTACTTCTGTCACAGTGCCACATAAATGATTTTGCTCATATTCAGCGGGATATCTGCCTTCTTGTAGTTTGTAGTTAAATATGTTTTCTTTTACTTTGAATAGGGTTAAAGCATCAAATTTCATGTCCTTAGCAGAATCATAACTTGTTTCTATTTTTTTTAGCTATGTTTTACAGGATGTATTTCAAAGGGACTGTAAAGTTTGGCTTTTATATGTTTATTGGAACTGGAAGCACTTGTATAGCAGAATAAATATGACATTAGATCTCACTGAATACCCTGTATCTGATGCATTTCAATGTACACATAATTAATCTAGAACATGAACATAGTAATGTCATTTAGAATAAACCTGCCTCCCCCCACCCCGCCGAAAGACCAGTTGATTGATTAAATCTTTTCAGTGATCCATTGGTTCAAGGCATTGTACATTGTATGGCAGAGTATTCAAATTTCTGTTCATGAATCATTTCAAATAACATTAGAGAATCCCATATTCCCTATATTCAAATAAAGTTCATTGTTTATTTGGTTAGGACTCACAATGGGTAAAAATGTGAATGGACACAAATATAGGAGATGGCGGGTAAAATGTGTTTGAAGCTTTGCCATGATCTGACAAGTAATGCAAGTTCAAAGAAGCTTATGCACTTCTGCTCTTGTTATTTGATGTTCTTATGATTTGTCATGAGTAAGGATTCAAAATATTCATGATTAGGAATATTTCTGTTATATTGTGGTTCAACTTTCCATTGCAAATATAATGAAAGTACTCAGAGTGTAGTGACTCTGTGGAATATTTTTTTTCAATGGTGGGTAAAAGCAAAGCCTTTGAATGCTTTTAAAGTTGTAATAGATTCTTGATAAGCAAGGAAATGAAAAGTGACCTCAAGTTGACAGTAATGTGAAGTTGACCAGATCAGCCACTTTTTCATTAGATGGAAGAGCAGGTTTGAGTGGTAAACACAAAGTGCACTGCAGATGCTGTGGTCAAATCAACACGTACAAACAAGCTGGAGGAACTCAGCAGGTCGGGCAGCATCCGTTGTCTGCTCATTTCAATGCATGCTACCCGACCTGCTGAGTTCCTCCAGCTTGTTTGTATAGGTTTGAGTGGTCTGTCCCTGCTTATATGTTGACTGCTCGTTTCCACAGATGCTGCCCGACCTGCTGAGTTCCTCCAGCTTGTTGTACATGTTGCTTTGACCCCGGCATCTGCAGTGTATTTTGTGTTCTTATATGTTTGTATGCTAATTTAGTGTATACCTAAAGGACATGGCCATTTTAATTTAATATACAGTCCTCTTGAGTTTTTAGAAATATTTAGATCAGTATCACCTTCCTTTGGAAGGAAAGATGTTGCTTGTATTTTGCTGTCAACCAATGAACTACACTCCACTAAGCAAATTACAACTCTTAATAATTATATGAAACACTTTTAAGATCACTTCTGTTTTTATTCCTATGTACAAATATTGTCACTTCTGTTTCTCTGCTTGGGTGAAAATACTATTTTGTATTTATTTAAATATTAAAAAGTTCCTCACCAGATAAGAAAACAGTTACCTTCATGTAAGTTAGATCTTGGAATGAATTTCAAAGAGTGCAAACATAAAGGCTTTGAAGTATCCTATGGATTAACCTTCTTTCACAGCCACCCCTACAGGGAACATATACACAGCGTGGCCACAAATCCATCTGTATAAACACAAAGTTTAGTGTCAAACATTGATACAACATTTCAGTTTACTTTAGTGTGCAAATTAAGTCTAATGATTTATCCACATTGTGGCAGGAGACAAGAACAATCCCAACAATAAGTTTGCTTTTGCTTTTTTGGCCATATATTACAGACTTTCTCTTTAAATTCTAGCATAAAATTCAGCTTTAATAATTTCTCTTCATCCTTTGAAAATATGCAAGGCAAAAATACATTTCTGCAATTACAAAATTATTATTTTTGGAGATAAGAGAATGTTTTGTTAGTACAGCAGCAATTTCCTTCTTTTATTATTAGTTTTACTAAAACATTGCATTTCATAAAAATGCATTCTTTGTACATTTCAATCTTTGGGAATAATGAAGGTTCCATTTGTCACATCTCTGATTTTGGTTAATTTCATCACAGATTTACTGAGTTATAATTAAGTTTGTGCCTGGAACCATGCCATACTGCAGAAGTAAAGGCGTTTCCTCAACTGACACTTGCTGGAAATCTTTCTCCCTTTCCTTCCCGCTCTCTCCCTTTCAGCTTTAAGGGCTGAATACTTCTACATGTCATAGACCACTGCCTGTTGGGGATTGCAGTGCCGTTGAAGCCAACCAGTAGCATGTTCTAACTATCTTAGTGTGTTTGCATCTCTTTATCTGAGATTAAATTCCAATGTATCATTGAAGAACTTCCTTAGGTTGCCATGGGATCACTAACCATGGACCAAGAATCTGGTGTCCAATCCAGTGGAATTGGCCCTTGAAGATAATTACCATTGACATCAGTTTCTGTGAGGATGTGTTGGCATCAGTGTAGTGGTCTTTTGATGTGGTAAAAGAGAACATACAGGGGCATCCTTGGTGGCAGCTTTCCAGGTACTTTGGGTTTTTTTTAGTCATTTACTCTGGTCTTCTATAACAAGAAAGACTTTGACTTGGGCTGGCTAAGCAAGTTCTGATGAAGATGAAGATCTCAGTGATGGAGGAGGTGTAAGGGGATGTCTGGATCCCAAGGAGTGAAATTTCCAACTCAGCACAAACAGAAACCATCTAGTATCTGTGTGCTTTAGTGGAAGCTTCAATATCTGAAGATTGCAGTGAGGCTAACTAATTTTTTCCCTCTCCCTTTTCTCTTCTTCTATTCCCTGCTCTGGCCTCTTGTCTCTTCCCCTCCCTACCTATCACCTCCCCCTGGTGCCCTTCCTGTTTCCCTCTCTCCTGTGGTCCAGTCTTCTCTCCTATCAGACTGCTGTGAGTTTCAGGGATGGAGGACCTCAAAGAAAATCTGATGGTGTGGACATGATCGAGGATGATATTTGCTTGATTTGCAACATGGTTTGAAATATTGATTTGAATGTGATCTTAACTCTCTCCAAATCTAAAATCCATGGAACAGAATAAACAGAGGGAGCAAATAATGAATCACAAAATCAATTAATGTTTTCAAGAGGAAGAGATCCCCTATTTTTACTTTGGAAGTAAAATGGTAAAATTCTTTCACTTCAAGTTCATTTTAATTTTATAAATAGAGATTACTCCTGATTATGTAATGACATGAGAATATAGTGTTCACATTGAATGACCAGGCTATTTAAATGCAGATTCTTTAAGAATAGGCTGTAGATTAAAAAGGAAACTCCACCTCATTTTCTAATCAGAGACTGCTATACATTGCAAATCAACCATCATCCAGGCCATGTTTATTGGGTTATAAGTGGAGGTCAAAAACGCAAATATGCCATGTGTCTGAATCACTTTCAGACACAATGGTTTAATGTGTTGCTATGGGAAGAAGCTGAAAAGAGAAACCACAAAAGTTCACACTCAAGATATTCCTCTTATGATTTTCTCTGATATGGAAACAATGAGTGCTTGTAGCAGTGATTGAAGTGGGAGTTTAACATGTAGTGTCTAAACCTACAGCTAAAATGTTCCATCCAAATTATGTGTTTATATTTTAGTTTCATGTGAAATATTAAGAAATTAATTTTAATATTTACTTGACTGAAAATAATTTAAGGCAGTATCAGTTTTGCTCCTATCTATCCAGACTTTAATGGGCAGAATACAGAGGGGTGCAAATTAAATTCTTGCTTAGTTCACTGCTACAAGTGAACAGATTTGATAAAGTTGGTGGCTGCAAGCCTCGGGGTTTCAGACTGAGCAGGCTACAACCGACATAATGACTGAGTTGAAGGGATCAGTGAATCCAAGTTTATTTATGCTACAAACAAGATGTGGAAGTGAACTGACAGAAGCATTTCCTGAGGGTGCATGGTTTATAGAAGGTTTTAAGTGAGTAGGTAAGAAGATGGCAGTTCGGGGGCAATTTAGACAAATATGATGCTTTTTCACTTCAATAACAAAGAGAGGAAAACAGTCTATTGTTGTAAATGGAGCTTAAGTGTTCAATTTTAGTGTTCACAGAGAACTGGATAATATACCTTATCAATTGCAAAAAAAGTTACCATGCAGTACAGCAAACATTTAGGAAAACAAACTACAGTACATAGCTTTTTATTGCTAGCAGGCTGCTCTGCAAGAGTGAGAAAGCCTTATCATATTTGAACTGGCTTTGATGATGAAATCACATCTGCAGTACTCATACATTGTTTTAATCTCCTTATCTCAGGAAGCCTATATTTGACTTGGAGGGAGTGTGACTAACACTTAGCAGGTTCCTGAGATGACAAACTTGTCTTACAAAGAAAAACATATGTAGAATGCACTGGAATTCTTTGGACTTAAGAGGCATAAGAAGTGAACTCTTTGAAAAGTGTAGTTTCTGCAAAAGTACATAAGATGATTGGAATTAAACCACACACACCAACAAACTCCAATCCACCTGACCCATGGTCACCATTGCACATGTAAGATCAGTCTTTTGGATAGTGAACCCGTGAAAACTATCTGGCCATGGCCATGTCTTTAGATCCTGCACAAATCAGCTGGCAGGGATATTTGTAGACATTGTTAAACTCCCCCCACTTCAATCTGGATTCCCATGTGCTTTAAGAAGACAACTACCATCCAATAACCTAAGTAAAATAAGGTTACATGCCTTAATGATTACCAACCTGTATGTCTGATGTCCACCACTAGGAAGTCCTTTGAGAGGCTGGTCATAGTAAGCACTAACTCCAGCCATCCAGACCATCTCGACCTACGGCAATGTGCCTGCCATCAAAACAGGTCTACAGCAGATGCCAGGTCCCTGGCTTGATACTCATTTCTGTAGCATCTAGACTAGAGCTCCATTTTCAATACTCCAATTGCAAACAAGCTTAGTTCCAAGCTCTTTGACATAAGATTCAGTGCGTTCCTCTACAACTGGAACCTTAACGTCTTGAGGTCAAGACTACAATCAGTAAGGATAGGCAAGTAACACTTCCACCATGATATGAGTATTCTCAATACTGGTGCCCAACAAAGCTGCATCCTCAGCCCTCTGCTCTGCTGCCAATTTTTTTTCTCAACTTTGTGGTCGAATTCTATTTTAAGTCCACCTACATGTCTGTAGGTGATATCACCAAAGGTGAGCCAAATCAGAAATAACAATGAATTGGAATACAGGAAGGAAATAGAGAGCCTGGTGCAATAGTGTCATGACAACATCTTTCCCTCAATGCCAGCAAAACAAAATAGCTGGTCACTTCAGCCCACAATGTTGTGCCAACCCTCAAACCCTGCCTCCCAGATAACCCCCCATCTTAAATTCCTCCATATACCTGCCCTGGTAGTCCAGGATTAAGGGCAGGAGGAATTGTTTCCACTTAATGCTGTAGGTTTTTAGAATTCTCTGCAGCAGAGAGTTGTGAATATTCAATTATTGATATTTAGGATCAAAGGATTTTTTATATCCAGGGAAATCCGTGGATTAGGAAGCAAAGTGGAGTAAGAAATCAGCTATGCCTACTGCATAGACTGCTGCTATGCCTACTTTTTTGTTCTGATTCGCATACTGTAGATACAATGTTACACTGTCATGGAAAATAGAAATTATAGATTTGGATGTACATTCTTCAATGCATTTGGAAGAGACATGCTTCCAAAATCGGTTTCAAAACACTATTTTGTTACAAACATAAGAGAAATGAATATGTAAGCTGTGTTAATAAGCATCACTGTCATGTATGAATAATGAGTATGACCAGGATATTTTTACACTTTGTTCTGAATTATATATCAAAAGGTAAAACATTCAGAGAAAGTGTGGAAAAGAAAGACGGCATTGAAATTTAACAGCAGAAAAAGGGACATTGAAATACCCGAGGAAAATTTTAAAAACCCATCAACTGACATTACATGGGAATCTTTTACCAACTGATAATCCTCAGCAATATATCGACACACAAATTCTGATGTAAACTTTGAATTCTCTAAGACAGTACATTCAGAATGGGAATGGGAGCCCTGCAAAAACTGTATCAATACTAATTAGATGGCAATTTAAGTTTGTATTTATGAGTGACTGAGAGTTCTTAAACATTTTTATACAGAGAGAATCTATTATTTCAATTATTTTGCAGAGTTTATCAAAATAATTTTTTGTTCTCTACAAATTTTGAGAGAAATGAACAAAAGCAGGACTGCTTAAATAAATCAAAGTTTCCATTTGAGAAAATGTTGAATCGCTTTGAGACTTCAACACATTGAGACTATCATTGCCCATCTAAGCCACAGACTAAACTTGCCTTCTACCTTGCTATTTCCTTTAAAATAAAACAACTTTAATTAGCAGTCCATTCAGGGATATTCAGTTTAAATAAAAGTCAAAATAGTCCTTATGGTAGCTATTACAATGTGATACTCTCAACATCTGCTTTTCTGTCATTTTGAGTTTAAAAATAAAATTGTTTCCTAATCCCTTGAGTTGGCTGTGGATAGTTATTTTTCGATTTTGGCATTAAAGCCCAGTGTTAAATGGTTTCCTGACTCTGTTGCAGATAATTGGTAACCTTGGGCCTCTGGAACTGATCCTCAACACACCCAGTCACCACAGAGTCCACCATGGTGAGTCTGGCTTGATAGAATGGCCTTCTGTGTTGTAAAATATGCAATATTTCCGGCTGTCTGGAAAGCTGTCAGCAAACATTTTCCACGTTATTTTTTATTTAGTGGTTTTGAAGAGATTATTAAAATATATTGTATCAAAGGGATTAAATCTCATTTATGAAGTAATAATGTTTCTCAAGGATTTTACCTTTAAAGCAAAACCTATGTTTGGAGAAGTTTGTATCTGAATGTACCCAGTTTACAACATAGCATGGTTCAGCTTCGCCAAAAATAAAGGAAAGCATGATAGACCAAAATGAAATAGCTTTATAAACTTAAAACTCAAATTGTTGTTCCTGTTTGAAATATTATTGTGTTAACAATATTTATCATATTTTGAATACTGCATATACAGAGCGGCGATTGTCTAAAATGCAGCAATTGATTCAGAATTAAATTGAATGGGATTGAATGGAAATCAGGTTGATTCAGAATTGCTGCAAAATAATCAGATAGACGGTTCGCAAATTAACCTTCCAAACAGCCTATGCATTAAGGATTGTACAATTGATGCTGAAGCAATGCAAGGCTTTTTTTCTGATCGACCTCTGTACAGAAGTTAATTACTGTATATTAATACAGGCACGATCAAAGTATCCTTGGTTCGGGTGCTGCATTCTTTTGCAGTATGCTCTCAGGAAAAACATTTTTTGACGGCAAGAGTTTAGCTTCTTAAGCTGACTGTCAAGACTGAGTCTTAAGATTGTACAACATGGAAGCAGGCTCTTCGGACCAAGTTGTTCAAGCCATCCAAGTTGTCGACCTAAACTTGTATCATTTGCCTGCATATAATGCATATCCCTCTAAACATTTCCTTTCCCCATATCTGTCGAAATGCCTTTTCACTATTGTAATTGTACCTGCCTTTACCTTGTCTTTGGGCAGCTCATCCGTATACCCACCATCCTGTTTGTTAAAGGTTGCCCCTCAGGTCCTCTTTAAATCTTACCCCTCTCACCTTAAATCTGTGTCCTCCAGTTTTTGACACCTACCCTGGGTAAAAGAATGCGACCATTCACCTTACCTATGCCTCTCCTGAATTTAAATACCTAGGTCACCAATGCCCTGTGGAAGTAAGCTCCAGCCTATGCAGTCTCTCCTTCTACCTCAAGATGTGCAGTCCTGGGAAGTTATCTTTGAATCTTTTCTACACCCTTTCCAGTGTATTATCATCCTTCCTATAACTAGCCAACTAGCATTGCACACAATATTCAAGTTGCAGTCTGACTAATATCTTGTACAGCTGTAACAGGATGTCCTAACTGTTGTACGAAGAGTCCTGGTCAAAGAAGGCAAGTGTGCCATGTGTGTTCTCCACCACCATCTACCTGTGTCACCACTTTTAGGCAACTATGTTCTTGTACCCTACGTCTGTCTGTTTTACGACACTCTGCAGAACCCTTGTAAGTCCTGACTGGTTTAATTTACTAAAGTGTAAAACTTCGCACTGTCTGATTCAATGTAAGAAATATTGCAAGAATCAAAGGAGAGGCAGATGAACTCAGGGCATGGATCAACACCTGAAATTGTAAATTGTAGCCATTAGTGAGACTTGGTTGCAGGAGGGGCAGGACTGGCAGCTCAATATTCCGGGGTTCTGTTGTTTTAGACGCAACAGAACAGGAGGGATGGCAAGGGAAATGTCATGGCAGTGCTCAGTCAGGACAGACTGGAGAACTTGTCTAGTGAGATGTTGGGGTGGAAATGAGTAATAAGAAAGGTATAACATGTTAATGGCGCTATATTACAGACCAGCCAGCAGTCCACAGAATTTAGAGGAAAAATTGCAAACTGTTGCAAGAAACGTAAGTTATACTAGGTGATTTTAAATTTCCACATGTTGATTGGGAATACTATAAAAGGACTAGATGGGATAGAGTTTATCAAATGTGTTCAGGAAAGTTTTCTGGATAAGTACATAGAACGCCCTATGAGAGAATGTGCAATTATTGATCCGCTATTAGGGAAGGTGACAGAAGTTTGTACAGCGGAACACTTTGCATCTAGAAATCACAATGCCATTAATTTCATTTTAAATATGGAAAAAGTTAGGTCTGGTCTACAGGTTGATATTCAAAATTGGGGAAAGGCAAGTTTTGATGGTGCAAGAGGATATGGCAAGTGTGGATTGGGGCAGGCTGTTTTCTGGCACAGGTGTACTTAGCAAGAGGGATACATTCAAAAGTGAAATTTTGAGAGTACGAAGCTTGTATGTGCTTGTATATGCCTGTAAGAATAAAAGGCAAAGATGACAAGTTTAGGGAACCTTGGTTTTCAAAAGACATTGAGGCCTTGGTTAAGAAATACAAGAGAAAGAAATTGAGAGAGCTGAAAGAAGGCATGAAGTTGCCTTAGCAGACAAGGTGAAGGAGAATTCCAAGGAATTCTGTAGAATTCTGTAGATATGTTAAGAGTGAACGGGACAAAGTTAGTCCACTGGAAGATCTGTGTGGAGCCAAAAGAAATGAGGGAGATCTTAAATGCATTTTTGCTCAGGAGAAGGACAAGGTCTATAGAAGTAAGGCAAAATGGCATGAACATTATGAAGGGTACACAGATTATGGAGGAGGAGTTGTTTATTGTTTTGAGGCAAATTAGGGTGGATAAATCCCCAGGACCATACAAGGTGTTCCCTCAGACCCTATGGGAGGCAAGTACAGAAATTGCTGGGGCCTAGCAGAGATATTTAAATCACCCTTAGCAATAGGTGAGGTGCTAGAGGATTGGAGTATAGCCAATATTGTTTCACTGTTTAAGAAAGGCTCTAAAAATTAACCAGCAAATTATAGGTCAGTAAGTCTGACATCAGTAGTGGGAAAGTTATTTGAAACTATTCTAAGGGACTGAGTATATAAATATTTGGATAGACATGGACTGATTATGGATAGTCAGCATGGCTTTGTACATGTCAGGTCATGTCTAACCAATCTTATAGAGTTTTTTGAGGAAGTTACCAGGAAAGTTGATGAAGGTAAGGCAGTGGATGTTGTCGACAAGGACTTAGCAAGGACTTTGACAAGGTCCTGCATGGGAGATTGGTCAAGAAGGTTCAATCATTCGGCATTCAAGATGAGGTAGTAAATTGGATTAGATGTTGGTATTGAGGGAGAAGTGAAAGAGTGATAGTAGATGGTTGCCTCTCAGACTTGAGCCCTGTAACAAGTGGAGTGCCACAGGGATTGGTACTGGGCCCATTGTTGTTTGTATCTATATCAATGATCTGGATGATAATGTGCTTAACTGCAACACCAAATTTGTGGATGAGACCAAGATTGGGAGTGTAGTGGACAGCACCTCCCCTTCTATAATCCATATGTGGTCGACCTCACTGCTATTTTACCTCAGTTCTATAAATACTTTGTCCATTTATAGTGGAAGTACAGATGCAAAATATCCATTTAAGATTTCCCATATCCCTTTTGGCTCAAAGCATAGATTGTCATTCTGATCTTCCAGACAACCCCTGTAATCCTTTTGCTCTTACCATTTCTGTAGAATCCCTTGGGATTCTCCTTCACCTTGTTTGCTCTGGCAATCTCTTGCCTTCTTTTAACCCTCCAGCTTTCCTTCTTAACCATTCTCCATAAGCAGCTCTTTTGTTCCTTGCTGCCTCTACCTACTATGTGCCTTCTTCTTCTTCTTAATGAGGACTTCAATATCTATTGAAAACTAGGGGCCCTAAACTGTTAGACTTGTCCTTTATTCTAACAAGAACATACAAATTCAGTGCTCTCAAATTTCACTTTTGAAGGCCTCGCATTTACTAATCATCCCTTTGCCAGAAAACAGCCAATCCCAATCACTTTTCAGATGCTTTCTGATGCCATCAAATCTTGAAACTAATGGAATGGTAATCACTAGATCTAATGTGTTCCCCTCCACACTTTATATACACCTGCCTGTCTTGTTTCCTAATAGTTCTCCCCATGTTCCCAGGTTCTGCCATTCATTAACTCACTACAGGCCATTTACTGTGGCTAATTAGTGTACCATCCTGCACGGTTTGGGGATGTAGGGGGAAACACAAGCACATTGGGAGAAGCTCAAATGCACATAGGACCACAGCCAACATGCAAGATCAGAACTGGACCGAGGATTCTGTTGCTGTGAGCTAGCAGCTCTGCTGTGCACCATTGTGCCACAGTTGGACTTGATTCCTTTCTTGAAGATAGTCATGGTTGCAGCATTTCTGAAGTCCCCTGGAATATCCCAGATGTGAACTTCAAGGCTGTAGATTTGTGACTGAAGCTCTACATGTCCAGTTTGATGTTTCCACCGGGGATACACCCTCTTTCTGGGGCCTTATTATTTTTTCTGTTGAAATATAGCTCTTACCACTCCTTGTAGCAATGAGGATGGCCTGGGTAGGCTGCTCTGCCATGGAGTTCAGGAGACTCATATCAGGGGACACAGTTGATACTGAGAAGATTGTGAACTGCTTCTCCCAGTGGGTATTAACTGTCTCTTTGTTCTTGACCCAGTGTTCCCCTGTTCCTGAATCTGAGTTGGATGGGGCTTGTGTGGTGGTGCTGAAGGTGGCATTAACTGTGTTGGGGACCTCAGATAGATCATGTCACTCAGTGAGTCATTGACCCTCACGCAATCCCTCCATTCAGTATCTGTTTGTCACATGTTTTCCACTTGGATCTCTTCCCTCAGGAACCTACAGATCTTTTACTTTTCCTTTGAGGAACATCTAGATCATATGATTCTGATCTAGGAACATCTTAAGTTTACGATTAATTCACTCTTATCAGTCCAGTTCTTTCCATTGGAGAAGCTAAGTGTATTGTCACTCAATACAATTATGGAGAACTTTAGGACAGCCCATAAGCTGTGAATATCATGTGGTCTTGTAGACTGGGAGATGACACATTGTGGAGAGACAGTTTTGTAGGATTCTTGTGATCACCTTATGACCAGAAAGAACTTCAAAATTTGAAAACTTTTCCCTCCAAAGAAAACATCTATTTGAAGATATAATATTACTCTTAACATATGCAATCAGTGGCACCTTATCAGGTATACCTTTATGGCTGTCTTTTAATACAAATATCTAATCAGACAATCATATGGCAGCAACTCAATACATTTAAACATTCAGACATGGTCAAGAGGTCCAGTTATTGTTCAGACCAAACAGCAGAATGGGGAAGAAATGTGATCTAAGTGATCTTGACTGCAGAATGTTTGCTGGTGCCAGGTGGAGTGATTTGAGTATCTCAGAAACTGTTGATCTCCTGTGATTTTTATGCCCAAAGAGTTTACAGAGAATGGTGCGAGAAACAAAAAGACATCCAGTGATTGGCAGTTCTGTGGGCAAAAACATCTCAATTAATGAGAGAGGCAAAAGGAGAATGGTGAGACAGGTACAAGTTGACAGGAAGGTGTTTTTAACTCAAATATCCATGCGTTACAACAATAGTGTGCAGAGAAGCATCCTGACTGTACAAGCATGTCAAACCTTGAAGTGGATGGTCTGCTGCAGTAGATGACCACAAACATTCACTCAGTGACCACTTTGTTAGGTACAGGAGGTTCTCAACAAAGTGGCCTCTGAGTGTATGTTGTAATAATATCATTTAAGAAGAATTGTCACTTTGTCTTTCTGCAAATGTTCGGTGTTTGTAGCCAAGGAGCAGTTGAATAATTTTGCACAAATTGAAGCCACATTACTCATTCTGCTGTCGTGCCCTGCAGGAATTAATTGCAGGCATTCTTCAGGCCACTGTAGTGCACCATACCTTCTGCTGCTGTTTTATTAATGATCTTACTTCTACCATTAAGTCAGAAATGTGGGGATGTTTATCGATGGCTGCATGTTTAATTCTAATTAAAATCTCCTCATACTATAATTAAACCCATACTTGCAAGCAGTGCTAGCGAACTACACGACCTGCTGACAGTTCATGAAGCTACTTCTTTTACTTTTTCTTTCAAATATGATTCTACTACTAAGGTACATGTGATTGAAGCCTCTGCTTTACATTTTAATGTTATGTTCTAGTAATCTGAAGCTTTGATGTCTCTGAGGGAGTTCACTGAGGTTTGTTGCAAAGTGTGCATCCTGAAGGCTTGGAAGCCTGGAGACAATGCGTGAGCCCATGATTGAATTCATTGCTTCTCTCTGATTGAGACATTGAAGAATTGGTTGAAGAACAAGAGCAGAGGATGGGTGGGTGTTCCGTGCAGTCTATCTGTGGTTGACCAGTCTTCCTCTTGCTAGCTGCTGTTAGAGGAAAGTGCTGGAGTCTTGGGATCTACGTTACCAGGATTGATCTGTAAGGCTCTTGACTCATTTGGGGTCTTCAAGGCTCACGTTGCATGTGTTTCTGGGTTCTGGTTACACTTTTTGAGCAGTTTGATAGGGGTGATTGATGCAGACTGGGGCACCTCGGCAAAGAATGGCCTTGCAGACGGTGTTGACTAGCGGTGCGAAGCCGAATGGAACTAAACTAAATACTATTGGATTCCTGTTTTGATATTTCATATTCTATGTGTTGTTCACTCGTGTTTTACTGTTAACGCAAATTGTACTTTCTTCTTGCTTGCTGGGTGTTCGATGTTTTCCTAAATGGATTCCTTGATGTCCCTTTGTTTTGTGGCTGTCTTTCAGAGGATGAATCACGGAATTGTACCCTATGAAAATAAATGTACTTTGACTTTGAAAATCAGAAGAGTTTGTGGATAAGGAGCTGAGAAAGAGGATGAGAGGACTAACATCATTTGGGCACAGTTTGAATTATGGTTAACAGAATTATACACTATGCCCCACAGTGTAGGACAACAATATATGATCACGTACTGCACGAAGTGTTTGGGTGAAGCCCTGTAACTGAACAGATTACAATGTGCTAAAGTTCATGTACCTGTGTGGTTGAGTGCAGAATAACATGAAAATTAAATCTGTGACACATTCTTAAACCAACCCTTTGCTCCTCCCCTTTAAAGTCCACATACTAGCTTTAATTGGGCCTCGGTTCTTGTGACATTGGGATCTCCTGCAGAGGTGCTAATCAGCCTAACAACAGGATTAATACTAGCTAATGAGCAGGCAGCGTGATGCCTGCACCAGCTCACACGGGCACACGCTAGTTGTACATTGTGATCCCTACACAACATTGTTCATTAGCATTCAGTTTATTTTTATCTCTATTTTGTTTGCCGCATTCAGGGAACTCTCTTAGCATTTTCTCGATGTTAAGTCATCTGCCTATTATGTCCAGAATTTGTGTTCATGCCTCCAATTTCATTACCGGTGGCATCCCTAGTGGGATATATATATAGATGTTGTAATTTACTTGAGGAATGTTCTTGAAGTTGGTTTCTGAATTAGATAGATAGATACCTTATTGATCACGAAGGAAATCACATTAGCATTACAAGTGCACAGATAAACAAATATTAGAGAGAAGTAAGAAAGTATTAAAAAACTAAGTTACCTTAAAAGTAAGACATTCAAGATTTACAAGTTCACACTGATAAGATGGTAGTGCAGGCGTTACCCCAATATTATGGGTGTACTTTCACACCATCCAGATAAGAAGTGATGGTAGTATTGCACAATATAGCACAGTCTGTCCACAATAGCAGGGTGTGGTATTAAACAGAGCTTAAACAGAGTGCTGGTAAACAAGGGTTAATAACAATCTAACAGGAGGGTGTCATCACTTCTCCCAGTATGGGCTGACTCATTATAGAGTCCAATGGCCAAAGGTAAGAATGACCTCATGTAGTGCTCTTTGGAGCAGTGCAGATGTCTTAGTCTATAACTGAAAGTGCTTCTCTGTTCATCCAAGGGGGCATGTAGAGGCTGAAAAACATTGTCCAGAATCGCTAGGACTTTCCGGAAGGTCCTATGTTCTACCATAGCCTCCAGCATGTCCAGTTTGTCTCCTATAACAGAGCCAACCTTTCTAATCAACTTATTGAGCCTGTTGGCATCACCCGTGTTGATGCCATTGCCCCAACACACCACCACATAGTAGATTGTACTGGTGACAACACTGGTAGAAGTTGAATTGTCAGCTTTGCAGAATCAAAGAGCAAGCTCTAGTACCTTGCTAAATCTATTCATGTGCAAATCTTCATGGGTACTTTTATCAGCCTATGGTGAGTATTATCGGGTTACAGTGAAGCTATGGCTGAACTCAATCTTATTCTTGCCTGAGAGCATCAGTGTCATTTTCCAGCATAGATTGTCTGTATCAGTAGTATGAAGCTTGACAGACTTCTTCCATGCAGATATACGATGGTTTGATGAAAAGGAAATCATGTTTGACAAGTTCATTGGCCACCTTTGGGGAAGGTGCTGTTAATAGTGAAGAAGGTTATCATAGATTACAGGAGGATCCTGATTAGTTAGGGAAGTAGCCAAGGAGAAGCAAATGGATTTCAAATCAAATAAGTGGGAGGTGATGAATTCTGGAAAGTCAACCTAGCATAGAATTTCTACTATTGACTCTCGGACACTAGGGAGTATCACAGAACAGGGGGTCCTAGGAGAGCAAGTGCATAGTTCATTGAAAGTGGCATCACAGGTGGACAGGATGGTCAAAAACAGTGTTTAGTTCTTCGGCCTTCATCAGCCAGGGTGTTGAATATTACAATTAGGACATTATATTGCAATTGTATAAATTATTGGTGAAGCTGCACTGGTATACAGTTTTTGACACCCTGATGTGATTAAATTAGAATGATTTGTGAGGGTATTGCCAATGCTAGAGAGCTTAAGTAAAAGGGAGGTTTGCCAGACTAGATCTTTATTCCTTGGAACATAGGAGGATAAGTGGCAACCTTAGAGAAATGTTTAAAGTTATGAGAAGCAAAGGTAGCATAACGTAACAGTCTTTTCTGCAGTGCAGGGAAGTCCAAACCTGGGCATAAATTTCGGTGAAAGGGGAAAGACTTAAATACGAGGGACTTGAGGGGCAAGTTTGTCATTCAAAGGGTAATAAATGTAGGGAACGAGCTGCCAGAGGAAATGATACCATTTAGAGGTATGGGGCTTGGAGGGATATGAGCCAAACACAGGAAATTAGGACTAACTGGAACACGTGTTCAACGTGGACTTCTTGGGCTGAAGAGCGATATCCATGCTGTATTGCTCCATGACAAGGAGCAGAGTTTTCAGAATAATTTATTATAGAGATGAGGAGGACATCATTCTGTCAGAGATTGCAGAATCTTTATAATACTAATTCTGGTGCTGGAATAATTGAATGCAAGGATCAAATAGAAAAGGATTTTGGACTTCAGGAGAGTCAAAGATTAAGGGGATCTGACAGAAAAATTAAGTTGAGACCAACATAAATGAGAGTGCAGTTCAAAGGTTCATGCTTCAGCTCCCATTTCTGATGTTCTTAACCAGTAAGACAGATCTTAAAAGCTGCTTTAGAATAAACTGCTGGAAGAGAACAGATGCAACGATGTAATGAAAGCAGCATCTGTCTCTGGAATAACTAGATAACAGAATCCTCTCCTAATTTTGTCCAGTCTATGAAACCCTTTAAAAGAATGGGTGTAGATTTTAAATCATGATATGTACAATTCTATGTGTAATTATCCTGCAAAGAATTAGAGACTGAATTTTTTTTCAGTCATATTATTATTGTTAGATTCATAACATATACGAATGAATAAAATGATCCATTATGTATTCCATAAATATTCTTTCTGCTTCTCCCAATGCTGTTCTTCAGGCCGAAATCCATACTGCATTGACAAGAATTATGCTGGGACTCTAATCATTTGGGACAGGATATTTGGTGAGTGAGAAGAACTGCTCTTCTTTGGTAGGTTGGTAAACAATCCAAGCATCTTTTAAACTGACTAGTAAGATAGTGTGTGAGTAAAGTAGTGACATCTTATAAATTTCATAGCAGTATTTTGTATAGAGCAAGTATTTGGACAGCAGAAAACAATACTACGGGTAAAACATCCCTCCTTCTGAAAGCTCTTAGAGGCCATAATGGTTAACTGGCTTTTGGCATTCATGCATTGTAGAGTTCTGTGAAAATGCCTGTTAGTTTGCTTCCTGCAACGCAGTTCAATAGTTTCTATTTTCCAGGGCTGAAAAAAAAATCAGAGAATGGATATAAAAATATCAGGGAGCGTTCTCACAAGGGATATTCCTATAGAATTTCCAGGGTAGTGGGAAGGCATCTGGCATGGTCAGTGGTTCCGTATTCAGTCGCATAGGAACCACACCTCTTAAATCAACATTCTTCAACAAAGGCTCAACATTACTCATCTCTCATATAGAACAAATTGTAATAGAGTGCAGACATAAGGCGTACAATAAATGAAAGCAACACATTGCAAATAACAAACAGGCAAAAGGAATAAAAATAATGTGTATCTAATCTTTATGCTAATCTGCCTATACTTACACGATGGTTTGTAGTATCCTAGACTGCTACAGACTGCGCATATGTGACAAGTGTTCTTCAATAATTCCAATTATAATTATGTGTTTTAAAGGCAAAGGAATGAAGATCATTGCATGTATTTTTGTGTTGACTGATCCTTGCAGAATTGAGTCTTGAATTGTGACCTCCCATGGGCCTTTTCCTACCTGAAATGTGCTGATAACTCTGGAAGCAGACTACTGGATTCAGGCATGGCATTCCCAGCCTGAATCATTACTAAGTACCCTGTAAGTTGAGATCAATGATACCTGTTGACCTTGACTAAAATGGCCTGAAAATGGGAAAACATATAGGCTGCAAGTGTACCATTCATTTCTTCTGAGTCTTTGGCCTGACCAGCAGTCCTTAACCG
Organism: Hypanus sabinus; assembly: GCF_030144855.1. Taxonomy (NCBI): domain Eukaryota; kingdom Metazoa; phylum Chordata; class Chondrichthyes; order Myliobatiformes; family Dasyatidae; genus Hypanus; species Hypanus sabinus. The sequence continues at coordinate 96,691,522 of NC_082711.1, read as the reverse complement.
AACTTCTGGTGATTGTTTAAAAATAAGTTGTGTTATTTTTAAATAGTTTATGCAGAGACAGAAACAAAATCAGGAATATTGAATCTCAGGCAACTTCAAGATTGAACAGCCAATTCCATGAAAAAAATACAACCGAGGTACAGTGGAAGACCGTTATGACTGTTTAGCCTGTTCAGTTAGTTTATAGCCCTGCATCTATCTACATCCTTTACCATCCTTACCTTGTAAAATCGACCATGCTGCCTTTTAAACTTTTCCATAACATTTTGGGGAGAGGGGTGGAATTTAAAAAAAAACAAATGGTATAGGTGACTGTGAAGTAGAGATTGAATGAACTTCTGTTCCAAGTATCAGCTAGCTGTTCTTCACTGATGACTTATTTTGGTCCTGACTCCAAATGTATAATGTCACTGGTAATGACCAGTGTCAGTAATTTCTTTATTTATAATAGTCCTCGTGCCTGCCTTCTTTTCTGATTCTCACTATTCTGCAACAGCGTTCTGGTGTGCAGTGATGTATTCTCCTGAATTAGCATGAGGCAAAGCTTTGTTTCATTACTTTACTCTGGAATCATGATCAGTTAAAGTTCTGGTAATTTTGTAATAAATGAAGAACTTGTACAGTATGTGAGACTTTTTTGTGTACAATGTATTTACTGGAAGGGCGAAGCTGCCTTCTTACAATTTGTATCTCACAGACTCCTTTGGTGTCTGGGTGCAGAATTTTTGAAAAGCTGCTTTTGCTTACAGAGATCATGAGCTCAGTAATAAAGAAGTGTTGGATATCTCCCCAAATGGGTGAAATTGCACATAAATTGCCTGCCAGTTGTGATCATTGCAAAGCAATTGCCTATCTTACATGTAAATTATTTCTTATCAGCCTAACTGAGCATGCAGCTGCCTAGGTGTACAACTCCTTGTCAAAGTCAGGTTTGACTGATGACATTCAATAATAGCACTTTGGTACAAGTTAAAGAATTCCAAACATTGCAGTTCATTGAATGTGTCAAAATATATTAATTTTCTCATTATTTTTGAGGAGTGACTTTCAGACAACTATTTTCTGAATGCTAGTGAATAAGAATGAAAGACTTTGACTATGGCGTTGAGTTCTTGTAATTCTTAGAATTTTCTCATTGCACCTGGCTTTGGCACTGAGAATTGTTTAGCTGCATTTGTTTAAGTCCCTTCAAAATTTTTTCCCAACATTTGGCTAATTCTTGAGTTGATATTTGGTCTTCGCAGTTTTAATTTCTGTCTGCCACTAATCACTTCAATAACCTGAATTCTTGTTGAATTTGCCGATTGACTAAAGCCCCACAACAACGGTTTACAACTATTTGACATTTTTAAATTAAGAGAAAGACCTCGAGGCACTTCACAAAAACATAAGGAAATTCGAGTTTTGAAATTAAAGCATGTGACCTAGAACTTGTTCAGGGTTAGTTTTTCTTTAAGGAGTTTCTTAAAGGGGGAGTAACTTGGAGGTTTCTGAAAGGAAGTATAGAGGCCCTCCCAGTCTTCATCACCTCTACCCTGACTTCCTTTCATTGATTTACAAACTGAACAACAATCTACTTATTTTCTTTGTGTGCTTTTTAGTGATGGAGGGAGCAATGGAAAGGCCTTCGAATATGTTAATCCTCATCAATAGTGACTTGTGCACATGAAAGTTTTGCAAATATGGATCCTTATCTTAAAAAAATCAGTGACATAGCTCACATTGAACACTTAATGTGCATTCCCAGATCCAAAGGATGTGTGCAGTATTATATATTTGCACAATCTGCTCACAGTTATTAAATGGCTTACATTAGATTGTAACAGTACCATAGAACCCCAGGAATATACTGTGGAACAAGAAGTCTTCAATGTAAATGAATTTCCTTTCCATTTCTGTTCAGAATCAGGCAGACTGATACATGCAACACGCACAAAATGCTGGTGGAACACAGCAGGTCAGGCGGCATCTATAGGGAGAAGCATTGTCGACGTTTTGGGCTGAGACCCTTCGTCAGGACTCACAAAGGGTCTCGGCCCGAAACGTCGAAGGCGCTTCTCCCTAAAGATGCCGCCTGACCTGCTGCGTTCCACCAGCATTTTGTATGTGTTGTTTGAAATCCCAGCATCTGCAGATTTCCTTGTGTTAGACTGATACATGCATGGAGATTTTAAAATTCTCTTCTCTCACCATTATTTTTCTTTGAATGTAAAGGTACCTTTGAACCAGAAAATGAAAAGATCATCTATGGCTTAACTCACCCAATCAATGCATTTGAACCCCTCTGGGTGCAGGTACGTACATTTCTAATTGGAAGCAAACATTTACTTTATTATTAATTTATCAAGCTTGATTCATCTTCTTACATGGTGTTGAACCATCTATGTTATATTGAGAGGTAATAGTAATCCCCTTTCAGGCAACATATTCCAACAGAATGGATATTTTAAATTGAGGGCTAAGAGTAAAATTTAACTAGTTTGCTTATGAAGACTCTAGTACTTTAGATAGGATGCAGTGTCATGTTGATATTAACATTTCTTGTATTTTCTGAGATTGAATTCTAACGTTTTCATAACTTTATAGATTTTTTCTATTGTTTAACAAATATTAATCAATGGAATTATAAATAGGTAGCCAGTATTTAACTTTGAAGGGTTTTGGTTTTCAATTTATAATATATAAGTGCTTGATCGTCAGTCTGTTATCAATATATTTCCATTTGGGAACATTGTAGCTGGTACTGTTGGCTAACAGCATGATGCACATCATTGTATTTCTGACTCGCACAGCAGGGTGCCACAGAACTGACATATGAAACACATTGGTAGTCAGATGCTGACAGATCTGGTTTCCTGTTCCATCACTGCACTCAGAACTAAGTCCAGAAGTAGAACTCAGTCATATTGATGGATGCCCATTGTTTCTTGCCTCCCAGCCTTGTCTGGCATATCTACTGTGGACCTGTTAGAATGAAGTCACCTACCTGCATAGAAAAGGCAAATGCTTTGGTTTTTATCTTTGTTTTATGTAACATTTATTTTATATTTGATTTATATCAGTAATTATGCATTTTAACTACACTCTGTGGCCACTTTATTAGGTCACTCTTTCACCTAATAAAGTGGCCAGTGAGTGAATGCTCATGGTCATCTGCTGCTGTAGCCCATCCACTTTAAGCTTTGATGTGCTGTGTGTTCAGAGACACTTTTCTGCACATGACTGTTGTAGCACCTGGTTATTTGAAGTTGCTGTCACCTTCCTGTCAGTTTGAACCAGTCTGGCTATTCTCTTCTAACCCCTCTCATTGACAAGACAGTTTTCCCCACAGAACTGCCACTCACTGGATCCTTTTTTTAATTTTCGCACCACTCTCTGTAAACTCCAGAGACTGTTGTGTGTGAAAGTCGCAGGAGATGAGAAGTTCCTGAAGTAAAGCCGCCTCATCTGGTGCCAACATCATCCCACTTAGATCACAATTCTTCCCCATTCTGATGTATGGCCTGAATAACAACTGAATCTCTGGATGATATCTGCAAGCTTTTATGCATTGAGTTGCTGTCACATGATTGGCTGATTAGTTATTTGCATTAATGTACAGGTATACCTAATAAAATGGCCACTGAGTATATCTTAAGTTTAATTTAAAAATTAAATAATCAAATAAATTTTCAGTTGGTTTCAGTTGTTTCTGATTTAGAGATTGGGACTTCACCCCACTGGGAAATCCAACATGTTCATATTCCATGTGGAGTCTGACAGTGGAGTCCAGGAGGGAAATCACCAGAGAAACTTGGCCAGATAGGTTCAGCATTTCCGCATTCCCAAGAGCCCAGAACTTGTGCCATTTCTCTGGGGCTTAGCTCCAGCACCATACAGTGAAACTACTGGCATTTCCCAGTGCGCCAGGTCATTAATTCAAGACATCCACTCACACAGCTTGTGTATTCCTTTTCAGAGAGGCTGCTTCACAATCAACTCCATCTTGAATTTTTGTTCACATCGTCAGCAACCCAAAAATTTGATCACTTTTAATCGCTTTTAAACATTTACCACTGTAGCAACAGCAGCTACTGGCCAACACAGATTCCCAGTCAAGTACAAATAGGAAAAGAGAGAATGGAGCTGCCCCTACCCATGCGTTGCGGCAAAGACCAGGTTGCAGTTAACAGGATCTAGAGCTCCCACAATAGCCTTAAATCAGAGTAAATAAGTTAAGATTTTAACGTTTATTGACTTGACTTTATGTCTGTACTTACATGTTCATGAGGTGTCTCTTTCATGGCATGTTCTCAATGATATATTGCTCTGGTAATTCCTTATATCTTAATCACTTCTGTGAGAGCAAGCAAGGCACAAAGGCGTCTTGAGCCTCACTTTCAGACAGTGTTAACACAACAGCAACATTATCAACAAAAGGACAATACGAATTAACTTGTAATCATGGGTGGAAATACCAAGTTATGTATGTAAAGATACTAGCCATTCTATCCACAATTTCAGTGTTCCTTTGAGTTGTTCAATTACATGGCAAAAGTATTCAGGACAAGTATTGCACCTCTTAGATTCATAGAGTCATAGAGAAGTACAGCACAAAAAACAGGCTCTTTGGCCCATCTAGTCCATACCGATACCATTTAAGCTGCCTACTTCCATCTAACTGCTCCGGGTGGACCATAGCCCTCCATATCTCCACTATCCATGAACCAATCCACACGACTCTGAAATGGTGAAATTGAGTTTGCATGGACCGCATGTGCTGCCAGCTAATTCCACACTCTCATGGCCCTCTGAGTGAAGAAGTTTCCCCCCAATTTCCCCATAAACTTCACACCTTTCACCCTTAAGCCATTACCTCTAGTTGTAGTCCCACCCAACCTCAGTGGAAAATGCCTGCTTGCATTTATCTTAACTACACGCCTCACAATTTTGTATACCTCTATCAAATCTCCTTTCAATCTTGTACGTTCTAAAGAACACAGTCCTAACTTATTCAATCTTTGCTTGTAACTCAGGTCCTCCAGACCAGGTAACATCCTTCTGAATTTTCTCTGAATTTCTTCAACCTTGTTTACATCTTTTCTGTAGGTAGGTGACCAAACCAGCACACAATACTCCACATTGGGCCTCACAAACCATGTTATACAACTTCAACATAACATCTCATCTTCTGTACTCAATACATCGATCTATGAAGGCCGATGTGCCAAAAGCTTTCTTTATGACCGTCTACCTGTGATGACACTTCCAACAAATTATGTACCTGTATTCCCAGATCCCTTTTCCTACCACACTCCTCAGTGCCCATTCCCTGTGTAAGACCTGCCCTAGATGGTCCTACCAAAGTGTACAGCCTTGCACTTGTCGGCATGAAATTCCTTCTGCCATTTTTTTCAGCCGATTTCTCCAGCTGATAGCAATTCCTCTGCAAGTCATGGTAGCCTTCCTCACTCTCAATTATACCTGGACCTTGGTGTCATCTGCAAATTTGCTTTTCCATTTAACCACATTATCATCCAGATCATTGGTATAGATGTCAAACAACTATGGACACAACACTGATCCCTGCTGCACACCACTATTTACAGGCCTCCAGTCTGATAAGCAACCCTCTACTACCACTGTCTAGCTTCTCCCACAAAGCCAATGTCTAATCCAATTTACTGTCTCATTCTGAATGCTGAGTGACTGAACCTTCTTGATCAGCTTCCCATGTGGGGCCTTGTCAAATGCCTTACTCAAGTCCATGTAGACAACATCCACTGCCATGCCTTCATCCACTGTCCTGGTAATGTCCTCGAAAAACTCTGTAAGATTGGTTAGACATGACCTACCACACACAAAGCCATGCTATCCTTAATCAGTCCATGTCTATCCAAATACTTATTTATCCAGCTCCTTAGAATACCTTCCAATAATTTTTCCATAACTGGTGTCAGACTCACTGTCCTATAAATACCTGGTTTCTGTTTAGAGCCTGTTTTTCAAAACAGCAGAACTTCATTAGCTCTCCTCCAATCCTCTGGTAACTCTCGTGTTGCTAAAGGTTTTTAAATATCTCTAGTAGGCCCCAGCAATTTTGGCACTTGCATCCCGTAGGATTTGAGGGAAAGCCTGACAGGCCCTGGGGATTTATCCACCTTGATTTGTCTCAGGACAGCAAACACCTCCTCCTCTGTAATCTGTACGAGGCCCATAAACTTGATGCCCCTTTGCCTCACCTCTGTAGACTCTGCATCCATCTTCTGAGTAAATAGAGATGCAAAGAATACATTTAAGATTGCCCCCATTTGTTTTGGCTCCACAATATGGATTGCCATTTTGGTCTTCCAGAGGAGGATTGCTCTTAACATACTTGTAGAATTCCTTAAGATTCTCATTCACATTGTCTACTGGACTTCATGCCTTCTCTTTGCCTTCCTGATTTCTTTCTCAAGTGTTCTCTTGAATTTCTTGTACTCCATAAGCACCTCATTTGTCCCTCCTTGCCAATATAGTCGGCCCTCCTTCTCCGCGGGTTCCGCATGCGCGGATTCAACCAACCGCGGATCGGGCAAACCCGGAAGTTCTCTCTCCAGCACGCACTGTTTGAGCATGTACAGACTATTTTTTTCTTGTCATTATCCCTTAAACAATACATGTAACAACTATTTACATAGCATTTACATTTTATTAGGTATTATAAGTAATCTAGAGATGATTTAAAGTATACGGGAAGGTGTGCATAGGTTACCGCAGATCAGGAATCGATAAAAAAACCATAAGTTCTATAAGTCAGAACAGGTACATCTGGTATTACTTAGCGTTTGTCTTAGTATATAGTATAGATTTTACCTTTATATGCATATAAAACACTTAAGAAATGTTTAAACCACTGCGTTGATTAGTAATAATTGTAGCTTTCTTCGGGGCAGCGCCATCACATGCTCCATTATTCTCACTTTATCCTTTAAAATTGTTCCAATCGTTGACCGACTGTAGCCTAATGCTTTTCCAGTGACCGATGGTGTTTCACCTCTTTCCGATCACTTTATTATTTCCACTTCATTTTCAATCGTGGTCATTTTCTGTCAACGGAACAGAAACACTGTGAGCGGCGGGTCCTGAGCTCTGCCAGGTCCTAAAGTCCACTGCACTGATACAGGTTAAACAAGGTCCAGAGCTCCACCGGGTCCTAAAGTCTACCACACTGAGATGGGTTAAATAAGGTCCCAAGGTCCACTGCACTGAGACAGGTTAAATAAGGAACTTGAGCATCCGTGTTTTTTGGTATCTGCGGATACCAAATGGTTAAGGTTTGCAGCCACTGGAAATTAGTGACACCAGGCTTGGGACATCACTCCTGGAGTTCCTTGGACAGCACCACAGACCCAACACAAGTTCAGCCATTTCATCAGTAACTTTTTTTCTACAAAGTTAGTGTGGGAATGATTGGGTTTGATCTTATTGAATGCTGGATCAAGAACACGGGAGCTAATAGCCTGACCTTTACATAATTTCTTACATCCCTATACTTTTATATCAATAGTTCTTTGCCATTGCTAATTCTAATCCTGAAACTCCCTAGCTAAGAATACAAAATAGAAACTGCACCAGGAGAATTGTAGTGATTGAGGAAGTCAGCTGATCACACCTTCTCTAGGATCAGGCAATAAATGTTGGCCTTGTCGGTGATGGCCAGATACTGAAAAGTGTAAAATATCTGAGTATTTATTTGCCTAGTGCTATCTTGAAAAGGAGCAGTGTCTTTCTTATACAATGTGTTTGTGTAGGTTGTTCCACAAGTCTGTTTTCTTTCTCTTATTAGTGCTGTTTGATTGCATAGTGTATTAATTTAACAGAGATAGATAACAAATTAATTTTCATGCAGAATATTCTCCAATTCTTCATGAACTATATTTTGTCCTGTTCATTTACATATCAGTTGAACTATAAACCCTGCTTCTAGCTCCAGGCTGACAAGAGGGGACAAATTTCAGATGGGAAATACAAAGTTCAAGTTTCCTGTGTGGCCCAGACAGTCATTTCATCTAGTTTATTTTCCATCCTCTGGTAGACAGGACTGGAAGGTGGCTGGGGATTTAATGGTAAAGTCCTGTAATAGAAGAATAGGGTGAGATTGGGGTGTTATGGGGAGATGTGGGGGGAAGTGGAACTGATAATATGACAGGAAGGGGGAGGGAGGATCCAGACACAGTGGAAGTTGAATTTGACACAATCTTATTTTATAGAGCTTTTACTTTTTTTTTCCTTTTATCCTCAGTTCCATCACCTTATTTACATTTGGAAGACATTTTGGGCTACCCCTGGCATTAGCAACAAAATTTCTGTTGTCTTCAAAGGACCTGGATGGGAGCCAGGCAAACCAAGACTTGGTAACCATGAAGATCTTCCTGCAGTATGTAACAGCAAAATTCATTAGAATAAATGAAAGTGGGGGGGAGAGATGGAATTAATCTCTCAGGATTTTTTACAGTTTGTATATGTCAAAACAAGAGAGTGGATCACCATACAGAAGTATCCAATGGTGATTTTGGCAGTGTGTTTCAATTTATTTAAGATGCCTTGAGGAATGAAGAGCAAGCTGAAGATTATCATTTCCTGTGTTTTCCTCTCACAGTGACCACCAATGGGAAGGTGGAAGCTGGAGAAAACTGTGGGGTGATAGAGATATTGTTCATGGAACAGTTGTTTTGATATAAAAGCAGCAAATGCTGGTATCAGTCAGCAAATAAGGCAACATTTGTGGAAGCAAATATATAGTAATTCCTTCAGGCAGAATGAACTAGGCAGTAGTTAAATAAATCATGGAGAACAGAAAGAAGCCTTATTGGTAAGAAATTCAACTTAGGTTGAAAGAGCTGAATGTTTGCAAGAGTATTTGCCTTTAGTTTCACTCACATTCTGACATTCATTCCCATTGAGAGTAATGGAATAAATTTTAGGAGTTGAGTTTATATTCCTTATTGTTTATTTCGCATAACAATCATCTTAAAAATAACAGGTGGCCAAGCCATAGCCAGTCTTGTTTATGAAAGTTTTTAAAAACCTTTATCCTTTGTCTGCCTAGGTATTCAAAATTACAGTGTAAAAGCTGCAGAAATTTGTGAGAGCCACATTAACAAATGCTGAGGCAGAATAAGCTGCTGTTATCATTCAACATCTAATAGAAAGCTTTGGCTAAATATGTAGATAGAGTTCTTGCATTTATGTAAACACAGGTGATTCTGCATATGCTGGGAATTCAGAGTAAGACACAAAATGCTGGAGAGATCTCAGTAGGTCAGGCAAGATCTATGGCTCAAACCATCGACTCTTTATTCCTCTTCATAGATACTGCCTGAGCTGTTGAGTTTCTCCAGCACTTTGTGTGTATTACTATTGCATTTATGTTGTGTGCATTTTAAGGCTATGACTATGTTATTGTTCAAACATTTATTACTAGTTATTGAATGAACTAGTGTCTAACAGAATTCTGCAATATTAGAAGTTTTGTTGGATGTCCCATTTGCTCATTTAATGGAATCTGGAATAATTTTTGGCATTACTCCAAGGCAAAGTGTGGAGTTCTCTTATGTCCAGTCCATTATTTACCTTTCAACATGCATTATCAAGAATAGAATCTGCTCTATAGTTTATTCACCTCATAACTGTTCGTGAAACTTTGGATTTACCATTGTGTATTTGAAAATGCAACAATTACTACACAAAAAGGGATTTATTAATTATGAATCATATGAAAATTCACTTAAGATGCCATATAAATTTTACTTTTCTGGGGTTTTGCATACCTTTGTTTTATGTTTTGCGAGACAGAATGCCTGTCAAAATAACCAGTGCAATGTTTTCAATATCAACATAAAAAAAGTTTCTTTTACTAATGTTCAAATAATGTAATTTCAAAACCTGGGTGTGATTTACTCTATCTGCCTTAAATGTGCCTGTGAGTAATTATCACTGGTTAAGCAGAAGTGGCTATTTTTCATAAAATTAACTGTTTATAAAAGAACAATTGAAGTGTCCTCCTTTGTTAAACATAACCCTTCCATCCATATGAATGCTATTATGTGGTTTTATTCTCTGTAAGTTATAATTGACATCTACCTGTTAACTCCTAATCGTAGTATGTACCGATTGGCTTTGATATTATTAAGGGGGAAGCCTTCATTAAAATAAATATATTTCCACTTTATCAGAATATCCCAATGCTTTTGAAATGTCATTTGTAGCACTGAAACAGCTCAAATAGTCCCATTACAAGCAGCAAGATAAATGATCAGATAACCTGCTTTTTTCTATGTTTGATGTGGGCAATCATTTGTATTCATGTATGAGTATAATATTTTGTCAGTACTGCATTGAAGTGTTAGCTCAGGAAGACTATAGAGTTAGATTTTCTGGTTAATGACGCTTTGATGGCTGCAGGGATAGAAAATACTGTTGAGATAAGATGTGTCAAAATTTCATATGAAGCATGCTGTGAGGAACATTACTTTTTAATCTTCCCTAACTTCATTGTTTCAACATATTAGCACTTGGATAAACTTGGATCAGCACTGTTGGGTGAGGGATTAATGCCATGATCTCGTGACCTCAGAATGTGAGTGCCATCTTTGATCCAAGACTGGCACTAAGTAATGTTCTTTCTTTGCCTCATGACATGTTCCCATTGCCATTCGTAGAGACTAGACATCAGAATATGTGGTATCCTTCTTTTTCTTCTTCTTAGAAGTCCGTCGTGGAATGACGATGACATCAGTGACACTTCTGATGAGAGGGAAGCTCGAACGTGGAAGTGCAGATATGCCTGCAGGCCAGGCACGTTATGGCTAGTCAAGGGTCAGGTCATATCTTCCTTGTGGTCCTGGTGCTTTTGAACAAGGTCCTTCAGCCGCTGCTCTTCGAATGTACTGGTGCCTTTGTAGGCTGCAGGCACCAGGCATTGCAGTCTTTGGCCAAGGACTCCCGACCAGTCACGGGGATATTGCATGCCTTCAAGGACACTTTCACGCAGTCTTTATAGTGCTTTGTGGGGCTTCCCTGCTTTCTGCTGCCATGTGTCAGCTCAGAAGAGAGTACTGTTTTTGGAAGGTGGTTGTCTTCTGTCCAGACCACATGACCAACCCTTCAACGTTGAGCCTTCATGATCAGTGGCTCTGTGCCAGAGCTCTCGGCCCTTCGTAGCACTTCTGTGGTGGGGGCTCTGCCTTGCCACGAGATGCCCATGATCTTCCGAAGGCATCGCAGCTGGAACTGGTCAAGCACCTTGATGTGCCTGAGGTATGGGGTCCATGTTTCACAGCCATACAGCAGAGAAGTCAGGACAACTGCTCTGTGCACTGCCATCTTGGTCTTTAGCCAGATGCCACGTTCTCCCCACAGACATGTCCATAGTCAAAGGAAGCTTTTGCAAGTTTGTTTGCGACCTTTCGATCTAGACTGCAGGAAAAGGTGAGGCAGCTTCCCAGGTAGGTGAAGGCAGCAACATTGTTGATCTGTGTGCCTTCAGTCTCAGTTTGTGGTTCTGCAGGGTTGGTATAGGGTGCAGGCTAAAGTAAAACTTCTGTTTTCTTCAGGCTGATGGTTAGGTGAATTTCCTTGCTGCCACAGCAAGGCAGTCAGTGAGGTCCTGCAGGTCCCTTTCACTGTGCACTGCGAAGAGGAAGGCTTGTAGTATTGCTTCCAGAACTTTGGTCTTGGCCTTGAGGCATCGCAGATCAAAGAAGCATCCATCAGCCCTGTAGCAAATGGTTATTCCCACGTCAGTCTGTGAGAGAGCAGAGAACGGCATCATGGCAAACAGCAGGCTGAACAGAGTAGGTGTGAGGACACAGCCCTGCTTGACACTGTTAGCTATGAGGTGTAGCCGTTTTCGATGATCCTGGCCGTCATGCTGTTGTGGAATGACTTGACAATACTGACCAGCCTCGGGGGTTGGGGGCAGCCTGACTTGGTGTGGATGTGCCAAAAGCCTATGCCACTGACGTTATCAAATGCCTTTGTCAGGTCCACACCAAGGATATAGAGATCCTTGTTCTGTCCTGGCACTTCTCCTGGAGCTGCTTGACAGAAAAGATCATGTCCACTGTCCCTGAAGCACATTGGCCTCTCGGAGACGACGTCACCAAGGAAGTGAGAGGTAATCCTGTTCAGTATGATACGGGCCATGATCTTCCCAGCAATGTTCAGGAGAGATGCACCTCTGTGGTTGTCACAGGATGTCCTGTCCCCCTTGGTCTTGTACGGGTGGATGATGTCTGCATCCCTAAAGCCCTGAGGTACACAGGTTTTCTTCCAGAGCTGCTGCATGAGCTCTGTCGGCCTCTGAAGAAGGGTTTTGCCACCTGGGTCTTACCTGGCTGCAGCTGGTTGACTTCCTTCCTAGCTTCTACCAACGTGGGAGAATTATCAAGGGCCTCCACGACTGGGCACTGGGGCACTTCTTCTGTGACCTGGTCATCTCTCTGGGATGGCCTGTTCAGCAGGCAGGTTGAAATGGTCTGCCCAGCGTTGGACAATATCGTCTTTGTCAGTGAGGAGCGCTCCAATCAAGGAGTGGACTGGTGCCATGATGCTGGAGGAAGGTCCATACACCGCCTTTAGACCATTGAAAACTTCTTTGTGTGGTTCTGGTCGGCATAGTGATGAAGCTCTGCCATCACAGATCTTTCATCTTCCACAGTTCAGCATGGATCTTACTACGGAGGAGCTTCAAGTCACTGAGCTAGCTTGCAAAGGTTCCTGCTTCTGCTTGAGAAGGGTGACGATATCAGAGTTATTCTCCTCGAACCAATCCTGATGCTTCCTGTTGGGGTGCCCAAGAACGGCATTTGCAGCGCTGTACGGGGTGTCTCTGACGACAGCCCGTCCTGTTTCAGGGCCTGCTTCCTCAGGCAGCTGCTGAAGTTTTTCCTCCAGTTTGCTCATCAGCTCTCCTTTGATGCTGGGGTCAGTGAGCTGTTGAATGTCCAGCTTCCGCTCAGTGTCAGCCTGCTGGTGCCTGTGTGCCCTGGCGATCTGAAATGACAGCTTGCTTCTCAGCAGGGTGTGGTCAGTGTAGCAGTCTGCACCCCTCATCGCCCTGGTGACGATCACATCCCTGATGTCCTGGCACCTTGTGATCACGTAATCAATCAGGTGCCAGTTCTTGGAGCGCGGGTGCATCCAGGTTGCCCTGCGGATGTCTGGAAGCCAAAAGAGGGTGTTGCTGATTGTCCGCCCATTTTCTGCACAGAAGGCGAGTAGTAACTGCCCAATTTGAATTCTCCTTCCCAAGGCCACTCTTGTCAATGACCTCCAGCCAAGTCTGATGGTCACTGCCTACTCGGGCATTAAAGTCACCAGTAAGCAGGATCTTGTCATCTCTGGGGACAGTAGCCGGCCAAGTTCCTGGTAGAAGAGGTCATTCTGTTCAGAGGTCATGGTGGGTGCGTAGGCACTGATCAGAGTCAGATGAGTCTTGGCTTTCAGGGGCTGCCTCATTACCATGAGAGGATTGTTGATGCATCTGGGGAGGGACTGCAGATTCCTGATGATTGTGGGCCAGATGGCAAAGCCAACCCCGGCTTCTCTAGCCTCATCCTTTCCCGTGCCACTCCAGAAAAACAGGTAGCCATCCCCTACGTCTGTGATTTCACCAGTCTCAGCCAGGCGTTCCTCGCTGACGCTGTACTTCTGAAGCGCGTGTCCTACAAGTGCAGTTCACCTCTCTGGTCTGCTTCTGGTCTTGTAGTCCATGAAGTTCCTGACATTCCAGGTTGCAACATAAAGTTTGCTCGGCTTTCTGGTGGTTATTCTTTCTTTTGTGGTTTTTGAGGTAGTTCAACCGCAAAATAGCTGTCCAGTCATCTGTGCTATGTTGATAGGATAGGGTGAGGTAAGCTTTCTTTAGATCACCTTTTCCCGAGAAGGGGGAGCAGTGCAGTCCCTGAAGTAGGCTGCTCTGTCGCCAAGGTGCCTGCCGAACACTGCCCTTGCCTCATGAGAAGAGAGCGACCATCCAGCCTTGGCTGCCTGAGTGCAGGTCTGTGACTAGTGGCTCCCAGCACCATCGTATGCCCCCCACGATCGCCACTCGCTTATTACCCCTGGTCTTGAGTTGGTTGTGGAGATTGGTGTCACGATCCACCTCTCGGTCCAGACACTGATGTCAAAAGGGGTGCCAGGTATGACGTTTTGATGACGGCTGAACTGCAGGAGATGCCAGAATGACGTTGAATCAACATTAGACTGCCTTAGGGACTCTAACTCCAGATTTCTTCGTCGTGGTTTACTCCCGAAGCCTTTCTAATGAGTAGGTACAGCCACAAGGCAGCAGAGGTTTTAAATCAGAGTTTTCTTTCTCCTAAGTGTGCTGCCTTCCCAGGCTGATGAGTCCCACCTACCTGAAGCAACTGGTTTTAAGACACCAGTGTCCCACCTTCGCGCTTTGTCCTGTCAGTCTAAGCAGTCCCGCCACCTGAAGACCAGGAGTTGGACTTGGTTATCTGAGGCACTTTATAGTTTGGGAGCACTTTATAGGTATTTGGAAGCTTATCCCCACTACCACCCATGTTATGACAACCACTTGGACACATGGTATTAGGATATACAGAAAACCATGCAAGACACATGACTCCTTTGTTATCATCGGGCCATTTCTGCTCATAGAGTAGTGAATTCTCTGCCAGGTTTACTGCAGATGGAGTTAATGCCCTAAGCTCAAATTTTCACTGCTCTGTGTTTTTGACTAACTGGAAGTTCAAATGTGACTCCTATAGAACAAAGCTGACAGCAAAAGAGACATCTCATTAATAACTTACGCCATAAGACATAGTGCAGAATTAGGCCACTCGGCCCATTGAGTCTGCTCTGCCATTTCATCATGGCTGATTTATTGTCCCTCTCACCCCGATTCTCCTGCCTTCTCCCCCTAACCTTTGACACCTGACTAGTCAAGAATCTAGCAACTTCCAAGTTAAATACTGTATACTAAATTTCTTAGCCTCCGCAGCCATCTGCAGCAAGGAATTCCACAGATTCACCACCCACTGGCTAAAGAACCCCTCCTGTTCTAAATGGACATCCCCCTATTCTGTGGCTGTGCCCTGCCCTCTGGTCCTAGACTCAGCCGCTATAGGAAGGATCTTCTGCACATCCATTCTATCTAGGCTTTTCAATATTTGATAGATTTCAATGAGATCCCCCTACCCCTTATTCATCATAAACTCTTCGTCTAAGAGCTATCAAGTGCTCCTGATACATTAACATTTTCTTTCCCGGAATCATTCTCATGAGCCTTCTTTGGACCCTCTCACACACTAGCACATCTTTTCTTAGGTAACCAGCCCAAAATTGCTCTCATTACTTCAGTTGTGGTCTGACTAATGCTTTATAAAGCATCAGCATTAAATTCTTGCTTATTCTAGTACTCTCAAAATGAATGCAAGCATTACGTTTGCCTTCCTTACCACCAACTCAAACTGCAAGTTAACTTCATGGGAATCCTGCACAAGGACTTCCAAGTCCCTTTGCACCTCTGAGTTTTGAATTTTCTCCCAGTTTTATTCCTGCTACCAAAGTGCATGACCATATAATTCCCTACACTTTATTCCATCTGCCACTTCTTTGCTCCTTCTCCAAATTTACCTTCGGCGGGCTCCCTGCTTCCTCAACACCTCTTGCCCCTCCAGCTATCTTGTGCAAGCCTGGTCACAAAGCCATTAACCTCGTCATCCAAATCATTGACATATAACATGAAAAAATGTGGTCCAAGCACCGGTTCCTATGAAACACCCTAGTCAATAGACAATAGACAATAGGTGCAGAAGTAGACCATTCGGCCCCTCGAGTCTGCACCGCCATTCTGAGATCATGGCTGATCATTCACTATCAATACCCAGTCCCTGCCTTGTCCCCATATCCCTTGATTCCCCTATCCATCAGATATCTATCTAGCTCCTTCTTGAAAGCATCCAGAGAATTGGCCTCCACCGTCTTCCGAGGCAGTGCATTCCACACCTCCAAAACTCTCTGGGAGAAGAAGTTTTTCCTCAACTCTGTTTTAAATAACTGACCTCTTATTCTCAATCCATGCCCTCTGGTACTGGACTCTCCCAACATCTGGAACATAATTCCTGCCTCAATCCTATCAAATCCTTTAATTATCTTAAACGTTTCAATCAGATCCCCTCTCAATCTCCTCAATTCCAGTGTGCACAAGCCCAATCTCTCCAATCTCTCTGCGTAAAACAGCCCTGCCATCCCAGGAATCAACCTAGTGAATCTACGCTGCACTTCCTCAATTGCCAGAATGTCCTTCCTTAAACCTGGAGACCAAAACTGTACACAATATTCCAGGTGTGGTCTCACCAGGGCCCTGTACAAATGCAAAAGGACATCCTTGCTCTTGTACTCAATTCCCCTTGTAATAAAGGCCAACATTCTATTTGCCCTCTTCACTGCCTATTGCACTTGCTCATTCACCTTCATTGACTGATGAACTAGGACTCCTAGGTCCCTTTGCATTTCTCCCTTACCTAACTCTACACCGTTCAGACAATACTTTGCCCTCTTGTTCCTGCTTCCAAAGTGGATAACCTCACATTTATAGCGGCAGTCAACCAGAAAAGGTCCCTTTATTACCACTCTTTGTCTCCCCTCAGCCAGCTAATCATCTATCCATGCTAGTATCTTTCCATTAATACCATTGGCTCTTATCTTGTTAAGCAGCCTCATGTGTAGCAACTTGGCAAAGACCTTTTTAAAATTAAAGTAAAACCTCCTTTGTCTATCCTGCCTGTTATTTCCTCAAAGAATTCCAACAGATTTGTCAGGCAATATTTCCTCTCAAGGAAGCTATGCTGACTTTGGCCCATTTTATCAGGTATCCCCATGTACCCTGAACCTCAGTCCTTAATAATGGACCGCAATATCTTCCCAACCACTAAAGTCAGGTTAACTGATTGAAAATTTCCTTTCTTCTGCCTCCCTTTCTTCTCAAAGAGTGGAGTGACTCTTCAAAATTTATTTTTATAAGTACTCGTCAGTTTGTATCAGAAATGGCACTGTTAATGCAGAGAGGATATGGGCCTAATACAGGTAAATAGAATTAGTAAAGATGAGCAAAAATGTTGGCATGAATGTGGTTGGTTGAAGGGTCTGTTTCTATGATATGTAGTCCTATGACTTTATGCTTTGATTGTTTCTCTTACTTATTAACTAATGGAATCTATTGACAGACCCTCCCCTTTTGTGGAATATACTTTACAAGTGCTTAGTCCTCTTTAATTGTAGTTACATTGATCTTTTGTTTATTTCATATTGCAAGTATTAATAAGTGTTTTAATGAAAATATTCACATTTAACCATGGAGGAAGAAATTGGTATAAAAAGTACAATCAGAGGAAACCTGCCTAATGAGACTGATCAAGCCTTGGCCTCAATCAGCATTGTTTGGATGTGCGGAGAACTCCCAATGGTTAAAATTTCTTTAGAATAGAACTTCCATAAGGAAACGGTTAAAAATGCTGGGATGAAAGGTTACTGGAAAGTACAATAAATGGTGTTTGTATTTGTAAGACATTGCTTTCAATTAAATATAACTTTTAACTTGACAAAAATATCCCACAGTCCTTCCCTAGAGCCTGATCAAACAGCCCCCTTCTGGCACCAGCAATTATTTGATGGTCAAAGTCAAATAGATCCCATTTCTTCTCTATTCCGATGTTTGGTCTAAACAGCAATTGAACCTTCTGAACGTGACTGCAAGCTTTTATGCATTGAGTTGCTGCCATGTGATTGGCTGATTACGTGTGCATATTGACAAGCAGGTGTGCATGTTTACCAAATAAAGTAGCCACTGAGCATATATGGAAATTCTTAGTGTAGAGTTGTGCCTGAAAATGATTTGCACAACATGGTGCAATGAGAAGGTATACTAGCCTCCTTTAAAAGTAGTTATTTGTCTTGTTAGCTTTCCATAATTTCTATATACTTACTGCACAGTAAAGGAAATGAAGATTGTTCTTGCAACCCTGTGAATACTATTGTCAACACTAAACCATGGATTGTCTAATTAGAAAGATGTTGTTAAAGTCTTTCCCCAGGATAGGGGAGCCCAAAACTAGGGCCATAGGTTTCAGATGAAAGGGGAAATATTTCAAAGGACTTGAGGGACAACTGTTTCACACAGATGGTGGTGAGTATATCTAATGACCTGCCAGATGAACAAATTGAGGCAGGTACAGCAATAATATTTAAGAAGAACTTAGACAGGTACATGGAGGGATATGGACAAACCTGTGAAATTGGAACTAACTGGATGGACAATGTGGTCAGCATGAATTGCTTGGACTGAAGGATCTGTATACATGCTAAGGCTCAATGAAATGTAGAAATTTCAATCAGAATACAAGAAGAGATTTCACGGAAAAAGGTTCATCTGCTGACTACAATTCTAAGTTCAGGAAAAAGGCTAATAAATGGGGAAGTATAATTTATGCCACAAAAATAGCAGACAATGATAATCTACAAAAGGAAGGTTGGAACACCTACCCATGATGGTTCATTAACATCACCAAAACCATTCACGCTGCGTTAAATATGCTCAGTTTCATCACTGACTGGAAGCTCAACTCTGCTGTAAATCATGACCCTCAAAGGCAGGTTGGAGGCAGGAAAGGCTGGAGAAAGTGACTCACAGTGGCAACAGTGTGTAGCATTTTCTAAATGCAGAGCAGTTACTTGTACTGGTTGTGACAGCACTTCACACATCCATGACTTCTACCACCAAGGAGAACATCAACACCTGTAGAACATCAACATCTCTCATAAGATGCACACTATTCTAGCATGGAAACATATTGCCTTTATTGTTCAGAAATGTAATTTCTTCATTGTTGGGGCTACGTTCTGAACTCCCTTTACACAACAGCACTTTGGAAGTACCATTTCCAAAATGCTTGCACAATGGTGTTTGAAGTTTGGCCACAAAAACCAGCCTTGGTAGCATTGCCCACATATCCTCAAAAACAAATTAAAAACAGCTCAACTTCTCAAGTGCATTTCTATGATGCCAGTGGTATTTTTTGATGGATAAGTGAATGAATTAATCCTACCCATCATATGAAAAATATAATGCACTGCCAAAATACTATGTCACATTTGGCACCCAAAGTTTGACTGCTTCCATTTAACTCTGACTACTAACAGATAAATTTGATTTCCCATTCACAGATACAAATCCTTTATTAACCAAATGCACTGATTCACAAACTCAGCGCAATCACTTGTTTAAAATGCCAGAAGACAATAAGGTTCCGTAAATTTTTCATATATTGGTGATGTTCCAAAGTGAAAATGGTATTATTGAGTGCCCAATATTATTATTGGACTTAAATCCTACTAGAATGGATCCCCATTCATCCTTTCTGCACTGTTAACTTGAAATATCTCAATGTTCAATGTTCAAGGTTATCAAAGTAGTTGCGATATACTACCTAGGGATTCATTTCCTTGTAGGCATTTATAGAAGAAATAGAATCTACAAAAAAAACACATTAACAAAGACTGACAAACAACAACCAACCGATGTTCAAAAATACGTATTTTGCAGGTACATCTTAAACTGAAGAAAGAGAACTGTAGTACAATCAAACATCTAATCATGAGAATAATGATATTATGGACACAAAATATATTTTACGACATTTAAGTAAAATGTTAGTTGGGGTTTTAGCTTAAGTAGAAAAGCTATATTTAGATTGAAAAATATCTAGCTTCTGTGTAAGTTTAATATGTTTCTTTTTTTCAGATTAGTGGAAAGGAGACTCCACACAATCCTCAAATCCCTGTTTGGCTACAGGTCTATGCAGTGCTGCATTCTTTCTTTATTCTGGGCCTTTACTTGCAGATAGTTGCCAATAAATCAGTAAGTATCGTGCTTTAAGCTAATACTCTGTTTGAGTTAAGTTAATCTGAGCTCTAAGCCATCCATAACTGATGGTAACCAGCACCAAAATAAAACAAACCTTCAGCTGTAGTACTCAAAACAGCCTTGAAGCTCAGTTGAGAATCAGAATCAGGTTTATTGTCACTGATATACATCATGAAATTTGTTGTTTTGTGGCTCACATGCATTAGATTCCAGTTAACTGGGCCTTATCATAATGCTGCCAACAATTGCGTCCTCCACATCTTCATTTTTATTTCAACAGTCAAGATGATTGTCGATACCTTCAAATTGCTCATAATTTTTAACTTGGTGAAATAGCGAAATCGCTTCATTTTCACTCCTGGTCATTTCTGGTATCTCCATGCCTGAGTGCTTGAAACCACAGCAAGCAAAACAGTTTGGAATTGTCATATGGCTCATTCCTTGCCAAATATCAATGAGAAAAATTACTGCTTTCTGAATACAAATGCATGCAGGTAGCGCCATTTAAAAACTGTTTGTTTGAATCATGGTATTGTGTATAATGGCCAAGCAAGTACACACGACTGACATGAGTTAGAAAATGTTCTGCACCAGTCTCTGACTCCAAAAAGCATCTCAGTGGCTGCCCCGATTAACCCAAGGGCCCAGTTAACTGGAATCCACTGAGTGTATGTGTGTATGTATATATATATACATCTCTGCGCGCGTGCGCGCGTGTGTGTGTGTGTGTCTGTGTCTGTGTGTATATATAAAAATATATATTTATGAGACAGAGAGGGAAAGTGGGGGGAGTGGGAGGGGATGGGATCAATCAAAAATAGATGTGGCAATGTTCACGGGTTCATTGACTGTAAATTGGTAGGGGACTGATTTTCCCAGGCTTTTCTCTCACTCAGTAGTCATTCTCAGAAACTGTCAGAAACTGGGTGGAGAATTGATTTACAGATTTGTAGTGTTTTCTGAAGCCTTTTCAAGTATTTGAATGTTTGACACTGCCTGGCAGTCAATAACAAGGCAATGAGAAGCTTCCAGCTTGAGAAACTGCTGATGAAAGCATCCTTAGAGAATGACGTGAATCCTGATATCAGGCAGAACATTGACCAATAGGTTATTGGACTTCATTTTTCCAGGAGTTTGATTATTTTTCAAAGTGCAATCAGATGTGCTTAGGTCAATGTAGTTCATTTTCAAATTATACTGTATTTGGGTTTCTTAGTACTAGGTTTTATGCTTAGATAAAATCTTGCCAAGTATATTTGAGCCTTATGAAAGATCCCGCCCATATGTTATAAGCCACCTCTCCACTTCTACCCCTTTCTGCTACTGTCCCTCTCCCCACTAAGCCATAAACTCTGTTAGTCCTGCAGCAGATGCCAATCCTACTGTTTTCCTAATCCTCCCATTCTCTCCACCACCAATCAAGATGTTTTCTTACTATGTTGATATTTCTGTCTACCAATGGCCAATCCGACAATGTAAGTTTGAAAGAGTGACAGGACACCTGATTGCTTTTACTTTTGAGTAAGAATTGCTGAGTGTAGTTCTCAAACTGCTATGTGTGAAGATGCTATCCTAGAAATTCACCAATCTGCTTTTAATGGGAAAATGTGTGGTCCGTCTTATTTTTATCAAGGCCATGAGGGGCTTATAGTCTGAAATGTATGTTAAGCCAAAATATTGTAGTAGAATCAGCAAACCCTAGAATTCCACACACATCCACACCAAAAAGCACACACTCAGCTCTTCAGCAATCTCCCTCCATACCAGATGCAAGAACTCATCAGTTAGTGTGAAGGGGTGGAGTGTGTAATAATCAGGAAGGTGAGTGGGTCGCCAGATGAAGCTGGAGGAGCATCAACATGTGCCAAGAAGCTGAGTAGGAACTTGAGAAGTAGATGACAGATATTTGTGGTCTCAGGGAGTGATCTAAGGATAAGTGGAGCAGTCTGGCAAATACTTGAAACCAATTGCGTCTATAGGGCAAGTGGGTGGAGGTGCACCAGATGTGATAACAAATCAGGAACTTGTTCAGAGGTAGACTGATGCAACTTTAGAAAAATTTTTTCTGCCATATTCCCAACAGTGGTCATGTTAGGGATGAGCCCATTAATTAATGAAAGAGAAGTTGAAGCTTGTGCTGATCATCAATCTCAAATGCACAGCAGAAAAAAAGGTATTAATATCTTTATGTGTGTTGTACAGAAGATAACACCATTATGTCTGCCCTAGCACCATTTGTGGGTTTGTGCATCATTTTGCACAAAGAACCTATTTCTATTAATAGAAGTGTATTATACACGCTCAACATATAATGATAAGCTTTCAAATATAATTCTCTACTGCATATAAGCATTGAGCTAACCAGTGGAATTTCTGGAACTCTTTGAATTCTGTTACAGATTTTGAGCAAGTAATCCAGGTCGTCAATTTAAAATTCAGCAGTGTGAACTCCAAAAGCCAATGGAAAATTAAAATATAGCATGACTTTGTATTTTCAACAAATAGGGCTGTTGAATGATAATTTAGCTTAGATTTTCATGGCTTAATGTCCTAATTGGCTACTTTGTAGTTTGTTACATGTTAAACAGACTTGCAGCTGTATCTGTTTAATTCTCTCATATCTATAACCTCAGTTGTTTGCTAATTTACTAGATCTTTATGTATTTATTTTTCTGCTTGGTTAAACAGGTTGTATCAGAAACAACAATCCTCTTAGGAATTGGTTATATCATCCTGACACTGACTTCTATTGGATTAATGATGGAGAATAGGCAAGTATAATTGTTTCTTAAATCCCTAAATTCACACCTTATCAGTTTATAATTAATTTATTAGCCAGTTGACACTGGTCTGTGCCCAATGAAAACAGGTGCCATGCTGGTACAAATGGTGCACCAAACTGACTTCCATGTTCTCAGTCTTGCACAGTCTGGATTTAGAATGGGCATCCATACCTTATCAGGAATAGATGGCAGCATCATTAAATAAATGAATTGAAATGCTGGTATTGATTCAGTATTTGGATCTCTGCCATGACAGGCAAATGTGCTATGTCTGAGTCAAGGCTAATATCGAAGGAGGAGAAGGAACTATGGAGAGATGTCACAGGATGTGTAATATTTGTTTCATGGGTTTTAACTGATGCCAAAACATCTTCAAACTTGTGTAATTGCCCTATGTTTGCACACTACTAACAAATGGCTCACCTCCCTAAGGAAATTGCAAAAACATGCTTTCTTTGATGACATTAACATTTATAAATGGTTGATGGTTCATTACTATGACTAATTTAGAATTACTCAAATAATTATTGCCTTTATATGTGATACAGCATAATCATTTCAAGATACCACAACCATTTCTGTGAACCTTGGCACACTGATACGATCAAGATCTTGCAAACATAATTTTGGGAATTCTATCAGAGAAAACCATCTTCCATGAAAGTCCTAGGGACAAGTTTAGATGCAGAGGAGCCTGGGGTGGCCTACTTGGGCCTGGTAACCATCATATACAGCATGAAACTTGGTGTATGTACTGTTAGTCTGTTGTCTTGTGGGAATACCTTGTTGGACTCTTTTAGAATGTTTTCCCAAAATGCACCTAACTGATTTCAGCAGCAATAAATTGCAGTATAGTACTAAGTTAGAGAATCTGATTTCCATAATTATCTTTGCTATAAAAGTTCCCTATTTCCGTTGGTCAGTTCTTAATTCTTTGACTTTTGAACCAGTTCTATCCAGTAGACTTGAAGCATTGACCGTTTCTCTTTCCACAGATGCTGCCAACCCTACTGAATTTTTCTAGCATTTCTGTTTTTATTTCAGATTTCCAACATCTAATACTTTTTGTTTTCTGATGGTTACTGAGCATCATGTTTGATATTATATCTTTTACTTCATTACTCTTTTTTGCATCAGAAGGTTTTACAAAAAAGAGGCATGACTTTGGCCCATGATGTCTATGCTGACCACTAAATATGCTTCTATACCAATCCCATTTACCAGCCTTTGATCCACATCCTTCTGTGCCTTATCTAAATACAAATGCTTGTCAAGGTTCTTCTTAAATGTTCTGGGAATGCACAGAACATGAACAGTATAGCACAGGAACAGGATCTTTGGCCTATGATGTTGTGCAAACCAGTTAAGCTAGTGACACCAAATTTAAGTAATCCCTTTTGCCTGCACATGATACATTTCCTCCATTCTCTGTATATTAGCCTGTACCTGTCTAACAGCCTCTTAAACGCCTCTGTGAGATCTGCCTCAACCACCACCTTAGGCAGCACATTCCAGGTGCCCATCATCTATCTGTGTGAAAGAACTTGCCCTGCACATCTCCCTTGAAATTGTCCTCTCTCGCCTTAAGACATACTCTTCAGTATTAGCTATTTTGACCCTGGGGAAATATACAAGCTTTGTACTCTATGCATTGAACAGTTTAGCACAGGAGAGGCTCTTCATGCTTCAATATTGTGCTAATAACTACTAATTAATCAAATCCCTCTTCCTCACACATTTACATTATCCCTCCTTTACGCCTCTCATAATTATATAAAGTTTTTTTTAGATTTTCCCAAAACCTGCAGCACTCCAGGTAAAACAACCCTAATTTGTCCAACCCTTCATTGTAGCACATGCCCTCTATTTCAATCAGTGTCCTGATAATTTCTGCCCCTTCTCCAAAGCCTCCATACCCTTCCTTTAATGAGGTGATCAGAAATGAATGCAGTATTTTAGATATGGTCTAACCAGAGTTCTATAAAGCTGCAACATAAACCTCCTGACTCTTGAACTCATTGCCTTAACTAATAAAGGCCAGCATTCTCTATCATCCTACTAAGGTGTGCAGTCATTTTCAGGGAGCTATGGATCTTGACCTCAACTGTCCATTCAAACAGTGCATTTCAGCAACACACACAAAACACTGAGGGATCTCAGCAGGTCAGGCAGCATCTATGGAAAAGAATAACCAGTCAGTGATTCAGGCCAAGATTCTTATGTGTTGCTTTGATTTTCAGCATCTGCAGACTTTCTTATGTTGATGTATCTCAGCTTTGAACAACCTTCATGTGAAAAAGTTTATCCTCAGCTCCCTTGCAAGCTTCTTACCCTTTACTCTAAACCTTTGCTCCCTAGTTCTATCTACACCTGCTATAGGTAAAAGTTTCTTTCTATTGGCCCTGTAGATGTTATCATACTTCTGTTTTCTTCTATTAGGTCCTCTCAGCTTCCTCCATGCTACCTATCCATTCTCTCTTCAAGATGAAAATGCTGACAATTCTCCTCCACAAACTTCAATTGCATCTGTTCCTTTCAACTTGATTTGACAGATTTTTTTCTCGCAATGAAAGCTGATAAAGGATTCTTTGATATTTTACCTGGTGTGAATAATCATGAAAATGATTTTGGTCCTTGGCAGTAAGTATTGT
This sequence comes from Hypanus sabinus, assembly GCF_030144855.1. NCBI lineage: Eukaryota > Metazoa > Chordata > Chondrichthyes > Myliobatiformes > Dasyatidae > Hypanus > Hypanus sabinus. The sequence continues at coordinate 96,666,173 of NC_082711.1, read as the reverse complement.
TCAGCTCCATAAGTGAAATTTGCACAGGTGCTTAAAAATGCCTCAAATGGATGATGCTATTACATTTATCTTATCGTAATGGGCTCTCTCTCACATGCTTTGCATTTTTTCCTGTTCGCACATTATTGCACCTTTGTCTTTATTGTGAGTAAGCCTTCATATTTCTGCCTATGTTAGCTATTTGTTTTCACTAATCTTAAATTGTTTTGCCTTGACTGTTCACAGAACTGAAGTAAATATTCTGGAATTCATCCGATGCTCTGCTTTCCTCTTTCTTCATGAACTGAGTTCCTTGACTGGCCCTTTTAAACTAATGATTAAAGTAAGTGATTTTTACACATGATTTAATAGATCAAAATGTATCTGTTGTAAAATTTGTGAATGTGTTAATGATGAAAAGTATTGTTCTTGCATTTTTATGTTATTTCATTAGCTGTCCTGTTGTAGAGTTTGGTATCCTATTATGAAAAACATACCAAACAAGAACTAAAATTCAGGTGGCAATGACAAAAGAAAAAGACTTTTTTTCCTCAGCTGTGGACATTTTTTTCACCACTGAATATAGCACTGGCTTAATTTCCCATTCTCAACTCGTTATGGCTGGTGTACCCCAAAAACACATCCTATTCCTGAACACGGGAATTCATCCTTAAAAAAACTGTGCAGATTCGTCATTTTCTTTTGATTGTTAGACTTCTTATACAAAATTCCTGACTCTGGGACCCCAACGGATAAGTTGAACTCAATATCCTAGGCTGATGTTTCTTCAGAAAACTGAACCCACAAAAACACTATAGTGGATGTCCGCGGAGAAGCAAAGTTGACTTAAGCAATAGCAAGGCAGTCTTCAATAGTAGAATAATTGTCAACATTATTTCTAAGACATGCTTCTGTTGCTAATGGGCACTATGATTGGATATAAGTTATGGAGAATGTAAATAAAAGAAATTTCAAATGGAAGTTTTGGAAATTTAGTGAAAAGTTAGAAGATGAGTAAATAAGCGATCTGATTTTTAGAATTTTCAGCTTGTAAAAATCAAAGGAGTTAATGATAAGGCAGAGCTGGGTGGTGTCGTCTGACTTAATGTTGAAATGTATTGAACTTATAGTTGAAGTTATTGATGGGATATGCATACAGTGGTGTTAGAAAGTTTGTCATCCCTGTAGAATATATGTAATATTAGATCATATTTCTCAATAAATAAATAAATAAATATAATGTTTTTGTGTTATTAATTGGGTTCTCTTTAATTAGTTCTAGGACTTGTGTGAAGATCTGATCACATTTTAGGTCATATTTATGCAGAAGTAGCAAAAATTCTACAAGGTTCATGAACTTTCTAGCAGCACTGTAGTCAGAAAACTAAGAGAAGTGCAGGATGGATATTTGGTATTCCAGAGGGAGTGATCTGGACATGGGAAAGGGAGCCATGCTGGTCATTCTCTTGCTGTGACTGAACAGATAAGAACAGAAAAAAAATAAGTTCAGCTCTAGCCAGCATGTTGACAGTACAAGACATTGGAAGTGGATGCTATGGGCTCCTGTGACAGAACAGGAAGGGTAATGAGAAAGACGAGAAGGGATTTATCACAAATGGTTTATCATAATTACCAAGGGTGTCATTAGAATTAGAAACCACTTTGATACTGGCAAGGACAGAAGCTTGATTGCTGGCTTTCAACAAGTCAAAAACTTAGGCACGGAACAAAATATCTAGCCAGCACCTTGCTTTTTTAACCTGGTTCAATTCAGCTTTTAGTCATTAACCAGATGTGAGCAGAGAAGCTAATTTGTCCATTGAAGATAAACAGGAGATGGCTGTTCTTTTTCAAGCTGATAATTATCTGGCCCTTATTGACCCAAGTCTGGATGTTGGCCAGATACTGCTGTAGTTTAGAAGAACTGTCTAATTATTGAAAATGTTATGAATAGTGTAGGGCAGTGTAGATTACTCATTTGACTTTGACTCTGCTTTGACTCATTTCGAAGCATATATCCATAATATTTTTCATGCTTTGAAGTGCACACTAAAACAATTCTGTAAGACTGATACAATTTCAGGGGAAGCAGGTGCTCTGGTTCTCAGACTTGCTGCACAATTATGTGCCGAAACTGTACATTAGGTGCAAAGTGCATGTGCTTTCTTGTGAGATCTGCCACAACTTTATGCCATGGGTCTGGTGTCTAACTGAACTGGCCTTGAATAGGAAGCTGATGTCCCTAGCAGTTGATTCCAGAGGTGGGCACCAATGACAATGATTATTGAGATTAAAATTCCCAACAGGTTTTAGTTTGAGGCAAAGTCATCCATACCAAAAATGCTGATGTGCGCATTGCATCACGGACAAACTGCATGACAGACACTCAGGGAGGAATAGGTCCTATAAATTACGTTGGTATAACACTTCTCCCGTGTTCAAAATATGTAGAGTTACAAAGGTACACAATGTAGTATTATGTTGCATCAATAATGCCAATTGTGCACAGCATGACGCCTAACATCTTTGCTGCGTGCCCAGGGACCTGCACGAGAAAGCTTGTCATATGCATAATGACAATGTCAGTTTACCACAGCCTACAGCAAGTTACTAAGTTATTGAATTTTATATTAAGTGCTCTTGCCTGCTACATAAAATATTTTGCTAAGCAGCTGAATTCAAAGCCTACATTTAAATGATGATGTGTGATGAAATGTTTCATAAGTATTTATCAGTTCAAAGGATTCATAACACATCCATAATTGATATAAGTATATGTGTTTTGTAGTTAATAAAGATCCCATAATAAATTAGGGCCTCTTTGCAATACCCATACATCAATAAATTTTCATCACTCGATTATTCTCTAACCCTCTATCTTTTGATTCTACTTTTGGATCATGTTTTTACATTATAAAGCAGGCTTCTTTAAATGAAGATGTATTGCATCAGATTTGAAATGAACTCCCTACACTGTTTTAACATTTGCAATATTTGTAAGTATGCCATTTTGAAATATGACAACTTGACCACCCAGTCAATTTCCATTACTCTAGAAAATTACTTACACTTTTTTATTTTGGATTTAAAGCAGTATTTAAAGCAGTAAAGCAGTTACTGAAACATTCTGCTGCTCCTGTGATATTTAAAAAGAAAGAAATGCAGAAATACATGGAAATAATTATGGTGGGGTCCGTCAGAGGAACAATAATAAAAATGCTACTTAGAAAGAATAATTAAAATTAGAAATGAGAATTGTGAATGTTGCTTAAGCATTGGCTTCACAAACACCTTCAGCTTCCGAGTTTTTCAGCAGTAATTTAATATGCACTTTAGTTTATTTTTCATATAATGGGTAATTATACAGAAAGCTGCAGCACCAGTAGTGAGGACCAAGAAGGTATGGACAAGGGAAGCACAGGAGCATCTACAAGACTGCTTTGAATCAGTGGACTGGACTGTATTCAGGGATTCATCTTTGAATTTGGATGAATATGCTGCAGTTGTTACTGACTTCATTAAAATCTGTGCAGATGAGTGTGTGCTATGAAAACATCCTGTCCATTCCCAAACCAAAAGCCAGGGATGAACCAAGAGGATCGTCATCTGCTGAGGGTGAGATCTGTGGTCTGGTGACCCAGGTCTGTACAAGAAGACCAGTTACAGCTTGTGGAGGGCTATTTCAAGAATGAAGAAACAATTCTGAGTGAGGTTGGAGGTTATATCGAATGCATGTCAACACTGGCAGGGTGTGCAGGATATTACCTCCTACGAAGTGAAACCCAATAGCATGAATAGCAGCAATGCATCACTATGATATGAGCTAAATGCCTTTTATGCCTGCTTTAAAAGGGAGAATATAACTACTGTTGTGAAGATCCTTGTTGCACCCAGAGATGACGCTGTGATCTGTCTCGGAGGCTAATGTCAGGCTGTCTTTCAGGAGGGTGAACGTTTGTACGGAGGCAGGCCGCAACAGAGTACCTGGGAAGGCTCTGAGAACTTGTGTATTCAAGGACATTTCCAACCTCTCATTGCCATGGGCAGAAGTTCCCACCTGCTTCAAAAGGGCAACCGTTATACCAGTGCCCAAGAAGAGCAGTGTGATCTGCATTAATGACTATCGCCAAGTAGCACTCACATCTACGGTGCTGAAATGCTTTGTGAGGTAGTATGGGCAGACCTCCTGCCTCAGCAAGGACCTGGACCCACTGTAATTTATCTATCACCACTATAGGTCCACGGCAGATACAATCTCAGTGGCTCTCCACACAGTCTTACATCACCTGGATAATACAAATACCTATGTCAGGATGCTGTTTGTTGACTCTAGCTCAGCATTTAACATGATCATTCCTACAGTCCTAATTGATACCCTAAGGAACTTGGGTCTCTGTACCACCCTCTGGACTTCCACAATCTGTGTAATCTTGCTGACCATCAACAATGTCATCTATAAATTTGTTGATGATGTAACCATTGATGGCAGAATCACAGATAGAGATGAGAGGGCATACAGGAGGAAGATATACTATCTAGTTGAGTGGTGACACAGCAACAATCTGGCACTCAATATCAGTGAGACCAAAGAGCTGTTTGTGGATTTCAGAAAGGATAGGACAAGGGAATAATGAACCAATCCTCATAGATGGATCAGAAGTGAGCAATTTCAAATTCCTAGGTGTCAAGATCTATAAGGATCTCACCTGGACCCAACAGATCAATGCAGCTATAAAGAAGGCAAGACAGTGGCTATATGTCATTAGGAGTTTGAGAAGATTTGGTTTGTCATCTGAGACACTTGAAAACTTCTACAGATGTCCCGTGGAGAGCGCTCTGACAGGTTGCATCAATGTCTTGTATGGGGGGGGGCGGGGGCTACTGCACAGGATCAAATGAAGCTACAGAAAGTCATAAAGTTAGTCTCTTCCTTCTTGGGTACCAATATCCATAGTATTCAAGATATCTTTAAGGAGCAGTGTCTCAGAAAGGAGACATCCATCATTAAGGACCCCCATCACCCTGTTCTCATCACCCTGAACATCATCCCTGTTCTCATTGTTACCATCCAGAAGGAGGTGCAGAAGCTTGAAGGCACAAACTCAGTGATTCAGGAACAGCTTCTTCCCCTCTACCATCCAATTCCTAAATGGACATTGAACCCATGGACACTACCTCACTTTTATTATTTCTGTTTTTACACTGTTTTTTGGTTAAACTATTTAAAAAGCAAGTATATACTAAGTGCAATTGATTTATTTTTTTCCCTGTATTATCATGTATTGCATTGTACTGCTGCCATTAAGTTAACAAATTTCATGGCATATGCCTGTGTTGTTAAACCTGAATCTGACTCTTTGTTTGAAATTTAGCATGACCTGTCATGTATTTTAATGAACTGTGTTTAACTTACACATCATCTACATCAACCACCATGAGAAGTTGTCCCGTATTCTTATTTTTATTTTACGATATTGTGGAATTCATTTGTGACTAATAATGGACTTGCTCACAAAACTCATTAGCATTGCTTTCAAATCTCAGGTTCCCCTTAAATATTACACCTTTTACCTTTAACTTATGACCTCTTGTTCTATTCTCACCGAACCTGGGTGAAAAAAGCCTGATTGCATTTGCCCTTTCTATACCCCTCCTAATTTTATGTACCTCTATGAAATCTCCCCTCATTCTCCTACACTCCAGGAAATGTGCTGGCATATCTTTCCCTATAACTCAGGTTCTTAAGTCCTGTAACATCCTTTTAAGATTTCTCTATAACTTTTCAATCTTATTGACATCTTTCCTGTAGGTATGTGATCAGAAATGTACACAATATTCCAAATTTGGCCTCACCCATGCTTTATGCAACTTCACCATAACACCCCAACTCCTGTATATAATATTTTGATTTTATGAAAACAAATGTGCAAAAGATCTCATTTTCACCCTATCTTCAGGCCCTACCATTCACTGTGTGAATCCAACCCTGGTTTGTCCTTCCAAACTGCAATCACCACACATTTGGCTGAAATAAATTCCATTTGCCACCTTTCAACCCATTTTTCAGCTGGTACAGAAACCACTACAAGCTTTGATAGCCTTCCTTGCTATCCACTATGCTCTCAATCTTGATGTCATCCGCAAATTTGCTAATCCAGTTTACCACATTATCATCCAGATTATTGACAAACAACAAAGGGCCCAGCACACTGCTAGTCTCAGGACCACAGTAAGAGAGGCAACCATCTACTACCACTCTCTGACTTCTCCCACAAAGCCAATGTCAAATACAATTTACTACCGCAACCTGAATGCCAAATGGCTGAACCTTCTTGTCCAGCCTCCCATGCAGTGCTTTGCCAAAGGCCTTGCTAAAGTGCATGTAGACACTGTGCACTGCCCTTCATCAACTTTCCTGGTAACTACCTCAATAAACTCTATATCATTAGACATGACCTACCAAACACAAAGCTATGTTGAAAATCCCTAATTAGTCCCTGTCTATCCAAGTAATTATGTATCATGTCCCATAGAGTCATAGAAAATTACAGCACAGAAACAGGCCCATTGGCTCATCTAGTCTGTGCTGAATCATTTAAACTGTCACTCGCATTGACTTGCACCTGGAGCATAGCCCTCCATACCTCTTCTCTTAAACATTGAAATCCGGCTCACATGCACCATTTGCACTGGCAGCTCATTCCACAGACGACTCTCTGAATGAAGAGGTTTCTCCTCAAGTTCCCGTTAAACTTCTCACCCTTCACCCTTAATCCGTGACCTCAAGTTGTAGTCCCACCCAACCTTTGTAGAAAAAGACTGCTTGCATTTACCCTATCTATACCCCTCATGATTTTGTATACCTCTATCAAATCACCCCGCTTTCTCCTCTACACCAGGGATTAAAGTCCTAACCTATGCAATCTTTCCTTATAACTCATATCTTCCAGTCCCAGCAACATGCTTATTAGTTTTCTCTGCATTCTTTCAAACCTATTTACATCTTGCCTGTAGGTTGGTGAGCAAAACTGCACACAATACACCAAGCAGCACACACACAATATGCTGGGGGAACTCAGCAGGCCAGGCTACTCCTCAGCTTTTTCTCTCCAGTCCTGCCAAAGGGTCTCAGCCCAAAACATCGACTGTACTTTTCTTCCACAGATGCTGCCTGGCCTGCTGAGTTCCTCCAGCATTTCGTGTGTATTGCTTGGATTTCCAGCATCTGCAGATTCTGTCTTAAGTCTCACCGATATCTTATACAACTTCAACATAGCATCCCATACCTTGTACTCATTACTTTGATCTATCAAGGCCAAAGTGTCAAAAGCTTTCTTTACGATACTATCTACCTGTACCAACACTTTCAATGAATTATGGACTTGTATTCCCAGTTCCCAGTACCCTACCATTCACTGTGTCAGACTTACCCTGGTTGGTCCTACCTCACACTTGTCAGCATTAAATTCCATCTGCCATTTTTCTACCTATTTTCTAGTTGGTCTAGATCCTCCTTCAAGTTCTGATTGTCTTCTTCACTGCCCACTACATCCCCAGTCTTGGTGTCATCCACAAATATATTGATCCAGTTCACTACATTATCATCCAGATCATTGATATAGATGATAAACAACAACGGATCCCTACAACACCCCACTAGTCACAGGCCTCCATTCAGAGAGGCAACCATCTACTACATACCTGTCATGGTCCAGTTGGTTAATTATTCATTTCAGTTAATTTCCTTTTCCCCGTGTTCCACTGAGCTCCTTGATTAGGGCAGCTGATCCTCATTTGAGCCGGCAGTATATAAACTTTGGCTTTCATCTGCTGGCTGCTGGTTTGTCACCTCAACAGAGTGGCTATACAAGTTCTGAGCCTGAGTCAAGTTCCAAGCCGCAACAATAAGGGGCCATGTTTAGAGCCGCCACAAATAAGGGACCGTTTTCCGTGCCACCATGATTAAGAGACTACCTTCTGAGCCGCCAAAAATAAGCACCCATCTCCCGAGTCGCCAAGAATAAGGTACCATCTTCATGATCCTTTCCGTGTCAGGATTCATATTGTCAGTCATCGTTTGGTTTCTGTCATCTTGTTCCCAGCTGAGTAGATCAGGCCGTTTGCCACACTCCAAGTTGAGAATTCTGACTCTTCAGATCCAGCTGAGGATTGCTGACCGTTTGCGCTCCTGAATCATCTGTCTTCATTTGGTGTTGTTATCTCTGTGTTCCAAGTTCCAGGCTCTGTGTTCCAAGCCAGTTGGGTCTCTGAGTTCCAGTCCAGTCGGGGGCTCCATATTCCAGTTCAGTCGGGTCTCCGAGTTCCAGTCCAGTCGGGGCTCCGAGTTCCAGTCCAGTCGGGGCTCCGAGTTCCAGTCCAGTCGGGGCTCCGAGTTCCAGTCCAGTCGGGTCTCCGAGTTCCAGTCCAGTCGGGTCTCCGAGTTCCAGTCCAGTCGGGTCTCCATATTCCAGTCCAGTCGGGTCTCCGAGTTCCAGTCCAGTCGGGTCTCCGAGTTCCAGTCCAGTCGGGTCTCCGATTTCCAGTCCAGTCGGGTCTCCGAGTTCAGTCCAGTCGGGTCTCCGAGTTCAGTCCAGTCAGGGCTCCGATTTCAGTCCAGTCAGGGCTCCGATTTCCAGTCCAGTCGGGTCTCTGAGTTCCAGTCCGGTCGCGTCTCCGAGTTCCAGTCCAGTCGGGGCTCCGAGTTCAGTCCAGTCAGGGCTCCGATTTCCAGTCCAGTCGGGTCTCTGAGTTCCAGTCCGGTCGCGTCTCCGAGTTCCAGTCCAGTCGGGGCTCCATATTCCAGTCCAGTCGGGTCTCCGAGTTCCAGTCCGGTCGGGTCTCCGAGTTCCAGTCCGGTCGGGTCTCCGAGTTCCAGTCCGGTCGGGTCTCCGAGTTCCAGTCCAGTCGGGGCTCCGAGTTCCAGTCCAGTCGGGGCTCCGAGTTCCAGTCCAGTCGGGGCTCCGAGTCCGAGTTCCAGTCCAGTCGGGGCTCCGAGTTCCAGTCCAGTCGGGTCTCCGAGTTCCAGTCCAGTCAGGTCTCCGAGTTCCAGTCCAGTCGGGTCTCCGAGTTCCAGTCCAGTCAGGGCTCCGAGTTCCAGTCCAGTCGGGGCTCCGAGTTCCAGTCCAGTCGGGTCACTGAGTCTGAGTTCCAGTCCAGTCCAGTCAGGTCTCTGAGTCTGAGTTCCAGCCCAGTCGGGTCTCCGAGTTCCAGTCCGGTCGGGTCTCCGAGTTCCAGTCCGGTCGGGGCTCCATATTCCAGTCCGGTCGGGGCTCCATATTCCAGTCCAGTCGGGGCTCTGAGTTCCAGTCCGGTCAGGGCTCCGAGTTCCAGTCCAGTCGGGTCTCCGAGTTCCAGTCCGGTCGGGGCTACATATTCCAGTCCAGTCGGGGCTCCGAGTTCCAGCCCAGTCGGGGCTCCGAGTTCCAGTCCGGTCAGGGCTCCGAGTTCCAGTCCAGTCGGGGCTCCATATTCCAGTCCAGTCGGGGCTCCGAGTCCGAGTTCCAGTCCAGTCGGGTCTCCGAGTTTCAGTCCAGTCGGGGCTCTGCGTTCCAGTCCAGTCAGGGCTGTGCACTCCAGTCCAGTCCAAGTCATGCCCAAGTCCGTCTCTTTCTGAAGTCTCCATGCCTGTGTCCTGCACTTGGGTCTTCTCCTTGAGGTGCTCCAGCCACCTCCTTGTAACACTACCACTCTCTAGCTTCTGCCAAAAAGCCAATGTCTAATCCAATATACTACCTGATCTTGAATGCCAAGCACTGAACCTTCTTGACCAACCCATCCAGAACCTTGCCAAGTGCCTTGCTATAGTCTTTGTAGACAACTTCCACTGTCATGCCTTCATCAAATTTCCTGATAACAGCCTTGAAAAACACTATAAGATTGATTGGACATGAACTAACATGCACAAAGCTGTGCTGACTATCCCTAATCAGACCCTTTCTATCCAAATACTTATGTATCTGGATTCTTAGAATACCTTGCAAAAACTTTCCCACTATTGACGTCAGTTTCACTGGCCTATAGTTTCCTGTTTTATTCTTAAAGCTTTTCTTAAACAGCAGAACAACATTGGCTATCCTCCAGTCCTTTTGTACCTCACCTGTTGCTAAAGATGATTTAAATATTTCTGCTAGGGCCCCTGCAATTTCTCCAGTTGCCTCCCATAGGGTGTGAGCAAACACATTGTCAGGCCTTGGAGATTTATCCACCCTAATTTGCCTCAGGACAGTAAACAACTCTTCTTCTATAATCTGTATAGGGCCCATGAAGTTACTGCTGCTTTGCCTTACTTTTATAGATTCTGTGTCCATCACCCAACAATATACAGATGCACAAAATGCATTTAAGATCTTCCCATCTCTTGGCTGCATGCATAGATTAGTTTTCACTTTCACTTTGTCTGCTCGGGCAACCTCATGCCTTATTTTATCCTTCCTGATTTCTTTCTTAAGTGTTCTCTTGAATTTTTTACATGCCGTAGGTATCTCCCAGCCTATATCTGCTATGCATCTCTTTTTTTTTAAGCAGACCCTCAATATCTTTTGAAAAGCAAGGCTCCCTGAACCTGTTATCTTTACCTTTTATTCTAACAGGCACATTCATGTGTTGTACTCCCAAAAAATTCACTTTTGAAGGCCTCTCACTTACCAAGTACACCATAGTCAGAAAATAGCCTGTTCCAAACCACACCAGACAGATCATTTCTGATACCATCAAAATTGGCCTTTCTGTAATTTAGAATCTCAACCTGCAGACCAAATCTATACTTCTCCATATTTAATTTGATATTAATGACATGATGATCACTAGATGCAAAGTGTTCTCCTACACGAACTTCTGTCACCTGCCCTGTCTCATTCCTTAACAGATCAAGTATCGCACACTCTGCCATTGGGACTTCAGCGTACAGATTAAGGAAACTTTTCTGAACACATTTGACAAACCCTATCCCATCTAGTCTTTTTACACGTTGGGAGCCCAGTCAATACGTGAAAAGTTAAAATCACCTGCTATAACAATGTTCTGTCTCTTGCAACAGTCTGCAATCTGTCTACAAATTTGTTCCTCTAAATACGTGAACTGTTTGGTTGTCTGCAATCTAGCCCCATTAACATGGTCACTATAGGCCACCTAATGGGGAGCGTGAGTTGGAAGAGCAAATGTGTAAGGAGATAGCAGATATTTGTAGTAAACACAAGGCAGTGATTGTGGGAGATTTTAATTTTCCACACGTAGACTGGGAAGCTCATTTTGTAAAAGGGCTGGATGGTTTAGAGTTTGTGAAATGTGTGCAGGATAGTTTTTTGCAACAATACATAGAAGTACCGACTAGAGATGGGGCAGTGTTGGATCTCCTGTTAGGGAATGCGATAGGTCAGCTGACAGATGTATGTGTTGGGGAGCACTTCGGGTCCAGTGATCACAATAGCATTAGCTTCAATATAATTATGGAGAAGGACAGGACAGGACCTAGAGTTGAGATTTTTGATTGGAGAAAGGCTAACTTTGAGGAGATGGGAAGGGATTTAGAGAGAATGGATTGGGTCAAGTTGTTTTATGGGAAGGATGTAATAGAGAAATGGAGGTCATTTAAGGGTGAAATTATGAGGGTACAGAATCTTTATGTTCCTGTTAGGTTGAAAGGAAAGGTTAAAGGTTTGAAAGCACCATGGTTTTCAAGGGATATTAGAAATTTGGTTCAGAAAAAGAGGGATGTCTACAATAGATATAGGCAGCATGGAGTAAAGGAATTGCTCGAGGAATATAAAGAATGTAAAAGGAATCTTAAGAAAGAGATTAGAAAAGCTACAAGAAGATACGAGGTTGGTTTGGCATATAAGGTGAAAGTAAATCCGAAAGGTTTCTACAGTTATATTAAAAGCAAGAGGATAGTGAGGGATAAAATTGGCCCCTTAGAGAATCAGAGTGGTCAGCTATGTGTGGAGCCGAGATGGGAGAGATTTTGAACGATTTCTTCTCTTCAGTATTCACTAAGGAGAAGGATATTGAATTGTCTAAGGTGTGGGAAACAAGTAAGGAAGTTATGGAACCTATGACAATTAAAGAGGTGGAAGTACTGGCGCTTTTAAGAAATTTAAAAGTGGATAAATCTCCGGGTCCTGACAGGATATTCCCCAGGACCTTGAGGGACGTTTGTGTAGAAATAGCAGGAGCTCTGACGGAGATCTTTAAGATGTCATTAGAAACAGGGATTGTGCCGGAGGATTGGCGTATTGCTCATGTAGTTCCATTGTTTAAAAAGGAAGTAAGCCTAGCAATTATAGACCTGTTAGTTTGACATCAGTGGTGGGTAAGTTAATGGAAAGTATTCTTAGAGATAGTATTTATAATTATCTGGATAGACAGGATCTGATTAGGAGTAGCCAGCATGGATTTGTGCGTGGAAGGTCATGTTTGACAAAACTTATTGAATTTTTTGAAGAAGTTACGAGGAATGTTGATGAGGGTAAGACAGTGGGTGTAGTCTATATGGACTTCAGCAAAGCCTTTGACAAAGTTCCACATGGAAGGTTAGCTAAGAAGGTTCAGTCGTTAGGTATTAATGCTGGAGTAATAAAATGGATTCAACAGTGGCTAGGTGGGAGATGCCAGAGAGTAGTGGTGGATAATTGTTTATCGGGATGGAGGCCAGTGACGAGCGGGGTGCCTCAGGGATCTGTTTTGGGCCCAATGTTGTTTGTAATATACATAAATGATCTGGATGATGGGGTGGTAAATTGGATTAGTAAGTATGCCGATGATACTAAGATAGGAGGTGTTGTGGATAATGAGGTGGGTTTTCAAAGCTTGCAGGGAGATTTATGCCAGTTAGAAGAATGGGCTTAACGTTGGCAGATGGAGTTTAATGCTGAGAATTGTGAGGTTCTACATTTTGGCAGGAATAATCCAAATAGAACATACAGGGTAAATGGTAGGGCATTGAGGAATGCAGAGGAACAGAGAGATCTAGGAATAACAGTGCATAGTTCCCTGAAGGTGGAGTCTCATGTAGATAGGGTGGTGAAGAAGGCTTTTGGAATGCTGGCCTTTATAAATCAAAGCATTGAGTACAGAAGTTGGAATGTAATGTTAAAATTGTATAAGGCATTGGTAAGGCCAAATTTAGAATATTGTGTGCAGTTCTGGTCACCGAATTATAGGAAAGATATCAATAAATTAGAGAGAGTGCAGAGACTATTTACTAGGATATTACCTGGGTTTCAGCACTTAAGTTACAGAGAAAGGTTGAACAAGTTAGGTCTCTATTCATTGGAGCGTAGAAGGTTGAGGAGGGATTTGATCGAGGTATTTAAAATTTTGAGAGGGATAGATAGAGTTGACGTGAATAGGCTGTTTCCATTGAGAGTAGGGGAGATTCAAACAAGAGGACATGATTTGAGAGTTAGGGGGCAGAAATTTAAGGGAAACACGAGGGGGTATTTCTTTACTCAGAGAGTGATAGCTGTGTGGAATGAGCTTCCTGTAGAAGTAGTAGAGGTCAGTTCAGTTGTGTCATTGAAGGTAAAATTGGATAGGTATATGGACAGGAAAGGAGTGGAGGGTTATGGACTGAGTGCGGGTAGGTGGGACTAGGTGAGATTAAGAGTTCGGCATGGACTAGGAGGGCCGAGATCGCCTGTTTCTGTGCTGTGATTGTTATATGGTTATATGGTTATAACTTTCTTATTCCTTAGTTCCACCCATAAAGCCTCACTAGATGAGTTCTCTAGTCAGCCAGACTGAGCACTACAGTGACATTTTCCCTGACTAGTAATGCCACCCCTCCCCCTTTAATCCCTCCCACTCTGTTGTGTCTAAAGCAATGGTATCCTTCTCCATAATTATCTTTGATCTAATGGAATTAAGATGACTAAAACCTAAATGTTCTCCTACACACACCTTCGTCACCTCCCCTGTCTTGTTCTCCAATAGGAGATCAAGTGTTGCACACTCTCTAGTTGAGGCCTCTTTATATTGATTAAGGAAACATTCCCGAAGATATTTAACAAACTCTATCATGTCCAGCCCTTTTATAGTGTGGGAGTTCCAGGCAATATGTGGAAAGATAAAATCACTTACTCTCACATCCTTATTTTTCTAGCAATTGTTTGCCCTCTCTCCACAAATTTCCTGCTCTGAATCCTGCTGACTCTTGGGTGGTTTATAAGTTATCCCTTTCTTATTCCTCATGTAGCTTCAGTATACAACCCCCCAGTCTGTCCTGTCAGAGCACCACCATGTCATTTTCCCTGACTAGCATTGCCACATTTCCCCCCTTAATACTTCTTCCTCTATCATGTCTAAAACAATGAAATCCCGGAACATCGAGTTCCCAGTCCTACCCCTCCTGCAACCAGGTCTCACTAATGCCTACAATAATTCCACTTGCTGATCCATTCTCTGAGCTCATCTGTAATACTCCTTGCATTGATATAGAAGCAACTTAGAGCATTATCGAACCATGGTCAATCTTTCATATCTGGTATTTGTACGTAGGCTTTACATCTACTTTTCCCACAACCACTCCGCTATCTGCCATTTCACGCAGGTTCCCACCCTCCTGCAACTCTAATTTAACCCCCTCAACCTCCTGAGTAGCGCTAGCAAACCTTCTCTCAAGGATATTGGTCCCCCTCTAGTTCCTATGTTGTTTTATTTGTTTTAGCAGATTTTAACATTATTTTTCTTGTAAAATTGCTTTTTAATGTTTTCTGAGGCTCTACTTTCAAATGGGGAAATATTGGAATGAAAACAAATAGAAATTCAAATTCCAGTAATTACTGCCTTGGAATCTCATCTCCCTATATTTTATCCTACTGATTTAGCTGTGGGAATATTTGATGGCTCCTTTTCTCACAGTTAAAGGCAGGTAGTGATTCCAGAATCTATCACACAAGTAGGCAATAAATCACTTTTGTGTCCTATTAAATTGCTCACTCATTGGTGTTGCTTTCGACTGTAGGCAACAGTTATAGTGGGTGGTAGAAAATCTGCAAACTACAGCGCTTGATTTTTATATTGTTGCAAATTAATGGAAATGAAAGTTAGAATTAGTGTAAAATGGGACTGGCAATTTAATGTACTATTGACTGATAACAAATTTGTTTAGCTATAAAGTTTAACTAAGGAGTGTCAGATTTAGTCCCTCATTTGGGATACTAACAAAACTATATCTTTCTCTTGGACTTTTTGTCAGTTTAGATCCCATCCTCATGATCTGAAACCACAGCAGTGTGTATCGGAATCACGTTATTGTATGATTGGTTGTGTTTGGGGGAATGGGAATGTGCAATTGGGTGTCTATACTGTTCTTGCTATCTTGCTGCTCTAAAAGTGGAAATTGAAGTAGAAAGTGCTGGTGAAATGATTTTAAGGGTGAGAATAGTAAAGGAGCACCAGTAGTAAAGATTGTGGTGGTGAAAGTAAGTAAGACAGAGATCAAGTTTTTGACAAAGATGTCTCCTGTCAGAAGGATTGGAATATGCCAGAGTACCTTTGACAGAGAGCAACCAAACTCATTGATAGTCTGAAATATTAGAATTTGGAAGATGGGAAGGAGATGAAAGCAGAGTTGGAGATACAAATGATCTGGGAGGTGGTCGAGCTGAATATAGTAATAAAAAAAATGATAAACAGTGTATCTATACCTGCAGCAAAGGAAAAGGTGATGAAGAAACATGAAAGACTGCAGATGCTGAAATTCTGTCTTTATGTCCTGATGAAGGGTCTTGGCCTGAGATGTTGACTGTTCAAAGTGCATTTATTGTCAAAGTATGCACATATACTATATACAGTACAACCTTGAAATTTGTCTTCTTACAGGCAGCCACGAAACAAAGAAACCCAATAGAACCCATTAAATAAAACAGTCAAACGTTCAAGATGCTATCTGGCCTGCTGAGTTCTTCCAGCATTTTGTGTGTTGAGGTAGCCAGAAAAGGAAGCTTCTAAGGAAATAAGGTCATAATAGTGGGGATTGAGACCAGAAAAAGATCAAGAAAGTCATACAGAATGAGTGGACATTTACTGACAAAGTAACAAAGCAGATGGCTGATGGCTACAGTGGTTTCAAAGACTATAATATAAGTAACATGACACTCTTGGAGGCTGGGCTGGCAGAGCAGAAGTTAATAACAATAAATAAATACTTTGCAGTTAAAACTTTCATTCTGATATATACTGTATGCAAAATGTGGCAAGTCCGTTTCTAATTTAAGAGCAATTTATGTCTATATTAAATGTTCAGGGAATATATATTCATTAGTAACAAATAAATCATGTTTAACTCATGCTTTCATGAAATTATTGTGCTTGGAATATGATGTCTCAGAGGTTTACTGTCTTAGAATTTGAAATAGGGCAGCTTAGTTTACACCACATAATTAGGAACATTCTCCTGACGTGTTCATTTTCAGTACTGATTTTAATTCACTTAAAGCATAATTAAAATTAGTGAATAGAAAATATTGTTGCAGTGACAACATAATATTGGACTTATGCATCTTTAATTCATCTCCTGATAGGTTTTGACATTGAGTGGAAAGAGAGCTGTTAAATGTGACAGCAGCTTAAAAGACTAAGGAAAAATAATGTCTGTGTCGATGGAATTGACAGAATTTGCACATCGTGATTTTCTTATGCATCTGATAGAGAATGGCATCTGTGCCAATGGCTGTAGTTTTGCATTGTTGTAATACCTGTTTTATTCCAAAAAACTGAGTGGGAGAATATCTCCAGCAAATTTTCTAGTGTCGAAGAATAGGGCTGGCCTACTGATATTCAGAAATCTTGTCCCTAGCCCTACATAGCTCTGTGGCACCTCGTTATTCATGTATCTGTATCCCAAGCAGCAAGACATATTGGTCTCTGGGATAACTTTACTGCCAGAGTTGGAAAAGGCACAGTTTCCTGGAAGGTTGTGATTTGAGTAGGAAGCAGCTTCTCTGGACAATATGCATTGGGAATGGACACGTTATAACCTGTACCTTACCTCATCAGAAGACCTATTGGTAGATCCTTCAGTTAAGTTAGATCATGTCAAATTCCAAGCCCGATAAAGCTTCTCAATCACATACTGGTAACTAGAGCAAAAGACAAACCGCAGGAAGAAATCAACAGGCTGAGAAGCAACTCTGGAGGGAAAGCAGCGGTCAGCTTTTCAGTTGAGGTCCAGCAGCGGGATTGAAAGTGTAGAAGGAATATAGACAGTATGTAGAAATGAGAGGCTGGGTGGGGGAGGGAGGTAGACAGAGTGGGATAGTTGGAACCAGATAAATGAAGGGAGGGGAGGCGGAATGGTAGTATTTGGAACCAAACGGGGAGGAAATAGTAAAGTTGAACTAAGGAAGAAGGAAGCAACACACACAAAATGCTAGTGGAACACAGCAGGCCAGGCAGCATCTATAGGGAGAAGCACTATTGACGTTTCGGGCTGAGATCCTTCATCAGGACTAACTGAAAGAAATGATAGTAAGAGATTTGAAAGTAGGAGGGGGAGGGGGAAATGCAAAATGATAGGAGAAGACCGGAGGGGGTGGGGTGAAGCTAAGAGCTGGAAAGGTGATTGGCAAAAGGGATACACAGCTGGAGAAGAAAAAGGATCATGGGACAGGAGGCCTAGGGAGAAAGAAAGGGGGAGTAGGAAGCACCAGAGGGAGATGGAGAACAGGCAGACTGATGGGCAGAAAGAGAGAAAAACAAAGGGGAGGGGGGAAATAAATAATTCAGGGTTGGGGTAGGAAGGGAGGAGGGGCATTAATGGAAGTTAGAGAAGTCAATGTTCATGCCATCAGTTTGGAGGCTACCCAGACGGTATATAAGGTGTTGTTCCTCCAATCTGAGTGTGGCTTCTTGGGAGTCAGAAAAGAAAACAAAAAAATCTGAAAATGAAAACATTAATATTCATGCTGTGCCATAGATCTTAAAGTTACTCAAGTCAATCTGAAATGCTGTTCTTCTAGTCTGTGTTGGTTTCACCATGGTGGTGGAGTAGGCCAAGCTCAGACCGGTTGATGTGGGGACGGGATGGGGAATTAAAGTGCAGTCCAAGGCTCTGGATGGCTATTACATGTAGGGTGCAGGTGCCCTGCAGAACAGTTAGCTAGTCTGCACTTGGTTTTACCAATGCAGAGGACACATTATGAGCACTGAATTCAACTGGCGAGGGTTGAAGTCAGTGAATGTGAATACCTGCCTCACCTTCCAGGTCTGTTTATCTATTGTGATGGTGGTAAAAAAAAGGAGATGCAGGGACCAGTATTGTACCTAGTAGGGCAAAGTACAAAGAGTCGGGGAAGGATTGGTGGGATGGAATGAGCAGACCAGGCAGTCAGAGAGAGGGAGTGATTCCTGTGTTGAAACTAGAAAGGAGAGAAGAGGAAGATGTGGCTGGTGGTAGTACTCTGTTGGAACAGGCAGAAGCAGAATCAGATATAGTATCACCGGCCTATGTCGTGAAAAATGTGAACCGTGTGGCAGCAGTACAATGAAATACATGATAAATAAATAGAGTAAAAAATCTGAGTTACCCTAAGTGTATATGTCTATTAAATAGTTAAGTTAAACTAAGTGGTGCAAAATAACAAAAATAAAAAGTAGTGAGGTAGTGTTCGATGTCCATTTTAGGAATCAGATGGCAGAGGGGAAGAAGCTGTTCCTGAATCACTGAGTGTGTGCCTTCAGGCTTCTGTACCTCCTGTCTGTTGGTAAAAATGTGAAGAGGGCATGTCCTGAGTGGTAAGGATCCTTATTGGACACTGCTCTCCTAAGGCACCCCTCCTTGAAGATGTCTTGGATACAATGGAAATTAGTACCAAAGGAAGAGATGACAAATCTTCTGCAACTTATTTCAATCCTGTGTAGTAGCCCCTCCCCCCATACCAGACAGTGACAGACCCAGTCAGAATGCTCTCCACGATACATTTGTAGATGTTTTTGAGTATTTTAGTTGACAAACGGAATCTCCTCAAACTCCTAATGAAATATAGCTGCTGTCTTGCCTTCTTTTTAGCTGCATCAAAATGCTGCATCGAGGTTAGGTCTTCAGAGATCCTGACCCCCAGAAACTTGTAATTACTTACTTTCTCCACTTCTGATCCCTCTATGAGGATTGGTTTGTGTTCCCTCAACTCACCTGTTGAATTCTGTTCATTTGGAGTATTTCGTATGCACGTGCACTGTCCCTGTTATGCGCGTGCATGTGGAGGCTGGAAGGAGGAATTGTGGGATGTAAAGGTGGTGGTCCTCAGGTATTGAACAGAGACGTTGAAAGTAAAGAGATGTTAAAAGAAAAACATGTCCCTGTTGTTAGTGCATTAACATTACCCTTTCTGAAGTCCACAATCAGCCCTTTGGTCTTGCTGACATTGAGTGCAAGACTGTTGCTGCGACACCATTCAACTGACTGGTATATCTTGCTCCTGTAAGCTCGTTCATCACCATCTGAAATTCTGCCAACAATGGTTGTATCATCAGTAAGTTTATAGATGGCACTTGAGCTATGCTTAGCCACACAGTCATTGGTATAGGGAGAGTAGAGCAGTGGGCTAAGCACACATCGCCTTTGACATCACATCTCCTGTAGACCTATTGTGGCGATAGGCAAATTGCATTGGGTCCAGGTCCTTCCTAATACAGGTGTTGATCCTAGCCATGACCAACCTCTCGAAGTATTTCATCACCTTATATATGAGAGTTACTGGACGATAGTCATTGAGGCAGCTCATGCTGCTCTTCTTGGGCACTGGTATAGTTGTTGCCTTTTTGAAACAGGTGGGAACTTCTATAGCACTGAGAGATTGGAAATGTCTTTGAATACTCCAGCCAGATGGTGGCACGGGTTTTCAGAGCCTTACCAGGTACTCCATCGGGCCCTGCTGCAGTGTGAAGGTATTTGACCCACAAAAGATATTGGTCTGAAAATGGAGAGAGACTGTCAAGTATTAGTCTCAAATGGGACTGCCCACAGTCATTGATCACCATCTTTCAAATCATGAATTGTGGCATCCGAGCTGAGGTGTTAACTATTAGGTGCATACTTGTGTCAAACCAGGCCCTTTTCTCAAACTTTTCCTTCACATTTTTGCACCTCATGCCCAGCAAGCTTTCTACAGGACAAACAAGGAACTTTTCTATTGATGTTGCCTCCATTCTAAAACCAAAGTTATTCCAACCTGCAGAATGCAGATATTTGCAAATATGCATATTTCCAAGCCAGGCTCTGGAACATTGTTGGTACATTCACCGAATGGATCTTGCACTAACCAATGGTTCTCTACCAAACTACACATCCTTTGTTAATTTGGTGATCAACAATAAGAATCCACTAGGAGATCCTGGATAATATGGACAACCATCTATGTGCCTAGAACAACATTTCACTGAAGACATACATCACTGAGAAGATCTACCATTGCCAAGGTATATGTATAGCTATGAAAGGAGGAAAAAGTGTTTGAATAGACCAGTACCATACAGGCTCTTCAGCCCAAGATGTTGTGCTTTACGTATAACCTACTTTAAAATAAATCTAATGATTCCCTTCCACACAGCCCTCTATTTTTTTTTTCATCCATGTGTCTGTCTTCAAGTCTCTTAAATGTTCCGAATGTATCTGCCTCTACCCAACCTTGAAAGCGCATTTCACACACCTACCACCTCCGCATTCTTCTGAATAAGCTGCAGGTCATCCAGTTCCATCTCCAGTTCCCTGTCATGGATTGTAAGATGCTGCACCCAGATGCACTTCTTTCAGATATAGCCATCAGGGTGACTGAAAGTTCCCTATTTCTCCCTCATCTTGCATGAGGAGCATGCCACTGACCTGTGATCTATTCTCACTACTGTAGCTAGACACTAGTAGACAAAGAAAGAAGAACTTCACAGAAACCACAACCTAGCCTCTGCCTCTCCTTATCAAAGACTCTTGAACCAAGCCTCTGTTTCCCACTCTAGCTCTAGCCCACTCCAACAATGGCTACTCCCACAATGCCCATTCCCCTTAAGCTTAACTTAGTTTTATTGGCTCTGCTTGTTTTTTTTTAATCTAGCGCTCAAACTCCACAAACAACGGTCTCCATGACCTCAATCTCTGTGGAAGGCCACAACAGTCCCTCCTTGCTTTTTAAATCTGATGCTTAAACTCTACAAGCAACTTTCTCTGCAGGTTGAAAGTCTCAATCAAGCCTTAAATCAGGCACGAGGTAGAGTAGGAAACAGTAATCCTTATTCTCATGTACACTTCATAGACATAGACTTCATCACTGTTCACTGTGGCGAGGGAGATTTCAGACTGGTGTTCAGAATCTTGAATCCATGGAGTGGGAGCACACAGAAGCTTTGCATAAGCTGAAGAAGGAGCCAGCTATCTCACAAAACTGAAGCAGCTATCCTCAATCCCAAGACATTGTCTAAAGAAACTGACCCACTGTAGGTATTACGAAGGCTGTCTGTGCAAACTCCTCCAAACCTGTAGGAAGGAACATAAGTATCCTCCTTCAGGACAATAGTCTCAGAGCAGAGGTGTTGATTACCATTGGAGGATTCTGTGACGTGCCGTAAATTCCTCATGCCCAACACCAGATTCCAGAAACATAAGTCCATCTGAGTGCACAGAGGAAAGGGTAGAAGGAGGTTCTCTGCACTACTTGAAATAATGTAACATCCCCACTTCCCCGCTAGCTTTTTTGGAATCTTCGACCATTCCGCATTGACTAGGAGCTTTTTGGATGGCATTTGAAATTGTGTTCACTTGTCAGAGGCACACAGTTTACGCAGCAGGTGGAGCACACAATCCCATAATCTTCCCTACCAACTGGCCCATCGAGTGCCAATCGTTTATGTCAATTGTGTTTCAAACTAACTGCCTGTGATTCTTAGCAATGTCATTGGTCATGAACTTTACAAGATAATTTTGTTTTCTTTGAGGCACTTAGCATCAAACACCCTCCTTCTCGGTGAGAGAGATGAGCATCCAAAGAAAATTAAGTGTGTAAAAATGCTGTAGGGTGCTTTGCTTATGGAAGGATTTACAACTGTACTTTTTTTACATACATGGAAAGTAACTGCTAGACAGTGCAAGCTACATTTTAATCCCTAAAATAAACATGATCTGTGTTGTGATTTGTTAAAAGTAAGTCCTTTGCACTGTGTGCGAGTTCTGTGTCCTCCACTATCTTGCTCTGCTCTATACTGTTCCAGATGTTCAAACCAATTGACCGTAAAATCTCTTTGGTAACTAGCTCAGAGCCACGTCCTATTAAAACATTGTTCATTATCAGCTTCCTCCTCTTTAGTAAAAAGGAAAACTTCTGGAACCAATTAGAAATTTCTGCTTTTAACTTAATAAACTGATGAGATTTACACATGAGTTGAATTTTGGTTGCAAAGGCAAGTTCTTTATTTAATATGGTAGATTTGCCACCAATGTGCAGTTAGTTGCTGCTTATTAAAAGATTAATGCTCATTCTTAAATCTTACTCCTTTCCTTGTCTTTACAATAAATAAAGTGGCAGTGTTTCAGAACTGTTTTCTTTTATTATACACCCAGTTAAAGAATATTGGACATCATTCGAACAAATTTCAGTTGATATTTAGTTTTAAACCTTTCCCAGATCATGCAAGTGGTAAAATCATTTCTTAAATTATTATTATATAATCAGTTTTTATTCTCTGTTTCATATTCAATAAGACAATCCCAGTTTGTTTGAAGGGAAATATGTAGTTGTAGAAGCTGCTTAGTGATAGCAACACAAATACTGTATATCTTTACATCTTATATGGTAAAGACTGAGTGGTCTTATCAATATTGTTACTTCTTTTTTGGGTAAACATTAGAAATAAATTGTCTTGCACATACATGGAAAGGCAAGTATGGCAAATGGACTTCAATCCTGAGAAGTGTGACAGACTATTTTTGGGTAGGAAGGCACAGCAAAGGAAGACAGGATAAATGATAGGCTACCAAGTATGGAAGAACAAGAAGATCCTGTAGCGTTTGTTCAGATGTTCCTGACAAATAGCAGGACATGTAGATAAGCATGTAGGACATGCATGCTGACTGGCTGCATCACTGTCTGGTATGGGAACTGTATTTCACTTAATCGCAGGACTCTGCAGAGAGTGGTGCGGACGGCCCGGTGCATCTACAGTTGTAAACTTCCCACGATTCAGGACATTTACAAAGACAGGTTGGTAAATAGGGCCCGAAGGATCTCTGAGGACCCGCGTCACCCCAATCACAATCTATTCCAGCTGCTGCTATCCGGGAAACAGCACCACAGCATAAAAGCCAGGACCAACAGGCTGTTCTATTTATTATAAATTATTATGTTACAATGATTGCACATTTAGATGGATACATAACATAAAGATTTTTACTCCACATGCGTGTGAAGGATGTAAGAAATAAAGTCAATTCAATCAAGGTAACTACGAAGATTGCTTACATTCATTACTGAAGCAAAGGATTATAGAGCAAGGATGAAGTTTGCATGAGGGTTACGGAATCATTAGTTGGCTTATTATTATCACATTTACAATGATAAACTTCTTATGATCCATCCATACAGCTCATTTCAAAGCATAAGTACTTTGAGACACTACACGGGAAGAACAATAACAGAATGCAGAATATAATGTTACATTTACAGTTGGAAAGTGCTTTGCAGGCAGACAATAAGGTGAAAAGACCACAATGAAGTCAATGTAAGATCAATGGTTCATCTCTATTGTGCAAGAGGTCCATTCCAGAATATTATAACAATGGATTAGAAGCTGTTCTCCAGCCTGGTGGTGAATGTTTTCAAGCTTTTACATAATTTGCCCAATGGAAGGGGGAGAGAAGTTTTTGATTATGTTAACTGCTTTCCGAAGACAGCTGGAAGTGTAGACATGGAGGGCAAGGTGGTTTTTGTGATACACTAAGCTCAAAACCTACTGCATTTTTTTCCCGATCTTGGGCAGAGCATATGCCATACTAAGCATTTAAGAGTGCTGACAATTGCCACTGTTGGTGGAATCAAAGGCATTGATGAATCGGCACATAGGAGGAAGATTAAAATGCTATTTGAATGGTACAACAGTCTCTCACTCAAGGTCAGCGTAACCAAATAGCTGATTATTGACTAGGGGAGGAAGAAGCCATAGGTCCATGAACCAGTCCTCATTAGGAGATTGGAGTTGAAGAGCGTCAATAACTTCAAACTCCTTGGTGTTAACATATTCAGAGGATCTGTCCTGGGACCAGCATTCAAATGTCATCACAAAGAAAGCATGACAGTACCTCTAATTTCTTGGAGGTTTGGAGAGACTTGGTAAGTCATCTAAATTTCCGGGAAACTTCTGCAGATGAACAGTGGATGGTATCCTGACTCAATGCATCATCGTCTAGTATTGAAATACCAATGCACAAGAATGGAATTCTTTTGAAAGTGGCAGATACAGCCCAGTCCATCACAGGCAAAGCCCTCCCCACCACTGAGCATGTTTTCAAGGAAACCACAAGAAAGCAGCATCCATCTTCGAGGAACATCCCCACTCCAGCCACCATCCAGGTCATGCTCTCTTCTCTCTATGACCATCAGGCAGCAGGTACAAGACCCCTGGGTCCCACACCACCAGGTTCAGAAACATTTACTACGCTACAGGCATCAGGTTCCTCACTAACCTCAACACTGAAATGATTCGACAACCTGTACAATCACTTCTAAGGACGCCGCAGCTCACGTTTTCAGTATTATTTATTTATCTTTTATTCACACAATTTGTCTTCTTTTGCATTTTGGCTGTTTGTCAGTCTTTGTTTATGCAAGGATTTTTAATTAATTCAATTAATTAATTTCCTATAAATGCCAGCAGGGAAATGAATCTCATGGTGAGATATACATACTTCGATAATAAATTTACTTTGAACTTTGAACTTTAGAGCTGTGATACATCAGGACAGGATGTTTTCTATGGTTTATCTTTAAAAATTGGTCAGGGTCCATGGGTCATGCTGAATCTCCTTAACCTTCTGAAGGAATAGTTGTACTGGTGTGCTTTATTTCCCATTGTGACAATGTAATTGGACTAGGACGCGCTATTGATTTTTATACATAGAAACTTAAAGCTCTCAACAATCTACATCTCAGCACCATATATATGTATACAGGGGCATATGCTTTTCCCCATTTCTTGAAATCAAGTACCAGCTCTTTTTTTTTGCCGACATTGAGGTTAAAGTTGTTGTCTTGGCACCATATTACCAGGTTCTCTACCTTTTTCCTGTACTCCAACTCATCGTTGATTATAATCTGGCTCACTTCAGTGGTGCCTCTGTGAACTTATAGATGGCAGTAGAACAAAATTTGGCTACATCATCAAGAGCATATAAGGAATAAATTAAGGGGCTAAGGAAGCAATCTGTGGGATTGGTGTTGGGAACCAGAATCAACGTTGAGGATAATCATAGCGGAGGTATTGCTACATCTCCTTTACTGTATCCAATTGCAGAGTTTCCGATAACTTTGGAGATGAGTTAGTTTGGAATTAGAGTATTCAAGACAGAACAGTAGTCAATAAATGGGAATCCAACATGAATGTTTTTGTTATCCACATGTTCCAGATATGAATGTAGTACCAGAGAGAGCTGATGTCTAATGTGAATCTATTTCAGTAGAAGGGAAATTGCAGTGGGATGAGTTTGTCTTGGAGGCTGGAGGACTTCGTGATGGCTGGTAAACTGGCTGGTAAAGGTTAAGCCCTGTTATCTTGTTTTTCTTATTTACCGGGATGATAATGGGCTTCTTGCAGCAGATCAAAGCCTTCGGTTGGAGTACAGAGAGGCTAAAAATGCCTGCAAATATTTCCTCCAGCTGATCCATGCAGGATCTGAAGATCAGAGCCGGGGGGGCGGGGGGCAGCATCTAGGCCAGGTGCTCATCACAGTTTCACTCTCAGAAAGCCTGGTCTGATACCTGCAATGGTAATGGTGGTGTATTAGTAACTGCCAGGGCAGGTGGTTTCATTTCATTGCCTTCCATTTCAAAATGTGCATAGCATGTTATTAAGGTCTATTGGGGATGGATGTTTGTTGCAAGCGATGCTGCCCACCCAACTTCATTTTATAGCATGCATGCTTTGTCGGAGCATTGAGATTAGCCACAGCGTCCTTGAATACGGATCAGGCTATCAACTCAGGCACGCAAAAATTCAGCGCAACACACACAAAATGCTGAGGAACTGTGCAGGTCAGGCAGCATCTATGGAAATGAATAAACAGTTGACCTTTCAGTCCGAGACCCTTCTTCAGGACTGGAAAGGAAGGGAGAAGACCACCAGAATAAAAAGCTGGTGGGAGGGGAAGTACAATTAGCTAGAAGGTGATAGGTGAAGCCAGGTGGGTGGGAAAGATAAAAGACTAGAGATGAAGGAATATGATAGGACGGGGGAGTGGACCATGAGAGAACAGGGAAAAGAAGGGGCCCTTGGGGAGATGGTAAACAGGTGAGGAGAAGAGGCAGGAGGGAAAGGGAGATTGTTGTTCATGCCATCAGGTTGGAGGCTACCTAGACACAATGTGGAGTGTTGCTCCTCCACCCTGAGAGTGGCCTCATTATGGAAAAAAAAGAAGCTATTTAGCAACATGTCAGAACAGAAAGGGGACAGGAATTAAAACAGTAGATTGCAGAAATTCATCTCTTTCCTCAGCCTAGCACTGTATGACTGTCTGTACTTGGTCCTCATGTTTTAGTTTCTGTTTGTATGCAGGGAGCAGGAGCACAGCCTGATGGTCTGCCTTACTAGCATCTGATTAGACAATAGCAAAAGTAGTGTGCATAATTCTGGTCACTATATTGCTGCAGAGAAGATGTACAAGGATGTTACTTGCACAGAAAATGTGTATTTCTGAGGAGAGGCAGAGAAGCTTTCTCATTGCTCTCCAGTCATCTACTGCTTGATCAGCATCATCATCATGACCCAGCTCCCTCAAGCACCCACCACCTCCCTAGATATAAGACATAATATACTTCAGATGCTGGGATCTGGTTAAACAAACAGAGAAACTTTGCAGGTCATGTAGAGGAAAATGGGCTGTCAATATTTCAGGTTCACCCTTTATCTGGACTGAAAAACATGATTGTTCCCTTAAGTGTAAAACCCCCTTTTACTGGGCGTCTCTGGAAATGTGGCTTGTTAGCCTCTTGCTAGCAGCCACTGGACTCCGTGGCAAGAAACCCCCCCTTTTTAGGCTTCATACACCTCAGGTGTATGCGCTTCTGGTCCGGCCAAATCTGTGACGTTGGGATGTCTCACTCTTCACCCCCCCACCCCAAAACTTGGTTTGTGTGAATGGTGAATGATTTACTGTCCCTGGCAATCACCTATCAGCACAAAATAACAGATTGTGTACTGAATACAGTTATAACGGAAGTATATTAATGAACAGTAACTTAACCAAAGAGTTAGTAAAGTAAAGAAAAAAAAGGGCCCATTAAAATGAAACAGACAAATGTGCACACATTGGAGCTCAAATCTTCCAAAAGCCATATTCACTGATCCTCGATAGACCTCCATGCCTTGGGCACCATCGTATTGTGCATTTGCATCATGATTCCTATGCCAGTTCTCTCCAGCGTCTTCCCTCCTCATCTCTCACTGAACAAAAATCTCGACCTACACCAGTGTCAGTCACGAAACCCGCTCCTCCAGCCTTCTCTAGAATTTTCTCCCAGTTCCGCTCTCCTGATTGGATAACACACATTCCTAAGCATCTCTTTTCTTTAATGGTAACCCAAACACTACCAGCAAACACAGAACGCCCATTACATGAAATACTCTACAGCATCAGCAGTAAACCATTTACCAGGGCATTATAAGTGATAGATAAACTTCAGAATCTCTGAGAAGTGATGATTTTCTTATTTTGTTTCCTCATTGCTCTGTAACAACTGCAAATTCTGATGGTACAATAATGACCATAGAAGGTGGATATCTGAAAAGTAATGGACACGTAGCCTGCCTACAGAAATGACTTTGTCACTGCCTGCACCCAGTAAATACAATCCTTACACACGCACATTTACACACACACACACACACTCCCTCGTCAGTCTGCTGTCGTTGTGCTGGGTGCACACACTTCACTGTCTTCCACGGTGTATTTGCATTGTGGAGCCTAAATGAGCTGGTGTGCGCAGGTTGGCTTTATGGTGCCTTTCCCACCGTACACAGTGGAATATTCCATTTCGTTAGTAATGGAGATGAGTCAATGTGTATATGGTGTTTGTATACTGTATTCAAGGTCGATGCATCTGTTTTTATTGTAATATGATTGTAACTATATTGTGGGGTGCATCATACAGTCGGCCCTCCTTACCTCCTTTCACATGTGTGAATTCAACCAGCCGCAAATCGAGAAAACTCGGAAGTGCTCTTCCAGCACTTGTTGTTCAAGCATTGTTCGCCTCATGTCTTGTTCATTCTCTACTTTGTTCCTGTGAAAAAATGGCTCCTAAAAAGCAATTCCTCAAAGGATAAGAGGGAGCATAAAGTGCTATCTCCCGCCAAGAAAGTAGAACAAGTCAAGCATATCCCTGTCGATAGCCAAATTATACGTGAAAAAGCTTTTAGTGTCTATGAGCACTACTGTGACAGGGTTGATGAGAGCGAGAGAGAAGTTCTTTTTTCTTGACAATATTCCCTAAGCATTACAGTATCATAACTGTTTACTTAACATTTACATTGTATTAGATTACATTATCAGTAATCTAAAGATGATTTAAAATATACGGGAGGATGTGCGTAGGTTATATGCAAATATTATGCCATTTTATATAAGGGACTTGAGCATCCACGTTTTTTGGTATCCATAGGAGGTCCTGGAACCAATCCCTCGCTGATAAGGAGGGCCAACTGTATTCTAGTTCGTGTGTCATCTTAAGTTAACTTTGTTGGCAATTAAAGATCCTATGTCCTGGTGCCAAATATGTCCTGGACGGAGAGATCAGAACTGTCAAGAATTTCCACTGACCAAGTATGAGTGTGGAACTATTACTGTGTTTTCTGCAAGATACCTTCTTGTAAATATTGGCAGTTTTTACTATTTTCACTGATTTTTTTTTAAAGTTTGGCTTTTGCCACACCTAATAAACACCCTTGCACTAAAGGGCTAAACGACTCCAGCTTTGTTTTTTTTTGTCATAACCCACATACCTAACACTAATATCTATGCCTGTTGTTGTCGGTGACCAGAACTCTCATTCTGTTGCATTTATAATACAAAATGATAGTCAAGCAGTGGGCAGTGAACATATTGCTGGCAAGGAGGAAGTTCTCTGGGCAGGTTGCAGGCAATATACAATCCCCTTGTATTTATTATGCAGACACAAGAATGTTTGAGTCAGATTGCAGAAATAATAAATGTGCCTAGTTCAATTGTCATTCATCCAACATAAACTCTGTTGCATTGACTGAAGAGTTTAAAAAGGATAGAGAAAAATAATATTGAACAGAACATGGCAAAAGTGCCTCATGATATTTAAACTTTGGATTTTATCAAGTAGCCAAGCAACATTTAACCTTTAAAGAGGATTGATATATGTTTGTAAATTATAGCATTAAACACATTAATACTAGTCTGGTTGCTATTTTGACATGAAACTAAAGATCAACAATTCTCAGAGGGCAGATAAGATCCATCTGAAGTTTTATAAGAAAATATATGAGAGGAAATTCTGGTAATATAGCACAAAATTTCCAGAAATCACTGAATACTGGACAGGTGCTTTGGGACTGTATAAAGGCAGATGATACTCCTATTTTTAAAATAGATTGTAAAAGTGACCCAGGAACTTATAGACCATTAAGTTTAATGTCAATTGTGGACATCATTTCTAAGAAGGAATGTCAGAGGTGGAAATTAAATTCTTGAAGTCAGCCAGTATGTCTTATTGGTTTAACTTAATAGTTTTCTTTTAAGAAAATGACAGAAACTTGATGAGGATTAGGGAGCAGATATTATCTGTTTGGATTTAAGCTAGATCAGAATCAGAATCAAGTTCATTATCACTGGCATATATGTCATGAAATTTGTTGTTTTGTGGCAGCAGTACATTGCAATGCATAGGAATAAAACTATGAATTAAAGTAAGAAGTGTATATAAAATTAAATAAGTAGTGCAAGGTGAGAAGGAAAAAAAGTGTTCATGGGTTCGGTTCTATTCGGAAATCTGATGGCAGAATGGAAAAGCTGTTCCTGAAACATTGAGTATGTATCTTCAGGCTTTTGTACCTCCTCCTTGATAGTAATGTGAAGATGGCACGTCCTGCATGCTGGGGATCCTTAATAATGGATTCTGACCCTTTGAGGTATCACCTTTTGAAGATGAGCTGGATGCTGTGGAGACTAGTGCCCATGATGGAGCTGGCTGGGTTTATAACTTTCTGCAGCTTTTTTCCAATCCTGTGCAGTGGCCCCTGCATAACAAACAGTGATGCGACCATATAGAAAGCTCTGCATGGTGCATTTGTAGAAACTTGAGAGTGCCTTTGGTGACAAACCAATTCTCCTCAAACTCCAAATAAAATA
This sequence comes from Hypanus sabinus, assembly GCF_030144855.1. Classification (NCBI taxonomy): domain Eukaryota; kingdom Metazoa; phylum Chordata; class Chondrichthyes; order Myliobatiformes; family Dasyatidae; genus Hypanus; species Hypanus sabinus. The sequence continues at coordinate 96,635,629 of NC_082711.1, read as the reverse complement.
TAGCTGCTGTCGTTACTTCTTTGTAATTGCATCAGTGTTGGGCCCAGGAGAGATCTTTAGAGATGCTGACAACCAGGAATTAGAAACTCTTTACTTTTTCCACTTCTGATCCCTCAGTTAGGACTTGATTGTGTTCCCTTGACTTCCCCCTCCTGAAGTTCACCATCAATTCCTTGGTCTTACTGACATTGAGTGCACGTTTATTGCTGTGACACCACTCAACCAATTGATCTATCTCGCTCCTGTATGCCTTCTCGTTACCATCTGAAATTCTGCCAACAATAATTGTGTCATCGGCAAATTTATGGATTGCCTTTGACCTATGCCTAACCACACATTCCTGAGTGTACAGAGAGTAGAGCAGTGGGTGAAACAGGCATCCTTGAGGTGTGCCAATGTCAGTTGTCAGCAAGGGGGAAATCTTATTTCTGATCCACAGTGAGTGGTCTCCTGGTGGGGAATTCAAGGATCTAGTTGCAGAGAGAGGTACAGAGATCCATGTTTTGGAACTTGTGGATTAGAACTGAGGGCATGATTGTGTTGAGTGCTGAGCTGTAGTCAATACCTGATCTAGGTATTGCTATTGTGCAGATGATCCAAGGTCGAGTGGAGAGCCACTGCGATTGCATTCACTGTGGAACTATTATGGTGATAGGCAAATTGTTTAGCAGGAGTTGACTCTAGCCATGACCAACCTCTGAAATCACTTCATCACAGTAGATGTGAGTACAACTTGGCAATCATCGTTGAGGTAGTTCACCCTGTTCTTCTGAGGAACTGGTATGATTGGCAGCCTTTTCAAGCAGCTGTGAATCTCCAAATACAACAGCAAAAGGTTGAAGATGTTGCTGAGCACTTTCGTCAGTTGCAGGCTGTTGCTATCAGGGCCTAGTGCCTAATGAGTGTTCACACCCTTGAAAGATGTTCTGACGTTGGCCTTTGAGACAGAGATCACAGGGTCACCAGATGCTGCATAAAAGGCACCGAGCTTATCTGGGAGTGAAGCATCAGAATCGGAATCAGGTTTAATATCAACTGCATATGTCATGAAATTTGTTACCTTAGTGGCAGCACTACATGATAGATAGCAAAAGAAAAAATAAGTAACTACAAGAAATGTATATATGTATATTATGTAGTTAAATTAAGAACAGCAGTGTAAAAACAGAAATAATTTTAAACAGTGACGTAGTGTCATGGGTGCAATGTCTGTTTAGAAATCAGATATCAGAGGGGAAGAGGGGAGCATAGCCATTCATGATGTTAGATTTTGCTTTGTAGGATGTAATGGTCTGCAAACTCTGCCAGAGCAGATGTGCACCCGATTCTGTCTCTAATCTCAATCGAAATTGTTTTCTCATCCTTAGGATAGCCTTCCATAGATTATACGTAGATATCCTGAGGATAGTCAGAGGGTTTTTCCCAGGGCTGAAATGGCTAGCACAAGAGGGCACAAGTGCTTGGAAGTAGGTACAGAGGAAATATCAGGGGTAGATTTTTTTACTCAGAGAGGGTGAGTGCGTGAAATGGGCTGCTGGCGACAGTGGTGGAGGTAGATACAATAGGGTCTTTTAGGAGACTCCTGGACAGGTACATGGAGCTTAGCAAAATAGAAGTCTAGGTAATTTCCTAGGTAATTTCTAGGTAATTTCTAAGGTAAGGACGTGTTCAGCTTTGTGGGCTTAAGAGCCTGTATTGTGCTGTAGGTTTTCTTTGTTTTCTATCTTGTATAGTTCTGGATCACCAGTCTTGCAGGCCACAGATATAGTCCTCAGCTGACTATGAATCTTCTGGTTCATCTACAGCTTTTGCTTTGGGTATGTCTGGTGTGATTTTGAAGGCACACACTCATCTACACAGGTCTTGATGAAGTCGCTGCCAGCTGTGTTCATTCAAACTCAAAGATGATTCAATGAATATTGTCCAATCCACTGTCTCAAAATTATTCTCCACCTCACTTGACCATACCTTGTTGGTTCTCACCACTGGTGCTGCTGTCTTTAGTCTCTACCTATATTCTGGGAGTAGAAGCTCAGCCAGGAGATTGCACTTTCCAAGGTGTGGGTGTGGGATGGCACAATTAGTGTTCTTCAAGTATGTTAGCTCCTCTTGTTCCACAAGTGGTATGTTAGAGATAGTTGTTCAGAGACTTCTTCAAACTGGCCTGCTTGAAATCTCCCACAATGATTTTGAAGGCATCAGGGTGTGTAGCTTTGTGTCATCTGAATATGTTGCACAGTTCCTTCAATGCCTACCTGACATAGGCCGTGAGTGAAATGTACACCACTACCAGGATGGTGGTGGAAAACTCCCTCTGCAAATAAAATGGTTGACATTTGACCACTAGATGTTCCAGGTTAGGTGGGCAGGACTGAGAGAGAAACCCCACATTTGTGCACCATGATGAGTTAATCAGAAAGCATACTGCATCCTCTTTACCTTTAATAGACTGAGCTGTCCTGTCTTTACGGAGAATGGTGAAGCCTTTGAGCTGCAGCACTATGTCTGAAATGGTGGTTGATAGCCACGTTTCCATGAAGCAAAGTACTCAGCAGTTCCTGATGTCCCTCTGATACAGCAATCTTGCTCTGAGGTCTTCAGTTTTATTTTCCAGTGAATATATATTCACCAGCAGGTTAGTCGAGAGTGGAATTCTAAGACTTCTGCGTTTCAATCGTACTTGTAGACTGGCACAGTGTCCCCATTTCCATTTTCTTAAAGGGAAACTGCACTTGCAATTCGAGTCTGCCATCTGACAGTCATTAGCTTTTTTAAACATCTTAAAACAATGCTGCTTACGGAGGTAACAATGCTGTGACTCTGGATTTCAGGTGTAGTAGTCCTAAACGGGAATGTTTGATGAATCCCATCAGAACTGCATGTAAAGCAGTCGCCACTTAAAGGCACCATCTTACCTCTTGAGCTGCTTTCCTGTTTCCTTGATCTAATAAAATGGGAGTACTATCCAGGAGAATGTCATTAAGTGAGCTCAAGCAGGAGTATATTTTGAGACCTCTTTATTAATCTGGAGTTTAATGCTAAATGTCTACAAGTACCAACTTTGCAAATGACACAAAAGCTAATAAACATTGTACACTGTTAAATGGAGTAAGTCACAGTGTAACCTGACTGTTATAAATATTGCTTAGCATGACGATAAATGAAATTTAGTGTACAGTACTTTATATGGGTACAAGGGGTATTATTTACAATTAGAGAAAAAATGGCATGGAAAATTCAGATCTGTAAATCTGAAGCCAATGAGTAAAACATTGTGATAAATTATTGATGAATTCAAGTCATACAGTTTAAGCTTTTTCCATTCAGTTATGTAGAAGTGCAGTTCTGTTACAATGTTTTTAATAACTGTTCCTAGATCAACTAAAAAGGTAATGATGTCATCATTTTATAATGCTGCAAACCCTGTTGGAGAGTGAGTTCCATGATTTAGGCCTAACAATATGTGTCCCAAGTCAGGATGGTGATCTCTTTTGCAGACGGAGGTGATCAAATCTTTCATTTTGAGTAGTGTTGTCCATGTGGCCTTGGCAGGTAAATAAAGTATTTTTTTGTAAAAAGGCATCCACTGCAGTTACAATAGAGTAATATTGATTAAAATAAAGGTTTCGGGTGGTGAACTGAGTCATTGAAAGGGATTGCTTTACCCTGGATAGTTTCATGGATGTTTTTAGAGTTTCACTCCTGCAAATGGTGATCTTCCCATCACACTCCTGGCCGGTGAAAAGGCTTTGGATGTTAGGATATTAGGATGTTCAGGATGAAGGGTTTCGGACCGAAACGTTGACTGCTCATTTAAACAGATGCTGCCTGACCTGCTGAGTTCATCCAGCTTGTTTGTACGTGTTGATGTGACCACAGCATCTGCAGTGTACTCTGAGAGATTGTGTTAATTGATTTTCTTCTGATTGTCTGACCCTGTTGGACATTATTCATGTGGAATGTTGCGTCCGATTCATTGATTTATTGGTGGATGGCAGAGGCAAATGGTGGGGGAGTTGCAAGGCTTTGGTCATAGCAATGACTAGGCCTCAAACCGTAGGACCATACTACAGGACACCCAACTCTCTCCTGCTCTTGTAGCCTCAGCAATTATGTAGCTAGTTAAAGGTAAGTTTCCATTCTCTGCTGACCCTGAATTTGCTGATGATTACACCACTAAGCATCCAAGAGAATGAGTCAATGAGGTCCTTCTTATAGAAGAAGCTCTAAAGCATTAATGTCTAGCTCAAGAAAGCAAGAAAACCATCACTGATTCCTGTGGAATTCCAATATACTGAGCTTTCAAATCACAATTATTTTACTAATCATTTCCCTTAGCTCTCTGTCTCTGAGCTCAGTTTAAACCAAGCTAACTTCTTTTCCTTGGATCCTGTGAGTATTTTCTTTACTGATCTACATTTCATGAACCCTTCTATCAAATCCTTTGTTTAAATCTATGTGCACCTTATCCAAACGGTTGTTATGTCAAATATTCAGTCAAGTTAATCCATGTTGACTATATTAGATCAATCTTTAACTTTCTAGGCGATGATTTGTACTGATATTCAGAACTTTTTCCAATTACTTGCCTGCCACTTATGTTAGACTGAGTGACCGATGATTCAATTGTAGCGGTGTGCTACACGCAGCGCTAAAATAATGACACGGAGTCGGTAAACTGCAATTAAAGATGATTTTATTCGAACTTCACAGCCTTGCTTTAAAGCCACGCTCATCCCGTCCTCCCCGGGCGCGGGTACTGTAAGGGACACGTAATCACAAACCCCCGCAGGCTTTTTCCCTTTGTTGCGGACCTGGCCTTTGTGCCGGCGCGCTGGCTATTTGTGAGCCGGTTCGAGTGCGCTAGGAAGTGGATCGTCACAATACCACGGTTTCAAACATCCAATCCTCCCACACTGTGCTTGTTGTCTTGGAGGATTGGAAAATGATTGTCAGAGGTTCAGTTCTTTCCTCCCTTGCTTCTCTTAACTTTCTCACATATATTTACCATACCTGGTGATTTATTCCCTCATAAAGAAGTTGAACCCCTTGATATTCCCTCTCTCCATATATAAAAATATCCTATCAAATATTTCACACTGTTCCTCTTTAATTTATGGATATGTTGATCTCTTGTGAAGGCTGATACAAATTATTAATTTACAACTGTGACTATGTCTTCTACATCCGCTGTCAGGTTCTCATTTTGGTCTCTAATCTTTCCTTTGCATCTCCTTACATGTTCAGAATCAGGGTTTATAATCACATACTTACTGTACACAAACAAGGGAAACAAAAAAAGAAAGTGCTACATGTGCCCGAACACCTCCTCACTCAGTACCATTCAGGGCCCCAAACAGTCCTTCCAGGTGAGGTGACACTTCACCTGTGAGTCTGTTGAGATAATATACTGTGCTCGGTGCTGCTGGTGTGGCCTGCTATATATAAGTGAGACCCGAAGTAGATTGGGAGACCACTTCGCTGAACATCCACCAAAACAAGCAGGATGTCCCAGTGGCCACCCATTTTAATTCAACTTCCCATTCCAATATGTCCGTCCATGGCCTCCTCCACTGTCAGGATAAGGTCACACTTAGGATGGAGGAACAACACCTGAAATTCCATTTGGGTAGCCTCCAACCTGATGGCATGAACATCAATTTCTCAAACTTCCGGTAATGCCTCTCCCCCACACTTGCCCCACTTCACCATTTCCCATCCCCTTGTCCCCCTCTCATGTATTCTCCTTGCCCACCCGTTGTCTCCCTCTGGTGCTCCTCCCCAACCCCACTCCCACCCCCACTTTTTCTTTCTTCCATGGCCTACTGTCTCTTTCACCAATCAACTTCTTAGCTTTTTGCTTCATCCCTCCCTCTTCAAGTTTCACCTGTCACCTGGTGTTTTTCTCTCTCCTCCCCACCACCTTTGAAGTCTATTTCTCAGCTTTTTTTCTCCAGTCCTGCCAAAAGGTTTCAGCCAGAAACATCGACTGTACTTTTTTCCATAGACGCTACCTTGTCTGCTGAGTTCCCCCTGCATTTTGTGTGTCATAGTTACTGGAAATGTTTTGAAATTTGTAGTTTCATGGTCATAGTTTAGTTTAAAGACAGAGAATTGCTTGCTCTAAGTTGTAAAATACTTAATAATGCAAAAAAGGGATAATATAGTTTAATGCATGGGTACATAAACCACTCAGAAATCTGATGATGGGGGGGAGAAGTGTTCCTAAATCTTTGAGTGTGGGTCTTCATGAACCTGTACTTTCTTCCCAATAGTAGTAATGAGAAGAAGTAGTGATGGTCCTTAGTGATGGATACTGCATTTATTTGAAGGTGCCCTCATTGGCAGAGAGCCTTGTCACCATGATGAGTTTAATTTTTTGCAGCCACTAGCAATCCTGTGCATTGGGCTCAAGTTGGCAACTATTCAGAATGTTCTCCACTATTTCTGCAGAAATTTGTAAGACAAGACTTTTTCGCCAAGTCTTATCAAGCTCCAGGTGAGGTAGAGCAACTGAAGTGCCTTCTTCATGATTGTGTCATTGTGTTGGGCCCAGGACAGATCCTCAGAGATTTTTTCTCTGCCTAAGAATTTGAATCTGCTCACCCTTTCTACTGCTGACTCTCAATGAGGATTGGTGTGTGTTCTTCTGACTTCCCCTTCCTTGGTATTGAGTCTGAGGTTGTTTTTTGTGACACCCCTCAACCAGCTGATCTATCTCTTTCCTGCGAACCTTCTCTTTGGCATCTGAGGTTGTGCTAATAGCAGTGATGTCTGTTTTTTATTTAGCAATACAGTGTGGTGTTGGCCCTTTGAGCCAATCTGCAACAAACCCATTTATCCCTAACCTAAGCACAGGAGAATTGACAATGAATAATTAACCTGCCCTGTAGGTCGTTGGCACCGTGGGAAGAAATTGGGAGACCTGGAGAAAACACACACATTCCAATGGGAGGACATACAGAGCCTCCTTACAGAATGGGGCCGGAGTTGAACTCCAAACTCTGGAACGTACCGAGCTGTAATAGCACTGTGATGACCAGTATGCTACCATGATGCCCAGTGGAGTTTGTGCTGTGAATTTACCAGGGATACTTGTGCCCTGCTTAGCCACACAGTCATGAGTATGGAGTGAGCTGAGCAGCGTACTAAGCATGTGTCCTTGTCTGGGACTTCTGTTAAGATGGCGGCACACTCAGGCGCAGGGGCTTACAAAAGGTGTTACTGTCGTTTATAATTGTATTTTTTACAATCGTAAGACACTGCTGGACATTAAGAACTTAAAGTACTGGTGGTCTACCCCAGCTGACAGGGAAACTGAAAGTGCTGGACTTGGTATGGATCGTGCTGCTGCCTGCAGTCAAAAAGGCTTTGGAGGAGTTGGTGTATGAAGGCAGTGTGCAGTTAACAGCGAGTGATTGTGTTAACACGTACAAACAAGCTGGATGAACCCAGCAGGTCAGTCAGCATCCATTGAAATGAGCAGTCAATGTTTCGGGCCAAGACCCTTTGTCAGGACGAAGGGTCTCGGCCTGAAACGTTGACTGCTTATTTCAACGGATGCTGCCCGACCAGCTGAGTTCATCCAGCTTGTTTGTACGTGTTGATGTGACCACAGCATCTGCAGTGCGCTCTGAGTGATCGTGTTAATTGCTTTTCTTCTGATTGCCTGACCCTGTTGGACATTATTCATGTGGAATGTTTGATTTATTGGTGGACGGCAGAGGCAAATGGTGGGAAAGTTGCGAGGCTTTGGTCGTAGCAATGACTAGGCCTTAAACCACAGTGTCACCTGTTTAGGGCTGCCCAGGAGAGAGGCAGTTATGAATCATAAGTCCATAAGAATGGGAACAGAACTAGATCACTGAGCTATTGAATCTGCTCAGCCATTCTAGTATGGCTGATTTATTATCCCTCTCAACCCCATTTTTCTGCCTTCTCCCCCAGAACTTCTGACACCCTGACTTACCAAGAAACAATCAGCCTCCACTTTAAGTATAAGACCATAAGACATAGGAGCAGAATAAGGCCAACTGGCCCATCGAGTCTCTTCTGCCATTCAATCATGGCTGATTCTTTTTTTTATTTCCTCCTCAACCCCATTGCCCGGCCTTCTCCCCGTAACCTTTGATGCCATGTCCAATCAAGAATCTATCAACCTCTATCTTAAATACATTCAACAACCTGGCCTCCACAGCTGCATGTGGCAACAAATTCCACAAATTCACCACCCTTTGGCTTAAGAAATTTCTCTGCATCTCTGTTTTGAAAGGGCACCCCACTATACTGAGGCTCTGCCTTCTTGTCCTAGACTCTCCTACCATGGGAAACATCCTTTCCACACCTACTCTGTCTAGGGCTTTCAACATTCAAAAGGTTTCAATGAGATTTCCCCCTCATCCTTCTGAATTCCAACAAGTACAGACCCATATCCTCGTATGATATCCCTTTCATTCCTGGAATCATCCTTGTAAACCTCTCCTGGACTTTCTCCAATGCCAACACATCATTTCTAAGATGAGAGGTCCAAAACTGTTCACAATACTCAAGGTGAAGCCTCACCAGTGCCTTATAAAGCCTCAACATCACATCCTTGCTCTTGTATCCAAGTCATATGCTCAGTGACTTGGCCTCCACAGCCAATCTGTGGCAATGAATTCCACAGATTCACCATCCTCAGGCAAAAGAAATTCTTTGTCATATCTGTTCTAAATGGACACCCCTCTATTCTGAGGCTGTGCCCTCTAGTTCTAGATTCACCCACTATAGGAAACATCCTCTCCAAATCCACTCTCTCTAGGCTTTTCAGTATTCGAAAGCTTTCAATGGGATCCCCCCTCACTCTTCTAAATTCCAGCGAGTACAGACCCAAAGTCTTAGAACACTGCTCATATATTAACCCTTTCATTCCCAGAATCATTCTTGTAAAACTCCTCTGAACCCTGTACAATGCCAACATACCTTTTCTTAAACATTTCACAATAACTTGTGTGAATCAAAGCAAACTGTATGAGTTTTCTATGATAAATTATAGTGAAATAAAAGATTGGCCATTATTGCAGTGCAGCTTAAGGGCCAGTGTACATCTGCTCCAATTTCCTATCTCCTTAACAAAAGTCATCAACAGTTTTTGGTAAATTACCAATGGATCACAAGATTAAGAGAATCAACACAAGATTTTACTTGACCTATTCAATCTTCCAGCCCTAGCTTCGCGCCAAAGATGCCATTTGCCAGCATTTACTTGAGTAGTTGTCCTTTAACGACTTTGTCCTGAAAAAATCATAAACTTGAATGCAGAAGGAGGAAAATAAACATCTTTAGATGCAATATATCCAGGCATTAAGCAGAGCAGTGCCTTGAGTTTGGGTAAACTTGGACAAGAGGATCATTGATATACATTATGCATCTGGCATCTTAGTTGAATGAACTCTTCCCCAGATCAGTTGCAGAGTTGTGCTGGCCACTAATTTTCTTTTAAGAGCACAGTATGTCTAACGTGGAAAGTTAGGAGGAAAACTTTGTTCTCCTTGTTCCATGTTGCGATAAGCTAAAATTCAAAGGTCTGCCTTCTTTTTTTCGGAGTCTCCAACCATGTCTCTGTACAGTTTATTTTACCACAGAAAAAAAGGAAAAACTTGAGCAGAGGAAACCAGGGAAATGTTTTCCTCTCCCCTGCTGAATTATGGTTTGGGACTTTGAAACTGGTGTAACACTAACAATTGGTGTACCCGTTTGTGACTTTAAGTCACTCCTTTGATAGTTAATGTATTTTAAAATATTTTCATAACTCTTTAATAATATTATATCAAAGGCCACCCAGTTTTTTCATCTAACCAGGAGCCAAAGTTACTCATGTGCAGCCTTAGATTCCAATTGAACGAAGGAATGAAGTTTGAAGCCATTAGTCTTACAACACAGGAATGGATCATATGCACCAATGGTGCATCTGCAGCTTTGTCATTTTGGTTGTGAAATGATGCTTCATATGTAACAAATTACATCATTAGGGACTAGAGCAACAAAGACTAGTATTTTAGAGCAGCAAAGACTGGTATTTTTGAAAAACTGTATATGAGTGTTGTATCAATACAGAGAACGGATTACAACTCTGTTGCGCATCTTCACCCATAAACAGGAGAAAATCTGCAGATGCTGGAAATCCAAGCAAAATGCTGGAGGAACTCAGCAGACCTGGAGGCATCGATGGAAATGTGTGCAATCCATGTTTCGGGCTGAGACCCTACAGCTCTGAAGGGTCTCTACCTGAAATGTTAGCGGTACTCTTTTCTACACCTGCCCATTCACCTCCTCCCTCACCTCCATTCAGGGCCCCAAACAATCATTCCAGGTGAGGCAACACTTCACACTGGTAAGAAATCATTGGGGTTATCTGTTGTATCCGATGCCCCCAGAAAGAAAGAATCTGGAAAACTGTAGAATGGGGATTGTGGCCATGAATAATTCACTGGTCCAGGTTTATTGTTGCCAGTTTTAGCAGTGAAGATGGTGCCGATAGGTGGCACGTCTTTGATGCAACTCCAGTGGGAGTCATCAAATACAGTGGATTCCTGTTAATGCAAGGTAGGGCAGTACAATATGGAGAGCAAGCTGTTGCCCATGGAACAGGTTACCTTTCTCCATGCAGCTGATGAATGCAAAGGAACGGCGCAGACTGATAGAGTTTGGCACCAGTAGCGTTGCAGCAGTTGGAAGTCAGCGTGAACTCACTGTTGGGCTGTCTCAGAGACTCCAGCTCCAGAGCTTTCCTCAGGGTTTTGCTCCTGAAGCCTTCCTCATGAGTGGGTATAGCCGTAAATCAGCGAGGTTTTAAGATCAGAGTTGCCTTCTCTTAGATGAGCTGCCGACCACGGCTGACGAGCCCCATCTGCTTGAAGTGACTGGTTTTAAAGTGCCAGTAATCAGACTTTTCCCCTTCACCAGTCAATAGAAATAGTTCTGCCAGGCTTATTAGCTAAGCCACACATGATGGTCTGGAACTGGACTTGGATTTTCAGAGGCTATTTGACATGCATGCCAATGGGAGCATTTAATAGGAAGTGGGAGCTTATCCCCAATACCTCGCCTAGCTATGACAACATTAAGGAACATAAATATTCATTAAAAAATATTAAGGAACCTTACATGGCACATTGCTTCAAATGAATGATGTGAATCCTGGCTATTTTCTCGATTAGTTTTTGTTCTTTAAGTGTTGACCCATTCACAGCAATGGGTACTTAAGTAAGCAACATTGTTTTAAGACATTTAAAACATCTATCTATCCTCCAGATTGGCAGTTGCTTCAAGTCATGAACTCAGGTCCAAACTCAGGCCTTTTCCCTTTAAGGAAAAGAAGTGAGGGGCATGTGCTGGTCTTCAGGGATGATTGAAACACAGAGTCCTTTGACTCTCACTCCCTACTATCTCGCTGGCAAAAGTATAGTCTCTTGAAAGTAGAATTGAGGACCTCAGAGCAAGATTGCAATGCCAGAGTAACATCAGGGACTGCTGCGTACTTTGCTTAATGGAAACATGGCTCACCCCCACCATTTCAGACGCAGTGCTGCAGCCCAAGGGCTTTGCCATTTTCCACAAAGACAGGACAGCTGAGTATTTTAAAGGTAGAGAGGTGGAGTATCCTTCATGATTAACTTATCAAGGTGAATGGTTTTTTTCTCCGCCCTGCACACTTGACCTGGAACATCTAGTGGTCAAGTGTTGACCATTATATCTGCCGAGAGTGTTTTCCATCATCATTCTGGTTGTGTGGTACATTTCACCCCAACCAACATCACGCAGGCACTGGAGGTGATGAGCATCCTGATACCTTGCCTATCATTTCAGGAGCTTTCAAACAGGCAGGCGTGAAGAAGTCTCTGAACATCTGCCACCAGCACGTTGCCCATGGAACCAGAGAAGCCAACACATATGAGCACTGTTATACCACCATCTAGAACACTTTCTGTGCCATCCCATGCCCACACTTTGGAATGTCCGATCACCTGGCATATAAACAGAGACTAAATACCACAGCACCAGTAGTGAGGACCAAAAAGGACTTAAGGGAGGTGGAGGAGCACTTACAGAACAGCTTAGTGTCAGTAGACTGGACAATATCCAAAGTTCATCGTCGGACTTGAATGAGTACACCAGTTGTCACTGACTGCAAGACCTGTGTGGTTGAGTGTGTGCCTTTGAGAACATACTGGGCATAGTCGAACAAAAAAGCCATGGATGAATCAGGAGATTTCTACACTTCTGAATGCTAGATCTGTGGCATGCAAAACTCGTGAAGCAGAACAATACAAGAAATCCAGATGTAACCTGCAGAAGTCTATTTTAAGAGTGAAAAACAATTTGATTGAAGGATGTATGTCAGCTCTGGCGGTGTTTGCAGGCCAGTACTTCCTACTAGACGAAACCTAGCATCAGGAATGGCTGTCATCTGTGATACTTCACTCACAGATGGGATGAACACTTTTTGGACAAACATTGAAAGGGAGACTATAACTACACCTCTGCATTACCTGTAGCATCTGGTGACCCTGTGACCTATGTCACAAAATCTTTCATGAGGGTGAAATGTTGCAAGGTGTCAGGCCTGATGGTGTACCTGGTAGAGCTCTGACAACCAACTGGTGGGAGTGTTCACAGACATCTTCGGTCTCTCACTGCTGCACTCAGAGTTTCCCGTCGGCTTCAAAAGGGTGACAATCATATCAGTGCCCAAGAAGAGCAGGGTGAACTGTTTCAATGACTGTTACCCAGTTATGAAGTGCTTTGAGGGGTTGGTCACGGTCAATCAACTCATTCCTGAGCAAAGACCTGAACCCATTGCAGTTTGACTATCTCCACAGTAGGTCTGCAGCAGATGCAACCTCATTGGCTTTCCATTTGGACTGGGATTATCTAACAGCAGCAATATCTATGTCAGGTTGCTGTTCACTGACTACAGCTCAGCGGTCAACACCATCAGTTCCTCAACACTGTTAACAAGCTCCAAAACCTAGGCCTCTGTTCCTCCCTCTCTAACTGGATCCTTGACTCCCTCACTGAGAGGCACAGTCAGCGTGGATTGGAAATAACATCTCTTCGTTGACAATGAAGGTTGGTGCAACTCAAGGATGCATGCTTAGCCTACTGCTCTACTCTCTCTATACCCATGACAGTCTGACTAGGCACAGATCTATAGCTTTGCCGATAACACAACTACTACTGTTGGCAGAGCTTCAGATAGTGGGGGGGGGGGGGAAGGGGGGAGATACAGGAGCAAGATAGATCAACTGATTGAGTGGTGTTGTAACAAGAACCTTACACACAATGTCAGTAAGACCAAGGAATTGACTGTGGACTTCAGGAAGTTGAGGGAACACTCATCAGTCCACATCGAGTGATCAGCTGTGGAAAAGATGAACAGTTTTGCATTCCTAGGTTGTCAACATCTTTGAAGATCTATCCTGGTCCCAACATATTGATGCAATTACAAAGAAGGCATGACAGTGGCTATATTTCATTCGGATTTAGAGGAGACCTTGTACATCACCAAAGAGTGTCACAAATTTCTACAGATGTACTGTGGAGAGCATTCTAACTGGTTGCATTGATGTCTGCTATGGATGGAAGGGCCACTGCACAGGATCGAGAAAAGCTGCAGAAAGTTGTCAACTCTGCCAGCTCCATCATGGGCACTAGCCTCCCCAGGACTGAAGACACCTTCAGAAGGCAATGCCTCATAAAGACGTCATCCATCATTGAGTACCCCCATCACCCAGACATGCCCTCTTCTCATTGCTGTCATCAAGGAGGAGATAAAGGAGACTGAAGATATACACTCAACTTTTCAGCAACCTAGCTTCTTCCCTTCCATCATTGGATTTCTGAGTGGACAATGAACCCATGAACACTACCTCACTTTTTTTTTGCATTATTATTTATTCATTTGAATTTTAATCTATGTTTCTGATTGGGATTTTTTAGCTTTTTATTATTATTATGTATTGTAGTGCACTGCTACCCTAAAACAACACATTTCTTGACATATGCCAGTGATATTAAACCTGATTCTGATTCTGTAGCCCAATGGAGCATTAGCCGTGACTGTTTGTTTGGAAGTGCTGTTCTTTGTAGTGCAACAGCATTGCCAAAGCACATAGTGTAACGTCACAGGGTAGCTATCATCATCCAAATGCTGTCTTCTATCAAAAGTGACTGGAAAGGAGCTAATGCTCTGTTGCAAGTTTGAAAGATTGTTCTAGGATGAACGGATAAAACTTAACGATAAGTAATGATGTGGGCCACTTGCTTAATGTCTACACCAGGGGTCAGCAACCTTTACCACTGAAAGAGCCACTTGGACCCGTTTCCCACAGAAAAGAAAACACTGGGAGCCGCAAAACCCGTTTGACATTTAAAATGAAATAACACTGCATACAACGTTTTGTTTTGCCTTTATGCTATGTATAAATAAACTATAATGTGTTGCATTTATGAAATTGATGAACTCCTGCAGAGAAAACGAAATTACATTTCTGCATGCAACAAAAACATTTTGAACTCCGAAAAAAAGACGTTGGGTTGAAGGTTACTTTTAAGTAAAATACTCAACGTCTATTTGAGTCCTTCTTGTATTTATGAAAAACGCCAAACTTAAATTTGCCGCCAGCAGCAAACCAAAAATAACGTCAGCCAGCTGTCAACCTGAAAAATAAAAGGACTATTTCACTGAACAATGAAAACATATGAATATACGTAAAATAATACGCAATTAAAATATTTATCATACTTCTTCAGGTTGACTCACACCTGACAATGCAGTCGTATTCAGTAGGGATGGATCGATGCTTAGGGGAGTGACCGGGAAGGATAATGTGTTTTTTTCCTCTCTGAACTCACAGAAGCGTTTCCCAAACGATGTTTGCATTGCGATGATTGCAGAATGTAAATACTCCGAATTTATCATGTCGTGACATTGTTTGAACTCTCTCAAATTGGGCAAGTGAGACAATGTGCCTTTCTGTAAATCTCTGGCAAGCAACGTCAACTTGCGCTCGAATGCAAAACATCCTCCAACATGTGCAGGGCTGTACGTCCTTTCCCCTGAAGAGCTGTGTTCAGCGTGTTCAGGTGCGCTGTCATGTCTACCATGA
Organism: Hypanus sabinus; assembly: GCF_030144855.1. NCBI lineage: Eukaryota > Metazoa > Chordata > Chondrichthyes > Myliobatiformes > Dasyatidae > Hypanus > Hypanus sabinus. The sequence continues at coordinate 96,620,480 of NC_082711.1, read as the reverse complement.
AGTGTAGCTTTTCCAGCCACTCTGGCTGTTCCAGCTCAGGAAAGTTGAGCCCTTTGCTGCCCAGGAAAGTTTTCACTTCTTCCAGACGCGCGACAAAGCGTTTCAGCACCTCCCCTCTGGACAGCCAGCGATAAAAACACGTTGTAGCGGTTGCTACACGCAGTCAGTAAACTGCAGTCAAAGATAGCTTTATTCGAACTAAACAGCCTTGCTTTTAAGCCTCCCTCAACCCGCCCCCCATGGGCGCGGATGCTGCAAAAGACACGTACTCACAAACCCCCGTAGGCTATCTCCCTTAGCCTGAACGCTGGCTAATTGTGAGCCGGTTCGGATGTGTCAGGAAATGCGTCGCCACAACGTCTTATTTAGATTGTACAAGATCACCATAATCTTCAAATTTAGATTTACATTTCAAAAACTAACAAACTAACATAAAATACATATTAATTAAATACTGACCATGTAGCGGTGTGCTACACGCAGCGCTAAAATTACGACACGGAGTCGGTAACTGCAGTCGAAGGAAAAAAACTTTATTCGAAATCTTCAGCCTCACTTTTAAGCCTCCCTCAACCTGCCCCCCCCCCCCCCATGGCGCAGAGGCTCCAAAGCTCTGTGCTCGCAAACCCCCGTAGGCTATCTTATTGTGAGTCGGTTCGGATGTGCCAGGAAAAGGGTCGCCACAACCAATTATTTCCCAAAGCAACAGGGAGCCGCAGCACAGACGTAAAAGAGCCACATGTGGCTCCGGAGCCGCGGGTTGCCGACCCCCGGTCTACACCATATTGCTCACAAGAGCTGAATGTGCAGATGTGATTGGCATTCATACCTGAGTTCATTGCAGGCACATTGAATGAATAGACCCTCATGCTAGGGGAGTCGCACAGAAACCTCTGTGTGCATTTTGAGATTTTTTTTAAAATCATTACTGGCATTAGTCTCATGCCATCACAGTTTCTGTAATAAGTAATCAGTAAAGATCAAGCATGATATTGAAGCAAAAGAAGAGAGCAGGGCTCCACACCATTGTTCAGTCTCCCTGCATTTATTACCACAGCCTCCACCTGCACTGTTCAAATCAACCTAGCAGCTTATGTACCTCATTCTGATTATGGGCTTTTGATTTGCTTAAAAGGAACATGATGAAGGTATATCCACCTGAACATGTATTTAGAACATGAACAGAAAGGCACAGAAACAGGCCCTTTGGCCACAAAGTTGTGCCAGACATATTAAGGTAATGGCACCGATTCCTTTCCGCCTTCAGATGATCAATATCACTCCACATGAAGTGCCCTTTAAATGCCTCTACTATGTATACCTGCAAAGCACCCCTGGCTGCGCATTACAAGCATCCACTACTCTCCATGTAAAAAAACACTTGCCTTGCACACCTCCTCTCTCACTTTAAGTGCATACCCTCTAGTATTAGATACTTTGATCCTCTGGAAAAAAGAAAACTGCTGTCTACTTATAAAATTATGAATCTCTATCAGATTTGCCCTCAATTCATGCCACTTCAGAGAAAACCACCAAATTGTGTGCAACATTTCCTTATTTCATGTGCCCTCAAATCCACGCACCAATCTGGTAAACCTCTTCTGCACTGTCTCCAAACCCTTCATATCCTTTCAAAAATTAGGTGACCAGATTTGAATGCAACACTCTAGACATGGCATAAACAGAGTTTTACAAAGCTGTAGAATAAATTGCTGACACTTGAACTCAGTGTATAACTAATGAAAGCAAGCATGCCATATGTTTCCTTTACCAACATATCAATTTATGTGGCCATTTTTAGAGAACTATGGACTTGCCCTCAATATTCCACTGTACACCAACACTGTTAAGGATTCTGCCATTAACTGTACTTTCCCTGTACACTTGATCTCCCAAAGAGCAACACCTCACACACTGATATCTTAGACTCCATCTGCCATTTTTCTGCCCATATCTGGATCTGATATGCATCTGACTGTATCACTTGGCCACCTTCTACATTATCTTCAATAACACCAATTTTGCCATCAGTAAACTTATTAATCCACCTATCCACAATCATGGAACATAATGCATAGAATAGTAGAGCACAGAAATAAGACCTTTAGCCTTTAGTGTCTGTGCCCACCATGATGTTAATTTAAAATGCACAAGACCGGTGAGTCTTATGTCAGTGGTATGCAAACTACTGGAAAGGATTCTTAAGGATAGGATCTATGAGTATTTGGATTACAGTCTACTCATGGATAGTCAACATGGCTTTGTGAAGGGAAGATCATGCCTCATGAGCCTGATTGAGTTTTTTGAAGAGGTAACAAAAGAAGTTGATGAGGGTAGGGCAGTGGATGTGGTCTACATGGACTTCAGCAAAGCATTTGACAAGGTCCCTCATGAAACGCTCATCCAGAAAGTCATGAGGCATGGGATAAGTGGTACCTTGGCTGTTTGGAACATAGAAGAATGAGATGGGACTTGATAGAGGTCTACAAGATTATGAGAGGCATAGATAGGGTGGTTAGTCAGTATCTTTTTCTCAGGGCACCAATAGCAAACACCAGAGGGCATATGTACAAAATTAAGGGAGGGAAGTTTAGGGGAGACATCAGGGGTAAGTTTTTTACACAGACTGTTGTGAGTGCCTGGAATGACTTGCCAGGGATGGTGGTGGAGGCTAAAAAATTAGGGGTATTTAAGAGCCTCTTGGACAGGCACATGGATGAAAGGAAAATGGAGGGTTATGAGGTAGTGTGGGTTTAGTACTTTTTTTTTAAGGATTATATGGGTCAGCACAACATGGAGGGCTGAAGGGCCTGTACTGTGCTGTAGTGTTCTATGGTTCTATCCCTTAATCCCTCCATATCTGTTCATGTGCCTGTCTACGTTCCTTTTAAAATTTGCTTTCTTAGCTGTTTCCAAAAGTTCTCTGGCAGTATGTTCCAAGCACACATGATTCTTTGTTTAAAACCAAAATTGCCTCATAAGTTTCCTGTAAACCTTCTCCCTATCACTTTTAATCTATGCTCTCTGGCATATCTGGCATTTCCACCCTGGGAAAAGACTTTGAGCATCTAACCGATCTATGGTTCTCATAATTTTATACACTTCTATCAGTTCACCCTCAATGCCCAGCTCTCCAAAAAACAATCCACGTTTGTCCAACTTCTTCAAAACCAATTCATTTCATCATTTTCATGTGCTTCTTTCTGACTCTTTAACTTCTACATAATGTACAGTGCCTATAAAAAGTATTCACCAACACCGCCCCCCCCCCAAAGAAATTTTCATGTTTTTGTTGCAAGGACGATGCTGAGGACAAACCCAAGTGCAGGATAGAAGGCGCGGAGGCAGAGTAATGAGGCGTTAGCACCATCGCAAACGGGGAACCGGTATCCAGGAGAGTCTTTACACAGAGACAAAGTTTATGTAGAGAATCCTGGAAATGATGCGGAGCATAGAACTGACCGTCCTGAGGAATCAGGAAACAAAGTTTACTCCCACTAGAGTCAAGCACCAAACTGGCACAGCATGGCTGTGATGTCCGAGTTTTATCCTGTGTTCGCTAATGGGAACCAGGCGTGCAGTAATTAAAAGGACTAGCAATCATAGGGAATCAGCCAACAGAAATTAAGATACAATCAATGAGATAATGGCAAGATGGGGAATTGCCAGTTGGGACCACTACAGTTTTATTGTTTTACAACATTGTAAAACAGTGGATTTAATTTGGCTTTTTTGACACTGATCAACAGAAAAGACTCTTTGTGTCAAAGTGAAAACTAATTTCTACAAATTGGTCTAAATTTATTACTAATATAAAGCACAAAATAATTGATTGCGTAAGTATTCACCCCCTTCAAGTCAGTATTTAGTAGATGCACCTTTGGCAGCAATTACAACCTTGAGTCTGGGTGGATAGGTTTCTATCAGCTTGGCACGTCTGGACACTGAAATTGTTCTCCATTCTTCTTTACAAAACTGCACAAGCTTTGTCAGATTGCATGGGGATCGTGAGTGAACAGCCCTTTTCAAGTCCAGCCACAAATTCCCAATTGGATTGAGGTCTGGACTCTGATTTGGCCACTCCATGACAGTAGCTTTGTTGTTTTTAAGCCATTCCTGTGTCTCTTTGGTTTTATGTTTGGTCATTGTCTTGCTGGAAAACAAATCTTCTCCCAAGTTGCAGTTCTCTTGCAGACTGCATCAGGTTTCCCTCCAGGATTTTCCTATATTTTTCTGCATTCATTTTACCCTCTACCTTCAGAAGCCTTCCAGGGCCTGCTGCAGAGAAGCATCCCCACAGCATGATGCAGCGACCACTTTGCTTCCCAATAGGGATGGTGTGTTTTCGATTATGTACAGTATTTGGTTTATGTCAAGCATAGCGTTTAATCTGATGGCTAAATGCTCTATTTTGGTTTCATCAGACCATAGAACCATCTTCCAGCTGACCTCAGAGTCTCCCACGTGACTTCTGGCAAGCTCTAGCTGAGATTTCATGAGAGTTTTTTTTTAAAAGTAGCTTTCTCTTTGCCACTCTCCCATAAAGCTGTGACTGGTGAATCACCTGGGCAATAGCTGTGTGAGCAGTTTCTCCCATCTCGGCCACTGCAGTTTGTAACTCCTCCAGAGCTGTCATAGGTCTCGCTCTCTAGACCCCTTCTTGCATGGTCACTCAGTTTTTGAGGGTTGCTTGCTCTAGGCAGATTTACAGCTGTGCCATATTCTTTTCATTTTTTGATGATTGACATAACTGTACTCCAAGGAAAATTCAATTACTTGGAAATTTTCTTGTATTCATCTCCTGACTTGTAATTTTCAATACTCAAATCTAGGACTGGTGCAGAATAACTTTGAGTAGAACATAAAACACAGGAAACGTGTGTGGGTCAAAATCAAAAACTAATCACTGAAGAATGAGAAGCATAAGGAAACATAATGAGCGTCACAAGCAATATACTGACAGCTTAATAATAAAAGTAGTCATTAAACAACTCTAATAAACTCAGGTGCATTGAGATCCTCGCTAGTCCAAAGGGTTCATGACACACTGATTCTCTTCCACTCACTCATCGAGCTGCAGATCATACCCTTCCTTCATTAGCTAACCAACTCAACCCTCCAGATCTTGGTTTCATCCCCCTCTCAAACCAACTGAGCTGCCAAGACAGGTGGATATTTCTTGGTTAACCAATTCCTGACCCATCGGTTATGTGTAGATTTGGTTTTCAAATGGAGTTAAAGCAAGATATGTTTTTCTCTTTTTAAAATTTTATTAACTGTATTTAGGAGTCAAACTGGACACACTAGAGTCTGTGGTAGAACAAAGAACCCTGACAATTCTGGACAATGTTACTCTCCCTCTGCTTGCCACCTTGGCTGAACAGAGAAACACTTTTAGTAATAGACTAAGACAACCGCACTGCTCCAAAGAGCTCCATATGAGGTCATTTTGACCCTCGGCCATTAGCTCTATAATAAGTTAACCTATAGCCGGTGAAGTGATTACTCCTCCTGTTAGACTGTTTGAGGTAACTTTTTTTTATTCTTTCTTACTTCTCTTCTAATATTTGTATATCTGTGCACTTGTAATGCTACTGTGACACTGTAATTTCCTTTGGGATTAACAAAGTATCTATCAATATGTTGTTGTTTAAGTAAGAGGGGTAGGCGTAATAAACTGTGGCTTCAGCCTACACCCTTTTGATCTGCTTTAAAGAGTATCTATGTTTTTGTTGTAATTTTGTCCAATGAAATCATCAATGTAAATGGTGCTTTTTGTTATCTTTGCACTGACCGAAATAAATTAATTTCATTCATTCATTCATTCATTTCATCTATCTATCTATCTATCTATCTATCTATCCTCACACTTATCGATGTTCTTGGTGTATTTTATTTTTTTTTAATAACTCCCACAACAGTTCCAATGAATTACAAAGTCCCAATTAACTTCAAAGTTATGTCTATATAGCAAGAAGAATTCATAATAAAGTCAGTTTCTGTTCAGTGAGTTTTAAACAGGATTCAGTAATTCAATCTACACTCCAGAGCTAAGCACATGCTCCAGAAAGTACTGCACTGTTGGGATGCTTTTCTTTCCTTAAACATTAAACAAAGAATCAATTTCCCTTCTGATGCACTTTGAAGCATTTCATGACAATATGTGAAGGGTTGGTGGCTATCCTGATGATCTGCAATTTCTTAATAAACTCCTTTGCTTCTCTGCACTGCTCAGATTTAAAGGATTTCTTAAACCCAAGCTAAATAACCAAGCTTATTGCAGCAATTCATTCTATGTTTCACTATCAATTTACTTTGATAACACTCCATGAAGCATCTTGTTTTATTTTGTTTAAATGTACAATGTAAATGAATACTGAAGTCTTGCTGCTGAAGTCTTGGCTAATATTTATTTGTCAGTCAACATCATTAAAGACAGCTTATCTACCCATTAGTTACTTTTATATTTCTGGAGCTTTATTGGACACAAATTGGTTGCTGACTTTGACTGCATTGACTGGATTTTAAAGTCTGGAAGTTGAATGAGTACACAAAGTGCTCTATGACTGTCTGAAGTCATGAAATATATCACCATTATATTTTTCTTTTGAAGTCATATTCGATTAATGACACACATTCATTACCCTTGTCTAGTGTTTGTAGTTTTTCTAATTTCATCCATAGAATGTATTTTGTTCGCTGAACAAAGCTTCACCTGATGCATATGGCCATTTCCCTTTTGCAAATTCTTCAGAGCCAAGTTAACAAATTTACTTTTTCAAGCCAAATTTATGCCATTAATTAACTTTGATTGGAGTTTAAATGGTGAACCAATCTGGTAAACTTTGAGCATCCACGTTGTTTTTCTAATTAATCGTTCATCTTCAATCCCTTCTTAGCTTTCAAATGTTTGAGAATTTAATGGACCAGATTCCATTGAAACCAACTGTTTCATTTAATCATCATTTTTTATAAAAATCTTTCTCGCTATAAGTTCATGTTGCTACATGGACCTCAATTCACAGCAGTCTGTTTCCCATGCCCAGCTGCCTGCCCTCAGCCCTCCCACCTAACCTTTCACAAACCTGTTCCTTTGACTGCCCACACAGTAACTCAGTTTATTGAAATCATGTGCTTTTCTAGTTTCGGTGACTAACTGAATAACCCAGTAGGGATATCTAATGCTTATGCCTCGTAATCAATCTGTAAGTAAGGATGGGAAGGTTCTGCACACTGCAAATAAAAGCTTGATAAGGATCAGATTGTCGGAAATACAGCAGCTCAGCAGCTGATACTGCTGCTTCGCAGCTCCAGACCTGGGCTCAATCCTAACCTCAAAGGCTGTCTATGCTGTGTTTGTGCATTGTCTCTGACTCTTTAGATATTCTGCAGATGCTCCATGTCCCTGTCATGGTCCAAAGGCTAGTAGGTTAACTAGCTACTATAAATTGACCCTAATGGCAGAGTAGGTTAATGTAAAAAAAAATCAGAGGAGACAGTATGCATGTACGAGGGAGAATAAGGTGTAAAGATAAATGGAAATAAGGGGAGGGGGAATGGGACAAATTAGATTGCTTCCTGTGAGAGCCTGTCTTTAAGAACTTAGTAGCTTTCAATGAAATTCTTCAAGCGCCATTCTGCTAAGTCTCTCCTCCTTTGAAAAAATAGCTACATTTGGATCCATTCTGGTAATTTTGAGAGGGAAGGAAATTTGTATGAAACAAAAAAAACAGGGAAGTGTACCATCTGCTCACTGGGTGTCAGTGTGATTCTCTGGGCAGGGCTTGCTATCAGGCATCAGAAGGGCTTGAGCTGCAATGTTCCTGGTGAATCATTTGGAAATCAACTGCCTTGTGAAGATTCACACGAGGACCTTCTCTAGATACTTTTCCTAGGTCTTTGGGATGAAGGAGAACTTATATCCACACTGGCTTTGGGGTTCTGAGATAACCAGTGAGCCCAGTGTAGGAATTACAGACCCTTCCATACATGGGGTAGGGCTAACTGATAAGATGACCAAGTGATTAGCTTTTGAGTTGTTGCACTTCTGCTGTGTATACTTCCAAGGGTGTTAGGGATACCCAGTGGAGATGTTGTATCTTTTCAAGGTGGGCTTCCTTGAGCACATCCTTGTATCTTTTCTTCTGTTCACTTGGTAATCTGCACCTAGCATAGAGATCAAAATATTGTTTCTGTATCAGGAGACCTCACTGGATGGTATCAGCTGCACAGTGGAGCCACAGAGAGTAATTAGGCCTTGATGATTGGTGATCATGACCAGGGCAAAGGAACTGCCATTGGTTTGGTTACCTTCCCAATTAGTTTGGAGGATCTTCTGGATACAGCATGAGTGGTATCCTTGGGTGCATTCTGTAGGTCAGAGAAGCACAGTGGAGAACAAGAATCACAGCTGTCCAGTAGACCATGTCTTTATCTTCAAGCATCCTTTTCCTCAGTCCACCAAAGGATGTGCTGACACATTGAAAATGGTGATGAATTTCATCATTGATGTCTGCCTTTGCTAAAAGATGATTCCTGAGAAATGGGACGTGGTCTACGTTTTATCGGAAACTTTACTGGCAAAGGGTAGGGTGGTGCAGCGTGCTCAGGTCACTAGAGGTCCTTTGTTTTGTGGATGTTGCGTGGAAAGACTATCCTCTCATTTGCTTCAAGTAACCATGAGAACACAAGCATTATCTTCATATTGTAAGTCAACTGCTTTAAATTCAGGTGAACTATTTCTAGACCAGTATGCAAAATGGTGGAGAAACTCAGTGGGTTAGGGAGCAATGGACTCTAGTAGCTATAGTTTTTCATTAGCTCTGAAGGATTCACCCACTCCCACAGAAGTGTGTTGGAACTGAGAAGCACCACTGAAGCAAGAATCATAGAGAGAAGGGCCAGGGCAAAAAGACAGTCTTGCTTGACATTGATTGGTCTTCACTAACATTGCCTCTGTTGTAAATTCATTTGTTCAGAAAGAAGCAAATTTAAAATAATGACTACTTTATGCTCCAGGAAACAGTGAGTTTAGGAAGCAGGCCAAAGTAAAGCATGAGCTGCTCATAACTAAGCTGAAGATTTGTTAGCCCTCAGCATTTGTGTGCACTTTACGACCACCATCTTCAAATCCTATTGTTCCAATTCCTTTTGAATGGCATATAACAGGATTTGGTAATGCTAATAATTGTGCATCATTATATTTCAATGAACTAAAAATACTTTTTTCATCAAAGTGCTGCCTTTTCTCTTATTCAGCACATCATTTTAACTTATGATGGAAGTACAGGAGGGATTGAATTGCAAGGAGCAATTTGAGAGATGGGCTTAAGCCAAGAAGTTTTGAAGGTGATCAGATTACTACTTGTAGGCTTCTAAGAAGAGAAGCGAATTACGCAGCTGGTGCTTGAGTGGAGAAGAATACAAAAGTAAAATGGCTATTCTTCAGTGAGCAAGTGGTAAAATTTTCTAGCAAGCTGGTGACAGAAAGTTTAAAACAGATTCAGTCTCAAAGCTAATAAAATAATTTGAGAGAACTCTTTAACAATGTCAGGATATTCCCAAGTTTTTTTTAATGTGTATTGACAATTACAGTATGGAGTAACAAGTGTGGCAGACACTTTGAGTGCACACATTCCCTAGAAACAATGAAATTGATTAACTAATCTTCTGTTGGTATTGATTTAGGAAGAGCTACTTCCTAGGCCCCCTGAAGAAAATGAGAATCACACTTTCCCCAGAATATCTGCATGTCTATGCCCCTTTCTCCGTGCAAAAGGGTCCTCTGAATTAGTGTACACAGTCCAAAGATTAGCCCACTTGCAACAAAATTTGATAAGTGTTTTCACACTGACATTTGTAATAGCCTGTATTTATACACCTTCTCCTGGAAAACCTGAAAAATGTTTTGTCCAAGCAAGGGTAACTCTTGTGAAATTCATTTGAAGCTAGTTCGCAACTTTGTCAGCTTTAGGCAGCAAATCGTGTACATTTTCACCACTTCATAAAGTTCCTGATTCTCTCTGTGCTAGGTACATTTTTAACTGACCAGTTTCCTCCCTTGCTTTGACACATTGGTGAATTGCAAATTGTTTCTGTCTCGTATGCAGTGTCATTGGATACAGAAGTAAAATGCTATTCCTTTCACTGACAGCTTTCTATGCAGTAGGTAGGAAATTCATCACATGCTATCATATCCCTTATTTAAATCCCAGAATAATGTGCTTGAACACGTCACCTATACAAAAGTTGTGGAGAAGATTTCCGAAATGATATTGGGTGGTGGGAGGTTGGTGGCTGTTCTTCTTTTCTGCTTCCTGATTCTCTGCTGCTCACACACTCACTCCATCCCCGGCCACAACTCTCACCCTACACCACATTGCAGAGTATAATAAAAATTGGAAGGCAAGACTGCTGACGTGTCTCTCAAAAATGAGTCTCTTTAGATCTCATGTTTACAAATGGAAGTGACCAGTCTATTGTACAGCTGGACAGAGTGTGACAATGCCAAGTTACAATAATTTCTAATCCATCCTCAAGATAGACATTGCTAATGTTATAACTTTCAGAAAAATAAGGGCAAAAAAATTAAGAGCAAAATCAGGAGAATGGAAAACATTACGTAGATCTTTTTTTGCCAAAAAAATGACAGAAAGAAGTGATTTTGAAATAATTATTCTGTTTCAAAATTCATTTTCATAGAATCACAGTAGAGAGAAAAAAAGCAATTTGGCTCATTTCTAAAATGTTTGCCATGAAGAAGGAGATAAAATCATAGAGGCTGAAAAAGGGGAAAATACTCATTTTACTGGCCCTGGTGGATTAATAAATCTTGGTTTGTGCTCTTTGGAATTTCATTGAACTGATTTACAGAAAAAGGCATGGAGACAGAAGTCTGAGGGGCTGAACTTTTCATATTTCAGTATCAAAAGGAAGCTACTTTGAATTTGTAAGTCAGAAATCTGCTTTTATTGATTATGTGTCTAATTTTAAAGGTTTAATAATACCACCCAGAATATTGACATTTTAAAAAGATTTGTAGACTGTTGTGTTTTATAACCAAATAGCAGTTTATAACTGTCATGTCATTTTTACAGCTGCCATTAAACATTTTGGCAATTAAATACTTCAGCATTTGTGAGTTTTCTGCCATTTAATTCCCACTCAGAAAAAGGTCCCATTCTAACTCCATGCTGATCGTTCAGAATGCCTTTGAATCTATTGCATGCAGTGTTAAATTTCTACCATATCATCTAAAAACAATACTACTGCCAAAGAGATGTTGCAGGTTGCCACATATTCCTAACCAAATGTCAATGTTGCAAGAGGCTTTTTAATTTTTTTCTACATTTTTTTTTGCTTTCCTACCCCAGTGTAAACCAGTTTTTTGATCCTTTAACGTCCTAACAGCTGTCATATAACAACTGACACAAAATGCTGGAGGAACTCAGCAAGCTAGGCAGCATCTACGGAAATGAATAAACAATCAACGTTTTCAGCCGAGACCCTCATCAGGACTGGAAAGTGAGGGGGAAGATGACAAAATAAGAAGGTAGGGGAAGGGGTGGAGGGCAAGCTAAAAGGTGATAGGTGGGTGAGGGAGAGGGGATAATGTAAGAACCTGGGAGGTGATCATGTAAGGGTGAAGGGCTGGAGAAGAAGAAATCTGATAGGAGAAGAAGGTGGAACATAGGGGAAAGGGAAGGAGGAGAGGCATCAGGGGGTGGCAATAGGAAGGTGAGGAGAAGTGGTAAGAAGCCAAAGTGGGGAAACAAAGAAGAGGGAAGGAGGAGGGAGAATATATTATTGAAGTAGGAGAAACTGATGTTCATGCCATCATGTTAAAGGCTACATAGATGGAATATTAGTTGTTGCTCCTCCAACTTGAGAGTGACAGAAGAGGACTGACATGTTGGAATAGGAATGGGGATTGGAATTGAAATGTGATATAACTGCAGGTTTTGTACTCCTTACTTTCAATCTCAGTTACTATTGACTTTATACCAGATATGCGTCATCCCCTGAGTGTCAGAGTAACTGATGAACAGCTTTGTGAAATAATCTTACACTGCTCCAAAACAGCTGGTAACTCATAAAGAAACATACAGCTGTTAACGAAAATAATCCGAATAAAATGCATGAAAAAGAACACTGTCTCTCGGCAACAGAACAATGCAAATATCTTCAATTTTAACCAAATTTGTGGAAAATTGAAAGTCAGTGGCTTCCTGAATTACAGGCAAGAAGAATTAGTTTTAATGAGAATGAAAAAGAACTTTCCACGACTTTCATGTGAGCTTTATTTACATAAAATCATTCAATTATTATGTCAAGGAATTAGACCATTTTGCTACATTGGCTGCTAGCAGAGCAGTCCCTTTAGTCCTTGATACACCATCAATAACTCACACTGAGACATAAGGCGAGATATCGGCTTTTATTGACTGGAAGAAGGAACCAGGAGTGAGTGTCCATCATACTATGACCTGGAGACTGAGGCCGAGCGTCAGGCCTCAGATCACCTTTATACAGGGGCCTGTGGGAGGAGCCACAGGAGCAGTCAGCAGGGGGCGTGTCCAGACAGGCACATAGTTCACCACAGTCCTATTTCTCTTACTCTTGGCCTGTAACCTTCTAAATTATTCTCTTACATGTCATCAAACCATCTTCCATGGGGAATCTTTTAAACTCTGATCAAATCTCTGCTCATTCTTCTTTACTGAAGAGCTGCTTCTCCAACTTAATCTTTACAGCTGTAGATCCTCATCCCCAAAATATTTAAGTAAATCTAATAAGCTTTCTCCTATTTTCAGTCAATGTTTTAATAGATGATTTGTAAATGATTGAAGCAGTACGAAGAAAAATCCCAGTGGGTGTAGGACATGGTCTCAAATTTGAAACTTCGACTCCCTTTGTGCTCTTTCAAAATTCTTTATTTGTAAATGATTTTATAAAACTTGCTGTTAACATTCATATGAACTTCTATAATGGATCCACATCTACAAACCTAACAGCCGAATAAATGAATTGTCTGCAAATTGTGGGATGATCTAGTTCAAACATTTGCTGCATGCATCTAATGAGGCAAAGTGAGCTCAGTTTTCACTTTGTTTTGCTGTGTGGCTGGCACATCCTAAAGGCAGAAGAGAGTGAAATTAGTTGGTCCCAAAGTTGTTTGACAATCTTGTCTTATCTTTATTATCCCTCTGAACCCCATTCCCCTTGCCTTCTCCCCACAACCTTTCGTGCCCTGTCAAACCTCTACTTTAAATGTACTCACTAACGTGACCTCCACAGATGTTCGTAGCAAAGAATTCCGCAGATTCACCGCCGCCCTCTCCCCCGGCTAAAGAAATACCCTCTCCTCTCAGTTCTGTTGGGGGCAGCATGGTAGAGTGGTGGTTAGCACAGTGCTTTACAGTTTCCAATGAGCTGGGTTCAAATCCTGCTGCTGCCTGTAAGGAGTTTGTATGTTCTCCGCACGACTGCTTAGGTTTCCTTCAGGTACTCCAGTTTCCTTCCACAATCCAAAGATGTACTGATTGGTAGGTTAATTGGTCATTGTAAATTGGCTGATTTTAGAATTTTCTCCCCATGTAGAAAATAGCCCGCAGCTTTATTCCTTCTACCAAAGCGCATGACCGTACACTTCCCTAAAAAATATTCCATCTCCCACTTCTTTGCCCATTCTCCTAATCTGTCCAGGTTCCTCTGCAGACTCCCTACTTCCTCAGCACTACCTGACTGTCCACTATCTTTGTATCATCTACAAACTTGGTCACAAAGGCATCAATTCAGTCATCCAAATTGTTAACATTTGACAATTTGACAATGGTCCCAATACCAACCCCTGTGTAACACCACTTGTGACCAGCAGCCAACCTGAATAGGCCCCCTTTATTCCAACTCTTTGACTTTTGCCAGTCAGCTAATCTTCCATCGATGCTAGTATCTTTCCTGTAATACTATGGGCTCTTATCTTGCCAAGCAACCTTATGTGCAACACTTTGTCAATGGCCTTCTGGTAATCCAAGAAAGCAAGTTCTACTGGTTCTCCTTTGTCTACTCTGCCTGTCATTTCCTCAAAAAAATTCCAACAGATTTGTTCGGCAAGTTTTCTCCTTCAGAAAACCATGCTGACTTTGGCCTATTTTACCATGTGTCTCCAAGTACTCAAAATCTCATTCTTAGTAATGGATTCCAACATCTCCCCAACTACTAAAGGCAAGCTAACTGGCCTATAATTTCCTTTCTTCTGCTTCTCTCTCTTCTTAAAGAATGGAATGATATTTGCAATTTTGCAGTCTTCTGCAACTATCCCAGAATCTAATGATTCTTCTATGATCAATAGTAATGCCTGTTCAATCTCACCAGGTCCCTCTTTCAGAACCCTGCAGTGTAATCCATCTGATCCAGGTGACTTGCCCACTTTCCGGCATTTCAACTTCCCAAGCACCTAGTAGCAACTACACTCACTTCTGCCCTCTGGCATGTGGCCAGTGTTTTTGACACTGGTACAAAATACTTATTAAGTTTGTTCACCATTTTTTTTTTGTCCCACAATTTCCAGTGCTCTTACCTTTTACACTTCATAAATCTGAAAAGTCTTTGATATCCTCTTTGATATTAATGGCTAGCTTACCTTTATAATTCATTTTTTTCTTCTTAAGTTTTTTAGTAGCCTTCTATGTTTTTAAAAACTTCCTAATCCTCTAACTTCCCACTAATTTTTGCTATATTTTATGTCCTCACTTTTCCTTTTATGTTGGCTTGAACTTTCTTTTCCAGACACACTTGTCTCATTCTCACCTTAGAATACTTATTTTTTGGGATGTATCTATCCTGGGTCTTCTGAACTGCCCAGGAAACTCCACCCATTGCTGTTCTACCTTCATTTCTGCTAATGTCCCCTTCAAATCAACTTTGGCCAGCTCCTCTTTCATGTCTTTCTAACTCCCATTACTCTACTGTAATACTGATATATCTGACTTTATCTTCTCTCTCTCAGACTGCAGGGAGAATTCTATCATATTATGATCTCTGCCTCCTAAGGGATACTTTATCTTAAGCTCCCTAATCGAATCTGGTTCATTGCACAACACCAAATTCAGAATTGGCTTTTCCCTAGTGAGTTCAACCACAATCTGCTCTAAAAAGCCATCTCAAGCGGCAGTTTGCAAATTGTCTCTCTTGAGATCCAACATCAACCTGGCTTTTCCAATCTTCCTGCAAATTGAATTACTACATGATTATTGTAGCATTGACCTTATTACATGCCTTTTCTATTTCCTGTTGAAATTTATATCCCACATCCTGGCTACTGTTTGGGGCCTGTGTATATCTCTCATCAGGGTCTTGCAGTTTCTTAACTCTGCTCACAAGGATTCTACATCTAGCAGCACCAAGAAAGATTTAAACACTTTTGGTGTTTTCACCATGAAGTAAGTAAACATTTGACCTGTAGACATCTATTATCTACCTGAAAAGTGTTCAGAGCACATTTGTTTCTCTGGTAGTCTGTAACTGCACTCTCCAACCAGTTGAAGTATTACAGAACCAGCATTGACAGATGATTGTAATTGCATCATGACAAGTTTAAAAAAAACAATTTGTACACCAAGGATTTTATGATGAAAACGCAAGAAGAGCAGAATGTATGACTTAAGATGATGTCAATGTTGTCTAAGTTACATGCATGAGTTCTTGTCCAGCTACCTCCGTTCTCTAACCCTGTTTCAGCTGAAGAGAATGAGTTATTATCTGACTCTGAATGATACATTATCTGAGGAAGACCGGTATGAATGGTAGCTGTGATGATTCACTGCCATCACTTTCATTCCTTCATCATAAGCACAAATGTTTAGTTTTCAGGAACTTTCCACAGGGTTTCTCTTAATTTCCCATCATAACTTTGAAAGTGAAAGCTCTGGAGAACACATTAGAAATAGCAATTTGTCCCATTTCACTGAGGTTACTGCTGAAATTTCAAGGAAAAGTAGGGTGCATTCAGAATAAATTCTATCGCCCTTTTGTGTAGCAGAGCAGGTCCCTGTAGACTATGAGTGAATTTGTACCAACCATCCATTTTTCAGCAAAGAATCAAAATGTTCAATTGAGTTCATCTATTTTCACTGGAGACAAGAAATCTGCTGTTTTATACAACCTTTGCATAGAATGAGTAACAGAAAAGTTTCATCGAGTGAACCCCCTTTCACCAGACCTATCCATTAATTCATCCACCCTCAATAGTCTTCATGTTATTCTTACTGTAAATTGCCAGAGCAATTTTTGGCTTGCAGTTTGATTCTATAATTGACTGCAATGTGGTGCCTGCCAGCAGAGCAGAAACGTTGCCAGAACCATATCTGTCCTGGGTCACCTAATCTCTTTATTTTTCCCTGTGGCATCCTGCTGACCAGAAAAGGAAGATAGGGATGGATTAATGATTTAATATTTTTAAATGATGAAGCAGTGCTGTTAAATAGAATTCTTTCTTGCAATGGACGTTAACTACTAGCCAACATTTCTATACAAAGTTTGTTGAAATTATTTTTAGCCACGCAATTATTTTATGTTAATGAATGCTGGTAACAATAACAAAGGGTAATTTTGCTTCAGAATAATCTCTGATGAGAAATAGAATGAAGAAGGAAGTATTAGTCAACTGATTTTGCTTTTTTAAAAAAAACTGTCAGAATCAGAATCAGGTTTAATATCATTGGCATATGTTGTGAAATTTACTGCCTTTGTGGCAACAGTACAATGCAATGCATAAGAATAGAGAAAAATATGTGAATTATAGTAAACGTGTGTGTGTGTGTATATATATATAAAATTAAATTAAATAAGTGTTGCAAAAATAAAACTAAAAACATAGTGAGGTAGTGTAATATATTGTGCCTGAAGTGAAAGAGTGTAATAATAAAATGGTGCCGATGTACTCCACACAAGTTAGGGTTCTGTCTATCATATATGGTGTATACTATCCAGATAATTTCTCATTTTACTCATCATTAGATGTTCGGCACTGCAATCATAAATGGATTACAAAAAGACATGGACTGGTACTAGATGCCATGCAATGGTAAACCCTTTCTCTTCAGGGAAAAATGCCAGGTATAAAGAGATACTGGGAGTGGTACATTGGAGGGCTGAACACCAACAGAAGAAACCATTTATTGCTCATTATCTAAAGACATCAATTGTGAAAACAGGTTGCAAGCTTGTATTTTTTGAGTATAGAAAATTAAAGGATAGCTTCATTGAATGGTTAAGATATTGATTTGCAGGATAAGTGGGAAGAAGTTGTTTCTTATTCTGTAGAAGAGTTCCAGGGTAATGGTTTTTCTCCAGTGGAAAGCTGCAAAATCAGCCCCTGTATTAGACTAAACTTTTAGAACATTTTTGCTGTTTTTTTTATTGCTTGCTCAACTTTGTCACTAGCCTCTGGATGCTTAATGCAAACATCCAAGCTTCTGAATAGATCTAATAATACATGGGGTATGACTCATTGTTCGAACATTCCATTCTGTTCAGAAAGGTAGAGCTATCTTCCTGCTTCCTGTTCTTGATTACTGTTGCTTTTTGGAACCACGCAATCTTCCTGTAACACACCTGATTTGCTGGGGTTGCCATGTGAACAGTTGGCGATTGTGTGCATGGGGGAATTAAAGCTCAAAGAATGTCATTTTTTTTCACTATCTCTTTACTGTTTCAATCTTTCAGCCACATAACATTTACCCTTGGGAGCCTGGAGTCAGAGGAGTTCAAAAATTAATGACATATGAATTTCCTGTTATTGATAGTTGTTGAAGCTCATGAATGCAGTCTCAAATTAGCCTTCAAAGGTTGTGAATATTCAACCAAAAAAATGTTGTTTATTCATTTAAAGAGACAGTAACATCCCTTCTGAATAAATCCAGTTTGATCAACATGTTGATAATGGTTTTTTCTGGGGGCTATACTGACTGAAAGAAATACTTCAGAAAATGGCTTGCTTATGATTAGAAAAGATTTTCAAGAGCAAAGCAGATGGTTGTTCTTTTGGGGCCACTATTTACAAATGTTGGTACATGAACCTAATTCTTTGTTGGCTTATCTGGCCTCAAGCAGAGCAGCTATACGCAGTAATTCCTTTTCCACTTATGAGGCTTCACCAGATTTAATAAAAACTACAGAGTTGAATTTTGAGTCTCCGTGAGATTCATTTGGAAGGTACAGACCTGTCCTACAACACCCTTACTTTCTCTCATTTGTTATGAGCATGAGGTACTCACAAGATAACTTCTCATTCCACTTCAGATTGGTTTTAATCCAGAATGGTTCCTCCACAATAATGACAGTAAAAAGGTTTTAGACTCCTTCATGCTGAATTTTATAACAGTCTCAGTTTGATACAGTGGTAGTTTAGAATTTCAGCTTACTTTCTATCAAAAGCAAGGAGTGCTCTCAACAGCTGCCAAAGCTTAGGGCTGCCTCAGGAGCAGCCTACACCCTCTCTTTCAACTTAAGTGATGCTGTTAAATAAGTTAAGTTGGCGGTACTTGCACACAATCTCATTGTTTATTGTCAGTATTAAAAATAGTATGATTTAAAAATATAAAAGGGAAGTATAGGGAGATCAAAAAAGGAATTCTTTTACAGAGAATTTTTAACAGATAGTTTTACATTATATTCCCAGATCAAAAATAAAAATCAGAAAAATACATTTGAATTACACCTGATCAGTTACGTTGAAGCTCTTTGCTGCATTTTAATATGCCACATAATTAAAAGTAAAACCTCTGATATGCCATGCAGATGAGATCTGCCATAACTATATGTTGCCAATTTTATCTATTGTAAATTATTATGTTTTTGTTTATATTGAAACTAGCACTTTAAAAGTATCATTTGCACCTGCTGCCAGAGGAGGTTCTGAAATACCATCAATGAACAATGGATTTTATTTACAGTATGACATTTAGAAAGGTGGTTACCATTGGAATTTAAAATGAATCCTCAACTGAAAAGCAGTTTGTAAAACATCAAAATGGGAACAAAATTAATTCTGTATACTCAGATCTAATTATCATTAAACAACACACAAAATGCTGGAAGCACACAACAGATCAGGCATCTCACAAATTTCTACTGATGTACAGTGGACAGTATTGAACTCGCTGCATCGCCGTCTGGTATGAAGGGAGGGGGGTACGGCACAGGATCAAAATGAGCTGCAGAAAGTTGTAAACTTAGCTCCATCATGGTCACTGACCTCCACAGCATCCAGGACATGTTCAAGGAGCAATGTCTCAAAAAGGCTTGTTCTCATTGCTATCATCAGGGAGGAAGTATGAAAGGCTGAAGGAATGCGCTCGATGGTTCAGGAACAACTTCTTCCCTTTGCTATCTGATTTCTGAATGGATATTGAACACGTAAACACTACCTCACTACTTTTTCATCTTTATTTTTGCACTACTTATTTAATTTAAGTATTTATACATATACTTACAGTAATTCATGTTTTTTCTCTGTGTTTTATGTATTGTAATGTACTGCTGCTGCAAAACAACAAATTTCCAGACATGTGCTGGTGATACTAAAACTGATTATGATTCTGCCTGACTCATTGAGTTCCTTCGACACTTTTAGTTGCTGCTCCAGATTCCAGCATCTGCAGTCCTTTATCATTAAAATTGACTTCCTGCCTTTTCTGAAGACAACATTTGGCCTTCAATCTGTATCTGCATGACATTTACACTTAGTTAAGTATGTACTTCTATTAGGGGATGATGAGTATAAATTGTACGGTAGAGAATAGGACGAGAGAATATATAGTGAATTATAGAATATGAAAATTTCTTTAAAAGTTGTATTTTTTCTTCCATTTTCTTAAGTTTTGTATTCCAATGTTCAAGTAATTATTCACATGTATGGTTACATTATTATAATGTCAGCTAGCTTCTACATTTTCTGTACCTCAGACTACCAAAGTCTGCTTCAGCCTTCTGAGATACCCACCTGCTTCGAGCAGACTTCAATTATATCGGTGTCTGAGAATGTAGTAGCCTGCCTCAATGACTATTGTCTCGTAGCACTTACATCCACAGTGATGAGGTTTTTGAGAGGTTGGTGATGAAACATATCAACTCCTGCCTGAGAAATGACTACCAGTCCAACAGGTCCACAACAATTGCCAAATCATTGGCTCTTCACTTAACCCTGGAACATCTGGACAGCAAAGAAGCGTACATCAAGAGGCTGTTTATCAACTACTGTTCAACATTCAATGCTATCATCCCCTCAACACTAATCAATAAGCTGCAAAACCTTGGCCTCAATACCTCCTCATGCAATTAGATCTTCAATTTCCTCACTTGTAGACTCCAGTCAGTTTGAATTGCCAACAGCATCTCTTCCATGACCTCCATCAGCACAGGTGCACCACTAAGCTGGGTTCTTAGCCACCTCCTCTACTCGCTTTACACTTATGACTGTATGGCTAAGCACAGCTCCAATGCCAGCATCAAGTTTGCTGACAATACCACTGTCATAGGCTGAATCAAAGATGGTGTCAAATCAGCACATAGGAAGGAGATTGAAAATCTGACTGAGTGGTGTCATAACGACAACCTCTTAGTCAATGTTAGCAAGATCAAGGAGCTGATTATTGATTTCAGGAGAAGGAAACCAGAAGTTTATGAGCCAGTCCTAATCAGAGAGTCAGAGGTGGACAGAGTCAGAAACATTAAATTCCTCAATGTTATTATTTCAAAGGACCTGTTCTGGGTCCAGCATGTAAGTGCAATTTTGAAGAAAGCACATCAGTGCCTCTACTTCCTGAGGAGTTTGCGAAGATTCAGCATGACATCTAAAACTTTGACAAATGTCTATAGATGTGTAATGGAGATTATATTGACCAGCTATATCAGAGCCTGGTATGGAAATACCAATGCCCTTTGATTGGAAAATCCAACAAGAAGTAGTAGATACGGTTTGGTCCATCATGTGTTAAGCCCTCTCCACCAATAAACATATTACATGAAATACTGCCGGACATGCTCCCCTCTCACTGCTGCCATCAGGCAGAAGGTAGGAGCCTCAGGACTCCCACCACCAGGTTCAGGAACAGTTATTACCCCTCAACTATCAGACTCTAGAAGCAAAGGAGATAATTTCACTCAACTTCAGTTTCCCCAGCATTGAAATGTTTCCATAACCAATGGACTCACTTTCAAACACATCTCATTTTCTTGATATTTATTTCTTCTTCTTCTTCTTCTCCTCCTCCGCTCCCTCTCCTCTCCCTCTTCTCTCCTCCCCTTCCCTTCCCTTCCCTTCCCTTCCCTTTCGCTTTTGCACAGTTTGTAGTCTTCTGCACACTGGTTGAACATTCAAGTTGGCGTGGTCTTTCATTGATTCTATTTTAGTTATTCTTCTGTTATGAATTTATTGAGTATGTCCACATAAAAATTAATCTCTGGTTGTATATGGTGACATGTATGTACTTTGATAATATATTTACTTTGAACTTTGAACTTTTAGTTTTTGTGCTGAGAAATAAGGTAAAAGTAGTTACCAAGGATGACTGTCATTTACTAGGGGCCAATTACAATAACTAAAGATTATGTTACTGTAACAGAGACTACACTACCTCACAGTCCAATTTATCACAAGAACGGCTTCCCTGGAAAACTTTGCTAAAGCAATGGCATGTTGGGTACTGAAGAATGTTTTTGCAGCTGTAGACATGTGGAGAAAGTTGTCAGAGTGCAGAAAGAATGTGTTAAATGGGAGTTAATTATCTCTCTTCAAGGCATTGTCAGGATGTTTATATTCTACAAAGTTACACACAGCAGTCCAGTTGGGTCCATTATCTGAACTGTCAACTAGAATTAGTAATAAAGGTACATTTTTCCAATAATAATCAATTTGCTCATTAAATTTGTAGCTGTTTTCTCAGAATCAGAATCAGGTTTAATATCACTGGCAAACATTGTGAAATTTGTTGTCCTTGCTTCTGCAGTGCCACGCGATACATAGTGAATTACAATAAGTATATATATTAAATATATAAGTAGTGCAAAAATAGAAATAAATAAAAGTGATGAGGTAGTGTTCATGGGTTCAATGCCCATTCAGAAGTTGGATGTTAGAGGGGAAAAGCTGTGTGACTTCAGGCTTCTGTACCTCCTTCCTGATGGTAGCAATGAGAAAAGGGTACTTATGCAAAACATAAGCTAGACATTGTCAGATTTTGCATGCGAGTTTAATAGCCAACTTGAAATCACTGCGCTGTTATAGCATGTGCCCTGCTGAATGTGACTTTACAGAGCGTTTGTTCGCCTTGTGATCTCATGGGTTTCTGGATTGGGTTGACTCTACTTTTAGATTTCTCCCGAGATCTGAGAGATCATGTCTGCATTCTTCACGTGAGGAGTTCTGTTGAATTTTGGTGTACTAAAGACAGCATACCTATGTGTACAGATTATTGTTGAACTCAGACGGCTGCACAAATGGGATCTGCCTTCCTGAGAAGCTTGACGGCAGAAACTAGTATAAATGTGGTTAAAAAAAACACTCTTCTGTACTGTATCTGCAGTAAATATAGCGCAAGGTACATTTGGTATGTTGAAATAGAAGCAGAGTCACTGAACCTAAATGCTAGAGAGGTACAAGACTGTAAGAGAAAGATCAATAATAGCAAAAAGCATTAAAGTCGGGGGGGGGGGGGGTGAGATCTGAACTCTGTGAATGACAGTGCACAAAATAGGAGGAGGCAGACACACATCCAATTTTATTCTGAAGACAGATTGAGCAACGTATGATTGGTATGGGAATTGGTTTATTATTGTCACATGCACCAAAATACCGTGAAAAGCTTGTGTTGTGTATTCTTGATACAGATCAAATCATTATGCAGTTGAATTAGAATAAGGTAAAATAATAACAATGCAGGATGAAGTGTAAAGGTAATGGAGGCAGATACAATTGGGTCTTTTAAGAGACTCCTGGACAGGTACATGGAGCTTAGAAAAATGGAGGGCTATGGGCAACCCGAGGAAATTTCTAAAGTAAGTACATGTTTGACCAGCATTGTGGGCCAAAGGGCCTGTATGGTGCTGTAGGTTTTCTATGCGTCTATGCTACTATGTAAAGGCCATGGAAAAAAAGTGCAGTGCAAGTAAATGTTAAAGTGCAAGGTCATAATGGAATAGATTACATGTGATCCAGAAGCAGGGAGGTTTTTTTCCTATTGTTTATCTCTATGCCACAGAATAAGCATTTTCAGAACTCCATTTGTTTTCGAACTGCTGGCGAGGAATGTCAACAATGTCATCTTTGCAGGTTTGGCCGAAGTCACCAGCAGCCTCCAGCCTCTGTAAGATGCTGGTTAGTGCCTTCTCATTGATGACTGCTCTTCATTTTGAAAGCTACAGATACCAATATAGAACATAGTTGATTTTTTATGCCACTTCTTTATGTAGTTTTTTGTAAAAAAGAGATGCCGATTGAATGACAATCTGCTGAACACAGTACTCAATTTTTCTCTATATACATCTCCAGCACAATTCCCTTCTTCCCAATTTCCATCATTGTAGAATCCAAATGTAAGATACAATTAAATATAAGAATGTTCATAGTTGCAATCCTAACCCTGCACCCTTCAAATGGATTCCATTACAAGCTGTTTTAGATTAAGTTTGCTGTAGCTGTGATCAAAGTCACCAGAGGGACACTGAAGCTGGTGACAGAGACTTCTTTATCACAACAAGCAGACATTCACATGCAGACATTCTCAGCAGAAGTTTTAAAACCCAAATGTACATCACGTTTTTATACCCTTAAGATCAAAGGTTGCTGCAGATGATTGAATACAATTTCAATAGGTACAATGACATTGCTTACTTCAGTATGGCTTCCTTGGAATCTATATTGGGAGACACCTCTGCAGGTTCAAACACTCCTGCTGGGACAGACTAATGACACAGATATTCTAAAAACTTCTGAGAACAGAAAGCTAGTCACCGAAGAGTGTTTGTATGACCTGACTCTCTGAGTATGCAATAGATCAGCAACTATACCTGTGACCATGTTTGATAATGCTAAGTGACCATATCAGCCTGGTCTGCCAGCTTGAATGCAGTCATATTAGTACAAATAACTTAGCCTTGTTATCTGGTTTGATGCAAGCCGATTAACACAACCTCATTAGCTTAATGTTTGACTGATGCATATCTGAAAACCTCATGGTCAAATTTTGCAAACAATATCTCTTAGTCTGTAGGCCAGTTTAACTTCAATCTACTGGTTGTGATTTACTGAAGCTTGGTTCTTTTTTGAATTAATAACTGCTATATTCATTTAACTAAAGAATTCCCCCTAACAAATGTAGCTTCTTTTTTTTAAATTTGAGATCTAATCATTCTGCCTGAAATTATTTCTGTCGAACTCCTTGGGTTAAAGTACTTTGGTTCTGAAGAGCCACAAATTAGCTTTATGCTTTGCCAGTTTATGAAGATTTATGTCCAAGAATAACATTTCCTTGCAAGCTGGTTATATGCTTATCACGTTTTACTGTAATGGACTTGACATCCAATTTATAAAGATACCTCTCCAATGAATAGAAATAATTTACCCAATTTGCTGTGAACATGTAATAGCTTACTAAATCTGTTAATTTCTTGGCTCTCCTGACCTGTTAAAGTTTCCAATTACCAGATCCTGAGGCATAATCAATAATTCAAACTGTTTTATCAATTAGAATTTGATAAAGGTGGTCAATGTACTTCTAAATTTTACTGTAAGTGGATGGTTTCACTACATTGCTATCACAAGCATGAGGTGCAGATATAAGATGGTATGTGCTGTGCTTGCAAAGCCTACTGTGAATATGAGCAGCCACATGGAGAAGTGTTGGAAACATCCCATTACAGGCAATATATCAGCAGTGTGACAAGCAGGATTTAGGGCTGTTTTCATTTGAATTGTCAATGCAGCTGTTCACAGACTGACTGAGAGGAAAAACAGTTAACCCCTTTTTTTCCTGCTCCAACTCTTCCTATGGCATAAAGACAGACTAAGCATTGCTTTCAAAGAGATTTCTTCACTACCAAAGAGGGGAGACAAGGTGTTTTGGATCTTTTTATATTGTCCTGTGTTAGAACTAAGTAATACAACTGAAAACAAATTAAAAGTCAGGTGTTTCCTTGCTCAGAGTGCTTAAAGTTTGTCTGTTCTGGGCAGTTCTTTAATACATTTGAGGGCCTATCAAGAGTGGAAGGCCTGACAAAATGTTGTCATTAATGCAAAATAAATATGCAGCAGGAGGTCTGTGATTGAAGTAGAAAAGGTTGAGCATCAGACTTCACTCTTAAGGTAGAATTCCAAAAGTGCTAATTCAGATGCTGATCTGGTCCAACCCTGCACTGGGTCAATTATAGAAGGGCAGGTGATTCGGAATGAGAAGCTGTCTGCCAGTGTGAGAAATATACTGATGTTGAAGCAACTGGTCATTGCCAGAATAGTCACCTGGAAATCAAAGCACCTGAGATCAGGATTGTAGTCCCTTTGGAGACATAGCAGACAAATATCTGAGGCCACCCTGAAGAATGTGCTGGAAACTTGTCCGTCCTTGCAGAAGCTACGATGTTTCCAAAGCAAGTAATGCCAACCCAACCTCGTGAAATGGTAGACAGTGGACAGATAGTTGACAAATTCAAAGTTGTCCAGCTCTTACAGGATGAGGGGGGGATTTCCCAGTCTGGGTGGTGATGTGATAGCAGTATTCAGAACTTTTTCTTATTTCTACTCAGCATTTTTTGCATTCCTGTCTTCCTTTCTGTTAATGTTAATCTCGGTTTCCTTTCTAGTGATAGCCCATATCCTTCCTGCATCCTATTGATACCAGAGCTAATATTTTGTATGTAATAAATTGTTCTGGTTCTTAATTTCCCAATTCTGATTTGGGATTTAATCTTAATCACTAGTAATAAAGTCGTTTATTTGAACCTTGGTGAACGACTTTGCAAGCGCTTGTACCAGTATGAGAACTTGCTTTGTGACAAACTGCAAGTGAACTGTAGTGTGTTTTTCCCCTCTTTGATAGAGTATTTGTCCTTTGTGTTATGGAATTCTTTTCAGAAAAGTTTCTATTATTTATTGCCATCATTACAAGCAATAATTAGAAGTCAAATAGTTTTGAAACAGATGTCTTTTTTTGAACTGACTTTTATTAATTCAGGTGCTAACCAATGCTGACTGTTCTCCAGGTTGACAGTCCTGTTACCCAGGCACAGATTTTAAAACAATGTGGAGCCTAACTGATTTTAACTATTAACAAATGAAATTCTGCACAAATGTTCCATGTGGTTTCTTTACAAATTAAGTTTACAGGCTACAGTTTAATTTTTATGACCTTGTAAAACAGATGGCTGTAGGTTTCTCCAGTACTGCCATCAGCTGCTTTGATCTTTCGTCCAAATATCTGGATATTTATGAGGGGTCTGGGTACAGGCACTGAAGAAATTATAGAATGTAATAGAGCCTACATTTTCCAACAGATGGGTGCATGTTGGTGTGAAGAATGCCGTGCTCTACCATGTGTTGCTCAATGGCATTTTGCTCTAGGTGCTGATGGTGTCCACCTGTTAATTGATTTTTCTCCATTGATTAGGGCACAGTGATATTTTGATATGTTTTTATTTATTTCCACTGAATTAGAATTGCACTAATATCACTTTTGGCACATTGGCCTTCATAAGTTAAAGTACTGAGTACAGGAGGTTTGGTGTCATATTGAAGTTGTATAAGACATTGGTGAGGCCTAATTTTGAGTATTGTCTGAAGTTATGGAAAAATGTCAATAGGATTGAAAGAGTACAGGGAAATTTTACAAGGATGTTGCCAGGAGTTGAGGACCTGAGTTATATGAGAGGTTGAATAGGCTAGGAATTTATTCCTGAGGATAAGAGAATGAAGAGGTATACAAAATTATGAGGTGTGTAGATAGGGTAAATTCACGCAGACTTTTTCCACTGAAGTTGGGTGAGTCTGCAACTAGAGGTCATGTGTTATGTGGGAAAAACGAAATCTTTAAGGAGAGCATGAGGGGGAGCCTCTTCATTCAGAGGGTGGTGCAGATGCAGTACAGGCAGCCAGTGGAAGCTATGAAAGCGGCTCTAGTTTAAATATTTGAGAGAACTTTGGATAAGCGCATGGATGGGCGGAGCATGCAGCACTGTGGTCCAGGTGCAGGTTCATGGGATTAGGCAAAATAATTGTTCGGCATTGATTAAATGGACCAAAAGGCCTGTTCCTGTGCTGGTCTATTCTATGACTTTATGACTCTTCACACCAGTTACAGGAAATGTTTTAAAATATATATATATTGAAACCTGTCAGACAAATTTACAATGAAATAGTTAATTTACATTTCTGCTTTGTTATCTTGCTGGTTCCTGGTACGCTCATGAGGGTTGTTGAGCAAAGAAGTGTTTTATTGTAACAATTAGTAAAACCACAATAGGTAATGTTTGCATAACAAAATAGTAACGTCATAGAATAGGAGCTGGAGTGACTATTCAGCCCTTCAAGCCGGATTTCCTATTCAATACACTCATTGTTGATCCTTTGTCTGAATACCATGTTACTGTGCTGTCCCCAGGCCTGTTACGTCTAGAGGGCTATCTCGTTGTTAATTATCTGAAGAGACTTGGCCCAGACAGCCCTCTGTCATAAAGAATTCTATAGGTTTAGCACCCATTTTTTCTTCTCAGTCTCTCCTTATTTCTCTACATCTTCAAAATTTCACCACATCTCAGTTCTGCATGTCCTAGCCCGAATCCTGAAGTTGCGGTTCGAGGATCAACCAGTGAGGGAAAGAGTCTTCCCAGTAATCTGACAGTCAAGCTTTGTTAGAATTTTGTATGTTTTAATGTGATTTCCTGTCATTCTTCTAAACTCGAAATTTATCACAGTTAATCTAATCCTCTTGGCTGTCTCAATGCCAAGTACATCCTTTCTTATGTAAGGAGTCCAAAAAGGCACATAATACTTGTACCTGTGATTTCACATTCAAGTTTATTGTTGTTAATGGGATAGATACATGGGCTATGAAAATTATTTTTTCCAGCAGCAGCACAGTACATTACAAGACCAGAACAAATACAAGTAAACATAAATTAACATAAATTAAACATATATGTACAAAATAAACATAATGACACTATCAAGGTCTGAGTTAATTGTAACTTGAAGTCTTTGCTCCTATATTCAAAATCACAGCCCAGGATGGTAACACCAATGCTCTTGAAGGGAAGAGCCTACAATAAGTAGTGGATACAGCCCAATCCCTCAGGGGTAAAACGTTCCCCTCCACTGAGCACGTCACATGGAGTAGTGTCACAGGAAAGCAGTATCCATCGTCAAGGACCCTCACCATCCAGGCCATGCTCTCTTTTCACTGTTGGTACAGAAGCTTCAGGATCTACAACACCCTCAGGAACAGTTATTATCCTTCAAACATCAGGCTCGTGAACCTAAGGGAATAACTTCACTCAGCTTCGTTAACCCCAACACTGAACTGAACACAACCTATGGACTCACTTTCAAGATATCTTCTCATATTTTGGTATTTATTGTTTTTTTTTCTTTTTGTGTTTACACAGTTTATTGTCTTTTACACATTGTTTGGTTGTCCATCCTGTTGTGTGTGGCCTTTCATCGATTCTATTGTGTTCTTTTGTATTTACTGTGCATGCCCGTGAGAAATTGAAGCTTAGGGCTGTATATGGTGACATGTACTTTGATAATATATTTACTTTCAATCTTTTATAGTATAGACAAAATACTATTTCCCTTCACTTTTGCTTGTAACACCTATAAACTTGCTTTCAGTAGCTGATGTATAAGGTCAACAACTTCTGTTTGTCAATTAACATTTCTTAGTCTGTTGCTGTTTAGATAATACTCTGTCCTTCTGGTATTTTTCCTATCTGTATGTAACTTCATGTGTGGCATGTAGCCAAGTGGTAAAGGCGTTGGACCAGCAATCCGAAGGTCGTGAGCTCAAGCCTCAGTCGAGGCGATGTGTTGTGTCCTTAAACAAGGCACTTAACTGCACGTTGCTCCAGTCCACCCAGCTGAAAATGGGTACTGGCAAACTGCTGGGGGTTAACCTCATGATAGACCGGCATCCTATCCGGGGAGGTGGGGGGGGGTGGGGGGTAGTCTCGTACTCTCAGTCGCTTCACGCCACAGAAACTGGCATAAGCACCAGCCTGACGAGCCGCAAAGGCTCAGGACAGACTTTAACTTAAGAACTTTAATGTAACTTCATAGTTGTTCATTTCACATTGTATTTTCTATTTGGCCAGTCGCCCTTCTTGTTTATATCTCAGTTGTAACCTTGGTATTCTCATCACACTCATGCTCATCCAATTCCATATTGTCAGTACACATAGAAATTCAGTATGTCCTGTTCCAAGTCATTGTTTATTGCTGGAACCCAAATACTAATCCCTGCAGTGCCCTCGAATCAACACTTGTCCCCTGAGAAAGGCCCAATTATTTTGACATGGTTTTCAATCCTTCTCAGTATATTAACCCAAAAGCCCAGGTGCTTTAATCTTGCATACTTAACTTTCAGGTTAGATGTCTTCTGAACATCCAAATACATCACAGGTTCTTCCTTACATCCAATTACATCCTCCAAACTTAAGTTAAGTTTCTTGAACTTGATTTTCCTTTCAGAAATCCACTTTGTCAAATCATGATGGTGTTTCCAAGTGTTCTGTTATCACACCCTTTACAGTAAACTCCTGTATTTTCCTCCACCTGTTTATTAATCTCCAGACTTCTCCATCCCTCTGTTAAACAGTTCCCATCCTCCTCGGCAGGAACAATGTTCAACATTCTGTAGAGTTTTGGAAAGGTTGTAATTTACTTGGCTAATTTTTTTTTTTGGCATTCTGGTACTCAGATTAGTAGGACCTGGATATACACCAGAATTCATTCACAATAATTTCACCACACAAGTAAGTTTACAAACAAGAATTTCCATTAATTCCTCTCTGCTGTTAGAATCTTGGTTCCCTAGTATTTTGAACAAATTCTGAGTTCTCAACCATGAAACAGAACCAAAAGTGTTTGTTTAACTGCTCTATCATTTTCTTGTTGCCATTATAAATTCATAAATTCTGACTTTTTGGGATCTACATTTGTTTTTGCTAATTGTTTTCTTTTACTAACTTGTAAAAGCTTTTACAGTCTGCTATTATGTTCCTTACATGTTTACTCTCATAGTCTATTTTTGCGCTCTTAATTTTCTAGGTCCGTGTTTGCTGGATTCTAAACTGTATCCAATCCTCAAGGCATGCAATAAAATTTGCTGGCAACTTTCTGCCTCCTCTATGAATCTAATATTGTTATTAAGATATTTGTTTAACCAAGGTTAGGTTACATTTTCCTTTGTATATTTCCTGGAGGAGGAAGAAAAGAGAGTCATGCATGCTAATAATTGTGACTGTATTAGATGCTAACAAATGGTCTGCAGCCAAATTTCTGCAAAGGCACAGAGCATGAGGGAACTGTTAGTCTTCAGCTGGTATGGATCAGTTTGTGTTTGATTTGCTTCAAAATCTTACTGAGGAAATAATCCCATCATCGAATTAGCAGTGACATCTACATCTTCACCATATTGCAAAGCATATTCAGTTTCTCAAATGTTTCATGGAACATTTCATAATTCAAGCTTTTGACCTCAGATTAGTGAGCCCGTTTTATTTTCACAGTACTTTCTCATTGGTGGGCTGCAAGGAAGTGTAAGGGGCTCACAAATTCTTATGAGGACAGAGGTTGTACCCCCCAATCTCTAGATTCAAGCACCATTTGTTTTGATTCCAATATTCAGAGTTGAAACTTTGGCACATGGATACAGCTGCTGTCACTTTGAAGAACATTTCAATGGAGACGGTCTTCACTCTGGATACTCTACTTGTAGAGTGATTTCCTTTCGTTTCCCATTACTAGCCTGTGTGCAGTAGATTCCAAATCATTTTGGCCCCTAGCACATTAGGTATGGTAGCGTAGTGGTTGGCACAACGATTTACAGTACAGGCGACCATCACTGCTGTAAGGAGTTTGTACATTCTCCCCATGGCTACATGGGTTTCCTCCAGGTGCTCCAGGTTCCTCCCACAGTCCAAAGATGTACCAGTTAGTAGATTAATTGGTCAGTGTAAATTACCCTGTGATTAATTGGGATAATTCTGGATAGTGATGCTCAAAGGTCCAGAAGGGACTACTCTGCACTCTAGCTCAATAAATAAATAAATAAACAACATTAAGCTAATGATCTAGCTCAATCCAGAAAGTTCAGGGTTTATAAATAGCAACCTTGTCGTCTAAATTGAGGGAGTTACAGTGGGACAAGCAGTCCGATAGTCATCAGGTAAATCCTGTTTACCATCCATTCAAATTTCCAGGTGTTGTTCAAAAGCATAAAGGAACATTGCATATGCTTGGGGAAAGGTAGTGGGTGGAGGAATGTGGAGGGTGGCTGAGAAATTTGGAACTCATTGAATTCAGGACATGGTTGTAGGGAAATAGGGCACCAAAGAATGTACTTACACACACATCTGTGTATCATTTTATATTGTTCTGCCATTCAGGAAACACCTAAACCACATAGAAGCAAACAATAGGCACCTAGACATGACTTGTAGGGTTAATGAAAGGTGTACCTAGAGTTTGTAAGCATCTTCTTTTGGGCAGCTGGAGTGGGATATCATTGAAATGTCTGGAAAATTCAATGGATGAGTTATTTTCTGTGAAAAATTACATAATGATATTCCCCAAGGGTAAATTTTGAAGCAAATCTTCTTTTAATATTTAAAAACATCGATATTATAGTGTGGAGTGATGTTTTCCAGTATTATGAAACTTGGGGCACCAGTAAGTCACAGTAGGAATAGTACAGCTCTCAGGATCACACAAATGGGCTAATGGAATGGACGGAAACATAATAGGAAACTTTAAAGTGTTAAGTGAGAGATTTGGGAAGACTAATATGGCAATATAAGATTATGAAATTGGCATGTGTTTGAAATGTACAGATGACAGTGATTACTTAATTCTCCATATGCAAAGCCTTAAAGATGTAAAGCAAGTTAAAAGGTAATATAAGATACTTAAACACAAAGTACACTGCAGATGCTGTGGTCAAATTAACACGTACAAACAACCTGGAGGAACTCAGCAGGTTGAGCAGCATCTGTTGAAATGAGCAGTCAACGTTTCGGGCCGAGACCCTTCGTCAATCTCCGCTGCCATCTCGTACTGCAAGGATTCGAGCTCCGGTTCCAGGCCTCCCAGTTCAGGCCCAGCGAGGATCCCTGTTACTGCCATTTTATTGATCGTTGCTCCCTCCGCTGCTCGCACTGGATTCTCCAAGCCACGCTCACTGCCATGCAGAGATATCTACGGACCCTGTCTCTCTCTCTCTGCCACCACTGCGGGCCTCGCTCTCAACTGACTGCCCTGGAGTCCTGATGAAGGGTCTCGGCCCGAAAAGTTGACTGCTCGTTTCAACGGATGCTGCCCAACCTGCTGAGTTCCTCCAGCTTGTTTGTACGTGTTAATATAAGATACTTATTTGATCTTTTGATACAAAGAGTTTCAGAGTAGAGGTATGATATTAATACTTGGAAACCTCAGCTGTATAGAATATTACAGCAGAGACTTACTATGTGCAAACCTTTTAACCTACTCTAAGATCAATCTCATAGCCCTCCATTTTTCCATCACCTATGTACCTATTTCCCTAATTTACCACTACCCTTGTCAGAGCGTTCCATGCACCCATCACTCCGATGTACGATACTTACCTCTGATAACCCCATATACCTCTAATCACCTTAAAATTATACCTCCTGGTTTTATCTGCTTCCTCTGTGGCTATGCATTCATTCTCTGCCTCTGACCATCTTGTACACATCTATCAAGACACCTATTATCCTCCATGCTCTCTAATCCAGGCAGCATCTGATTAATCTGGCTGCTTTACTGAGGTGGCAGAAACTGTACGCAGGGTCCATGGACAGAAGGCTTGCTTCTGTGAGGTGCGAAGCTGTGTCTACAACTCTCTGCAGCTTCTTTTGGTCACAGGCAAAGCTATTGCCATACCAAGCCATGATACATCCAGACAGGATGCTTTCTACGGTGCACCCTTTCTAAAGCTTCCACATCCATCCTATTATGTGGCAGCCAGAAATGAACACAATATTCCAGAGCATAATATTCCAAATGTAGTCTAACCAGCATTTTATAGAGTAACATTACCTCAAGGCTCTTGAACACAATCACCCAATTAATGAAGGCCAACACACCAGACACCTTAACAATCCTATTGTTGGCATGGCAATTTAGAGGAATTTATGAATGTGGACCCCAAGGTCTCTCTGTTCCTCCACGCTGCTAAGAATCCTTATATTAACCCTTTCTAAAGTGAATCACTTCATACTTTTCCAGGTAGAACTCCTTCTGCCACTTCTCAGCCGAGCTCTGCATCCTATCAATAATCCATTGCAACTTGCAACAATTTTCTGCACTATCCTCAACTCCAGCAACCTTTTGTGTCATCTGCAAACTTACTAACCCACCCTTCCACTTCCTCAGCCAAGGAACTTATGAATGTCACAAAGAGCAGGGGTCCCAGAACAACACCAGCTTCCAGGCAGTATATACTCCATCTACAAACACCAGCCTTCTATGGGCAAGCCTCCTACGGGAATTCACACAGTCAAGTTTGCCTAGAACCCATGCCCGTGACTTTTTGAATAAGCCTACCAAGGGGCCACTTATCAAATGCTTTACTAAAATCTACAAACACCACATCCACCACTCTACCTTCATCAATTTGTTTTGTCACTTCCTCGAAGAATTCAAACAGGCTTATTTAGCATGACCTGACCCTCACAAAGCTATGCTGACTGTCCTTAATACTTCTCCAAATGCTCATAAATCCTATCTCTAAGAACTTTTCTCTGATAATTTGCCCACCACTGAAGTAAGACTCGCTGGTCCATAATTTCCAGGTTTATCCGGTATCCTTTTTTCTGAACAAAGGAATAAAATGTGCCACCCTCCAAACATCTGTTACTACTCTTGTGAGGAGAGAAAAATCATCGCCAAAGGCACAGCAATCTTTTCCCTTGTTTCCCCTGGTTACCTGGAATATATTCCATACACCATGCACCTATCCTAATGTTTTTCAAAAGTTCCAGCACTTCCTATTTCTTAACATCAAGATGTTGTAGTATATTATCCTTTTTCACACTGTCCTCACAAATGTCAAGGTCCATTACAAACTATTCATTTAGTACTTCACTTACTCCAGGCCCCCTTCCATCTCAGATCAGTACTACCCTCACTCAAGTCATACTGTTCTTCACAAATACCTAGAACGCCTTGAGGTTTACCCAAATCATATGCGCTAAGCCCTTAGCTTACCACATTCTAGTTCTCTTTAGTCTAGTTTTCAGCATTTTCCTGGCTACCTTGCAACTCTCTAGAGTCCTGCCTGATCCTTGCTTGCTAAACTGAATTGTAGCAATTGTGGGCAATGGAGTATTGGGAAAAGGAATGGTTTATCATAATAGAATCTGACATGGGGAAATACGAAGATTGTTCTTCTTAAAATAGGGAATGTTATCCCCTTATATCATTTTCACATGAATGACCGAAGATCGAGGATTAAGCAGAAACTTACATGATCTGACCACATAGTTGTAAAACTCATTCTACTTCCTCAGGAGACTAAAGAAATTTGACATGTCCCCATCAACCCTTACCAATTCTTATTGATGCACCATAGAAAGCATCCTGTCTGGATGTATCATGGCTTGGTATGGCAGTAGCTCTGCCTGTGACCAAAGGAAGCTGCAGAGAGTTGTAGACACAGCTTAGCACATCACAGAAACAAGCCTTCCATCCATGGACCCTGCGTACAGTTTTTGCTGCCTCAGTAAAGCATCCAGATTAATCAAAGACCCAGCCCATTCCAAAGGGGAAAAACACTTAGCAGAAGAAAACTCAGTGCTCATGCCATCAGGTTGGAGGCTACCTAGAAAGGATTAAAATGGTTTGCCACCAGAAAATTCCACCTTTTGAGGATGGAGTAGAGGTGCTCAACAGAGTAGTCCACTTATGTATGTCGTCTCACCAATGTTGAGGAGGCTGCATCAAGAGCACCGGATACATAGATGACTCCAACTGATTCACAGGTGAGGTGTTTCTTCAACTGGAAGGACTGTTTTGGGCCCTGAATGGAGGTGAGAAAGGAGATGAATGGTCAGGTGTAGCAGTTCTGTCACTTGCAGGGATATGTGCCAGGAGGAAGATTTTTAGAAAGGGTTGAAAGGACAAAGGAATCATGTAAGGAGGAATTCCTGTGAAAAGCGGAGAGTGGGGGCAGAGGTTAGTTTGTGTTTGGTGGTAGGGTTCCATTGAAGATTTTTTTCCTTCCCCTTCCCTCTTATATTCCCTAATCTAGCCTCCTAACTCTTCTCACCTGCCTTTTACCTCACCTTTGCACCCCTCCTCCTTCCATTTTTCCCATGGTCCACTCTCCTCTCCTATCATACTCCTTTTCCAGCCCTTTGCCTTTTGCAATTATCACCTCCCAGCTTCTTACTTTATCCTCCCTCCCCTACCCACCTGACTTCACCTATCACCTTCCAGTTTGTTCCTCCTCCCCTACCCCCACCTTCTTGTTCTGTCATCTTCTCCCTTCCTTTTCAATACTGATGAAGAACCTCAGCCCAAAATGTTGAGGTTCACTCTTTTCCATGGATGCTGCCTGACCTGCTGAGCTCCTCCAGCATTTAGTGTGTGTTGTTTTGAATTACACCTTACTGTCTGGCTGCACTACACTTTCTCTGTAGCCATTGCTCTTTATTTATTCTGCATTCTTTTATTGCTTTACCTCAATGCACTGTGTAATGAATTGATCTGTATGAACAGTATGCAGGACAAGGTTTTCACTCTACCTAGGTACAGTCTTTATGTGCTGTGTCATATGATATGGACAATTATAGTCTTTCCATGACCATGATCATTCTCGGCAAATGTTTCTACAGTAGTTTGCCATTGCCTTCTCCTAGGTAGAGTCCTTACAAGACAGGTGGCCCCAGCCAATATCAATACTCTTCAGAGATTGTCTGCCTGGCATTATTGTCATGTAATCGGACTTGTGATATGCACCAGCTGCTCAAACGGCCATCCACCAGCTGCTCCCATCCATGGCTTCATGTGATCCTGGGTGCATGTGACAATAATAAACCAATTCCAAGTCCCATTCCATTTCCAAGAAAATGATTATCTCTGATGAGTAAGTTCATATCCAAAAGTCGTTGATTCAAAGTCATTGGCAAGTTTTATCTATGGATGTATGTGGTGAATTAATTTCACTGGGAATTAGTGCGTAATTGGGATTGGGTTGCTAAAGCTGAATACCTGGTGAAAGGAACAGCAGATACCAGAGTTACTGCTGTGGGACCAACTCTGTACCAGAGTTACAGCAAGGATGTGGGACTAAACATCTCTTCTTTTTCCAAGAACCAGCATTCTCCCGTGTTGTAAGTTTCTATGATTCTACCTTCACAGTTGCTTAAGAAACATACTAATGGCAGGAACGGAATGAAATTTTTATTCATCTTTCAGCTTTGCCACAACTCACCTACTCACTAGTGATCTGCTTTTTCACTAGTATACTCCCCTCTACCCACAAGTCTAAAGGTTCTCAGAAAATGGATTCATCCTAAAATGGATCTGTAATTTGGGGCTTATAGAATGAATGTGACAATGTGTGGTTCTTGTGGATTCAATCTCATTATGAGCATTGCACCTGGAGAAAGGAAATTATAATAGTGCTCCTAATGAATTTCAACATCTTACAGCACAGAAAGAGGTCACTGGTCACCAGCTTGTCAGGAATACCATATTATTTTTGTCCCACATCCTGCTTTCAGTCCTCTGTTCCCTGCTCTCTGCCATAAACCTACAAAGTAGTTGACAAATTTTTAAACACAGCTCAAATCTTCAATTACTGGTTCAATTATCTTTGAAACTTATAAGGGAATTAGATTTCTCCTCACTTTCAGGTAATACATCCCAGATTTTAACATCTCACCATGTGAAAATAATTCTCATTGCTCTACTCATTTCTGCTAGCTTTTTTTGTTGCTAATTATTTTAATTCTTTGGCCTCAAGTTATCAACATACTTGTCAGAGTTTCACTCTTCACTCAATCAAAGTGTCTCATAATTCTGTATATCTCTATTAGGTCTCCCCTTTACATTGCCTGCTCTGAAAAGGACAATATTCAATTTCCTCACATACCAGAAATCTCTTCATTGCTGTAATCACCTTGTAAACGTCCTCTGTACCCTACTCAATGAAAGATTCTGCATCTTTTCTTTAGTTTGAGTTTCAGAACTAAAGGAATATTCATTTGAGGCATAACATGAGGTTATATCAACTTGTCTAGCCATCCTCAAATATTTGTCAAACTTATATGCCTTTTGACTATCACCCATTCAGAAGAGTATCACTAAAACTGCTACCCTGTTGTGCTTCTTTCAAAATTAATAATGTTGTACTTTAAATTTTATCTTTGCTGATTCTTCCCTTTCCATTGGCTATTGTTTCATGATTGCCAAGTTTTGTGTAATCTATAATCATCAAAATTCTGTGTTGTGCTTAACTCCGTATTGTTTATACATATAACAAAACAATACAAATGCCTGAGATTCTTCTTGCCATTTCTTTCCAGACAGAAAATAATCTATTCACTATTACCTAATCCTTGTTTTCTAAGATGTACATCCCTTATGTTGTTTTGTTGGTCCCTTTCACACATTGTAGCACATCAAGTGGCATTGTTTTGATGTTCCCTTGGCATTTGCCTGCTTTTTATGAGGTTCAACTCAGCACCTGATGGAAAGTGTGCAAGGAGCCAGCCAGATTTGAACCTGGTACCATTCACCTCAGAGTCCAGTGATGATGCCACAACAACATCAGCCAGTCACATCCACTATGAGTGTCCCTTTAAAAAGCTATGTCTCTATTTGGAGATGTTTGTGATATTTTCTCAGCTGTTTTTCACACAATCGGCTTGATCAGATATAAGAAGCCTGGAGATCAGATTGCAGAGCACCTTTTTTTTGCATACTTTGAGGTCCAATTTTCACTTTACCCAGAGTAGATTGTGCTGGAAATCATTTGCAACTGAAACTGGACAGGTCACAAAATTGGACTAGACTGTTCACAATAGCACATCTAATGTTATCCCAGTGTCATCGTATATTGTAATATTCATATATCATCCATTTGTGTCCACACTAACGTAGATTGAAAGAAAGAATTCCACACTGCAGCTTTCATGAAGCAGTCTAGGCACTTGGCTTAGATTACGCAAGCTTGCTGCCTTTATCATTATTTCCTGGGATGCCCTGTGACACTGGGAATCCTGACTGGGTGGCATCAGAACTCACTACCGGTTGCCCAAAGTTCACAGCATGTGCGCAAGATTATCTGTAATGCCTCCTAAGACAACGAAATAATCTCTTGCCTGATAAGTGTGTCTTTCCCTCCTACCCCATGTGCCTAGATTGCGGCCATAGCAATAGAGAACTGCTGTGGCACCCACCTCCCAGCGCACTCGAACCGGCTCACAAAGTGGCGCGCGCTGTCATTGAGGCTGGTCCCAAAAAAGGCGCCAAGCCTGCTTCACCAGCAAGGGGAAAAGCCCGCGCACGGGACGGGACTGTGAATATGCACCCCCTACAGCATTCCCGCCTGAGGAGGGCGGGAACAGGAAGGCTTTAAAGCGAGGCCACGAAGTTTGAATAAACCTCTTTTGCAACTGCAGCTCACCGACTCCGTGTCGTTATTTCAGTGCTGCGTGTAGCACACCACTACAATTGGTGACCCCAACGGCCCAAACGATATTTGGACCGGAGATGACCGAAGCCGCATCTGTTCATGCAGTTTCGTTAAAACTGCCAAGCTTCTGGATGCTGCGACCTCACCTATGGTTCCAGCGAGCAGAAGCCCAATTCCACGTTCGGCAGATAACCTCGGAGGACACACGTTACTACTACGTGGTGAGCTCCCTCGACCAGGACACAGCCGCCCAGGTTGAGGAGTTCATACAGTTGCCCCCGGAGGACGGCAAATACACAGAATTCAAAGCCCTGCTCATAAGGACTTTTGGACTCTCACGGCGCGAGCGAGCTGCCCGCTTACTGCACCTGGATGGTTTGGGGGACAGGCCACCATCGGCTTTGATGAACGAGATGCTCTCCCTGGCTGGAGGACACAAGCCCTGCCTCATGTTTGAGCAGACGTTCCTGGAGCAGCTGCCCGAGGACATACGCCTGCTGCTGTCTGATGCGGATTTCAGTGA
This sequence comes from Hypanus sabinus, assembly GCF_030144855.1. Classification (NCBI taxonomy): domain Eukaryota; kingdom Metazoa; phylum Chordata; class Chondrichthyes; order Myliobatiformes; family Dasyatidae; genus Hypanus; species Hypanus sabinus. The sequence goes on along the minus strand of NC_082711.1, from coordinate 96,581,030 downwards.
CCCCTGGAAGGTGGTGACCTAGGCAGACATGCCAAGAAGGGGAGTGGGGCGTCCATCGCACAGATTGCCAGGCCACACTCCCAGTAGCAGACCAGACCAGGCCCAGCCGCAGAGCCCACTAACTCCAGAGGCAAGGGTGAGGAGACCAATGAACAATGGTGCATCTACCACCAGCGGTGGGGCGCAGAAGCCTGCCACTGTAGCCCACCCTGCTAGTTCCCGGGAAACGCCAGGGCCAGCCGCCACTGATGGCTATGGCGGCTGGCCATCAGGATAGCCTCCTGTATTTCTGGGACAAGCAGTCGGGATGCTGCTTTTTGGTCGACGCCAGAGCCGAGATCAGCGTCTTACCTCCGACGAGTTACAACACCTGCAACAGAGAACCGGGTCCCACCCTGAGGGCCGCGAACGGCAGCACAGTAATGACCTACGGCACCGGTACGGTGCGGCTACAGTTCAGCTCCAGCCAGTTCACGTGGGACTTCACACTGGCCGCTGTAGCCCAACCGCTCCTGGGAGAGGATTTTTTGCGAGCTCACAGCCTACTGGTCGACCTGCCAAGGAAGAGACTGGTCCACGCCAAGACCTTTCAAACATTCTCCCTGGGTGAAGCCCAGTTGCCGGCCCCACACCTAGACTCGATCACGCTGTCCGACAACGACTACACCAGAGTCCTGGCAGATTTCCCATTGGTGTTGGCACCACAGTTCATGGCAGCCATGCCCAGACACGGCGTACAGCACTGCATCCCGACACAAGGACCACCCCTCCACGCCCATGCTCGAAAGCTTCCCCCAGCCAAGCTCCGACTGGCAAAGGAGGAGTTCAAGAGGATGGAGGAATTGGGGATCATACGGCGGTCCGACAGCCCATGGGCCTCCCCCCTGCACATGGTGCCCAAAGCAACAGGGGGCTGGAGACCGTGCGGCGACTACCGCAGGCTGAATGAGGCTACAACACCGGACCGCTACCCTGTGCTGCACATTCAGGACTTTGCAGCAAATCTGCATGGCACATGGATCTTCTCGAAGGTGGACTTCGTCCGGGGATACCATCAAATCCCGATGCATCCTGACGACGTCCCCAAAACGGCACTCATCACCCCTTTCAGCCTTTTCAAGTTCCTCTGCATGCCGTTCGGCCTGAAGAATGCCGCACAGACATTTCAGCGGTTAATGGACGTGGTGGGATGTGACCTGGACTTCGCTTTCATCTATTTGGACGACATCCTCATAGCCAGCAACAGTCGTCAGGAGCATCTGTCCCACCTCCGTCAACTCTACGCCCGACTGAGTGAATACAGCCTAACAATCAACCCGGCCAAATGCCAGTTCGGGCTCGACACCATCGACTGCCTGGGCCACAGGATTACTAAAAATGGGGCAACCCCTCTGCCCACCAAGGTAGACGCGGTCCGCCATTTCCCCCGACCCAACACAATCAAAGGCCTTCAGGAATTCATGGGTATGGTGAACTTCTACCACCGTTTCCTCCCTTCAGCTGCCCGAGTCATGTGCCCCCTGTTCGCCCTGATGTCGGGTAAGGGCAAGGACATTACCTGGGACGAGGAGTCCGCCGCCGCTTTCGTTAAAACCAAAGAAGCCTTGGCAAACGCCGCGATGCTAGTGCACCCCAGAATGGACGTCCCTACCGCCCTCATAGTGGATGCATCTAATACGGCAGTTGGTGGAGTGCTGGAACAACTCATTGAGGGTCACTGCCAACACCTATGACCACTCGAGCTCAAATACAGTGAGTTCGACCGGGAACTGTTGGCGCTATACCTGGCAATCCGGCATTTCGGGTACTTCTTAGAAGGTAGGCCCTTCACGGACCACAAACCGCTTATCTTTGCTTTCACGAAAGCATCCGACCCCTGGTCGTCCCGCTAGCAGCGACATCTGTCCTACATCTCCAAATACATGACGGATGTCCGGCATGTCTCAGGAAAGGACAATGTCGTGGCCGAAGCTCTCTCCAGACCTGATCCAAGCCCTGTCCCGGGGGTAGTCTATGAAGCGCTGGTGAAGGCGCAGCAGGCAGACGAGGAGATCCCTAGTTACAGAACCGTAGTCTCCGGTTTGCAGCTCCAGGACCTCCCCGTAGGCCCAGGTGAGAGGACCCTACTCTGTGACGTCACCACTGGCCAACCCCGCCCCATCGTCCCGGCAGCCTGGTGGTGGCGCGTTTTCGACTCCATTCACAACTTAGCGCACCCCTCCATCAGGACAACTGTCCAGATGATAGCCAACAGGTTCGTTTGGCATGGACTCCGCAAGCAGTGAATGGGCCAAAACATGCATGCACTGCCAAACAGCCAAGGTACAGCGGCACACCAAAGCCCTGCCGCAGCAGTTCCACCACACCTGCCGGCGTTTCAACCACATTCATGTGGATATTGTGGGCCCCCTGCCAATGTCGCGAGGAGCGCAGCACCTCCTCACTATCGTGGACCGGTTCACCAGATGGCCAAAGGCGGTCCCACTCACTGACACCACCTCCAAATCCTGTGCCCGAGCACTGATTGCAACCTGGGTATTTCGCTTTGGTGTACCAGCCCACATTACCTCTGACAGAGGCGCCCAGTTCACCTCCAGCCTGTGGTCAGCTATGGCCAGCCTTTTGGAGACACAGCTGCGCCACACAACTGCCTACCACCCACAATCGAACGGACTAGTGGAGCGTTTCCACCGTCACCTGAAGTCGGCTCTCATGGCCCGCCTCAAAGGGCCTAACTGGGTGGACAAGCTTCCCTGGGTCCTGCTCGGAATCCACACGGCGCCCAAAGAGGATCTGCACACCTCGTTGGCCGAGTTGGTGTACTGTGCACCCCTGGTCGTCCCAGGAGAGTTCATACCAGCCCCAAGGGGGCAAGAGGAAGAACCCTTAGCAGTCCTGGACAGACTACACGAGAGGCTCAGTAACCTGGCCCCCATACCCACTTCACAGCATGGGCAGAACACGACCTGCGTACACAAAGACCTGCAGAACTGTAAGTTCGTTTTTATAAGACGGGGCGGACGCCAGACACCGCTACAACGGCCCTACGAGGGGCCGTTTATGGTGATCAGAAACAACGAGTCCACGTTCGTGCTGGACATTGGGGGGGAAAGAGAAGGTTTTCACGGTGGTCCGACTCAAACCGGCCCTAATGGACGTGGCACAGCCGGTCGAAATTCAGGCACCGCAGCGCAGAGGCAGACGTCCCAAACAGAGTCCGACCCAGACTGAGGACATTGGGGGTGTATCGCTGGTTCTGGCGGGGGGGGGGGTTATGTGGTAACCCACCTCCCAGCGCACTCGAACCGGCTCACAAAGTGATGCGCGCCGACATTGAGGCCAGTCCCAAAGAGGGCGCCAAGCCTGCTTCACCAGTGAGGGGAAAAGCCCGCGTGCGGGACAGGACTGTGAATACGCGCCCCCTACAGCATTCCTGCCCAGGGAGGGCGGGAACAGGAAGGCTTTAAAGCAAGGCCGTGAAGTTTGAATAAACATCTTTGCAACTGTAGCTCACCGACTGCGTGTCGTTATTTCAGCGCTGTGTGTAGCACACCGCTACACTGCTACCATCATCACCACTGAAGCTAGCATGAGTATTTCCTGTACTGAATGCTGATTGCACAAACTTGTGTGAAGTCTCTTACAATTCACACAGATCCCTTGATTCTGGCAGTAAATCACCCTAATACTGTTTCACGCTGGATTTCTGCCAAATTCGTAAAGTTGTTGAGAGACACAATTGGGCTTTAATGCTAAATATAACCTTATTTTAGGGTACCAAAAATGGAAGCAATTCACTTCCTGGCATAGTTCTGACCAACTAACCTACTAACCGGTACACCTTTAGACTGTGGGAGGAAACTGACATGTTCACATAGAGGACATACAGACTCCTTACTGACGACGTTGTAATTGAACTCTGAACTCTGACACCCCAGCTGTAATTGTGTCGTGCTAACAGCCACACTACCACAGCGCCCCGAGGAGCACTGTCACAAGAAAACAGCATTAATGATCAAGGGCCCCCATCGTCCAGGCCATTCTCTCTTCTCACTCCTATCATTGAGCGGGGGTACAAGATCCTTAGATCCTAGACCACCAGATTCAGGAACAATTATTACCCCACAGCCATCAGGCTCCTGAACCAGTGTGGAGAACTTCACTCACCACAACTCTGAACTGACTCTGTGACCAATAGATTTGCTTTCAAGGACTCTACAACTCATGTCCTCAATATTATTAACTTTTTTTAAAAAAAATTACATGGTGTGTCTTCTTTTAAATATTGGTTGACAATCATGTTTATGTGTAGTTTTTCAATAACTCTATATTTTTTTATTTTCCTGTAAATGTCTGCAAGAAAGTGAATATGTACATACTTTGATAATAAATTTGCTTTGAACTTTGAATAATAGAGCTGGTATGAGGAACTGAATAACCATTTTCTTAAAATTGTTATGTCCTTTTACTTACTGTGTCAATAAATTTAAACTCTTGACATTATGTTGGATGACCATTTGCATGAAGATTTCAACAGTCCACTCTTAAATGGAATCAAAGGCTACCTTGCAAGTATCACCTATATTCCAAGAGGAAATGCAATCTGTCGATTTACATTTGTTTGATGGGGTTTGCAAAACAGTGGTAAATATTGACCACAGACTTGGGGGTTTTGTATTGATATGAAAATCCCAAAGTTGCACAAAGCTGCTGGAGAATTATTGGTTGCTAGACAGGGAAAACTGGGACATCAGAATTGGGACAACTTATATATTTTGTGTACAATCCAGGCAAATACAGTTTTCTTTCATCTGCCTTCCCTTGCTAACAAGCACTATTACTACTGTACTTGTAACTCAGACATTTCCCCAGGTGTAGTAGCAAAGATGATTATAGAAAAAATGTTAATATATCTTCCAGAGTTTTTAGCAGTCGACTCTAAATCACAATGCTGTATAAGTATTGAAGTGTCTCTGCTAATTGGAATGTAATGACATAGGCTGAAAACTGCAAATTTCTCGCAGAACCCAGGTTCAAAGTGTTTTAATTGTGATCTGTGCAGGATTGCTGCCGGCTTATTGAAACAGTGGGGTGCCTGTTATTTCCTTTTCTTCTACCCCCATAACGGCCTGCAGCCAGAACAGGTAGTCAAAAGGCAAAAACTTTGGGCATCTGCACTCCCTCAGGAAAACAGCTGTGGCTTCCAGAGGAAATGTTGTTTTCTTCCCATCAGCCCAATAAATAGGAAAAGACTCGGCCTGGTTTGGGAACAGCCAGCCATGTAGGATAAAGTCATTAGCTTAAAAACTTGAGAGTCAAAATATGTAAGTTGTCCCATTTCTGGTAAACGATGAGAAGACTCTCTGAAAGACAAGGAGGCTTTCATTGACTTCGCAAGAATGCTTCTCTGGTCATGTACTTTTCTGTGAACACAGCTATATGATAAATCTTTGGCCACTTGAATATTGCAAACAATGTTATCAGTTTATAAAATATTCCTGTATTATGTATATATTCTAAATATTCCTGGACTTAAACAATAGTGTTGCTCTGAGAATAAGTGCACATCCTGGAGACAAGTTCTTATCAGCCTCAAACCAGCTGCAGCATCTCAACTCTGATTTATAAGCTTCACCCTAAACCCTTGCAGTTTGAAGCCAAGTTTAAAAAGTTCACATGCCGTCTAATGGAACATCTGAGGTATTTTAATGGTTGGAAACCTTTCAGTGTTAGGAAAGCCAACAAGTTATTTAGCTGACTCCTAAGTTTGATGGTATTCTGATGCTGTAAGGCTGAAGGAATGTGAGAGGTTATTAGTGTATACTGTAGTATGGGGTATGAATAGGTTTGCCAAGTCTCCAGGAATACCTTGGTCTATCCAGGAACTAAAGATCAATCTTCTGCATCCTGCTGCCAGCAGTTCTAGAAGGGAGCTGTCAGGACACTGGGAAAAAAAAGATTGATGTGCCTTTTAAAAAAAACAAAAACTTTGGCATATTAGTTGTTAAATATAAAATGGAAACTGGGAAGAAAAGGGGGCTGTTTGTATGAAATTGGGGATCAGCCAATCAGATAAAAGGATATAAAATTGAATTGGGAATGTGGTTACATGAGGTGATTTGCCAATGGAAGCAGGAAGCAACTGGTCATAGAATTAAATTTACAGGAATATGTCCAGCCAGAGCTGGCAGACCTAAGTATAAATACAAGATTTCTATACATTTTCTTGAATGTGTAACTGATATCCTGTATTTGATAAAAGTAAATTTTTTAAAACTGCAGACACTGAATATCAGAGACAAAAAAAACCCAGAAAATACTGGGAACACAGCTGTTGGAAGGGAAATAGATAATGACCACAAAACTTTAATTATTTTGCCATCCACAAATACCATCTAACATGCTGAATGTTTCCAGATTTTCTGTTGCTAGATCACTCTCTGGTGTGGGGAAGATAAGTGTCCAATGTTTTTGCGTGAAAATAATTTTACTTCTATAATGTATATTAAGGCAGGAGGTTTTTGGCACTGCAGAGGCATAGCACACTGAATGTCCTTCCAGCGACCATGTAAAAAACTAATCTGGCCTGATGTTGCCTAATATAGATATGAAATGGGGCTGCATTATTTATACTGGGATGTTTAACTTTCTAATACATTATGCATTGTATAGGATATGATGGAATGCTGAAGATAAACTTCAGATCAGGCAACACGAAGAGAGAAACAGAGCCAGTGTATCATGTAAATGAGTGTTTGAGAAAAATCGTAAACCTGAAGCACCAGTTCAGTTTCTCTGAACCTTCCAAGCAATTTTTATTTTTACCTCAGATTTGTAACAGCTGCAGTAGAATTCTTTTAAATCAATTGTATGCTTTTAATCAGAATATCTGGGAATATCTTTGTTTTCTGTATATCATATAGAAATTTTAATAGGCAAGCAAGTATATCCTGTCATTATTCAAGTCCCTAAGGCTTTTCTTGATTGAGGTTTAAATTAGCAGTTGGCTGGGATTGAGCTAAAGACCCATGGTGCATTTTTGGAGGTGCATCTTGGGAGGAGACATTTTGTTTGCAGAGAGGGAAATATTTTGGTTAGAATTGTGTGTTCCTTGTTTTATACCCTGATACTCAGCATCTTAGATTGTATATAAAATGTCATGATTGCATGAAAACAAAGTCACTTCCTCATCTCTGGTTGGTTTGGAGGTAAATTTACCATTATCATGCTCATTTAGTATGTTACCTTTCCCTTTGTGGGCATTGTGTTTGCCTTCCTTATTCCCCTCTGTTTAGTATCTGGGTGTAAACCAACCTGTCTTAGGCTACGTCCACACTAGACCGGATAATTTTGAAAATGCCAGTTTCGCATAAAAACGATAGGCGTTCACACCAGGCATTTTTGAAAATACCTCTGTCCACATTAAAACGGGTACTTGGGCGAATCTCCTCCTACTGAGCATGCACAGGACACATCTACAGAAAACAAGGCATATGTTTGGTGTCAAATCTCACCGTGAAAGACGATGCGCGTCTGTCCAGTTACAGACTAGAAAAATGTAAAAGGAAATTGCCAAACGACTGACAGCTGTTGGTTCTCGCGTAGGAGGACTTTAAGCTAAATAAGCAAGTACTGGAGGCAACCAACAGGGAGTTCATGGACAGTATTGGAAACATTTCCTACAGCCATAGTCTCTTCACCAATGAAAGGGACGACAGCTACAACTAAATGTAATAAGGCTTGTTACTGGGCAAAAGTGAAATTTGCTGTTACCTCATTTGTTTGCCTTTACTTTTGCCACGTCTTTCTGTTTTATTTTGCTGTATTTAACATGTGCAATAATACGAGTTACTGGGAAAAGTGATTTTATTTTTACCTGAGTAAAAGTGAAACTTATAATTTTCCTTTTTTGGCCTTAACATTTTCACATCTGTGCCAAACATAAGCTACTACTTAAAAATGACATTTTGGAAGTAGTGACAATTGCATCTATTGAATGTTTGCGCAAGCAATATATTAACAGAGCACCTTGTTAAATGTATAAAATATGTCTGTTCCAGCACGTCATGACAGTGTTTTTAAAAAGCTTTGGTATCCCCCGTAGACACTACACCAGCCAATCGGCGTTTTCAGATTTATACACTCTGGAGAGCATTTTAGAAAAGCTCCATTTTCTGGGGAGGAAAATGCCATTTGAGGCTACATCCACACTAGACCAGATAATTTTGAAAACACCAATTTCGCGTAAAAACAATAGGCGTCCACGCTCTGCGTTTTCTTTAAATATCTCTGTCCACATTAAAATGGAGATTTCAGTGAATCTCCTACTGCATACGCACAGGACACATCTATCAAAAACAAGCAACATGTTTGGTGTCAAATCTCGCTGTGAAAGTGCGCGTTTGTGTAGTTACAGACTAGAAAATCTTAAAATGATGGACAGCTGTTGGCTCTCGCGCCGGAGAACTTAAAAGTAAAAAAAAACAATACTGGACCATACAGAGGCAACTGACAGGGAGTTCATAGACAGATTGACCCGGCTGACAATGAACATTGAAAAATAAACTCTGTTGCATCAATAAAGCACCTTGTTAAATGTATAAAATATGTCTGCATCAGTGTTATCTTGTATTTCCATACAATGTTACATTAGGCTGTTACACATCTATTGTCAGAGAAGTACTTGCATAAATAGGTAACCCACCTTCATTCGAGCAAGGACAGAAAACAGGGCAAAGTGAGTATACTTATTTATTCAGTGTAGTTATGGGTCAAGGTATTTGGTGAGTACATTTCTAACTCTTCTGGCGTCAGTCTCGTTGTCATCTACCCTGAAATTATCAGGTTGCGTTCAAGAAAACAATGAAATAGCTGCTGCCGTCTGACAGTGTTTTCAGATTTCTCCGGTTACCCCGTCCACACTGCTCTGGCCAATCCGGTGTTTTCAAAAATACACACTTTGGAGATCGTTTCTGAAAAGCTCCAGTTTCGGGGGATAAAAATGCAGTTTTAGAGTGGATGGAGAGTAAAAACGAACGGAAAAACTTAGGTTACGGTTTTATCCGGTGTAGTGTGGACGGAGGGTCAAAACAAAGAGAAAAAGCTTCGGTTACAGATTTATCCAGTCTAGTGTGGACGTAGCCTTACACCAGGATGTCAGAATCGTCACCAATGCTAATGTATCCATTATCAAAGCACTTGATAATGAGTATCTATTTACCTCATTGTTTGCAAGTCATTAGAATTTCAAAACAGATACTCTTCACTGTTAGAAGAGATTGTCAAACCAACAGAAAAAAGGTAATTTAGATCCTACCATTGTTTCTAAATGTCAGACTTCATAGCCTGGGGTCAAGAAAGACAACCCCCCCCCCCTTTAAATTAGAGACCTACCCTATTAATTAGACTACATCATCCATACTGAGAATCCTAAAACAACTTGGCTGTGCAAAAGAATGAATTTCTAGCTTGGAGTGCTACATGTCCACAAAGTCTAGGATGCCAGTGGATTTACGAATTGGAATGTCTCTCAAAATTGTTTTTCCTACTTTTATGTCATAATTCAGGTGTTGATGCTTTTCAGTAACCAAATGTTGAATAGAGAAAGCAGAAAGCCAGTCAGATGTGAGCTAATTCAGTGGAGCTCATCAGAATGGTACCTCAACAGAATGGACCAAACTTATTGAATGACAAACTCATACTATGTTCCATTTTTAACTTGAAAAGGATATTTGGTGATGCAGGTCCATTGTGATTGGGCTTTCTCAACTGGGATAAGACCAGAACTCTGACTCTGGACTTCCATGTTTTTGGTGAGATACCAACCTGAAACCAACAGAAGGTAGCAGGTTAGAAACAGGAGACATAAGAGACTGCAGACACTGATATCTGGAGTTAAAAAAAAACAAACTGCTGAAGAAATCCACACACACAAAATGCTGGTGGAACACAGCAGGCCAGGCAGCATCTATAGGGAGAAGCGCTATCGACTTTTCAGGCCTGAGACCTCCGAGACCTGACGAGGGGTCTTGGCCCGAAACGTCGACAGTGCTTCTCCCTATAGATGCTGCCTGGCCTGCTGTGTTCCAGCAGCATTTTGTTGTGTGTTGTTGTTTGAATTTCCAGCATCTGCAGATTTCCTTATGTTTGCCGAAGAAATCCAGCAGGTTAAGCAGCATCTATAGCAAAGGGACAGTCAGTGTTTCCATGTGAAATAACTAGCACAGGGCTGCTCTATGTTGAGAAGCAGTAATAGTTGGTAAGTCCTTTGAGTGGGTAGAAAGGAAAGGGTTTACGATTAAATGATGATTGTCAATTGATGGTTGAACTCTTTTGAATGCAGTTTGTGGAGGCTACAGGATCTTTTCTTTACTTGCTAGTCTCACCATGGAAGTCCAAAAAATAAGATTTTGAAAAATAAAATCATGTTTGTCCTTGTTTTGCTTCTAGTTCCCTCCTCCTCAGAATCATAGAGTCATTGAGTTATATAACATGGAAACAGGATATTTGGCCCGAGAACCCATGCTGACCAATATGTCTGTCTGAGATAGTCCCACTTGACTGCTTCCCCAGTCAGATGCTCAGGTTAAACAGCATGCGGCAAGTTGTAAATACATCAGAAACCGAAAGTTTCAGATTAGCATCTTTCATCCTGCTCGGAAAAGCATTAGTTGATTTCCAGGAAATGTAAAAGGTTAAAATCATTCCTGTAAAGACTTGGAAAGTCACATTTCCAATATTTTCTGGTAGGAGGATGAGGGTTGCCATTAGATTATGAAATATACAAAACAAAATTGTTGAATATATTTCCCATGATTCCCATCTCCCTCTTTGCTCGCGCGCCCCCCCCCCCCAAAGTGGTTGCACCTGTGACCTGACTGGAAAATACATTGGTCAGACATAGGAAAGTTATCTATTCGAAGCACTTCTTACCTTGTAACATTTATGTCCCTTCCAAAGAATAAATTAGTTCCAGAAAACAGGCAAAGAGCACCAGACATAATGCTCACTGGTAGACAACAGAAGAAAGCTTTGTAGTGGTCTTGGTGTACAGCCTGTTAAACTGATAAAATATCAAAGTTCAAAGTGAATTTATTTTCTGAGTACATATATGTCACCATATGCAACCCAGAGATTCATTTTCTTGCAGGCATGCTCAATAAGTCCATGATAGAATAATAACCATAATAGAATCAATGAAAGACTGCACAATCTGGGCATTCAACCAGTGTTGCAAAAGACAGCAAACTGTGCAAATACAAAATGGAAGAAATAATAATAATAAATAAATAAATTAGCAATAAATATCGAGACATGAGATAAATGAGTCCTTGAAAGTGAGTCCATAGCTTGCAGTAAAGTGATAGTAGAGGGACAATAACTGTTCCTGATCCCGGTGGTAGGAATCCTGACGCTCCTGTACCTTCTTCCTGATGGCAGCAGTGAGAAAAGAGCATGACCTAAGTGGTGGGGATCCCTTGATGATTGATGTTGCTTTCCTGCGACAGCCTTTCATGTAGATGTACTTTTAAAGGACTGAATCATATCCACTACTCCTTGTAGGATTTTCTGTTCAAGGATATTGGGGTTTCCATACCAGGCAGTGATGTAGCCAGTCACTATACTCTCCACTACACATCCATAAAAGTTTGTCAAAGTGTTAGATGCTATGCCGAATCTTGGCAAATTCCTGAGGTATTAGAGGCACTGCTGTGCTGTTTTCATAATTGCACTTATGTATTGGGCCCAGGACAAGTACCCTGAAATGGTAATGCTGAGGAATTTAACGTTGCTGATCCTCTGGTAAGATCAGGCTCATGGACCTCTGGTTTCCTCTTTCTGAAGTCAATAATCAGCTCCTTAGTTGCTGTGGCTCCACCCAGCCAGATTTTCATTCTCCTGCTAGATGCTAATTCATCATCATCTTTGATTCAGCCTACAACAGCGGTGTCATCAGCAAACTTGAGTATGGCATTGGAGCTGTGCTTAGCCACGTGTTCATAAGCATAGAGCAGGTAGAGCAGGAGTTTAAACCTGCTCCAGTTCTGATGAAGATTGTGGAGGAGATATTGTTGTCAATCTGAGTTGACTGGGGACTGTAAGTGAGGAAATTAAGGATCCAATTGCACAAGGAGGTATTAAGGCCAAGGTCTAGAAGCTTATTGATTAGATTTGAAAGGATACTGATGTAGGTGTAAACTAATCTAATGTATAGGAATTGCAGTATGCTGACCAAAAAGTAGACTAGGTAAATAGTTCCCTCTTGATGGTGAATGAGGATTTGCAGTACTCAAATACTGCATAGATTCAGATTATACTGGGCCTGCCTTGAGTTAAGAGTCACAGCTCTGGGCAAAATGTTACATTTTACCCAAAATTTATTTCAGATTTTTTTTAGGGTAAAAAATTAAAATATTAATGAATTATTATAGGTGACCTTCCAGGAAAGGTCATCCACATCCTGGCCAATGACAAAAAAATGTTCTGCCATTAAATTTGATGTACTCTCTGTCTCTCCGTGTAATCTGAGTCCCTTAGCCACTGTACCCACTTGTTCCCATCTCTCTTCAACTGAAGCATTCACGGTAGTGACATCATGACTTCTCACAGTCTCTTCCTCTGAAGTTGGTCATGTTACAAATGGAAAGCATCGGGGTGTGAATGGGTGCAGTAAGTAGTGCTTACTAATAGACAACCTGGAGTCACCTTACTGGTCCACTTAATGTATTTAATTAATTGGGCATTAGAGGCAGGGCAGGTACGTTATTCATCTACAGAGATCCTTGAAGCTAGTTGAGATTCATGTGTTAGTCAGTGATTTGGGGTGGTGCCATTCAAGTGGCGGCTTTGACCTGGGTGATGTTGAGCTTCATGATGGTAGGACAGCCTTTGTCATGCCAGGAAGTGAATCACTTTCTGCTGAGTACTGAGGCTCTGAGTTTGCTGGTCCAAGTTTCTAGTCAATTTCATCGTTCACACTGGGAGACAGTGTTGCTAATGTGCTTGACAGTGAAAGTTATGTGGTTGGATGCTTGATTGTTTACAATAATATGAAATTACCTGCACCAATGTACATGTGGTATATAACACTGGGGTGAGTTCTGAACCAAATTATAACATTTCCAGCATTTGAATTCTTCAAGCTTCAGCCATGAGTTAAATTTTCTAAAAGGAAAAAAAGTATTTAATGTTAACCTCATTCCTATCATTATTGCCAAGTTACAGGGGGAAAGTATGTTGTAAAATGGAATGCCAATCAGCATAAGTATAGCATCAACTTTTGTTGCAGTTTATTCATAACTCCTGGGATTAGTGATTTCATCATTTTCGGTTTACTAGCTTTTTGCACCTACTGATGCAGAGTTATATATTCAGTAGCTGTTTTATATTCTCCCTCTGGAATAGTTCCTGTGGGAATATATCTCCTGAATATCATGTGGAGGAAAAAAAGACCTAAAATTCTGTGCATCATGTTTCCATGTAGTCTCAGATCTCAACAAAGGTAAACTGAATGCAGTTACCGTAGGTATTGAAATGCAAATTGGATGTAAGTGAACTTGGAGTGATGTAATTCTGGCCTCTGCATCTGTTTCCTGCCCCAGGACTATTCACAGGTCCAGTGCCAATGCTCATATAAACCCAGACAATCTCTGCAATTTATCTGCTTCAGAAAGCCATAGTTAATTACACATTCTTTGGTGATGACTTGCAAATCCCCTTCTGTATTTTAGCACAATAACAGTTAAAGATACAGATGCTAGTCTAGGGAGTGGAGCCCTGGAAAATATAGGGAAATTAGAGCGGTTACAGGGCATTGTTCTCCTGATAAATGCCTTTAAATCCCCTTTACCCCCGCCATGTACAAGTACCAGGTTGGTTATTGTCGCAGAATGTTGGTACACTGAGTTTCAAAAGAATTCAAGGCACTGCAGGCAATGTGACGGCCTCATGCAGTTTTTCAAAGATTTGGTGACAGCATAACTTTTGTGTAAATGATCTTGTGACTAATTAGAACAACACGTGAATTTAGGGAAAACGTAAAATCTGATGTAGCAGTATTTCAGTGGAGTAAGGGAAATGACAGTGGTATGAGAGAGGAGTTGGCCAAAGTAAATTGGAAGGAGCTGCTGGCAGGGATGACAGCAGAACAACAATGGCGTGCGTTTCTGGGAAAGATGAGGAAGGTGCAGGACATGTGTATTCTAAAAATGAAGAAATACTCAAATGGTAAAATAGTACAACCATGGCTAACAAGGGAAGTCAAAACCATTGTGAAAACAAAAGAAAGGGCATACAGCAAAGCAAAAATTAGTGGGAAGATAGAGGATTGGGAAATTTTTAAAAACCTACAGAGAGCAACTAAAAAAAACATTGGATGAAATATGAAAGCAAGCTAGCAAATAATATCAAAGTGGATAGTAAAAGCTTTTTTCAATATGTTAAAAATAAAAGAGAAATGGGAGTGGATATAGGACCACTAGAAAATGAGGCAGGGGAAATAATAATGGGGGACAAAGAGGTGGCTGATGAAGTAAATGAGTATTTTGCATCATTCTTCAATGTGGAGCACACAAGCATTCTGTAGATTCTATAGATTCAGGATCAGTTCCTGTGGATTGGAGGATGGCTAATGTCCCACTTTTCAAGAAAGGAGGGAGAGAGAAAACAGGGAATTATAGACTGGTTAGCCTGACGTCAGTGGTGGGAAAGATGCTGGAGTCAATTATAAAAGAGGATATTACGACACATTTGGATAGCAGTAGAAGGATCAGTCCGAGTCAGCATGGATTTACAAAGGGAAAATCATGCTTGACTAATCTGGAGTTTTTTGAGGATGTAACTATGAAAATGGACAAGGGAGAGCCAGTGGATGTAGTGTACCTGGACTTTCAGAAAGCCTTTGATAAAGTCCCACATAGGAGATTAGTGGGCAAAATTAGAGCACATGGTACTGGGGCAGGAAGCATGTTCCTGCTGATGGGTGAGTCCAGAACTAGAGGCCACAGTTGAAGAGTTTAATAAGGGGTAGGCCATTTAGAACAGAGATGCAGAAAAACTTTTTCACCCAGAGAGTGGTGGATATGTGGAATGCTCTGCCCCAGAAGGCAGTGGAGGCCAAGTCTCTGGATGCTTTCAAGAGAGAGTTAGATAGAGCTCTTATAGATAGCAGGGTCAAGGGATATGGGGAGAGGGCAGGAATGGGGTACTGATTGTGTATGATCAGCCATGATCACAGTGAATGGTGGTGCTGGCTAGAAGGGCCGAATGGCCTACTCCTGTCTATTGTCTACAGCAGTGTGCCTGATGTTGTAGTGTGTGAGGGAAGAGAAGTGGGTGGAGTTACCATTACAAGAGAGAAGGTGCTCAAAAAGCTGAAAGACCTAATGATACATACGTCACCTGGACCTGATGAACTGAAGCCTAGGGTTCTGAGAGGTCGCATTAGAGATTGTGGTGGTTTTAGAAATAATCTTTCAGAAATTATTGGACTCTGGCATGGTGCCAGAGGATTGGAAAATTGTAAATGTCACTCCAGTCTTTAAGAAAGGAGGAAGGCAGCAGAAAGGAAATTACAGACCAGTTAAGGCTGATTTATACTGCGTAGGCTCTACGCTGTAGCCTAGGCAAGTGACCTACGCTGTTGTGAGCATTTATACTTGTGCGTTAGTGTGTCTGCGTCGCTCTGCAATTCACAACAAAAACGCTAGTTGGCGGTGGGGTTTCTGTGCCACTGTTGAGTTTCTTCATGTACTTCAAACAATGGCGACTGAAACTGAGCGCATCATGTTGGAGTTGGAGCTAATAAATATTGAACAAGAGTTACTTTTATTGAAATTACTGCAACGCAGAAAAGAGAGAAGATGTCGCACAGGTGGTGTGTACAGACAGACATACTTTATTGAACCCAAGGGAAATTGGGTTTCGTTACAGTCGCACCAACCAAGAATAGTGTGGAAATATAGCAAAATAAAACCAGAAATAAGTAAATAATAATAAGTAAAATATGCCTAGTGGAAATAAGTCCAGGACCAGCCTATTGACTCAGAATGTCTGACACTCCGAGGGAGGAGTTGTAAAGTTTGATGGCCACAGGCAGGAATGACTTCCTATGACGCTCAGTGTTGCATCTCTGTGGAATGAGTCTCTGGCTGAATGTACTCTTGTGCCTAACCAGTATATTATGGAGTGGATGGGAGACATTGTCCAAGATGGCATGCAACTTGGACAGCATCCTCTTTTCAGACACCACCGTCAGAGAGTTCAGTTCCAACCCCACAATATCACTGGCCTTCCGAATGAGTTTGTTGATTCTGTTGGTGTCTGCTACCCTCAGCCTGCTGCCCCAGCCCACAACAGCAAACATGATAGCACTGGCCACCACAGACTCATAGAACATCCTCAGCATTGCCCAGCAGATGTTAAAGGACCTCAGTCTCCTCAGGAAGTAGAGACGGCCCTTCTTGTAGACAGCCTCAGTGTTCTTTGAAAAGTCTAGTTTATTGTCAAAGGTACAACTATTGAACAGACTGAGGCAGAAGGAGGGTAAATTTTCTGGGCACTGAGAGACATGGACGAGGAAATGCATTTCAAATATTTTCGAATGTCGGCAGGTGAATTTGGTTCATCGTTCAGAAGCAACCGGAAATGCGTAGGAGAAAATGCGATGCCACCAAGCAGACCAATCACAGTCGTTGCAGTCTGCGTCGCTGCCACGCGTAGTTACATTTTTGGGGAGGTGTGTCTCAGGCTACAGCATAGGGTCCAGTGTTGATTCGACGTAGAAACATAAATTGGCCTTTAGCCTGACCTCAGCGGTTGGGAAGATATTAGAGTCAATTATTAAGGATGGGGTGATGAAGTACTTGGTGACACAGGGCAAGATAGTACACAGTCAGCATGGATTCTTTCGGGGAAAATCCTGCCTGATGAACCTGTTGGAATTCTTTGAGGAAATTACAAGTAGGATAGATAAAGGGGATGCAGTGGATGTTGTATATTTGGGCTTTAGCAAGGCCTTTGACAAGGTGTCAGACATGAGGCTGCTTACCAAGTTAAGAGCCCATAGGATTACAGGAAAGTTACTAACATGGTTAGAGCATTGGCTGATTGGTAGGAGGAAGCGAGTGGGAATAAAAGGATCCTTTTCTGGTTGGCTGCTAGTAACTAGTGGCATTCCGTAGAGGTCAATGTTGGGAGCACTTCTTTTTATGCTGTGTATCAATGATTATAATGATGGAATAAATGGCTTTGTTGCCAAGTATGCAGGATTTACAAAGATTCATGGAGGGGCAGGTAGTGTTGAGGAAGCAAGTAGGATGCAGAAGGACTTAGATTAGGAGAATGGGCAAGAAAGTGGCAAGTGAAATACAATGTTGAAAAATGCATGGCCATGCACTTTGGTAGTAGAAATAAATGTGTGAACTATTTTCTAAACGGGGATAAAATCCAGGAATCTGAGATGCAGAGGGACTTGGGAGTCCTTGTGCAGAACATCCTGAAGGTTATTTTGCAGGTTGAGTCTGCGGTGAGGAAGGCAACTGCCATGTTAGTATGTTAGAGGTTGAGAATACAAGAGCAAAGATGTGATGCCGAGGCTTTATAAGCCACTGGTGAGGCTTCACCTTGAGTATTGTGAACACTTTTAGGCCCCTCATCTTAGAAAAGATGTGCTCGTATTGGAGAGGGTCCAGAGGAGGTTCACAAAGATGATTCCAGGAATGAAAGTATTATCATATGATAATACGTTTATAATACGTATTATCATATGATAATACGTTTGATGGCTCTGGGTCTGTACTTTCTGGAATTCAGAAGGATGGTGGAGATCTTGTTGGAACCTTTCAAATGTTAATAGGCCTAGACAGAGTAGATGTGGAAAGGATGTTTCACATGGTGGGGGAGTCTAGGACAAGAGGGCACAGCCTCAGGATAGAGGGTCACCCTTTCAAAATAGAGATGCAGTGAAATTTCTTTAGCCAAAGGGTGGGGAATTTGTGGAATTTGTTGCTACATGTAGCTGTGGAGGCCAGGTCATTGGGTGTATTTAAGGCAGAGATTGTTCGGTTCTTGATTGGTCATGGCATCAAAAGTTACAGAGGGAAGGCCGGTGACTAGGGTTAAGGAGGAGAAAAAGAAAGGATCAACCATGATTGAATGGTGGAGCAGACTTGATGGGCCGGGTGGCCTAATACTGCTCCAGTGTCTTATGGTCTTATGGTGAAGGTAGGGGTAATCATCCTACAAATCCTGAGTTGGAGTTTTATCATTTGGTTCAACCAAATCCCATGGCTGAGGGATCGGCTCCTTTAGAGAGTTTAAAGACTGCAATGAGCTAGCTATCTTCACATCCCTCATGTTTTTGCACTGTGAACTCCAACAGCAGCTGAAGCAAGGGTTCAGTAGCTGAATTTGGAGCTCAGTGCCTTCCTTGAGCCAGTTTTTGACAGATTTACAAAGAACGTTATGAGATCGGGAAAGCATGGTGAATCATGAAAGGAGTGGTGAAGCTTTTTTACCTAAGAAAGTGCATGCCTATGCTTCAGTGCAGCAGGAAGAAGAAAAGTTAATTGCTAGAAAAGAGCAGTGAGTGAGGTTATGGTACATTAATACACAAATATAATGTTGCAGGTAGACATTTAATTTCATGAAGTTTAGAAACAATGACCTTGCAGAACATTTTTAGTTTCTGGTATTTTGGAACATGTTCAAGTGAAAAGTCGACATTTATGCAGTAGAAGACCTTTGTTTAATTTTGTTTCTCTACAAGAATCCCTATTCAACCTTTACCTTGAACATAAAAATTGTGGGTACATAAGAATTTCTTGTTTTTAACAATTCAACAAAGTAGTCTATTTTACTCTGTACCTGTGTTATTATATTAATCAACATCACACTTAGAACAGTTCGTTCAATGCTTTCTTCAGAAGGGAGAACTGAATGTTCCTGAAATCTCTAAATGGTGAATTTTCAAGTAGTCGATATTCCTCCAGCAACTGAGATCAGACACCTCTGTTCAGATCCTTCCCCCGGTGAAAGATTAGTGCTACTCCTACTGCAGGGTTTCAACCAAAACATTGACTATCTCTCCTGCTGGTTTTCCATTTGCCATTTTACACTAAAACAGAAGTGGTAGTAGCTAAAACAACAGAGTGCTACCACACTCTTCCAAATTTTGGATTTCCCCCCTAACCCCACAATGATCCCTCGTGCTGTCCATCCCAGCTCACTGCACAGACCTTTTCCCACTCAATTCCAATTTGCTATACTGCCCTCAAAAAACACTTGGCTACTTGGATAGGACAATAGTAGTAATATTTCTAAAGGGTCAAAGCGGAGCAAGAAGGCTCTGACGAAATCCTGCTGCTCCCCCGATGTACTGTACCTCATATCTTTCCAATGCACTGCTGAGAGCTCCAGTAGTTGCTGTTCCTGTTTTTTATTTGTAGGTTTCTTCTCTTTGTTCAGTGTTCTTCATTACCAATTGAAGCACTGCAAAGTCACTTTCCTTTATTTCCAATTCATTTGGGGTAGGTTTTCATTTTGGCCCCAGCACATGTAGATATGAGCTGAAGGGGTGTCTCTTCCTTGAAAACAATCAAAACAAATCATGCCTGCAGTTACATACAATGCAATGCATTTTTTCCCCAGAAATAAATCTGCTTTGGATTTGAGCTGTTTTCATAGAACTGGAGAACTACATAAATTTATTAAATCTATTAGGAGTTTCTTAGGAATAAATAAGGGTTTGCCGGTGGTTGTGGTGTATTTGAACTTCCAGAGAAGCATTCCACAAGAAATTAATAATCAATATTAGAGTACATAATATTAAGAGTAGTATACACCTGTAGTGGCTTGAAAATTGTTTAATAGGAAATAACTTATCATTTGTGTCTGCAGCTAATGGAAGGTCTCAATGATACCTAATGAGCCAAACGTTCATAATCAATGTCAATAATTTCCATGGAAGATAACAGTTAAAATCTAAACTTATTAAAGATACAAAGTTATGTGACCGTATGGTAGTGGGAAAGATGCAGAAAGGCTTTGTTAGGATATTGATAAATTGTGGGACTTTGGAGATGAAATATATATGGAAGAATATGAGGTTATCCATTTTATCCAATAATAGAAAGGTCCAGCAATTTCTAAGTGGTTAGAAGTGGAAAGGTATTAGCTTGTAGAATGAACTACATACTCTTTTAAATGATCAGGTACAGTGACCAATTAGGAAAACATACTGGGCATGTTATATGTTGGCCAATACTGCAAAGAAACTTAAGTAAAAGAGATAAATTAAGGGTCCTGGTGAGACCTTGTCTGGAAAAATGTGTACATGTCCAGACTGTGATTCTAAGAAAAAATTTACTTGCAAATTGATTCATGACACAGTGGGTTTGTGAAATGATAAGTTTATTTAGTTTTAGATTTAGAAGAATGCAGAAAAATGCTTATAATTGTTACAGGATATGATCGTGCAAGGCATGTTTGTTAAAATGTGTAAACAAATCACAGCAAGAATAAGTCATTCATCCCCTTGTTCCTACTCCATGTCTGTTCTTCTACCTCTCCACAATGTTTCTGCCTTGACCTTGTGTTTCTTGATTCCTCTAATGGCCACAAATCCATCAATTTCAGTTTTGAATGGAACTGATAACTGAACTTCTACTGCTCTTTGGAGTGGGAATTCCAACACAATTTCTCTTCAATATCTACCTCTTACTTTGAGACTGTGATCCCTTTATCTGAGATACCTCAGCTAGGGGAAACACCTTCTCATGTCTATCCTGTCCAATGCTCTAAAAAATGTTTTACATTAAGATGTTTTGTTTGGCTAGGATGTTGAAGATCAGGGGTCTACATAACAATGAGTCATTTATTATTTTTTTTTTATTGAGTGGTACAGTGCTGAGTAGCTCCTTCCAGGCTTTCAGGCCACACCACCCCAGCAAATCCCTAGCAAACCCGATTAACCCTAACCTAATCACAGGACCATTTACAATGACCAAATAAGCTATCCAGTAAGTCTTTGGACTTTGGGAAGAAACTGGAACACCTGGAGACAACCCAGCCATTCCACAGGGAGGGTGTACAGACTCCTTACAGTGCCAGAATTCAGCTCCAACCTCCAGAATGCCCTCTGTAATAGTGTCATGCCAGCCACTATGGTTCTATGGTGCCTGCTCTCACAGTATAGCAAATATTTGGAATTCTCCACCAATGGGGTTGTGGGGTCTCATTTGTTGAGTATATATAAAACAGAGAACAATAGGTCTTCTAAGATATTAAAGGAATGAGAGAGAGGGCTTACTGAAGTAAAAAATCTGCCATGATTTAGCTGAGTGGCAGAATAGGCACAAGAAATCAAATGACCTACTCCTGCTCCTGTGCTCACTTGCAAAGGTAAGCTGTAGTTGTGGGAAGAGACATTGTAAATTTGTATACTGTGGCGACCCAATTTCTACGCAGGCGAACCGGCTCACAAATAGCCAGCGCACGGGGGGGGGGGAGACATTGCTAATTGCTAATTGCTGACGTCATTTCTGCCCGGAGAGGGCGGGCGCTAGGGATTAAATGCCAGCGCTGTGAAGTTTGAATAAACTAGTCTCGAAACAACTTACCGACTGCGTGTCGTTATTTCAGCTCTGTGTGTAGCACATCGCTGCAATACTTCCATTTATATTACCAAGAGTAAATAATAAAAATAGTTTAGTAAATATAGTATGTGTTGAGTGGAACAATTATGCAAGATTAAATTGCTTAAATGAAGGACTTACAGTTCAATTCTCTTTCTCCCCAGGTTGGATTTTCTTTATGTTCGGTATACTGGGGTTTACGAAGTGTAATTAAATTCTAATGGCTACCAATGGATCCAAGAAACGGAGTGAGGGTGATCATATGCCACAACATGGTCAGTTCCAGCATATACGTACTGCTCACCAGTCCTTGGACAGCAACATGTCTTCAGATAAATTAATAATCAAAATATTGTACATTATGGCATTTTACAAAGAAGAAACAAAATAATTTCTTTAACTGTAAATGTTCTGTAATAGAGAATCAGAAATTAAGAATAATAATAGATGTATTTGATATAAGAAGGCAGAAGGTTTTACATTGCAGTGTATATTATATACACCAATTGTACTAAATCTTGTAAAATTTGAGTAAAGAGCTTATGCATATATGGGAGTTTTTATGTGATTGAATGACAGCAATGTAATTTTTATATCAAAATAAACTATTCATAATGATAAAAAATTTACAAGAATAAACTGTACAATGCTTTTTCATTCTTATATTCATTGACAATGTGTTAAGTCGAGTTCTATTACATCTCTTAAAACCAATAGCATAGTTGCCACTCATGTGGGCCCCTGGGGTGATACAATACTACAATAATTCAAAAGTTCAAACTTCACAGGAAATTTATTATCAAAGTACATATATGTCCTTGTATACAACCCTAAGAGTCATTTTCTTGTGGGCATTTACATTAACTACAAAGAAACACAATAGAATTAATGAAAGACCACACATGACAAGACGGAGAAACAACCAATGTGTATAACACAACAAGCCCTGCAAATAAAAAAAATCAAAAATAATAATAAATAACAATAAATACCAAGACCATGAGATGAAGAATCCTTGAAAGTGAGTCCGTAGGTTGTGGGAACAGTTTAGTGATAGGGTGAACAGTTCAGTTATCCCCTCTGGTTCAAGAGCCTGATGGTTCAGGGGTAACTGTTTCTGAACCTGGTGGTGAGAGTCCTGAGGTTCCTGCATCTATTTCCCAATAGCAGGTGTGAGAAGATAGTATGACCTGGATGGTGGGGGCCATTGATAATGACGCTGCTTTCCTGCAACGGCACCTCATGTAGATGTGCTCAATGGTGGGGAGGGCTTTACTTATAATGGACTGGGCTGTATCCATTGTTTTTGTAGGATTTTCTGTTCAAGGGAATTGGTGTTTCCATACCAGGCTGTGCTGCAGCCTGTCAACGTACTATCCATTGCACAGCTCTAGACGTTTATCAAAGTTTCAGATGACATACCGAATCTTCACAGATTTCTAAGAAAATAGAGCCCCTGCTGTGCTGCCTTTGTAATCGTATTCACATGTTGGACCCGGACAGATCCCCCAAACTGATAACACTGAGGAATTTAAAGTTGTTGACTCTCTCCACTTCTAAGCCTCCAATAAGGACTAGCTCATAGCCCTCCAGTTTTTCCTCAATAATTACCTCCTTGGTCTTGCTGACATTGAGTGAGAGGTTGCTGTTGTGGAGCCATTCAACCATATTTTCAGTCTCCTTCCTATATGCTGATTCGTCACCGCCCTTGATTCAGCCAATGACAGTGGTAACAGCTTAGCCTCACAGTCATACGTATAAAGTGAATAGAGCAGGGGTCTAAGCACACAACCTTGAGGTGCGCCTGTGCTGACGGAGATTGTGGAGGAGATTTTGTTGCCAATCTGAACTGACTGCAATCTGCCCGTGAGGAAATCGAGCTTCTTGTGGCACAAGGAGGTACTGAGGCCTAGGTAATTGAGGGGTTTCCTCACCCAACCTGGCCTCTTTCTGCCCAATAGCAGAAGAATCCCATACCATGGTCCTTCCCCACTGAGCCCTTGCGGTGGCTGTACCAAGTGTGTCCATCAGGACATATTCTTTCATCCTGGAATATACCAGTTGGCAACATTCCTCTACGGACATCTTGATATCAGAATCAGGTTTAATATGACTATTGGCACGTGTCATGAAATTTGTTGTTATGCCGCAGCAGTACATTGCGCTACATAATAATAAAAGCAGCAAATTATGGTCACAAGCTGTTCCTGAATCATTCAGTGTGTGCCTTCAGGCTCTTGTATCATGTCCCAGATGGTAGCAATGAGAAGAGGTCATGTCTTAGGTGTTGGGGGTCCTTAATGATGGATGCTGCATCACTCCTCGGAGATGTCCTGGATGCTGGAGAGTCTTGTGCGCGTGATGGAACTGACTGAGTTTACAACTTCCTGCAGTTTATTTTTGATCCTGTACTGTGTCATTCCCCCCCCCCCCCCCACCCATAGCAAATGGTGATGCAGTCAATTAGAATTCTCCACATGGTACATCTGTAGAAATTACATAACAAATCTACTCAAACTCTTTATGAAATATAGCTGCTGTTGTGCCTCCTTAGTAACTGTATCAATATGTAGAGCCAGGAACGTGAAATTACACAGCCTTAACCACTTCTGATCATTCTTTGACAACAGGAGTGTGTTTCCCTATCTGAAGCTCACTATCAATTCTTTAGTCTTACTGATGTTGAGTGCAAGGCTGTTGCAGTGATACCATTCAACTAGCTGATATATCTCACTCCTGTACACCTTCCTGTCACCATCCGAAGTTCTGCTAACAATAATTGTGTCATCAGCAAATTTATAGATGGCATTTGAGCTGTGCCTAGCCACACAGTCATAGGTGTGGAAAGTATACAGCAGTGGGCTAAGCACACATCCTCGAGGTGGATCAGTTTGATTATCAGTGAGGTGGCGATGTTATTGTCGATCCACACAGACTGTGGCCTTCTGGTGAAGAGGTCGAGTATCCAGTTGCAAAGGGAGGTACTGAGGCCCAGGTTTTGTTGCTTATTGATTAGATTTGTAGGAATGATTGTGTTAAACACTGAGCTGTAGTCAATAAACAGCAGCCTTTGTTTTGTCCAGGTGATCCAAAGTTGCATGAAGAGCCAAAGAGCTTGCATCTGCTGTAGACCTATTGTGATAATAGGCAAATTGCAGTGGGTCCAGGTCCTTGCTGAGGCAGGTGTTGATTCTAGCCATGACCAACCTCTCAAAGCACTTCATCACAGTAGATGTGAGGGCTACTGGATAATTGTCAATAAGGCTGGTCACCCTGTTCTTCTCATAAGCACACACTCATCTACACAGGTTTTAATGAAGTCAGTGACAATTGTGGCATATTCATTCAGACTTGAAGATAAATCCCTGAATACACTCCAGTCCACTAACTCAAAGCAGTCTTGTAAGCGCTCCTGGACCTCCCTTGTCTATACCTTCTTGGTCCTCAACACTGGTGCTGTGGTCTTCAGTCTCTGACTATACTCAGGGAGTAGAAGATCAGCTAGATGAACAAACTTGCCAAAGTGTTGGTGTGGGCTGGCATGGTAAGCACTCTTGATGGTTCTAAAACAGTGGTCTAGTGTGTTAGCTCCTCTGTTTCCACAAGTGGTATGTTAGTATTAATTATTTAGAGACCTTTTTTCAAGCTGGCCTAGCAGACCATTAAGTTTTGGGTGGACCAAAGGGTATCTTGCATTATCTTGATGCTTTTCCAGCAGCATTTGATGCCTATCTCTGTGTGCATCCCTAGGAGTAGCTCATAGATCAGAAAGGCTTTGGTCACACAGCTACTCGGGATGAAATGTGATGCAGGCTCTTGCATCCTTCTCCATCCTCCTCTATGTAAACACACAGTCCGCAAAGAGGTGAACGATTATCTCGTCCACATTAAAGTCATCTTGCAGGAAGTGTGTGGTGGTACTGATGCTCCGGGTATGCAGAAATGATCTAATTGGTGTCAAAGTCTTGGTGCCTGTTGGTGAGACCAGGTGATGAGGCTTTCTGCCAGATGGTCTGGACAATCTGTTCAGGAAACCATCCCAATGTGTCCATCAAGTCCTTCTCCTGCAGTGTTTGAAGGATAACCTGTGCTGACCACCGCCTGATGGATTTGTGGTCAAAGGTGTTGGTCCAGAGGAACCTTAACATGAAGGACAGGTACGCAGCAACATCCAGTCGACAGACATTGTGCACCAGTGTGCACACACCTATCTTTCACAACTACCTTGTCAAGCAGTTGGTGACCATGTACTTAGATTCCACACACAGTCTGATGCAGCCACGTATGAAAGTGGTCATCAGGGTGAGGGCGACAGTTATTATGTTCTTGTCACCATTGTCCAGGGACTTGTGCATCATGACCTGTCTGACTTGCTCCATCTTTGATCCAGAAGATAGCCCGGGTAATTGCCAAGCTGAAGGAGCAGGGGACAAACCACACCTGTGTCAAGTATCACAACGCTAACAGCACCTCACACCAGATGACCAGGTTCTTCCTAGTTATCAATAGGGAGCACATTCCCCACAGACTTAATTTCTGTTTTATCTTCTTGATCCACTCCAGCCATTTTTTGTTGCATGCCTCAAACCCTCTGAACTAGATAGCCAGCTAGGTGCAGTTAGAATGCACCTTCTTTTCCCTCAGATAAATTTTCTGTACTTCTTCCAAACTCCAGCTGCTCCATTCCTCTTCATTGTTA
Source organism: Hypanus sabinus (assembly GCF_030144855.1). Taxonomy (NCBI): domain Eukaryota; kingdom Metazoa; phylum Chordata; class Chondrichthyes; order Myliobatiformes; family Dasyatidae; genus Hypanus; species Hypanus sabinus. The sequence goes on along the minus strand of NC_082711.1, from coordinate 96,554,699 downwards.
GCTTGGTATCCCTCATCAATATCACAATGCCATAGCCGATCAACTCTCCTATGCAGCTTGTGCTAAATTGGCAAGTAACAATGGAGTTAAAATAATTTTGCTACAGTTGTGTCATTCAGTTTGTCAGGAGGTGCTCATCCCCACATTCCCAAGTTTACCTAAAAAACATTCCTTGTAGTGCCCACTCCTGCATGTCTAGCCTTCTATATCGATTTGCAATCTTGAGAACTAGACATGGTTCCATATAGCAGATTAATATTTCAAATGTAAGTTCTATTCCAAATTTTAGAGTGGTAGATCCAAAATAGAACTCAGATGGCCAGGAAGCATCAATGGAAAGGAACAAACATTTGATGTTTTCGGCTGAGCACCTGACAGGCTGAGCCCCTTCATCCACACTGGAACATCTAGATTGTGAAGATGCATACAGCAGGAATAGCTCATCATCTAATATTATCATCCCCTCAAATGAATCAATAAACTCCAAGTCAGGCAATCAGAAAGCCATATTTTAAATTATTGCTGGGGACTTCAGTCAGGCTTGTTTGAAGAAATTATCATTAATGCATCACCAGCAGCACAAGCGGTCTCAACACAGTCAACCACTGTTATACTATGATTAGGAATACCGACCGTTCTTTTCCTAGACCACATTGCAGGAAATCTCACTATCAGGCTGTCATCCTTCTACCTGCATACAGGCAGAAGCAAAAGAACAAGATTCCAGAGATAAGAAAAACAAAGAGATGGTTGCAGCAGGAAGAGGAACATATACAGGTTTGCTTCAAGTCAGTGGACTGTGCCATGTTCAAGCACAAATCAGAGCATCTGAACAAATATGACATAGCTAGATCATGGTGTTTAGTTATGGTGATCAACTAGAATACAGGAGGTCCAGGTATGACCTCTGGAAAGCCATTTTACATGCAAAGTAGCAAAGTTAAATCACTGAAGGATGCTCAACAGCTGTGGCAGGGCTTGGATGCTATCACTCCTACGAAGTGAAATCAAGCAAGACAGATTACAAGGTTTTTCTTCCAGATATGCTGTATACCGTTTATGCTTGCTTTGACCATCAAAACATGGAGGCATCTTCATGAATTCCCACAGCCCCCAACAACTCTGTAATTTTAGACTCTGAGGCCAACTTGAGAGCGTCCTTCAGGAAGTTAAACCCATGGAAAGCATCTGGCCCCGGTGGGGTATCTGGCTGAGTACTGAAGACCTGTGCTAATCACTGGCTGAAGTATCCACTACTATCTTTAAACTCTCACTTCAGCAGTCTGAGATATCCACCTGCTTCAAACCTAAGAAGAACATGATAACCTACCATAATGACTATCGTCCAGTAGTATTTACATCCACTCTGATGAAGTGGTTTGAGAGGTTGTTGATGCATATCACCTCTTGCCTGAGGAGCGATTTGGATCCACTCCAGTCTGCCTACTGTCACAACAGGTCAACAGCAGATGCCATTACCTTGGCCCTTCACTCAACACTGGAACATCTTGATTGTGAAGATGCATACATCAGGATGCTCTTCATTGAAACAGCTCCTTCATTTAATACCATTGTAACTGTCTCAGAGGCATGTTTCATTGAGATGTTTATTTAATGTTTTTGTCATAAATTCATGATTATTTTTAAGGTTTTATTTTAATGTAGAGTTTAATAGGTCACATGACCAGAGTTTAATTAAAAGCACGACTGTGGCATTATGGGTCAGAATCAACATGGAAGCAGAGAAAGACATATGGCCCTAAAATAACCTTATTCTGCATGTGGTCTGAGAGGTGCACACGGTAATTGCTTTATTTGTTTATATATTGTGTACAATGTTGTTGATGTGCCTTCATATGGAGAGCGTGATATGTTTTTAGTCATTTATTTGATTTCAGCACACTTCTATTGTGCTAATGTGTTTGAGCCTGTTTATCGGTGGACACTAGCTTGGGAGACTCTAAAAGACGGAGAGATGTATGTTTCAAACCTTTTATGACCTTTATTTTCTTGTAGTTTTCACGGTGTCTACTGAAGAAAGAGAGAAAGTAAAATAAGTCTTCAAGGACATCTGTATGTTGTGTGGCCATTATTTCATTGGACCGGTGCAGTTACAACTATCATCCCCTCAAAATGAATCAATAAATTCCAAGACCTAGGCATCAATATCTCCTTGTCCTGGATCCTTGATTTCCTCACTTGCAGATCCCAGTCAGTTCGGATTAGTAACAACATCTCCTGCACAATCTCCATCAGCACAGGTGTACCATAAGATTATGTGTTTAGTCCCCTACTCTGAACTGTTCCCACAAGCTGTGGACTCACTTTCAAGTACTCTTCATTTCATGTTCTCCATTGTTATTGCTCATTTATTATTATGTTGCTTGTTTTCATGTTGTTTCTTTGCATTTATTTTGAATGCCCGCAATAAAATGAATCTCAGCATAGTATATGGTGACATACATAAACATTGATAATAAGTTTACATAGAACTTTGAAATTTTATCTTTTTTAAACTTCCCTTTAATAAGTGGTAATATTTCTTATGGAAATTGTTGATTCTGACAGTTCCTGTCACACAGCTCCAGAGGCCTAGTTTCAATGCCGTCTGCGAGAAGTTTCAGTTTTGGTTTGCTCCCATAACCCAAGCACATGTGCATTGATATATTAATTGGCCACCAGCAACTGTTCCTAGTGTGTAGGGGAATAGAAAAGCCCGGTTTGGAGTTGATAGGAAGAGGAGAAAGTAGTTTGATGTTATAATGGGATCTGTGTAAGAATCTGCATATTTCCAGCAATTACTCTTTTCATTTTGTAGAGACATAGAACCTAGAACAGTGCAACACAGGAACAGAACCTTCATCCTGAGATGTCTGTGCAGAACACAATATTAAATTACACTAAGTCTCTTCTCCCTCTATACCCGGCTTAATCATGTGCCTGTCCAAATATTCTCAAACGGGACACTCATATCTGCATCCACCACTACTCCTGGCAGTCCATTCCAAGTATCCACCACTTGCGTGGAAAAAGCAAATTGCCCTGCATAAATCCTTTAAACATGCTCCCTCTCACTTTATATGCATTTCCTTTAATATTTGACATTTGGGGTTGATCTCTGTTACATACCATGTGGGTATCTTATGACGGTCACATGACCATGATGTAATTGAGCATGATATAATGGTCTTGTGATGGTGGAGTGATGTATTTTCCTGCCAGTGTGAGGTCATGTGATGGCCTGTTTTCAACAGGTATAAAACGGGGAAAGCCTGCTGTGATGCAAGAGTTTTTGTTGGGACATTGTTTGGGCTGTCCGTTATTCTGTTATGCTGCGTATTTGGTTTCATGACACAGTTTTGTTTTAAAGTGGAGTTTTGATTCTTATTGTAAAGTACATTGTCATTGTGCCGGCATTTTGAAAGTCACTGCCAGTTATGTTTGATGTATCTTCGATTTAATTTTAAAGTCTTAAGTATTGGAGAGTGAAGATTTATCGAGGTACAGAAACCCGAAGGATCGAGTAAAGTTGGTGTCATCAGCGGTAATACAGGCTTGACCTTATTGGATCTGTGTTCCGGAGATAGTAACCTGCATCCGAGATAACCCCTGTCTTGTGAGGGCAGAAAGGGTTGGACACAGTGTTATTCGTCAAGAAAAAGTTCAGTTCCTTCAAGCCGTATTTATTTCCTTCATTGTGAATCCTTCAGGCAAAGCATATTTTGGCTGGTATCAGCAGTAACGTCATGTCGTCAAGGAATTCGTTACTTCAGGAAAGTCTCTCTTAATTGACTGTATAAACTATTGGGACTTTCACATTTATCGCTTTAAGAACTGTGTTTACATTTATTGCTCTAAGAACCGTTCAAGTTGCCGTAGAGTAGTTAACTTCTGGTTAAGTTAGTCGTTTGTTTATTTTTCATTTTTATTGAACAGAGTTTAAATAAATGTTTATTTGATTGTAAAAACTTGTCTCAATTCTATATTCATTGTTGCTGTAGCATAACATCTCTCAATTAATATACACTCAGAGATTACTTAATCAGGTACACCTGTACACTTGCTTATTAGTGTAAATATCTAATCAGCCAATCGTGGCAACAACTGAATGCATAAAAGCATGCAGACAAGGGCAAGCAGCAGTTATTGTTCAGACAAAACTTCAGAATGGGGAAGATGCGCGAGTACAAGCTGACCATGTTGCTTGTTGTTGCTGGACAGAGCAGTTAGAGAATTTCAGAAACTGCTGATCTCAGAGTCTCTAGAGTTTACAGAGAATGGTGCCCAAAACAAAAAAAAAAAATCCAGTCGGCAGCAGCTTTGTGTATAAAAGCACCTTGTTGATGAGAGAAGTCAGAGGAGAATGGTCAGATAGGCTCAAGCTGACAGGAAGGTGACTAACTCAAATAATCACACATTGTAACAGAGATGTACAAAAGAGCATCTCTGAGTGCATAACACTTCAAACGTTGAAGTGGATGGGCTATTATAGCAAAAGACCACAAACACACTCTCAGTGACCACTTTATTAGGTGCTTGAATTAAGGGTCACTCTTCAGTTGTCACTGTCGGATGAATTTTCATGCCTTCCTGTTTTAAGTCGAAGACCAGTATGGTACAATCCATAAAAAGCTGCAGATGGTGGAAATCTGAATTAAAAATAGAAAATATTGGAAGAAGTCAACTTGCCAGGAAGCACTTGTGGTAAAAGAATTAATTACTGTCTCAGGTTGTAGAAGAGGTTCCGATGAAGGGTCTTTGAACCAAATCATTGACTTGACTTTCCACCAATGCTGCCAGACTGACTGAAATTTTCAGTCTGAAATATTCCCACAAGGGAGGAGAGTTTTGTGTAGCAACCATATCCTCAATAAAAGCTCGTTAAACAGAAGATCAGTTACCATGATCTCACAGAACAGTAATGTGCAAGGAGAGTGATATTTTCTCAGTTGATAATCTCACAAAGTGATCTGACTACAATGCTAATGGCATTAAATTAATGGTTGTCCTCAATTCTTTTGCCCAAGGTTCTTTTCAAGCTTCAGTGTGAGGGAGCATTTGGCATATGTAGGACAATTGATTCAAGATGCCTTGGTGAAACCAGTATCAGATATTCTGTTCAATTAAGAAAACCAGTGCATTTGGTTTCACTGGTCACTGTAAAAATGGGATGTCCAGCCCTTGACCTTACCCATCCACCTTGCTTCACCTATCTCCTTCCAGCCAGCTTCCCCTCCCTCCCCACACCGTTTTACTCTGGCATCTTCCCCCTTCCTTTCCAGTTCTGAAGAAGGGGGTTGGCCCAAAACATCATTTCCATAGATGCTGCCTGGCTTGCTGAGTTCATCCAGCATTTTGTGTGTGTTGCTTTTGATTTCCAGCATCTGCAGAATTTCTTGTGTTAAAAATTAAGGAATAAGATTCAGGTTTATTATCACTATCATATAACTTGAAATTTGTTGTTTTGCAGCAGCAGTACAGTGCAAAGATATAACAATTCATAAACTACAAATATAAATAAACAGTGCAAGATAAAGGATTACCAAGGCAGTGTTCATGGCTTCATGCATTGTTCAGGAACTTGAAGGCAGAGGACAAGCAGCTGTTTCTGAGTAGTTGAGCTTGGGCCTTCAGGTCAATGTCTCACAGATGGTAGTTACAAGAGGAGAGCATGTTCCAGATGGTGTTGGTGTTTGATGATGGATGCCACCTCTTGAGGCTACAACTCTTGAGGATAAGGACGATTGTGCCCTTGATGGAGTTCGCTAAGCCTACAACCTTCTGCAAGCTTCTTGCGATACTTTGCCTGGGAGGTTGCAGATCAGGCTGTAATGCAACCAGTTAGAATGTTCTCCACTGGACAGCATATCTAGAGAAATTCGCTAGCATCTGTGGTAGCATACCAAATCTCATCAAACATCTTTCAAAATAGAGCCTCTGGTGTCGAATCTTCATGATTTCATTGATCTGTTCAGCCCAGGATAGATACTCTGAGGTGTTGATGCCCACGGACATAAAACTCTTCACCCTTTCCACTGCTGACTCCTCAATGAGGCATGGTGTTCTCCTGATATTCCCTTCTTGAAACTTGTGATTAGTCTTAGTGATGTTAAACTTGAGGTTTTTGTTGTGACACCACTCAACTAGCCAATCTGTTTCACTCATGTAAGCCTCCATAACACCATCTAAGGTTCTACCAACAGTGGTGTCATTTGAAAATTTATTGATGGTGGTTGAGCTGTGCTTATCCAAACAGTCATGAGCGTAGTGAGATTAGATCAGTGAGCTGAGTATGCATCACTGAGATGCATGTGTTGATCTTAAACTGGAGAAGGCTTAACTAATCTCCACTGACTGTGATGTCCCAGTGAAGAAGTCAAGGATCCATTTGCAGAAGAAGGTACAGAAGCTTGTTGATTAGTTGTGAGGGAATGACGGTATTGAAAACTGAGCCATAATCACAAAAGAACAGTTTGACATATGTTTTTGCTGTTGTCTATCTGCCCCAAAGCTGAGTGTAGAGCCAGTGAGATTGCATCTGCTGTAGACCATTTATAGCAGTAGACATATTGCAATAGATCCAGGTCCTTGCTCAGGCAGGAGTTAATTCTAGCCATGACCAATATTTTGATTCTTCATCACCATATTTGTGAGTGCTACTGGATGATAGCTGTTGAGACAGTTCAGCCTGCTCTTCTTGGGCATGAGAATAATTGTTGCCCTTTTGAAACAGGTGGGAAACTCAAACTGCAGCAGTAAGGCATTGAAGGTGTGTTTGAATACTCAAGCCATTTGGTTGACACAGGTTTTCAATGGTTAGCTACACCATCAAGACCTGACATCTTGTGAGAGTTCACCCTCTTGAGGGATGCTTGGACATCAGCCTCCGAGACATAGATCATAGGGTCATTGGATGCTTCATCCGCAATGTTGTAAGATAGTAGAGCTACAGTATTGCAGACAACCTTTCTATTTATGAGTGCACCCAGCTTCCTGCTCTTTGTACATATATCTTGAGTACCATCTCCCCCGTCTGAGTAAGACAATTGGTGGGAGCAGACACGTTCAACAGAAATAACCCGTTACCATTGGCCAACCCCAAACTCACATACCTTCCTCCTTTTGTAAAATATCTTCAGAAAGTTGTTAGATTTTTGTTCTAATCAACTGTTCAGAAAATCACTCAGCATGACAAGGGTGGAAATTACACTTTGTAATGGAAAGATGACAGGAAACAGGAAGACATTCTCACTCATTTTCACGGGAAATGACAATAAACTCCTTCCTTTTGAGAATGTGTATGCTCTGGGTGTTACTGCATACACTGAGGACCTCAACAACCATTTTCCCTTTGTGTGTTTGGAATTATGATCTTGTTATTGTGACTGCAGACCTCTTATTTTTCCCAAATTGTACTTAACAAGACACCTTATTGAACCTTGGAGCTCAAGCCCTTAGCCTTCTTCAAAAGCTGCAAACAAGATAGGCAGTGAATCAGTTCAACCAACCCCACTGTGATAAAATACAACTGACAGTACTCATTGATCATGGTTAAACATGCAACTATGAGGTGCGTCATGAAGGAGGAGATGTTATTTCCAGTCCACATTGACTGTGATCTCCCGATGAGGAAGTCAAGGATCCAGTTGCAGAGGGAGGCAGGGAGGCCCAGGATTTGAAGCTTGTTGATTAGAACTGAAGGTATGATTATGTTGAGCATTGAGCTGTAGTCAATACACAGCAGCCTGATGTAAGTATTGCTATGGTACAGGTGAACCAAGGCTGAGTAGAGAGGTTTAGACCTATTGTGGTGATAGGCACATTGCTGCAGGAGCAGGTCCCTGCTCAGGCAAGTGTTGATTCTAGCTGTGATCAACCTCTGAAACCACTTCATCACAGTAGATATGAGTGCAACAGGGCAATAGTCATTGAGTCAGCTCCTTCTGCTCTCCTTTGGCAATGGTACGATTATTACCCTTTTGAAGTAGGTGTGAAAATCTGACTGCAGCAGTGAGGGATTAAAGATGTCCTTGAATACTCCCACTGGTTGGTTGGCACAGGTTTTCAGTGCCCTAACAGGTACACCATCAGAGCCTGAAATTTTTCAAGGGCTCACTCTCTTGAAAGTTGGTCTGATGTCTCCTTCTGAGAGAGAGATCAGAGGGTCACCAGAAGCTGCAGTGATTCACACAGATGTAGATTTATTCTCCCTTTCAAAGCGTGTGTAAAAGTCACTGAGCCCATTCATGACATTAGACATTGCATTGTAAGAAGTAATAGATGACAAACCCTGACAGAGCTGATGTTTCCATCTCTAACTTCAATTGGAATTGTTTCTTTTGCTCTTAAAATACTCTTCTGTAGGTCATACTTGGACTTCTTCTTGTATAGTTCTGGATCACCGGTCTAGAATGCCACAGATCTGGCCGTCAGCAAACTACAAATCTCCTGGTTCATCCATGGGTTTTGGCTTGGATATGTCCAGTGTGTTTTTGAAGGCACACACTCATCCACATGGATTTTGATGAAGTCAATGACAACTGTGATGTATTAATTCAGATTCGAAGATGAATCCCTGAATATGGTCCAGTCCACTGACTCAAAGCAGTCCTGTAAGTGGTCTTCTGCCTCCCTTGACCATACCTGCCTTGCTCTCATCACTTGTGCTGCGGTCTTGAGTCCCTTACCATACGCTGGGATCACAGCCAGGTGATCAGATTTTCTAAAGTCTGGGCATGGGCTGGCACAATAAGTGTGGTATAACAGTGGTCAAGTTTGTTGGCTCATCTAATTCCAGAGGTGATATGTTGTAGTTGTTATTCAGAAACATCTTCAAGTTGGCCTTGTTGAAATTCGCCCCCCCCCCCCCACAATGATAGGGATGGCACCCGGGTGTGCTGTTCCATGACTGCTGATCACACACCAGTCCTCAGTGAGGAATCAGCAGAGGAAAGGGTGAGCAGTTTCAAGTTCCTGGCTGACAGTAACTTTGAAGATCTACCCTGGGCCCAACATATTGATGCAATTAACAATACGGCACGACAGCGGCTATACCTCATTGGGAGTTTGAAGAGACCTAGTATGTCACCAAAGACTCTTGCAAATTTCTAGAAATGTACCGTGGAGAGCATTCTAACTGGTTGCATCACCAACTGCTATGGAGGAGATTCTGCAGAGGATCAGAAAAAGTTGTAGGAAGTTTTAAACTCAGCCAGCTCCAGCAAAGGCGCCAGTTTCTCCAGCAGCAAGGACAACTTCAAATGGCAGCATCCATCATTAAAGACCCTCATTATCATGACCATAAGTTATAGGAGCAGAATTAGGCCATTTATCCATTGGGTCATCTTTACCTTTTCATCATGGCTGATCCATTCTTCCCTCTCATCCCCAATCTCCTGCCTTCTCCCCATATTCCTACATGCTCTATCAACCTCTGCTTTAAATATACCCAATGACGTGGTCTCCACAGCTACCTGTGGCAATGAATTCCGCACATTCACCAACCCTTGGATAAAGAAATTCCTGCTTATCTCTGTTCTAAATGGACATCCCTCTATTCTGAGGCTGTAACCTCTGGTCATAGATTTCCGCACCATAGAAAACATCCTCTCCTCATCGACTCTAGGTGTTTCAACACTCAACAGGTTTCAATGAGATCCCACCTCATTCATCTAAACTCCAGTGAGTACAGGCCCAGAGCCATCAAACACTCCTCAGACGATAAGCGTTTCAATCCCCAAATCAATTTTGTGAAAGGCTCCATTGAACCATCTCCAAAGTCAGCACATCCTTTCTTAGAAAATGGGCCCAAATCTGCCCACAATACTCCAAGTGAGGTTTCACCAGTGCTTATAAAGCCTCAACATTAGTACATCCTTGCTTTTATATTCTAAACCTCTTGAAAAGAATGCTAACATTTCATTTACCTTCCTCACCACCAACTCAACCAGCAAAGTAACCTTTAGGGAGTTCTGAATGAAAAGTCCCAAGTCTCTTTGAACCTCAGAGTTTTGAATTTTCTCTCCATTTAGAAAATAGTCTATACTTTTATTTCTTCTACCAAAGTGAATGACTATACACTTTCCGATACTATATTCCACCTTCCACTTCTTTGTCCATTTTCCTAACCTGTCTCAATCCTTCAGTAGCCATTCTGCTTCCTCAATACTACCTGCCCCTCCACTTATTTTTGTATCATCCCCAAACCTGGACACTTTCAAATCTCTGACATAAAATGTGAAAAAAGAAGTGGTCCCAACACAGACCCCTGTAGAACACCACTAGTCACTGGCAGCTAACCAGAAATTGCTCCCTTTATTTCCAGTTTTTGCCTCCTGCCAATCCACCAATGCTCTGTCCGTGCTAGTATCTTCCCTGTAATACCATGGGCTTTTAACTTGTTAAACAGTTTCCTGTTGCATCTTGTCAAAGGCCTTCTGAAAATCGAAATTCACAACATCCACTGATTCTCCTTTGTCTATCCTGCTATTTATTACTTCAAAGAATTGGAACATATTTGTCAGACAAGATTTTCCCTTAACCATGCTGACTTCAGCCTATTTGATCAAATACTTCCAAGCATCCCCAAACCACATCTTTAACAATCGAATCTAACCTCTTCTCAACTACTTTGGTCAGACTAATTGGTCTAGAATTTCCCTCCTTTTTGAAGAGTGGAGTAACACTTGCAATTTTCCAGTCTTCGGGAACCATGCCAGAATCCTTTGTTTTTTGAAAGATCATTACTAATGTCTGCACAATCTCTTCAGCCACCTCTTTCAGAGCACTGTGGTGCAGACCATCTGGTCCAGCTGACTTATATACTTTCAAACCTTACAGTTTCTCAAGCACTTTCTCCCCATTAATGACAACTTCACTCATTTTTGCCCCCTGACACTTTCAAACATCTGGCATTCAGTCCATCTGCCATTTCCTTGTCCCCTATTGGTACCACTCCAACATCATTTTCCAGCAGTTCAAGTATCTACTCTTGCCTCTCTGTTATATTTTATAAATCTGAAGAAATTTTGGTATCCTTTTAATATTATTGGCTAGCTTTCCTTTGTATTCCATCTTGATGACTTTTTTAGTTGCCTTCTGTTGGTTTTTAAAAACTTTCCAATCCTCAAACTTCCCACTAATTTCTGCTCTACTGGATGCCCTCTCTTTGGGTTCTACTTTTGCTTTGACTTCCCTCGTCAGCCTCGATTGCATCATGTACTTCTGTCCTCTCTTATCAGATTCCCCCTTCTCCAGCCTTGCATCTCCTTCACCAATCAGCTTTCCAGCTCTTTACCTCACCCCTTCCCCTGCCAGTTTCACCTATCGCTTTGTGGTTCTTCCTCCCCTCCCCGCACTTCTGTACTCTGACTCCTCATCCATTTTGTTTAGTCCCGATGAAGGGTCTCAGCCTGAAATATTGACTGTACTCTTCTCCATAGATGCTGTCTGGCCGGCTGAGGTCCTCCAGCCTTTTGTGTGTGTTATTTAGATTTCCAGCATCTGCAGATCTTCATTTGTTTATGGTTGTGTCATCTTGCCTTTAGAGATAAGAAGAGGACATGGCCTCTTCTCACTGCTACCATCAAGGAATTAGTCTGAAACCTGAAGACACACACTCAACATTTTAGGGACAGCTTCTTCCCCTCCACCATAAATTTATAAATGGGCAATTAACCCATGAACACTACCCCACTATTTTTTGCTCACCTTTTGCATTACCTGTTTAATTTATTAATATATATATATTTACTATAATTAAAATTTTATTATAATTATATATTACAACGTACTTCTGCCACAAAACAATGAATTTAACAACATATGCCAGTGATATTAAACCTAATTCTGACAGAATCCTTCATGAAGTCTGATTCCAGATACACAGCAATGTGGTTCATTCCCAATTGCCTTCTTACATGATTTTTCAGAACAGTTAGATTAAAGAGAAGGAAAAGATGTACAGTAAATTCTAGAGTGCCCATCATAATCTGTGAACAAACAAATAAAGAAAGAAAATGGGTTAATGAGTCCTTTTCAAATTTAAGCCTAGCTATCCAGGTTAGAATAGCTGGGGTATGATATGTTAAATGTGAAGTCTGCAAAACATTTATGGAAATGATAATGAGGACGGTGCCTGTAAGAGGCTGGAGGGTAGGCATGGGGCATTGCGGGTAGAATAATTAGGAATATGATGAGAGAGTAAAAATCCAACATACTTCACATCATGACACTTCTGATGAGGTCACTGGACATTCCCAAGTATTGTGGTTTTTAGGAGCTGTGCTCTTGCCTTTGACCAGCTGTGCAGTATTTTCTTAGTGGTTCAGAAAGGCTGCCTGGAAGAATTGCTTGCAGGCTAGGAGACACAGAGCCTTTGCCCAGAGAAGGGGTTGCAAATGTGCTTAAGTGAAGTTGGTGACCTAACCTGAGACAACTACTCGAGCCAACCTTCATCTTCACCTTTCTGCAATGAGACGGCACTTCCCCTTTAAATGTTAAAGGCCACTTGCCTTAAGGAGTTTCAGAAACACTGTGGCCTCAGCTCTAACAACCACCAGCTGTAAACCTGGAAAACAAAGACCTGGCAATTAAATTTACAGGAATTTCTTATCCACTGATCCTGTTTCCCTCCCGAGTTCCCACATTAATCTGGTACTTTGAGCAGATCAGCACGATGCCTACAGGAAGGAAGCTTTAAAATATGCAATTCATGGCATCATCAGGACTGGATGTGCAGCTGACCAGAGAGTTACTGTGTCAGTTTCATCCCAGGCCAGGCTTGCCTGACTGGATACCGGTGGTGCCAGAGGAGACTCAGAGAGTAAGCTTTAAATTCACTTTTCATGTTTTCTCAAATCATAACCATCCCTAACAACCCACCCAGCCCATTTGAATGCAAATCCCACACCAGCCTCCAGGCATGCATACAAGGTGTCCGTGCATGTGATCTTTTTCTATAAATTCCTGCTCCCACTTGAATACTGAACTTTAACCAGACTTCTTGTGGTGGCACGTCTTAGACCCTTTAATCTACTACCTTCCCAATGTCATTGGCTGCTATCAGGCTTCACAGAAATCACAGCCTGTCCCCCATCCCCTTCCTTGGTTAAAACCGGGCTGCAAAGAAGCCCATTCTGCTTTCCCCACCTTGCTCATTATTGTCTGAATCCCAATTGTAGCTCCCCTACCAACACACACAAAATGCCGGAGGACCTCAGCATCAATGTACATCAATAAACAGTTAATGTTTTGGGCGAAGACCCTTTCTCAATCCTAATCACAAAAGTGGTGATGACTTGCTTTGCATTTGTTGGATGCCATACAGGACTCTGTAATTCTCTGCTTATCCCTTGTACCCAGCTTGACCTGTGAATAAAATGTATGCGCAAATTCTGCCAGAATAAATTGGGATGGAGTCAACCAGTTCTGAATTGATTTTAATTCAGACACAGGAACTAATTTTATTGCTTATTCCTAATTGATTCTCCAGTACTGGGGGATTTTCAACAGTTTACTCTGCTATTTGCTGATAATGAACACAGCTGGAGAGTAGAACTCAGTAGTTCCAGAAAGGTGCTCAGTTAGTCATCTCAAAGACTTGTAAACAGGAGTCTGCGGAGTGAAAAATAGTCGTCATGAAAAGTATAATCTCCCCCCTACTGTGCTTAGAATGAACTGTAAAAAGCACCTGTCTAGCCAGCAATGTACTAGCAACTTACTCTCCTCTGGAGATCAATAAACTGTCTTATGTAAAGGTAGGCATTGCTCCTTTGAAGTACAAACACCCTGTTCTCAGAACGCATCGGACTGTGTGTGGTGTGCTTCTGTCATTCTCTTCTGTTCTGTTAATATTTTAAATACGACTTAAGCATTTGAAATGTATTTACTACCAGAATACTTTGAATAATGACTTGGTGTTGCTGCAATGCAATGTTTGCTCTGCAGCTGCATATTGCAGTACAACTGAAGTCAAAGAGCTTCAGGTTTGAATCGGGCAGTCTTGCTCTGCTTAATCATTATACTATTGTAGTTTGGAGCACTTTGACAGAGTTAGCATGATTTAAGAGCTGATGGAACATTTTTCATTCCATTATGCGATAAATAATTTCCTGCCAATTTAACATTGCTTATAGTAGCAGTGTGCATTAATTCACACATATCTGTGCAACCCCCTGCTTCTCTGCTCTCTCTGTCCCATATACCAGACAATATAACATCGTGCTCCTACTCAAGGTAATGAAACTAGTGCCAGACTTGCTTTAACAAGGGAAATAGTGAGTTTAATTTATAATAGTATTACATTTTTGCGGGTTTGTCTTGTAAATACAGAATACTCTTAACAAAAAATGACCAACTCCTCTATAAGATTACCAATTAAGATTTTTTTAGGTCATACAGTAGATAAGAAAACATGGATGTGTTTAATATAATTAACAATAACACAAATAGATAAATAAACCCTTCTCGGGCTTCAGCCGGGTACAGGTATTGATTTTAAAATCTCAGGCTGGAAGCCCGAGAAGAGTTTATTCATCATATAATCCGGGAAAACACTGGATCCTTTTTCACAAATGGATAAATTTACAGAGTTAAGTTCTTCAGAAGAAAATTTTCTATTTGCAGTAATTTCATTATGAAATGTGGGCAATAAACTGTGTGTAGTGTGAATCTAAATTTCTGAAATGTGCTCTCACCAGGCAAGGTATCACTCTGGAATAACATTGTCTCTCATTAGATCTTTACATTATTATAAACATGTCACTTCAAGAGGGCATCACTCCAATTCTATCAATAAAGTGAATGGTGCATCATCTGTACGTAGTACAAACTGTAAGTGCTAAGAATGCTTTGTAAAGCATTGGATGGTGATTGAGAGGAAAGTCAATATGAAATTGAGCAAAATTTGTCCATTTCACCAGTCGAAGCAGGGGTATGAGGCAAGTAGCTAAAGGAATGGATATTGATACAGTATGGTGGTGGCATCCGTCAGTCTCGAGAGACCATGGATCTGTGCCTGGAGTTTCCAGGGCGCAAGCCTGGGCAGGGTTGTATGGGAGACCGGCAGTTGCCCAAGCTGCAGGCCTTCCCCTCTCCACGCCACTGATGTTGTCCAAGGGAAGGGCACTAGGATCCATGCAGCTTGGCACCGGTGAAGTCGCAGAGCAGTATAGGATCAGGAATGAAAGAATAGGTGGTACAGAGTCCTCCATAGTTCCGGACAAGATGAGAGATGTCGGGAGATAATATGGCCACAGAAAATTTTGTATGTCAGATGAAGGATTGAAAATGTGATTCACCAAATTTTGTCTTTCTGTATGATTCTCTCGTGACCACAAACTGAAGGAAATTGGAAAGGATTTAAGATGGATGAAGATGCAGAAACAGTGAAGGTGACTTACAAAATGGTGTAGTTAGGGAAGGGAAATCTAGTGAAACTCAGGTAAGTGTCAATGGAACTTTTGATATTAGAAATGGGGCTGAATAATGATGTTATCAAAGCACATGGTGAGGAAAGTGAGGTTACCTCACGTATCCTGTTTGCTCAGTAGTGGGGCTCTAGATAACATAGCAGTAGTGACATGGGGAGAATAACAACTTGAGGAGGAATTAGCTTTAGTTTTCCCACACTGAGTGCTTAATTATAATTTTTTCATAGAAAAGTGTTGTGATATGGTGCCGATAAGCATATGTTTTAATGCTAAATAAAAAGTAGGGAATTCAGATCAGCAGTTACTGAATCCGCACGCCAGAAAGAGAACAAATTGATTCAGCTGCAGCGCCATCTACTGGCATCACTCCAACTGTAATGAAACAGCATCAAATCATTCCTCATGAATGAAGAGCTGCTTATGAGGGAAATCCAAAACAGAGAATGCTGGAAGCACTTAGCAGGTCAAGCAGCAATATTGGGAAAAGACACAGAGCCAGTGTTTCAGGTCAAAAACCCTTCGTTGGAATTGGAAACATGAGAATACAAGTGTGTTTTAAGCTGCAGAAAGAGTAGGGAGCGAAGATGAACAGAGGAAATGTCTGTGATAGGGTGTAGACACATGTCAAGGTGACAATTGCTTTTGAAAAAGGGCAGCAGAGGGAAAAAGAATAAAACTGAAACCAAGAAATATAGCCACATCTGTGGAGAGCGGGAAAAGCTGAAATTGTTAAATTCAACATTGTGTCTTGAGAGCTTCAACATACCTAAAATGAAAATGAAGGGCTGGTCCTCATTCTCTCTTTGGGCATTGCTGGAAAATGGGGGAGAATAAAGACTGAGAGATTAGAGTGAGTGCAGAATGGAAATTTAATGTGTCAAGAAATTAGAAACACAGGATCACCTTCACTGTTCCCACCCGTGTTAAAAGGATTCCAAAAGAGATTCCCATACTACAAACTCCTTCATCAGAAAAGTTGTCTGGGCCTTCATTTGGATTGTCTATCTATCACTTATGCACCTGCCTTTTTGCCTGGCTGCCTCATTTCATAAGACATAAGACAGGGAAGCAGAATTAGGCTATGCAGCCCAACCAGTCTGTTCCACCATTTCACCATGGCTGATCCATTTCCCTCTCAACCCCATTCTCCTGCCTTCTACCCATAACCTTTCATGCCCTGATTAATCAAGAATATATCAACCTCCTTAAATATACTCAATGATCAGTCCTCCACAGCCACCTGTGACAACAAATTCCATAGATTCCCCACCCTCTGGCTAAAGAAATTCCATTCTAAATGGACACCTTGTTATTCTGATGCTGTGCCCTCTGGTCCTAGACTCCTCCACTATTGGAAACATCCACTCTATCTAACCCTTTCAACATTGGATAGTTTTCAATGAGATCCCCCCTTATTCTTCTACATTCCAGTGAGTAAAGACATAGGGCCATCAATCACTCCTCATATGATAACCCTTTCATTCCCAGAATCATTCTCGTGAACCTCCTTTGAACTCTCTCCAATGCCAGCATATACCTTTTTTAAATAAGGGGCTCAAAACTCATCAGAAGTCTCTGTGTGAGGCCTCTTCAGTGTCTTATAAAACCTCAACACTAATTCCTTGCTTTCATATTCTAGTCCTCATGAAATGACTGCTAACATTGCATTTGCCTTCCTCTTCACTCATTCAACCAACAAATTAACCTTTAGGGAATCCCGCATGAGGACTCACATGCCCCTATGCACTTCTTATTTTTGAATTTTCTTCTCATTTAGAAAATTATCTATACTTTTATTCCTTCTACCAAAGTGCATGATCTTACACTTCGTGACACTGTATTCCATCTGCCACTTCTTTGCCTATTCTCCCAATCTGTCCACGTCCTTCTGCAGCCACTTTGCTTCTTCAACACTACCTGCATCTCCACCTATCTTTGTATGGTCCACAAACTTGGCCACCAATTCTTTACTCCAAGACATGCAACGTGAAAAGAAGCAGATTCAACACAGACCACTGAAGAACACCACTGGCAGCCAATCAGAAAAGGCTTCCCTTATTCCCACTTGATGCCTCCTGCCAATCAGCCAATGCTCCATCATGCTGGCATCTTTTCTTGCGTGGGGTGTCATCTTGATAAGCAGCCTCATGTGAAGCACCTTATCAATGGCCTTCTGAAAATCTAAGTAAACAACATCCACTGATTCCTGTTTGTCAATCTTTCCAGTTATTTCCTTAAAGAATTCCAACAGTTTTGTCAGGCAAGATTTTCACTTAAGGAAACTATGCTGAATTTGGCCTTTATTTTGTCATGTACTCTAAGAATCCTGAAACAACATCCATAACAATTGACTCCAACATCTTCCCAACCACTGAGGTCAGGTTAACTGACCTAGAATGTCCTTTCTTCTGATTCCCTCCCTTCTTGCAGAGTGGAGTGACATTTGCAATTTTCCAGTCTCTGGAACCATTCTAGAACCTAATAATTCTTGAAAGATCATCACTAATGTCTCCACAATCTCGTCAGCTACCTCTTTCAGAACACTGAGATATAGTCCATCTGCTCCAGAGGAATTATCTAACTTCAGACCTTTCAGCTTCCCAAGCACTTTCTCCCAAGTAATCACAACTTCACTCACTTCTGCCAAGTGACACTCTCAAACTTCCAGAATACTGCCAGTGTCGTTCAGGGTGAAGACTGATGCACAATACTTACTCAGTTTGTCCATCATTCCCTTGTCCCCATTACTATTTCTCCAGTGTCATTTTTCCAGTGGTTCAATATCTACTCTCAACTCTCTTACTCTTTATACATCTGATAAATTGTTTGGTATACTTTTTGATATTGCTGGCTAGCTTTGCATCACTTCATCTTTCCCCCCTTATAGTTTTTTTTTAGTTGCCTTCTGTAGTTAAGTGTTGCCCAATCCTTTAAGATCCCATTAATTTTTGCTCTATAATATGGCCTCTCTTTTGCTTTTATGTTGGCTTTGAGTTTCCTTGTGAGCCAGAATTGCATTATTCCACCTTTAGAATATTTCTTCTTCTTTGGGATATGTCTAACCTGTGCCTTCCAAATTGCTCCCAGAAACTCCAGGCATTGCTGCTCTGCCATCATCCCTGCAAGCGTCTGTTTCCAATCACTTTGGCCAGCTCCCCTCTTGTGCCTCTGTAATTACCTTTACTCCACTGTAATACTGGTATATCTGACTTAGGGAGAATTACAGGGTGAATTCTATCATTATAATGGTCACTGACTCTTATGGTTTCCTTTACCTTAAGCTCCCTAATCAAATCCAGTTCATTACACAGCAACCAGGAGAGGAGACTAAGAAGGGAACCAAAGTGGGGAATGGAAGAAGATCGAAGCGATGGGAGAAAATTACTGGGTTAGAGAAATTGATATTTATGCTATCAGGCTACCCATATGGAATATGAGGTGTTGTTCCTCCAACCTGAGATGGCTCCATCATTGCAGTAGAGGAGGCCATGGATTGGCATGTCAGAATGGGAATGGGAATTAGAATTAAAATTTTCTAAGAGATATCAGTAGATAGTTCATCCAAAGAGTTGGAGGCAGACCGTGAAAGGGAGGGAGGTATCAGAAATAACTTTCATATTTAGCTAAGGTGATTCTTGGACTTTCTATCTGAATGTGTGCCACCAAAAGGAACTCTAGTTGAAAGAATGTACATATTAGAATGAATTAATGGACATTCTCGTTCTGTTATTTCAGTTCCCCTTGCCATTCCCACACTGAAATGTTTGTCCAGCCTTCTCCACTGCCAGGTTGAGGTCAAATGTAAACTGGAAGAACCATTCCTCAGGAATTCCATGGGTAGCCTATAACCCAATGATATGAACACTATATTTTCTAATTTCAGACAACACCCATACCTCACGGTGTTCCATTCACACTCCTTCCCATCCATCCAGGGTATCTTTCGCTTTGTTCACATTTTCTATTCCTCTCACCCAATTAACTAGATTTGTTATCCACCCCCACTACTTGCACACCACCTGGTTCTGCCTGTCCACACAACTATGCACCTGGGTTTCTTCTCTCTTGGACTACCCTTCCTATCACCTTCCTTTTCTGTTTCCAATTCATCTTTCAACCTCTGTCTTACCTTCCAACTCTCTTTCCCCTCCCCAGCCAGCTCAACCTACCCATTTCCATTTGTCCAGTACTGACTGCTGTCTCACCCCACTCCCTTAACTCTTCCCTCTGCATTCTCAGTTCAGATATAATCAACTATCCACTTCTCTCTGCAGATGTTGCTCAAACCACTGAATTCCTCCAGCTGTTCTTTTTTATTTGCTCCAGATTTGCAGCAGCTTGTGTCTCCAATGAAAATTCATGGGGTGTGCATTTGCAGTTTTTTCATATAAAGAGCAAATAGGTAATTCTCTGTTGCCTCATTTGTACTTTCCGCTTTCAATCAATAAAATGCAAGTAGTAAACCACCCACACCCCAAGCCTGATTCCCTGTCTGAGCGATGAACACCACTTCTACTCGTGCTCTCACTCATTCAAAGGCTCCTTGTCATTCACCATTCTGCACTTGCAAACCCCAGTCAGTTCGAATTGCCAACAGCATCTCCTCCACAATTTCTGTCATCTTCCCTCTGTTCTACTCGCTTTATACTTATGACTGTGTGGTTAAGCACAGCTCCAATGTCATATTTAAGTTTGCTGATGGCACCACTATCGTAGGCTGATTCAAAGGTGGTGATGAATCAGCATATAGAATAGAGGTTGAATATTTGGCAATCATAAAATTTGGTGTCATAAAAACAATCTCTTGCTCAATGTCATTAAGACCAAGGAGATGATTGTTGATTTCATGAGAAGGAAACTGTAGCCCATGAGCCAGTCCTCTTCGGAGGATTAGAGATGGAGAGTGTCAGCAACTTTAGATTCCCTGGTTTTACCATTTTAGAGAACCTGTCTAAAATGTAAGTGCGATTACAAAGAAAGCATGGCAGCACCTCTACTTCCTTAAGAGTTTGCAAAGATTTGGCGTGACACATAAAACTTTGACAAGCTCCTATAGATGTATGGTGGAGAGTATATCGATTGGCTGCATCACGGCCTGGTATGGGAACACCAATGACCTTGAATTGAAAATCCTACAAAATGTAGCGGATACAGCACAGTGCATCATGAGTAAAGCCTTCCACACCATTGAGCACATTTTCATGAAGTGTTGACACAGGAAAGCAGCATCCATCATCAGGGTCTCCCACCACCCTGCCATTTTGCCTTCTCACTGTTCCCATCAGAAAGGAGGTACAGGAGCCTTAGGACTCACATCACCAGGTTCAGGAACAGTTATTACCCCTCAACAATCAGGCTGTTGAACCAGAGGGATAACTTCATTCAACTTTATTAGCCCCTTCATTGAATGCTTCCCACACCTCATGGACTCACTTTCAGGGACTCTTCATTTCATGTTTTTGATATTTTTTGCTTCTTCATTTATTATATTTATTATTTCTTACTGTTTGTATTTGCACAATTTGTTGTCTTTTGCACACTGGTTGGTGCAGTTTTGCATTGATTCTGTTATGGTTATTATTCTACTATGGATTTATTGAGTATGCCTGCAACAATATGAATCACAAATTTGTATACAGTGACGTATATGTACTTGGATAATAAATTTCCTTTGAACTTTGGTTTATGCTGATAACTCTCGGCTGAGTAGGGATTGCTGCCAGTGGAAGTTCCCTACAAAGGCTAGGAGATCCCTTGCTTTCAAGTGATGCCATATTGGTACAGTCCATCAGCGAGAGACTGGCACAAAATATAGTAATTAGTTTATTATTGTCACATGTATCAAGATGTATTGTATTGCAAACAATCATTTCACAACATAAGTACATTGAGGTAGTACAAATTAAAAGCGATTAAAGAATGAAAGTTATAGCATATTTCCTCAGTTTGGTGATTACTGAGAAAGTCTGCTGATCCAAATAAAGTAGATTCTAAAAACAAAAGAAATGCAAAGGTTGGATGATTTTGTTGAGTTAAGAGTTAGACAGCGATTCACATGATTACTGGAATTGGGTGCTCAATAGGAATTGGAATTGTTGTTGGTTTATTAATGTTACATGTACCAAGCTTGTTTTGCCTACTGTTCCTTCAGATCAAATCATTACACAGTACACGACAAAACAATAACAGAATGCAAAATGAAGTGTTACATTTACAGTGAAAATGCAGTGCAGGTAGGTGACAAGATGCTAGAGAATAAGGTAGAATTTGAGGTCAAGAGTCCATCTTACTGTACTGGAA
This sequence comes from Hypanus sabinus, assembly GCF_030144855.1. Classification (NCBI taxonomy): domain Eukaryota; kingdom Metazoa; phylum Chordata; class Chondrichthyes; order Myliobatiformes; family Dasyatidae; genus Hypanus; species Hypanus sabinus. Next base: position 96,532,968 of record NC_082711.1, on the reverse strand, counting down.
ACCATTTAATGCCCTTATAATAGCAGGACAGAAGCTGTCCTTGAGTGTTGTGGTACATGTTTCGGGCTTTTGTATCTTTTGGTTGATGGGAGAAGGGAAAAGAGAGAATGTTCAGCGTGGGTGGGGTCTTCAATTATTCTGGCTACGTTAGAAAGACAATGACAATTTTCATGGTGTGCTGAGATGTCTCCATAACTTTCTGCAGTTTGTTGCAGTCAGGCCAAAGCAGTTGCCATGTCTGGATAAGACGCTTTCCTACTGTGCTGATAAAAATTGGTAAAAGTCAAAAGAGATATGGCAAATTTTTTTAGCCTGTGGAGGAAGTAGAGGCATGTGTTGGCTTTCTTGGCCATGGCGTCCACGTGGTTGGACCAGGACAGGCTATTGCAGATGTTCACTCTGAGGAACTTGAAGCTTTCAACCCTTCAAACCTCGGAACTGCTGATGAAGTTAGGAGCATGTCCACCGCCCTCTTGTTGAGCCAATGACCAGTTCTTATGTTTTTCTGACATTGAGGCAAAGGTAGTTGTTACAATAATCATGTAACTAAACTCTTAATCTTCTTCCTGTTCTCCTACTCTTTGCTTATTGAGATATGGCCCAATATGGTGGTATCATCTGTAAACTTGTAGACAGAGTTACAGCAGACTCTGGCCACATAGTTACGCGTGTACATGGGGACTGAGGATGCAACCTTGTGGGCCACTGGTGTTGAGAATAATCATGGCAGAGGTGTTACTGCTTATCCCTACTGATTGCAGTGTATTGGTCAGCAGTTGAAGATCCAGTTGCAGAAGAAGTTGCAGATATCAGATTCTGGTGTTGAGTTTGCTTGCAATTGTAATATTGAAGGCAGAGCTGTAGTCAGTGAACAATAGCCTGACATAAGTGTCTTTACTGTCCGGATGCTTCCGTGTAGGACCAAGGAGATGGCACCTGCTGACAAGCTGTTGTGGCAGTGAGTTGCAGTGGGCTGAGGTTGCCTGGGAAGCTGGAGTTAATGTGTGCCTCTTAAAACACTTCATGATGGTCAGAGCCACTGGCTAGAAGTCGTTAATGTATATTACCTTGTTTTTCTAAAGTAGTATTTTATTTGTTTCTTTTACTACCAGTTGGTAGACGCTGTGCTTCAGCAGTGCCATCTTAAAATTAAAATGCTAATATATGCACTCAGCAGCCATTTTATAAGGTATACCTGCTCATTAGTACAAATATCTAATCAGCCAATCATGTGACAGCAACTCAATGCATAAAGCATGCAGACATGGTCAAGAGGTTCAAACCTCAGAATGGGGAAGAAATGTGATGGAAATGACTTTGACTGTGGAGTCATTTTTTGGTGCCAAAGAGAGTGGTTTGAGTATCTCAGAAAATACTGAGATTCTGGGATTTTCACACAGAACAGTTTACAGGGAATGGTGTGAAAAACCTCCAAAAAAAATCCAGTGAACAACAGCTCTGTGGCATAAAGGTCATGTTAATGAGAGGGGACAGAGGAGAATGGCCAGACTAATTCAAGATGACAGGAAGGCGACAGTAACTCAAATAACCACGTGTTACAATAGTGCTGTGCAGAGAAGCATCTCTCAATGCTCAACACCTTGAACCTTGAAGTGGATGTACCCAATAAAGTGGCCACTGAGCTTATGTTAGTAATATGAGACAAATTAAGTAGGAGAGAAACACCCTTCATCATTATTTATGTTTTGATACTGTAACAGTTAAAAGAGTATAAGCATGGTTAAAATAGAAAAAAATAAACTGTGCCAAAGGGTCTGAAAATCATGTTCCGTCATTTAAAAACATATCTTTTAATTTCCATTTTGTATTGAATAATAGGTGTTTCATATCCCTGGATTGTCAATGTTTTAACTGTCAATCAGGGGCTGATGGCTTTATAAACATAATGAATGCACCTTCACAGTGAGATTTTTTTTATATCCATCAAAAGTGGAAGGATAATGAGTAAGGAGTCATCAGCAGGCAGCTTGAATTTCTGTCACATTTTTTATCACCTTTGGAACTCTATTTTTATGGAACCACTAAGTCATAGCCAAAGTCAAAAGTTAATAGTGAATAATAAATTGGACTGGAGTGTGTGATGAGGGTGTAACAAACTAAAAAGAGCATAAATGTCAGAACATAAACTGCAAGCCATATGAATGTGGTTCAGCTAGCCTTATTTTCTATGCTGTTATATGGTGTCTCTGATTTTGTTATGTCAGCAACTGAGAACATTAATCTTCTGGTCATCAGGCACTGACATGACGGTACAAACTTTGGTATCTACCGTGCCAAGAACTATGAGAATAAGATGTGCAGTGGGTGGAAAGTGTATATACCTCAGTTGTACCAGTCATGGTTGAGGGAGGAGCAACTCTGACCCGTTTGGCTAGTAAATGGGATTAACCAGAGCATCAAGGGGTATGGGGTGAAAGCAGGTGGGTGGGGATGACTGGAAGAATTGGATCAGCTCACTATTGAATGGTGGAGCAGATTTGATGGGCAGAATGGCCTACTTCTGCTCCTATATCTTATGGTCTTAAAAGATGTACCAGAAACCTTTTTGCAATACATTGGGAGACAGCACTCTGATGGCATTGGGCAGGCAGCTGAAGGACTATAAGTCCTCTTGAAGGAGGACTGGGATAAATTCCTCTAGAACACAGTCTACAGAAATGGAGATTGTGAAGATATGGTTGGTAGAAGGAATGGGTTGAAGATATCATGCAGATACATGAGAGTGCATGATCTCATTGTTTTAAATGTGGTCATACACTTTGCTACATAAAACTGAGCGAGAGGCATCATAAGTCACTGAAGGAAAATGTCCTGGTACAGCAAGTGGTCAGGAAGGAAAATGATATGTTAGCCTTTATTCCAAGAGGATCTGATAATGAGAAAGGATTATTGCAATTGACTTGGGATGTTGGTGAGACAGCAGCAAAAATATTGCTTACAGTTTTGGTCCCTTTGGGTAAGGAGGATATATTTTCCCTGGAGGGAGTGCTGCAAAAATAATCTAGACCCATTCCAGGGATATGGATGGTGTGCTGGAAGAGGCTAGAATAAATAGACTATGAGACCATGTTCTCCAGAGTTCAGAAGAATATGAGGAGATAGCAATGAAGCATACTATTTTGTAGATACAGGGGAAAATCTTCCTCTTTCTGCAGAGCCTAATACCATGAAGTACAGTTTGAGAATAAAAGTAAGGATGCTATGATTGTGATGAGGAGAAATTTCTTCTCTCAGAAGAACCAAAAGAATTCTTTGCTCCAGATGGCCATGGAAACTCAACCATTTGTGTTCATTCAATGCAGAACTCAATTTGTGGGCATTGAAGAAATCAAGACATATAGAGATGGTGCAAGAAAAGGTCGCAGCTGTAGTGATACGAGCATTAGTAAGACTACATACCAAATGAATGGAAAGTGTATTATAATTACCACTTGTTTTGTGAGAGAAGCTGGTAAAAGACAACATGGCAGCAGCTTTGGTCCCAGCACTGACATCTATTAAGATTAAATCATTATCTGAATGAGGAACTGCAGAAACACCCACATGAGTTAAGTCATGACAGCAGCCATGGACTGACAGGTTGGAATGGGAATGGGAGTAGAATTAAAATAGGTGGCCACTGGGAGATCCCACTTTTTCTGATGGATGGAGCGTAGGTGCTCAGCGAAGGTGGCTCCCAATCTACATTGGGTCTCACCGATATAGAGGAGGCCACACCAAATTCAGTCGATGACCTGAACAAGGACTGCTTTGGACCCTGAATGGTAGTGAGGGAGGAGGAGCAGGGGCAGATGTAGCACTTGTTCCACTTGCAAGGATAAGTGCCAGGAGGGAGCTACGTGGGGAGGGACAAATGGACAAAGGACTTGCATAGGGAGCGATCCCTGTGGAAAGTAGAAAGCTGGGGGGAGGGAAAGATGAGCTTGGTGGTGGGATCCCATTGGAGATGGTGGACGTTATGTAGAATTATGTGCTGGATGCAGAGGGTGGTGGAGTGGAAGGTGAGGACAAGAGGATGCAGGAGCAGGATGGGATGAGGGCAGACGTGCATCAAATGGAAGAGATGCGGTTGAGGGCAGCTTTGATGGTGGAGGATCAATTCATTTTCAGCTGGTCAATTACTGTAACCTTTTAAGGAGTTGCTGCCTCCATTTTTATTTGCTATTGGCACGATTTCTGTACTCAGAGCAATGCAGTGAAAAGGGAGTGACAAGAACTCTATGGCATAAGTGCGTTTTCTAGCACTGCATATGGGCCGGTGGGGGGGGGGGGGGTGCAGAAATCAACTGTCAAGACAAGCTGCAGCAGAAAACATACCAGCCCTTCCACAATCACACCTTAATCCTCACAACACCTTCTGTAAGTTACACCCATTCTGACTCGGAAATGCTTTAGCGTTCTCTCACCTTCATTGGCGTAAAATCCGGGAAATCTATCCTTGTTCACACTGTGGATATACCCACATCTCAAGGACTGTGGTGTTCAAGGAGGAAGTTCACCACTACCGTTTCCAAAGTAGGGATAGGCAGTTAAATGTTGGCTCAGCCTCTGAAGCTTACATCACTTGAATGAATATATAAAAAATACATCAACCTTATTTCTCTAACCTGGTCTTTCATCTGTCCCCATGATCTTTGACTTCCTGAAATACCGTGCACACTCTGCTGAGCAACCTTTCTCTACCTCAAACAACCTACCTACTCTTGGGCTGTGCAACAACCTTCCAGAACTGAATGGCAGACTAGGCCTTTTAAGAAACTTGAGGAGAATTCATTTCAGTAACTTGGAGCGAAGTGATATAGTAAAGATGGGAAAGAAGTATTTAGCAACTCTGTGGCTGAGGGCAAGAATTGAGAATGGTGATGAGATGGTGAGCAAAATTCTCTGGTGTCTTAGTATATTTAGTGCTAATACAGAGCTGTTATTGGGTAACCCATCCAGCACTTTAGTTTGAAATAATGGGATTAAAATGATGTAAAATATGATGACATCACTATGTCTACATGGCTTAGCAGCCATTTAGAGTCTGGTTTTTATTTTAACAATGTACAATTCTCAGTGAATCATTTAATGAACCATATTAGTTCAAGAGAATTATAAAGCATTCTTCATTAACTCCGGAGTTGAGCACCAAGCCAGTGCATTGCAAGTACAGTGGATTCTCGTTAATTAGGACACATCAGGACCAGTCCAAAGAAGAGACAATTAGCTAAAATTAAGATGTGTAAACTTGAAGGCAATCTCACAACCTTATTGAGAGTTCAGTTAAGAGGCTGAAGTCAGAAAGTAGGGATAATTAGGTGTGATCAGTCAGAAGTAAGTAACATGGCATCCTGCATGAAATTAAGCTAGAACATCAGCTAATCATTATTTAATAGAATGGAAAGCCTTGTATATTTGTTTATGAAACAAAAATGGTAGATAGTTGTGAAGGAGAAAACTTGAAACATAAAGGGTAACTTGCATCAATAAAACAACAGCATTATATACCTGCTTCTTTTAGCTAAGTATTCAGAGGTAGAAAACCCAGTCGAAGATTGAATTGACAAGAATGGTCCATACAAGATAAGCAACAATGTACTTCATTATAAGACCCTGTATAAGTAAAGCAAGCCTATAGGCCTGAAGCATCATAGCTTAAAGCAAAAATATATCTGGAGTTAACAGGCTCCAGGGTGCCTCCTATATAACAAAGATAGTTCTGGTGGGTCCTCCAAGGATTTCTCTAATCATGACTTAATTAGAATATGCAGGAGTAATAATGTCAGAAGTGACTGATCACATGTCCTATTGGGTTAGTGATGGAAACCAATTAAAGATAAGTTGGTGGTGATGCTGTGCTTTATACCAATTTCTGTCAAAAAATAATTGAAAGTCAACGTGACCTTGACTTCCATGGAGAGAATAGTCCAGGTATGAGAGCATGCTAGAGATCATCTCACAGAATTGGAAATTATTTATTGGGAAATGTAAGGATGTTCATCAGAGAAAGACAAGCTGTTTTTGAAGACTATGGAAGTAGTTTGCATGTTGATTTTGAGCCTGTTGACTGCAGGCCCCTGACCCAACGTGTGTCTCATGAACAAATCATTAGATCGCTGCGGGAAGCAGTAAGTGGGGGTGGAGGGAAAGATGTGCTTGGTGGTGGCCTCCCATTGCCTGCTGAGTTCCTCCAGCATTTTGTGTGTGTTGTTTACATCTACCATCTTCAGTCCTGAGTGGCTCAGTCACAATCACAACACCACAAAGATAGTAAATATTCCCTTGCTTACTGTCTCAATAATCTGCGTGATTTGGAAGACATTATTTGATACAGGCAGACAGTTATGGCTGTCCATCCCACAGCACATATAAGTGTGTAACTATTAGATACTATTTAACCATTCGCATAAAGGGGAGGATGAATTGTATGCAAATAGGTCAAGGAGGTAGAAATACAAAAGCAAATATAGAGTATTTGTGAGGGAAAGAAACCACAGAAGTGAAAAACATGGAACTCATGGGCAGGGGTGGTATAGGGTAATGTAAGGGGAGGAACTATATGCATAATTCACTACCATTGACATTGAGTTGGGGTCACTTCAAGAGACTAATTTGACATGATGATGTAATGACATGAAGTTTTTACCACACTCTTTGTTCTGCGTTTGTTTGACAATAAAGTGAGTTGTTATGGTTTTCCCTAAACTTAAAACATCTCTGCCACTTTATTTACAAAAACCTACAGGGAATTACTTGCAACATCAAATAGGGTCTGTTTAAATGGCTCAATACAAAAAGTAGAAATAAATCAGTCATTTTGGGATGGCTGACTAACGTATTTTTTTAAGGGATATTGTAAAAATAATGAACATTCTACGTTTTGATTGATTTTATTGGACATTTTAAAAAAACTTCTGAGCCATACTTCATATTCATATTCCTATTTATTTTAGAGCTCAGTAACACAGAGGCAAATTCCTGAGCAAGATATTTTTCAGCTCAATTGGTAAGTTACAATACAAGTAAATAGTATCAAGAGTAAACATTCAATTGGTGGTATTAGAATCATAACAACGCAGAACTTGCAGCTCAGCATGAATCTACTGGCAGGCATTTGGAATTAAATGTTTAATCAGATCTGTTGGCTCTATTCATTAACCTCAGATACCAATGAAGTTCTTTTAATAATATTGCTATGATGGCTCAGAAATTCTACTGTGTAGTGCAAACTTTTCATGCACAGCAAGAATAAACTTTAGTTAAAGATCGATCAGGTACTCAGTGCAATTATAGCACAGTTTCACAAGTTAGATATGGGTCCCACTTGCATATGTTGCTCACAGCCGTGGAGATTCCCGATTGCGTGTAGAGGAGCCTAATGGCAAGCAACACTCATCCTGTGAAACTGTATTGTGTAAACAAGCAGGCCTTGACTTTGAACAGAGTCCTGGGCTGCTTTGAAATTATGGAAAGGGGCTATTTGTATCTGGGCTGTTGTCTGGTGTTCTAAGGATCCCACCTTCTTCCATCTGAAGTGTAAGCTCTTTAAGATTTCTTTTCTGAAGACAGCTCATCCACCCACCATTTAATAATGATGTACCCCCTACCTCCTTGATTTATCTCCCATCACCTGGGTACTGATTGTCCTTGAATATTCTAAATAAACGCATGTTACAATTTCCCCTCACAAACAAGGGAAAATCTGCAGATGCTGGAAATCCAAGCAACATGTGCAAAATGCTGGAGGAACTGATCAGGCCAGGCAGCAGCTATGAAAAAAGGTACAGTCAGCATTTCAGGCTGAGACCCTTTGGTAGGAATCTCCCCTGATTTATTCTTCATGATAATCTCCTGCTACATAGACTCCCTTCCCTTTGAGGTATTTGTTCCCCTGCGATAGTGTCTCTGATCCTTTCTACTCTGAGAATTCTCTATCTGAAAAATCCTTTCAGTCCCTTTATGATCCTCTTTTTTTTATCAATCCTCTCAAGAAATCCTCCATTCCAGATTTCTAATTCACTCCTTGACCTAATTTCCTCCTTGATCTGTGTTTTCTGAAATGCTGGGAAATCACAGGCTAAAGGTATCCTGTACTGACTTATTTTGGTAAAGTTCTGACACCTTGTGCCTTGTGTCTTATAGAATGATGTTGTCACTAAGTCTGGTATAAAATTGGCTATGGAATTTAACCACATTAATGTTTCTTTTCGGGCCTTTGCATGGTATGATTTTCCATAATGGAACCTATTGTGAAAATATTGTTTAATTTTGCACCTCATTCTCATTATGTACCTCCTGGTCATAGATTTGCCAATCCAGGGATGAAGGAACTCAGTTTACATTTTATTCATATAGCAATAGAATTAACTGAAAATAACTGAAAAAAGAAAAGTTGGAAGTAATTAAATTCCAACATTATTTTCCTGTGTCTGTGTTGAAACATTCTCCTTGGAAAGTGAATCCAACATTGTATAAGGCCACAAGCTGAAAGAGATTAAAGATTCACTGGTGAAATGCATAGATTTCTAATGTCAAAGTAAATCAGGCTTAATCGCCCCAGGCGCTGCAACTCTATGTGCAGAGGTGAGCAACAACACATTCTCATTCCATAATGACAAAATTAACACCGGCTTTATAATTGTACACCAAGTGTCAAAGACAACCTTGCATCCTATAAATGTGTTTCGTGGTCAAAATATTGCTCATTTCTTGTATATGTAGATTTAAAGTGGCATCAATGGATCTGGCACAATGGTGGAGGGCTAGGGGAAGGGTCGGGAAAAGTGTATACCCTTACATTCTTCATCAAGTGTGACTTAACTGTCATTTGCAAAGAAGGAGCCTTGCCATTTAGTGATACACTTCCTAATCTTAGTCATCATAATTCAAGCTGAGTTTATTGTCATGAGCATAGATATGATGAGGTATAGATATAGTGAAAATCTTGCTTGCAGAAGTGTCACAGGCACTTAGGTTCAGACAACACACAGAATATAAATTATACATAAACTGTACAAGACAGTGCAAAAAAAAGACTGTACTTCTTTTGCACAGAGAGAAGTCCATGACAGTTCAAGAGGTGGTCCTTAATCAGTGCTGATGAGAGATTAGCATTGTGCAAGTTGGTTCAATAACCTGATAGCTGTAGGGAAGTAGCTTTTCCTGAACCTGGTGATGGGGGACTTCAGGCTTTTGTACTTTCTGCATAATGATAGCAGTGAGAATAAGGCATGACTTGGATACTAATTTAGGTTTCTCTTAAAGAAGAAGTGTTTGCATATGGCTTAATAAGCCATCTCTCTGTAGCTCCCAAGTCATAATAAATGAGCTCTTGTGTCCGATTTCAATTGTGTAAAGACTCCTCATTCTCTGAAACAGGGACTGAATCTTGTTCCCAGGTTTTGCCAACAGGCTGCTTCTTATCTAAATATAGACCAAAGTATTTTTAATTAAATGAAGAATGAAAAAAATCTATTTATATTGGAGGGATAAAGTTCTAAAAAGTAATGGCAGCTGTATAATAGCACAAATGTGATAATATTTCTGATTATTATTGTAGCTAATTAAAAACATGTAAAATTACAGTATATGTTCCTATTTTTGCAAAACATTGTTTGAACCTTTATTGTCTTTCAGTCCTGTTCTCTGAACACAAACTCTAATTAGTTCAAAAATGGTTTTCAAACATTATTTTTAGAAGTTACTCCAGGAATCATTATGCATAGATAATGAGTAAACAACCAGGTATGATTGTTCTTACATGGTAATGAAACCCATTTGCAACTTTTATTATTTTTTTCATCTTAGATCTTGTTATCACTATACTTAAGTTCATAAATTGAAAATCACGAAGTTTTGGAAATTAGCTGCTCTGTTTGATCGAAATTGAAGACAATGATTAAATTAAACAAGCCCTGCCCATTTTTTTTGGCAGGAAAGGAATCATTTAATATGTTCTTTTGGATACATATTTGAAAAATCTCTTTTCAGGTTATGGGGTCAGACAACATCCCAGTTACAGTACAGAAGATCGAAACTCCAGAACTAGTTGTGCCTCAGATGAATCTATTCAAGTGACATTAGCAACTACTTAACAATGTGGAAATTTGATCAGACATGGAGAAAGAGCTCAGTTGCAGAGGTGAAGAGAGAGTGACTTTCCTTGATATTAATGCAGGAGTGGATCAAGGCATTCTGTAAAATAGAAGTCAATGGCACCAAAGGAAAAAACACTCCAGTGGTTGGTGTCAAATCTCATACAAAGAAAGAAGTTTGTTGTTGTTAGATTTCAATCACTGCAGCCTCCATATCTCTCCGCATATGTTCCTCAGGGCAATGTCCCAGATCCAACAATCTTCAACTGCTTCATGATGATTGCACAAATTCCATCTTCATTTCCTCAGCAAGTGAAGCGATCCATGTGGAATTTGTTTAGGGAGCACTTGCATAGGGTTCTGGATAGGTTTGTTCCACTGAGAAAGGGATAGGATGGTTGACAAGAAGTGAGGAACATCTTGTCAAGAAGAGGAAGAAAGTTTACTTAAGATTTAGGGGGCAAGGATTAGCCAGGACTCTAGAGAGTTATAAGGTAGCCAGGAAGAAGCTTAAGAAGGGACTTAAGAGATTTACAACAGGATATGAGAAGGCCACGGTGAGTAGGACTAAGGAAAATCCAAAGGCATTCTTCACGTACATGAAGAACAGGAGGATGACTAGAGATAGGGGAGGGCTGATCAGAGATAAAAGAGGAAATACGCCTGGAGCTCTACATTTAACACAATCATTCCTACAGTTCTGACTGAAAAGCTCCAGAACCTGGGCTTCTGTATCTTCCTCTGCAACTGGATCCTTGACTTCCTAACCAGAAGACCACAATCTGTGCAGACTGTATAAAACATCTCCGCCTTGCTGATAATCAACACTGGTGCACCTCAGGGGTTTGAGCTTAACCTACCACTCTACTCTTTGTACACCCATGACTGTGTGGCTAGGCACAGCTCAAATAGCATCTATCAATTTGCTAATAATACAACCATTGTTGGCAAAATTTTAGATGGTGACGAGAAAGTGCACAGGAGCGATACGTATCAGCTAGTTGAATGGTGTCTTAGCAACAACCTTGCACTCAACATCAGTAAGACCAAAGAACTGATCGTGGACTTCAGGAAGGATAAGATGAGGGAAGACACACCACTCCTCATCTAGGGATCAGAAGTGGAAAGAACGATCAATTTCAAGTTCCTTGATCTCAATACCTCTGAGAATCTAACCCGGAACGAACATATCAATGCAGCTACAAAAAAGGTATGACAGCAGTTATATTCCATTAGGATTTTGAGCAGGTTTGGTGTGTCACCTAAAACACTCACAAATTTCTAAAGTTGTACTGTGAAGGGTGTTCTAATGGGCTGCTTCACTGTCTGTTATGGGGCGGGTGTGGCAGGCTACTGCACAGGATTGAAAGTTGTAAGCTCAGTTAGCTCTTCGGTGAGCACGAGCCTCCCCAGCATCCAGGATGTCTTCGAGGAGTGATGCCTCAAGAAGGCAGCATCCATCCCCAGCACCCAGGTTATGCCCTCTTCTCACTGCTACCATCAGGGAGGAGGTACAGAAGCCTGAAGCCACACACTCATCAATTCAGGGACAGTTTCTTTCCCTCTGCCATCCAATTTCTGAATGGACATTGAACCCTTGAACACTACTTTTTTGATTTTATTTTTGCATTTTTGCACTATTTAATATAACTATATATTATATATATACAGAAATTCTCAGTTTTTTCCTGTTATTATGTATTGTATTGCAATGCTGCTGTAAAGATAACAAATTTCATGACATATGTCCGTGATATTAAACCTGATTCTGATTCTGAGTCACAGGAGGCAGGAAAAGCCCTTAATGCATACTTTGATTCACCATTCACTAGAAAGAGGGATCTTGATGAATATCAAGTGCAGGAGGCATGGGATTCAGGGAAACATGGCAGCATGAATTCACAAATAGCTTGCAACGGAAAGGAGAAGCTGATAGTAGATGAAGAGGGCACTGCCTGGAGGTCTGTGACCAGTGACATTCTGCAGGGATCTGTTTTGTGCCATACTTTGTGTGATTTTCATAAATGAGTTGGATGAAGAAGTGGAAGGATGGGTTTTTAAGTTTGCAGATGGCATGTAGATTGGTGGTGTTGTGAATAACATAGAAAGTAATTGTGGGTTACAACAGGACATTGAAAGGAAGCAGAACTGGGCTGAGAAGTGGCAGATACAGTTTAAACTGAGAAAGTGTGAAGTGATACACCTTGGAAGATTAAGGTTGAAAGCAGAGTACAGGGTTAATAGCAGGATTCTTAGCACTGTGGAGGAACTTGGGGTCTATGTTCATAGATTTCTTAAAGTTGCCACTAAATTTGATAGAGTTGTTAAGAAGATGTATGGTGTGTGGCCTTCATTAGTCCGTGGAATGAGTTCAAGATCTGTGAGGTAATGTTGCAGCTCTGTAAAACTCTGGTTAGATTTTATTTAGAGTAGTGTGTTTAGTTCTGGTCATCTCATTATAGGAAGAATATGGAAGCATTAGAGAGGTTGCAGAGGAGATTTACCAGGATGCTGCCTGGATAGGAGTGCATGGCCTATGAGGAAAGGTCCAGTGAGCTAGGACTTTTCACTTTGGAGTGAAAGAGAATGAGAAGTGACTTAACAGAGGCACATCAGATAATAAGAGGCAATGTTAATAAGATAGTATTGACATAATAATATAATAAAATAGATAGTAAGAGGCATTGACAGTCAGTGCCTTTTTCCTAGGGTGGAAATAGCTAATGCAAGAGGGCATAATTTGAAGGAAAATGGTGGAAAGTATAGGGGGGATATCAGAGGTAAGATTTTTATGTAGACTGTGGTGCATGCAAAGAGATATACTGCCAGGTGTGGTGATAGATGCAGGCACATTAGGGCATTCAAAAGACTCAGAAAAGCAAATGGATGGAAGATAAATGGAGGACTATGTGGGAGGGAAGTGCTAGTTTGATCTTAGAGCAGGTTAAAAGGTTGGCATTGTGGGCTGCAGGACTGTACTCTGCTGTACTGTTCTACTGTAGTATGTTCTATGCCCATAAGCTGAAAGACTTAAGGGCAATCTTCATGCCAAAGGAATGCCGGACAATGATCATTTTCAACAAGTAAGAGTCTGTCTACCTCTCCATGTTATTGAATGTTGATATCATCACTGAGTCTTAAATTAACCAATATTCTTGGGGTCAACTTTGACTAGAACCACAACTAGAGGAACTACATAAATATCATGGCCATAAGAGCATGTTTGGGACTAAGTATCCTGTAGAGCTAATGGCTTGTTTCTTGATAATGCAAAGCTTTTCAACTATTTACAAGCAATGCACCAAATATCTGATGGAATATCCTCCATGTAGTTGGTTGAGTGCAGCTTGCAGCTTAAAATAATCCAGGGTTGCAGAGGCTCCTTGACTGGTACCCCATTAACCACCCAACACATTAATTCCTGCCACTGCTACCGCACTATCTATAAAGTCCACTTCAGTTGGTAGTTAAGGCTATACTGTCAGGACCTCATAAGCCTGTGGCTTTTATCATCAAGGATGACTAGCCTGGTCAGTGCAGAGAACACCATCACCTGCAGGCTTTCCACTGAAATCACATCCTATCTAGACTTAGCCAATTGCTGTGTCACTGTATCAATCCTGGAACTCTCTACCCACCTGCACTATTGGGGATGTGGTGGGGGGACGGGACATTCACAATGACAATTCAACAAAGAGGCTCACCACCACCTTCTCAGAGTCAATTAGTAATGAACTGTAAGTGTAGGCCTTGATAGTGACCCTCTGATTCTGTACAAAAATGTCCTTTATTATGAACTAAGTGCATTCTCAACTCGTGATATTTATGAATCATATTAATCTCTTTTATTTTGTCAGAAATGGTTTCAGGGGAATGTAACAGCAAGCTAATGTCTTTTGCAATGCTCTGTTTATATGACATATAAAAATTAAAGCTTATAAATACTGTATTGCACAAATAATTTTATGACCAGTGACATATTTTATGCATTTTCAAACTCAACAATTTATAGTGTAAGAAATTATGAATATATTTTAAAAGGCCATTCAGGTATCATTTAATAAAGTTTAGTCTCAGTGAAAATCTGCCCAGTGGTAGTGAATGTATACTGTTATCTCAATAGTGTTATTAGCTTGGCTGGTGCATACAACATAGAAGATTACAACAGTGAAGTAGGCTTTTCATCTGTGTGACCTTGAAACCAATTTAAGCTAATCCTATCTACCTACAAATGATTCATCTCTATCCATTCCCTCCATGTTCATGTGTCTGCCTAAATGCTTTTAAAAATGTCACTATTATATCTGTTTCCACCACCACTACTGTAGTGTACCAGGCACCCACCTCTCTCTTTGTTAAAATAAAACATGCTTTCTTTTAATGTTTCCCCCTCTGAAAGCTATTCACTAACACTTGATATTTCCACCCTGGGAAAAAGACTCTGGTTATCTACCTTATTTATCCCTCTCATATTTTATAATGCTCTATTAGATCAGGTCTTTCTCAGATTTCAGTGTCCCAGAGAAAACAACCCAAGTTTGCTTAACTTCTCCTTCTAACTAATACTCTCTACTGCAGGGCAATATTTTGGTGAATCTCTGCTGCATCCTCTCCAAAGCCTCCATACCAGTGATAGGGAGGCTATTGTATAGGGTACTTTGACATAGGATTTATTTGTGATTGGAAAAACATGGGCTTATTAGTGAGAGTCAGCATGGAGTTTTGTGGGCAAGTCATGCCTTATGAACTTGATTGAGTCTTTTTCTGAGTACCTGATAAAGTTGCTTAAAGTGCTTAAGGTAAACAAGGCTATCTGTATGGATGTTGGTAAAGTATTTGGTAAAGTCCTTTATGGTAAACTGATCCAGAAGATGGAGCATCAGTGGTAGATTTATTTGTGGTTTGCTCATGGAAGACAGAGAAGTGGTGGAGGGGTATTATTCTGACAGGGCAAATAGAAGAGTAAAATACAAAGTAAATGGTAGGAGACTTAGGAGCATTGATGTACACAGAGATCTTGAGATATAGATCCTGGAAAGTGGCAACACTAAGTGCAGTAAAAAGGTGTGGCAAACTTGCCTTTATCGATCAGAAGTGTTAATTTGACCAGGATGTTGCCTGGATTAGAGAGTATTATCTATATAGAGAATTTAGGCATATTTGGGTTGTTTTTTCTGGAGCATCAGAAATTGAGGGGCAACCTAATAGGAATTTATAAAATTGTGAGAGACATAGATAGGGTAGTCATATTCACAAGTACAAGTGTCAAATACTAGAGGACATAGGGTTAAGGTGAGCGAGGAAGAGTTTAAAGGAGATCTTTGAGGTTTTTTTACATAGAGGGAGATCGATGCCTGGGCTGTGCTGCCAGGAGAGTTGATGGAGGCAGATACAATCGCAACATTTAAGAGGCATTTTGACAAAGGCAGGGAATAGAGGGATATTGACCCATGAGCAGGTGGACAGGATCTATTTAGATTGCTATCTTAGGAGAGATAGACATTGTGAGCCAAAGGACTTTCCCTGTGCTGTCCTGCTCTGTGTTCAAAGTCCTGATAACTTTGATAGAAGGCAGGTCCTCAGAGAAACGTACCCCTAAGGTCCATACATTGCAGAGGCCTCGCTGTTACTCACTGCACAACTGCCAAGGCTTGAAATTTATCTTGTCCAATCTGCATCTTGATCAGGTGAGTGTACAGTAAATGCTGCGACTGGGTGTTGGGCTAAGTACAGCTCTCATTCAACGTTCGTCTTCATTTCTCTGTGATATACAAGGGGTGATTGATATGTTTGTGGCCTAATGTAGAAGGAGTCAATTTTAGAAAATCTAGCACATTTATTTTTCAACATAGTCCCCTCCCACATTTACACACTTAGTCCAGCGGTCGTGGAGCATATGGACCTCCAGAAAGTGTCCACAGATGGGTGATTGATAATTTTGTGGCCTAAGGTAGAAGGAGATGAGTTATACAGTTCTCGTTACATGCACATGCAGTTCAACTCTTTGACTGATTGTGCAGAAAGTTTGAAGTCAATAACTCATCTCCTTCTACCTTAGGCCATGAACTTATCAATCACCCCTGCTGTGGACACTTCCTGGAGGTCCAAGATCTGTATGCTCCACGACCGCTGGACTAAGTGTGTAAATGAAGGCGGGGACTATGTTGAAAAATAAATGTGCTAGGTTTACTAAAATTGACTCCTTCTACCTTAGGCCACAAACATATTGATCACCCTTTGTATATTTTCCCATATTGCTTTTAGCTGCTTTCATAATCATATTGCTTTGTATGGTTTCTATGAAGAAAAATTCCTCTGTGCTTTGAAGAGTCTTTGCTCATTCCTGACACTTTTTTTCTAACTGCTTCTGATTTTTAAAAATTTGTCTTACTCTCTCTAATATTTTGTTTCTATCATTTTGCAAGTAGACATTCCAATCATTATTTTGAGAATAATCCTTGTTTTTCTTGAATAAAGTCTCCTTTTTAAAAATCTTTATGTCTGGGTCCAGTTTCTTCATCCTTCATTTGGTTTTCACAATCCATAGGTGGTAACATAAAGAGTATATCACATTGAACACTAAATTAAATCAAATCAGGTCATTTCTAACTTTAACTTGATGGAATGTTTTGTTCCTGGGTGATGGGCAATGGAGAGGTTGCCTCTCCAGCAGTTACGTAGGAAAATGCTGCAAGAGACCAGATAGGTACAGAAGGAAGAATGGACCAAAGTAATCAGTTCAGAATGCTGAACCCCATCCTGTATTTCATTCCTTTGTGAAAGACATCAGGTGAATATTTGTTTAGCTATTTTAAAGAAGTCCACAAAATATCCTCTTTTAAAGTCTTATATCTATTTCATTTTCTTCACTGTATAACTTGTATAAATGTTTTTGTACTTCTAAAAAAATTCTCTCTTTTTCATCCTTTACTTTTCATTGCTGTCCCCCTGGATCCGATAATTGAAATTCCATGTAATTAACTTCATGACCTTTTAACATTTTCTTGAATATTATTTTGTCCTATTGAGAATTTATATGAATATCCCTAACTTCTTTTTTATATTGTCCTTGACATACATACATAATGTCATATTTAATGCAGCTGAGATGTTGATTTATTAGTTATTTTTCTACAGAGAAAATGATTTCTTCACTCATTTTGCTTCTCTTGCACACATGCCCCGTTGTTGTAAATGTGCATTGTGTAGGGAATAAACCAGATATTTCAGTATTTCAATTCAGTAAATAGTAAGTGTCCCTTAGCCATTTTTCATTCTTTAACTTAATGCTTTTCTTTCAGCATACATTTACATACTGGTTAATAAAGACATTTACATATTGCGCTCTGTCTCAAAAATTTACTTCCATCGATATTAACATATATGGTAATACAGTACAGAAACAGTCTCTTTGGTCCTCCAAGTCAATGACAACCATTATAGTTCCCACTCACATAAATCATGCACTAATCCCATTTTATTCTCCACATATCCCTCTTCAATCACCCCAGATTCTACCACTCAGCTACACAGAAGGAGCAATTTACAGTGGCCACTTATCCTACAAACTTGCATAACTTTGGGGTGGGATGTAAAAGTGGAAATGTGCTGGAGAATTAAAGTGATCAGCGACTGAAGTTAGCAATGTGATATCACGTTTTTATACAGCACAGAAGTGTTCAGCAAAATCGTCACCCAATCTGCATCTCGTTACCACAATGTAGAAGAGGTCACATCATGCCCATATCAAGCTATCTGCTGAATTGGAAGCAAATCACAACTTCAACAGGAAGGTCAAATTGAATCCCTGTATGATGAGAAAGAAAGGGCTGCCTGCAACAGTGGTGGAGGCGGATACCATAGGGTCTTTTAAGAGGCTTTTAGATAGGTACATGGAGCTCAGAAAAATAGAGGGCTATAGGTAAGCCTAGTAATTTCTAAGGTAGGGACATGTTCGGCACAATTTTGTGGGCTGAGGGCTTGTATTGTGCTGTAGGGTTTTCTATGTTTCTATGTTTCTGAAGGAATTGCATCTCCTACAATTAGGTGCTGAGAGATGGGGAATTGGTCTTGGTGGAAATGAAAAAATGGACTAATGTATCCAGAGCATAAAATCACATCAGACTGTTAAAAGACTTATTTAAACTCATGTCAAACACACAAGGTGATCAATCATTTAGGTCCAAAACCTTAGACATCATTTTCAGCAAAATCTGGTAATACTTTGGTAAAATAGTCTTTCATTCTTTTTCATTCAATCATTCATAAGCTTTCAGTCCTGATCTATTTTTTTAATGACTACTCTCCATCCTTATATTAACTCCTCTATTCAATATCTTTTATCCTTGTTTAAAAGACAAGTGTTACGCCTGTACCCCCCCCCCTCCTTTTTGAGAATCGCGAGATCGCTATTAAGTCAGGGCAGGAGACCCAGGAAATGATAGAGAGATGTTTGGAATGTCCTGGCCCTCAGCGATACAAAGCCATGGAAAAGGTCATTGTCTCTTGGAGACAGAATTGTGTATTGAGTATTATGTTTCGTGGAAGCCCTCAGGCAAGGTGGGCTGGTTGGGGGATGGCATCATTCCACCCTGAGTGACATCTGAGACCCCGTGAGTGGGGATAAGAGAGGGTCTGGGGAAATCCCGTAACAGCGTTTAATAGCGACAGCCGATGGGGCTCGCGTGCGGTTTTTTCCTTGGCCTAGGAATTGGCGGGCATCCACGGAACGGTTTAGCTAAACGGACCGACTACAAAAACGGAACTCTCGAAGGATCGACATCATAAAAAGGAAAAGCTGGCAAGCGTAAACATCTGTCTCTCTTCAACCGAAAGCTGCAGCTTGAATGAATTAAAGTGACTTTTATATTTTCATCGGACAATACATTATCCCCTAGACAACGATAGAACTATTTCTTATTGATTATTATTATACCCGTGCTTTTAGATTTAGTATTGACGATGTATATTATCTGTATGTGTGCATTGATATTATTTTTGTGTATTTTTACCAATAAATACTGTTAAAAATAGTACCATCAGATTTCAACAGACCTCTCTATCTTTGCTAGTAAGTGACCCAGTTACGGGGTACGTAACACAAGTAACTACCTTGCCACCTAAGTAAGTTTTCCACTAGCATATATCTTGCTCTGATTGTGATAAATCTCCGACTGGGAATTAATATATTAGGCAGATTTTGTACAAATGCATCATCTGAACAAATCCTTCATACCAGACTTTTCTTTCAATTGTTTCTGATATTGCCAACAGCAAGCCTATACCATCAGTGGACTGCTCAGTTACATAAACTAGCACAATACATCACTTTCTCAGAAAATTGTTCTTGCATTCAAAACGTGAAATCTCAGGTTGCTTCTGAAAGCCCACTTGACCATCAGACCCTGACATACACAGTTTCACCTTCAATGTGTCACTCTGATCTAATATAAAAATTGCAATAATAATAAAAGTTATATCATACTCCATCATTGGAATGGTAGACAGGAAAATGATTCTGAGGATATTCATAATTACAGGTCAATCATTGCAACAAGCTCACATTGTAAGATATCCAAATATAGAATATAGTTTGTGCTATAATGAACAAGTAGTTAGTGAATATTTTTGGGGGACTTGCCTTGCAGCAGGAGTATGTCTGTAAAAAGGCACTAAGCTGGATTTTATTTTGTCAATTCATCACAAGTCCAACAAGATCATGGCAGCGGAGTTGGGAAAGTTATCAGATGACTCGTACTATTGCAGCTGCTCCTACATTCCAAATCTGCAAGTACAGAAACCTGAGAGCCGACAGCACACTGGCCCACATCATCAGGGCATTGAGTATAGGAGCTGGGACATTATGCTGCAGTTCTGTAAGACATTGTTGGCTGCAATTGAAGTACATTGTACACTTTTGATCACCATTCTATAGAAAGGCATGGTTAAACTGGAAAGAATATACAAACGATTTATGAGAATATTGCCAGCACAAGAGGACTTAAATTATAGATAGATGTTGACAGGTGAGACGTTTGTTCCTTGAACGAGGGGCAACTTAAAGAGATGTGTAAAATAATGAGAGGTGGAGATAAGGTGGACAGTAACAGTCTTTTTCCTAGGGAGTCCAAAACAAGTGGCATAGATCTAGGTTGAGAGGGGAAAGATTTAAAAGAGACCCGAAGGGCAAATTTTTCATGTAAGGAGTGGAGAGGATATGGAATGAGCTGCTAGATAAAGTGGTTGAAGTAAGTAAAGTAGTATCATTTATAAAGCAGTTAAAGAGGTACATAGAGGGTTAGTGATTTGAGGAATATGGATCAAATGCAGGAAGTTGGAACTAGCTGGGCGAGCACCATGGTTAGATTCGAAAGGTTTGGCTGAAGGGTCTTTCTAAATGTTTTATATAATTTATCAAGTCAAGTCACTTTTTGTAGTCATTTCAACCGTAACTGCTGGTATGGTACACAGTAAAAACGAGACAACATTTTTCAGGACCACGGTGCTACATGAAACAGTACAAAAACTGCACTGAACTATGTGAAAACAACACAGAAAAGAAAACTACACTAGACTACAGACCTACCCAGGACTGCATAGAGTGCACAAAACAGTGCAGGCGTTACAATAAATAATAAATTAGACAATAGGCACAGTAGAGGGCAGTAAGTTGGTGTCAGTCCAGGCTCTGGGTATTGAGGAGTCTGATAGCTTATGTTGAGAGTCATAGAAAATTACAGCAAAGAAACAGGCCCTTTGGCCATCTAGTCTGTACTGAACTACTTAAACTGCCTCATCCTGTTGACGTTCACCCACTACTTTGATCCATGAAGGCCAATGTGCCAAAAGCTTTCTTTAAGACCCGATCTACATGTGATGTCACTTTCAATGAATCATGGACCTGTATTCCCAGATACCTTCTTTCTATGCCACTCCTCAGTGCACTACTGCTCACTGCGTAAGACCTACACTGGTTGGTCCTCCCAAATTGCAACATCTCACACTTGTCTGCATTAAATTCCATTTGCCATTTTTAGTCTATTTTTCCAGCTGGTCCAGACCCCGCTGAAAGCTTTGATAATCTTCATCAGTGTCCATTACACCCCCAATCTTGGTGTCATCCACAAATTTGCTGATCCTATTAACCACATTATCATCCAGATTATTAAGTATAGATGACAAACAACAATATATCCAGCACCGATCCCTGTGATACTCCACTAATCACAGGCCTCCAATCAGAGAGGCAACCATCTCTCTGTTTTCTCCCACAAAGCCGATGTCTAATCTAATTTACTACCTCATCTCGAATGCCAAGCGACTGAACATTTTTGACCAACCTCCTTCGCAGGACCTTGTCAAATGCCTCACTCTAGTCCATGTAGACAACATCCACTGCCTTGCCTTCATCAATCTTCCTGGTAACATCTTCAAAAATCTCTATAAGATTGGTTAGACAGACTTATCATGCGCAAATCTGTTTTTTTTTTTTTTTTTTTTGACATTTATTTCAGTTGATATACCATTCCAATACCTTTGAGTTAGTCAAGTTAAGATTCACACAAATAAAGAGTTTGATTTTACAATTTTAACAGGTAATGACATGAAGTCCTTCTAATCCTTCTCCTCCAGGGACAGTCTGTCAAACAGGTACACTCCCAGGCCATTCTCGGGGGCGCCCAGTCTCCTCAGGTTGGTGACGTAATCTCCAAGCTTCTTGATCATCTTCACTTGCTCATCCAGATAGTTCCTCTCCAGGAAATCACATAGATGAGGGTCACCATGCTGAGTGGAAAGCTTGTGCAGATCCAGGAGACTCAGGTTCACGTCCTTCTCCATCTGCAGGGCTCTCTGCATCGCTTCCAGAGCATTGGTCCAGTCATCCTGCTCTGGCTTCTTGATGTCCTCTAGCACGATCCGGCCTCCTCGCAGATTCTGGAATTCCATCCATTTCTCGGCATGCTGCTGTTCCTCATAGGACTGCTTCCTGAAGAACTTGGAGAAGTGATGTAGGCTAATGTCATCCCGGTCAAAGTAAAAGGACATGGAGAGATAAACATAGGAGGAATAGAGCTCCATGTTAATCTGCCTGTTGATTGCATCTTCACATTCCTGGTGGAAGTTCTGACAAACTTGGGAAGCCATCCTGTTCGGTGGACAATTACAACTTTCTATCACCTGGGGAAGCTCCTAAAGACGCGCAAATCTATGCTGACTATTCCTAATCAGTCCCTGTATATTAAAATACTCATATATCTGGTCCCTTATAATACTTTCCAATAACTCTCCCATTACACACACAAGGTGCTGGAGGAACTCAGCAGGCTTGGCAGCATCTATGGAAAAAAGTACAGTCGACATTTTGTGCCGAAACCTCGACTGCTCTTTTCTCTATTGATGTTGCCTGGCCTGCTGAGTTCCTCCAGCATTTTGTGTGTGTGTTGCTCAGATTTCCAGCATCTGCAGATTTTCTCTTGTTTGGGATTTGAACTCTCCCACTACTGTTGTCAGGATCACCAGCTTATGGTTTCCTGGTTTATGTTTACAGCTTTTCATAAACAGCAGAACAATATTAGCTATCCTTTAATTCTCTGGGTCTTCACCTGTCGCTAAGAACGATTTAGATATCTCTGTTGGGGTATTTGTACTTTCTACTCTTACCTCTCACAAGGCCCAGGAGAACACCTTGTCAGGCCCTGGGGTTTTGTCTACTCTGATTTGCCTCAGGACAGTGAACATCTCCTCCTCTGTAATCTCTATAGGGTCTATGGCCTTGCTGATGCTCCTGTAAGTTTTTGCTGGTTCAGAGAAAGTCCTGGAGACCAATTTAAACAAGATGGCAATGGAGAATGGTGACTTTTCATGTGCAGCTCCCAAGGGAATTAACACACGTTCCTGAAAAGAACTACTACAGCCAAAATCTACATATATCGCAGTGATATTGTTTCATGTCATTACAAAAACCCTAGGTCTTCAGAAGCAGAATATTCAGGGCTGCAGTCCACCCAGCAAGCAAATGCAGCAGTTGGAGGCTCAGGGAATATCTCCACTGTCTCAGGAAATGTGGCTACTGGAAACCACTGCTGCTGCTTTGAGAGGTTGGCCAAAGCCAGAATTAACTGCTGCCTGAACAAGGACCTGGACTTGCTGCGGTCTGCTTACTGCCACAACCCGTCTACACAGGAACTAATCTCACTGATTGCTCACTCAGTTTGGAGCAACTGGAGAACAGCAATACATCAGGCTGCTGTTTATTGATTACAGCTCAGCATTCAACAGCAGTAAGGAGATAGAGGAGCATAAAGATTCACACTCAATGTTATAGAAACAACTTCTTCCCCTGCACTATCTGATCTATGAACAGTCCATGAACCTATGAACACTAACTTGCTATTTCTCTTTTACGCTATTTATTTACTTCTTGTAACTTTTTTGTCTTGCTGCCGCTAAACAATAAATTTCACAGCATACTGTATGTTAGTGCTAATAAGCCTGATTCTGATTCAACCTGTTATGACTGCAATCATTTGCTTCAGGTTAAAATAAGATTTTAAGTGCAACAGCTGGCAGAAGGAATAATTTTTAGTCACAAGATTCTACATAATAGTTTTTGATTCACTGGTTAAACATAGCTGCACTTTTTACATAAGTAGATATGAGCCCAAGGTGTCTAATGGAGCAGCTGGTAGATTCCTTTCAACTTCAGATGAACATTCTGTTTAGGAAATTGTTAATTCAAATGAAAATCCTTCAGGTCTGAAACATTAATTTTCCATTATGATCCTTTGATCCTTTCAACTATAAAGATGTTTTTTTTCTGGAGCATCTCTCCATCAGGTGTACAATAACAATTCATTTTTATATTGTGTACAATTTAATGAAACCTGGCCAAGATGTTTCCTGGCAGAGTTTTCAGTCAAAACTTGATGAGCTCTGTAAGGAGACATTGGCTATGGTGACAACTGTGGGCAGAGTGATTGATTTTAGGGGTAGTCTTAAAATAAGAACGCCGTAATGATTATTACTGAAATGAAAGACCAGTGTAATGATTTTGGCCTGGTGTAGACTCACACAGTTGTGAGAGGAAGGTAGTATGCTGAGCAAAGGACCTTTTAACATTTAAGCAGGTCAGAGATTCAGCAGCTAGGCTTTTTAGAAGAAACAAACTGTAAAATGTACAGTATCGAAGAATACAGTATCTGGTGCACCATGCCCACAACAGCAGAGTTACATTAAAAAAATCCTTTGACACAAATCTTTTACCAGCCCTTTCATTACAACTCATCCTGTGGTTAACTTGGTGAATTTTAAATGCATTGCTGATTTCTTCTCCACCATCCTCTAAAGCAGTGTTCAAGGCCCTTAACCACCTTCAAGTGACAAAAAGTTTCATTCAGCTCTCCACCAAATCTTGTACCTTAAATCAGTGTTTGAATTCTTTACTCTCTTACCTTTGATACAAGATGATACCTGATACCTACCTGAGATTTTTTTTATTCTATAAATACAATTCTATTGTATTTATATGTGCTTCAGTGAATACCTGCAAGAAATTGAATCTCAAGGTAGTATATGGTGACATATATGTACTTTGATAATAAACTTACTTTTGAATCATTGAACATTGAACTTTGAGTTTTCCAATTTCATGTAACCCACACCCCTGTTCTCCTCACACACATGGCTATCCATTGGTTTTTCCCCCTCACTTTGTCCATCTCTCCCATTCCATTTCCGTACCTACTCATCACCCCCTCCACAGCTGGTTCCACCTTTCATCTAACAGCCTCTGTTGCCATCCTGCCCCACTATATACTGTAAATTATTTTTCTTCTCTCTCAGCCCTAATGCAAGGTTTTGACCTGAAGCATTGTCTTACACCTAGTGCGTCCACAGAAACTGCTTTGCCTGCTGAGTTCTTACTTTGTACATTGAACTCTTCTTTATTCTAGAAAAGCAAGTGCTTGCATTGCAATTTCTAGGGCAACCTAGAAATATATTTTGATGAGCATTTTGTCATGCCTAGAACAAAAGCATTCTATAAATGTAAACAAAAGCAGAAGCAAGCCTTTCTTCATGGATAATCAGCATCATTGACATAACCCAGAGTGTGATATGAAGGCATAACAAATGTGTGAACTTTACAAGTAAAGTTACTGAAAGGTGGTGTTGGAAGTGTGGAATGCAGTGATAACACAGAGCTGGAAAACACATCTCAAATTATTTCAAAATATGTGGAAATATAATTGGACTGAAATACAAATATGAAGTAAATAATTTATTGCTTATCTTTTCTTGCTGGTTCTATTTCATAGTTTATTCATTTACTTATTTATATTTTAGCTGCATCATTATAGCTTTCAGTTCTTGATTTCTGTGAAAATCTACATATACTTAAATTTATTTTCTAATATAATTTCACGTGAAAATATTAGTCTTCCTTTAGTGTCTCTCAAAGCATTTGAATGCATTGATTAGTTGGCTGATTCACAATATTCATAAGTAGGCATCTGTTTACTTCTAAGTATTTGGCACTGCTGAAAGTAAACATGTCATCTAAAGATGATGTTTTTTGTATTTCTAATTTGCTTAATTGTTTGTCTATTCTCTCATCCTCTTTTCAGTTTTTTAGCCTTTTGTTAGTGTAGAGTTCCACATGCGCACATCATCATCTGATGCATTATTTCTATTCAAATTTAGAATATTGATGGTTATTTAATTATGAGGGATTCACAGTTTACTCTGCTTTTGTCCTTGCCCATTACCTGCACAAGAATAATTTACTTAGGAAATGGTTGAAACATTAATTTCTGTCACCTCATAACACATCCTAGCAGACTTCATAGTGAATTACATGCTCAACAATGATGAGCAAACATACAGTCACAATTGCAGAAAAAGTTGAAGATATAGTGATAGGGCACACCAAGAAGAATCTCGTACCTATCAGCAAGCTACAGCAGGTTGAGTCTGTGGTGAGGAAACATGATATTAACATTCATTTCAAGAGGACAAGAGTATAAAAGCAAGTATGTAATATTGAGACTTTATAAAGCACTGGTGAAACCTCACTTGGAGTATTGTGTGCAGTTTTGGGCCCCTTATCTCAGAAAGGGTGTGTTGAAACCAGAGAGGATTCAAAGGAGGTTCACAAAAATGATTCTGGGATTAAACGGCTTGTCATATAAAGAAGGTTTGATGGCTCTGGGCCTGTAACCATTAGAATACAGAAGAATGAGGGTGACCTCATCGAAACCTATCAAATGGTGAAAGGCCCTGAGAGAGTGGATGTGGAAAAGATGTTTCCTATGGTGGGAGTGTCTAAGACCAAAGAACACAGCCTCAAAATAGAGGGATGGCCTTTTAGAATGGAGATGAGGAATTTCTTTAGCCAGAGAGTGAAATATCAGAAATTCTTGGAAACATTCCAAAGGTTAGGAATTTGTTATCATGGGCAGCTGTGGAGGTCAAGTCTATGTATATTTAAGGAAGTGGTTGATGGTTTCTTGATTGGCTAGGGCATGAAGGCATATGAGGGGAAAGCAGGAGATTGGAACTGAGAGGAAAAATGGATCAGCCATAATGAAATGGAGCAGACAATGGGCCAAATGGCCTAATTCTACTCCTATATCTTAAGGTCTCATGGTCTAACAAGAAGCTGGAGTCAAAGCTCATGTGACAATGACAGAATTGTAGAAGTATGAGACAAAGAAGAACTTTTAAGCAAGGGGTGCTGGAAAATAATAGTAATACAATTCCAAGTTTCTTAAATTAAATATGCCAGGATCAGGTTGCCAGTGCAGTTAAGTGAAAATAAGGATTAGTACAAGGTATATCAGAAATTTCTGGAAACACTCCAAAGGTTAGACAGTATCCTTGAAGAGAAAATATAGAATTCACTTCTCTGCATCCTGAAGACGTTAGTTAACCCACTGAATATTCTTGCATCAAGAGTATTTGGTTTTTGGCTGAGTTTGGGAAGGATCAATGTGGCTCTTTCGGATTTAATACAGGAATGAACCATTGAGATAAGCAATCTTGACAAGTTAAGGGTTCAAAAGAAATGAAAGCGCAGGAACAGGATAAATATCTAAATGTATTTCCATTGTTAATAGAGAGGTAATGTGCTAAATATTTTTCAACAACACTGTGGGAGAATCCAGTGCACAATCAACCATGTATGGAATGTTATCATATCAACTAACTCTTTCTGTGAAGTTAATGATCAACAATTGATGGAGGAATAAGAAACTGCAGATTTTGGAATAAGTGGCAAAAAAAAAACTGCAGGAGAAACTCAGTGAGTCAAGAAGAATCTATGGTGAGAAATGGCTGAAGCTTCAAGTTGAAAGCCCTCATCTGACTGGAAGGTAGAGGAGAGAGAGTCTGTATAGAAAGATGAAGGGAAAGGCTGAAACAAGATCTAATAAGGATGCACCTATTGCTCCGCCAGCTTTCACAACCTTGCGTCATTGGCTTGTCAGTGAGTATTCTGAGGGCTGTTTTATTTTGCTGTTTTGTTTTATGCTCTGTGCTGTAGATAGATAAATATACTTTATTATTGATCCCAAAGTGACACAGTAGCATTACAAGTGCACAGATATACAAATATTTGAAGAAAAGTAAGAAAGAATAAAAAAGAAAAATAAAGTTACCTCAAACAGTCTAGCAGGAGGGGTTCATCACTTTCCTGGCTATAGTTTGCCTCATTATCGAGCCTAATGGCTAAGAATGAGCTCATGTAGTGCTCTTTGGACCAGCACAGTTGTCTTTGTCTATTACTAAAAAAACTCCTTTGTTCAGCCAAGGTGGCATACAGAGGGTGAGAAACATTGTCTGGAATTGCCAGGATTTTCTGTTAAGTCCTTTGTTCTATCACAGCCTCCAGTGTGTCCAGTTTGACTCTTATAACAGAGCTAGCCTTTCTATTGAGCCTGTTTATTGAGCCTGTTAGCATCACCTGTATTGATGGTCATTGCCCTAGCACACCACCATATAGAAGATCGTACAGGTGACAACAGACTAGTAGAATATGCAAAGGAAGGGCCTGCAAACTCCAAAAGACCTCAGTTTCCTCAGGAAGTAAAGGTGATTCTGGCTCTTTTACGTACATAGCCACTGTGTTGGTGCGCCACTCAAATCTTTTATCTAGATACTTGTAGGTCCCCACCACATCCACATCCTCACCATCATTAGTAACAGGGAGCAGTGCAGGCTTAGTCCATCGTCATCTCCTTTGTCTTACTGAATTGAGTTGAATTGACTTTATTACTTACATCCTTCACATACATGAGGAGTAAAAATCTTCATGTTGCATCTCCGTTTATATGTGCAATGTGCAATTTATAGTAACTTATAATAAATGCTATGTATAACTGAACAGTCAATATAACATAAAAATACAATTGTATCAGCATGAATTGGCCTGGGGGGAGGAAGCTGTCCTGGAGCCTGTTGGTCTTGAATGTAATGCTGCGATACCGTTTCCCGGACGGTAGCAGCTGGAACAGTTTGTGGTTGGGGTGACTTGGGTCTCCAATGATCCTTTGGGCCCTTTTTACACACCTGTCTTTGTAAATATCCTGAATAGTGGGAAGTTCACATCTACGGATGTGCTGGGCTGTCTACACCACTCTCTGCAGAGTCCTGCAGATGAGGCAAGTATAGTTTCCATACCAGGCAGTGATGCAGCCAGTCAGGATGCTCTCAATTGTGCCCCTGTATGTTGAGCTGCAGATGATTCAGCCTGCAGCATTTGACAAAGTCCTCCACCTGGACCCCATATTCATCCTCCCATCCTCTCTTTATACACCCAACTATTTCTGAGTCACCAGAGAATTTCTGGAGATAACATGACTCAATGTTGTATCTAAAGTTCGAGGTACACAGGGTAAACAGGAAGGAGCCAATACAGTCCCCTATGGGGCCGCAATGCTGCTTATAGCCGTGTCTGACACACAGCTCTAAAGCGAAACAAACTGTGGTCTGCAAGTCAGGTAGTCCATTATCCAGTATACAAAGGAAGTACCAAGCTGCAATGAATAAAGCATTGCTTTGCCCCCAGCAATGAGGGCTGTACGGTATTGAAGGCACCTGAGAAATAAAACTTGATTGTCACAGTGCTGCCCTGCTTATCCAAATGGGAGTAGGCTCTGTTCAGTAGGTAGATGTCAGCATCATTGACTCCAATGGGCTCCTGGAAGGCAAACTGCAGGGGATCGAGGGCTGATCTGACCAAGGATCAGAGGTGAGCCAGGACCAGCCTCACTGGGGTCTTCACCATATGTTAGGTCAGCGCCACTGGACAATAGTTATTCAAAGCTTCTTTTGCCTCTTCTAGGGTACTGGGACCACACATGATCCTTTCCACAGAGTTGGGATCTTTTCCAGGCTGAGACTCAGATTAAAAATGTGCTAGAGAACTCCACACAGCTACTCGGCACACTCCTTCAGGACCCTGGGGTTCTCACCATCGGGTACCAATGCTTTGTCGTTTCTGAGTTTCTCCTGAGCCCTTCTCAGTAGAGAGTCCATGATGACTGGCGGGCTGGTGAAAGTGACCAGGGCAATAGTTGGTGTGTGGCGGTGTGGATGGTAGGTGCAAGGCAAGGAGGGGATGTAGACAGTGGTAGCCTCTGTAGTTCACCCATGTGGGGATGGGGGGAGGCGAGGGTAGTCGGTATTGGGTGCCTTGGCATCTGCACTGGTGTACTGAGGGGTGTGTGAACAGGAGGGCAATTGAAGAATTGGTTTAACTCATTAACCTGTTCATGGCCACATTCTGAGGCTCTACAGCCAGACTGATTGAAGCCAGTGATGTTCTTCAAGCCTCTTTACATCTCCGAAGTGCTACTCTGCCCAAGCTTGTTCTCCAGCTCCCTCCTCTTTAGCCACCTTGATCTTCTTTAGCTCCCTCTGCACATGTTTCAATTCCTCCCTGCCTCTCTCATTGTGGTTGAGAAGAGCCCTCAGATCACTGGTGACCCATGGTTTGTTGTTGGGGAAGCAGCAAACAGTCCTTGATGGTATTTGTGTCCACACAGAAGCTGATGTAGCCAGTGATACAGTCAGTAAGTCCTCTAATGACTTCCCATATGGTTCATAAAACATGTTCCAGTTAGTGGCCTCAAAACAGCCCTCCAAGGCCTCGCTGGCCTCTGGAGACCATTTCTTTACTATCTTGGAGGTAACTAGCTGTTGTTGTACTTTGGACTTGTACAGGGCATGAGGTGAACCAGGCTGTGATCTGATCTTCCAATTGGGGGGAATAACTGTGTATGCATCTTTAACATTTGTAAACAGTAGATCCAGTGTTTTATTAGACAGTTGATGAACTGATGAAAGGTGGGTAGGGTTATCGAGAGTGAAACATGGTTGAATTCTGGCAATACTGCAATGAATGCAATGAGGTGTTGAGCCTGAAGTCTTGTGATAGTAGTGTGTATGATGTCACACGCAGCATCGGGATTGGATTGAGAAGGCAGAGTGTAGACAGTGAGCTATACGGCAACACACAGGAAACGCTGGAGGAACTCAGCAGGCCAGGCAGCATCGATGGAAAAGAGTACAGTCAACATTGCATGCTGAGACCCTTCATCAGCTCACACTACTCTTCTTAGGCACTGATATATTTGTTGCTCTTTTGAAGCAAGTGGGAACTTCCACCCTTAGCAATGAGAGGGTAAAAATGTCCTTGAATATACCCGACAGTTGTTTGGGTACAAGTTTTCAGAGGATTACCAGGTACTCCATCAGGGCCTGTGGCCTTATGAGGGTTCACCCTCCTGAAAGATAGCCTGACATTGGCCTCCAAGACAGAGATCGCAGCGTCACTGGGTGCAGCAGGGATCTTCACAGCTGTTGTTATCTTCAGCCTTTCAAAATGGGCATAGAAGGCACTGAGTTCATCTGGTAGAGAAGCATCACTGCCATTCATGCTATTGGGTGTTGCTTTGTGGAAAGTAATGTCCTGCCAGAGTTGACGTGCATCCAATATCACCTCCGACCTGGTTCAGAATTGTTTCTACACTCTTGAAATAGCCTTCGCCAAATTATCCCTGGTTTTCTTATACAGGCCTGGGTTGCCAGACATAAATGCCACAGACCTAACCCTCAGCAGATGACAGACCTTTGGATTCATCCACGGCTTTTAGTTTGGGAATGCACGGCAAGTTTTTGTAGGCACAAACTTATCCACACAAGTTTTAATGAAGTCAGTAACAACTATGCATACTCATCCAGACCTGAAGATGAATCCCTGCATATAGTCCAGTCCACCAATTCAAAGCAGTCCTGTAAGCACACCTGTGTTTCTCTTGTTTATACCGTCTTGGTCCTCACTGCAGGTGCTGCAGTCTTCAGTCTCTGCCTGTACTCAGGGAGTAGAAGTACAGCCAGGATGTGGAATAGCATGGTAAGCACTCTCAGTCTTACTGTAACAGTGGTCCAATGCGTTGTTTCCTCTGTTGCAATTGTCCTTTGATACTTCCAATTAATTCTCCTCAGAACTTTGCAAGTGTCCAATTAAGTATCCTTGGACTTTTGTCTCTTATCAAATGGTTACTTGTAAGCTTGTCAGAAGTCTGGGGTTTTAATTAGTTGTTCATAGATTCGTTTGTGCCATGGAGACTATTTAAAGGGGCAGTGCTAACTTCTCTGGGTTCTTGCTGGCCCTGATCCCTGCTTCATGATGTTCTGGCTGAGTGATTCCAAGTTATCCAAGACTTAGTTCTACTGCTTCATGATGTCTCATTTGTTAAAAAAAATTCCTAGCTTTGTTTAGCCTTCTTGAGTCTTTTTGCTATCCTGCACTTGGGTCTAAATATGCATCATGACAATACCATCCCTTCAGTTGATTTCTTTGTCTACAAGGAGATATCCAGCTTATATGAATTTCCAGCTGTTTTAAGCAGAAGAAGTACATTAACTCCAAAATGGACTGATTTTTAAAAAATCTGGTGATATTATCAGTGCATCCCAGGTGTGAGCAGTACCAATAAATAGCATCTACATTTCAATAGGTTCAATAGGTACAATTAATGTCAGAGAAATGTATACAATATACCTCCTGAAATTCTCTTCTTTGCAACCATCCAAGAAAACAGAGGAGTGCCCCAAAGAATGGATGACAATTAAAGGTTAGAATCTCAAAGCTCCTCCCCTGCAGCTCCCCCTCCCACGCACAAGCAGCAGGAAAGCAATGACCCCCCCCCCCCCCCACCAGCAAAAAAGCATCGGCACCCCACACCAAGCTCTCGAACATGCAGCAAAGCATCAATAAAGACACAGACTTGCAGTACCCCAAAGACTACTCATTCACCCGGTAATTCAACATACCACAGGCTCTCTCTTTCTCCCTAATAAGGGAAAAAGAGCAGTCCTCATTTCACAGTGAGAGCGGAGACATTATTATTATGAAGCTGATGAATTATGAAGGGTGTCAGAAACAAATGAGTGACTAGGCAGAATCATGTGAGACATTTGCATGGATTTTAGGGAACTACATTAACACGGTGTACTAACTGTGAAGGAATGCTCCAGAAATGTGAGGAAGTAACATATGGTAAAAATAGTTTCCAATAATGAATAAGCAATAAAGTAGAATATATGTTACTTATATGATGCTATGTGCCTACAATGCTGTGGTTTTACGTTGTATCCCTGGATACTGAACATATACTTGTGCAGATGAAAATAAACTCAACTTCAGCTTTGAAAACAGGGCATTTTCTTCTCATTTGAAACTGCAATCACAAAAGTGCAGGAAGCTGGGTTGTAAGTGAAGCTACTGCTATAAATTCAAATGTGAATAAGTACAGATTCAGAAGAGTAACATTTCACCTGTTTGGCAAAGGGGCAGAACTTTCACCTGTTCACAACACCTGGATGCAAATATGTGAACACTTGTGATCCAATGATCATTATTAAATATGTAGAATGGATTAAACACAGTATAAGCATCTGTGTGTAATTTCTATTTTGACAGTGGGAACCACATGTGAAAATATGTCAGAAGAAAAAGGAACTTCATTAAATTATTATTATTATTATTATATTTTATTGTCACCAAACAATTGATACTAGAGCGTACAATCATCACAGTGATATTTATTTCTGTGCTTCGTGCTCCCTGAAGTACAAATTGAAGTAAATACAATAAAAATTTAAATTATAAATCATAATTAGAAAAATAGAAAAGGGAAAGTAAGGTAGTGCAAGTCAGGTCCGGATATTTGGAAGGTAGGTCCCAGATCCGGGTCAGGATCTGTTCAGCAGTCTTATCACAGTTGGAAAGAAGCTGTTCCCAAATCTTGATGAGAAGAGATGGACCATTTGCAGGGATCTTCATATCCTTGTTGTCCAAAGGGACACACTAAGCTTCCATAGGCTCTTGCATACTACACCCCTTCCCTTCTCCTGGAATCTGCCCCAACTTTTCAACAGGTTGAACATAACTCTACAAAGCCCACTCACCAGACAGGTCCTGGGAGAAAGAGGATAAAATACATTCTTATCTGGTCAAGCTGGCATTCTTTCGAGCCCCTCAAAAGCAGAGGTGGAAGACTATGCCTCATGATTACCTCTTGGTGCACAAATTTATCAGTGCTGTCCCAATTCTGCTCACCAGACCTGGATCATCTAGCAGTTAAGTGCCACCCTTTTTACCTATCATGGGGGTTCTCTGGGGTCATTTTGGTAGCAGTTTACATTCCACCTCAGGCCAATGTCAAGCAGGCTTTAGATGATATGAGCAATGGGATCAACATGCATGAAACAGTGCACCCTAACACCTTCACCATAGTTTTAGGAGATTTTAATTGGGCCAGTCTGAAAAAAATCACTGAGCAACTGCCATTAACAGATAACTTGCAATACCAGAAGAAACAACATTCTGGACCATTGCTGCACCACCATCAAAAATGCCTAGCGTGCTATTCCATGCCCTCACTTTGGGAATCTGATCACCTGGCTGTACTTCTACTCCCTGAGTATAGGCAGAGACTGAAGACTGCAGCACCAGTAGTGAGGACCAAGAAGGTATGGGCAAGGGAAGCAGAGGAGCACCTACAAGACCTCTTTGAATTGCTGGGTTGGACTGTATTCAGAGATTCAGCTTCAAAATTGGATGAGTATGCTGCAGTCGTTATCAACTTCATTAAAAGCTGTGTGGATTAATGTGTGCCTACAAAGACTTACTGTACATTCCCAAATCAGAAGCCATGAATGAACCTGGAGGTACAATGGTCTGCTGAAGGTTAGATCTGTGGCATTCAAGACTGGTGGCCCAGACCTGTACCAGAAAACCAGGGATGATTTGTGGAGGGCTATTTCAAGGGCAAAGAGACAATTTCAAATGAGTTTGGAGGCAACATCGGATGCATGGCAACTCTGGCAGGGTTGGCAAGACTATTTTCTACAAAGCAAAACCCAATACCATGAAAAGCAATGATGCTTCACTACCAGATGAACTCAACGCCTTCTATGCACGTTTTGAAAAGGAGAACACAACTACAGCTGTAAAGATCCCTGCTGCACTGATTACCCTGTGATCTCTGTCTCAGAGGCCAATGTTAGACTGTCTTTAAAGAGAGTGAAGCCTCGCAAAACAGAAGGTCCTGATGGAGTACCTGGTAAGGCTCTGAAAACCTGTGCCAACCAACTAACGGAAGTACTCAAGGATGTTTTCAACCTCTCACTTCTATGGGCAGAAGGTCCGACTTGCTTCAAAAAGGCAACAATTATATTAGTGCCAAAGAAGAATAATGTGGGCAGCCTTAATGACTATTGCCTGGTAGCACTCATATCGACAGTGATGAAATGTTTTGAGAGGTTGGTCATGAGTAGACTTCTGCTTCAGCAAGGACCTGGACCCATTGCAATTTGCCTATCTCCACAATAGGTCAACAGCAGATGCAATCTCAATGGCTCTCCACAGGGCTTTAGACCACCTGGACAACACGAACACCTATGTCAGGATGGTATTCGTTGACTATAGCTCAACATTTAACACCATCACTTCCACAATCCTGATTGACATGTTGCAGAATCTGGACCTCTATACCTCCCTCTGCAACTGGATCTTTGACTTCATAACCGTAAGACCACAGTCTGTGTGAATAGGTGATAAAGTATCCTCCTTGCCGATGATGAACACTGGCTCAGCTCAGGTGTGTGTGCTTACCCCACTGCTCCACTCTCTATATACACATGACTGTGTGGCTAGGCATAGCTCAAACACCATCTATAAATTTGCTGACGACACAACCATTGTTGGCAGAATCTCAGGTGGTGATGAGAGGGCGTACAGGAGTGAGATATGCCAACTAGTGGAATGATGCTGTAGCAACAACCTGGCACTCAACGTCAGTAAGACGAAAGAGCAGTTTATGGACTTCAGGAAGGGTAAGACAAAGGAACATATACCAATCCTCATAGAGGGATCAGAGGTGGAGAGACTGAGTAGCTTCAAGTTCCTGGGTGTCAAGATCTCCGGGGATCTAACCTGGTCCCAACGTATCAATGGAGTTATAAAGAAGGCAAGACAGTGGCTATACTTAATTATGAGTTTGAAGAGATTTGGTATGTCAACAAATACACTCAAAAACTTCTATAGCTGTACTGTGGAGAGCATTCTGACAAGCTGCATCACTGTCTACTATGGGGTGGGGGGGGGGGGGGTTCTACTGCACGGGACTGAAAGAAGCTGCAGAAGGTTGTTAATCTAGTCAGCTCCATCTTGGGTACTAACCTACAAAGTACCCAGGACATCTTCAGGGAGCAGTGTCTCTGAAAGGCAGCATCCATTATTAAGGACCTCCAGCACCCAGGGCATGCCCTTTTCTCACTGTTACCATCAGGTAGGAGGTACAGAAGCCTGAAGGCACACACTCAGTGATTCAGGAACAGTTTCTTCCCCTCTGCCGTCTGATTCATAAATAGATGTTGAATCCTTGGACACTACTTCACTTATCTTAATATACAGTATCTCTGTTTTTTTTGCACATTAAAAAAAATCTGTTCAATATGTGTATAATGTAATTTATTTATTATTATTATTATTTCTATTTGATTTTTTTTTTCTCCTCTAGGTTATGTATTGCAATGAACTGCTGCTGCTAAGTTAAGAAATGTCACGTCACATGCCGGTAATAATAAACCTGATTCTGATTCTGATTATGATGTCGCTCAAGGCTGTGAGTCAACCTTTAATTTGTTTTAGGTTTGTAGGGATGGTTTGGGGGCAATGTGGGGAGTTGTTGGTCCGGTTAATGTTTACGGACAGAGATGAGGGGGAGTTAAAGGTTAGAACAGTTAATGAGCTTCCAAATTCCCAAATGGCAACCTTACCTTTTCTGCACAAACTTGCAGCAACTGATGAACCATTCCCTCACTCCCATCTTTTTTGATTTCTTGAAACGAAATAATAAAAAAATGTTCTCCATTATAAATGGTGCAGGCTCAGATATCTATTGTTAGATATAACTAGATTACTTCAAGTACAATTGTATCATTACTCATGCCAAAATTGCCTTCCTTCCAGGATCATCATGAAAAGCAAAGATAATGCTATGGTACTTCTTCAAATGTAATGATTATAGTGTTCATCGAGCTGACCTGCTTCCCTGCTCTCATGTGAGCATGAGTATTTTCAAATCATCCCCATTTTCTAACTTGCATTAAGTCCCATTTCCCTGTCAATTCTATGCCTGCTAGCCTGCATTATATCGAATTTGATGACATTTTGATTTAAAAATTGTCATCTTTGTTTTTTCTTTAAATTTATTACCTTGCCACTTGCGATATCTGCAGTTTCCCTGGTTCTATTGACTAGAAATTGGATTGAATAGCCCTTTCTTTTCTGATACAGCATAATTTCAAGCTGATATACTAGAAGCAGGTGTTACCTGAAACCATTTCCAGATTAAATCACACAAATCAGCAATTTCGGCCCAATTCTTTAGATTGTAAGTCAACCTTGTGACATTAAGTTGGTTTATATTTTGAGAATGTACAAGGTAACATCTTCCCTCATGCAGTTTTCTTCAGCAGCACTGCAGATCTGTTTGAATCATTTTATCTGGGTTGCCTTAAAGAGCTTTCAGGAGATCATGGCAGTAATCTTGGCATGCTGGTCTGCCAAAAATTTAAACCCGTTTAAATGCTTGCCTAAGTTTTTACCTCCACATCCTCTCTATCTCCCTGATTTTCTTAAATCTCTAGTGAAGCACTTCGGGATATGAAATCTATGGCAGTTGATTGTTGAAACTGTGAAGTATCACCATTTCATCAAAATGAGTATGGAAAGAACGAGGAAAGCCTTGAAGGTGAGAGACTGGGAGGAGGATGGAGAGACTAAATGTTGACATAATGGAATAGTAGGGAAAACAGCCTGGAGGAATCTGGAAGTGGGTGAACAATCAGAACAGTACAGAAAATGATGGCAAGTCCTTATTTTGCTCAGCTGAATGGCCATTGAAGATGATGTGTGGTGGTGCCCCTCCAGCTTGGAACAGCTCCTATTAGACAAAGTGAAGACACATTTTATTTAAACCAAACACACTTACCTAAATTGCCCCAAATTTTATAGATCATAGAACAGTAGTGCACAGCACAAACTCTTTGGCTGATGATTTTGTGCCATCCTATATAAACCTCGTCCATGATCCATCTAAACTTTCCCTCCTACACAGCCCAATACACTCCAGTTTTTTTACATCCATGGGCCAATTAATAATTTTCATAATTGCCTCTGTTGTATCAGTCTCAATCATCACCCCAGCAGTGCATTCCATGAATCTACCATTCTCTGCATATATGAGTGAAATCTCAGTTTTTCCCTGGGCATCTAGGGAATACACGCTCCAGTCCCGCCAAATCCATGAGACTGGGACAGCTCTCCCAACATGGTTAGTGTGAATACTATGTGATTTGCTACCCTGTTACAACTTGGTGCCAAGAAATAACAGACAGCACACTGCATACGATTAATGGAATTGTAAATGTGAATGTTAACTTAAGAGTTAATAAGGAAAAGAAAGAAGAGAAAAACAAAAAGGGCCCATTATAACTAAACAATCATATGTGCACAAATTGGAACTCAACTCTTCCAAAAGTTATATTCACTGATCCTCAGTAGACCTCCACACATTGTTCCATTGAATCACGGTCCCTCACCAGGTCAAATCCTATGACCAGTTCTCTCCAGCATCTTCTCACTTCTTCTCCCACTGAGCAAAGACCCCAACTCACACTGGTGTCAGGCACACAAAAAACACCCCACCCCCACTGACTGGATGGCTTACTTTCCAAAGCACTTGTTATCTCTAACCATAACCCAAACCCCACTTCTACAGAAAAACCATTACATTATCAGTGAAATCTTTTCCAGGGTGTTACAAAAGGTAAACTACCTTTGACATCTATAGCTATTTTTTTCTCTACATCAATGTATTTAATGGTATATCATTCATAAGATAAGCAAATTAAAGTTGGAACACTTCATTGATGAAATATAGCCATTGCTGACATGGGCAGCATGTATTAACATCACTAGGGCCTTAAGTTGATCATAAACAACTTTCTAGAATTCATATAGGTGTGTAATGAGGCTTCAGTGCTGTTAGGAGGCAGTTTCCGGGATACTTGGTGATGATATTTCCTTCAACATCAAGTTGTTATTTTGAATGGGGTGTTTGTCCAGGTGCCTACTGCTATGTCTGTTCTTCATAAAGACAAACTTGGTGTGGGGTTATACTGAAACATTTTATTACTGAACTGCTGTTTGACCCGAGTGTCCCACCCCTTTACCATTGTTGCTTCTGGTTCTGGGTGAACTGCCTACATTACCCACAAGGAATTGAAGTTCTTTATTATGCACACATAATAACACATCTTCCCCCTTTAAGGAAAACAAACATAGTAGAATGACCTCATAAACATGCAAGGAACTATAATCCTTTTGAACAAAGCTATCTACATTTATAACCTGTCTCTTTTCTTTTTTTGAATTTTCAATCAATCAACATTACAACTTCAATTATAATGAGCAAATACAGTCCCCATTCATTCAACAGCTTTCAGTCAGTCTCTGAGGCAGCTTAATGACACTTTTCAGTCTGCTATTTTCCCAGCAGTGTATTGCTTGTATTTGCTGTATTAGTATTTGTGTTGTTCTGAGAATTCCAATCAATATGTCCATTTTTTTTATATCTGCTGGCCACTTAGGCATACTGACAGGTGGCATGTCGCAGCTAAGAGTTGGAGCTTGTGGTCACAGATACACACAGTTCCTTCTTGAAGGTGTCCCTGGCTTCATCTGGAAGTGTAAGGAATGTGGAGTACTCCCTCTTGCACAGACCCTTGCTTGAACCATGTGCTAGAATTATGATCCCGGATTCACACTGCATCTCCCGCTTTCAGGACTGGTAGGATTTTTGCAGTCTTGTCATGATACTGTATCTATTTTTATTTCCCTTTCTCTTTAGCCAATTTACCTTGTGTGCTCCTCCAGGTGTCAACAGTTTTTTGTGAATTGGAAGATTAATGCATATACATTAACCTAACGACGTTTAGGTGAAAGGCCATTTAGCAGTAATGCACTTCTCAAAAACATTAGACTTTTGAGAAAATCCTTTTGTCCATCTTGCACCATCTTCATGAGGCCCTTCACTACCTTGCCCAAACTCTCTGCTATGCCATTAGGTTTTGGGTAATGTGGGTTTAAAATTACATGTCAAACATTTCACAGTTGCTCAAAGAAGCCCTTCCATCAGGGAGGGGAGGGAGGGTCCAGTTTAAGTCACTTCCTGAGCAGTCATCTGGGTCACAGTTACAATTTTCTTATTCATACCTCTGGGCCTCATCAGTCCTCCCCGTCCTCGAGGAGTGCCCTGAGGTCCACCAGGTCCAGAGCTATGCTAGAAATCTTGCAGATATCCATCACATTGGTATCCAGAATTGGAGTAGTCACGAGGAGCAGAAAAAATATCACAGTGATTCGTGGATTATTGTACCCTCTGAAACCTGACCTGCTGAACCCAGCTAGACCCTGGCCGTGGACTTACGTGCCTCCTTTGTGGCAGTGATTACACAATGAGATTTAAAGAAAACAAAAACACCCAAAAATAAAGCACACTGATGTAATAGAAAAAATAATAAAAGTTTATACAAAAATAGAAAAAAATAAATGAAGTTACATGTCAAATCCCCAAAACATTGCAAAAGAACTCAAACTCACAGCTTGAAAATTGTGGATGACTGTCTGATATTACTTCGCATGGAACTCCGGTCCTTGCGAACACAGTTTTCAGGAAGGCAATGACCACTTTGCTGGATGTTGATTGCAGTGTTGCAGCCTCAGGGTAATTAGAAAAGTAGCCTGTTTCAACAATGTGACATTTCCCATTACATTCAAACAAATCCTCTCCAGCTTTGAAGTACGGCCTTTCTGGTACAGAGTACGGTGTAAGCAGTTCTGCTTGCTGATTTGGTCTATATGTAAGGCATATTTCACATGAAGCAATGGTCTGGCTGATGTCTTGCTTCATTCTTGGCCAGTACATCACTTTATGAGTTCTGTATTTATATTTGTCCTTACCAAGATGCCCTTTGTGTATCTTCTGGAGCACTTTCTTGCATAGTGATGCTGGAATCACAAACCTGTTCCCTTTGAAGACTATCTCTTTCCCTACTGACAGTTTAGCTCCGTATGCCTGATAGCCCCAAATACACATTGGACAGTTACTGGCTATTCTTTCTGTATTGTATCATTGAGTACTTTCATTGTTTCATCTGTCCTTGCTGCTGTCCTAATCTTCTCTGTTCACTTGGGAGATACTGGAATGGAGGTGACAATCATGTCAACATGGGCCTGTATATCTGCATTAATATCTTGGTCACCCTTTTCTTTCTAGACTCCTCAAGACAACACATCATCAGCAAACATATATTTTCTCAGTGTGTAGATCATCTTCATATCATGTTTCTGTCACCTTATGAATATGGGTTGTATCCTAATGAGACAGTTATTCATTGTTTTGGACGTAATTGTGATCAGTGGTTTATGGTCTGCCTCCACTTTGAAAGCTTGTCCATAGAAGTACTGATGGAGCCTTTCTCATGCATATGCATTTGTTAAACCCTTGATGCACAGGCTACGATTTGCCATGTGTCATCATGTTGCTTCATTAGTACCACTCCAAGGCTGTATCAGGTCACATCGGCCAAGACACTACTATATTTTTCCAGATCATAGAATTTCAGCACAGGCTCTTTAGTTATGACTCTTTTCAGTGTCTGGAAACACTCTTCTTGCTCATGAGACCAGATCTTCTCATTATGCTGCTCATGGGGTAACCTAAGTGGAGCTGACACAGTAGGTAAGTCATCATCCCTAAGAAACGTCTCATCACCTCTTTGTTTTGGGGCCTGTCCACATTTTCAGTGGCTAATGACTTTTTTGGTCAGGCTTCATTCCCTTTTCCAATATGACATCTCCTATAATCGTCCGAGTAATAACACCAAACTCACATTTCTCTTTGTTTAG
This sequence comes from Hypanus sabinus, assembly GCF_030144855.1. Lineage (NCBI taxonomy): Eukaryota > Metazoa > Chordata > Chondrichthyes > Myliobatiformes > Dasyatidae > Hypanus > Hypanus sabinus. Next base: position 96,491,328 of record NC_082711.1, on the reverse strand, counting down.
TTTCATATTGGCATTCCGTGTCATGTCAAGAGCTTGTCTCAGTCATGGGTTATATTCATCCTTGGTGGACCCCCAGATGATGATATCATCTATCATGGTCTTATCCCAAGGTAAGCTCTCAAGGTTCGTGTGGATGGTTTTATGGTAGACTTCTGGCGCAGAAAGAATCCCATACGGTAGTTGAAGAAAGTGATATCTTCCCTGTGGTGTGTTAAAAGTACAGTCTTGATCTTGCCTCATCAAGCTTCAACTGCCAAAACCCAGACATGTCAAGCTTGCTACACCAGTTGGCACCTGCAGACTGGGACATGATCTCCTCCTGTGTTGGCAATGCAAAATACTCTTTTGTCAGTATTATTGAGATCTCTTGGGACTAGACATATCTGCAATGTCTTGTTTTCCTTTTGCCAATGACCAGTGAAGCCACCCAATCAGTCAGTTCTTCAATTTTCTATATGACACATCCATTCCACTTGTGCTACCTCTTGTTTAAGATTGTCTCTCAGTGCAAACACAACTTTCCTGTATACATGGACAATAGGAGACACTGTCTTATCTATATTGATTTTGTGTATACCACGTAAACATCCAGACCCCTCAAAGACATCTGTGTACTCTTCCAGAAGTGTTGGGTGGACCCCTTTGGTCTATGAAGCCTCCACAAAAATCTGTTCACCAGGTTAAGGGTTTCACTCGCATTCAGACCTAATAGTAACTCTACTTTCTTTTCTAAAATCTGTAGTTGTGTGTGCCTTTTGGTGCAACTCCTTGTCTTGAAGGTCACTGTATAGCCCCCTTTTACTGGAATGTTCTCTCCAGTACAACACTTTCAAATGCACTGGGTAAATCTTGCACTTTACTGTGAGAGTCTTGTTGTCATCCATAAATAACAGACTCACCTGGGCTCTGGTATCGAGCTTGAATGGAATTAGTGTCTTATTCACAGTCACTGGAACAATAAATTCTACTTTACAAGTGCTAGCAGTCTGTAGGTAATCCACAAACACTTTCTTCATTTCCTCATCAACTGTGTGCAACCTTCTCTTGGTAGCCCCAGCTTTTCAGCATCTTGCAAAATGATTCTTCTTCCCACGATTATTGCAGGAATTTCTGTAAGTAGGACATGCCTTTGGAATGTGTCTACCTCTGCACATGCTGCACTTGCTGCTTGTGCCTTCCTTTTTGCTTTGCCCTTGCTTTGAGATATGCCCTTGTGCTTTGCCACTCTATTTTCACAGGATGCACGGTTGTGTATGCCCTGGGCAGCTCCTTAGCTTGCACTTGTGTGGTCTCTGCAGCCCTACACATATACACATAATTTCCAGGATCAAAAGTTTTTCATGCAACAGTCCTTTTCTAAGTCCATCATCTAAAATTCTGCAAATTATTCTGTCTCTTACTAGCAAGTTTTTCAAATCTCCAAATTCACAGGACCAATTCAGTGTGTGAAGCTCAGCTAAGTATTGGTCGGAGCTAACACTTTGTTTCTAGTCACAGGAGAAGAACTTGCTTCTCTCAAACATGGTGTTTTTATTTGGGACAAAATACTCCTTGAATTTTTTCATCAGAGTGTCTGATGAAACTGCTGTCTCATCAATTTGTAGATGTCCAAAGCATCTTCACCAATTGCATGCAGAAAAATAAAAGCTTTCAATTTTTCATCGGTCTCTCCAGTTCTGCTAGCCACAGGATAGGAATTCTCCATAGGCGCAGGAGTACTTGGCTTATCCAGACAGGAACTCTTGGCCTCTCATCCAAATTTCTTGGTGCATCCGGTGAACTTTGGGAAGGACACACTCTCCTGCTTTGTTGGCCTACTTCTCTCCTTCATAACTATCCTCTCTTTCTCAAATGCTCACGGTATTCATTTACTCTCCATGTGTATGCCTCATGCACACTTCTGACACCATATTATGCTTGTTCTTAATAAAGACAAACTTGGCATGGGTTTACACCAGAACATTTTATTATTGAACTGCTGTTCAACCTGAGAGAGTGCAACCCCCTATCCACCATTGCTTCTGATTCTGGGTGAACCACATGCATTGCCCACAGGGTACTAAAGCTCTTTATTATGCACACACAATAACACACATACTATATTTTTTTCTTTTTTTAAGGTGTAGGTTTGTGGGCTACTGATGAACCATTGACTGGTTTCCGGATATATGTTGAAAAAACACAATGCAACCTTATTGCACAAGTGATGGAGGAAGCAAATCTGTAAGGGAGTGATGGAGAGCCAATTAGGTAGAATGTTTTATTTTCGATAGGACTGAACAACTTGAGTGCCATTACAGCTGATGTCATCCAGGTATGTCTCCGACTTATTGTTGATAAGACATTGCTAAATCAAGTGACGAGTCAATTGCAACAGGATAGTCCGCATCCAATCTGTTTTTGTTGTCATTAAATTTATGCAGTTGGTCTTGTTAACCTTTTGTTAAGTTCTGGTCTTCTAATGATCCACTATAGGCTTAATCTGTTCAATCTTTCAGGACATTGGCAGTGGGTGATACTGTTGATGCTTTAGGAGCTAGTTGTCAATGTGAGAATACATTATTTTGTCCATTGTGCTCTCAGCGTTTCTTGCAGGTTGCATTCAATATGTTAGTTTGTCTGCAATAAACGTGCAGTCTATTTTCCCTCTGGAAAACCCAGGGAATTCTGGATAATATTTTTTTACCCTCTCCATGCCACCTTGGATGAACAGAGAAGCACTTTCAGTACCAGACTAAGACAACTGTGCTGCTTGAAAGAGCGCTGTATGAGGATATTTTCACCCTTGGACATTAGGCTCTATAATGAATCAAACTATAGCTGGAGAAATGATGACTCCCTCCTATTGGACTATTATTAACCACTGTTTACCAGAGCTTTGTTTAAGCTTGGTTTATCTCTGTTTACTACACTCTGCTATCACAGACACCCTGTGCAATACTGCCATCACTTATCTGGATGGTGTGAATGTGCACCTATTACCTTATAATATTGCTGTACGATCTTATCAGTGTGAACTTGTAAATCTTGTAATCTTTGACCTGACAATCTTATTTACAAGGTAACTTATTTTTTATTCTTTCTTATTTCTCTTCTAATATTTGTGTATCTGTGCACTTGTAATGCTACTTTGACACTGCAATTTCCTTTGGGAGCAATAAAGTATCTATCTATCTAGTTTTCTTGGCCAATTTTTTTTAAACTACAGGCCCTGTGAGGTCTTGCAATGCTGAGAGTTTCAAGGAACCATAATTCATAATCATCTATTATGATGCACTCCCCCACTCCCTGTGGTGAGTTGACCTCATGGGACTGGATATAATCAATAATAGTAATGAGTTTTATAACGTTGGTGGGTCTGAATTAACTTGTCTCACTTAACAAATCTTGTGATTATGGCATGCAGATCTTTAGTGAGAAATTCGTCATTATTGATTCAGTTTTGCCTTGCTATCAAATGATTGTGTGATTTTATCCTTTTTGCATTTCATTGTGGTTTGGTACAATAGAGTAGCTTACCAAGCCATCTCTGAGGCTGGTATGAGTCATTGCTGACATTATACAGTATTTTAATTCTACATCAGGAGGTGACAGATTAAATGTACTTGTCACGTGATATAGGAGTGGGGAATTGTCAGCTGCTATCACTTGCTCTTTCAAATGCCATGGAATCCTTATTCATGTCATAGGGGTTGATGCAGAAGCACTATGTTTTTATACATTGTTTAGTGAAGCTTTGTGTGCCTCATTTAAATAACTTCTGAAATAGTTACACAGATTTGAATGTATTAAAATGAATTATTTATTAAAGTAAGCAAATAGCACAGAACAGAGAACTATATTTACTTGTTTGTTCTGCTGCTTGCTTTGCAGCAAGCAGATGGTGCAATTGACTTTTAGCAATGCTGTAATTAAATCACAGATTTGCAACTCTATGGCTGTTAAAATCAGTTCATTTCTAATGAATTTACTTATAAAATTTCAATAATTGCTATTTTCCCAAGCTGTGGAAAATATTAATTACAGTTCTATTATGCAAAACACCTCCTCTATAGCATTGTTTCCTGTTGCCATTGCTCCTGGATGAATTGCTCAGGCCTGAATTGTGCTTGGCCTATACTTCAATTATATCCCACTTAGCTCAATGACTGCACTAAGCTTTTAAAATAACTAAGCTCTAAATGTTCTCTATTGATCTCACCAACGCATTTGACTTGGTCTGCAGAGACAGGCTCTTTCTTCAAGATAGGCTGACCTCTGACTGCAGAGCATAAATGAATTTATCCATAACATCATGAAGGGGACTGTGCGGTCCCAAGCCAGCTCTTCATCGGCACAGTAGCATAGTGTTTAGCGCGATGCGATTAAAGCTCAGGGGTTCGGAGTTTGCCATTAATTCCCAGCATCCTCTGTAGGAGTCTGAAAGTCGTCTATGTGGAATGCCAATGGGTTTTCTCCGGGTGCTCCTGTTTCCTCCTGCAGTTCAAAAATGGTTAATTGGTCATTGTAAATTGTCCCGTGATTAGGTTGGGGTTATAGCGGGGATTGTAGGGGGTTACTGGGCAGCATGGCTCAGAGGGCTGGAAGGACCTATTCCATACTGAGTGCCTAAATAAGTAAGCGGCAGCAACAAGCAAGGCTGTGCCCTCGCCCTGTCACCCTTTGGAATCTTTGCCCACCTGAGGCACGCATCTTGCAGTGAAACAGAGGGGAATCTGTCTCCACACTCAACCAGATGGTAGGTTTTTTAACTTCACCCAGCTAAGAGTCAAAGCCAAAGTATGCAAAACTATGATCAGATGCCTGCTGTTTGCTAGGTATATCAGCAGTCACAACCCAACTCTGCAGAACCTCCAGAACCTGATGGATCGCTTTTCCCAGGCCTTCAAAGAACTTGTTCTGATCAGCCTGAAAAAGATAAATGTCTTGAGACAAGATGAGCAGGCATCATCAGTCAATACCATTGATAACTATGAATGGATGTTCATCAATTCACTTGCAGTACTTGGGGTCCATCATCAGTGACAACCTCTCCTCGGAAACAGAAATTGACAAGTGCATTGAGAAGGCTGCACCAACTCTTGTTTGCCTCACTACGCAATATGGGAGAACTCCAAAATCTCAGTCAAAACAAAGATGACAGTGTGCAATGCTTGTCACCAGCACACTGGTGTACAACAGTGAGAACTGGACAACCTGTGTTAAACAAACGAGAAGGCCCAGCACCTTCCACTTAAGGTGCTTTTGTAACATCTTGGGCATCAGGAGAGACAGAGTACCCAATGCTGAGGTTTACTCTCATGCCGGCCCCCCTGGCATATACACCCTACTCAGATAGCATGGGCCACATCTGCTGCAGGCAGGATGCCCGCATCTCAAAAGCCATCCTCTATGGTGAGCTGGCTTCAGGTAAGAAAACCACGGGCTGCTCATGAATGTGCTACAAGACGTCTGCAGGTGGGATATGAAGGTGTTGAACATCAACATCGAGTCCTGGGAGGAACTCCCAGCCGACAGCACCAGGCGGGGAAGCAGCCCGAAGCAGGAGCTTGCGTCAGGTGAAGAAAAGTTCCCAAAAGCAGCAGAAGACAAACAGGTCCATAGGAAGGAATACTGCAGCTCCAGCAGAGCTGGACCACCTGTACTGTAGATGCGACCTTTGTAACAGACACTGTCACACTCTCATTGGTCTCACCAGCTCCAGAAGACGCACGATCAACAACCTAGGATGCAATATCCATAATTGCCCTCAGTTAAAGCAGCCCAAATTGTCATGTGCTGCCAAAAGTCTTTTCAACTACTCACAACAAATTAAGTTTATTCCCTGAAAAGCCTGAGCAGTCTAGTCAATTTGTGTTTTTGCTTTTGGTGGTGTGGATGTTGCTAGTAAGGTCAGCATTTGTTGGTTGTCTTTAATTGCCCTTGAACCACCATTTTGAATCAAAGCAGTCCACAGAGTCATACAGAATGTGGAAAGGATAAAATGTGACTAGTGTAGGTCCTGATAGAGGGTCTTGGTTCAAAGGTGTTGGATGTTTATTCCCCACCTCCCCCCCAACAGTTGCTTCCTGATTTGCAGTTCTTTGTGTTCTTCTGAGTCCACTAGTTTCCTCCCACATGATGCTGCTAGATACATTAACTGTAAATTACCACCAATGTTTAGGAGAAGGGTGGAATTTGGAGGTTTGGAATATGGGGAGAATAAACTGAGTTTAGTGTAAATAGATGGTTGGAATGAGCTTGGTGGGTAAAAGATCCTGTTTCTGTGCTGTATTGCTCTGTATTTCTATAACTTGCCATCAGTAGTGAGCTTTTCTTTCTCTTCGTGCATCACAACATTTCGGAACTTCGTCTGTGGGCTGTGAAAACGATACCTTGGAGTATTTTTGTGACATGTGAGACCATTAGAAGTAGATTCAGGAGTAAGTCACTCAGCTTTTCAAGCCTGTGAGAACAATATAATTGGATTATGACTGATCTGGCATTCCTTAAATCCACTTGCCAGTTTTCCCCCAGCCCCTCATAATCCTTCATTATTTTACTGGTTAGAAATATCTCCTAGATTTAGATATACCCAGGGTAAGATACTGAGGGGAAAGTGTCCTGGTCTATACCTTAAGAAGTCGAATGTTTCAATTGGATTGCCTCTCGTTCTTCTAAACTCCAGCAACTGAATCCCAAATCAAAAAAGAAACTGGTAGAAACACTCAGGAGATCACGCAGCATCTATGGAAGGAGAAAAGAATTAATATTTTGAGTCAAAGTGTAGTATCTCAGATTAAACCTGCTTTATTACATGCCTGAGTTCAACCAATGAACCGAGACTCCGCAACCCCTGGGATGGAAACGCGTCTTTCCTTAATGGAAATACAAATTACCCTCGGTACTTCAGATGTGGTGTCATAGTCACAGTAAGACTTTTCTACTACTGTCCCCTTGAAGTAAGGTTTCATGATCCAGTGGTCTACCCTATTACCTGCTGAAGTTCTGTGAATCTTTGTTTACACAGTTTAAGAATAAGGGCTAGGCCATTTAGAAAAGAGATGTGGAAAAACTTTTTCACCCAGAGAGTGGTGGATATGTGGAATGCTCTGCCCCAGAAGGCAGTGGAGGCCAAGTCTCTGGATGCATTCAAGAGAGAATTAGATAGAGCTCTTATAGATAGCGGGGTCAAGGGATATGGGGAGAGGGCAGGAACGGTGTATGATCAGCCATGATCACAGTGAATGGCGGTGCTGACTAGAAGGGCTGAATGGCCTACTCCTGCACCTACTGTCTATTGTCTATTGTTTTTATGCACTAGGACCCATCAGCGCAATTGTGCTGCAGTTGTCTGCAGATTCCCGTCAATTTAATAATCAGTATAATTGTTTTTCCTTGCAATATGAAACAACTAAAAATACAAATACAAATACTTTATTGTCACCAAACAATTGATACTGGAGCGTACAATCATCACAATGATATTTGTTTCTATGCTTCACGCTCCCTGAAGTACAAATCAAAGTAAATATAATAAAAATTTAGTCTTATCACAGTTAGAAAGAAGCTGTTCCCAATTTAGACCGTACAAATCTTCATGTTCCTTAGCCTTCTCCCGGAGGGAAGTGGGACAAAAAGTGTGTTGGCTGGGTGAGTCTTGTCCTTGATTATCCTGGCAGCACTGCTCCAACAGCGTGTGGTGTAAAGTGAATCCAAGGATGGAAGATTGGTTTGTGTGATGTGCCGGGCTATGTCACGATCTTCTGCAGCTTCTTCCGGTCTTGGACAGGACAATTTCCGTACCAGAATATACTTTATATATTTCCACATTGTACTCAGTCTGCAAACATTTTGTCCACTTGTATAACACATCAATAACTCTTCCAGAAACTCTGTTTATCCTCCATATACCTGGTTGTGGACTACAGGAGAAATGGAGACAGGCCAACCCCTATTGACATCAATGGATCTGCGGTTGAAAGGGTGAACAGCTTTAAGTCCCTCAGCATACACATCACCCAGGACCTCATGTAGTCTGTACAACGGTGCCTCCTTCACCTTAGACAGTGAAGAAGTTTGGCATGAGTCCCCAGATCCTAAGGACTTTCTATAGGGGCACAATTGAGTGCATCCTGACAGGCTGCATCATTGCCTGGTATGGGGACTGTACTTCCCTCAATCGCAGGACTCTGCAGAGAGTGGTGTGGACAGCCCAGCGCATCTGTAGATGTGAACTTCCCACTAAACAGGACATTTGCAAAGACAGGTGTGCAAAAAGGGCCTGAAGGATCATTGAGGACCTGAGTCACCCCAACCACAAACTGCTCCAGCTGCTATCATCCAGGGAATAGTACCGCAGCATAAAAGCCAGGGCCAGGACCAACAGGCTCTGGGACAGCTTCTTCCACCAGGCCATCAGACTGATTAATTCACGCTGATACAATTATATTTCTGTGCTATATTGACCATCTGTTGTGCATACTATTTATTACAAATTACTATGAATTTCACATTGTGCATTAAGATAGAGATGTAATGCAAAAATTTTTACTTCTCATGTATGTGAAGGATGTAAGAAACAAAATGAGTTTAATTCCGTTTAATTCCTTGCCTATTTTTAAAGTCATGTTTATTCTTGCGAGGTGGTAGTAAGGATTATTGAGCTGAAGTACAATTCGGAACCACCTTGATCTTACTAAATAGCAGTACAGACCCCAGATAAATGACCACTGTGTTTAATTTGTATGTTCACTTCACCACACCCACAATTTCCTCTTGCTCCTCTGTCTATAAAATATTTTGTAAAACAGTACTTGAAGATATAATCCTTATCTTTTTCACTGGTTTAAAATATTTACACATATGTGTTACATAAACTTTCTATTTCAGTTTCTTCAGTTTATGGCAAGAAAGTAATGAAAAACATAGTTATGAATAGCAATGAAAATATGTATCAGGCTCTGAGCCAGCAGATTGCTGCTAGCTTATTGTATAGCATATTGTGTGTGTGTTTATTTAAGAAGACAAAAATACTGCTATTACATTACAAACATCAATCTCACTTAAATAAAAAGAAATCTGTGAAATATACAATGAAAAAGGACTTCTGTAAAACAGAAGATTATTCTATAGATCCTTGTGCTGCTCTAAAGCTTTCAATTATTTTGTGTTCTGAAGTGGCATATAATCAATAACATCTAAAAATAAGTTACAGTATTCTTTCATTGAAGATAGAAGTGAATACCTTTGAGCCAGGCTAATGAACAGTCTGAATGTGTTTCTTAAAGCCTGACTTTCTAACGCAGCAATGATCAAACATAAACTTTTATAAATATAACCAATTGGCATTTCTTGATGTGAATGGATGTTGTTCAAGTACCTGTTGTCTTTTTGTAAAAAATTGTTCATTTTTAAAAGCTATCTTGTGAAATTGCCTTGACTTTTCACCTAATCTCAGGAAAGGGTTAAGATAAAGGCCAGTTTGGCTATCTGTGACAGGCATTTTGGTTATTTAGTCTGTAAATGGCTTCAACACTTGCTTTATAAATACTTGGTAAGAAAATGCTGCTTGTCATTTAGTTATATAGTTAAATAGGGAATTGTGGTGAATGGCATTTATGACAATTAGTTAAAAAAAAACTGAAAGCCTACATAAAGTGAGGTAATTCAGGGAAAACCTTTGGAGAAAGATTTTTTCTAGTTTAGTATTTTTTTAATTCCTTTGCCACCACCACACAACAGAGAAGGCAGAAATTCCAGCAGTGACCAATTCCTACCCCTCCTCCCCACTCCCAATCCGTCTCCCCACCCCCCCAAGCATACATCTTAATTTAAAATCTAACCTTGTACTAAGAGACATTTTTATAGGCACACTCTGACAGCAACTGAAACCGTTGCACCAGGTTCATGGCTTTAAATTAAAATATTTGGAATTGAGACCTCTAAGTGCTTCTGTCAGGACAGCCCAGTACCATTACAAAGGCAGGGCACTTTGTGCCCCTGTGAGGAGCAAAGGGAAATAGATCATCATCCTTTTATTAAATCGAGTCAAAAAAACAGAAATGCATTTTGTTTGCTTCACTAGGAAACCTAGCACTTCATGTTTCACACTAGCTTAACTCCTTGCCTCTAGCCTGACGGAGAAGTTGGGAAATAGAATTGCACATGGAAAAAAAACCTCATGTTTTGCCATTGTTTCTGCTCTTTCAGTTCTCTTCCTACCGTAGATTATGGGTGGAGTGTGAGGATTTCTCACACTTTTCATTTCCTGATAACAGAATAAGAATGTGAAAAAAAGGTACAGTGCTTTCCCGGCATATATGATGAATAAACTCGATTATGACCAACATTTTGATGACAAGCTCTACCATCTTCTTCAGGTATGGTGCCTGGGTATGTCTAGTCCGGAGTATTCATATCCCATTATCCATCCATCCTGATTGGCTAGTCTTCCTCCAAGCAGATTTCCACTCTGCCACTTTGTTTATAATAGAATTCCAGTTCTTAGAGTGAGACCTTCATCTTTGTTAAATTTCTTTTCTCTAGATATATTTCAATGGCTTCCTTTAGCAGGCGGCCCCAAAAGCCATTGATGTAGCACAGTAGTTTTTTGCCATTGAAGTCAATCTTATGGCTACTGTCAATGCAGTGTTCTGTTACTGCCGATTTCTCCAGGTAATCCAATCAGATATACGTCCTGTGCTCCTTGATGTGAGTTTCTGTTGTGCATCCTATCTGGCTGATAAACACTGCTCCACATTCACAGGGAATCCTGTAAACGCCAGCTGACTTGAGTCCCAGGTCACCTTTGACGTGCATAAGCAGTGACGAGCTTCTTTACGGGTTTGTGGATGGTATCTCTTCAGGATCCTGGCGACCCTTTCAGAAGCTGTGGAAGTATTGGGAAGACAGGCGGTAGAGACAGGTTCCTCTTCATTGTTGGATTTCCTGGTTTTTTTATCGGCCTTTTTTACGGACCTGATTGATTTCCCTCACCTTATAGCCATTCTGTAGGAATGTTGTGTGTAATTATCTTCGTTCCTCGGGGAGACTCTTTGGGTCTGAAATAGTTTTCAGGATTTCCATTGAATGCAGGTCAGCATTTATCAGTCTGACTTAGTTTTCATTGATCATTTTTACCAGTAGTTTTTAATGTGTTTGTTGTTTTCAACAAGCTACCCAATGCTAAACAAGGCATCTACTCTTTTGTGATACTGCTGACATGATCAGTTGTGTATTTAAAACCTTAGTTCCTGTATCCTGACATGTTTTCCTGTGTTTCAACCATGAAGTACCCATTTCTTTTTTTTCTTCAGACTTAGATTTTCCCAAATACAGTAGCTATCTGCCAGTGGAGGAAAAATCATTTTGACTCAGTTGTTTGAAAGATTGAGCATGGCCACTTTAAAATTATATATCTCTGGTAAGCTCTTGACTCCACAATTTTTTTTTCCTGCTGTCAGATTACACAATCACTTCCAGGAAAGGTATGCTTAGTTCATTTCTGAGAACATTGAAGTTTCATATACTTCACCTTATTCTGCTGTGCACCTGGACAATTTACTAGCTCTTGTAAATCAATCCTTTCATCATTCCAATACCACTTCTTCCTATTATGGTCTTTCCATTCTAACTGTTTATTATTATAGTCATGTTGTAATCAAAATTTCAAATTTGAATTTTCAATTCTAGAAGTTACTGGTGTTTTCTTAAGGATAAATACAGTACATCCATTATTAAGCCCAAAAACATTTTATTGTGATTATATGGCTTATTTCTCATCTTGCTTGCAAGATTTCTTTTTCATCTTTGATTCTTGCTGAACTTATTTAGTGTTTTCTTTCGACTCCTTTCACCTTGATATTTATCTTGGATTTATTTTTTATGTGGCAAAGGCTTTTCTGGTATAGAGAGTATTGGTTTTAAAGACTCCTTTGTAGAGTCTATAGACATTTGATCACATTACACATGCTGTTTCCAAAGGTCCATTCCTTTAACATTAACTAATACGAAGTTTTCAGCCTTTTGCCTTTGCCGGGGGAAATGTTTCCCATTAATTGTACATAATTTTATACCGCCAAATACATCGAACTCTACAAATTTCCAATTTAACATTGAGTAAATTTGTCATGCAGAAATTATGGATTGAATGCTGAGTAAAAGTTCTAGAACTTTAAAACCATGTGACAGACATTGTAAGGATATAATCTCTCAAAAGTTTATTAGGCATGACCTATCAGCAAAGTATTCTTGCATCATCTGGATAAATGCCAGTGAAATACCCTCGTGCATTTTGTGAAAGGCAGATTTTAGCAACTGTGATAAATAGTTCTTTCATTCACGTCAAACTTCATAACTTAAGATCATAAAAATGTCCTCTGAAACCTCTAAGGCAATTTTTGCCTCTGTGGAATTTCTAAAAATATTAATCAGATCCTGACCTACTTTTTTTCCCATTACTCGAAGGTGCACATAGGGAATTTCCTATGTGATCTAAGTGCTTCAATGAAACAATAATTAAATTTTAAAATTACTTCAAAACTCTTACTTAGTTGACCTCTATCTCATTCATAAATTCCAAAGCTGGTTTTATTGATTCTGCACACTAATCTTAGTTCTTGTTTGTTGTGGCTGTGGTGAAAGATGTATATAAACCATCTGCCTTTTATTAAACCTTCCTTTATGTATTTAATATTTCAGTATTATTTGAGTAATATTGTAAATATTGTTTGATTAAGTATGCTTGTTTAAATAATTCATTCCAGGTTATATGCCAAAGTATGTGAATGGCATACATCACGCCACCACATCATATGTGCATGCCTCACCAAAGTAAAACTAAGAAGCATACATATTATCCCTGGCTCCTTGTTTTTCTTTCAATTAGTTTTGTGTTTTGGAGTTACAAAACATAACAGTGGCGATGAGTAAGATTGAAAACAAACCCAAGATGACTATCTACCGGTTGAATGCAGCACACTCTTTCCTCACAAGGAGAGAGAGACATTCAAGTTTTAAAAAAAGTGCAAGTGTTTTTTTTCCATTTGGAAGCACATTAAAAAAAAGTTAAAAAAAGCAGAAAATGGTTGACATTTACAGAAAATAATCATAAAGTTAGAAAAACAAAAATAGCTGGCTACTATGAGGAATAGACATGTCTGATTGCACAAGAGATATTGTATTCTGAGCAAATTGAGAAGTATTTTGAAGCAAATGAAATAGACAATGCAAAGTAGTGCCAGTTTTGCTGAGTGCAGTAGGTGGAAAGGAATACAGGTTGCTAAGAAGAATGAATGCTCCAGCTCAGCTAGCTAAAATGAACTTCGCTGATATTGTGAATGTAATGCAGGAACATTTAGAAACCACCATTGACTGCAGAATGCTTTTGATTTCATAAGTGGAATCAAAAGAAAGGGAAATCCATTTCAGCCTACGTGGCTGAACTGAAGAGGTGGTCTGGGTTGTAGTCAGGAATGAAAGTGAGGTGTGAACAAAATTTCAGTCTCTAAACAGAAACCTACCTGGCTTAACAATTGTGGCAGATGCTCACATACACCAGCACAATGCAGGCTTAAAGGTGAAACTTGCAGAAAATGTAACAAGCTTGCTTGAAAAAGGAGACTACAATGGGATGAGCAAGGAGTTGGCTAATGTGGACTGGGAGCACAGGCTATTTGGTAGGACAGAAGACAGTCGAGTGAAATACTTTCAAAGAGATTTTTCACAGTGCTTAACAAAAGTATACTCCAGTCAAAAGTAAGGACAGTAAGTGTGGGGAGAGCCAGCCTTGGATAACAAAAGAAATAAAAGATAGTATCAAATTAAAAGCACCATTGCAAAGGTAATGGGATACAGGAGGATAGGGAAAACTTTAAAAAGCAACAGAGAACAACTAAACAGGAAGTAAGGAAAGGGAAGATAGAGTATGAAAGTAAATTAGCACAAAATATAAAAACAGATCGCAAAAGTTTTTATAAATATATAAAGCAGAAGAGGGTGGCTAAAGTCAACGTAGGTCCCTTGGAAGACGAAAAGAGGAAAATGACATTGGGTGATAAGGAAATGGCCAAGGCACTGAACGACTATTTTGTGTCGGTCTTCACAGTGGAGGACACATCTAATATGCCGAAGAATGATGTTATGGATGAAATGGGAGGTGAGGACTTTGATAAAATCACTGTCACGAAAGAGATAGTGATGAGAAAGCTAGAGAGCCTGAAGGTAGATAAGTCCCCTGGTCCTGATGGGATGCATCCCAGGGTGCTGAGGGAATTGGCAGAGGTTATAGTAGATGCATTGGTAATCATTTATCAAAACTCTCTAGACTGTGTGCAGGTCCTGGTGGATTGGAAGACAGCAAATGACACACCATTTTTTGAAAAAGGATGTAAGCAAAAGACAGGCAACTATAGGCCAGTTAGCTTAACATCTATAGTTGTTAAAATGCTTGGTCCTGTCTTTAGGAAGAAATAGCGAAACATTTAGAAAGGAGTGGTTCCATTAGACAGGTGCAGCATGGATTCAGAAATGGCAGGTCATGTTTGCCAAACTTACTGGAGTTCTTTGAGGACATAATGAGTGCAGTGGATAGAGGGGAACAGGTAGATGTCGTATACTTGGATTTCCAGAAGGCGTTTGATAAGGTGCCGCAGGAGAGACTTATAAATAAGATGTGGATGCATGGACTTGGAGGAAGCGTATTGGCATGGATAGTGGTTTGGTTAACCAATAGAAGGTAGAGAATTGGTATAAATGGGTGTTTCTCTGGTTGGCAGTCAGTGGTGAGTGGGGTGTCACAGGGGTCAGTGCTGGGCCCGCAGCTGTTTACCATTTACATTGATGATTTGGAAGAGGGGACTGAGTATAGCGTAACAAAATTTGCTGATGCCACTAAACTGAGTGGAAAAGCAAATTGTACAGAGGATGTGGAGAGTCTGCAGAGGGATATAGATAGGTTAAGTGAGTGGGCCAAGATCTGTCACATGGAATTCAATGTTGGTAAATGCGAGATCATCCACTTTGGAAGGAATAATAGAAGAGCAGATTATTATTTAAATGGTGAAAGGTTGCAGCATGCTGTTGTGCAGAGGGACTTGTGAGTGCTTGTTCATGAATTGCTAAAAGTTGGCTTGCAGGTGCAACAGGTTATTAAGAAGGCAAACAGAATGTTGGCCTTCATTGCTAGAGGGATTGAATTCAAGAGCAGGGAGGTTACTGGTGAGGCTGCATGTGGAGTACTGGGTGCAGTTCAGGTCTCCATACTCGAGAAAGGATACACTGACATTGGAGGCAGTGTAGAGGAGGTTCACCAGGTTGATTCCAGGGATGAAAGGGTTAACCTATGAGGAGAGATTAAGTTGCCTGGGACTACACTCTCTGGAATTCAGAAGAATGCGAGTGGATCTTATACAAAATTTTGAAAGAGATAGGTAAGATAGAAGTAGAAAAGTTGTTTCCATCGGTAGGTGACACCAGAACTAAAGGATTTTGCCTCAAGATTCAGGGGTGAAGATTTAGGACAGAGATGAAGAGAAACTGTTTTTCCCAGAGAGTGGTGAATCTCTTGAATTCTCTGCCCAGGGAAGTAGTTGAGGCTTCTTCACTAAATATATACAGTTTGATAGATTTTGATAGATACAGTTTGATAGATTTTTATGTAGTAGGGGAATTAAGGGTTATGGGGCAAAGGCAGGTGGATGGAGCTGAGTTTACAGACAGATAAGCCATGATCTTATTGAATGGATGGGCAGGCTCGATGGGCCGGATGGACTACTCCTGCTCCTATTTCTTATGTTCTTATGCAACAAAATATGACACAAAGAGCATGCTGTGCAGTCAAAAATAAATAGACTGCACAGGGAATAGAAAAAGATAAAAAGTCAAGCTGCAGATTCAAGTGGAGAACTAATTTGCATGCTGTTCATGAAAAATCTAATATTGATGAGTGACACTGGACAGGGTAGCCTTGAGATTTACAATGTGAAAACTAACAATAGGCAAGCAAAACGGCTTACACTGAATATGAACTACAAATTAATTAAAATAGATAATTGCTCAGCATTTTATCCATTCTACAAAATGTTTGAATGGCATTTCAAAGATACTGAACTGAAACCTGCAAGTATCCAACTAAGAACTCACACTGGAGAAAAAAGAACTTCTGTGAGAATGACATTTGTAACAGTGAAGTACAACAACAGACAAGCCACATTGGGCTTGTAGGTAGTAAAAACAGAAGGGCCAGAATTATAGGGCTGTGATTTGCTGAAACAACTACAACCTGATTGGAGATCCATTCATCATTTGTATGCCAAACCCCCTGCGAATTAAAGTACTGGATGATGCCACAGCACTGTTTAAGGATGGCATTGGAAAAGACAAACATGTCAATAGTCAAAAAGCCCATCTGGTTCCATGTACCATCCATGATAGAGTTGCCAGTGAGCTAGATTGCATGGACACCTAAGGAATTCTCTGCAAGGAGTACAGATCTGTCAGGATCTGTGGTTATTTTAAGGTCTCCACCAACCCAGTACTGAAAGCAAATCAATACTCTCTGTCCGGAATAGAGGAAGTCTTTGTAAAACTTTCTAGAAGGAACACTTCCGCAAAGTGTAAACACAAAGTATACTGCAGATGCTGTGGTCAAATCAACACGTACAAACAGGCTGGATGAACTCAGCAGATCAGGCAGCATCAGTTGAAATAAGCAGTTCACATTTTGGGCTGAGACCAATCCTGAAGAAGGGTCTCAGCCCGAAACGTGGACTGCTCATTTCAACGGATGCTGCCCAACCTGCTGAGATCATCCAGCCTCTTTGTACGTATTGACTTCAGCAAAGTGGACTTAGCTGAGGCCTACCTCTAGATGGAGATGGATGAAGCGTCCAAAGCGTTTCACATTATAAGCACTCACAGAGGTTTGTCACAATATTGGGTTTATTTTTGGAGTAGCATCTGCACTTGCACTCTTGAAGAAAGCTATGAGCTAGGTGCTGCGAGGCACGTAGTGTTACCGGGAAGACATTATGTTTACTGGTGAGGAGAACAAGACACATCACCAATATCTCAAGACAGTGCCAAAAAGACTGGAACATAATGAGCTCAGAGCATGGCGCAGCGTGTGTGAATTCTTTAAACTAAGTATTGCTTAGTGCGGTCACAACATTGATGCACAAGCTTTTACACAACTGAGCTGAGAAAATTCAAGCAGTGACAGATGCCCCAAGGTCAAAGGACATATCACAGTTATGGTCCTATTTTAGGATTTGCTAATTACTACCACAGGTTCCTGCCAAACCTGGCTACTATGCTCGACCCCTTGGACTCATTACAACAGATCGGGAAGAGATGGCAGTTGACAGGGCAGATTGAGGTGGCTTTCCAAAAGAGAGACAAAGTGGTGATGTCAAACACTGTGCTCACACATTATAATCCACATCATCCTGTGAAGCTTGCCTATGATTGCTTGCCTTATGGTATATTCCAATCACATGTTATGAGTGATGGAAATTAACATCCTGTAGCCTTTGCATCACATCACCTTACCATTGCAAAGAGAAATTACACACAGATTGACAGATAGAACGTGAGTCTAGATTGGAGTGTAAAATATTTCAACCATTTCTTGTATGGGAGAGGGTTTACTCTCACTACTGAAAATTAACCATTAAGTCCATGTTCAATCCACAGAAATGTGTTCTGCTAATATTGGAGTATAAAAGTTGAGATTGTTTGCTGTGTAACCAAAACTATGTAGTCAGCTTTGAAACTTGCTATTTGCTATGCATGTACCCAATTTAGTAGGAGAATGAAATCTTAAGAATGTAGAAGACAATGGTGTGTTAATGAGAGGTAGCTAAGAGAATGTAGAAGACAATGGTGTGTTAATGAGAGGTAGCTAAGAGATATAGATTAGAACATGATTAAGTCAATGGGTGGAAACAATAGTGGCGGATGTACCTGTGATATGAAACTATAGATCGATTGGATATGCTAATACAACTAAACCAGGAGATTGCTATAAAACATGGTATGTCCAAGGATCTGTGGACAGTCAGAGACTAGTTCAATGACTGTCTCAGCTTTGATTTGCAAATTAAAGTTTAACCCTTCTTGAAGAATCTTCTGTGTCTCCTGGTCGTTTGTGGGGCACGAGAAACCACGACAAAATTGGCGACCACAACAGGACCGGAAAGAGACCCGCAGAAAGGAAATGGCAGATTGGGGATGCTTCCCAGTCCTCTAGGGACCCCCACAAGGCTAACAGAATTAAGGGTGCACCCAAACAAAAGGTAAGCGCTTTTTGCGACAATTTGGACTAAGAATTCTGTTGGCTTTGGGGAGGTCTTGGAGTCTCAGAAGTGTGGAACCACTGCCGAAGGGTCTCTCTGGTCCAAAGAATCTGGGAGAATTGGGGGTTAACAGGAGGCTCAGAGGATTAATCAAGAACACTGCAGTGAGGGTAAGTACAAATAAATTAATAAGATGTTAAGTTAAGAAAAATTCCACGTGGTGTTGGTAAATCCCTGTGGATACCGCTTCATATGAAACGAAGGTCTGAACAGGCAGGGAAAGGGAAAATAGAGAAAATCCTCGTGGATACCGCCTTAAGAGATAAGGATCTGAACAGATGAGGTGCAAAGAGCAAGTTCTGTGGGTACCGCTCTGAATAGAGGTCTGTACGGGCAGAACAGAATAGGAAACAAGGGGACAGTCCAATATATAGTTTAAAGCGCCGGAGATAGACGATAGACTAGGCTTAGTATTAGAGTAAATATTATCCAGTAAACGAACTGAGAACCTCTGAAATACCTTAAAAAGAGAGAACAACATGACAGGTAAAGGAACGGCAGTAGAGATTCTGAGCAAAAAAAAAAATCCCGGTAAATAAATATGAGATCACGAAAACTTCAGAAAAATGGAAAAAGAGAACCAAAAACCTGGTCACAAAATGGCCAAGAGAAGGAACGTTTGATGTAAATTTGTGCGAAGAAATGGAGGCACCAATTAAAAAGATAAATCTAAGCAAAGAGGGCAAAAAAGAGAATGAGAAATGGAAGTGCTAAAACTCTTCAGAACGGAGGAAGAAAGGCTGAGGAGGACAAGTAGAATATTGATTACAAGCGAGGAAGACACTAAGGTGCTGGAGAAACAGCCTCTTAGAGAGAGAGGAAGTTACAGTGAGAAACTGGCTTCAGCTCCGTACCCGGATGTGAAAGAAACAGAAAAACCCCCTCCCTATAATGAGGAAGGAACCCCTAAGCAGTGCCCCCTGCTGACGGGAACAGTAAACGTGCAGGGAGAAGTACAAGTTTGGGATAATGAGGAGGGAAAAAAACAACACGAGAAGGAAAAAGCGACGATATGGAAGGAGATACAGGCAGAAAGGATAAAGGTGGAACAGGCAAAGAGAGAAATGAAAGAAGAGATTGAACGGATGAAATACTTGAGAGAGGAAAAGGAGTATGAGGAGTATCGGTTATACCATAGAAATGAACAGACTAGAAAAGAAAGCGGCTCATCAGGGCAGGAAGAGATGAGGCATTCAGGAGGAAATGGAAAAAAGATAGGAGATGAGAGTCTTGGAGAAACACAAGAGAGAAGGGAATCAAGCACGAGTAAGGATCATGAGGAGTCCCTGCCACAGGTGTACAGACACAGACAGGAAGAAAAAGAAGGTGACTCATTGGAGGAGCAAGAGTTAAGTGGAGAGAGAGAGAGGATGTGAGAATTTGTGGGGAAGAGGTAGGAGGCAGAAGCCTAGAAGAGCAGATGGAGGCAGTAGGGGAGCGACTTGCGGAAGTAGAAAGAGAACCAGATAAGTTACTGAGAGGGGATTGCCAGAAGAGATGCGAAAAATACTCCAGGGGCCAACCAAGTATTGAATCAAGACAGAAAGGAAGGACTCCACAGGGAGACCGAGGGAAGAAGAGAATCCCGGAGACATTTGTGTGGGAGGCAGTAAAGACATACCCTGAGACAGATGGGGAGTCAGGTGAGGAGGGGAGCCAGGGCAGGTGGGAAGAAGGAGGAAGAATGATGCCGTTGTTAGTAAAAGGATCAGGACAAGTGCAGTATAACCCTTGGGGATCCCAGGACCTAAAAGGGCTGAAAAACACTCTGCCCAATCTACATGAAGGAGCAGGGAAATGGATTAGAGCCTTTGAAGAAGAAACGGCGGGACGATTATTGGCTATGGGAGATTTGAAGGCACTGTTGATAAGGTTGATGGGAACCTCCAAATTTAACGAACTAATGGAAATGGCTGGCATAGTAAACTCAAACGACCCAAGAACTGATGGAGACAGGTTTGACAGAGTGAAGCAGAGGGTATGACAGGCCCTCAGAAAGCTTTATCCACCCAAAGTGGATCCCAAAGCCTTAAAACGGGATCCACTGGGAGACACTGAAAACCCAGCAGCCTACGTAGAAAACCAGTTGAAAAGGTGGAGACTGGAGACTGAGCAAGAGATAGAAAATAGCTTATTTATGACCTCACTGTTCTGACATAGCATTTTGGATGCAATGCCTCCACAAGTAAAATCCAAACTGGAGGAAGTGGTTGGGCTGGCGTCAAGGACCCACAGGAATTTAGAGACCACGTAGTCCATGCGGTTGAGAAATACTGAAAAGACAAACGAAGGTTGGCTGAGCAGCAGGAAGAGGTGCAAAGAAAGTTAATACAAATGCAGCTCGAAGAACTCAAAAAGAAGGAAAAAGAGAAAAGCAAAAAGATGCTGCCAGCAACCACCAGTCCGAGTACAGCCATCGAACTGGATGAAGCACTGCTATATGGAGGAACCGATCATACTGTAAGACAAGGGCTGGAAAACCCCATGCCAATAATCGTCTTTGGAGGAACATTCCCACAAATGCCCTATCAGGAACAGACTAAATTCAAACAGCCCAGACAGGACTGGAAATCCCAAGGAGGGGGACAGAGGAGCTATGGGCAGAGGGGACCAGTGAGGAAACAGGGGGAAAGAGAGGTAGAGAGATTGTGCTGGGGATGTAATCAGCCAGGTCACATGAGAAGAGATTGTCTGTTTACACCATGGCCTGTCACACACCAGCAGGAACCAATAAGAAGGGAACTAAAGTTTAGCCAAGGACCAGCCCCCACAGGCCCAAGTGGACCTGTGAACCCCTATGCAAGGTATTAGGGGTGCCCCAAGAACTCGAGTGGGAAGGGACATTACCCAATGATAACAAGGGAGGCAGACGAGGAACCCATTGTTAGAAGGGCAATTGACACCAATGATGATAGATACTGGAGCCACGTACACTTGTGTACAGCCACAGTATGCCCTTCACCTTCCCATGTCAGGAAAGTTTATTAAGACGGTAGGGTTCTCGGGGAAAACACAGTTGACACAGTGCACGGCTGCAGTGTAGTTGAGAATGGGAAATAAAGGAATTGTTTTGCCGGTGCTAGTATTAAAAGGAACTCTGATTAATTTGTTAGGCAGAGATGCCTTATTGAAACTGGAATTAAAATTAGAATGCACCAGAAATGGGCTGAGTGTGGAAAGAGCAGGGGCTCAATTGATAGTGCGAGAAGACAAGAAGGCTAATGTCTTTTGGATAGGAGACATCATAGATCAGATTCAGAAAACCTGGGAAAAATGGAAAAAGGGCGTGCAGGCTATATTACCCAGGGCTGTAATGCCCAAATCTGAGCTACATTGTACAGTGATTTTTGACGAGACTCAGAACAGGGAGTTAGAGGAGAGATGGCACCTGGAGGCATGTACCCAACAGCACCTGGAAGGGGAGGCTGTGATAATTGGAAAGCAAGGGGCAGCTTTACAAGTTAAGTGAAACACCTTTTTAGAAAAATGGTACAGGGTACCAGAGGCTGCGCCCCACGTAACATTGTTGGTAAACAAGGGATATCAGTCTAAAGACTTAGGACCCTTAGTTAAGAGTGCTGAAACTGTAACAGTGTGGAGGAAAATCACGCCAGAGATGTGGATATCAGAAGACAACAATTGCATTAAAATAATGGTAAGTGTAGATATGGTAGGGACAGTGAGAGAGGTCGAAATAACTCCCCAACCACATCTGCCCTTGCTGGGAAAGGAAAGAGGCCAGCAGGAAGATAAAAGGTTAGATGAGTTGGCATCTATTCTGTGGCGTCAGCATGACACGGATGTAGGGAAAATAAAAACAGCTAGTCCAGTGGAAATAAGGCTGAAAAAGGGAGCAATTCCACCCAGGAGACCACAATACTCTCTAAGACCGGAAGCAGAAGAGGGAATAGCATTGACAGTGCAGGGGTTGCTTGAAATAGGAGTGCTTAAAAGAACAAACAGTCCATGCAAATCCCTGTTGCTGCTGGTCTTAAAAGCAGATAAATCTAAGTGGAGATTGGTGCATGATTTGCAAGCAGTAAATGATGTGGTAGAGGACTGGCCAGCGGTAGTCCCCAACCCACACACGCTTTTGACTAACGTTCCACCAGAAGCAAGCTACTTTTCAGTGATTGATTTGTGTTCGGCTTTCTTCAGCATTCCTCTGGCCGACCAGTGTCAGTATCTGCATTTACTTACAGAGGTGCTCAGTATACCCATACCAGAATGCCTCAAGGATTTAAACATTCACCACATGTTTTTAATCAGGTGTTGAAGGCAGACCTAGAGGGCATGCCATTGGAAAGTACATTGTTACAGTATGTGGATGACCTGTTGACTTGCTCCCACAGCGAGCAACAGTGTGAGCAGGACACTATAACTCTGTTAGAGAAGCTGGCGCATGGAGGACATAAAGTATCCAAAAGGAAACTGCAATTTTGCACGCAGCAAGTGGAATACTTAGGCAGGGTAATATCCAAGGGAGTGAAGGTGATAGCACCAGATCAGATTGAGGCAATAACTAAGGCCCCCAAACCCCAGACTGTAGGGCAGATGATGACGTTTTTGGGAATGGCAGGGTACAGCTCAGATTGGATAGGAGAATATGCTGAGATTGTGGCACCTTTGAGAATGAAAGAAGCAGGACATACAAAATTGAAGAACGGCTTACAGTGGAATGAAGAGGCAGAGATAGCTTTCAATACTATTAAGCAGGAATTGCAGTCAGCACCAGCATTAGCTTTGCCTGACTACGAGAAGTTTCTCATTTGTATGTATCTAGCCGACAGGAGGGTTATGTCACAACGGTTTTAACACAAGAGACAGGCACAGGAAAAGCAAAGCAGCCGATAGCATACTACAGTACAAGACTAGATGAGGTGGCTCAGGGGTATCCACCCTGTTATCAGGGATTGGCGGCGCTGTACTATACATATGAAAAGGCATCATCTGTAAACCTGGGCTATCCTGTGACTCTGTACACACACCACAAAGTAGCAGAATTGCTGGAAAGAGGGAAATTTGTGCTGACGCCAGCCAGGATAGCAGCGTATCAGATGCTATTGACATTTCCTGACATAACTATACAGAGATGCACTACCAGTAATATAGCTGATTTTGTCCCTTTGGGCTATGAAGGAGAACCCCATGATTGTGTAGGGAAGACGATGACATTTGCCAAATTGAGAGCAGATTTACGGTCAGAACCACTAGAGGATGCAGATAAAAAGGTTCTGTTCGTAGATGGCTCTTGTTACAGGGACTATGATAGAAATCATGCAGGGTTCTCAGTAGTGGAGCAGGATCAGTCGAGCTATAAGATTATTAGGATGGAGTCCAGTCCCCAACCGTGTTCCGCACAACTAGCAGAAATCAAAGCCCTGACAGCTGCGTGTGAAATGATGGAAGGTGAGAAAGTAAGCATCTATACTGATTCGGCATATGCTCATGGAGTATGCCATTTGTTCAGGGCAGTGTGGAAGCAGAGAGGTTTTAAAAAGAGTAATGGAGATCCCATACAACATTGTCAGCAAATTCTAGACTTAATAAAAGCCATAATGAAACCTAAAGCATTGGCTATAGTAAAATGCGAGGCACATAAAAAGGGAAATGATGTAATAACAAAGGGAAATCAAGCTGCAGACGAGGCAGCCAGAAAAGCGTCTGGGTGTACATCAGCTGTCATTGCCCCCGGGTAAGCCTAGCTCCAGAACCTGTGATAGAGGACCTAAATGAAATACAAGGTAAGGCAACTTTGGCAGAACAGACAAAGTGGAGACGAAGGGGGGCCAAGCAGAACCCGGAAGGCTTGTGGAGCATGGAAGATGGTTTGTTGGTAGCGCCCACCCCTCTCCTGACGATTCTGATTTCAGAAGCGCATGGGATTGACCATTGTGCAAGAGGGGGAGGTGATAAAGAAAATAAAGAAGGAAGGGTTTTGGTCACCTTATTTACAAGCTTCAGTGGACTTTGTCTTGTCACAGTGCGAGGTATGCGCACAGAATAATGTTCGGAAGGGAATAACAACCCCAATAGGTCACATTCCTGTACCTGAAGGACCATTTAAACATCTAGTGATCGATTACGTAGACATGCTAAAGACAGTGAGAGGGAAAAGATACATGCTGGTAGTAATTGATCAATTTAGCAAATGTGTGGAGGCGGTACCTTCAAAAGATCAAGGGGCAAAGACAGTGGTAAAATTTCTGACAAATGAAGTGATCCCAAGATTTGGAATACCTACAGAAGTTAGCTCAGACAAAGGTTCAGCTTTTATCCAGAAAGTGGTCAAACTGGTAATACAGGCGCTGAGGATAAAGCAAAGATTTGGATGTGTATACCACCCTCAGTCGCAGGGCATGATAGAGAGAATTAATGGAACCCTGAAAGTCAAACTAAACAAAATTTGTGCAGACAGTAAACTTAATTGGGTTGATGCTTTACCGTTAGCATTGATGAGTTACTGCATGCAAACTAATCGAGTGACATGCCTGACACCGCATGAGATGCTCACTGGGAAGCTATCATACCTGTGATAGGGGTAAGCAAAAATGTTGAATGGATAAACTATATATACTACAATCAACAGAGATTCATCAACTACATCGATGATGCACTGGAGGCCTTAGGGCAACAGGGGGATGCAACTAGCAGGATGGCGTGGCAAAACAGACAGGTACTGGATTGGCTTTTGGCAGAAAAAGGGTGTGTGTGTGTGTAATATTTAGCGAACAATGCTGCACTTTCATACCGAACAATACTAGCCCAGAAGAGTCTTTCACCAGAGCAATGAATAAATTAAAGAATCTGCGGACGGAGGTCAAGCAGAATGCAGGATTTGAACATCAGTTCTTCGATTGGTTGGAAAGTAGACTCTGAGGATGGGGAGCATGGCTGACTAAAATAGCAATAACTGTCAGTATTATATTGTTGAGCTGTGTGCTTGTGCTGTGCTGTTTTCTTCCTTGTCTCAAATCTCTTGTAATGCGTGCTGCAACCAACAATTTCCGATGCTCGTGGCAATTACTGAAGCAAGCTTAGTGGAGAAAGAAACACCGAAAATGTATCGTTACAGCCTACAACACCTGCAGGATGAACAAGAGCAAAACGACAGTATGGGAGTAGATTGTAAGGGCTTCTGAGTCTTTTTCCCTGTCTCAGGTACAAAGGGACAGGTTTTTGGCTCAGCGGCCCAGGGTAACAGGGAGAGAATACTTTGAGGTCTTGGTGCAGAAAATTATAGTTTAACCCGAGATTTGGGAATAAGTGCTTGAGTTTATTGGGGCTTTTGTGCGCAGACTCTTAGTCTTTTCTCTGTGTGAGACCCTCTGGGTCTCAAAGAGGGGATATATTGGAGTATAAAAGTTGAGATTGTTTGCTGTGTAACCAAAACTATGTAGTCAGTTTTGAAACTTGCTATTTGCTATGCATGTACCCAATTTAGTAGGAGAATGGAATATTAAGAATGTAGAAGACAATGGTGTGTTAATGAGAGGTAGCTAAGAGATGTAGATTAGGACATGATTAAGTCAATAGGTAGAAACAATAGTGGCGGATGTACGTGTGATACGCAACTGTAGACCGATTGCATATGCTAATGCAACTAAACCAGGAGATTGCTATAAAACATGGTATGTCCACGGATCGGTGGGCAATCAGCGACTAGCTCAATGACTGTCTCAGTTTTGATTTGCAAATTAAAGTTTAACCCTTCTTGAAGAATCTTCTACGTCTTCTGGTCGTTTGTGGGGCACGAGAAACCACGACAAAACTAATAACAACAGCACAAATGCAAAGATGAGCTCTGTTTCTTGGAAGACACAATTACGAAGTTAAACTTGAGGACTACTAATCATGAAAATTCTAATGGATTGTCCTGTTTACTGTTGGAAAAGGAAATATCTGAAATATTCATGAAAGAGGGCACTCTTCTTGACATATTCTTCCTAATGCAAATTGAAAGTTTCCCTATTATAGCACAGATGATCCAAAGGGAAACCAGAAAAGACCTCACGCTCTCAAAGGTCTACGTGGCCACGAACAATGGCTGAAATGTGCAGCAGAAATCCTATTTCCCTCCCATTTTTACCAGCGCCAGATGAACTTGCCCTTGACAGAGGCTCCATATGAGGAGGTTGAGTGTTGTTGTGCCATCCAAACTGAGAGCTACAGTGTTGGAAGATCTACATGCCAGACATCCAGGGGTGGTCAAAATCAAAGAGTTGCCTCAAAGTTTTGTCTGGTGGCCTGGGACAGATCAGCAGATTGAGCAGCTGGCCATGCACTGTTCAGAATGCCAACATATTCAGAAGATGCCAAGCACAGTGTATCTTCATCCCTGGGAACGGCCTGCGTTGCCCTGACAGAGGATCCACGTGGATTTTGCCAGATCATTCATAGCCTCATTTCTAAGTAGTAGGAGTTGCAGCTACAAAGTGGCCAGAAATGTTTCCAGTAGTCTCCATTACAGCTTCACACACTGCTGATGTGTTGAGAAAGCTCTTCTCAAGGACTAGTGTCCCAGAGCACTTACTGGCCATGGAGTATAGTCTGTTGTGGAACAGTTTCAATCTTTCCTAAAATGAATGGAATCAAACATCTTGCATCTGCACCAGAGCACCCAGCTACAAATAACTTGGCAGAAAGGTTTATTCTGAGTCTTACATTAGAACTGCAAACAATATCAGCAAACTGCATTGACCATGAATCAGAAGCTTGCCGATTCCCTCCTTGCATATTGCAATGCAGCACACTACACAGCCAACAATTCACCAGCTACCCTGTTCCTGGGTCGTCCCCTCCACTCACACTTCGATTTCCTCAAATTCAATATCCGAAGGAGTGTGCAGAACCAACAGCTGGGATAAATTGAGCGTTCCTCAAACCAGAAGATTCAATCTTTCACTCCTGGATAAGCAGTCCTGGTGAGTGACGACAGAGATGATCAATAGTGGGTACTTGGAAATATAAAGATAGAACTGGACCACTCTCCTACACAGCAGAGATTGCATCTGATATTATCTGGAGATGACACCTCAATCAGTTGAGGAGAGCAGAGTCAAAGTGTTAGAGAAGTAAGGTATCCAGCTGTCAGAACCACTTCCTGCAGTCCCAGGGTCAACTGCTGCGACCACCACAGGAGGCCCCAGAACCAGAGATTATTTCACAACCACATCACACCTGCCAAGCAGAGTGATCTCCTCCCCTTGTCAAGAAAGACTTTATCCCAGAAGAGTAAAAAAAATCCTCTACAGTGATTAAATCTCTAGGCCTGAATGGGATAATTTAAATTCACTATGCAGTGGATATATATAAATTTACTATGCTGTGGATGACTCTGGCTTTAATGCTCCACATTCTTTCTATCTGCTCTTTCACACACACACATACCAGGGCTTGAAAGAGCATATAGAAAGTATGTGGAATGTTAACGCCAGAGTAACCCAGCTGGTGATAGGAGCAGTTGGCACCGTGAGGCTGTGACACCTGGGAGGGGAGAGTGGTGCCAACAAATCCTGGGAATAGCATCTGAGATCTTGGTCCAGAAGAGCATGCAAGTAGGAACAGCAAGGATAAACCCTCAAGCTCCCAGCCTCTGGTAGAGGACCTGAGATTGAAGGAAAAAAATGCATACACACAAAATATATATGTATATTGCATTTACCTGTATATCGAGAGAGGGGAATACATTATATATTGGAGTTGAGTTGCCTTCTATATTGAGTTTGAATTTATAGCTAAGCAGGAAGGAGTGCTGTGTATTTAATTTTTCAGTAATATTTGAGAACTATTGTAAATATATTTTATTAATCATTCTTTGTTGTTTAAATAATTGTTTCCCACCAAGAAGCCTTGAAGGAATGATAAGATCTGCGATCTGCAATCTGCTGCAGGCCAGATTAGAGGCACTCAAGTCTGGTGACCAAGAAAGTTACACGACGTCTGGGTACAATCTCCCTAAAGCCATCTCATGGGTGAAGTAGCAATACTGGCCTGAGCTTGAATCATTGAAGAATGCTCAACAGCTGTGGTGGGGCTTTGATACCATCACCTCTCATAAAACTAAGCAAGTGACATGGGTGACAATAAGGCTCTGATTTCAGATCAGCTCAATGCCTTCTATGCTCACTTTGACTGTCAAAACAGGGAGGAATCATCATGAAGTCCACAGTCCCCGATGATCCTGTAATTTAGGTCTCTGAGGCAGATGTGAGCAGCCTTCAGGAGGGTGAACCCATGAAAATCACCTGGCCGGGATGGGATACCTCTCCAAGTGCTAAAAACCTGTGCTGATCAATTAGCTGGAATGTTCACAGAGATCTTAAACTTCTTGCTTCAGCAGTCTGAGGTAAACACCTGCTGCAAGTAGGCTTTAATTGTACTGGTGCATCAATGCCTATCACCCAATAGCATTTACATCCACAGTGATGAAGTATTTTGAGAAGTTGGTGATGAAACATATCAACTCCTGCCTGAGAAGTGACCTGCATCTGTTCCAATTTGTCTACCAGTGCAACAGCTGCTGCCACCTTCTTGGGTCTTCATTCAACTGGACAGCAAAGACAGCCTGACACTCAATGACATCATTTCCTCAAAACTAATCACTAAGCTTCAATACATTGGCCTCAATACTTCCTGATGCAAGTGGGTCCTTGATTTCCTCACTTGTAGACTCCAATCAGTTCAAGGTGACAAGAACACCTCCTCCATGATCTCCATCAGCACAGGTGCACCAAAAGATTGTGCACTTAGCCCCCTGCTCTACTCACTTTACAATCATGACTGTGTGGCTAAGCACATATTCAAGTTAGCTGACAGCATCACTGTCATAGGCTGAATCAAAGGAGGTGACAAATCAGTATATACAGACAGACATACTTTATTGATCCCGAAGGAAATTGGGTTTCATTACAGTCGCACCAACCAAGAATAGTGTAGAAATATAGCAAAATAAAACCAAAAATAATTAAATGATAAGTAAATTAT
This sequence comes from Hypanus sabinus, assembly GCF_030144855.1. Taxonomy (NCBI): domain Eukaryota; kingdom Metazoa; phylum Chordata; class Chondrichthyes; order Myliobatiformes; family Dasyatidae; genus Hypanus; species Hypanus sabinus. The sequence goes on along the minus strand of NC_082711.1, from coordinate 96,462,007 downwards.
GCCAAGTGGAACTAAGTCCAGGACCAGCCTATTGGCTCAGAGTGTCTGACACTCCGAGGGAGGAGTTGTAAAGTTTGATGGCCACAGGCAGGAATGACTTCCTATGATGCTCAGTGTTGCATCTCGGTGGAATGAGTCTCTGGCTGAATGTACTCCTGTGACTAACCAGTACATTATGGAGTGGATGGGAGACATTGTCCAAGATGACATGCAACTTGGACAGAGTTGGACAACTCTTTTCAGACTCCACTGTCAGAGAGTCCAGTTTTACCCCCACAACATCACTGGCCTTGTGAATGAGTTTGTTGATTCTGTTGGTATCTGCTACCCTCAGCCTGCTGACCCAGCACACAACAGCAAACATGATAGCACTGGCCACCACAGCCTCGTAGAACATCCTCAGCATCATCTGGCAGATGTTAAAGGACTTCAGTGTCCTCAGGAAATAGAGACGGCTCTGACTCTTCTTGTAAACAGCCTCAGTGTTCTTTGACCAGTCCAGTTTATTGTCAATTCATATCCCCACCATGTAATCCTCCACCATGTCCACACTGACCCTTTGGATGGAAACAGGGGTCACCAGTGCCTTGGCCCTCCTTAGGTCCACCACCAGCTCCTTGGTCTTTTTCACATTAAGCTGCAGATGATTCTGCTCACACCATGTGACAAAGTTTCCCACCATAGCCCTGTACTCAGCCTCATCTCCCTTGCTGATGCATCCAACTATGGCAGAGTCATCAAAAAACTTCTGAAGATGGCAAGACTCTGTGCAGTAGTCTCTGTGAAATATATGAAGGAGATTAAAAATTTGGCAGCAAAGTTCCATAACAACAATCTCTTAGACAATGTCAGCAAGATCACAGAGCTGATTATTGACTTCAGGAGGAGAAACCCAGAGGTCCATGAGACAGTCTTCATCAGAGGCGGAGAAGGTCAGTAACTTTATACTCTCTGGTGTTATTACTTTGGAGGACATGTCCTAGGCCCAGCACATAAGTGCAATTACAAAGAAAGCACTGCAGCACCTCTACTTTGCGAAGATTTGGAATGACATTTAAAACTTTGACAGACTTCGATACGTGTGACGGAGAGTATATTGTCTGGCTGCATCACAGCCTGTTATGGAAATACCAAAGCCCTAGAATGGAAAATCCTACAAAAGGTAGTAGATACGACCCAGTCCGTCATGGAAAATCCCTCCCCACTATTGAGCATATCTACATGAAGACTTGTTGCAGGAAAGCAGCATCTATCATCCTGAACCTCCACCACCCAGGACATGCTCTTTTCTCACTACTGCCATCAGGAAGAAGGTACAGATGCCTCAGGATGTATAATTTGACATACTTAATAAATGCATAATAGAATCAAGAACTCATACCATCAGTTTCAGGAAAAGTTATTACTTCTCAGCCATCAGGCCCATCAGAACCAAAGTGAATAACTTTAGTGAACTTTATTTGTCCCATCATTGAAATGTTCCCTCACCACAATGGACTCACTTCCAAGGACTTTTCAGCTCATTTTTTGATATTTATTGTTATTAGCTTCTTTATCTTTTCGTATTTGCACAGTTTGATGCCATTTGACACTGGTTGAACATTCGATTTGGTGCGGTTTATTCTTGATTCTATTATGGATTTATTGAGTATGTCAAAATATGTGAATGGCATACATTATCAAATCACCATATCATATGTATGCATCTCAAGTGGAACTACACATTATCCACGACAAACACTTGGAAATCTGCAGTTGCTGGAAATTCAAGTAACACACACAAAATGTTGGTGGAACGCAGCAGGTCAGGCAGCATTTATAGGAAGAAGCACTGTCGACGTTTCAGGCCGAGACCCTTCATCAGGACTAACTGAAAGGAAAGATAGTAAGAGATCTCTATAAAATTACTATAAAATCTCTATAAAATTCTAAGAAATTACTATAATTTGAAGGAGATGTCTATTATGAAATAGTAGTGGGTACTTAGTGTTCCATGCACTGTGTTGTCAAGTGCCATTTGAAAGATGAAATTAGCATAAGAGGTGCAACGCAAGTAAATAACATGGTAAAGAAGGCATGCAGTTTACCTGTATTCATTGTTCAGGCCATTATGAGGTCATGCTGCAGCTGTAGAAAACTTTGATTAGGCACTTTTGGAGCATTGTGTGCAGTTTTGTTCATCACCATAAAGGAAGGATGTGGAAAAGGTGCAGAAGAAGATCACTAGATGTGTCTTGGATTGAAGAATATTAGCGATAAGGGGAGACTGGACAATACTTGGAGCGTCAATCTGATAGAAATATATAAAGATGTAAAAAACATACATTCGGTAGACATTGTCTTTTTCCCCAAACTAGAAATGTTAATACTTGAGGTCATATGTTTTATGTGAGAGGGGTAAAGTTTAAAAAAGATTAATTATGTAGCAGTTTTTTTTTACACAAGGTGGTAGGTGGCAAGAATGCACTACCTTAGCAAGTGACGAAAGTGGATATAACAGTAACACTCAAGGCACTTAGACAGAAACCTGAACAGGTAAGGAATTGAGGGTTATGTTGAGGCAGATGTGCAATTGAAATTGGCATGATCCTTGGCACAGCTATCATAAAGAGCCTGTTCTTGAAGCAGAGTTGGTCAATGTGGACCTCCAGAGTTCTACCATTCAACAGGATTTTAGCCGGTGTGACAGCGGGGCTCAGCTCTTCATCCCTCTCTGTATTTCTTTCTGCATTTTTTCAACTACACTGCCCCCTCCCCACCCTCTCCATAACCCCCCACAGTCCTAAAAGGGTTCTCGCTACAGATCTCCATGTAAGGTATTTCCAAAGGTTCCCAGCCCTGTTGGTGGATGAAATTTCTCCTCAACTCCATTTTAAATGGACAATCTGTTATTCTGAAACTCTTTTTTCTAGTTCCACGTGTCAATCCTCTGTCCACAAAGGAAACAATTTTTCAAGTTTGAGTTTAGTTATCATTCAATCATACATGAATACAGCAGAATTAAACAGCGTTCCTCCCAGGCCTAAGTACAAAACGTACAGCACATTCAAGATAGCAAGCAAATATTTTTTCTTTCCACTACCAAGCTGACTTTATTCAATTAGAAATGAGAGGGTTTGTATGGATGTGGATAGGTGGATAGGTTGTATGGTCAATAAATATATTCACTATTCATATCATTTCCTGCATTGATTGTCAGGTACAGTAGGAGGGTGATTGGAGATTTTGATGAATATCAAGGCACAAATATACTGAAATGATCGCATAATTTTTTATTGCTCTATATTGGTGAGGTGTGATTGAAGCAGATAAGTGAAGAAACATGCATTTTATTGTTGTCACAAGTATTGAGATATAATAAAAACCAATGCAAAGGGGTGAAGTTGTTATTGCAAGTCCAGAAGTCAGTGGCTATATTGTTAGCTAAAATAATGGGATGCCCTGGTATCTATACAGGATATTGGGTTCCAATCTTCTTCCTCTTCTTTTCCTCTCTGGTGAAAGCTTCATCGGATGATCACCTTTATTCCTTGTGCAGCTTGCTTCAAGCCATGCTTCATCAGCACACTGGCTGCTACTGAAATCCCCCATTGTGCATTGCATACATTGATGGTTTGCTCTGTTGATTGAGAGTGAAACAGTATAAAAGTTTATTTGCTGGATATCTTGGTACAGTAGGTATCTTTAAGTCTCCTGGTAGTTAGTTCTTGGGTGGAGTAAAAAATAAAGTAGTGGAAGAACTCCAGGGCCAGGCAGAATCTCTGAAAGCAAGGGGATTTTCAAATCTTCATACTGGATCTCAAGCTGAAAGGCTGGCTAATCCTCTGACTTCACGGATACTGCCTGTTTCACCGAGTTCCTCCAGCAATTTGTTTTACTACCACTCAAGTGTGGCGGGTTCAGGTGTTGAAAGGTCATGTTTATTCATTACGACAGTAAGGAATGAGTGATGGCACAACTGTTTGGAGTCCAGCTCTGATCAGCGTGAACCTTTTCCTTTTGCAGTTCAGTTTAACAATGCAATCCCTTGAACATGAACCCTCTAATGATCCCAGGGTCCACTCAATGCTCCATGAGCAGTTAGTTGGTCACTATAACAAAATATGCAAGTTGGCTTCTCTAACACTGACTTCTCTAACTTCCGTTAATGCCCCTCCTCCCCTTCCTACCCCATCCCTGACATATTTAGTTGTTTGCCTGTTCTCCATCTCCCTCTGGTGCTCACACCCCCTTTCTTTCTCCTGAGGCCTCCTGTCCCATGATCCTTTCCCTTCTCCAGCTCTGTATCACTTTCACCAATCACCTTTCCAGCTTTTAGCTTCATCCCACCCCCTCCGGTCTACTCCTATCATTTCGCATTTCCCCCTCCCCCCTCTACTTTCAAATCTCTTACTATCTTTCCTTTCGGTTAATCCTGACGAAGGGTCTCAGCCTGAAACGTCGACAGTGCTTCTCCCTATGGATGCTGCCTAGCCTGCTGTGTTCTACCAGCATTTTGTGTGTGTTGCTGTATCTGCAGATTTCCTCGTATATGCAAGTTGGGCTGTTTTGACGTTTCCATTTTCCCCATATCAAATCTAAGTCTGGTGTTAACTGTCTCTCTGGAAACACTTTGAAAGTATTATAATTGTTTGTAACCATACAGAAAGTAACTTACAATGTTAACATTGCATCAAACAGTTGACAGAAATATGAGGCAGGAGATGGGAAGAAAGCTGAAATTCTATTTACTCAGGTTGGGGGAGGAGATAGAAAGGGGATTCATCACTGACAGGGAAAGCGTGACCAGCTGTTAATCCCTAGTGGGATTTTAACTTGAAAGTAACACCTCCTCAAACACGGGGGGCATGGCAGTCGGCAACAATCAGTCAACAACACAAGTTAGCAGGTGGACTCGCAACTTGCAGGCTATTGTTCAGGAAGTTCTGCAGCTCAATCAGCAAAAGCTAATTGCTCAATACAGATCAGTAAGACGTTTCTTCAAGTGAAGCCTTGCAAAAGTCTTAAGTAACCGCGACTTAACTTCCCAACTGCTATACTCAGTGCCCTGGCTGATAAAGGCCAGCATATGATACTCCTTCACCATGCTATTTATTATGATGCCTTCAGTGAACCATGTACTTGCACCCCTAGGATCCTTGTTTCATAACACACCCAGGTCCTTACCCTTTGCTGATCTAATCGTCCAAAATGTAATACCTTGCATTTATCTGGATTGAATCAGCTCTGCCAGTCCTTAGCCCTCATGCCTAGCTGATTGACAACCCCTCTGTAACTTTGCATAGCCCTCTACACTACTGCCACCTTGTCCTCATTTACCCTCTTGGGTACCTCCTCGAAAAACTCCAAGAGGTTTGTCAGACATGACTTTCCACACACAAAGGTGGCTCACTGGGTCAGCTAGTCCCCCCCATTCCATGAGACTCTGCAGGTATGCGATTGGCAAGTCCGGAGTTCAAGGCCCGTAATTCGGGGTTCCATTATGCGCAGGTCTGGAGTTTGAGGCTTGGAGTTCAGGTTGCCGTCATTGGCTGGTCCTGGGGCTGATATCAAAGATCAAAGCCTGAAGGTGGATTGGAATTTCGGAAATCGAAACCATGGGTCTACAAGTCTGGAGAAGTCAAAGGCCTGTTGTCTGTGAGTCTGCTGGAGACCCAGAGTCCTGACCTGGTGTTGAAGGATGCTTTGTGTGGGTGGGCAGGTGAGTGGAAGGGAGGAAATGGGCTTGTTATGCTGTTGTTGCTTTGTTGCTTGCTTGATTGTGTTCTGTGTTCTGGTAAGCATTGTGTACATGCTATATAGTCGCCAGAATGTGTGGCGACCCTTGTGGGCTGCCCACAGCATATCCTTGGTGTGTGTTGGTTTTTACCACAAATGGCGCATTTCACTGTATTTTTCAATGTATGTGATAAAGTAAGTAACTGAATCTGTGAATATATATTGGACTCTCCTCATGATACAGTAGGGAAGAGAGAAATCATATTGTCTGTTGCTACATGAATTCTATTGTAATCTCTGAACCTTAAAAGGTCTTTTGCCATATAACAGCGAATTTTTGCCCTTTGTTACTTACCGAACTCCCAAGTCAGTGTCTCAGAGAATCTGTTCACCTGCCCATTGTGAATGTGTGTAACTAGGGAATACATCAGTCATATAATGATAATTGTTTTGTTATGCCCCCTCTATTTCCATCATCAAACATTCTACCACTCCTTGCAAGTCTCCCATTTGTCATACTCCAGTCCATGAAATCTGTATTCCAGTTCACAGTCTGGTCCGTGAATTCCGTATTCCCGGGTTTTCTGTTTCTCCCTTGTTCTGTTGGGTGTACTAATTGAGGCACCTGTTTCTCGTTTTGGGCTGGAACATTAGTACCTCTGCAAACTGAGAATTCCCTGCTGGACTGTTCCCTTCCCTTCCTTCTGAAGCTTGTCTTAGACTTTGCTCAGGACCTAGGCTTTGTGTTTCCAGTCTCCCAAGACCTAGTCAAGGCTTTGTGTTCTCATCCCGTCCACGTGTCTCGTCCTGTGCTGGGGTACCTTGCCTGTCCTGTAGCCACGTCTTCTCCTAGCCTAGACTCGGGTTCTGGGTCTTTGTCCAGGCTCTGTTCTGGAGTTCCGACTTCCCTGTCTAAATCTGAGTTTTGTGTCCTCGTCTAGTTCAGGTTCCTTGCCCAGCCTGGTGCTGGAGATTCCTTGTCCTGTGCTTGGGTTCCTCGTCCTATCCTGTAGCCACCTCCTGTCCTTGCCAAGATCTTAGTCCCATGTCCCTGCTGGGATCCAGGTACCGAGCCCGAGTCAAGACCCGTGTTCCAGGTCCCTGTCCAGTCTCTGGCTCGGAGTCCTAGCCCAAGCACCTAATTCCAAGATCCTTGTCCTGGTCCCGGTTTCCTAGTCTTAGTCCTAGCCCTGGCCCTGAAAGCTAGTCTCATCCAGGGCCTGTGAGTCAATGTCCAGTGTCGTTTCTTCCTTACTCACCTTGCTACCTCGATAAACCTAGTCCTGTTTCTAGTACTCCAGTGTCTGTGTCTTGCAATTGGGTCCGCCACCAATGCCCACCTTATGACACTATTACCATATTTATGTTCAAATTTTAAGATCTATACTTTTGGGAAATGCACAGGATTGCATTTTACATCAAATACAAATTGTTGTTGTACTGGTTTATTTTAAATTATTTTAACCTTATTTTAAATAGATGAAAAAGTAGGCCTACTGACTGACTCCTTTTTCCTGACCAACTCTCCTTATACATGTCAAATTAAATTGGAAACTCACACTTAGAGAATTGGCTCTTCTATTTCTTTGCTTCACTGATTATTAAAGTATTGGAGGGGGTGGGGTTCTGGATGGCAGAAACATAAACACATCCTTTTAAAAAGGTGTTTACAATTTATTTGCCATGAAGGAGGTTTTATGGATTAGTAACATTAATCTGCACCTATGCAACAATGAAATGTGAGTCAAGAATTTTGGAATGGAGGTCCATGGATCCGATGTATTTTACTGTCTATCCAAATTTATCAACTTCTCTGCTTGGGTTGCTATCTTGAGAGGATTCCAGGAGGCAGAGGCAGTGAGCATGAGTCTCATGGTAAGGAGATTATGGACGGGTGCAAGCCGATGTTTGACTGCATTTTGCCGATTAAAGCAACAAGGGAGATTGAAGTATCAGGGTGAATGGAGAAGGAGAGCGCTGGCTGCCTGCCTTTTGATTGTAGGCAGGATCACTCCACTACCGGAGAGGGGAGAGCTAGCCGCTCTGGCCGGAGAATGTTACCCAGGTTCTCCATATTTTGGATTCAGATATGGAATTGGACTTGGCATATAGACTTTTTATATTCTGCATTTTTCACCCGATCTTTCTCGTTTGTTTTTGTGCTGGGGAGGTGGATTTGGGTGTCGATGGCTTGGATTCATTTTTTGTTTGCTTTTTTTGTGTAGGGAGGGGGGATTTGAGGGTTGATGATTGTGTTGCCATTCCTTCCTTTCTTGCTTTTGTGGCTATCTGGAGAATAAGAATTTCAGAGTCATATACCTTGATAATAAATGAACCTTTGAACTTCTTTCAAGTATGCGCCCATAATACACAATTTCCTTGTGAACAGCTCAAATTTATAATGCCTATGCAGGAGTGTGTAGAAGAAATGTCTTCCTTGCTTACCTCACTCAAATAAACAAGTGTGCACTCAATTGTTATGCAAGACTTATTTTAATGCAAGGAGATTGTATCCTTGCACTTGCTTGTGATGCTCAGATATTGTGGCAAGAGGCAAGATTTCTACAGGATAAATTTCAAGTAGCCCTTGTGTTGTGAATAATTACTTGTTACTGAAAGTGGTATATGTTAAACCCAATGTGCTCCTTCTTTTGTTCAATTGTGGTGATATGAAACAGCACATTGTCATTTAATATTAGCAAAAAATTGGTGTTGTATTAAGAGTTTTTGACAGTTACATTTTTAAGTGTGGGTGATGGTTGGATCAAAATGATTAAGTTGTTAGTGGTCTTGCTTTCCTGTGCAATTATTAGTGTAGCTGATGTGTGGAAGGAGCAAGCTGGAGTAATGGGAAGTGATTATGAATAAAGGCTCGGTAGCTTTTCTTCATTCCCTTTGCAGATCAGAAAGTATTTAGCTGGAATATTCTTTCATGTAAAGCATGCATTGTAATCAGTGGGAGGAACAAAGACGTTACAATTGTTGGATCTCAAGGTGTTGTGATCCAGAGGTTCTTTGAAAGCCAAGAATGAAGCATAAAACCTGTGATTGCAGTCATTTAAGTAGGTGTTCATAATAAATAATAACAAACTCAGGAGAGGGCAAGGTGAAAGAACAAAGAACCAAAAAGTCATGTTTGCCTTATGCCTTATAAACTAACTCAGACTAGATGAGATATGCCATTGATAAGGAACGCCTATTAAACAGTTAGGTTCAATGGGTATGACACAGCAGCAGAAAAATACAGAATTAGCTATACTACAATGACAGAAAATTCACTAAACAATTATACACGTAGCTGATTATATAAAAACAGATAAGCAAGCATAGAAAAGCTAAACCTGAAGAAAGGTAACAATTTAGAATAAAATCTAACACAATGGACACTTGCTGATCATATTAATCAAAATGTCATATGTCAGCATAAGTATGAAAAAGTATTAGATTTGATAATTGAGATAAATGGACTAATAATAAAAAGATTGGCTGGAAACTAATTTCAACACTGCATAGGAATGGAATACTTTTACATTGATGTAAAATGGGTGCTAATGGAGTTATGGCTGGTGATATAACCTGTTGTTGTTAAGTGCCATCAAGTTTTCATTGATTTGTTGCGATCTTATGGATAGTGGCCCTAAATGAGTTTTGTTCCTCACAAAAGTGGCCTGTAGATAACTTACATTCATTGCTGTTCTTATTATGTCCATTTGATTGGTGGCTCTTCTCTCTACTGTTGTTCCACCTTGCCAAGCATGATATCCTTTTCTAGAGAGCTGTATCTTTGCATGATGTGCTCAAAGTACAGAAGGTGGAGTCTTATCATTTGAGCCTCCTGAGAAAGACCTGGTTTGACCTTGTTGAAGAATGATTCATTCGTTCTGAGAGAGGTCCACAATATGTGTTCTATTTTTCTCCAGCACTACAGTTCAAAGAAGTTGATACATTTCTTATCACCATTTGTCATTCAAATTTGCATCCATATAATGTCATTGAGAAGACCATCGTCTGCACGAGTCGAATCTTTGTATATAGAGATAGATCTCTGTTCCCAAGGATATTCTCTAAATTCTTCATGTCTGCTCTGCCAAGGGTGATTCTTTGCTGGATTTCTTGACTGCTTACTGCTTCATTGTTAATCATTGATCCAAGTCAATTGAAACTGTCAACCACTTAAATTTCCTCTCCATCGAGATTTAAATTGGTAGTACTGCCAGTAGTCATAATCATAGTCTTTGTCAAGTTAGTTTATTTCAAAGGACTCATGAAGTGGTAAAGTTACAGCACAGGCAAACAGAATTCTGCATCATTGATCAAGGAACACAAGATCATATCCCATTGTGTCCTACATTCCCTGGGATAGTTGGGGAAAGTGAATATGAAGTAATGTAGTTATGGAATTTGAACAGAGTATTTTTCATTATAAATGACCAGGCAACTCCTGTGCTGTGTCCTGCATCGATCGTTCAGAGTAGGAAATCTTTCATCTTGAAACAGCTTGGGCTTTGTGCGACACCAGGGGCATCAATATCGTGGCCATTTTCAAATGCCTCCTTAGATCAGAGGCAATTGGCTTGGATAATAAATGTTAGGATCGTCAGTTATGTCCACATCCTGTGAACTAAAGCCTAAAAGAAAAAGTAGGTAAGTGAATAAAAGTGGTCAAAATTGTTTTCTTTCAAATGTCGTTCTAAATTCAGTCTATTTTTGAATAAGTTATATAATAGAACCTGTTTTAGATGGGGCTGGGGGTGTGTTTAAAAGGAGATTTTTTTTTAGGAAGAATGGCAGGTGCCTGGAACATATTTCCAGAGGATGTGGTAGGACTCAATGTGATATCAGCAGTTAAAAAGCATTTAGGCAGACACATGAGAAGGCAGGGAATTGCAGATTATGGAGTGTTTGCAAGCGGATTAGACTAGTTGGATTGGCATCATGAACAGCGCAGCCATGATGGGCCAAATGGCTCTTTCCTGTACTGTACCATCCTATGTTCGGTTTTCCACAAGTGGAAAATCTGTATCATGTTGATTATGAATATAGACATTCTGCTGCAATAGCTCACAATTTTATCTGACTTTGCTATGTAGAATGAATCTTTTAATATTACTAAAAATTCCAAATCTATTTCAGATGCATTTAATAATTCCCTTGACTGTATTCATTTAATACTTAATATGCTTCAGTCAAAATAGATTTAATACTTTTTTGCTCAATAGTTTGGAGAAGAAGTCACTTGATATTTTCTAATCAATGTTTTAATAATTGATACCCTTGAGAGAAACACTGCTACCACCTTCCCATCCACCACCATCAACGCTTCCTTCACCCACATCTCTTCCATTTCATGCATGTCTGCCCTTACCCCATCCTCCCAGCACGTCATCAGGGATAGGCTTAATCTTGTCCTCACCTACCATCCCACCTATCTCTGCATTCAGCACATAATTCTCTGTAACATCTACCATCCCAAAGGGATCCCTTCTTCCAGGTGAGGCAACATTTCATCTTTGAGTCTGGGGGTCACTGGTGCTCCTCATGTGGCCTCCTATATATTAGTGAGACTCAACATAGATTGGGAGACCGCTTCGCCAAGCACCTATGCTCCATCCGCTAGAAAAAGCGGATCTCCTAGTGGCTACCTATTTTAACTTCACTTCCCATTCCCATTCTGACATGTCAGTCCATGGCCTCCTCTACTGTTGCAATGAAGCCATACTCAGGTTGGAGGAGCAATACCTTATATTCTCTCTGAGTAGCCTCCAACCGGATGGCATGAACTTCGATTTCCTGAAACTCCAGTAATGCTCCCCACCACCCTTTCACCATTCCCCATTCCCAGTTCTCTCTCACCTTATCTCCTTACCTCCCATTCGTGCTCCTCCCACTTTTCTTTCTTCCATGAACTTCTGTCTTCTTCTATCAGATTTACCCTTCTCCAGCCCTGTATCTCTTTCACCAATCAACTTCCCAGCTCTTTACTTCATTACTCCCCCCTTCCTGGTTTTATCTATCCCCTTGTGTTTCTCTCTCCCCTCCTTCCACCTTCTAATTCTGACTCTTCATCTTTTTCTCTTCAGTGCTGATGAAGGGTCTCGGCCTGAAACATTGACTATATTCTTTTCCATAGGTGTTCCCGGCCTGCTGAGTTTCTCCAGCAATTTCTGTGTGTTGTTAAAATTTAAATAGTTCAACTTCTGAAATATTTGCTCATTATAATAAACAGTTAGTTGTCTATCAGGAAACTATTCTAACATTTAATATAAATATACATAGAAAAGATGTCTGGAATATTTTCTGTGCACTGACCACTTGGATTCACAGCTCAGTGGAGCTAAACATGACAGTCAAGAAGTCTGGAGAACCGATGTAATAATTTATTTTCTATTACCGTAGTACACCTGAAGAAGTGTAGAAATGAAAGTCGCCGTCGTGGCAATCCCTCGAGGTCGAGGATGATGGCCTTCATTCTGTTGATCTATTTATGGGCTCTCAAGTGGCTTCTGAGTCCAATCGTGGCTTTGAAAGTTCTTCCGCATTCAGGACAGGTGGTTCTAGATGGCAGATCGGGCTTTGGTTGTTGCTGCCTCTCTTCCCATTTTCTTCTCTTTTCATCTAATTCTGCATATCTGTTGGCTTCGAAAGTTGCTGTTCCTTCTCAGATGATGGCTTGCAAGAGTTTCTTGTCCTTTGGCCCACAGAGTGAAGATGTCTGTGCGTGTATTTGTTGAATGTGTACTTGATGTTGCACTCCAAGAAGCACACGGTACTTCACAAATCAACCAACTGATTCAAATGGCATAGAAACCACAATGATTGGAACTGTTGGATTTGTTGCAGCCTTCATCCGCCTTCACAGCCGTTGAGTTCGAAATAACTTTGTCCACCTGTTGCACCGTTGAGGTCTTGGTTGGATTGTTCTTTGTCAGGACCTCACCCGCGACCTTACTGCCATGGATGACCCTACCAGGAGCATAGCTCCAGACAGCATCGCTCTCGGGATCTCAGGACCACACAAGCTTCTCCACCACGACAAGGTGACAATCCACGGAGAACACAAATGAAAGTAAAGAATTGTTAAATTTGGATTCATGATTAGAATTGAAAATATTGATGTTTGTTTCAAATGGAAGCAGCTTTGACAGTCCTGGAATAAAATTTAAGTGAACGCAAAGGTGAATAAATATGTCTAGAAACACGTAGAAGTTGATTAAGCACCAAGTCAAGGAAATGATTAAGTAGATTACAACATACTGTCAGTATCTAGTGTATTTAACCCTGCTGGTTGTGGCTGAATCTATAGGTAATGGCTTTCTGTAAATAGGAGTTTACGTTTTTTACTACAAATTAGAGCAGCATCTCCAACACCATCACACTGAGCACGGGGACCCACCAGGGCTGTGTGCTCAGTCCACTGCTGTTCACTCTGCTGACCCACGACTGTGCTGCAACACACAGCTCGAACCATATCATCAAGTTCGCCGATGACACGACCGTGGTGGGTCTCATCAGCAAGAACGACGAGTCAGCTTACAGAGAGGAGGTGCAGCAGCTAACAGACTGGTGCAGAGTCAACAACCTGTCTCTGAATGTGAACAAAACAAAAGAGATGGTTGTTGACTTCAGGAGTGCACGGAGCGACCACTCCCCACTGAACATCGACGGCTCCTCGGTAGAGATAGTAAACAGCACCAAATTTCTTGGTGTTCACCTGACAGAGAATCTCACCTGGTCCCTCAACACCAGCTCCATAGCAAAGGAAGTCCAGCAGTGTCTCTACTTTTTGCGAAGGCTGAGGAAAGTCCATCTCCCACCCCCCATCCTCATCACATTCTACAGGGGTTGGATTGAGAGCATCCTGAGTAGCTGCATCACTGCCTGGTTCGGAAATTGCACCATCTCAGATCGCAAGACCCTGCAGCGGATAGTGAGGTCAGCTGAGAAGATCATCGGGGTCTCTCTTCCCGCCATCACGGAGATTTACTCTACACGCTGCATCCGCAAAGGAAACAGCATTATGAAGGACCCCATGCACCCCTCGTACAATCTCTTCTCCCTCCTGCCATCTGGAAAAAAGCTCCGAAGCATTCGGGCTCTCATGACCAGACTATGTAACAGTTTCTTCCCCCAAGCTATCAGACTCCTCAATACCCGAAGCCTGGACTGACACCTTGCCCTACTGTCCTGTTTATTATTTATTGTAATGCCTGCTCTATTTTTTTGTGTACTTTATGCAGTCCTGGGTAGGTCTGTAGTCTAGTGTAGCTTTCTCTGTGTTTTTTTTAATTACGTAGTTCAGTCCAGTTTTTTTGTACTGTGTCATGTAAACCATGGTCCTGAAAAACGTTGTCTCATTTTTACTAAGCACTGTACCAGCAGTTTTGGTCGAAATGACAATAAAAGTTGACTTGACTTGACTTGCCTTGAAATTGTGCTAATAATTTTTAAGGCTACTTGACAGCCACAGTCTATAAAAGAGAGATGCATTCTTTTTTAAAAAATTACTGCAATGAATGGCAAAAGCTTCAAAGTGAAAATAAGTTTTTGCTTCTGTTGTTGTTTGTTGGCAGTTTCCTTTACCTTGGCCAGTCTCTCAGGGGTGTAAGTTGTTCTACTGAAGAACTTGTAGACTCTTCTCCAGGTATTCAGGTGTGCTTGATGGGTTGGGTAGATTGGCAATGAGAAAGGTAGCCTGTGTAGTCTGGAGTAAAAACCGTTCTATATATCTTGCCCTCCTTTCACCCTTGAAGGTGAGAGAGCAATAAGGATATTGTCGTAAGAACATATTCACCTCAGTTTGTGGATTGTTATTAGTTTGGTCAATACTCAAGTGAGCAGATGGCCCTAAGACTGGTGTGCTGGATCCTGGGGACAGGTTTAGTGTTGGGCATGTGGTGCTCGGAGGAAAAGGAGCACATGGATGATTTGAATATCCTCAGTAAAATGAGGTAGAGATGAAATTAATGAAATGGGGGATTTCTGGAAAAACAAAGGATATGAGGTTTCAGGAAGAAAAAGGAAAACTGAAGTTTTGTGGAGTAGCCACAAATTGATACAGAGGTTTGATCAAGAAGGCCTTGTATGCTAATTTTAGGAAGGAGATATATTTTCCACCTTTAATATCTATGGAAATCTCCATTCATTCCCACTTTACAGTAAATGTTTATAGTCAAAGTAATGGCTGAAGGCAGAATAATAGAGAACATCACTTATAGATAACACACTGCAAAAGCTGGAACATCTATGATTTGAATTTGAATGAACATTAAAGTTATTTCTTCATTATGTCAGGCATTCACCCTCCCTGTTCCATAAAAGTAAGGAAATGGTACTGAGGCTTTATAAGGCATCGGTCAGACCACACATGGAGGATTGTGAGCAGTTTTGGGCCCCTTATCTAAGAAAGGATGTGCTGGCATTGGGGAGGGTCAACAGGAGCTTCAAAAATTATTCATGGAATGAAATGGTTAATGTATGTGGAGCAACACACACAAAATGCTGGAGGAACTGAGCAGGCCAGGCAGCATCTATGGAAAAGAGTACAGTTGACATTTTGGGACGAAACCTTTGGCAGGAATGAGGAGTGTTTGATGCCTCTGGGTCTGTTCTCATTGGAGTTAGAAGAATAAGGGGGAATCTTATTAAAGCCTTGAATATTGAAAAGGCTAGACAGAGTGGACATGGAGAGGCTATTTCCTATAGCGGAGGAGATTAGGACCAGAGCGCACAGCCTCAGAATAAAAGGCTCACTTTAGAATAGAGATGAGGAGAAATTTCTTCAGTAAGAGGGTGATGAATTTGGAATTTCTTGCCACAGATGGCCGTGGAGGCCAATTTGCTGGGTATATTAAAGTTGTGGATTAGTAAGAGTGTCAAATGTTATGGGGAGAAAGCAGGAGAATGGAGTTGAGAGGGAAATGGATCGGGCAGGATGGAATGGTGGAGCAGACTCAGTGGGCCAAATGGCCTAATTCTACTCCCATGTCTTAGGTCCATGACTACAGTCTATATTCAGGTTTTGTCAGCCTTGTCAGCCAAGTCAGCCAGTGCAACTTGTCTTAATGGAAGTCACTGCAAACTGGAAGTGGACAGCTTGCAGGCTTTATTAAATGTTGTGTGACTCTCAGTGGCTTAATACTCCCTATATATATGGGATGTATTAAGTAAGTCCATAATCACTGGGCTCATAATGGAATTTCTGTATAGGAAATAGCCTGAGATGAGCTGATTTTCTTCCCTCCAAATGGCAAATGCACCCTACCATGTCTCTCCCCTTCTGTGGTGATGCCATTCCTTTAATAGGGTGAAAGTAGACACACTGTACTGCAAACTAACAAACTATTGCAATTGCTCCTGGATAAATAGAAGAAAATAATGAGCAACACTTTATCTTGATCTTGAGTCAAAGTGGCATTGATGTGTCCCATTGCTTATATTTTGGGTAGAGCTTTCTGAGGGACAGGTCATGCCTCACAAGCCTGATTGAATTCTTTGAGCAAGTGACAAAACAAATTGATGAAGGTAGAGTAGTGGATGTGGATTTTAATATGGCGTTTGATAACGTTTGCTACGGTAGGGTCACTCAAAAAGTCAGTGAGGATGGAAAAGAGGAATTGTGGCTGTGGTTGCATGGACTCGGAATTGGCTTGCCTGCAGAAGGCAGAGGGTGGTAGTATATGGAGCTTATTCTGCATGGAGGCCCATGAATAGTGGTGTTCTGCTGGGGTCTGCTCTGGGACCATTGCTCCCGGTGATTTTTTTTTAATGACTTGGATGAGGAAGTGATAGGATGGCTAAGTTTTTAGATGGCACGAAAGTTGGTTGTGTTGTGGAGAGTAGAAACTTATTATTACTCACAGGAACCAATTAAATGAGCATGTGTCTTGATTCTTAGACCTTGCTCTGTTGAAACTGAGTTTGTTCACAAAACAATACATAGACTAAAGTTCAAATTTTAAATACTAATATGCTTTAAAAGCCCAAAT
The DNA here is from genome assembly GCF_030144855.1 of Hypanus sabinus. Taxonomy (NCBI): domain Eukaryota; kingdom Metazoa; phylum Chordata; class Chondrichthyes; order Myliobatiformes; family Dasyatidae; genus Hypanus; species Hypanus sabinus. The sequence continues at coordinate 96,445,304 of NC_082711.1, read as the reverse complement.
TATATGAAAGGTACATTTGGGGAAAAAAATAAAGGCTATCCTTTCTCCTTCATCTAAATTGGCATTTATTGTCTTGAAACAAAGGGCACCTCCAAAAATCTAGTACTCAGTGTCACACACAATGTCAGCCTTGATACCATGTGCATGTCTTTACTAACAAACTTAATGAGAGGTGAGGTTAATTACTGTCCTGAGAAACATCTTCAGGAATAGGATGTAATGACACAAAAATTGGTAGAATTGAAGGTGGTGAGAAAGTTTGTCACAGCAGGATGTAGGTCAGGTGGAAGTTTGGCTCCAGGAGTAGCAGATGGAGTTTAATCCAGACAAGTGATGTGGTGCATTTAGGGAGTTCAAATGCATAAATAGATTAGAGAAATAACATACAAATGGATTTCAGAGTGCAAGGTTTTAAGTCTTTGCAAGTGACAATAAAGTAGTTCGGGTGGTAAAGAAGGCATATGGCAAATTTGCCTTTATGATCAGGGCATTGAGTATAAAAATTGGCAAGTCAGATTACAGTTGTATACAACATGGGTTAGGCCACACCTGGAGTACCTCGTGCAGTTCACCTCAATACAGAAAGGATGTATAAAAGACATTCGTCAAGATATTGCCTGGACTGGAAGTTACTAACTATAATAGGAGGTTGGGCAAACTTAGGTTATTTTTCTGAATCATCAGAAGCTGAGGGGAAAACTGATACATAGGCGTTATTAGGGTTGTTTGTTGTTCTGAGGGTGGAGACGTCAAATTCTGGAGGCATAGATTTGAAGTACAAGGGAGGAAATGTTTTGCAATAGTTTTTTTCCACTGTGTGTTGGGCGCCTAGAACATGCTGCCAGGATAAGTGGTACAGTGAAACAGAGGAGTATGGACCTTGTGCATGCAGTTGGAGTAGTTTAAATTGGCATGCTTGGCAGAGACATAATGGGAAGAAGGACCTGTTACTGGGTTGTACTACTCCATGTTCTATGATTGTTTCTCCTATGGATAAAGTTGTAAACCAGTAATAGTGCTAATTAAAGGAAAGATTAGAAAACATTCTTTTACCATGGGGTTGGTTGGATTGTGATTGGGAACTCCCTGCTTTAGATATTGTTTAACCACATTGTTGTATATTTAATAATTTAAGAATGTTAGAGTAAGATTGTAAATATTGTTTAATTAAGCATTCTTTGTTGTTTACATAATGTATTGCAGGTTGTCTGCAGAAGTACATAAATGTAATACGTCATCATACCACCACGTGACACGTGCAGTGCCTTGCTTAAAGTAAAAAACTGAAGTTAGACTCTCATTCCCAGTTCTCTTGTTTTCCTTTAAATTAGCTTTTAATATGTTGGAGTTACAAAATATGAACATGGTGACTTGGTATTTTTATAACTAATCTGAGCTGCCTATGGACAAGACCAAGCTATTGCCCATACAACAGGCTCCCCTCTCCACACAGCTGATGTATTCAAAGGAATGGCAGAGACCGATATAGTTTGGTACCAGCAGCATCTCAGGATTTGCCATTTGGCATTGAAATTAACGTAGGACTCTCTTAGGGACTCCAGCTCTGGATTTTTCCTCAGGGTTTACTCATGAAGCCTTTCCCTTGATTAGCTAAGCTGCAAAGCAGCAGATTTTTAAAATCAGAGTTTTCCTTCTGTTAGGTCAACCATGGCTGACAATCCCCCTCTGCACAAAGCATCAGTAACCTGTCTTTGTCCCTTTTCCTGTCAGTAGAAACAGTTCTGCTGGGCTTCATAGCAAAACCACATGCGAAAGCCAGGAGTTGGACTTGGTGGTCAGAGGCAATTTGAGATGTACGCCATTGGGAGCATTTAATAGGTAGTGGGAGCTTATTCCCACAACTCCTCCGGCTAGGACAATTAAAGGAACTGAGAGAAAGATTATATTTGCTTTTTAATGTAAAATTAGCTGGACATGAAATGTGAAGAGAAAGCAGTTCCTCTGTCCGCATTGTAGATACATAAATAATCCTGATAAATGTAAAATCTATGTAGGAGTTGTTGATCAATCAATGGTAGGATATTGCAATACCAAATGAAGAAGAAAATAGAAAATAAAAGAAAATTGAATATCTGGCATGCATTTTAGAAGGGAAATCTTATAGCGTATGTGTAAACTATTATGTTATTTGAAGTAGTTACAGAGGTAGATGAGGATAATACAGTGGAGCAAATTGATTCGAATTTCCTAAACTTATTTGGCAAGGTAGATAATAAATAATGGATTACCTGTAGGATGGATAGCAAGTTGGTACTCTGGAGCATTGCATTCAGCCTGCCACAATGACCAATAATGAGAATGCTGTTCTAATTTATATCAGTTTTTCATATTTTAGCATCAGAACAAAATTGCTAAATTTATCACAAAACCAAATTGAGTGGAGGTATAAGGTATTAAGGACAAAGCAGTAAGTTACAGTGCATCAATCACTTGCAGAATGAATGTAGACATCAGCCAGTGAACGTGTAAATTATTAGAATTTGTCAAGAAATATAAGTTGTATTTTTTGGTAAATGCAAACTAAATGGAGTAAAGGAACAAAGCAATGTTTCATTAAAATATATAAATGACTAAAAGTGAGCATGTGGAGCAGTTAAAGGTATAATATTCATAATGCACTGGAGTCTATTTTGTGTGGAACAGAATCAAATAATACAGAAGTTACTGCTAATTTTAACAAAGGACTAGTTAAAGCTCACTTTGAATTGAATTTGTAAGTTGTGGTTTCTATATTACAGAAACTAATGGAAAAATTAGGATGATAAATGTCAAGTTATAAACATTAGGAAAACTTGCAAAACTTGATTTGAGACATTAAAAAGTGCTAACGTGATGATATTGGCTTTCCTGTCTGCAAAGTCTTAAATTCATTCAGAAGAAATTCCAAGCCCTATCTGATATAGATACCAATTACCTTGTTCTCCTTTATACTTGTGTACTGTAAATGACATTATACAATCTTGAATCTTGAATCTATGGGTAGTCTCACTATAGGGAGTTTATATTGTATCCACCTACTCTTCAAGTACTATCTTCTCTGTGTAGTCTCTACAGTGAGGTTTAGCTGCTAATACCCACTGAAAGAGTGGTGAGTCCTCCACCCCTCTCCCCGCCCCCCAACCATGGAGGAGATACTTCCAGCAAACAAAGTAGTTTAAAATGGTTGATAGCACACATTTAACACTTAGAGGATTTCTGATTTACAAAAGATTTCTGAATTACAAATGCTTTACAAACTAAATAGATACTTTATTGATCCTAAAGGAAATTAATATGTCACCGTAGCATTACAAATATACAGATATATAAATATTAGAGGAGAAGTAAGGAAGAGTAAAAAATGTTACCTTAAAAATAAGATGTACAAGACTTACAAGTCAAAGATTACAAGATTTACAATTTCACACTGGTAAAGTGGTAGTGCAAGAATTACCATAATATTATACATTAATGGGTACACATTCACACCGTCCAGATAAGAAGTGATGGTAGTATTGTACAGAGTGTCTGTGATAGGAGGATGTGGTAAACAGAGCTTAAACAGTTCTTTGGTAAATAGAGGTTATTAACAGTCCAACAGGAGTCTAACTAAATAGGATTTACACACATACAATTCTTGTGAACTAGAAGAACATACCAATGACTTACAGATGAACAAGTCATCTGTCACAGAGACTGAAGACTCAGGAAAGAGGTCTAGTTTTTCTTTCTGTAACTCTATTTTGCTGTCATTCCTAACAATCTTCAATGCTTCTGATATTTATATTATTTTCTACTACATGATATCTGGGTGTGGTGTTTTCCAGATAAGTTTGCTGGGACAAAGTAACTCACACAAATGATCTTAAAAGTTTTTGGTGATGGAGATCCCAAATTTCCACAATCAATCCTGGGAAGACACAAACACCTCAACTTGTAACCATGTTTGATGTGGTAAGTGACATAACCCCAATGTTTTGTATTTGGTTAATGCAGACAAGAAGTTTCCTGGTCACTTCACCTTGAAAACAAGACCTCTTAGCAGCCAACTATCCACTGTGTGCAAACAGCCTGTATTCTGTTACTCTGTTTGCAAAGCTGTGCATCCAACTTTAAATGATTGCTGCTTGCAAGTTACATTAAGACTTGAAGGATGGTTCTTGTCTGCAATAAAAAGCTGAGCAAAGAACATTTGTTAAAAGTTTAACTTCACCAATAACTCTGACCCTTTGGAATGGTCACACCACTGTGCTAGAAAGCTGAGGTTAGCAACAAGCCTCTTGAGCTCTGGAAAGTGAATATCTATCACTACTATTGGTTAGTGATTGGGATGTGGTACATTAAGGAAACAATACTTTTGATAGACTGTCTTTAGGTTATATCAGCCATTACAACTAGCAGCAAATTCCTACAGCTAGTAAAACATAGTTAAAGACACCATGACTTTTAACTCATTGTCTCTAGCGCTTTCCAGGTTACCAGCGGAGACGTTATCAGTTTTGGTTAATCTGTAGTTATGAGCATTAAGTCTGTGATTGTTGTTAACAAACTACCATCCATTTTACAAGCAATATTTTAGCATTGGAATTGGATATTGTAGTTTTCCTGGATTGGAAACTGCACCCATTTTGCCCTGTTGATTTGTATGACCTTTTAATTAATGACCTGTGGTGATTTCCACTAAACTGCAAATAGAATGCGATTTTCAATGTCTGTTCATGATGGTGTTGGGTTTGGTGACTGCAAAGTTCTAAACTCAACCACAGACCTTAAGCCCTGTTGGATATAAATAGCCACTTCTGGCTGGCAGAGGTGCGCCTCAACCTTAAAAGGGGTATGTTGTTCCTTTCCTCCACTGGCTTGCAGGTTACCCTTGGGCACATTGTAGCAGCTGTTTAGCCCATCCGATCAGGGTCACATAAAGCAATGGGAGCAGGTAATGGATGGTCATATGAGCAGCTTGGTGTATATCACAAGTCCTGGTTATGCTACCACTGATGCCAGTCTCAGAAGCCTATTGATAATGGCTGGGATCACCCTACTTATAAAGACATTGCCCAGAAGAAGACCACTTCTGTAGAATTTGCCAAGAACAATCATGGTCATTGACCATGACCATCTATGCTCAAAGTAAATTTATTAATAATGTCCATATATGTCATCACATACAATACTGAGATTTGTTTCCTTGCAGGCATACTTAGTAAATCCAAGAATCATAATCGAGTCAATGAAAGATGACACCCATCAGAGTGGATAAACAACCAATGTCCAAAAGACAACAAACAGTGCAAATACAAAAGAATAAAAAATAATAAATAAATTTGCAATAAGTATTGAGAACATGAAAGGAAGAGTCCTGAAAGTGAGTCCATAGGTTGTGGAAACAGTTCAGTGATGGGGCAAGTGAAGTTTTCCTGTCTGGTACAAGAGCCTGATGGTGGTGGGGGTAATAACTGTTACTCAATATGATGGTGAGTGTCCTGAGACTCCTGTAAAACCTGCCTGATGATGCAGTGAGAAAAGAGCAAGACATGGGTGGAGTGGGACCCTGATGATGGATGCTACCTTCCGGCAACAGCTCTCCATGTAGATGTGCTTAATGATATTAAAAAAGCAGTGATTTTTGTCGCTGAGCTGTCAACAAATAAGCAGTGTGACAATTCAGGACTGTTTCACTCATTACGTTTTCAAACATTCAGGCTTGCAGATGCATGAAATGGCAGGTAGTGAAAAGTAAATGACTTCACTACTTAAATACCATCACTTCAATTAAAAGCCTTGAACTTCACTTTCAGAGTCGAACTTTTGAACTGCCTGTACTACCTGCCATTTTTTTGCAGTGTTAACTTAAGTCTCAAAATGCAGGACGGTTGCAGTGTGCCGTGTATGGCCCAAATCAAGGTAGCAGTGTCTGGATCCAAGAGTGAGGAGCAAGACAATGTATAGCTATTGGTTGACCTGACTTAAGGTGATTTGAAGTGGTAGAACTGAGGTGAGGCAGAGTTGAGATGGAGGGACCAAGACTGTGGACCAAGCTGATGTTTGACTGCTTTAGGCACCAGGCCATATTGGAAGGGTCAAGTACAGGCCAAGTTGAGGTAGTGGGGTCCAGGCCCAAGAGCATATTGAAGTAGCAGGGCCCAGGTCTGAGAGTGCAGAATGACCTGCTGTTCGGCTGTTCTAAATGCCGGGCCAGATTGAAACGGTTACGATTTCAGGACCAGAGAGGGTGGGATGAACCATTTCAAGTCAGGAACAACAAAATAATTAAAGGTATCAACAGTCACCTTGAATGTAACAATGAAACCGACAAATGGGAGGATGCAATTGTCAGAAATTGCATGAAGGCAGTGCATTGTCTATGTTAGGTTTCTGGCTGATTTCATTAATTTAGAGTCAATCAAAAGAACATGGCAGTTGAATTCCTCTATTGATTATTATAGGGAATTAATACAAAGATAAAAAGTACTGTAGTAGTGTTGATTGTGTTCTGATTTGTTCTGTATTTCATTTAAATACATGATTTTTACTCAGTTAAACAGTAGTTTGTCTTTTTTTTGTATACCTTTTTAATAGTTTCCATAAAACTTCAGCCTACTGAGGCAGTGCTTAATTGGGCCAAAATGTACTGGTCCTGATGTGTCCCATTTAACTGGAACCCACTGTATTTCCAACAACAAAGTTGTTTAAATACAACTCATTTATTTTCAGTGATACACAATTAAATCCAACCAACATTCTTAAAAGACATTTCAAACACAGAGGATTTAATCTTAATAAAGATTTCCAAATTACAAACCATTTCTAAATCAAAGGATTTTCAAAACCCCTACAAGCAAAAAAGACATGCTCACAAGTAGCAGACAAACTAGTCATCCATCACAGAAACTGAAGGCAGAGAAATGGATTCTAGTTCACCTTGCATTTCTCAGATTCTTCCTGATGTTCCTGGACCATTCCTAAAAAAGCATAAGTTGCCCCCTAAATTTATATGGACTTTCTTTGTCATATAGGTAACTTCACACATGTGATTTTTTTTTTCAGATACCTTTTAACACAAATGGTCTAAAAGCACCTGAAGACAGATCCCAGGTAACCACAATTAATGCTGTACACAAACCTGCCAAATATATAATACATCAGCTATTTGATATGCTAAGTGATAGTATCAATTTGGTCTGCAATCTTCCTTGAACTAAACCATTTATTACAAAGCTATCTTTTTAACTTCAAACTAATTACAGTTCACAATTTACATTAAGAACAGAAGCAAAAAGGGAATTTTGGTTGGAAGTTTAACTTACTCAAAAACAACTCTTCTTAGAAAGCTAAGCTTGGCAGAAAGAAAGGGACCCCTGGATAGTGAAAATCCATCACAAGTTTATGTAGGTCTGTACCGCCTTTCCTGGCACTAGCGATGAGGTTTTGAATTTATGTCAACCCTCATCTCATGTCTTTTGCATCAAAGCCATAAATGATAATATAATCAATCTCTGAATTCCCAACTTGTGATCCACATCATGCATCATATTCAGAGCAGGGGCTTAAACAGAATCCTCACCAAGCAGACCATTGTAGTTATCTGGGCATATTCCATGAGCTGATGGGACTAGTTTCCAAAAATATAGCAAAGCATCTTAGATTGCTCATGTCAAAATGGTTAAATAGACTTGGGGTTGAATGCAAAATCAGAACCAGAAGCATATTGCATGGAACTAAAACTATAATTTGCATATAATCATATTTTAAATAAAACAGGACTTAGTGGCAAAATTCTCCATGGAAATGAGGGTAGGTCAGCACAACATTAATAAATTGAAAAATCCCATTGATTTTAAACATAGACCTCATTACTTGCTTCTTTACGTATTTGATGCATACTTTAGATTTATAAAGCTTCTATTGAATTTGGAATTAAATTGTATGAAGTTTGTAATGAGCTCCAAATACAATTTCAGATTTATCCAACAACACACACAAAGTGCTGGTGGAACACAGCAGGCTAGGCAGCGTCTTTAGGGAGAAGCACTGTCGACGTTTCAGGCCAAGCCCCTTCGTTAGGACTAACCGAAAAGAAAGATAGTAAGAGATTTAAAAGTAGTGGGGGGAGGTGGAAATGCGAAATGATAGGAGAAGACCGGAGGGGGTGGGATGAAACTAAGAGCTGGAAAGGTGATTGGTGAAAGTGATACAGAGCTGGAGAAGGGAAAGGATCATGGGACGGGAGGCCTCAGGAGAAAGAAAGGAGTGGGGGAGCACTAGAGGGAGATGGAGAACAGGCAAACAACTAAATATGTCAGGGATGGGTTAAGAAGGGGAGGAGGGGCATTAACAGAAGTTAGAGAAGTCAATGTTCATGCCATCAGGTTGGAGGCTACCCAGCCGGTATATAAGATGTTGTTCCTCCAACCTGAGTTTGAATTCATTTTGACAATAGAGGAGGCCATGGATAGACATATCAGAATGGGAATGGGATGTGGAATTAAAATGTGTGGCCTCTGGGAGATCCTGCTTTTTCTGGTGGACTGAGCGTAGGTATTCCGTGAAATGGTCTCCCAGTCTGCGTCGGGTCTCATCAATATATAAAAGGCCACACCGGGAGTACTGGACGCAGTATACCACACCAGCCGACTCACAGGTGAAGTTTCCCCTCACCTGGAAGGACTGTCTGGGACCCTGAATGGTGGTGAGGGAGGAAGTGTAAGGGCAGGTATAGCACTTGTTCTGTTTACAAGGATAAGTGCCAGGAGGGAGATCAGTGGGAAGGGATGGGGGAGACAAGTGGACAAGGGAGTCGTGTAGGGAGCTATCCCTGTGAAAAGCAGAAAGGGGGGGAGGGAAAAATGTGTTTGGTAGTGGGATCCCGTTGGAGGTGGCGGAAGTTACAGAGAATTATATGTTGGACCTGGAGGCTGGTGGGGTGGTAGGTAAGGACAAGGGGAACCCTATCCCGAGTGGGGTGATGGGTGGATGGGTGAGGGCAGATGTGCGGGAAATGGGAGAGATGCGTTTGAGAGCAGAGTTGATGGTGGACGAAGGGAAGCCCCTTTGTTTAAAAAAAGAAGACATCTCCTTTGTCCTGGAATGAAAAGCCTCATCCTGAGAGCAGATGCGGCAGAGACGGAGGAATTATGAGAAGGGGGTAGCCTTTTTGCAAGAGACAGGGTGGAAAGAGGAATAGTCCAGGTAGCTGTGAGAGTCTGTAGGCTTATACTAGATATCAGTAGATAGACCGTCTCCAGAGATGGAGACAGAAAGATCAAGAAAGGGGAGGGAGGTGTCGGAAATAGACCAGGTAAATTTGAGGGCAGGGTGAAAGTTGGAGGCAAAGTTAATGAAGTCGACGAGCTCAGCACACGTGCAGGAGGCAGCGCCAATGCAGTTGTCGATGTAGCGAAGGAAAAGAGGGGGATGGATACCGGTATAGACTTGGAACATGGACTGTTCCACAAAGCCAACAAAAAGGCAAGCATAACTGGGACCCATACAGGTGCCCATGGCTACACCCTTGGTTTGGAGGAAGTGGGAGGAGCCAAAGGAGAAATTATTGAGAGTAAGAACTAATTCTGCTAGATGGAGGAGAGTGGTGGTAGAGGGGAATTGGTTAGGTCTGGAATCCAAAAAAAACCGAAAAGCTTTGAGACCATCTCGGTGGGGGATGGAGGTATATAGGGACTGGATGTCCATGGTGAAAATAAGATGGAGGGGGCTAGGGAACTTAAAATCATTGAAAAAATACAAAGCATGAGAAGTGTCACGAACATAGGTGGGAAGAGATTGAACAAGGGGGGATAAGACAGTGTCAAGGAATGCAGAAATGAGTTCAGTGGGGCAGGAGAAAGCTGAGACAATAAGTCTACCTGGACAGACAGGTTTGTGGATCTTGGGTAGGAGGTAGAAACAGGAAGTGTGGGGTGTGGGAACTATGTGGCAGTGGATGGGAGATCCCCAGAGCTAATAAGGTTGGTGATGGTATTGGAGACAATGGCTTGGTGCTCCTTAGTGGGATCATGATCAAGGGGTAAATAAGAGGAGGTATCAGAGAGTTGTCGCTGTGCCTTGGTCAGGTAGTGGTCAGTATGCCAGACAACAACAGCTCCCCCCTTATCAGCAGGTTTTATAGTGAGGTTGGGATTGGTGCGGAGGGAGCGGAGAGCGGAGCGTTCGGAAGGAGTGAGGTTGGAATTGGAACAGGTTGTGGTGAAGTCGAGACGGTTGATGTCCCGTCCGCAATTAGCAATAAAGAGATCCAGAGAGGGGTGTCCACGAAGAGGAGGAGGGTTGAAGACTGGCGAAGGGGTCATCGGTGGGAGTAGGAGAGTCCTTGTCAAAGAAGTAAGCTCAGAGACGGAACCGGCGGAAGAAGAGTTCAGCGTCATGGCGTATGCAGAACTCATTGAGGTGTGGGCAAAGGGGGACAAAGGTGACGCCCTTAATGAGGACAGAGCGCTCTGCCTCAGAGAGTTGAAGGTTGGAGGGAATGGTAAAGACCCGGCACGGATGAGAGATGGGATCAGTTGTTGTTTGAATTTCCAGCATCTGCAGATTTCCTCATGTTTCAGATTTATCCAATTGAGTTCCTATGAATTCTACTAAATAAGTTTTCAACTGTGTCTGGAATACTCATAATTAATTTGGAATAGATGTGCAGGTTTTCAACAAAGTTATGAAAGCTTAAGGATTTTCCTGTTTGCTTGCACGACAGTTATAGTTTGCAGGCAATAAAAGAGAAGTATTCCAAAACTAAAGAACTTGTACTGTCAAAAAATAGAAATCTGTTTTGGAACATGCAAAATGGAAGCAGAAGGCGACCTGTAAGACTTACTTCAGCCTGTTGCTTTATTTGCTATAACACTGGCTGATCATCCACTGCAGTATTCTGTTCCTCTCTTTACCCTATATTTGTGTATAACATTAATACCTCCCTTGAAGATAATTAGTGACTCAGCATCCACTTCCTTACATCATAGGGAGCTCCACAGTTTTATTTGGGTTAAAACAGTTTCTTCAGATCTTGACCCTTATCTCCAGTATGGTCACCTTGCCTGTCTGTCGATATTGCCAACACCTCAGCTGTCTATTTGTGTTCAAAAGTTATTGATTTCTGATATTCTCCTCCCTTTCTTTTAAAACCTAATTGGTCCCTTCTTTCTCTTCTTTTGTGAATCCGGTTTTCTTGGGAATCTCTTTAATAAAGCATTGTTGTATGCTTGCCCATGGCAAAAACACTCATCCATGGATAAGGAGGCAAAAGCTGTACACTTGACTCCAATAAGGATCTCAGCACAAGCCAAAATAGGAACAGCAAGGCAGTTTGTTTCTATATGCAAATTCTCTTCCATTGAGGACCGATTTATCACTTACCATGCTAAATGCTTGTTGCACCTGAACATTATTTCAACAACTGGTATAAAATGGCTTTGAGACTCCTTTTCCCAGTTTATCTAATGCAGGTAACAATCTTAGTTCCGGTTTTTTAGAAAAATACTGTATAACCTTATAGTGCATTTACCATGCATTTGCCACCTCAAACAATCAAACCAAATCACAATGGAACCCCTTAGCAGCCTCCTCAAATTTCACGTTCACCCTACAACTTTGTGCTATCTGCAAACTTGCCCCATTTTGCTCCCTCATACAAATTATTGATAAATATTGTGCATAGCTGACCTGCAGCCACTGATCCCTACAACACACCACTAGTTATTGCCTGCCATTGGAAAAGATCCTATCTGTCAACAAGTTTTCAATTCATACCACTGTTATCCCCTAATCTATGAGCTCACACCTTTGCACTAATCTTCTTGTAGAGGACTTTGTCAAAGGCCTTCTGGAAAGTAAATCACCACATCTACTGTTTCCCCTTTACTGATTCCATTCTTAATACTACTAGCTGCATCCTCAAAATCTCCAATAGATTTGTTAAACACAATTTCCTTCACATTTTTGTGCTGTGTAATATTATTAATGATTTCTAAATGTTCTCTATTACTTCTTTTATAATAAATATATTCCAGCATTTTCCTATTACTGACATTTACTGATCAGCTGCATAATAGAAAATATTAACTCATGTAATGTTGCAACTTTTGACATTGCTGAAAAACAAGTAAACCTGCACCTTCCCACTGAGAAATAAAAATTTAACTTATTTTTAGTGAGAGTTCATGTTTTTTGACTCCCATTTTATAGACTCAGTGGCCACTTGATTAGGTCCTCATGGTTGTTAATCTAATCAGCCAATCATATAGCAGCAGCTCAATGCATAAAAACAAGCTGACATAGTCAAGCTGCCTATTTGTCATTAAGACCAATCATCAGAATGGGGAAGAAATGTGATCTATGTGACTGTTTAGGTAAGTATATAGTGTATGGGTAGAGTGACTGGGTATGAAAATGGATACAGTAAAGAAATGGTTAACAATTAGAAATTTGTGGGCCTGTTATGATGTTAGGTAGATTGACCCTTGATACTAAATAAAGGGAGAACAATATATGATCCTGGTATACTGGATGACATGCATGAGAACGAGCTCAAAAGTGTTGGTTTGCATAAAAGCCATCAATTACCTTGTCTCTAAAATGTTTTTTTGATTGTAAGCTTAATAGGATGCATTGTCCCTGGGGAGGCAGAGGCCGACTGTTGAAGGTCACCTAATTGTGGGACTTGTAGGTGTGGAGGATTTATGTTGGCTTAATACGTGAATGGGACTTGGATTAGCTAAATTGGGGTCGTGTAAGCATCAGATTGGATGCTTAGCTCCTTCCAGCTGGACTAGGAGGTAGTAATAGTGTTATAAAGGTGGGCAAGTCCCTTCTTGGGCAGACCACTCGCCTTGGTCCCACCTTTGGACCAAGCAGCTGAACTGGTGCCAAGGACCTCTGCACTAGTCAGTCCACGGTCAATCGTCTGCTTCAGGGACCACACAGACTTTGCTAAGTATATTTGGTGGTGTAGACTACTAGGGGTTGCTTAAGTTAGCCCTGCCTATCAGTGGTGTAGGTAGTGTACAACAGAAAGAATTTCTCGCAACTATTTTCTTCTCTGTATTAACAATAAAGTGGGTTTTGAAGGAACTGCTGAGTTTAGGTTCAATTGTTCAAGCAAAATCAAGTAGCTGTAGCATCCACCCATTACGATTATTCTAATTAGATCTTAGATTTGCAGAACAGTGACTTTGACTGTGGAATGATTTTTGGTGCCAAATGGGATGGTGTGAGTATCTGAGAAACTATTAATCAGGGATTTTTACACACAAAAGTTTCTAGAGTTTACTAGAGAATGGAGCAAAAAAAAACCCAAAAAGAATCTAGTAAGCAGCATTTCTTCAGGGGAAAACACCTTGTTAATGAGAAAGCTCAGAGGAGAATGGTTAGACTGGTTCAAGTTGACAGTAAGGTGATATTGAGTCAACTAACCATATATTACAACGGTGGTGTACAGAAAAGCATCTCTGAATGCACAACATGTTGAAAGTTGAAGTGGATGGGCTACAGCAGCAGAAGACTACGTACATGCACTTAGTGGCCCCTTTATTAGGTACAGGAGGTATCTAATAAATTGGTTACTGAGTGTACATCTGTAATACATGTGACAAAACAATTCTCAAGATGTTGTAGGTAACACAAATGTGATGTGAACTCTGAAAACTAGCAGATTTGTAACCATTAAGACTCTCTTGGATAACAGTCATGTTTATATTCTTCCAAATGTCATGAAAAAACACTTTAGTTATGTTTGGTGTTCAATTCTTTTTCACTTTAGCCCATTTAAATTACTGACTCTTAGGTGACACCATCTGGCATATTGATTGCTGTGTGAGGGGTTGATATAATTGCCGTTCCTAAACCTAATGGTGTTAGACCAGGCATGGGCAAACTACGGCCCACGGGCCATATGCTTTTTAATCCGCCCCGCAGAACTTGATGAAATTATATTAATAAACCTTGTTAACGTTTTTTCCCCGCAATTCTGGCGTTTTCCCAATAGATGATGCACTCTATATACATTGACCTTTGTTGAGGTGCAGCGTATTACTCCACATTTGTGCTTTACTTTGTGACCTGGTGGCGACCCATTTCCTGGTATATCCGAACAGGCTCACAATTAGCCAGCGTTCCGGCTAAGGGAGATAGCCTGCGGGGATTTGCAAGCACAGAGCTTTGGAGTCTCTGCGCCACGGGGGGGGGGGGGGGGGGGCAGGTTGAGGGAGGCTTAAAAGTGAGGCTTGAGATTTCGAATAAAGTTTTTTCCTTCGACTGCAGTTACCAACTCCGTGTCGTAATTTTAGCGCTCCGTGTAGCACACCGCTACAACCTCTCACCCCTTCTGTAAAGATGAGTGGAGCTAAGAAAAGAAAAGTGGATAGAGAATGTCGGGTGTTTAATAAGGAGTGGACAACTAAATATCTTTTTACCGAACACCGATCAACTGCTGTATGCCTGATATGCCAAGAGACTGTGGCGGTTTTTAAAGAATATAATATCAGCCATCACTTTGCCACAAAACATGCCAACTATGCTAGCGACCAGTCAACGAAAGAACGGGAAGCTAATGCTCAGAGGTTGGCAGCTAATTTACAGGCTCAACAAAATTTTTTTCACCGTCAAACTGCCATTCATGAGTCAAGTACCAAGGTGAGTTTTATGCTGTCATTCAAATTAGCAAAGGCCAGCAAGCCTCTGCCTGAAGGCGATTTTTTAAAGAATGTATGGTGGAGACAGCAGGTGTATTGTGTCCGGAGAGCAAAGACAAATTTGAAAAAATCAGTTTATCACGCAGGACAGTGACTCGCCGTGTGGAACTGATAGATGAAGATATAACCAGCGACTTAAATAAAAAGGCAGAGTCATTCACATTATATTCATTAGCACTGGATGAAAGCAACGATGTAAAAGACACTGCTCAGCTCCTCATTTTTATCCGAGGAATTAACAATACTTTTGAAATAATGGAGGAGTTTTTGACAATGGAGTCTCTGAAAGGAAAAAACACGGGGAGAGGACTTGTATGACCGGGTGTCTGCTGTCATCAAAAATATGAAGCTCCCTTGGAGTAAAATTATCAACGTCACAACAGATGGATCTCCTAATTTGACGGGGAAAAATGTCGGTCTGCTTAGGAGAATACAGAATAAAGTGAAAGATGAAAATCCTGACCAGGATGTTATTTTCCTTCACTGCATCATCCACCAGGAATCTCTATGTAAATCGGTATTACAGCTGAATCATGTTGTGAATCCTGTCGTAAAACTTGTCAACTTTATACGTGCAAGGGGACTTCAGCACCGTCAGTTCATCACGTTCCTGGAGGAAACTGATGCGGATCACCAGGACCTACTTTATCACTCCCGTGTCCGCTGGTTAAGTTTGGGCAAAGTGTTTCAACGAGTATGGGAGCTCAAAGAGGAGATCGGTGCATTTTTGGAGTTACTGAGGAAGGCCGGCGAATTTCCTGAGCTGAGCAATAAGAGCTGGCTTTGTGACTTTGCGTTTGCTGTGGATATATTTTCACACATGAATGAACTGAACGTGAAGCTACAGGGGAAGGATCAGTTTGTGCATGACATGTACACAAACGTGAAAGCCTTTAAATCCAAGCTGGCTTTTTTCTCCAGGCAAATTTCGAATAAGTTATTCACTCATTTTCCCACACTAGCCACGCTGGAAGAGGCCGGCGCAAATGTGAAAAAATACAGCATGTCACTGGATGCGCTGCACAGAGAATTCTGCCGTCGCTTTTCTGATTTTGAAAAAATTGACAAGTCACTTCAGTTGGTGGCCTGTCCCCGTCACAAGATCCTGAAACAGCACCAGAGGAGCTACAGCTGGAACTGATCGACCTTCAGTCTGACCCCGTCTTAAAAGAGAAGTTCAACTCTCTTAAACTGAATGACTTTTATGCTTCACTTGGTAAAGAGGTGTTTCCAAACCTCCGGAGGATGGCACAGAAGATGCTGGCATTGTTCGGCTCAACCTATTTGTGTGAACAGGCGTTCAGCGTCATGAACATCAACAAAGCCAGCCACAGATCCAAGTTAACTGACCAACACCTCAGATCCATCCTGAGAATCGCCACAACAAAACTAAATCCAGACTTTGATGCGCTAGCTAGAAAGGGAGACCAACAACACTGTTCCCGCTGAAATTAAAAATAAGTTTCTTCGTTGTGTTATGTAAAAAATGCATTTGAAAATATCTTTTTCAATAAGCCTTACATGTTACATGTCATTTCTGTTAAGTGATGGACATGAGTAGTGCGCAGGTGCACGTACGTTCTCAAAATGAAAAATGTGCTCCAGATCAAATAACGCGCTCCGCATACTGGGGCGCTCTCACTGTTCTGTCATTGTGCGGGTCATTGTTGAGTTTTGGCACAGGGGACAATTGAATAAGAAGGAGCAGGACAAGTAGACCTGCATCTCCTACCATTTTTGAAATAAAGACAGTCAGGAGGAGCGTGATGATGATAATATCTTGAAGGATAACAGAATTTTCAGTGCTTTAAAATAATAACTGTTACTATTAAAAAAGCTGTATTTTATTCATTTAATTTTCAGTGTTTTAAAAGTTATTTCAATAAATAGCTAAATACCATGGGACTTCAAAGACAGATATTTTGTTGTAATGCATTTGTTCATTTTCAATTGAAATTAAAGCACATGTTTTCTACATATCCCATGATATTTTATTTTCTCTTATGAGGTGTATTACCAAAACACTCCATCCATCTGATCCTCGTCCGGCCCCCCTGTAAAATTTTAGAACCTTTTGTGGCCCTCAAGTCAAAAAGTTTGCCCACCCCTGGTGTTAGACCGATGGTTTCTGTACCTCCTGCCCAATGGAAGTAATGAGAAAAAGGGTGTCTTTGATCATGGATGCTGCTTTCTTGTGCAAATGTTCCCTGTATTCAATGGTGAAGAGGGCTCTACCCACCATTTTTATTGGTGTTTCCATATCAGGCCATGATGCAAACAGTTAGGATACTCTCCACTGTGCATCTATAGAAGTTTGTCAATTTTTTTGGTGACAAGCCGAATCTACACAAAGCTCTAAGTGTTGGCACATCAATGACACTTCAGTGCTAGTTGAGGATCGATCCTCTGATATGGTAATGCCAAGGAATTTGCAGCTACTGACCCTTTCTACTTCTGTTCCCTAATGAGCACTGGCTCATGGACCTCTGGCTGATTTCTCCTCCTGTAGTCAAGAATCAGCTCTTTGGCTTTGCTGACAATGAGTGTGAGATTGTTGTGGCACCACTCAACCAGATGTTCAATCTCCCTCTATATGCTGATTCATCTCCACATTCAATGTATGCCAAGCAGCCATTCAATGAATGCAGTATATTAAATTCAGAAATGGATGAGTAAGTCAATTTCACTTGAAATATTGGTGAGTGGAGTGTTGACAGGCAAGCTGGGCAAATAAAAAGTCTGGTATGCACTATCTGACAGAAGAAGGTGATGTGAAGAAGGCAAGGTAATTTTTGGATGATTTGGAACAGTGTATTGGAAAGGGAGTTCCCCTTTCTGAATGTGGATGTTATATTTGGTGGTATTGGAAACGTTGAAACATGGTCCTGTGAATGTAAAGGCTGGCATTGTGCAAAGTAAGTACACAGAGAACCCTACAGTGGTTCTAGGAGAGAGAAAAATGGCTGAGATCTCAAACCAACTTGGGCATCCTGTTTCTGGAAGAAGGCTTACAGTCAGTACTGTCGAAAACAGAGTATGTTCATATACTTTAATACTACACAAATAACTTTTGTTTAGTATTCCAAATAAGCCAAGATACAGCTGGAATTTCAGAGCATTGAAGGGGAGAGAGGTCAAAATTGCCTTTAAGGAGTTGCTAAACTTACCACTCTTACAATCAATACTTGTGGAAAGAAACCATTCAGTCATTTGAGTCTATTCCTGTGTCTTGGAAATGGTGTCCTATTAGGCCTGACTACACAATTCCATCAAGGCTTTTGTTGTCAGTAGATCAGCACAATTCATTTGCAAAAAATACATGAACACTAATCTTTGAGTCAGACTTGTAGCATTTCTGTTCGGTTTTTGAGAATGGACTTCAAATGATGACTAATTCAACTTTGAGCCTAAGGCTACGTTTTATTTTTGTTGCCAATAATTACGTTACATTTCCTTTTAATGTAATAAAAGCTTTTATTGCCTATTTTCCAACATGTTTTAACACAAGTGCACTTTGCTCCTGAAATTGTACCATTCCATCATTAATGCAGTTAAATGTCCATTTGTAAATTTTGAAATCACTCAAGTGATATTTTGGATCATGTTCTAAATAAGTCAACATAACTGAAATGTAAAGTATTGAGGCTTTTAGAAATGATCAACTTTCTTTCAACTGTATGGAGAAACATGCACATCGCGTAGTGCCATTTCATATACATAGAATAATTCTATGTATATAACAGTTACCTGTACTTTGTGTTTTGTTTTATTGCTTTTATATTTATTATGTTTTTTGTTTTTTATTATTTTCTTTATGCTTGTGTTTTTTTTTATGCTGCATTGGATCCAGAGTAACAATCATCTTTGCGTCCGTGTACTAAATAATGAAAATAAGACAAACTTGAATCTTGAATCTTAAAACTTACAGAATAAAAGTGAATTTGTCACACCTCAGGGTTAATGACTTGCAAAACAGAACAGAATTCTGTTGCAAACGTGTTTTTGAATTTGGTTACAGAAAAAGAAAAGACCACCAACACTTGCCTGTTTTTTTTTTACTATCAATTAACTGAGTAAAGTTCATGGGGAAGAATATACACATTGTGATGATTATTAAGTATTTCCAAATTTTAGCCTATTATCTGTACTAAATGTATTCCACTTTTGTGGGCTGCATATATTGTTTCTTACTTGATCTGGTACTTCCATTTACATTGCATTTGTTTTCATAAATAAGCTGTAGTCCAATTTGCTTAGCTCTCTATTTTCTCTTTTGAGTCCATGGACATTTTTCTCCATCATATAACCCATTAACATTCATCTGTAAAAATACTTAAAATCTGCCTTTGGTGGGAGTGTAAGAAATTTGTTGTCTTGTTAGTTTTATTTATTTTCTGAAAGCATTTTTATCATATTTGCTACAAAATGGCCACCGCTAACACATTGAGATCAAAGGAAAAAAATGTCAAACTAAAATAAAGAGTTATGGAATGCTCCAAGTCTCCCCTCACCAGCCTGAAAAGAATGCAGTTAAGAAGTTAGATTTCTCACAAGGGATACACACAGGGAACATTTTATTGAAATGTGTTTATGATGCCGTTCATTCGCATCAATATTTCTAAATACATTGTGAATACTAATTTCCAGTAAATAAGAACTGAGCAGATAAAATTCAGAATAAGTTTCTTTCTTTTGTGTGGCATCTGGAATTAATTAATCATACTTGTAAGCAACTGTTAGCAAAAGAAAACACTTGCTCAGAATTAAACAAATTAATGCATTAATGTGCTTGGCTAATATTTACAAAACCCAAGCCAATAACAAGTGAAGTAAAGGGATACATTTTTCTATCTATCACAGCCTCTGTCCATTTTACTAAACTTACTTGTAAAATCCAGCTTTCTTCTTATAAAACCAACGTTAACTTCTGGGTCCTTTGCACTGCAGTTTTAAATGAATATATAAATCAAGGGGTAAAGCAAGAGAAGACAGAAGTAAGATGAGTTGTTGCATGATGCCATCTCCAATAGTTGTTCATTATTTTAATTGATGAGCCCTTATATCACATTCTATGGGATCCTAGTGAGTGATAAGATTATCAATGAGGTACTTAAAAGTCTCCATCATGACAACACCTACTGACTAAGGCAGCATCCACACTAGACCAGATAAATCCATAACTGAAGATTTTTCTCTTCATTTTGACCCTCCGTCCACACTGAAATGGCGTTTTCCTCCCCTGAAAATGGAGCTTTTCTAAAAAGACCTCCGGCTTGTGTAAATTTGAAAATGCTAATTGGGCAGAGTAGTGTGGACAGGGTAATCAGAGATATTTAAAAGCACTGTCATGACATGCCGGAACAGATAGTGATGGCAGCACAGCATTTCATTGTTTTCATGAACATAACCCCCACACAACCTAACAATTTCAGAACAGGCGGCAATGAGACTGAAGCCAGAAGAGTTAGAAATGTACTTACCAAATACTTTGACCCATAACTTATTGAATAAATAAGTATACTCACTTTGCCCTGTTTTCTGTCCTTGCTCGAATGAAGGTGGTTTACCTATTTATGCAAGTACTTCTCTGACAATAGTTGTGTAACAGCCTAATGCAACATAGTATGGAAATACAAGATAACACTAATGCAGAGATGTTTTATACATTTAACAAGGTGCTTTATTAATGCAACAGAGTTGGGCAGTTTTTCAATGTTCGTCGTCAGCCGGGTCATACTTTCCGTGAACTCCCTGTCGGTTGCCTCCATATGCTCCAGTATTTTTTTTTTTAGTTTTAAGTCCTCCTGCATGAGAGCCAACAGCTGTCTGACGTTTGACAATTTCCTTTAAGATTTTCTCATCTTTAACTGCACAAATGCGCACGTTCACAGCAAGTTTCAACACCAAGCATGTTGCTTGTTTTCTGTAGATGTTTCCTGTGCATACTCAGTTGGAGGACATTCTCCCAAATGCCCATTTTAATGTGGATGGAGGTATTTTCAAAAACACTTGGTGTGGGCGCCTATTGTTTTTATACGAAACCGCCGTTTTCAAAATTATCCGGTCTAATGTGGATGTAGCCTTAGAAATGTATGCATATTTTGCAATATAATCTATTGTGATTAATTATGTGAAATGCAAAGTAAGAGTTTGGAACAGAATTGGAGTGGAAGTAACTGTTGTGTTGAGACTGCGCCTCAGAGCTCAAAAACCTGAGACTTAACCAGGTTTGAGTCTCATAATGTTGCTGGCAAAATGGGAAAATCATTAGGTGTCCAGAGAAAACTTGACAGTATGTCTTTCCCAACGATGGCCATAAGGTATGTTTTGTGGTTGGTGGGGTGATATTCTAAGATTACAGTGGTCTAGATGGAGTATTCCTGCGTTTTCGATAAAGATACAGTAACTTCTCAAAGCTTCAGGCCTTCCTTAGAATCAAATGCCCATTTTGCTGAAAGGGCATTGAAGCCTCTCATTTAATGTTTTATAAAACCTAATCCCTGTTTAAATCTTCAATTTGTACACTTTAAAAGTTAAACATTTAAGGACATTTATGCCGTGTAAATACATAGGCACACATAATGATCTAGGAACTCTTCCCAGTGCTTGGATCAGATGATATCTTTCTGCAGCCTTTTATGCTTCCAACAGAGTTTTTGTTGATCTTGGCATGGGCTGTATTCACTTTGCATTGTGGAAATATAAGAGAGCAGAGTGAGAACATCTTGCTGAGATGTAGACATTTGGTTGAAAACTTGACTAGTTTGCAAGACTCTGACATTTCCTTTTACTGTCATCAGAATATAGAACTTGACAGGTCTGTCACAGTAATCTTCATCTAGACATCAACCTCTTGAGGATCTATCCTAGGCCTATTCTTTCATGAAGAAGGCATTCCAGTAGTTATATTTCATTAACAGCTTGAGGAGATCTGGTATGTCACCAAAGACCAGCAAATTTCTACTGATATTCTGTGGAGAACATTCTGACTGGTTACATTGCTGCCTGGTATGAAAACTCTAATGCAGAGTATCAAAAATAAACAACTCCTGATTGTTAGGATATTTGGCATAAACAGGTTCAGCTCTTGCTGAAATTCTGGTACTGAATTTGCAACTTGTCAGAAACACCAAACAGTTGTTCTGAATAATAAGCATTTAATTGAGTGGTTACCTTTAATTCAATCTGAAGTATTAATGTTCTTTTTCTTAAGTCTTATATGCTGCAATTTGTTTTTATGGAGAACTCCTCTTGCTTTTCAGTTAATCTTGTTTCTGGTATAATCATGAAGTTTTTACATTACTTAAACAAGTACATCACTGATTATTACCTTGTAGATCTTGTGCTTTACTTAGTTGGCAATTCACATTGTTATGCTTGCCATTTATTGGAGTACTAACAGCTTTCAAAATGGCTTCTTGGTTTAGGAGATATTTGTTAAAGCCAAAGCAGTTCATCTGTTTTGAGAAGAATTTAATATGGTGCACCCAGAAAAATGTCTCTGCTAAGAAGAGTGAATTGCAAAAGAAAATCTGGATGCTGCTTTGCCACTTTAACTTGTAACTAGCTGTAATGTATACCATGCAACAGCTGAATGTGTGACACGTTATGGAGCTTGAAGTCTGAAAAGGGTAATAATAGAATTGTTGTATAATCCAGTCTGAGAGGTTATTCATCTCAGTATTGCTGTGTTAGTTCTTCAGAAAGGCACACATCCTGGCTTTTTCCTCCCAGGGCTTTGTACTATTTTCCCATTTGGTGTCAAGAAACTTTCTTTTGAAGGTTATTATTAGATCTGCTGTTTAGCAATTATTCAGACAGTACAGCCAAAGCTATCAAAATTCATTACAAAATATATTGTCTTCAAATCACTCTTGGTTATTCTGTAAATGATTGTTTTCTTTCCTTCTAGCAACAGGCCTTTCCATCTTTTCAGTCTGAAAGCCGTTTATCCTTGTTGCTCTTAATTTTTCAATAGAGAGAAAATTGCCACTTGATCTTTTTGCTCTGAGAATAACCATTTCTTATAGCCAAGAAACCAAATGTTGTTGCAAAAGTATTGGGGCAGACTATTAACTATGCTAGGACTGATTGCTTTCTAGTATGGTTCCTGGATGTCTTTGGCATTCACAAACATTTAAAAAGACTTGAATATTTAAAAATAAATCTACATTTCAAATAAATGCTAATATACATATTAGTAACACTGGGGAAAAAAACACATGAAGGAATGTAAACTAATTAAATTAAATTAATTGAAAAAATCTACTTGTCATTCTTCCTGTAGCTGTTTTTCCTCATTGATTTTAATTGGGTTATTTGTGTCAATTTAACTTGCAACAGGCTGAGTGAACATTTTTTCCCAAGCCAAGTACTTGGGAAGTCTGACGATGTTTCCACCACACTTTGGTCTCCACTGGGAGTTTTCTGGCCCTACAGATAAAACACAGAACATTATAGTGTAGTACAGTCCTTCAGCCCAAACTGTTGTGCCAACTTTTTAATTTTACCCTAAACTCAATCTAACTCTTTCCTCCTACATAGCCCTCCATTTTTTTTAATACCTAAGAGTTTCTTAAATGCCCCTAATGTATCTTGCTCTACCACCAATACTGGCAGTGTGTTACATGCATTCTCAACACTGTGTTTTCTTTAAAAAATAAGACTTGCCTCTGACATTACCTCTGATTAGTGACATGCTCTCTAATCTAGGCAACATCCTGATAATTCTTTGCACTCTTAAGCGTTCACATTCTTCCTGTAATGAAGCAACCAGAAATATGCACATTATTCTAGGTATGACATAACCAGAATTTTATACAGCTGCGACATTACTTCATGGTTTTTGAATTCAATCCTATGACTAGTGAAGGCAAACACATCATACACCATCTTAACCACCGTATCAAATTGCATGGGAGCTTTGAGCAATCCCAAAGTGCCTCTGTTCCTTTACGCTCATCAGACTCCTCAGACTACGCTCATCAGACTCTGGAATGTGCTCCACCTGCAACTACCCTCTACCTTCGATGAGTAAGGCAATTCTGAAATAATACAGCCAAATTTCCCTGGATCGCTTCCTGACTTCCTGAATGAGTCTGCCACGGGGAATCCTATCAAATGACTTTCCAGAATCCATATGCTCCTCGTATACTGCTCTACCTTCATCAATGTGGCTTGTCACTTGCTCTAAGAATTCAGCCAGGCTTATGAGTTATGACCTGCCCCTCACAAAGCCATGTTGACTCTCCCTAATCAGACTATGCTTCTTCTAATGCTCATGAATCCTGTCTCTAAGAATCTTTAATAATTTGCCAACTGCTGAAGTAAGAATCACTCTTCCATGATTCCCAGGGTTGCCCCTACTTTCTTGAACAGAGGAATAACATTTGCAACCCCACCCCCCCAGTCATCTGGTATAACTCCTGTGAAGCTGCAAAGAACATTGCCAAAGGCATAGCACTCTCTTCCTTTGCTTTCCATAGTAACCTGAGATATTTTCCCATCTGACCCGGGAGGCTTATCTAGCCTAACATTTTTCAATTTCCAGTACATCCTCTTTCTTAAAGTTGATACATTCCAGCGTTTCAGCCTGGTTTATGCAGTTCTCACGAACATCAAGGTTCCTCTCACCGGTGAATACTGAAGCCAAGTATTCATTTAAAAACATCCCTTACCTGCTCTGACTCCAGGCATGTTTCACTTCAATCCCTGATCAGTCTTACTCTCACTCCAGTCATTCTCTTCTTCACTTGTGTATAGAATATCTTGGAGATTTCCTTGATCCAACTCACCAAGACCTTCTGATTTTCCCTTCCAGCTCTCCAAATTTTATTATTGGCTCCTTCCTGACTACCTTGTAACTCTCATGAGCCCTCTTTGGTTCTTGCTTCCTCGACCTAAAGTAAGTTTATATTTTCCTCATATTTAGATGTCCCACATCTCTTGCCAGCTATGGTTCCTTCTTCTTGCCCTTCTTTCCCAGCTTAAATGGGACAAATCTATCCAGGACACCATGCACGTGCGCCCTGAAAAATCTCCACATTTCCAAATCTTGAAGAAGTGTCTCAACAAATGTTGACAGTTTGTTAATTTCTATGGATGTTGCCTGTCCTGCTGAGTTCCTCCAGTATTTTGTGTGCTTTTCTTTGTATGTTCAACATCTGCAGAATTTCTTGTGTCCACTTTTCTTTTGTGCATTTCCATCAGCTCCCAAGTTCTTGCCTGATAGTATCATACTTTCTCATCCCCAATTAAAATTCTTCCCCATACAGTCTGCTCCAATTCCTCTCTGAGGCTATGGAAAAAATAAAGGAATTGAGGTCACTATCTCCAAAATGCTCACTCACTGAGAGATATGACACCTGGTTTGGTTAATTGTTTAACAGCAGATTCAGTCCTTCCTGGACAAGCCTATCAAATTTCACCACATCTAAACATTTTGTACTAAAGGAGTTGCCAATCAATATTAGGGGAGTTGAAGTCACCCGTGACAACAATGCTGTTATTTTTGCAGCTTTCCAAATTCTGCCTATTGATCTGCTTCTTTAACTCGGGGGTGGGGGTGGGGGTTTCTATAGACTATTCCCAATAGTGATTTCTCCCTTCCTGCTTCTGATTTTCACCCTCTCTGGCTCAGTAGAAAATCCCTGCATAATGTCCTCCTTTTCTGTAGCTGTGATACTATCTCTAATTATCACTGCCAATCCCCCTAGCCCTCTCTTTTACCTCTCACCCTATCCCTTTCAAACATCCAGCAGCCACGCTTGCTCTTATGACAGCCAACTCTCCATAACTGCCAGAACATCATAGTTCAACCTCATGACCCAAGCTCTATGTCCATCTCCTTTGTTCTTGATCCTTGCATTAAAATTGTCTCACTTCTGCCCATCCCACTGTCTGCAATTTTGTCCTATCAACTGCTTATCTTTCCTCACAGTTTACCTATATCAACCTCCCATCCTCCGACCTGTCACTCTGGTTCTCATCTCACTGCCCAAATAGTATAATTCCTTCCCTGCAGCTGTGGCAAACCTGCCTACAAAGGTATTGGACCCCTCATTGTCAGGTGTACTTTGCCTTTTCTGTACAGATCATGCCTTCCCTAGAAGAGATCACGATGTTCCACAAATCTGAAACCTTGTCTTCAGCACAAACTCTTCAGCCACACATTCATTTGCCAAATCATCTTATTCTTAACCTGACTGGTGCAAGGCACAGGCAACAACCCAGTGACCACTACACTTGAGACCCTGCTTTTCAGCTTCCTGCCTAGTTCGCTGTATCCTCTCTTGAGGACATCATCTCTTTTCCTGTCTGTGTCATTGGTACCAATAGGTACCAGAATTTCTGGTTGTTCAGACTCCCCTTTTGGAATGCCGTGGACATGATCTGAGATGTCCCTGACACTGGCACCTATGGTGCAACATACCATTCAGTGTCTTCCTTGTCTACAGCATCTCCTGTATGCTCCCTTAAATATTGAGTCTTCTAACACCACTGCACTGTTCTTCCTCCCTCTTCCCTTCTGAGCCACAGAACCAAATTAAGTGCCAGAGACCTGGTTGCTATAGCTTTCCCCAGTAGATCACTCTCCAGCAGTATCCAAAGCAGTATATCTCTTATTGAGGGGAACACTTCACTGTCTATCTCCTCTCCTGACAGCCACCCAGCAACTTGCCTCCTGCATCTTAGGGGCAACTATCTCCTTGTTCTCCCAAATGAGCAGTAGGCCATTCAGTTGCAGCTCCAGTTCTACAACACTGTCTGTAAGGACCTGTATCTGGATGCACTTCATGGAGATATACAATGGTTATTAGGGAGACTGGAGGTCTCCCGAATCTCCCACATCTGACATGGATCAATTCTCCCTTTTCTCTCCAGGCACAAACAGACAAAGAAAGAAAGGAACTTACCTTAGTCTTCTCCTCTTCTCACCACAGTGTCTTGAGCTAATGAACAAGCTCTCCACTCTAACGTTGTCCATTCACACAATGGCCACCCAACAACAGTCACTCCAGAAAAACCTCAATTCTTTTTTGAGGCTTTTGCCAAGTGCCCAATGTATCCCGATATCTCAAGCCCACCAAAAAGCTTTGAAAGAGTCCACTCACTTTTCAAAGCTTGCACTTACTCCTCTAAACAAGAGACTGCTCATGACATCTCAAGCTCACTGAAGAAATGGAGAGTTATTCGCATACGTGGAGATATTGCTATTAACTTGAGCCTCAGCCTCTGCCTGTGCTGGACTTCATTGCCACTGTGCTTAAAAATACAGATGTTTTAATAAATTGGTTCACAGTTAGAAGTTGGAAACAATAATCCCACTGGAGTGATCAAAGTTCTGCTATGTGATAAAATCAATTAATATTTGGATTGCATATTTAACAGAAAGGATTGTCTGATGTGAAATGTCACACCTCAGTATGTATAGTATGACATTCCACTGTTTTTCCCTATTTTCTTTCTTGTATTTTACAAGCTGGTATGTGATGCCAAGGACCTGGGTTGCATTAATCAAAATCTCTATTAAAATGGTCTGCTTAGAGTCTTTATGTTCCGTTTTGTTGCTGCTTTCATAAACCAGCAGAGGTAGAGCATGAGACATAATACAATTAAGTGCAGTACTCAACTGTAGAGAGTTGGTCCAACAAAATTCATCCCATGTGGTACAGCCAAATGCACCCTACAATTACATGCGTTCAGAAAAGGATGTTAAAACTTTTGACATTGTGCATGCAAAATACAGCTTTTTGCATTTGTTTGATGCTGTGTAATTGTACACTACTGCAATGCAAGTTGATAATTTAGCCTTGTGGAATATACGTACGTATGCCTATTCCATGATCAGTATTTGCCTGTGCCAATGTTCACCTCCACATGCCTCAATCACTCTTTGCTAATCTCTCCTCTGTTGGTGTTATTAATAAAATGTTATTAATAAGGTATTAGTGTTGATTGTTGTTGATAAACTGTTATTAATTATGTAGTTTCCTTTGTTTTTTGACACCTGCAAGTGTTGCTGGGTGTGTGTATATGTATATATATATTATCAATCACTATAGTATATTCTATAGGATGTATAGTGAAGTATATAGGAGTGTAAATTATAGGATACATGGTGTACTTTTATTAAAAGTATTATACAACTGCTTCAAAGGAGCAATGTGCAGCCAGGAAGAAGTTTTGTGTTCTTAGTATTTTGATTTAATATGTATGCAAATTCCTGAAAACAAGGCTTGGAGTATGTCAAAGACATCATGGTGAATGGCAGCAGAGCACTTGTAGGTTGTATACTCCACCTCCATTGAATGCCTACAATAAAGGGAATGATTATTGAAGGTAGATCTAGGACGGTTTTCTGTCTTGAATGTTAATTATATTGTTGCAGTCATCCAGGCAAGTGAAAACCCATACACTGCAATCCTGCCCTGCAGCTGAGAGTAAGACGTGGGAGTGGGGAAATGGATCAACTTACAAATAAATATCCAGGCTTCAACCTACTGGTATACTGCAGCAATTTTGTGACTCTTTGGCTAAACTTCTAGTCAGTAGTGATACTTCCAACATATTACGTTGATGGTATCAAGTTTACTGACAGTAATGCGTTTAAATGTAAAGGAGGTGATTAGATTCTTCCATGTGAAAAAGCTTCAAAAGGATGCCAATCATTCCAGTGCTCAAGACAAACAGGTTGAGCTGCCAGAATGAATATAACCAAGTGACACTCATATCTACCATGATGAAGTGCTTTAAGAGTTTGGTCATGGGTAGAATCTACTCTTCTCGAAGCAAAGCCTTGGACCTTCTGCAATTTGCCATTCGCCACAATAGGTCTACACTGGATGCAATCTCACTAGCTCTCCACTTGGCCTTGGATCACCTGGACAACAGTAATACTTATTAGAAATGAAAAATATTCTGCAGATGCTAGCAATCCAAAACAACATACACAAAATGCAGGAGGAACTCAGCAGGTCAGTCAGCATCCATGGAACTGTCGACATTTCAGGCCAAGACCATTCATCAGGACTGGAAAGGAAGGGAGGAGATGCCAGTAGAAAAAGATGGGGAGGGGAAGGTTTATTTGCTTATTGAGATACAGTGTGGAACAGGCCTTTCCTGCAATTTGAGCCATGCTGACCAGCAATTCACGATTCAACCCTAGTCTAAACACAGGACAATTTACAATGACCAACTAACCTATCAACCAGTACAAATTTGGACTGTGGGAGGAAACCAGTGCACATGGAGGGAGCCCAGATGGTCATAAGGAGAATGTACAAACTCCTTACCAGTGGCGGGATGCTGCTTGTTGACTACAGCTCACTTTTCAACACAGTTATACCCTCAGTTCTAGCCAACAAGCTCTAAAACCTGGACCTCTGTACCTCCCTCTGCTACTGGATCCTTGCCTTCACCAGGAGACTACAGTCTGTGTGGATTGGAAATAACATCTCCTCACTGAAAATCAATGCAGGTGTACCTCAAGGATGGGGGCTTTCCCACTGCTCTACTCTCTTCATTCATGACCGTATGGCTAGGCACAGCTCAAATGGCTTCAGTAAAATTTGCCAATGACGGAACCATTGCTGGCAGAATTCCAGATGGTGATGAGGAGGTATTTAGGATTGAGACAGATCAACTGGTTGAGTAGTCTTGTAACAACAACCTTGCACTCAATGTCAGTAAGACCAAAGAGTTAATTGTGGACTTCAGCAAGTGGAAGTCATGGGGACACACACCAGTCCTCACTGAGGGATCAGAAGTGGAAAGTGTGAGTGGGGTGTCAATATTTCAGGGGATCTATCCTGGGCCCAATGTATTGATCCGATTACAACGAAAGCATAAGTGGCTGTGTTTCATTAGGAGTTTAAGGAGAATTGGTATGTCACCAAAGACACTTGCAAACTTCTACAGATGTACTGTGGCAAGCATTCTAACTGGTTGCATCACTGTCTGGTCTGGAGGGGCCACTGCAGAAGACCAGTAAAAGCTGCAGAAAGTTGTAAAATCAGCCAACTCTCCAACATGTGTACTCTTTCTCCCCCCCCCCCCCCACCCCCGCATTGAGGATAGCTTCAAAAGGTGATGTGTCAAAAAGACAGCATCCATCATTAAGGACCCGCATCACCCAAGACGTGGCGTTTTCTCATTGCTACCTTCAAAGACAAGACACACACTCAATGTTTCAGGAACAGGATCTTCCACTCTGCTGTCACATTTCTGAATGGGCAATGAACCCATGAACAGTTCCTCAGTATTTTTCCCTCTCTTTTGCACTATTTATTTTATATATAATATTTATAGTATTTTTAGTGTTACTATGTATTGCAATGTACTACTGCAAACCAACAAATTTCATGCCATGTGCCATATGCTGGTGATATTAAATCTGATTCTGATTCTGAAAAGGTTATCACTAGGCACATGCATGGATCACCTATTGCTTACTAACTGCTTTTCCCTCAAATCCAGGACTTTTCCAAGATTTGATGTTTGGGTGTATATACTGCATCATTATTTGCATTGCAACTGGAACTATGCAGATATTAATAAATGTTTTTACTTCTGATTTTCTGTTGGAAGGAATGCTATTAATGAATCAGTTGAAGTTAGTCAGATCATGTACCTGCATCAAGGATCTGAGAAGGTTTCTCTCTAATAACCATAGTGATTTTAGGTTTAGGGTGACTTCATCCCAAAAAATGTCTTTTGGTCTCCACTAGCTTCAGTATTTTCAGTCCTCCTTGGTATTCACTCAATTACTGTCTTGTCATCACTAAAACTCTGGAATCGGGCTCTGAAACACAGCAACTGTTATGCCTTCTTTGTAGTTGGGCCCAGGATAGATCATCTGAAATATTGACACCCAGAAACCTGAAACTGCTCACACTTTCCACATCTGAATAGAATGAGGTGTTGCTCCTACAGCCTGAGTGTGGCCTCATCATGGCAGTAGAGGAGATGATTAGTAGACATATCAGAATGGAATGGGCAATTGAACTGAGATGGATACAGCAACCACCAGATATCCTACCTTTTGTGGTGGACAGAATGAAAACACTTGGCAAAGTGGTCCCTCAATTTGCGTTGCGTCTAACCAATGTAGAGGAGGCAGCATCGAGAGCACTGGATACAATAGATGACCATGACAGGCTTATTAGTGAAGGATCAACTGACCTGAAAGGACTTTCTGTGGCCCTAAATGTTGATGATGCAGGAGGTGTAGGGGCAGATGTAGCACTTGTTCCATGTTCAGGGATGAGTAACAGGAAGGAGATTAGTGGAGAGGAATGAGTGGCAAGGGAGTTGTGTAGAGAGCAATTCGTATGGAAAGTGGAGGGCGGGGAGGGAAGCATATGCCTGGTGATAGGATCCCTCCTATTATGTTTGTATTTGGGTTGTTGTGTTATTCTTGAACTGTCATTCAGATAGTTTGCCACACATATTTGTGAATGCAAGTGGCATTCTGGATAAAAGGTGAATATTCTTAGAAAAGTACATCACAGAAACAGGCCCTTTGGCCCATCTTGTCCATGTGGAAATACTTAAACTGTTTACTCTCATCAACCTGCACTGGAAATATATCCCTCAAGACCCCTACCATCTATGTACCTATCCAAACCTCTCTTAAATTTTGAAATTGAGTTTGCATGCTCCACTTGCGCTGGCAGCTCATTCCACACTCTCACGACCCTCTGAAAGAAGAAATTTCCCCTTGTGTTCCCCTTAAACATTTCACCTTTCACCCATAACCCATGGCCTCTAGTTGAAGTCCCACATAATTTAAATGGGGAAAAAGCCTGTTTGCATTTACCCTATCTATACCTCTCAATTGTGTATACCTCTTTAAATCTCTTCTCAATTAAAGTTGTAACCTATTCATCTTTCCTTATAACTCGGGTCCTCCAGTCCTGGCAACGTGCTTGGAAACTCTCTATGCACTCTTTCAACCTCAATTACATCTTTCCTGTAGACATGCAACCAAAACTGCACACAATACTCCAAATTAGGTCTCACCAATGTCTTACATAACTTCAAAATCCAGTAACATCCTATCTCCTGTACTCAATATTTTTATTTATATAGGCCAATCTGCCAAAAGCTTTCTTTACGGCCCTATCTACCTGTGACTTTCAATGGATTATGGACCCAATTCCTTTGTTCTACTGCACTCCTCAGTGCCCTACCATTCACTGTGTAAGACCTACCCTGGCTGTTCATACTAAAATGCAACACCTCGCATTTGTCTGAATTAAACCTCATCTGCCATTCTTCTGACCATTTCTCCTGTTGGTCCAGATCCCTCTGCAAGCCATGTTAGCCTTTTTCATTGTCCACTATGCCCCAAATCTTGATGTCATCCACAAATTTGCTGATCCAGATTATTGAAATAGATGACAAACAACAACGGACTCAGCACCAATCCCCACGGCACTCCAGTAGTCACAGGCCTCCGGTCAGGGAGGAAACCATCTATTACCACTCTCTGGCTTATTCTACATAGCCAATGTCTAATCCAGTTTACTACCTCAAATTGCATGCCGAGCAACTGAACCTTAACAAATCTACCATGGGGGACTGTGTTAAATGCCTTACTAAAGTCCATGTCGACAACATCCACTACCTTCATCAACTTTTCTGGTAACTTCCTCAAAAAAACTCTATAAGATTGGTTAGACATGACCTAGCACACACAAAAACATGTGGACCATCCTCAATCCATGTCCTTTCAACTGCATAGATATCCAGTCCCTCAGAATAACTTCCAATAACATTCACACTATTGATATCAGGCTCACTGACCAAAACCTTTCTGGTTTGTCTGGTTTGAACAATGGAACAACATTGGTTATCTTCCAATCCTCTGGCACCTCACAATTTCTGCACTTGACTCCCACAAGGTCTGAGGGAACACCTTGTCAGGCCCTGGGGATTTATCAGAATCCGAATCAGACTCAGAATCAGACTTTAATCGCCAAGTACCTGTACACACACAAGGAATTTACTTCCGGCAGATGTTGTCTCTCTGCTCATAACAGATGATAAATATAAATGAAAATATAGATTATACATACAAGTAGTGCAATCCAAGTAATAGTTAGCTGACAGTTATGCATCCTAAGTTGCCTCAGGACAGCAAAAACCCACTCTGTAATCTGTATAGGGTCCATGAAGTTGATGCCACTTTGCCTCACTTCTATAGACTCTGTCCATCTCCTGAATAAATACAGAAGGAAAAGTATTATTTAAGATTTCCCCCATCTCTTCTGGCTCTACACATGGATTACCATTCTGATCCTCCAGAAGACCAATTTTGTCCCTTGCCATCCTTTATACAGACCAAATGAATTCAGGATACTTTAGTAAGTAAGAGGCATAAAGTATTTTTGAAGCACTATTATGATGTAGCAAGGATTATCATTTAGACATTATTTTTCAGTTTTTAAAAATATCCCCTAATGACTTTTGCAGTGAACTGATCTTGCAAAAACCAAGCAAGACACTATGATTGCAGGTTTACTCTCTGCTCTAGAATGCCTGAAGGATGTGGCCACGAAGGAAATGTGACTTTATTAAACACATTGACTTTACTAAACACAATTGACTTTACAACTCAGTTGCTTACTGCCTCCCTTCTTTGCCCTTGGCATCCCTCCTGTCTGTCATCCACTGATGCTCGGTATCTGAATATTGGATGAACGAGGAGCTAGATTCTGGAATGACTTCTGTTCACTGATTCTGATTTGCATTCTGTGGCCACTTTATTAGGTACACCTTTACACCTCATTAATGTAAATATCTAATCAGTCAATCATGTGGCAGTAACTTAATCCATAAAAACATACAGATATTGTCGAGCGTTCTGGTTGCTGTACAGAACAAATATCAGAATGAGAAAGAAATGTGATCTAAGTGAATTTGACCATAATTTGATTGTTGGTGCCAGATGGGGTGGGTTGAGTATTGCACAACAGTCTCTAGAGCTGGAGTTCCCACCCTAGGGTCCACAGACCCCTGAGATAGTGGTAGCGGTCCATAGCATAAAAAAGGTTGGGTATTCCTGCTCTAGAGTTTAAAGAGAATGGTGTGAAAATGAAAATGCATCCAATGAGTGGAAATTCTGTGGGTGAAAATGCCTTGCTAGCGGATAACGGTCGACTGGTTCGAGCTCGTAAGAAGGCAACTGAAACTCAAGTAACCTCACATTACAATATTGGTGTTCTGAAGAGCATCTCTGAATGCACAACTCATTGAACCTTGGAGCGGTTGGTGTACAGTAGTGGTAGACCACAATATGCCATAATCCCTGGGAGAAAATCCATAATTTATCACTTGAAGATAAAGTACAAGGGTAAGTGATTGAATATTGCATTGTATGTTATTGATTAGTTAAGCTGCTGAATTCTGCTTATCATGATTTTTATAGACATGGCAGTGAGATGGGCAGCAATATGAGAGTCTTTGAACATTTAGTTTCATTTTGTTTGCCATTACTTGTGGCTGGTGGTCATCATATGCTCTCATTTGCATCAGAGGTTGGTGAAATGCCACCTTCCTGATCGTCTACAGTGCATGTGGTGAGGGAACTCTTGCTCTGGACCAATTCAGTATGACGTATGCTTACCCATTCAGGAAAGGGATAAAAGATACATCGCCAGGTATATGTTTTGTGACCTATCAAGCAGCAGCTGCTCTGTTTTAAATGAGCCCTTTCTTTCTGATGGTCTGCCACCTTGGTACTGGTGCAGAATGCATCGTGTGTGTGTGTGTGTGTGTGTGTGTGTGTGTGTGTGTGTGTGTGTGTGGATTGCAGCGACTACTCAAGGTGGTTGATGGGACTAGAAATATCAAACAGTGATAAGAGTTCCTCTTTTCCTTACCTACAAGCCTCCATGTCCAGCACATCATTCTCCGCAGCTTCTGCCACCGCTTAAGTGATCCCACCACCAAACAGATCTTTATCCCCCCCCCCACTCACTTTCCACAAGAATTGCTCCCTCCATGATTCTCCAGTCTATTTGTCCTTCCCCACAAATCTCCCTCCTGCAACTTATCCCTGCAAATGGCCTAATTTCCACACCTGCCTATTCACCTCCTCCATCACCTTCATTCAGCACCCCAAACAGTCCCTCCAGGTGAGGCAACACTTCATCTGTGAATCTGCTGAGGTCGTCTATTGTGTCCGGTGCTCCTGATGTGGTCATCTCCTGGGAGCAGAGTGCTGGGCTTTGGCTCAGCGGGCTTCGGCGCAAGGGGACTGGTGAGAGGAAATCAGTATGTGCTTGCTGAGGTAAAAAGGTAAGGTCAGTAGGTACTTTTTTCATTTATTCTGACTAATCTGGGATCAGGTAATGGGGGAGACAGTTAGAGCAGTGGTGTGCTCCGTATGCAGTATGTGGGAGGTCAGGGTCAACACAGTTGTCCCTGATGATCACACCTGCAAAAGGTGCGTCCAGCTGCAGCTCCTATCAGACCGAGTTAGGGAATTGGAGCAGGAGCTGGATGAACTACAGATCATTCGGGAGGCAGAGGCAGAGATAGATAAGAGTTATCGGGAGGTAGTCACACCGAAAGGACAGGAGGTAGGCAAATGGGTGACAGTCAAGAGAGGCAGGGGTAGCAGACAGAGAGAGCAGAGCACCCCTGTGGCCATTCCCATCAAAAATAAGTATACCATTTTGGATACTGTTGCTGGGGATGACCTACCAGGAACAAGTTGCAGTGGTCCTATCTCTGGCACTGTTGGACCCTCGACTAGGAAGGGGAGGAGGGAAGAGAAGAGAGCGGTAGTGATAGGGGATTCTATAGTTGGGGGGGTGGATAGGAGATTTTATGGGGAAGATCAGGAGTCTCGGATGGTATGTTGCTTCCCTGGTGCCGGGGTCCGAGACATCTCAAATCGGGTGCAGGTTATTCTCGAGAGGGAGGGCAAGAACCCAGATGTTGTGGTCCATGTAGGGACCAATGACGTGGGTAGGATGAGTGAGGGGGTCCTGCGTAGGGAGTTCAGGGAGTTGGGTGCGAAGCTGAAGAGCAGGACCTTGAAGGTAACAATCTCAGGATTGCTACCAGTGCCACGTGCAAGTGAGGCAAGGAACAGAAAGATTATACAGGTTAATACGTGGCTGAGAGGATGGTGCAGGAGGGAGGGCTTCAGGTTTTTAGATAATTGGGCTTTGTTCCAGGGAAGGTGGGATCTGTTCCAAAGGGATGGTTTACACATGAACTGGAGTGGTACTAACATTCTTGCAGGGAAGTTTGCTAGTGCTTCTTGGGAGGGGGTTTAAACTAAATTTTCAGGGGGCGGGGATCCAGAACGTGAGAGAGGATAGCGAGACGAAGATAAAGGACGGGTGGGGACTACATGGTTCCAGAATATTAAGTGTGTAGTAGAGAAAGGTGAGGCGGAACAAATGATGAGGAGGACACATGTACAGAGGGATGGTCTGACGGAACATGAAGTTAAATGTGCAGAAAGAATAAGTAAATTTAGGAAGGACAACAAAATTATAGGGGCTTATAGCCCAATGGGAGTTTGGGGAGCTGGGTTAAGCACAATAGGCTGTGATTCAAACAGAGAGGAGAAATGGGCTAAAAATTCTATATCTGAATGCACCAAGTGTCAGAAATAAGGCGGATGAGCTTGAAGCTCAGGTGCGAATGGGTAACTATGATTCTGTTGGGATAACGGAGACATGGCTGCAGGGAGATCAGACCTGGGAAATGAATGTACAAGGGTATACGTGCTATCGTAGGGACAGAAATGTGGGCAGAGGGGGTGGGGTGGCCTTGTTGGTGAGGAATGAGATTCAGTCCTTTGCAAGGGGGGACATAGGATCAGGAGAAGTAGAGTCTGTGTGGATAGAACTGAGGAACAGTAAGGGCAAAAGGACCCTAATGGGTGTTGTCTACAGGCCACCAAATGGTAGCATGGATATTGGGTGCAAGTTGAATAGGGAGTTAACATTGGCATGTGGCAAAGGTAATGTCGCAGTAGTTATGGGGGATTTCAACATGCAGTTGAACTGGGAGAATCAGGTTGGTGCTGGACCCCAGGATAGGGAGTTTGTAGAGTGCCTACCGGACGCATTCTTGGAACAGCTTGTACGAGAGCCGACCAGGGACAAGGCTATTCTGGATTTAGTGTTGTGTAATGAACAGGATTTGATCAGCGATCTTGAAGTAAAGGAGCCATTAGGAGGTAGTGATCAGAATATAAGTTTTTATCTGCAATTTGAGAAGGATAAGGGCAGATTGGAGGTGTCAGTGTTGCAGATGAACAGGGGAAACTATGGAGCCATGAGGGAGGAGCTGGCCAAAGTTGACTGGACGGATAGCCTAGCAGAAAAGACAGTGGAACAGCGATGGCAGGTATTCTTGGGAATAATGCACAAGGTGCAAAATCAGTTCATCCCCCGGAGAAGGAAGGATTCAAAGGGGGGACAAAGTGGTTGACAAAGGAAGTCAGAGATTGCATAGCATTTTTTAAAAAAAAGGAAGTATGACAGAGCTAAGGTGAGTGGGAGGACAGATGATTGGGAAGTTTTTAAGGAACAACAGAACTTAACTAAAAAGGCAATACGGGGAGAAAAAATGAGGTACGAACACAAGCTAGCCAGGAATATAAAGGAGGATAGCAAAAGCTTTTTTAGGTATGTGAAGAGAAAGAAGATAGTTAAGAACAATGTTGGGCCCTTGAAGAATGAATTGGGTGAAATTGTTATGGGGAACAGAGAAATGGCAGAAGAATTTAATAAGTACTTTAGATCTGTCTTCACTAAGGAAGACACAAGCAAACTCCCAGATGTATGGATGGACCAAGGACATAGGGTAACAGAGGAAATGAAACAGATTGACATTAGGAAGGAAACGGTGATGAGTAGACTGATGGGACTGAAGGCTGACAAATCCCCAGGTCCAGATGGTCTGCATCCTAGGGTACTAAAGGATGTGGCCCTGGTAATTGCAGATGCATTGGTAATCATTTTCCAATGTTCCTTAGATTCAGGATTAGTTCCTGAGGATTGGAGAATGGCTAATGTTATCCCACCTTTTAAGAAAGGAGGGAGGGAGAAAACAGAGAACTATCGATCTGTCAGCCTGACATCGGTGGTGGGGAAGATGCTAGAGTCCATTATTAAAGATGAAATAGTGGCATATCTAAATAGCAGTGATAGGATTGGGTCGAGCCAGCATGGATTTACCGAGGGTAAATCATGCTTGACTAAACTGATGGAGTTTATCGACGATGTAACCAGGAAGTTAGACGGGGGAGATCCAGTGGATATAGTGTACCTCGATTTTCAGAAGGCATTTGATAAGGTCCCACATAGGAGATTGGTGGGTAAAATCAAAGCTCATGGCATTGGGGGAAGACATTGACATGGATAGAAAACTGGTTGGCAGATAGAAAGCAAAGGGTAACGGTGAATAGGTGTTTCTTAGAATGGCAGGTGGTGACTAGTGGGGTGCCACGGGGCTCAGTATTGGGACCACAGCTGTTTACAATTTATGTCAACGATTTAGATGAAGGCATTGAGAATAACATTTGCAAATTTGCTGATGATATTAAGCTGGGTGGCAGTGTGACATGTGATGAGGATGTTAGGAGAATTCAGGGTGACTTGGATAGGCTGGGTGAGTGGGCAGATACTTGGCAGATGACGTTTAATGTGAATAAGTGTGAGGTTATCCACTTTGGGAGTAAGAAAAGGAAGGCAGATTATTATCTGAATGTTTTAGAGTTAGGTAAGGGAGAAATACAAAGAGATCTAGGAGTCCTTGTTTATCAGTCACTGAAGGTGAATGAGCAGGCAGTTAAGAAGGCTAATGGAACGTTGGCCTTTATTACAAAGGGAATTGAGTACAAGAGCAAGGAAATCCTCTTGCATTTGTACAGAGCCCTGGCGAGACCACACCTGGAGTATTGTGTACAGTTTTGGTCTCCAGGGTTAAGGAAGGACATCCTGGCTGTAGAGGAAGTGCAGCGTAGATTCACGAGGTTAATTCCTGGGATGTCCGGACTGTCTTACGCAGAGAGGTTAGAGAGACTGGGCTTGTACACGCAGGAATTAAGGAGATTGAGAGGGGATCTGATTGCAACATATAAGATTATTAAGGGATTGGACAAGATAGAGGTGGGAAATATGTTCCAGATGCTGGGAGAGTCCAGTACCAGAGGGCATGGTTTCAGAATACGGGGTAGGTTATGTAGGACAGAGTTAAGGAAAAACTTCTTCTCCCAGAGAGTTGTGGGGGTGTGGAATGCACTGCCTCGGAAGGCAGTGGAGGCCAATTCTCTGGATGCTTTCAAGAAGGAGCTAGATAGGTATCTTATGGATAGGGGAATCGAGGGATATGGGGACAAGGCAGGAACCGGGTATTGACAGTAGGTGATCAGCCATGATCTCAAAATGGTGGTGCAGGCTCGAAGGGCTGAATGGTCTACTTCTGCACCTATTGTCTATTAGTGAGACTCATCGTGAATTGGGGGACTGCTTCATCAAGCACTTCTGCTCATTCACCAAAAGCAGAACTTGCTGGTGGCGAAACATTTTAATTCCCATTCCCATTCCCGTTCTGACA
Source organism: Hypanus sabinus (assembly GCF_030144855.1). Classification (NCBI taxonomy): domain Eukaryota; kingdom Metazoa; phylum Chordata; class Chondrichthyes; order Myliobatiformes; family Dasyatidae; genus Hypanus; species Hypanus sabinus. Next base: position 96,406,014 of record NC_082711.1, on the reverse strand, counting down.
TGTTGGTCCATGGTCTCCTCTTCTGTCATGATGAGGCCACCCTCAGTGGAGGAGCAATATTTTATATTCCATCTGGGTAGACTCAAACCTGTAGTAAAAATTGATATTCTTATTTCTGGTTTAAACAAAATCCTTCCCCCTCCCCTATTCTATTTCCCACGCGTCTCTTACCCCTTCTGACCTACCTATCACTCCTCCCTGGGTTCCTTCTTCCGTCTTTCTCTTCTATGGTCCACTCACCTCTCCTATCAAACTCCTTACTCTCCAGTCCTTTACCTTTCCTATCCACCTGCATTCACTTGTCACCTTCAGCCTCTCCTCCTTCCACGCCCCCATCTATTTATTCTGTTGTCTTGCCCCTTCCTATCCAGCCCTGCAGAAGGTTCTCAGCCCAAAACATAGACGGTTTGTTCATGTCCACAGATGCTGCCTGGCCTACTTGGTTCCTTCAGAATTTTGTGTGTGTTGCTTTGGTTTTCCAGCATCTGCAGAACTTCTCAGGTTAATATAAAGGATTGTTTACTCCTGAAACAGTTATATATGTTGCATTAAGCTTGTACAGAATAGGAACAGGTAAGCATTTGTTACAGTTTTTGCAGTTGTCCAGAACTTCCCGACAAATTTACCTCATGAGCTGTAGCTAGTTGAATTTTTTGCAACTAAGGAGTTGAACTGCTTGTCCATCCAAACCTTAGACTGCTGAATGGGATCCGCAGATGAACAATTTTTTTGTATTCAATGAAGAAATGTTGGCTTTGCACGCTGAATGAACATTAAATTGCCCATCACTATTAGCCCTTCAAGAGGCGGTAGTAAGCTGACTTCATTCAGGTGTGTGTACTCGGTGCTGTTAGATAGCGTTCTGGCAAAGGTGAGGGAACAGCAATACTTTTCCAAATCAGAATGGTGTGTGACTTAGAGGACAACTGCCAGGTAATGGTGTTTCCATGCTGTTATTGCTCCTGTTGGGAACCTGACACGTACACCCAGTGGCCATTTTATTAGGTACAGTTGTATGAATACCTGCTTGCTAATGCAAAAATCTAAACAGCTAATCATGTGGCATTAACTCAATGCATCAAAATATGCAGACATGATCAAGAGATTCAGTTGTTGTTCTGACCAAATATCTGAATGGGGAAGAAATGTGACCTAGGTGCTAGACAGGGATGTTTGAGCATCTCAGTAACTGCTGACTCCTTGGGATTTTCACACACAACAGTGTCTGGCGTTTATAGAGCATGGTGCAAAAAACAAAGAAAAACATCCAGTGAGTGGCAGTTTTGTGGGTGCAAATGCTTTGTCAATGAAAGAGGTCAGAGGAGAATGGCCAAACTGACTCAAGTTGACAGGAAAATGACAGTAACTCAAATAACAATGTGCTACCTCAATGGTGTGTAGCAGAGCATCTCTGAACATATAATACATTGACATGGAAAGTCCATGAACATGCACTCAGAGGCCACTTTATTTGGTACAGGAGTTATCTAATAAAGTGCCCATTGATTGTAGATAGATCAGAGGGGAAATAGTTTCAGGAGTTACAATTGTTTACTTCAACGTGTTGGATGTAAAGAAATAGCTTCAAATAATTGTATGTTTACATACATAGCTCATTGTATATAAGACCACGTTGTCGTCGTGGCTATCTCTCAGTTGAGGATGATGGTCTTTGTTCTGTTGATCTATTTAAGTTGTGGCCCACAGAGTGAAGATGTCTATGCGTGTATTTGTTTAACGTTTACTTGATTTTGCACTCCAAGAAGCACACAATACTTCACAAATCAACCAACTGATTTCAATGGCATGGAAACCATGACGATTGGAGTTGATGGATTTGTTGCAGCCTTCATCCTCCTTCACAGCTGTTGAGTTCGAAGTAACTTCTCATCCGCCTGTTCCACCATTGAGGTCTTGGTTGGATTGTTCTTTGTCAGGGACCTCACCCTCGACCTTACCGCCATGGGTGACCCTACCAGGAGCATAGCTCCAGATGGCATTGCTCTTGGGATCTCAGGACCACACAAGCTTCTCCACCACGACAAGGTGACAATCCACAGAGAAGTAAGACCACTATGAAGTTTCATATATATTTGTTGAAGCAAACTTGTCTATATCATTATTCTAAAAGGTTCTGACAGCAAATGAAAGACCTTCAAGGATCCTCTTTTGTATGGCAGTATTGTGAAAGTCAGGCTTTAGATGCATTTTTTTTCTTGGATAGCCAGACGCCAACTCCTCACTATCACATATGTGTTTTCTTTCTCACAACCCACAACCTGAATTCAGCATCTTCAAAAGATTCAAATTCTCAACACTTTCCTGAAGCATGGCACAAATTGCACAAAGTCCCTTGGCCTTCTCGCCACCTTCCTGCAGATATTTCTATATACAGTACTTGAGGTGTGATCTAGCTGGTGTTATAGCAAGTTCTTGGATAACTTCCTTGATCTTCTTTTGCATGTCTTGGGTACTAAAAAAAAATTAAAATTCCTTTTCTACTACCTGTTTGGACGTGCCAGCCACTTTAAGGATTTGTGGATATACACAAGGATCCTCTACACTTCTCACAAGCTATGGCTTTAGATTTAATCAATGCAAATTTTTGGAAGATTTGAAAAGAAGTGACCATGGCATATGAGAATGAATTCCAAAAGTTGAATCTGCAAAGAAGCGTTTAATATACGATAATAGTGTAGTCTTTAAATTTTTGGATTGGTAGGCTAAGGCTAACAACCAGAGATTGATTTCAAATCCCACCATCTTAGCTATGGAATTCAAGTTTGCCTTATGAACTGTAATGTGGAAAAACGATAATGTGTTTGAAACTGTCTCTGTTCAGTCTTCCAGTATTTCATCACTTTCCATACCATACTCACTCTGATTTCAGCCTTCATTGCTCCAAGGAGCTCAAGGCAATTTCACAGATATTCTATTTTTCCCATCCATCCTCATCTCTGCAACTTAAAAACACACCTGTTCGCAATTTTCCAGTCCTAATGAAAGGCCCTTTAATTCAAGACACTGATTCTTTTTTCTCTTCCCAGTGATAACATTTGATTTTCTGTTTGTTCCAATGGTTTTTCATTTACAATAATAACTTAATAATCACAATGGAGATGGAGACTAAATGTCATTTGAAAATGGCAAACAAAAACAGGAGCATAACATGTTTAAAATATTGGTAACTCAAAAACAATGTGATAATAGAAAATCAAGCTTAAGCGGGGACTTGAAGTGACAAATGGTTAAAAATGGGTTAAATGATAAGCAAACATACACCTGATGTAACTGATTAAAAATAGAAAAGATGATTTTCTCCCCCATATTTTTTAAGACCAAAAAGTATAAGTTATAAGAGGACTTTTGGTCACTTGCATTAAAAAGACATAGTTTACAAAAATGCATTCATACTTGAGTGAAGCCACCAATACTCCCATCCTCAAGCAGCAGAACCTCCACTTACATTTCTTTCAGGAAAATTAGCCAAGAGTGTTAGTCTATTTGAAAGCTTTCCTCAAAGTGTAGGCATTCAGAAACCTTTTTGTATTTTGTGTCCCTTCAGAGTCTTTCCTCCTCCATGAACTTGCCACTCATGCCACCTACAGTACGTCCTTTTCCAAATAAATGTGCTGTTTAATAAAGGTCCTGATGGGATATACCCCCAGGTTATTGAAAGAGGCGAGGGAAGAGATTGCAAGGGCCTTGATCAATATCTTCAAAGATTCAAAGTACATTTATAAACAAAGGAAGTATAAATTATACAACCTTTTCAGTCTGTCTGGGCTGGCGTTTAAATCATCTAAACACTGGGTCATCTCCCACACTAGAATCTGGGCTTCGCTGCAGCGATACACTTTGGGCCTAGACCCTTCCACCCAGCCCAAGGCCATTCTCAACCTTTTCAAATCACCTAAGTGTTTAGTTTGATCCAACCTCACTCCCAGTTTAGGTGGATGGGCTCCAGAACTCCTCTCCGACTTGCTCGCTTCAACTCCATATCCATCCACAATTTACCACAAAACGTGTTATTAATAAAGCATTTAATTGTATTTCTTGCCTTATTAACCACAAATAAGCTGTCACCCAACTTCTGTAGTGCCATTTTAAATGGGAAGTCCTCTTTACCATCATCCTCTCTAGCCACAGAAAGGTTCTGGAGAACTGGTGAGTAGATGACTTGATTCCATTAGTCAAGAAAGGAACCAGGGATAATCAAGGAAACTATAGACTGGTGAGCCTCACATCAATGGTAAGGAGGTTACTGTAGATAATTCTTAAGGATAGGATTTATGAGTGTTTGGAAAACAATGACCAAATTAGGGAGAGCCAGCATGGTTTCGTATGGAGCAAGTCATGTCTTACTAACTTGATAAAGTTTTTTGACAATGTGCCAAGGGTGATTGATGAAGGTGGAATTGTGGATGAAAATAAATGTGGCTCAGGTGGTTGTTGATTGAGTTGTTCTCCGATCTTGGTAACCCATGTGCAATGGTTTAGTGTCACCATATGAGGAATCATCATCAGAGCACTGTACACTTGTGATGTGTCCTTTGAATGCTTGGCTTTTATATATTTAACAATCAATTGATTGGTCATCATTATAAGTATTGTCTACACGAATTTTAATAAGATGTTTGACTAGGTCCTCATTTCAGGCTCATCTAGAAGATTGAGTTGCATGGGATGAATGGAGAATTGGAAGTTTGGATTCACTATTGGCTTGCCCATAGAAAAGAGAGGATACTGATCAAAATGATTTATTCTTGCTGGAGGTCTGTGATTTGTGAAGTTCAGTACAGTAGAGATGTGTACTCCATCCCTGGTGTTTGTGATGCTTGTAAGTGATCTCGATGAAATTGCAGATGGGTTGGTTAATATGTTTGCAATTGAGATGAAGGTTGGAGGTGGATTGTGTAGAAGACTGGCAAAGAATACAGTGATTATAGATCAGTTGCAGATATGGACAGAGAAATGACAGATTCTATCCAAATATGAAGTGTTTCACCTTTGGTCAAATGTGAAGAGACAGTACACTGTCGGTCAAAATCCTTGGCAGCTTTGATGAGCAGAAGGATCTTGGAGTCCAAGTTCATTGCTCCCTGAAAGTGGCTCCGCATGTTGATAGGGTGGTTAAGAAGGCATGCTTCCTTTATTAGTTGAGATATTGAAATCAAAAGTCAGGAAGTTAAGCTGTAATTTTTTAAAAACTCTAGTTAGGCCAAATTGCATACAGTTCTGGCTGTCACATTATACGAAGTGCATTAAGGCTTTGGAGAGGATGTAGAAGAGGTTTATCAGAATGGTAAACACAAAGTACACTGCAGATGCTGTGATCAAATCAAGACGTACAAAAAAGCTGGATGAACTCAGCAGGTTGGGCAGCATCCGTTGAAAGAAGCTGTCAATGTTTCGGGTCGAGACCCTTTGCCAGGACTCAGAATAGTCCTGGATAAGGAGTCATGTGCTCTATCAAGAGATTGGACAAACTTGGGTTGTTTTCTCTGAAGCAGTGGAGGCTAAGGAGAGATCAGATGGAGCAGCCGTTTTGCCCTGGTGGAACTAAAATAATTTTCAGGTCACAGGTAGCCCCTGCATAAAAACATACCTACAGCTCACAGTATGTTTGCATGATCAGTAAGTTGTATTTATAATAATCCAAAAGTAATTATCAATGCTCTTTTGAGTACAGAATGAATTTTTAGCCAACATTTCCTGAAAAGAAACAGGTAGTTAAGCTTAGCTTACCATTTTTGAAATTAATCTCTTTCCTTTCCTCTCATAAATTTTAAACACTCATAATGCAGATATAATAAATTTGTTAAGTAACTGGCTTAAGCCAAAATAGGATTTAATTTTAATAAAGGTACGCTCAGTAGATTTAATTTACACAAAGGTTGTAAATTGGTTTCAATTAATGCTATTTACAACGTGAAAATTGATTGACAATGTTGAATAGTAATGTTAGTAAAATCCATAAGCCAAAGCAATATGAATGAAAATATAGCCCAAGACACAATTTTATACAAGACTTTGAAAAAACATTTCTTACTAAGTGACTTGATCAGGCACAAATGTGGGCCTAGAATGTGAAACCTGTGCTTGCTTTTTTTCTGTTTTTTTTTGCTGCAAATACTCAATTTTATGACAAACTTGAGATAAGCATGCACTGATTTTGCATTCAACTGAAATGAGGTGATCTCTATCCTTGCTCTTGATGCTTGTTGAACAAGAAAAAGCTTGCTCACACATGTAAGAAGTTGAAAACTGCAGCCAAATGTTCATTGTTTTCCTGTGAGTGGTAGGATATTCTTCTTTCACAGGGATCCCGAACTTGACCAGGGCAAGTCAGTAAATCTCATCTTGAGCGCATGATCAGACAGCATCATACAAAGTTCTTCCTCTTCTCTCAAAATCATGTTCTCAGGCTGAGCAGAAGATTCAGAGAAAGGGTCCCTCACCCAGTCATACACTTGTGTTGAAAGGGAGGAAGAATACTGTTCAACTTTGTTCTGCAGTTCTTCCAGGAGGTTTTCAATAAGATTTGAGATGTTCTGATACCACTCCTCACTCTCAAGCCCAAGCAGCAGTGGAACCATTTCAAGATTTCCTTTTGTAAAATGATTTTTCCGAAGACTCAGTTTCCTTTTAAAGTCAAGAATTTTCAAAGGTACATTTAATCCTGAAATGCTTTCTCTTCGTAAACATCCACAAAAACAGAGGAGTACCCCCAAAGAATAAATGACAGTTAAATGTTAGAACCCCAAAGTCCCTCCTAGCTCCCCTCCCTCCCATGCGTAAGAAGCAGCAAGCAACGATCCCCCTACCCCCACCAGCAAAAAAAGCATCGGCACCCACCACCGAGCACTCAAGTGTGCAGCAAAGCAACAGCAAAGACACAGACTTGCAGTACCCCCAAAGACTACTTATTCACCTGGTATTCGACATATCACAGGATCACTCTCTCCCTAATAAGGGAGAAAGAGATGTCTCTGTTTCAGTGAGTGGGGAGACATAACAAACAACTCATTGGTTTGAGATGTTAAAAGTCCTTTGTGTCACTTTTTCTGAGCTCTTGCCCAAAGACCTCAGGCCTCTGGGCATACAGCCATAGATCTTCCAATTCCCACGCCATACTGATCTCCTGGCGGGACACCAACCTTCAACCCGCCTGTCTCCAGAGCCACGAGATCTTGGCCCTCTGAAGGTGAGCTGACCTCTTAGGCCACATCCTTGGCATGTCGAATAACAGCCAGTCGTGAAACCCTGAGAGCGGGTCCCATTTCCGCAAAGAACTGAAGTCCGCGTATAACTCCAGCTCAGGGTCTTCAAAAAGAACCCTGAAAGAGAAAAATAGAGATATCAAAGACAGAAGTAGAGCTGTTTCCAAAGATGCAGGGAAAGGAGTCGTCATTTAGTGCCATCATGACTAAGCTCCGTCCTCCATAACTTGAAGTCAAAACATTTTCTCCAGGGCCTTGCAAAGACTTGTTCAACTGGTTCATATGGTGAAGAATGTCTGCTAAGGCTAGTTTCTGCAGTCATCTTTCATCTTCAAAGCACTCTGCAAAATCAACACTGAGGTCCTGGAGAAAGCTCCACTTCCAAGCATTGAAGCCATTTTACTGCTCAGGCTGGGCCACATATCTCGCACGGACAACTCCATGTTACCAAAAGCAATACTCTACAGAGAACTCCCTCAGGGCAAGAAAGATCATGGTGCCCCGTGCAGGAGGCCCAAAGACTAACTAAGAGAGCAGCTCTCTCAGGCATATATTGAGGTCAATGAGTGGCAGTAGCTGGCTTGTGACAGAAACAACTGGAGAACACTGATCAATGGCGCAGTGAAGAATTTTGAGGAATCCAGAAGAGTGACTGCTGAAGAGAAGAGATACAGGAAGGATCCTTGTACACAAGTGCTCACATCCCAGCTGTTCCTGTGTCCTTACTGCTCCAGAATCTGCAGATCCAGAATTGGCCTCTACAGTCACCAACGATCATACATTTTCTCCTGAAGACTGCTTCCCTCCTGATCTTCATAAGCGAAGAACCAGCCATAATCACTATTGAATGTGAACCATTTTCAATTTCTCATACTGCATCTTGTTCTAGTATTTTATTCCCTATAATTTTAATGCTGTCATTATTAGGTTCTCACCAACCATGTGACTTTTCCTTTCCTGGGTAATAAGTCCTGCTACTGAATAACTTGCTACTGGGATCTTTTTACTGTCTGTGACTTTATTAACAAAAGCTGTGCTCTGTTTGTTTTAAGATTGCAATAGCCATTTAAAATCAGCATTTTTATGTGTCATATGGCTGTGATTTGCAGTTGAGTTTCTTTTCAATTTTGCTGGGGCCATTGCTGCCTTTGTACATTTTTTGTCACAGTGGGACAGGACAGCTTGGATCGCCAGTCCATGGAAAACCTATTGATAAGTAACTTTCATTGCAAAAATGGACTTTTTTTGTGTAGTGCAGTGAAATGGCTCAGAAGACTGTAATTCAAAAATTGCCACATTGGACCATCAGACCTGTCTGCAAAACACAGGATTAAAAAAATATAAAATGGGCGAGTCCATTCAATATTTGAAAAATGCACTTCATACTCATCAGCCTACCGTCCTCCCCTCCATGCAATAGAGCGCTCTCGAATTATCAGTGTTCTCCTCTATCTCACATCAAAAACTGACAACGGACTCAACCAAATATGCAGTCCTACTGAACACTGCCATACTGGGCTGAGAGACTTGTAATGGGATTGCCAACAGGGCTGCTCAGTAACTGCCCACCACTGCCAGTGCCTGCATTGTACGAAGTTCAGAAAACAGTCTTTTTATCACAATCACTGGGCAAGTCCCAAGCAACCTGTCATGGAGCCTAAGGGTTCAGCTGAACCCCCGGTCAGAAACCCTGAGATAAAGGCTTATAAGATATTTGGAGGCATAGATACGGTATCATTTTCCCAGGGTTGAATTGTCTGATACCAGAGGGCATGCATTTATGTTGGGAGGAAGTAATTTCAAAGGAGGAGTGGGGGTAATTTTTTTCTTAAGAGAGTGGTGGGTGCCTGGAATATGTTACCTGAGATGGTGGTCAAGGCAGAAATATTAGGGACTTTTAAGAGACGTTTAGGTAGGCAGATGAATGAGGAAAATGGAAAGAAATAAACATTGTGAAGTTCAATAGCCCCATTTAACAATATAGAAGCTGAAATTCCTGTTCTTCTCAGACATCCATGCAATCAGAAGAGTGTTCCAAAGAATAAGTGACTGTAAAAACATTAGTAATCCAACCCCCCCACAAGCAGCAGCAAAGCACTGACCCTCTCTTCACCCACTTCAGCAGAAAAAAGCATCAGCACCCTATGCCCACGAAGCAAGCGACAGCAAAGACCACAAGAAAGGCCATGATCTGCAGTAGAACAAAAACTAATCTCTACTAAAGGAACATAGAGTTGTCACCTCTTCACAATGAGATGGGAGAGATAAACAAAACAACTCGCTGATTTAGGATGAAAATGTCCGGTGAGTCACTTTTTTTTCCCCATGGCTTCTCCAACTTGAGAGTCAGCAACAAACTCTCTACCAGTGTGAGAGGGAAGAGGGAGGTGGAGAGGGAGAGGGGGAGAAAGAGAATGAAAATGAATCTACTGATCCTGGTGTTTCATTTTCTCTCGCAATACATCATTCGGTGGCAACAACAACTGGTTGTGAACCCCAGGAGCGGGTCCCACCACTGCAAAGAACTAAAGACCGAGTGCAGCTCTAGGTCAGTGTCTTTGACAGGACCCCATCTGCCTTGAAAAGGAAAAAGAGAGACATTAAAAGTTTAGAAATTCAGCTGTTTCCACAGATGAACTTGGAGTCGCTGCCAAGCACCTTCGTAGCTCCGCCCCTCTATAGGCAGAAGAGATTAGTTTAGTTAGCCATTTGAATACTAATTTGATTGGATCCGTGAAACACTTTGGGCTGAAGACCCTGTTTCTGTACTATAGAACTCTATTTTTGTTTAAAAAAAAATGAGCAAATGGCAAAATAGTACAACCATGGCTGACAAGGGAAGTCAAAGTTAATGTAAAAGCAAGAGTGGTTATACAATAAAGCAAAAATTAGTGGGAAGATGGAGGATTGGGAAGCTTTTAAAAATTTACAGAAAGCAACTAAAAAAATTTGTCAGTGCCTCCAGGTGAACTCCGTCTTTTGTGTGTTTCCTCACAGCTGTCATTCTGTGGTTTTGTATTGCCATGTGCTCCTGTCCCCGCTCCTGCTCTGCTCCAGCCTCTGTATTATTGAGTACTCCGCCTCTCATCTGTTTCTCATTATTACCTATATTGCTGCCACCTTTGTCTCATTGTGCTCCACCTATCATCTGCCTCTCTGTTTATTGCTCAGTGTAGTCCAGTCCTGTGTTTTCACCTGCTTGTTGCCAGATTGTGCCAGTGAGTTTTCCTGAGCCTTCCCGGCATTCGTATCCGTACTTTGTCCATATGAATATTGACTCTGCCACTTTCCAGATTCTAGTTTTTGGATTTCTCTGGATGTATTGATCTCTGCTTGAATGCGGAATTTGTTCACACCTCGTGATTTGTTATTCAGCTAATATCGCTGTGTGCACAGTCCTGGGTCTGTGATTGGATCCCTGCTCCAGTGCCCTGACAGAATTATTAGGAGGGAGAAGATGAAATATGAAAGCAAGCTAGCAAACAATATCAAGTGGATAGTAAAAGCTTCTTTGGGTATCTTTAAAAATAAGAGAGAGATGAGAATGGATATAGAACCACTAAAAATGAGGAGAAATTATAATGGGGGTCAAGGAGATGGCAGATGAATTAAATAAGTATTTTGCATCAGTATTCACTGTGGAAAACACTAGTAGTGTACCTGATGTTGAAGTGTGTGAGGAAAGAGAAGTGAGGAAAGTGCAGTTACTACTGCAAAGGAGAAGGTGCTCAAAAAGCTGAAAGAAAGACCTGAGGGCATATAGGTCACCAGGATCAGATGAACTGTACCCTTGGGTTTTGAAAGAGGTAGTGTTAGACATTGTGGAGGCATTAGCGATATTTCAAAAATCATTGGCTTGGTTCTAGAGGACTGGAAGCTTGCCAATGTTATTTCACCCTTTAAGAAAGGAAATTATAGACCAGTTAGCCTGGCCTCAGTGTTTGGCAGAAATGTTGGAGTCAATTGTGTCAAGACAGGACAAAGGAGCATAATTTCCTTAAGGGAAAATCTTGCCTGATGAACATGTTGGAATTCTTTGAGGAGATTACAAGTAGAATAGACAAAGGGGATGCAGTGGATGTTGTATATTTGGACTTTCAAAGGCCTTTGACAAGGTGCCACACATGAGTCTGCATACTGAGTTAAGAGCCCACGGTATTACAGGACAGTTACTGGCATGGTTAGAGCATTGGCTGATTGGTAGGAGGCAACAAGTGGGGAATAAAGGGATCACTTTCTAGTTGGCTGCTAGTGACTAGTGGTGTTCCACAGGGTTCATTGTTGGGACTGCTTCTTGTTATACTGTATATCAATGATTTCAATGATGGAATAGATAGCTTTGTTGTCAAATTTGCAGATGATACAACGATTGGTGAATGGGCAGGTAGTGTTGAGGAAACAGGTAGGCTACAGAAAGACTTGGTCAAATTATGAGGATGGGCAAGTAAGTGGCAAATGAAATACAATGTCAGAAAATGCATGGTCATGCACTTTAATAGAAAAATAAATGTGCGGTCTATTTTCTAAATGGAGAAAATCCAAAAATCTGAGATGCAAAGGGATTTGGGAGTTCTTTTACAGAACACCCTAAAGGTTAACTTTCAGGTATATAACCATAAGTTTGCAGATGATACGAAGATTGGAGGAGTTGTGGATGGAGCTGTAGGTTGTCAAAGGTTACAAGAGGATATAGACAAGCTGCAGAGTTGGGCAGAAAAATTGCAGATGGAGTTCAATCCAGATAAGTGTGAGGTGATGCATATTGCAAGGACTGAGTACAGGATTAATGGTCAGTTACTTAAGAGTGTGGATGAACAAAGGGACATTGGAGTTCAAATTCATACATCCCTCAAGGGTGCTGTGCAGGTTGATAGGGTAGTTAAGAAGGCCTATGGGATACTAGGCTTCATTAACAGGGGGATTGTGTTCAAGAGTAGAGAGATCATGTTGCAACTCTACAAATCTCTGGTGAGACCGCACTTAGGGTATTGTGTTCAGTTCTGGTCACCTCATTATAAGAAGGATGTGGAAGCTATGGAGAAGGTGCAGAGGAGATTTACCAGGTTGTTGCCTGGTTTGGAGAACAAGTCATATAAAGCAAGGTTAGCAGAGCTGGGACTTTTCTCTTTGGAGCGTAGAAGAATGAGAGGGGATTTGATAGAGGTCTATATGATTATGAGAGGCATAGATAGGGAGGATAGTCAGTACCTGTTTCCCAGGGCACCAATAGCAAACACCAGAGGGCATATGTACAAAATTAATGAAAGGAAATTTAGGGGAGATATCAGGGGTAATTTTTTTTTACACAGAGGGTTGTGAGTGTCTGGAATAACTTGCCAGGGATGGTGGTGGAGGCTAAAACATTAGGGGTATTTAAGATCCTTTTGGACAGGTACATGGATGAAAGAAAAATGGAGGGTTATGGGGTAGTGTGGGTTTAGTACTTTTTTAAGGATTATATGGGTTGGCACAACATGGAGGGTTGAAGGGCCTGTACTGTGCTGTAGTGTTCTATGGTTCAATATAACAATTACAGCATGGAAACAGGTCATCTTGAGTCCATGCTGAACGCTTACTCTCGCCTAGTCCAACCGACCTGCACTCAGCCCATAACCCTCCATTCCTTTCCTGTCCATATACCTATCCAATTTTACTTTAAATGACAATACCAACCCTGCCTCTACCACTTCTACTGGAAGCTTGTTCCACACAGCTACCACTGTCTGAGCAAAGAAGTTCCCCCTCGTGTTACCCCTAAACATTTGCCCCCTAATTTTCAAATCCTGTCCTTTTGTTTGAATCTCCCCTACTCTCAATGGAAAAAGCCTATCCATATCAACTCTATCTAACTCCCTCATAATTTTAAATACCTCTATCAAGTCGCCCCTCAACCTTCTATGGTCCAAAGAATAAAGACCTAACTTGTTCAACCTTTCCCTGTAACTTAGATGCTGAAACCCAGGTAATGTTCAAGTAAATTTCCTCTGTACTCTCTCTATTTTGTTGGCATCTTTCCTATAATGCGGTGACCAGAACTGTACACAATACTCCAAATTTGGCCTCACCAATGCCTTGTACAATTTGAACATTACATCCCAACTCTTATACTCAATGCTCTGATTTATAAAGGCCAGCAAACCAAAAGCTTTCTTTGCTACCCAATCCACATGAGATTCCACCTTCAGGGAACTATGCACCATTATTCCTAGATCACTCTGTTTTACAACATTCTTCAATGCCCTACCATTTACCATGTATGTCCTATTTTGATTAGTCCTACCAAAATGTAGCACTGCAATATTCCTACCAAAAGGTAGAGTTGGTGGAGAGGAAAACAAATGCAACATGAGCATTCATTTCAAGAGGTCTAGAGTATAAGAGCAGAGATGTGATGCTGAGGCTTTAGAAGGCACTGGTGTGGCCTCATTTTGAGTATCGTGAACAGTCCTGGGCTCCTTATCCAAGAAAAAATGTGTTGGCTTTGGAGAGAGTTAAGAGGATTTTCACAAGGATGATTCCGGGAATCTGCAGCATGCTACCAGCCACACTAGACCCCTTACAATTCACCTACTGACACAACTGATTGACAGATGACCCAATAGCCACAGCTCTACATACCATCCTTGCATATATGAAGAAGAGAGATGCTTATGTGAGAATGTTGTTCTTGGACTACAGTTCAGCATTCAACACCATATTCCCTCCAGCCTTGACAAGAAGCTCAGAGGCATCAGCCTTCACCCTGCCTTCTGCAGCTGGATCCTGGATCTCCAGTCAGATCGCCAGCAGTTTGTAAGAGTGGGCCCTGTCACTTCTGTTCCTCCCACCCTCAGCAGAGGAGCCCCTCAGGTCTGTGTTCTAAGCCCCCTCCTTCACTCTCCGTATACCTGTGACTGGGTCACCACCCACAGTTCCAATCTGCTATTTAACTTTGCTGATTATACTACATTGATTGGCCTAATCTCGGATAGTGTCAAGGCTGCCTACAGAGAAGTCATCACTCTGACAGTGGTGTCAAGAAAACAACTTCTCCCTCAATGTCGCAAAAACAAAGGAGCTGATCATGGACTACAGAAGGAATGGAGACGGGCTAACCCCTAATGACATCAATATATCTGGGGTTGAGAGGGTGAACAGCTTTAAGCTTCTCGGCATACACACACCGAAGATCTGTTCATACCGGCTTTGTGATGGAAAAAAACAACAGTGCCTCTTTCACACCAGACGGCACCCAAATCCTAATAACTTTCTACAGGGGCACAATTGAGAGCATCCTGACTGGCTCCATCACTGACTGATATGGGAATTGTAATTCCCTCAATCGCAGAACTCTGCAGGGAGTGGTGTGGACAGCCCAGCATATGTAAAAAAGGGCTTGAAGGTTCATTGGGGACCTAAGTAACCCCAACCACAAACTGTTCCAGCTGCGACCGTCAGGGAAATGGTACCGCAGCATAAAAACCAGGACCAACAGGCTCCAGAACAGCTTCTTCCACCAGGCCATCAGACTGAGTAATTCACGCCGGTACAATATATTGTCTGTCCTGTTCTATATACTATTTATTACAACTTACTATAAATTGCACATTTAGACAGAGACATAACATTAAAATTTTTACTCCATGTATATGATGTAACTAATAAAGTCAATTCAATTCAATAGAATGAAAGTTTTATAATATGAGGAACATTTGATGGCTCTAGGCCTGTAATCACTGGAATCAAGAAGGATGGTGGGGGGGGGGGGTGGAATCTCATTGCAACCTTTTGAATGTTGAAAGGACTAGACGGAGAAGATGTGGAAAAGATGTTTCCCATGTTGGGTGGGGGGTGTCTAGGACAAGAGGGCACAGCCTCAGGATAGAGGGGCATCCATTTAAAACAGAGATACAGAGACATTTCTTTAGCCAGAGGGTAGTGAATTTGTGGAATTTTTTACCACACACAGCTGTGGCGGCCAAGTTGTTGGGTATATTTCAGATAGAGATTGATAGGTTCTTGATTGGCCACAACTTTAAAGATCGCAGGGAAAATGCTGGGGAGTGGGGCTAAGGAGGGGGAAAAAAGTATCAGACATGATTGATTGGCGGAGCAGACTCAATGGGCCAAATGGACAAATTCTGTTCCCATGTCTCATGTTCTATGACCCAATGCTTGTGTGGTTGTCTCATCAGATCAGGCTTAAAAACTTTTCAAATTGAATAACTAATGAGAAAAAATAATAATCATTTCCTGGTGTTGCTAAAATTGGACAATATGATTTGAAGTTATAAATTAATGCATGTCATATTGTTTCTGATACTGCTCTTCAATTCCCTGTAAATATGAAGCTCTGTCACTCAAATATCTGTTTTTAATTACTGCATTGCCTTGCACTGCCAAGTCTGCTTTGCTTTGTACAGATGGAAAAAATTTAAATGCCCCAGTAAAGCTATTTTTTCCCCAGAATATTTTCCTGATTCTTTATACATCAGTCGCCTTGTTGTTGATAGTTCTGTGGACAACTCCCAGCAATGTGTTTCATCTTTTGCTAACAGTTGCCCTTCCAAAATCTCCTCAGTTTTATTGTAGCATTTGTCAATTTCCATCTATCTTTATCAAATTTTTTTGCCATTGAGATATTTGGCTTCTAATCATATATTCTGCCTGTATTTCTGCAGCAGCTACAGCAGCTTATATGGCTTATTTGTTAAAATTCTTTCTGTATAAGGAGTTGAATTGCATAATTGCTGTCATTTTGAAAAAAAATTTTTTAAAAAGCACTTGTACATTTTTGTCCTTTTTCAATCCCATCTGAATTATTCCCACTTCCCTATTTGTCCCTTTCCTCAGGTACAGATGTATTATTTCTACATGTAAAGATCATGCTGTTTATAACATTCCTGGGGTAATAATTTTACAGGATCCTGAACCAATATCTTGTTTACATAAAGGTGCAATTACTTGTTCAATCTGTACTGAGCTCTGCACTGAAGAAATAAGCAAAATGTAACTGCTGTTCAGGAATGGCAGTCCCTTCTATATTACCAGATAGCTTATAAATGAGATCTTTATCTATTGTCTTGCATAATGTTTATTTCTGGTTAATTTTCTAAAGCTCCACGCCTTTGAAGCAAGTGATTATTTTGAATCATTGTTGAGTCAGTCATTTCAGAAAATGTTTAACGATTATGACCAATAAGTTTAAAAGGCAGAGCAGATGCATAGATACTGAAGAATAATCAGGCATTTGGCTCAGCTGTAACCCAAGATTTTTCCTGTAAGTGTTTTAGCTCGTGACATCAATCAAATGCGTTTATTATACGCTTGTGGAGCCTGAGCCTGACGTCATCACTGAGGGGCATAATTACACACCCACAGTTCATCTTTAGTACACCATTGGTTCTCTGGCTGCGAGCTTTGACAGCATTGCTGCATCTATTTGAAAGAAAACTTGTTGTGTATCATGCTTTGATGGTGAAATCGGGATGTTCTTCTGATGCAAATGAAGCATAGTTTCGAGGTAGGTGGGTTGTACCCCTTTCCAGTAAACTCCTTATTCTACAGATGCTTGGTGTATCATTTAATAAGTTTTTCACTTTGGGTTAATATTGAAGGTATGTGCAGCCTGTTGTTTAAAAGAAATGTTCAATGATGGTGCTTAATATCAATAACTTGTTTTTAAAATTTAACACTGGAGAACCCGGAGGAAAGCCACACCATCTGAGGCAGCATGTACAAACAGCGATTGAACTGAACCTGGGTCATTGACAATAGCATTATACTAACTCCTATGCTACAATTTTGCCCATTCTCTGTGCTGCTGCCATCATCAGCAGGGCATTGATACAATTGCTCTTAAACACAATTACAAAAATACCCTGATGATAATGGGGCAGCACAGAGAATGGGGCTAAAGTGCAAGTTTCAACATTAGTGTACTAAAGTGTAAATAAAATCAGAAAATGGTGGAAATGCTCTGAATTCAGGTGACATCAGTGTGAAAGAGATAAACTGTAATTTTAGGTCAGAAATCCTTCGGAACTATTCTGATTAAAGATCCTGGAGCTGAATTCTTAGCTGTTTCTCTTTGCACTGAAGCTGCCCAACTTGCTGCATGCTTCCAGCATTTTCTATCTTTTCAAATTTATAGTATCTGCATTTTAATTTTGATTTTTTTGACCTATTATTGCTCGACTGTTTGGCAATATAAGTAGAATTCAGCCGTGAACCAAAATATTTTGTACCTGTACATTCTGAATCCTGTTTGGAAGTGAAATATAGCTTTCAATATTTTATTAAATATTACTTTGTATGAGCTGAAACCACATTGGTTGTTCTGGAAGACTGGGAGTTCATTAATCTGCTTATTTTTATTGATAATTTGGTGTCAAGTATTACATAAAGTTAGGAGGAATAGAATCCGAGCAGAGCCAAAGCAGATCTGAAGACAATTGATTATGTTATCTGGTAAATTGGTGTGATCTTACTGAACTTTGTGATAAGCTCTGGCTAATGTCTGTCTTCGTGCCTTTCATAAAACTTCAGTTCAAAAGCAATTTGCTTACGTTGATTATTTGAGTGATTTGTTTCTCTATACATTGGGTGTTTGACAGTTGTTTTTCTTAATGAGTTCCTTTGATGTTTCTTTGTTTTGTGGCTACCTGCAAGAGGAGAATTTCAAGGTTGTATTATGTATACATACTTTAATAATCAGTGTACTTTGAACTTCAATCTTCAACGCTTTGCCTGAAAGGGTGTTAGAAACAACTTGAGTAGTTACATTCTCCTTACTGCAAGATCTCTTTTTAAATCTCCTTTGTTCAAACATAAGAATCATTTTTTCCCTAGAAATCTTGTTTGTTTGGAACGCAATATGGCTGGATCCATCCTGGAATCTTGTGTTTTATGCATTACATTATAAATAGCATAACTGTCATCAAAGAAAGGAAGTAACTGAATGAAGTATGCACAACCAGAAATGCAAAAAAGCAGCCAGATCAGTCCTTTGGCATTTGTATTACATTTCTCCCACCTGATTTAACTATATATAACTAATTTTCTGTACTTTATTGCTTCTTTACTAACATTCTGTATTGTAGTGAGAACCATATTTCTGTCTCTCTCTAGGGTTACAAAGAAGTTTTCTGTGGATTTCTTTGTCATAAAAGGAAATCATTTTTGTAAACTGATTATTTGCGTAATATTCATGACCTTTCAATATTAATTGTTATCAATTCTAATCTCATCATCAGAGACTACTTCCATGTGATCTGACTCTTTGGCAAATAATGAAACAAAGTAATAGGGTTTTTATTTTTGGGATTTTATTGTTGCTGTCAGTGATTTTTTTATCATTTTAGATAGTGGTGCTGTTCCTGTCTTCATTTCTCTTTAGAGAATTTTTTGCTGTTAAGGAATGTAAATCAAACTTAATTTTGTTGTACTTTGCCAGCTTAATTGCCTTTTTAACTTCTCTAATCTGTTTATCACCATAAACATTTACTCCATCCACAAATAGAAACTCTTGCCATTATAATTGCTAGTTATTCTTCACATCCCAAACCACAGCCTTTAAAAATAAGTATGAAGAGTGCTTCAGGGCAGCTACAGGCAAACTCTCCTCCCAACATACAACTATCCTAACAGGGGGTCGGGGATGACACTGGTGGTTAAATAGTTAAACTACAACACTACATATCAAAAACGGTTGACAAGTCAAGGATACACGCTCAAAATCCACCCTGATTGAAATGCAGTTCAATTCAATTTGATGTCTTAACATGCTTTTGTCTTGTAACATGAATCCAAGTATCAGGTGACCACAAGTCTACCGAATTGTCTCAAAATCCATTTGGCTCAAAAACGTTCTTCAGGGGAGGACATTTGCCATCTTTAGCTGGTTTGATCCATGTATAATTTCAGAACTTGTGTACTGACTCTTTAATACTAGTGTATTTACTACTTTTGATATGACTTAACAGGCAGTCTAGTTATATCACAGCTGCAATGTTCTAAAGAGAGAATCAGACCAGCAACACATCGACAGGGTCACTCCCTCCCAGATAATCTTATAGAATTCTCCTCGTGACCAGTTTCAGATTGTTGACTAAATTAGAAGAACTACCTCACCAATGGGTTAAACAGCAGCTCATCGTGGTCATATCGGTCGCATCTTCCCACATAAGTAGTTGCCAGGCTTCTCCTGCCTTGCCCGAGAAGGCGGCATTCTGGCTTACTGATAGAAGGAAATAGCCATCAGAGTATTAACTCTGGACTTTGAGGATGTGAAGTAAAAACTTGTTGGTGCATCATGTAAAAGATTTTTTTCACTATGCATTGTCATTCTTCAGTACACAAATGCAAAGGAGATCAAAATGACTACTACTCTAGAACCAATGCAGCATAATAAAACACAATAACTATAAAGAACACAATTAAAATACAATAAATATAAAAGCAATCCTGCAAAACACAATGTACAAGTAACTGGGTGTGGCCTACATACATAAGATTATTTTATATACACAGACTGGTATGTACTGTACATAAAGTGATGCTGACTCCTACAGGAAATGACACAATAACATAGTGACTCTCTGTACGAGGAGATCTTCTACAGGATATCAGTAAACCTAGTAGGACAGTGACTGTGTCAGTGTAGGGTTGAGGTGTGGAGTGTATGTGTCAAGTGAGTGTATGGGGGGGTGGTGGATGGAGGGTGCTGAGGGGCCATGGAGAGGAGTGGCTGATATGGATATAGTGGAGGTGGGAGTAGTGAGGTGGGTTAACATATACAGGTGTTGATCAGCCTGATAGCTCGGGGGCAGTAGCTGTTTTCTGAGTCCAGTGTTCCTGGCTTGGATACAGTGTAGGCTCCTCTGATGAGAGTGGGATAAACAGTCCTAAATCAGGGAGGGTGGGACTCTTCGTGATCTTGCTGGCATTTTAACAGCACCTTTCTGTATGCATGTCCTTGATGGTGGGCAAGAGTGTGCCAATGATGTGCTGGGCAGTTCTAGCTACCCATTGTAGAGCCCTCCCGTCTGGTGCAGTGCACTTTCCAAACCTCATCGTGACGCAACATGTTGGGATGCTCTGCACTGTGCACCTGTAGAATGGTGTAAGTATTGAGGTGCATAGTTCAGCTCGTTTCAGCCTCCTCAGAAAGTACAGCTATTGATGAGATTTTCTGACTTGTGGAGGATGTGTACTGGAACCATGAGGGGCTGTTCAAACTGCTTGCAGTTTCCACTGCTGTGCTGCTGATATGAAAAGGAGGGTGAGTGGTGCAAGGTTTCCTGAAGTCAACAACCATCTCCTTTGTCTTGTTGATATTGAGGAAACATTTATTTGCCTGGAATTTGAGCTCTTGCACTTCCTCCCTGTAGGCTGTCTCATCGTTGGCTATGAACCCCACCACTATCGTGCCATTGGTGAATTTGACAATGTGATGTCTCGAGCGTTTGGCTGTGCAATCATGTGTGAGCAGAGTGTACAGCAACAGGCTCAGCACACAGCCCTGAAGATGGGGGCAACTGTGTTGAGGATGTTGGGCAGGGAGGAGCCGTTTTGCATCCTGACAGTCTGAGGTCTGTTGGTTAAGTCACACAGTGGTGTGTTTAGAGTAAGGAATAGGAGTTTGCTCTTTGACATCTGTGGGGTAATAGTGCTGAATGCTAAGGCGAACTCCAGAAACAACAGTCTGACATATGTCCTTGTTTTCTAGGTTTGTCAGAGCTGGATGTGTGACAGATGCTGTGGCATCTTTTGTGGAGCAGTTCTGTCGGTAAGCATATTTGTGAGTGTCCAGTGTGGCAGGAATGTGGTTTCTGATGTATGACATTACCAGCCATTCACAGCACTTCATGATGATTGGTGTCAGTGCCACCGGGTTGTAGTTATTTAAGTATGAAGCTGTAGAGTTCTTTAGTGCAGGGATAATGGTGGCTGATTTGAGGCATGTGGAAACAGCAGTCTAGATGAGTGAAGTGTTCAAGATGCCTGTAAACAGACCTTCTATACTCGTACTTCAGCTGATGAATCAATGTTTCACTGTGTAGAATACCACTTGGAAAAACATTCAGAGAGAGAAAGGTATAGAACGTATTGTGGTTGGGTAGCAGAATGACAACTGTCAGACTGTGCCTCTGACATGTAACGGGTGAACTAACACAAGGATAAGCTCCTTGACTTGATTTCATCAATCTACTGGTTGTAGATGCATCTATCTGTCCTATCATTTGAGAGAAGACACCATGTAATTGTTTTGGAAACAATATGGAACAGACAAGGAATAGATTTTGCTTCTCCAAAGGTGCTACAAACCACCCTCATCAGCAGGAATGTGTACCAGCACAACCTATAGCTTTGTAGCTTGGCATATTCCTCACTACTTAGTAAATTCGGTTTCTGTGAGGACCGTAGAAAGGCATGGTGAAAGCATTAAAAGTGAGAACAGCCCTGGTAAAGTTCCTACACAGGGCTACATGTGTATTAAACATCAAGCAACATCTGGATTGACCAATCCCACTCCTAATAAATCAGATTAAATCTGGGTAGTCCCAGTGCATTTCTAGTAATGAACCATGATGGATAATTGTGCAGTGAATGGGAGGAATGTGTTTCAGGAATATCCTCAACCATGTCAAAGACGAGGTTGAAACATCCTCGATCATGATTAGCCTGAGTGCTCAATCGATAGTCCGTCTGACCTTCCTCCTGAGGTAGTGTCATCCCAGAACCCTCTGTTCAAGTCATTTGATTTGCTCTGCATGTAATGAATTATACATAGCTGACAATGAAAAGCCCTCCCACCACCTGCAAAATAAAATCTGTGAATGATCGTCACTTCCCCAGATGGGAGTCTCTTTCAAAAAGCAAACCTCATGAAGTTCATTATAGTCCAGGACAATACAGCCCATTAGACTAATGTCCTGTCCAACTCTTTAATTGTTCCCTTCAATATTGTGTAATATGGCTCATCTGCACAGTCGGTCACTGCTCAAAGTCCTGTCCCTTTGCTTTCTGATTTGCCACATTGTGAACCTGATCAGAGCTAACCGATGACACAGTTGATTATCACCATTCCCAAGCTGTTGTTTACATCTCCCCTCCCCCAAGCAAAAGATCCAACACTCCTGTCACCTCTCCATCAAGACCCACAATCACTGGAAGCAAATACTAAAACAGTTCAACAGTTAGCTTCAGAATAAAGTCCCTGAGAATGTGGAGTGTGCAAGTCCTGTTCAGTTGTAAGAAACACCTAAAATTTTGTGCAGATTGAAATATTGCAGATGAATGCTTCAGCCTAAAACATATTGACTCCCACTGTGCATTGTGGGTTTCATAAGCCTTCTCCAGAGCAGAACTATTTCTAGCTCTATTTTTATCTTACAAATGACTTCCAACCAAATCCCTAATAGCTATGGCTATTCTTAATATCTTTATCCTCCTCTGCCTTTGTTAAATTTGTTATACCTAGCAAAATTTAATTGTGGTCATGATATTTTTGAAGCAAGTCTTTCCAAATCTTATTGTATTTGGGTTCCTCCCAGTATATTATTGACTCCAGTTTCCCTGTTTTCTTACAGCATTGTGTGTATTGCTGTGTAGACAGCTTAATAGTAGTTCTCGCTTTAATATTCACTCTCGTTTAAAATTCCTCTTCTCTAACCATCTAAACTGGCTATTTATTTCTTCCCATAGTTTAATTTGTTATTCAATCTCTCATGTTTTAATTTGTCTTTAAGCTTACTTTTAGCTCCTTCCCCTCAGCATTAATTAACCATCTATTGCCAGTTCCTCATTTAAACTTTTCTATCTAACCACCAGATCATTGGTCTCATCGTGAATTACATCTGCTTGTCTCATTAACCCATTCAGGAGCACTGACATCAAATGCCTCAGCTGCCCCTCTGCTGGGATCAACTAAGGCGCTCAAATCAACTAACTTTCAGCACAGTAGGACTTCTGTGCCAAATTTTAATTGAATCAATGGTTAGTGAACTTCTGAAGAATCTCACCTATACCAAAATAGGATTTGTTCACATGGGCTAATTAGGTAGTCAGTGTGGCTTTGTGTGGGGCAGGTTTTGTCTTGCAAACTTGATTGAGATTTTATTTTGAGGTGGTGATAAAGGTAATTGAAGCAAAGCCAGTGAACGTTGTCTACACATACTTTAAGGGGTTTGAAATAGGACCCTAATAATAGGTTGATCTGGAAGTTCACAATGCATAAAATCCGTAGTGAAATGATCATTGATTCAGAATTGGCATGCACTTAGAAGACGGGGTAATGTTTGGTGGGACTTATTCTCACTGGTGGATCATGACTACCAGAACTTCACAGTGATTCATGCTGGGAAATCCATTGTTTCTGATATACTTAAATAACGAATGAAAATGTAGATGGTTTGGTTAGTAAATATGTAGATGACACAAGAAATGGGGGAGATTTGGACATGAAGGTTGTCAAAAGATTCCGTTGGTAAAGATCACTTAAAGATATAGATGGACAAATGGCATATGGAGTTTATATGAGATGTCGCACTTAGGGAGGACAAATGCAAGGGGAAAGCATATGTTTAAAGGCAGAACCTTAATAGCACTGATGTACATAAGGACTTTGGGGTCCAGATCCATACATCTCTGAAATTGGTGACACAAGATAATAGAAGGGTAAAGAATGCATACTTACCTTCATTGGTCTGAGTGTAGGATGTAACAGTCAAATCGTTCTGCTCTCCCGATTACAGGAATGATGTGGTGATTTGAAAAGGTTTCAAAAGAGTTGTACCAGGGTGATACCAGATTAGACCATAAGACCTAGGAGCAGAACTAATCTATTTGGTCCATTAGTTCTGCTCCACCATTCGATCATGCTGATTTATTTTCCCCTTCAAGCCCTGTCTTCTTCCATAACCTATTATACTTTGTAGGTTGAGTACCCCTCATCCAAAAATCTAAAATCTGAAAACCTCTGGAATCTGAAATTTTTTAAAGTGCTGAAATGATGTCACAAATGCAAAATTCCACAAGGTACTGGGAAGGTTCTGAGGCAATGTGCAGGTCTCTGCACACCACAGACAGTGCTGAAGTAACCTCACATACCATGGGGGGGGGGCGGGGGGCTCAGTTAGTGCAAACCCATTTTCAGCAGTCATTGTCGCCAGACATTCGTGCATTACTTACAGTCATTACCATGTGTTTTATGCTTATTCTCTGCTCTGTGCTGTGAAGTTATTGTTGAAAATGTCAAAAAGATTTGCAGTTACTCCTATGGGTAATAGTGAAAGGAAAAAGAGGAAGCATTTCTGTTTACCTAAAACACAGTCAATCTGTTGGAAAAACCTGAAATGATATAAGTGTGAAGCACCTGACAGAGGAGTTTCCTGTTGAAACAAACACCATCTATGACTTGAAGAAACAGAAGGACAAACTGTTAAAGTTCTATACTGAAAATGATGAACAGAAGTTAAAGAAAAATAGAAAAACACTGCACAAAGTTAAATTAAGATCTTGATCGTGTATTGAAAGAGTGGATTCATCAACATTTGAGTAAACATAAGCTGCTTAATGGTTTCAATAAGTACTTTTAATGTCAGAGAAATATATACAATATTCATCCTGAAATTCCTTTTCTTCGCAAACATCCGCAAAAACAGAGGAGTGCCCCAAAGAATGAATGACAGTTAAATATTAGAGCCCCAAACCCCCCTCTGCCCCCCCCAATGAAACAAGCAAAGATCCATCTTGGCAAACTGAAAATTGAAAGTAATTGTGAATATTCAGCAGGCTGGTTGCAGAACTTTAAGAAAAGTCATGGCATTATTTTTTAAAATTTTGTGGTGATAAAATATCTACTGACTATGAATCAGCAGAGAAATTCATCGAGTTTGCCACGATAGTAGCTCTTGAACATCTAACAGCAGAACAAGCCTACAATGCAGATGAGATATCACTGTTCTGGTTTTATTGCCCCAGGAAGACACTGACTACAACTGATAATTAAGGATGCCAAGGACAGAATAACTGTGCTGGGATATGCTAATACAGCAGGCATGCATAAATGTAAGCAATGCCGTGGTAAGCAAAATCATGTATCCTCATTCTAAAGGTGTGAATACTTTACCAGGTAACAAAAGGGAATGGATCACCAGGGGTGTCCTTTATGATTGGTTTCACAAACATTTTGCACCAGTGCCTCATCCCCATTGTAGGGATGACAACCACAAGATTTTGAATACTTTTTGACTACTGTTCTGCTCATCCTCCAGCTGAAGATCTCATCAAAAATAATGTTAATGTCATGCACTTCCCTCCAAATGTGACTTAATTAATTCAGCCCTGTGATCAAGGGTCTCTGAGAACACTGAAGATTAAATAGTTTCTTGAAAAGCATGAACAGAGGCATAGGTGTGGAAGGTTTCCAAAAGGAGTCTAGCCTTAAGGGTGCCTTGTATGCTGCTGCCAATAGATGAAACACAGCAACTGAAGTCACACTTGTACATGCCTGACACAACCTCTAGACAACAGCTATTTTCGATGATGATGAACAAAGTGATTATGCATGTCAAGTGAGAAAAATATGTAAAAGTGATGCTTTGAGTCTATTATAAAGCTGGAGGAAGTGGATATTGAAGAAGTTCCTAACATTGTTAATGAGTCATCAGCTGATCAGGTGATCATGATGAGAATAGTGAAGATGAGGATGATTTTGCTAACACAGAAGTAAAGGTGCTCATAGATTAAATGGTGAAAGTTTTGTGATGGACTCACTGAAGAGCTAGAACAACACGCATTTGTAGCAGAACAAGAAATCACATCAGTTTGTAAAAATACACATTTCAACAACAAAAACCCTTGTTAATGAGGCTGATCACATTGCAAAAAAACTCTTTTTTTTAAAGAAGTCAACCAGCACAATGCTTCCTCATCCTAAGAGTATTTGCTTCCAGGTCCCTCAAATGCAATGATGTTAACAATGATGTACCCCTCCCTCAGGTCTCTCAGGCATGATATAGTTGTTGTGTTTGGTGCTGTGTTTATCTTTTTTTGTTAGCAAAGATCATCATGCTTTTCTGGTAATTATAGAACATATTATTTTTGCATAAAGTCTGAATTTAATCTCCATTGTCATTATTGTGTTTAAAAATAAAATGTTTTCATTCCATTTACCTGTATTTAAATTTTATACTTAAAAACCAAAAGAAAAGTACAATACAAATACAGTGTACTGTAGCCATTTAATCAAAACACGGCATTGTAGGTGGAGACTGAACTCCTGCTGTCGTTCAACAGCTGATTCAGGTATTCTCTCAATGCTGCTTCTGTTACCTTGCAGACATTATATTTTCATTACCTTAATGTTATGTAATCATTTTTACTGTTAAGTGTATATATATGTGATGAACAAGTGTAAGACAAAGACTGTTGACCAGTAGCACAAAAATTCTAAGTCAGAATGATGGTGACCCCAAACTATCTCATTATATATAAAAGAATCAAAACAAATCTGAAGCACTTCTGGCACCAAGCATTTGGAATAAGGGGTACTCATTAATATTAGCTATAGGGAAAGTTTCAACAAATCAGGAGCAAAGCACACAAAATGCTGGAGGAACTTAGCAGGTCAGGTAGTATCTGTGAAGGGGAGTAAACAGTCAATGCTTCAGGCCAATCTCCATCATCAGGACTGGCAGACTTAGATTGTTTTCTCAGGACTGCTGGAGGATAAGAGGAAACCTGTTAAAATTGAAAGGCGTTAAGAGAGCAGATCACCAAAATTTTTTTCTCAAGATGAGGATCTTCAATACCAGAGAGTGTAGCTTTAAGATGAGGGGTAATGCTTAATGGAGGTATGTTCTTTTTGCACAGAGTGATCAGCATTAGCAGTGGTAGAGGCTTTTAGAAAGACACATGGATACGTTGGCAATAGAGGAATATGGCAGAAGAGAATAGTTTCACTTGACATCATGCCCATCACAAGCTCCATGGGCTGAAAGGCCCGTTAGAGTGCTGTACTGTTCAATACTCTGTTTCAAATCGCAATAATCCTGTTAAGTATTTTTATCACTTGTTATGTAAAAGTCATGTATTGCTTTATAAAGGAAAGCAAATCCTGTTTAATATTACAACATGGTACTCAGCATATAAATAAATGAGAAGAAAAAATTGCTGAGAGACTAAATGGGTCCCCAGTAATTATAATGTTTAATAAACATGGTACTGTACATGGATGATGATAATGCAGCATCTGCAAACTGGATTAGCTTTTAAAATGTTTAATACAACATTCAGTTGGAACCAGTAGACATTTTAGTGGAATCACACAACTCACATTTTGTAGTAATTTAATTTGTATTTTACCCCAGTCAAAATGAAGAATTAATCTTCCAGCTTTATAGGCTAAACTACCACATGAATCTGCACATATCACATTTCAGAAAAGAATATCAGTATAATTTCTGAGCAAAATGGAGTGAAATATTGGTTGTCTTCCTACACGCACTGGATACAGTAAGTTTAGCTTTTTGAAGGCAAGTTTACTGATTAAATACTGGTTGCAGTTATATAGGACCCTGGTCAGACCCCACTTGGAGTACTGTGCTCAGTTCTGGTCTCCTCAATACAGGAAGGATGTGGAAGCCATAGAAAGGGTGTAGAGGACATGTACAAGGATGTTGCCTGGATTGGGGAGCATGCCTTATGAGAATAGGTTGAGTGAATAGGAATAGTGCGTTTTCTCCTTGGAGCGAAGGAGGAATAGAGGTGTACAAGATGATGAGAGGCATTGATTGTGTGGATAGTCAGAGGCTTTTTCCCAGGGCTGAAATGGTTGCCATAAGGGGGCACAGGTTTAAGGTGCTGGGGAGTAGGTACAGATGAGATGTCAGGGGTAAGTTTTTGCTCAGAGTGGTGAGTGCGTGGAATGGGCTGCTGGCAACGGTGGTGGAGGCGGATATGATAGGGTCTTTTAAGAGGCTTTTAGGTAGGTACATGGAGCTTAGTAAAATGGAAGGCTATAGGTAAGCCTAATAATTTCTAAGGTAGGGACATGCTCAGCATGACGTTGTGGGCTGAAGGACTTGTATTATGCTGGAGGTTTTTTACATTTCTAAATATATTCTGGGAAATTCTGCAGCAAAATGAGTATTTTCATTTGACTGCTATGAGCAAATGCTTGCATTCTAAAGTTAAGATTGTGATTGAGAACAAGCATCAGCAGTGTGGATGTCAGAATACATTTCTGGTGGAATTCCACCTTGTTTTTGTTTTTGGATTGGGTATAGTGGGTGGGGGATGGGAAGATGGGGGTGTGTGGTCAATGAAGAAACTGCTCTGGCCCAAAGTTCACCTCATAGCAGGAGAACATTCTTGAACTGTGCTGCCTTATGACAGACAGCCCAAGGATACAAATGCAGATTCTATATGAATTGAACAAATGGCTTCACCATTTTCTTCCTGAAAGGCTGAATTCAAATTTTATGACCAAAGCCATTTGTTGTTCTTCACCAGAGAAAAGTCACTCCACACTTAACCAGTCAAATGATTTCACTATGTTAAAATTCAAAATTTGAAATTCAAAAAGTAATCAAAGCAGAATGAAAAACTGTTGGTTTATAGAGCAGCCAATTAAAATTAAATGAGCAATGACTTATCAAAGTGAGCATCAAGAAAGACCCATGGTAGAGAGAAAATCACCTGCATAAGCTGCATTTCTTCTTCCAGCAGGGACTCTGTGATTAGTTTACTTTTGTGTATGTTCATTCTGCTGTGATATTGGACAAAAAGTTAAAGGAATATTGTCACAAACCTTCAGTTTGCAACCAACTGATTCTATTGTTTTTTGACCACTGTCTGTTAAATAAATCTTGACTTCTTTGTGTCATATTGCTCAAGATAACAGGTGTTTGAAATCTAAGCATTTAATTTGTATTCAACAAATAAAAGGAGCAAAGATACGTAAAACAATGGGATGTTTTAGTCAGTAGATCTCTTGCACTAGACAGGTTATGCTTGAAATTGCTTTTTTTTGTGTGACACAACTTGACCTTTAACATAGCTTTGGACAGGGGTCTGAGCTGCAAGTAAAGGAAAATATTTAATTGGCAGAGGACTTGGGAGTATAAACTGGAAACAGATGCACCAGAGAATGCACGTCGGAAATGTGGAGGCTGCTTTGGGAGAACTTGCATGGAGTTCTGGATAGGTTTGGCCCATTGGGATAGCATGAAGGAATCATAGTTGACAAGAAATGTGGAACATCAAATCAAGAGCAAGAAAGAAGCATACTTAAGGCTTAGGAAGAGGGATCAGGCAGACTTTTGAGAGTTACAAGATAGTCAGGAAGGAGCTTAAGAATTGACTTGGGAGAGCCAGAAGGGAGCACAAAGGCTTTGGCAAGTTGATTTAAGGAAAAGAAAGCATTCTACAAAGATGTGAAGAATAGGAAGATGACTAGAATGAAGGTAGGACCGATTAGGGATAAAAGGGTCATGTAAATGGAGATGGAGGAGGTAGGGAGGTCCTTAATGAATGCTTTGCTTCAGAATTCACCAGTGGGAGGGACTTTGATGAATATGAGGTGTGCATAGAACAAGATGATGTGCTGGAATAGTTGGTGTGCTGGAAAGATGATGTGCTGGAAATTTTGAAGAACATTAGTATAGATAAGTCCCTGGGGCCAGACAGGATGCACCTCAGGTTGTAATGAGAAGCAAGGGAAGATAACTACAGGGATGTTGATGATATTTGCATCCCCTCTGGCCATAGTAGTAATGCCTGAAGATTGGAGGCACATGTTATTCCTTTGTTCAAGAAAGTTATAGGGATAATTCTAGGAATTATGCACCAATGGGTCTTATGTCAGTGCTGGGAAAACTGCTGGAGAGGGTTGTTAAAGACAAGATTTACAAACATTTGAAGAAGCATAATTGAATTAAGAATAGTCAGTATGGTTTTTTAGGGGCAGGCTGTGCCTCACAAGCCTAATTTAATCCTTTTCCATCAAGGAGAGAAAATTGACTGATGGGTAGGAGGGAAAGAGTGGGAATAAGGGGACCTTTTCTGCCGACTACTGGTGTTCCACAGGGGTTGGTGTTAGGTCCACTACTTTTCACATTATAAATTAATGATCTGGATGACAAAATTAATGGCTTTGTGGCTAGGTTGGTGAACAGCACAAAGATAGGTGGAAATCCTGGTAGCTTTGGGGAAATAGGATGGCAAAGAAGCGGCAGATGGAATACGGTGTCAGTGTGTTTGTGGTCACACACTTTATTAAAGACTTCTAAAGGTGGAAACAAATTCAGAAATCAGAAGTGTAAAGGGACTTCGGTGTCCTCGTTCCGGATTCCCTAAAGGATTGCTTGCAGGTTGAGTCAGTGGTAACAAAAACAAATGCAATGTTACCATTCATTTCGAGATGAGTCGAATATAAAAACAAGGAGGTAATGTCGAGGCTTTATAAAGCATTGACCAGACTGAACTTAGAGTATTTTAAGCAGTTTTGTGCCCCTTATCTAAGAAAAAGATGTGCTGACATTAGAGAAGGTCTGGGGGAGTTCTACGAGAATGAAAGGGTTAATATCTGAGGAGCATTTGATGGCTTTGGGCGTGTACTCGCTGAAGAACAAGGGGGACCTAGTGGAAGTGTACATACATAGAGTAGATGTTTCCATTAGTGGGATGCTCTGAGCTGAGGACACGAGAACACCCATTCAGAATAGAAGGCTGCCCTTTCAGAACAGATGAGGAATTTCTTTAGACAGAAGGTGACAAATCAATTCAATTCAATTCATTGCCACAGAAGGCAGTGGAGACCAAACCATTGGGTACATTTAAAGCAGCATTTGAAAGTTTCTTGACTAGTAAAGGCATCAAAAATTATAAGGAGAAGGCGGGAGAATGGGGTTGAGAGGGAAAATAAATCAATCGTGAATAAATGGCAGATCTGACTTTGAGCCAAAGGGCCTGATTCTGCTCCTATATAGACAATAGGTGCAGAAGTAGACCATTCCGCCCTTCGAGCCTGCACCGTCATTCTGAGGTCGTGGCTGATCATCTACTATCAATACCTGGTTCCTGCCTTGTCCCCATATCCCTTGATTCCCCTATCTAGCTCCTTCTTGAAAGCATCCAGAGAATTGGCCTCCACTACCTTCCGAGGCAGTGCATTCCAGACCCCCACAGCTCTCTGGGAGAAGAAGATTTTCCCTTAACTCTGTCCTAAATGACTTACCCCTTATTCTCAAACCATGCTCTCTGGTACTGGACTCTCCCAGCATCTGGAACATATTTCCTGACTCTATCTTGTCCAATCCCTTAATAATCTTATATGTTGCAATCAAATCCCCTCTCAATCTCCTTAATTCCAGTGTGTACAAGCCCAGTCTCTAAGCTCTCTGCATAAGACAGTCTGCACATCCCAGGAATTAACCTTGTGAATCTATATGTCTATATCTTACAGTCCTATGGTCTTTGAGGCAATGGCAAATCAAATTTACCGAATTTGAGTTGTGGATGTGGAGCATGCGTATTTTAGTAAAGAGTCTAACAAGGTTCCCCATGTTGCTCATTCAGAAAGTCAAAAAGCATGTGATCCCAGGAAACATGGCTGCATGGATTCAGAACTGGCTTTCCCACAGAAAGCAGAGGGTGGTAGTAGTATAGTTTATTGGCTTCTATTCTGCTTGTTGGTTGGTGACTAGTAGTGTTCTGCAGGGATCTGTTCTGGATCCCCTGCTCTTTGGGATTTTTATAAATAGCTGAGAAGCAGAAGGGTGGGTTAGTAAGTCTGCAGATGACACGAAGGTTGGTAGTGCTATGGAAGGTTGGTGTACATTGTAACATGATATTGATAGGATGCAAAATTGGGCTGAGAAATTACAGATGGAATTCAATTAAGTAAAGTGTGAAGTGATACACTTTTGAAGGTTGAATTTGAAGGCATAATACAGGGTTAATGGCAGGATTCTTAGCTGTGTGGAGGAGCAGAAGGATCATGGGGTCTATGTCTATAGATCCCTTAAAATTGCCATGTGGGTTGATAGTGTTGTTAAGAAAGTGTATGTTTTATTCAAAGAATGCTATGAAACTCTGGTTTGACCACA
Organism: Hypanus sabinus; assembly: GCF_030144855.1. Lineage (NCBI taxonomy): Eukaryota > Metazoa > Chordata > Chondrichthyes > Myliobatiformes > Dasyatidae > Hypanus > Hypanus sabinus. The sequence goes on along the minus strand of NC_082711.1, from coordinate 96,373,697 downwards.
CTTTATTGTGTTAAGTATCATGTTCAGTTCTGGTTGCCTCATTAGAGGAAGAAGGTGGAAGCTTTAGAGAGGATGCAGATAAGATTTGTCTGGATGCTGCTTGGATTAGAGAGCATGCCTTTTGTGTATAGGTTAATGAGTTTAGGGCTTTTCTCCTTGGAGTGAGAGAGGAAGAGAGGTGAATTGATCAAGGTATACAAGATGAAAAGAGGCATAAACAATGTGGACAACCGAATATTTTCCCCCAGGGTGGAAAAGATTAATACAATAGAGCATAATATTAAGTAAATTGCATTAAAGTCTAGAGGGAACGTCAGACGAAGTGTTTTTATTTGCATAGACAGTGATAAGTTCACAAAGTGTGCTGCCAGGGGTGGTGGTAGAATCCAGAAGGTTAGTGACTTTTAAGAGACTCTTAAGCACATGAATGAAAAGGCAGTGGGGGAAGGGAAGGTTTAGATTGATCTTAGAGTAGGTTAAAATGTTGGCACAACATTGTGGGTCGATAGGCCCGCACTGTGCTGTACTGTACCACTTTCTATTTGCCTGATGGAATGGAAATGTTGCAAGAAGCAAACTCAGTCCTGAGTGGCAATGTGTACACATGTTGAGATATAGTGGGGGAAAGGCTTAAGGAAAATTTAAATGTTTGCACCATATTTGTAGTTAAGAGAGCCAGTGTAGTTGAAAAAGTAAGCAGTAAATGGAAAAGATAGGATTTTATTTAAAAGAAGTATGTTTTTTTTCTCTTCACCAGAACTGAAGCTTGTCGATGCAGGTAAATCAATTTGTTTGAATGTGTATTTGATATTTTGCTTGTGTTGAATTTACAGGAAGTAAAAAAACCTAAGTTAGCTAACTGTTTCTAGGTCACAGAAATGTGTTCCTGAGTGAAGAAAGCTAGATAGTAAATTGGGTTCATGTTGACTTATAGAAGGAGACAACTTTGGCTACTCAAATCTATGGCAGGTCGCAGAAAAATCCCATTTCCCACTGATAACTCCCAGTAGCCCATTCTCACATACTCCTATCAACTACAGCCCCACCCACCCAAAACCCATCACCTCCCAAACTACTAACGAGCATGTTATTGGGACTTGACTCAAAAATGAGGGAGCTGGAAAACAATGTGCAAATTCCACTTGGACAGCAACCAGGGTTGAATCCAGGTAAATGAAGCTGTGAGACACCAGCTGTACCACTGTGTTATCCCTGAAATGATGTTCTAAGTACACAGCACAAGCTTATGTGAAAAGATTTCTAATATGTACTGGCGTTTTAAATATTGTTACTGTTTTGAAACTGTTTAAATATTTATTGAAACAACAATAATGTTTAACTCCATGAACATGGTATAAGGTTGGAGGCTCAGAGCATGATGGTCAATTAAGATGATGCTCACTAAAGATAACGTATTTAAGCAGGGTTCTTGCCAGCTTGATGATTACAGTGATCAGGAGACCAAACATGTGATGAGCTGGAACACTATTATGTGTGAAACAAATACACAACCAGATGCAAAACATCTATTTAGTCTGCAAGAAATGTACTATCAAAATATGGCCTAATAACAAAAAAAATCAATTCAGTCTGCTAGGAATATATTAGTGAGGAAAAGTTCTCACAAATGGAATACTAATCAGCTCATACTAAATGTGGAAATAAAAAATAAACAATTGGCAAAATCATATACCTGCAATGTGTATTTTACAGGTTATTTTGGCTTTCATGTGTGTATTAATTTTTCTCATGTTCTGAGCATGGGTTAGTGCCAATACTTCAAAGCCCAAAGGCATGCTGATAGTTGGCTAATATTGTTTGCTCCTGGAGGTGTGTAGTAAGAAAATCAGTGGGACATTTATGGGCATAATGAAGTGTTGAATACAGGTATAGCTCAGAACTTAATGTCCAAGGATACACATTGTATCTAAAGAACAGGTAGGAAGGCAGACAGGGTTGGTCCGCTGGTAAATAATGAAATCAAATCTTTAGAAAGAGGCAACATAGGGTTGGAAGGTGTTGAATCATTGTGGATAGAGCTAAGGAACTACAAGGGTAAAAAGACCCAGATGGGAGTTGTATACAGACCTCCAAACAGTAGTATGGATGTGGGCTACAAATTACAATGGGAGATAGAAAATGAATGCCAAAAGGGCAATGTTACAATAGTCAAGGGGATTTCAATATGCAGGTAGATTGGGAAAGTTGGGTTGGTGCTGATCTCAAGAGAGGGAATTTTTAGAATGCCTATGTGATGGCCTTTTAGAGCAGCTCGTGGTTGAGTCTATTAGGGAATCAGCTATTCTAGATTGGGTGTTGTGCAATGAACCAGAATTCATCAGAGAGCTTAAGGTAAAAGAATCCTTAGAGGAAAGTCATCACTATATGGTCGAATTCAACTTGAATTTGAGAAGAAGAGGCTTAAGTCAGATGTATCAGTATTACAGTGGAGTAAAGGTAATTACAGAGGTATGGGAGAAGAGTTGGCCAGAATGATTGGAGAAGAACACTGGTGAGGATGATGGCATTGGCTGGAATTTCTGGAAGCAATTCAGAAGGCTCAGGATATTTACATCTCAAAGAGGAAGAAGTATTATAAAGGCAAGATGACACAAATGAGGTTAACAAAATAAGTTAAAGCCTACATAAAAACCAAAGAGAGGACATATAATAGAGAAAAACTTAGACCATAAGATATAGGAGCAGAAGTAGTCTATTCGGCTCATCGAGTCTGCTCTGCCGTTCAATCATGAGTTGATTCAATTCTACCAGTCACCCCCACCCCTCCCCCTGCATTCACCCCATACCCTTTGATGCCCTGGCTAATCAAGAACCTGTCTATCTCTGCCTTAAATACACCCAGTGGCTTGGCCTCCACAGCTGCTCGTGGCAACAAATTCCACAGATTTACCACCCTCTGACTAAAGTAATTTCTCTGCATCTCAGTTCTAAAAGGACATCCTTCAATCCTGAAGTCATACCCTCTTGTCCTAGACCTTCCTACTGTAGGAAATAACTTTGCCATATCCAATCTGTTCAGGCCTTTTAACATTCGGAATGTTTCTATGAGATCCCCATTCTCCTGAATCTGAGGAATGCTCTGCCACAGACTACTGTGTAGGCCAAGTCCTTGTGTCTATTTAAGGTGGAAGTTGATTGTTTTCTGGTTGGTCAGGACGTCAAAGAATATGGTGAGAAGCCAGATGTATGGAGTTGAGTGGGATTTGGGATCAGCCATGATGTTATGGTGGAGCCGACTTGATGGACTGAGAGGCCTAATTCTGCTCCTATGTCTTATGGTTTTATGGTCTTAATTTGCAGGTTGAATCTGTGGTGAAGAAGGCAAATACGATGTTTGTATTCATTTCAAGAGGATTAGAATATAAAAGCAAGGATATAATGTTGAAACTTTATTTGGATCCCTTATGTTAGAAAGGTTGTGCTGAAATTGGAGAGGGCTCAAAGGAGTTTCACAAAAATGATTCCAGGTTTGAATGGCTTGTCATATGAAGAGCATTTGATGCTTCTAGGTCTGTATTGATGAGAATTTAGAAGAATGAGGGGTGACCTTCAAGCCTGTCGAATGGCAAAAGGCCTTGATAGAATGGATGTGGAGTGGATGTTTCCTATGGCAGGAGAATCTAAGACCAGAGGACACAGGCTCAGAATAGAGGGGCATCCTTTTGGAATGGAGATGAGGAGGAGCTTCTTTAGCCAGATAATTATTTGCCACAAACAGCTGTGGAGGACAATTCTTCATGTATATTTAAGGCAGAGGTTGATAGATTCCTGACTGATCGGAGCATGAAGGGATATAGGGAGAAAGCAGGAGTTTGCTGCTAAGAGGAAAATTGGGTCAGCCATGATGAAGTAGCAGGCAAACTTGATGGGCCAAATGGCCTAATTCAACTCCTACATCTTACGGTCTTTTGATCTAAATGGGATTGATGGAATTATTCTAAGAGCTGGCAAAGACTCAGTGGGTCAATAGCATGTGCAGTGATATGTGTACTGAGATTATTCCCATGCTTTTCATTGCGGAAAAGTAGACAAATGATAGGTAAGGGGACCTCTCCGAGAAATGTGGTAAAGGGTCAGAGAATTTCAATGAATTGCAACTTCGTGAGGAGGTGATCTTAAACACACTCAATGTGTGAATGCATTCATCCTGCATGAAAACCTTTAGTTAGGTAAGATTGAGAACTGTCAAAATGCCTGGAACGCACAATGAGACTATTAGCCACGTTTCTGATAAATGGTGCTCCAGAATGAAACACTGGTTTGAGGAAACAAGTTATTGCTTCTGAGGACATGAGAAGATGGCTTTCTCAGAGCTAAAAAAAAACAAGATATTACAGTACAGGCTGTGATGCGCCTGTAGAAAACACTCTGAGCGCTTATCTGAAGAATGAATTATCTGTAGCAAGATGTAAGGTAGAACCTCAAGGACAGTTAACAGTTGTAGTTGTTCTATGTCTAAAAGCACATGAGAAGATCTTAGTGTGTGTTGCTGAGGACAGTTGTTGGAATTGTTTTTTTTTAGTGCATGGAACATGACAGAACTAGATGCAAAACCTGGTTTATCAATGAAGAATAAATTTTCCATGAATGGGAATATCAATGAAGAATATATATATATCCATCCCTCCCAGGGTATTAACATAAGCAAATAAGTATTCTTTTACTAACCTGTCCACCAGGAATATCTGTTTACCTGACCACAGGACAAGGTGAGGGAACACCTGTAGTGAAGTGGCAGTGAGATAATTAGCAGAATATTATCAGGGATTGGGGATACTTACAAGACAAATATGACTTCATTGTATAATAATATGGCCTCTCAGTAGTAAGCTAATCACAATCAGTTACACATCTGTTGCAGGGTAGCTTTTGAAATCTTTAACCAGGCATTAAATCTGTAACCAATGAATGAATGCCATTCTTTGTTTAAAGAAGATCAACAAACTTGTGTTAAAATCAAGTCATGTTTGATTAACCTGAATGAATTTTCTAATGAAATAATTTAATTGTTTTTTTAAACCTTAGTGTTTACTTAGATTTCAAATGGCACTAGAGAATGTTCCACTTCTTTTTAAACCAAAATTGAAACCTGTTGAGTCAGCTTGAATTAGAAAAGTATGATTCAAGGGCAGAAAACAGAATTATAATAAACTGTGATTTACCAGATTGGACATTGGTTAACAGGTCACTTTTTGTAAAAGTGCAGCTGACAGGATTTTTTTTTGCAGGTAACACCATATTTGGATATATTATAAACTGTGAGTAGTCAAAATGGACCTGGATAGGCAAGTAGGATGCACAAATGGATGATTAAATATTAATGAAAAAGGTGAAGTGTTATATTTTGACAGAATGAACAATACAATATACAGACTAAATGATCTGTATGTATTTGAGTATGTATGCAAGCACCCATGCATGCATATGTGTGTATAAATGTGTTGAGCGACTATGCAGAGGCATGTGGAATGCTCAGGTTATGAATTAGATGTCGTAAGAGCCTGTACAAGGTTGTTATGTTGAACCTTAAAACTTGCTGTATCGTGACAGGAGTTTTAGATCCAGTTCTAATCAACACACCTTGGGGGAAATGTGAAGTTCCAAGAGAAGGTGAGCAAAATATTTACTCTGGTGGTTCAAGAGACGTAAGCTCTGTTTCAACATCAAGGTAGGGAAGTTGTGATTGATTTTGTTGAAGCAAAAAGCATGAAGAGAATATCTGGAAGGTTTATACAAGGACATGATTAGGTAGGCATGCTAAGTAAAGGGCTCTCCTTCCTACTAGTAGATACTTGAAAAGAGGAGGAGTACAGATGGAAAGGAGTGAGCAAGATATACAATGAGAAGATGAGGAAATGCTTCTAACTGTAGGATTTAGAACTTGTTGTCTGCATGAATGGTGTAAACATGGTCGAACAGGGCATTTGAAAGGGAATCGTTCAGCCACTAGAGGGGAAATAAACTGCAAGACTACAGGATATGTGAATGATCATATAGCTTAACTGAAGCCAATGCTGCCTTCGTAGACTGAATGCCATTGTGTGCTGTTGAGATTGTATGAACTTCATTAACATTTCAAATGCCATGGTTAAAGGTGCTCTAACCTTCTAAGCAAGGAAGTGCAAACCAAATTTATGAACTAGGACCTATGAAACCAATATGTTGCTCTGGTACACAAAGAACTCTACCACTTCCAAACCTATCATATATTTCTAAGACATGATGCCCAAATCTAAATCAGTAACTTGCAATGGTGTGGCTGCACAATGATTAAATTAATCTATTGGTTTTCAGAGGCCTGGATGATTAATCTGGAGGAAATTTAATCCCATTACAGCAAATCTGAGATAATAAATTTGTTTCATGATAACCATGATTTTTCTTGCCTGGTGTGACATACATGTGACTTCAGACACACATGGCTGAGGTCAATTTCTGACCAAATAGTCTGAGAATCCATTGAGTTCAAAGCAGTGTATTCGCCTCCTCAAAAAAAAAGGCAACAGTTCTGGGTTCAATAGAATTGAAAGCAAGCTTCCACATTTTAATAGTTTTATAATTATTTACGGATTGGTCTTTGCTCTTGCACTGCTTGTCTCTCACCATGAAATATTGCCTCTGAATGAAAGAAACAGAAATTAAAATAAGGTCACAAAACCATATTGAACATAGACAAACCAGCAGATGCTGGAAATCTGGGGCAACACACACAGTTGGAGAAACCCAATGTGTTGGGCAGCATCTATGGAGAAAAATGGACAGCTGACTTTTCAAACGGAGATCCTTCATCGGGATTGGGAAAAAAAGAGGAAAAAAGGTATGGGTGACGGGTAGGTTGTTGTGAGGGTGGGGCAGGGGAATAAGAAAGGGCAAGGGGGAATAGTAGGGAAATAGATGTTGATGCCATCAGCTTAAAGACTGCATTGATGGAACATGAGGTGTTTTTCTTCTCATCTGCGAAACAGGTTCTTGCAAATGATAGGGTGGGAAGAGGTGTAGTTAAAGTAACTGTCGGAGTCTGTTGGTTTGTAAATGATGTTGGTGGATAAGCTGTCACTGGAGACAGACAGATCAAAGAAGTGGAAAATCATGGGCCAAGCAAATCTGAGGACAAAGTGGAAGATGGTGGCAAAGTAAATGAAACACCAATACAGCCATAAACGTAGCAGAGAAAGAGTATTAACAGTCTAGGTTTTGAACATGGATCATTCTATGTAGCCAACAAAATACTGGCTTAGCTGGGGGGTCATGGCTACTCCTTTGGTCCGGAGAAATTGCTATTTCCTCTGTCCACTCTGCATTTGTTCTCATGATGAGGCTTTTCATTCCAGAATATCTAAGGTGTCCTCTTTTCAGACTGCTATCAGTTCAGCCCTCACCCACATCTCCTCCACTTGCTAAATGTCAGACCTCACCCCATTCCCTGGACTCAAGATGTAACAGTGATAGGGCTTAACTTGTCCTATCTTATCACTCCTTGAGCCTTCAAATCTATTGCATCTTTTTGTTCAAATTAACCATCTCCAATGGATCCCACCACCAGCACATCTACCCTTCTCTTGCCCCTCTGCTTTCTGCAGCGATCGCTCTCTCCATGAATCCCTTTTCCGCTTCTCCGTCCCCTCTGATATCCCCCTCCGGGCACTTATCCCTACAACTGGGCTAAGTGTTACGCATGCGGCTATACCTCCTCCCTCACCACTATTCAAGGTCCCAAATAGTCCCTCCAGGTGAGGCAGCAGGTTATTTATGGCATCTGGAACTCTTGCGCAGCCTCCTGCACATCAGTGAGACCTGACACAGGTTGTGGGGGTGGGAGGGGCACTACATTGAACACCTTCACTCCATCTGCCACAAAGAACCATAATCTCCTGAGGGACAGCTTTTTTAATTTCACTTCCCATTCCTTCACTGAACTGAAATATCTTTCACGGCCTCCTCCACTGCTATGGGGACACCTTTTCTTCCCTTATTAGAGAGAGGGAGAGAGCTTGTGGTATGTCTAATTACCAGATCAATGAGTGATCTTTAGGGAACTGCAAAACTGTGTCTTTATTGATGCTTTGCTACATGCTTGATGACTTGGTGGGGAGGGGGTGCCGATGCTTTTTTTTTGCTGGTGGGGGAGGGGGATTTTTTTTTGTTGCTTTGCTGCTGCTTATGTGTGGGAGGGGAGTTGGGCGGGCTTTGGGGTTCTAACATGTAACTGCCATTCATTCTTTGGGGCATGCCTGTTTTCATGGATGCTTGCGAAGAAAAAGAATTTCAGGATGTATGTTATATACACTTCTTTGATATTAAAAGCACATATTGAAACACTTATTGAATTATTCAGAATCTTTATGAACTCAATTATATTTCAGATAGACTTTGACTATAAGTGGAAAAACAGGGAAACAAGCCTGTGACAAACTTGACTGTTGGAGACTAATTGATAATCCTAAATATCGAGCTTACACAGATAACATTACTCCTAAATAGACAATGTTACATATTCAGACAAACCTTCGTTATTGCTGTGTATTCAGTCACATGGTGTTATCATCAACAGGCAAAGGGAAAAAAAAGCACAATTTGGTCCCAAACAACTCTTATCATTGAAAAAAATATTAAAGTAAAACTGACTGTACAGCCGTGCCTTGACAGTACCCAGTCTCATAATAGCTCTGATGTGATCCTTGATTCCCTTCGAAGGTTGCAATTGCTAATGAGGAAAGTTGTTCAGACATACTGCTATCAGGGGATCACACACTTTTAAAAGTTTATAGAGGAAGTGACTCTCGGAGCAATTTAATCTATGTTGTGTATCTCAAGACAGAGTACAAGTCCAATTTTTGGATGCAAGGAATATTTTAGGAGCACTTGATATTTGTCAACAATTGCTAGAAGAAACTCAGTTAAGTTAAATTAATATTTCTCTATACATTCTGTGAGTCACTGAAGAGACACAATCAGATAAGCGAGGCACCTTCTTTCACAGGTTTCTTTTTCACACTTATACTCAGCCCCTGACTGGCTTAATGCTCTAGATGAAAGAGTAGTTCAAAGTAAATTTATTATATAAGTACATATATGTCACCATACATAAACGTGGGATTCATTTTCTTGTGGGCATACTCAATGTCCAAGAACCATAATAGAATTAATGAAAGTCTGCACCAACAGAGCAAACAACTAGTGTGCAAAAGACAACAAAATGCAAGCACAAAAAGAAAGAAAATAAGAAATAATGATTATGATGATAATAATAATAATAATAATAGTAATAACAATAATAAATCATTTAAAAAATTGAGAACATGAAATGAAGAGTCCTTGAAAGTGAGTCCATAGTTTGTGGAAACCATTCAATGATGAGGCAAGTGAAGTTGAGTGAAGCAATTTCCTCTGGTTCAAGAGCCTGATTAGTGAAGGGTTATAACTTTTCCTGAACCTGGTGGTGTGAATCCTAAGGCTTCTGTACGTTCTTGATGGCAGTGGTGAGAAGTAAACAAGTTCTGGGTGGTGGGAGGTTCCTGATAATGGATGCTGCTTTTCTTTAACACTGCTTCGTGTAACTGTTCTCAATGGTGGGGAGGGCGTTACTAGTGATGAACTCGGCCATACCCAATACTTGTTGCAGGATTTTCCATTCAAGGGCATTGGTGTTTCAATATGGGGCTGTGATGCAACCAGTCAATATATTCTCCATAAAATATATTCTCTATAAAAGTTAGTCAAAGTTTTAAATGTTATGCCAAATACATTCGGAAGTAGAGATAATAGGAGTAGAACAATAGCTAAGATGTTTCCAGTTGTTTCAAATTAGGCTTCTGCAAGTGTGAATACAGTTTCCAGGTGGATTGGCACTACCTTAAATTTTGTTGAAGTTTTTTTTTGCAGTTTTCTGATGGCTGATTCCTTGAGCCATAGGAATTATTGTATTTAGAGCTCTTTTTTTCCTGAATTGTTGAATCGTGCAAGGATGGAGGTTTGGTGACTTCCTGCTTTTTGTATTATGGTTCCTCTCCTAAGATTTCATGAACTCCCGTAGCTGACCTTGTTATTATGAGTTACCTCCTGTATGACTGCTTTGCTATCCCTTGCCTCGTACTCACCTCTTACCTATTCCTCCATTTCATCACAACCCTGGAAAAGTGAAGAGCAGGCACTACCATGATCCAGTTATCCTCGCTCATCTTCTCTCAGTCCTGATTACTAATCGTGTATAGGTATGCATGTTTCTCGTCTCATCTTGAGCATGGGTTGGGACATGTCTGTGGTAAATAATTGGTTTAATAACATAAGCCCATGGAAAGATGAGTTAACAAACTTTTTTTTTTGCTTACCTATTTAGATTTTTCATATTAACAATCTAACATGGGTAGCTTTTTATATATACAATGGATTCCAGTTATTTAGGCCATTAACTAATCAGGGCAGCCACTTGTTTGGTTCAACTCTAAAAGGACAAAACTAACTGAGAAAATTGCCAGGATTCCTTTAATTTAATTGGGATACTATGCCGCTTAATTGGGGCAGGAGACTGTTGCTGAACAATCTCTAATTAGGATTCATTGCATGCACTTGTGTGTCTGTTAGGCACTACAACGTATTTAGAGTGAACACTTTTTAAATAGCATCAGTTTTGTGTGTTTGAGTTCAAAAGCAGTGATTTTTGTTCCTGATAGTTGAGAAGAAATAAGAAGTAAGACAATTCAGAACTAATTTTCTCACTGCAGCTTCAAGTATTCAGGCTTGGAGATGCCAGTAATGGCCAGAAGTAAAAATGAAATGATCTCTCTACTTCAACACATCAGGAATTATGAAGAATTTGAAGGTATCAAAAATCACCTTGAATGATACAATGCAAATGACGCTTTGGAGGATGCAATCATTGGAAGCATTGTATGAAGGCAGTCCATTATCCGCACTAGGTGCCTATGTTGATTTTAATCATTTTCAGTCAATCAAAGGAAAAGTTTAATATAAATTATATGAATTCATCTGTTATAACTATTAGGAACTAATACATAATTTTATAGTAATGTAGCAGTAATTAGCAGTGCTCTAATTTGTTCTGTACTTCATTTTAAATATATAATTTGTTACTCAGTTAAATGGTAGTTTGTCTTTTTGTGCCTTTTTAACTATTTCCATGAAACTTTGTCTAGTTGGGGCAGCTGCTTAATTGGGTCAAAATGTTCTGATCCCAATGAGTCCTAATTAACTGGAATCCACTATATATAGTTCAGAATCAGGTTTAAAATTATTTGCATATGTTGTGAAATTTGTTATGCAGGAGCAGTGCATTGCATTATAAAATAATAAAAAAACTATAAATTACAAAAAGAAATATATAATGTTAAATTAAGTGAATAGTGCAAAAAGAGAGCAAAGAAAATACTAATGTAGTGTTCTTTGTCCATTGAGAAATCTGATGGCGGAGGGGAAGAACCCATTACTGAAACATATTCTGTTGTGATTTCTTCAGAAAAAGAGATGTAATCTTATGGCCTCTGAAGTTAACTAAGCATTATATTGTCATCAGGTAAAACTATTTGAACGTGGTTTATTTACTATTTGGGTATAAGTATATATTACATATGTGGTACTCCTACAATGCGACAAGTAGGACCACTAGCCCAGTCAATACTGTTATTAATGTTAGGCTTAAAGTTACAAAAATAGATTGTATATTTGGTTGATAAAATCCCACAATCTGATAAAACAGACTGAGTAGCCTTGCTCAGCTAAAGTTCTCTGGAAAAACACAAAAGTGAAGATGTGTTCATTCTTATCAGTTAGACCTGATCTCTAACAAGTAAAGAGGGAAGTACTAAACAATTATACTCAGAGTCCAGAATCAATAAGATGGGAAGGAGGTTAGCTAGAAGGTGATAGGTGAAGTCATGTGGGTGGGAAGGGTAAAGGGCTGGAGAGAAAGGAATCGATAAGAGAGTAGCATGGACAATAGGAGAAAGGTTAGGAGGAGGCACCTGGAGGGAGGTGATAGACAGGTGAGAAGATGTTAAGTGCCAAAGTGTGGAACAGAAGAAAAGGAGAGGGTGAGGGAAAATAAAATTCCCAGAAGGAAAAATCGATATTCATACCATCATATTGGAGGCTACCCAGATGGAATATAAGGTATTGCTGCTCTACCCTGACAGTGGTCTCATCATGGCATAAAAGGAGGCCATGAACTGACTGGTTGGAATGGGAATGGGATTCAGAATTAAAATGTTAGGCCACCAGATGTTCCACATTTAGCAGAAAAAGTGGAGATGTTCGACAATGCGGTCCTCCATTTATGATCAGTCTCACCATTGTAGAGGAGGCCACTTCAGGATCACCAGACACAAGAGACAACCCCAGCAGATTCACAGGTGAAGTGTTGCCTCATCTGTAAAGACTCTTTAGGAAGTGAGGGAGGAGGTGAACGGACACAGGTAGCATTTTCGCTGTTGCAGGGGTAAGAGCTGGGAGGGAGATTAGTGGGGCAGGGATGAATGGACAAGGGAATCACAGAGTGAGTGATCCCTGTGGAAAGCAGAAGGGAGGAGGTAAAGATATGTTTGATGTTAGGGTTCCTTTGGAGAACTTAAAAGGTGTGGAGAGTGATGTGTTGGAGACAGAGGCTCATAGCGTGGTGAGTAAGGACAAAAGGAACTCGATCACTGTTGAAGCAGTGGGAAAGTGGGATGATCGCAAATGTATGGGAAATGGAGGAGGTGCGGATGAGGGCAGTATCAATGGTGGAGGAAGGAAAACCCTGTTCTTTGAAGAAGAACATCTCCTGGTATCCTGGTAAGGAACTGTGAAAAGGGAATAGCATTTATTTACAGGAGGCAAGGTTGGAAGAGGAAAAATCAAGATAACCATGGGAATCAGTAGGTTTATAAAAGATGTCGGTCAACAGTTTGTCTCTGGAGATGGAGACAGAGAGACAGGGGAAGGAGAGGGAGGTGGCAGAAATGGACTGTGAATGTAAAGGCAGGGTGGAAGTTGGAAGTAAAGTTGATGAAATTAATGAGATCAGCATGAGCGTATGAAGTACCACCAATGCAGTTGTCAATGTAGTGGAGGAAGTGTTGGGAAGCATTACTGGGGAAGATGTGGAGCATGTACTGTTATATGTAGCCAACAAAAAGGGGTAGGCAGAGCTTGGACCCATGTGGGTACCATGGCTGCCCCTCAAATTTGGAGAGATTAGGAGGAGGCAAAGGAAAAATTGTTGAGGATAAGTTCTGCCAGGAGGAGGGGAACTGGTTGGTTCTTTTACTGAGAAAGAGGCAAAAAGCTTTGAGGCCTTCTTGGTGGGGGTTGAAAGTGTATCAGGACTGGAAATCCATGGTGCAAATGAAAAAGTTAGTGAGGAGATTGAGAGCATGTGTTGTGGAGGTAGGTGGGAAGGGACTGAACCTAGAGGGATAGAATGGAGATTGTATGCTTGGTATTAGAAGGTTAAGAATAGCATACCAATGACTGTTTACTTCCTTGGGAGGTTCATAACTATCTCTTATGTTGTGACAATTCTTTTTCTGGGAGCTTAGAATTAAGGATATAGACAGAATCCTCAACAAGAGAACTATGCTCTTCCTTACTTTTGTATATGTTTAATTTTTACATACATTATTATATTGTGAAATCATGTAACTGACAGATATAAATTTCTATAACTAAATGAGAGATTACTAATCCTTAGGCAAAAGAAGACAGCAATACACAGTCAGTAACTTGTTTACAAGAATTGTTTTCAGGAAACCTGAATAAAGTCATGCACTACATTGACAGCAATGCAAACACTTGTGTGAAAGAAATGAACATCTTGAGCTCATTGAAAGACACTACCAGCTGAACTAATTGCAAACGAGACAATGGTTTGAACTTGCATCAAGAAAATGGCAAGAACTGTTTGTGGGGAAGAAGATCTTGAAGATGGACTAATAAGGATTTATAATCACTGTTTCCTCTAAGCTGAGCAGTAACTGAAATGCTCCCACGCATATTGCCTTTGTTGCCGCCCAGCTGGAATTTTATTTTATATGATTTTAATATAATTTCAAAATTATGCTAATATAATTTTGAAATCTATGTTAATATCATTGTGAAATACCCTGTAATTAATTATGTTAATAACTATAATCCATTAATTTTCTAAATAATAAACATAACACAGCCTTTATTTTGAAACATTTTAGAGCTTCAATATACTTACATTGTCAGTGTTTCAAGTTTCAACACTGTTACAAATTGTAACAATATACACAGAATGGAAGTTCATAAATCACCGGTCCTCTGATGCTGATGCAGTCTAGTCAAAACACTTTACTCTTGGCATTGTGCCTGTCAATTGTTTTGACTGCCTGATGTCATTTACTTATGTTGTGAGTTGTGGTTTGTGTTTGTTTGATGTGGAAGTTCGAGATTCTGATGTTTTTGGTAAGTAATCTTTGAAAAAAAGATTACCTGCAAGTTTAATTATTGTGTTGTTGGCCTTTCAGATATTGTATTCTGTATTCTTTTAAAACACATTTGAGGGAAGTGCCTGGAAGCTGATATATCAAAATTCTTGCAAATGGGAAAGGAGGACAGAACTGTGGTAACATTTGCCACAGTAGTCACGGTCTTTGTACCATTTCCTTCTTTCTAAGAAGTAGTGTTGGAGTTGAGGTCCAATTAAAATTTTCAAATTATATCTCAACTCATCTCAGTAACATAACAAATTTTGAAATATATTCTAGTTCAGTGATATCAGTTAATTAATTTCATGATTTTTAATGATGTTTGATAATCTTTATCTTGATGCAAAAACCATCTCGAAATTTCATCTTCCAGGAGTTTTATCAGTGCACAAAACCCATGCTGCTCCAAGCAAGCAAAGTACAAGTATTTCCATATCATGTGAATACCTGCTGATCACAAAATCTCAAAAAACGTTACAAATAATTCTTCAAAAATAAGCAGATGTACTTGGTGGCAAATGATATAATTGTTTACCAGTACTTGTGCTTGTCATTGCCCAAATGCTGATGTCTTCCTTGCATTATTTTAGGAGTTCTGTAGCTGTGATTTTAGAAATGAAGTAAAGCTCTCAACAAGCGATGTTGCAATCTTTATCGCGGGGAGTTGGTGAGATGTTTAAGTAAACAGGTAGCAAGGTGGATATCTTGTTGAAATCGGGCATTACTGCTAGTTTTTATAGTGTTTTGTTGCTATTTTATCTATGACCTCTTGCTTATAACCTGTTTGACCTTCTCCCCTGATCCAACGGCAACTCGTGTTTGTTTCTGATATCAAGACTATTGCCCATTTATCTCCATAATGTTCTCTCTGTTTCTCCCATCATTTTATGCAGTATGTCTTTCTTAAAGACTTTTTATTTTGCCTTTCTCCACCGTGACTTATGCAATCACCTTGCCCTTCCAATCTCCTCTCTACCTTGATGAAAGTACTTGCATGAAACATTATCTGTTTATTTCTCTCCACAGACGCAGTCTGACCTGCTGAGTTCCTCCAGCATTTTGTGTATGTTATTCTTCTGCATCCCAAAACTTGATCCCTTAGCTTCTCCTCCACTCTATTGCTGATCACTCATTCTTCCCTCAGTTTTCTGTTGTTAATGATTCTTTTTCCCTGTGGGGTAATCACACTCCCATTCAAAACTAACTTTGTCACTACTTGTTCCTTTACCTTTGTTGCCGAAGAAGGAATGCCAATGGCCTTCACTTCATGAAGTTAATTCCGTAGATAGGTAGATAGATAGATACTTTATTGCCTAGGTACCTTGTTGATCCCAAAGGAAATTACAGTGTCACAGTAGCATTACAATTGCACTGATATATAACCATTAGAAGAGAAGAAAGGATAAAAAATAAATTACCTTATGATGTAAAAGATTTACAAATCAAAGGTTACAAGATTTAGAAGATTTTCAAGTTCACACTGATGAAATGGAAGTGCAAAAATTAGCATAATATTATACAGTAATGGGTGCACAACCTCACTGTCCAGTAAGAAGTGTAGTTCAAATCAAAGGTACCACATTGGAGAAAAATCAGCAGCAATAACATAGAATTTACTTTTAAATCATGGGTCCTTGAGCTCTCAAGATTTAGTGACTGAATCCTTTCACATCCTTTTCTATACGTTGAATTTTGTGACACAATCAAGTGCAAGATTACAGATGGGACATGGCAATTTATTCTCTGTTTGTAATTTTTAAAATTCTTATTAGTCAGTCATTCTCTTCCTCCTGATTCCATTCATTTTCTCCAATGGAGTGCAGGATATTTGTTTGCTTTTGTTTCTTCTTGAATGAATAACTATCTATTCTTTCCCATTCTCTTTACTCTTCTGTTGGCCGTTTTTCCTATTTATAAATGTGGTTAACTACTGAATATCTTTACCTACCGCTCTCTGCAGTTAATTTTACATTTCCACCTTTTTTCTCCTCTTTTTTTTATGCCCATTGTTTCTACTGGGGCATGTTGATGACAGCAGTTCATCAGAGTCCTCTGCCCTGGGCCAGTCATTCATACTGTTTCCGGGTGTGGATCCATTTTAAGATCTTTCTTTTCCTAAGGATGAGGTCTTCGGAGCTCCTGTAGCTCTAGGCTTTTATGAGATGGGGTTGCTAACCCTATGCCCAACCCTCCAACTTTCGCAGTCAGGCCTGGGACCATCCATGGAGGATATTTTCTTATCGCCTATAATAAACAGAACTGTTGAATTTCCTTTCAGTGCTAGTTTCTTTTGGATCATTTAAGCTTCCAAATAATGCATGTGATTGACTCACAGACATCATATCTAGTGCACTTTCTCTTTCCGATTTTGCCTTTGTTTAACACAACATTTGGAAATAAAAGCAACTTATGACTATAAATACCAAGTTGTATTTGAGTATACATGCAGCACTAAATAAAGGCAAATGTTCTACTTTATTTAGTTCAAGTATGTATCTAGTTATTGTAAGTAGTTTAAATAGTTTTCAAATAGTTTTTCTTTCTCATGTTCTCACAAGTTTGGAAGCTATATGGCCCTTTGATTTTGCGAGGGGTCTCAGACTAATCCCATCTGTCCCATTGGGGACAAAGTTTATTCTCATCTGGAAAAGCATGGACTTGTTAGGGAACTCAACATTGCTCTGAGTGGGGAGGTCATATTTTACAAACTTTATTGAATTGTTGAGGAGGTGACAAAGATGATTAATGAGGGTAGGGCAATGGAAGTTGTCTACATGGACTTCAGTTAAGCATTCGACAGATAGGCTGTTCCAGACAATTAAGTCACACGAGATGCAAGGTGACTTGGTAGACTGGTTTCAAAACTGGCTTGGCCATAGAATACAGAGGGTAATGGTGGAGTGTTATTCAGACTGGAGGTCTGTGACCAACAATGTTCCAATGGGACTTCTGTTGTTTGTGATTTGGACAAAAATGTAAATGGGCTGATTAAAAGAAGTCTTGCAAATGACTGAAATTTTGGTGGAGCTGTGAGTAATGCGGAAGGTTGTCAAAGGATGAAGCGGGATAAAGATCAGTTGGAAATGTATGTGGATAGAGTGAAATCTGGGCGAGTATAAGATGCTGCACTTTGGGAGGTCGAATGAAAAAGAAAAGCATACAGTAAATAATTGCACCCATAGGAACATTGAGGTACGGACGGATAATATATAGAACAAGTCCATAGCTCTCTGCAAGTGGGCAACATAAGTAGTTAAGATGGCAAATAATGCCAATGGCATGCTTGCCTTTACCGGTTTGGACAATGAGGTTAAAAGTTTGGGAATCATGTTGCAACTGCATAAAACTTTATTTCAGCTGCATTTGGAGTATTGTGTGCAGTTCTGATCACTGTATCAAAGGAAGGACATAAGCCCTTTGGAGAGGGTGCAGAAGGCAGAGATTAGGTGCTGCCCAGATGAAAGAGATTTAGCATAAAGAGAGATTCCACAAACGAGGATGGCTTGCTGTGAAGCATTGGAGGCTGAATGGAAACCTAATGGAAATCTATGAAATTGAGAGGCATAGTTAGGGCAGATGGTCAGAATGCTCCCCCAGGCTAGAAATGACAAATACCAGAGGGCATAGTTTTAAGGTGAGAAGTTTAAAGTTTAGTGGCAAGTTTTTCTTTGCACACAGTGGTAGGTACCTGGAATGCACTACCAGGGCAAGTGATTGAAGCAAATACAATATCAGTGTTAAAAGTGGTTTTCAGATGAGCACAAATACAGGCAGGAATAGTGGATATACAACATAGATAGATACTTTATTCATTCCAAAGGAAATTACGGTTTCACAGTAGCATTACAAATTCATTGATGCAGTATATCGAAGTAGGCATTTGAATCACCTCTATGTGAAACTGGAACCACAGCTATCTGATCCTGGCCTAGACTTAAGTCACTTTTGCCTGGTGTCCTACCATATTTAGATCCCACCTTTAAACGTTCCTCTAAGATATATATATAGTGTTGGTTTCTGAACAAATAGCTACAAATATGAAATCAAGAAACAGTGTGTGATCATTATCAGAACCCTCTTGCTGCTCCATTTTTTCTTCTTCAATCACTGCCAATAAGTCTTGGCTATATCTGAGATGGCAGGCACCAGATTAGAGTTGTGAAAGTGCAGGGCAGGGAAAGTGGTGGCACATTTGTATAATTGTGCAAGAGCAATATAAGGTGACACTTAAGCCAGAGGAGATTTATTGTTAACATAATTTATTTATGTCCCTGTGCTGGCTGAGGCCTCAAACCTCGTGACCACAGGAAAAGTACGTAGAATCTTACTTACCATTATTATTAGCTGATCTTGCTGCCTTCATCTTCATTTGCTACCATGCACAATGGAAAAAGAAATCATGATGTATTTCATGAAAGAATTAAACATGTTCCTGAAATGAATTGGAATTCAGGATTATTAGAAATGCACTATGATATCATGAATAATGGGTGAGTTTGCTAGTCAGACCCAACTTTTTCTACTCTGAATTATATGAAAACAGTTTTATAGCAAATTGTTTCCCTGCTTCTGTGTCCCAATGTTTCCTTTCACTAAAGTCAATAGAGAAGAAAATTGGTATAGGAACTGTTGCTGATTTCTCATGTCATTATTATGGGCTAATTTCACACTAAGACACATGAAAGTGGAAATGAAAGGCAAACTTAATGACTCCGATATGAATGAAATGAAAACTCCAGACGGCTAGAAGGAACTCAAAAGAAGAACTCCCAAAATAAATTTTATTTATTCTGACTTGCTGAGATCACAGAGAAGATTGTAAGGCATTGATAGATGTCTCAAGTCTGAACCAGTAAAATGGATACGTCCACTCAGCTTATGATTGATGATTCTAATATGTGTTGTACACAGGTTATTTATCTTCCGGTGCTTTTGCCTCCGTGGGCCCCTTCACACCATTTGCAAATCATTTGCCAATTTTAGAATATCTACATTATCTTGGCGAATTTTCTACTAATGGTTGCCATGAAGCAGTTTGCAAGGCATCTAAGCAACGCCATTGGATTCTTTGTTGATCACTTATTCCCTTCCCTTTCTTTCCCTCTTTTTAATCTTTTCGTAATAGGACTTCTTGGAGTCAGTTGAAAAAATAAACCCATTGTACTTGCTCTCCTTTGTTGATTGTGCACATCCAGAATTTTGTGATTTTTATTTCAGATTTCTGTTTTCTTCCTTTTAACTTTTAATGCAAAATTTGTGTACCTTTATTCATACTTGCTTTTGTAGCTTCCATTCCAGGCTACAAATCTATCTAGCTCTTTTCTGCACATCAGGAGTGAAATAAACCAGATAGTTGAGTAGTGTCACAGCAACAACATTTCACTCAACATCAATAAGATCAAAGAACTGATTGTGGATTTCAGAAAGGGTAACATGAGGGATCAGAAGTGGAGAGAGTAAGCAGTTTCAAGTTCCTGGGTGTTAATATCTCTGAGGACCTAACCTTGTCCCAATATATTGATGCAGCTGTAAGGAAGGCAAGACAGCAGCTATACTTCATCAGGAGTTTGAGGAATACAGACGTACTGTGGAGCGCATTCTAACTGGCTGGAGCACTGTCTGGAATGGGGGGTGGGAGCTACTACACAGGATTGGGGTAGGCTTCAGAGAGTTGTAAAAATAGTCTGCTCCATTATGCATACTAGTCTCTGTAGTATCCAGGACATCTTCAAGGAACAGTGCTTCTAAAAGGCAGTGTCCATCATTAAGGACCTCTATCATCCAGCACTTGCCCTCTTCTCACTGTTACCATCAGGACGGAGGTTCAGAAGCCTGAAGGCACACACTCAACAATTCAGGAACAGCTATTTCCCCTCTGTCATCCGGTGGACAGTGAACCTATTGCCTGGTTTCCCACGTCTGACCGGATAAGTCACAATAATAGACAACTACAATCTGCCTAAACTAATACCACACAAACAATTTTACTTCTCATTATTACTGAGTACAATATCTAAACAATCACAGTCCAGGTTCAAAAAGTATGTGGACCTCTGCGGTAATGCTTTCCACAAATGCTATTTGGATTCAGGTGTTCCAATCATTGAGATGAGATTGGAGGTGTGGGTTGTAGAGGTGCCCTGTCCTATAAAAAAGGCACACAAAGTCAGGTTATTGACAGAGATTGCTTTTTTCACTGTTTAAGTGCGTCATGCCTTGATCAAGACAACTTTCAGAGAACATTAGAAGAATTGTAGAGACGCATGAAGCTGGAGAAGGCTACAGAAGTACTTCTAAAGACCTGACTGTTCGTCAGTCCACAGTAAGAGAAATTGTCTACAAATGAGGGAAATTCATTACTGTTGCATTTCTCCTTAGGTGTGGGTATCCTGCAAAGCTCACACCCAGTTAAGAATATATAATACTGGAGGAGGTGAAAAAGGACCCAAGGTAAGAGCAAAATACCTGTAGAAATTTCTAGAACTTGCTGAACAATCTGTTCATGTGTCCACTATAAGAAAAACACTGAACAAAAATGGTGTTCATTAAAGGACATCTTGGAGGAAACCACTGCTCTCCAAAATAGAACACTGCTGCACATCTCGGATTTGCAAAAGTCCATTTGGTTGTTCCACAGCACTTCTGGGACAATGTTCTATGGACAGATGAGACAAAAGGTGAACTTTTTTTGGCAGAAAGGCACACTGCTATCTTTGGAGGAAAAGGGGCAATGTACACCAACACCAAAACCTCATTCCAACTAATGAAGCATGGTGGAAGGAGCATCATGATTTGGAGCTGCTTTGCTGCCTCAGGGTCTGGACATCTTGTGATCGTTGAGGGAACAATGAATTCCAAATTTTACAGGAGAATGTCAGGGTAGCATTCTGTCACCTGAAGCATAATAGAAGTTGGATGATGCAACAAACAATGATCTGAAACACAAGAGTAAGTCAACAACAGAATGGTTTAAAAAAAAGAAAATTAGTGTTTTGGAATGGCCAAGTCAGAGTCCAGACATTAACCCAATTGAGATGCTGTGACATGACCTGAAGAAGGCTGTTCATACAAGTTATCCCAGAAATGCTGATGAACTGAAACATTTCTGTATGGAAGAATAGTCTAAAATTCCTCCTCACTGTTGTGCAAGTCTGGTCAGAGCTACAGGAAATATTTGGTTGAGGTTATTGCTGCTATACCAGTTATTAAATTCAAGGGTTCACATACCTTATCCAGCCTGGACTGTGATTAAACAATATATTCAAAAAAGTCATGTAAGGCAAAATTGTTCGTGTTCTATTAGCTTATCATGTTTGTCTATTACTGTGACTTAGATGAAGATCAGATCACATTTTATGAGTAATTAATGCAGAAAACTTGGTAATTGCATAGGGTTCACAAATCTTTTCTTGTAACTGTATTTACTCACTGTAATTCAGTTTATTTTCTATTTTATCATGTATTGCATTGTACTGCTGCTGCAAATTTATCAAATTTCATTACATATGCTGGTGATATTAAACCGGATTCTGATTACACAAGTGTAAAGGAAAATGAAATGGTTGTTACTCCCGGATCTGATGCAGCATAAAAAGTGCAATAAGTAAAAGAAATAATAAAAACACAATAAATATAAATACAAAAAATTAACGTATATACATAGACTGATTGTATGTACATGAAATGACCTTAGGTACAAGCGTATCTGCACATAGAGTGAATGGGACAGGAAATAATGAAGTAGTAGTGGTGGGGCATATAGTTGGATGGGTTAATGGGTGGAAGGAGGTGCTGATCAGCCTGATGGCTTGGGAGAAGTAACTCTTTTTGAGTCCGATATTCCTGGCGCGGATATCGCACACCTACATTGAGCACTGTCGCACGAAAGAAGTTTCCTTTATCAAGGACCTGCACCATCCAGGCTAAGCTCTCTTCTTGCTACCACCATCAGGCAGCAGGTACGGGTGTCTTAGACCCCACACCATTAGGTTCAGAAGCAGGTAATACCTTACAACCATCAGTTCCTGAACCTGCATAGATAACTTCACTCACACAAAACTGACCTCAGAACCTACAGACACACTTTAAAGGAGTATGTACACAGTACTATGTTTTTTTGCACAATTTGTTTTCTTGTGTACATTGGCTGTCAGTCTTAGTTTATGTATAGTTTTTAATAAATTCTATTATATTTCTTTATTTCCCTGCAAGAAAATGAATCTCAAGGTACTGTGTGATGTATAGTAGCATGTACGTACTTTGACAATAAATTTACTTTGACTTTGATAGCTGGTGAACATCTATTCCCACATAATGTTCTATTGAAGCATTTTACAAGCAGCTGCTTCAGTAACCTGAACTATAATTCCCTGTTCAATGGAGTTCTGTTAAGTTCTGATGTCTTTTCATTTCTTCTATGTGGTGCTGTGCTGTCATCTGCTTTTGATTCTCTGTAAATATTGCCAAAATGTTCTGATTCCAAAGGAAGAAGAAAATGTCATTGAAAACTGAATTTTAAAAAAAAATCAGTTTTTTTGGGGGGGCACATTTGTGCAAGAATTATTGCTTATCATCCATTACAGACAGACAGATAATATAAGGTAATTCATTTCTCAATGAATGATGAACATACTCTTATCTATTAATGTGGATGACCATATTCAAATCATGTTCTTCAATATTTAGTGTGACAGAATAAACCACCTGGAAAATTGTGTGCCGAACATAGATCTGGCACAAAGGAGAGATACATCTATGACATCATTTGCTGGAGACACTCAAAATGTCTGGAACCGCATTGCCTGAAAGAATCTCACTAAATATTTTGGGCTGGATGACCTTTGTTCAGGATTTTACATCACTTTTTTTTTGTACCTCTTGATCCTTCACTCTCATTGGTGGGTTCATCTCTCTGGTAAGTATTGGAGCATTACTCAGTGGGTAAAGGAATAACTTCAGAAATGAAGTAGAATGCTTCAACTTTATAGTGGGTCGCGTTATTCTTGCATCCGACCTACCTACTGTATACTGGCAATGAACATTTCTATTTCAACTGTGTGTGGCCAAAATAATGACTGCAGCAAATTCCAAAACTAAGGTAGTTTCTTTTTAGACTCAATTTTGCTGCAGAGTTTTGTTGTTCTGTTTTTATACTTCCACACATGAGTGAGCAAGCAATGAATAAATACTGGTTCATATTTGGATTTAAGAATTATTTTTGTCCTGAAAAGCACTGATGTGGCAGTACTGTCTCAGCCCTGCTCAACCGATCTGAAACAGCAAGAGATCAAATGGCATGCACTTTATCTGCCGAGGGAGTTTTCCATCATCATCCTGATGGTGGTGTACATTCCACTTCCGGCCAATGTCAGGCAGGCACTGGAGGTAATCGGCAGGGACAAAACTGTGCACTCTGCTGTCTTCCCCATCATTGCAGGAGATTTCAACCAGGTCAGCTTGAAGAAGTCTCTGAACAACTACCAACAACATATCACCTATGGAACCAGAGGAGCCAACACGCATGACTACTGTAACGGCACAATCAAGAATGCTTACGGTGCCATCCAATGCCCACATTTTGGGAAATCTGATCACCTGGCTGTACTGTTACTCCCAGCGTGTAGGCAGAGATCAAAGACTGCAGTATCAATGGTAAAGACCAAGAAGGTATGGCCAAGGAAAATAGAGGAGCACTTACAGGACTGAGTCGGTGGACTAGACAATATTCAGGGACTCATTTTCGAATATGAATTAATACACCACAGTTGTCACCAACTTCATTAAGACCTGTGGGAATGAGCGTGTGCCTTTGAGAACATACCCAACCAAAAGCTGTGGAAGAACCAGGGATTAGTAGTCTGCTGAGGGCTAAATCTGTGGTATTCAAAACCAGTGATCCAGAAATATACAAGAAGTCCAGATACAACCATTGGAAGGGTATTTTAAGGGCAATAAAACAATTCTGATTGAGGTTAGAGATGGAATTGTATGCATGTCAGCTCTGCCAGGGTTTGCAGGCCATCACTTCCTACAAAGTGAGATCTATCATCATGAATTCTGTGATGCTTTACTCCCAGATGAGCTCAATGCGTTTAATGCACGTTTTGAAAGGGCGAATAAAACTAAACTTACAGAATGTGAATCCCTGCATCATCTGGTGACTGTGGGATCTCTGTCTGAGAGGCTGACATCAGAAAATCTTTTAAGAGGATGAACTCTCTTAAGGCATCAGACTTTGATGATGTACCTGGTAGGGCTCTGAAAACCTGTGTCAACCAACTGGTGGGAGTGCCTCAAAGACATCTTCAGTCTCTCACTACTGCAGTCGAATGTTCCTACCTGCTTCAAAAGGGCAACACTCATACTAGTGCCCTAGAAGAAGAGGATGAGCTGTCTCAATGACTATTGCCCAGTGTCACTCTCATCTTCTCTGATGAAGTGCTTAGAGAGATTGGTCATGGGTGGAATCAACTCCTGCTTAAGCAAGGATCTGGACCCCCGCAATTTGCCTATCACAACAACAGGTCTACAGCAGATGCAATCTCACTGGCTCTGAACCTGGCCTTGGGTCATCAGGACAATAGCAATATCTATATCAGGCTGATGTTTATTGACTACAGCTCAGTGTTCAATGAAATCATACCCTTAGTTCTAATTACTGTGGTGAACTGCATATACCTGTCTGGACACGCCCCCTGCTGACTGCTTCTGTGGCTCCTCCCACAGACCCTGGTATAAAGGCGATTGAGGTCTAAGCCTGGCCTCTCTGTCTCCAGGATGTAGTATGGTGGTCAACCACTGCTTGTTCCTTCTTCCAGTCAATAAAAGCCGATATCTCGCCTTTGCATCTCAGAGAGAGTTATTGATGGTGCATCAATTACCAAGTTCCAAAACCTGGGCCAGTGTACTTCCCTCTGGATTCTCAACTTCCTCACCATGAGATCACAGATAGTGCAGATCAGAAATAACATCTCCTCCTCGCTGATAATCAACACTGGTGCACCTCAAGGATGTGTGCTTAGCCCACTGCTCTACTCTCTCTTCTCCCAAGAATATATGGCTAGGCACAGCTCAAATGCCTATAAATTTGTAGATTATTTAACTACTGTTGGCAGAATTTCAGTTGGGGATAAGGAGATAGATACATCAGCTGATTGAGTGGCATTGCAACAACTACCTTGCACTCAATATCAGTAAGATCAAAGAATTGATTGTGGACTTCATGAAGGGAAAATCGAGGGAACACACACCAGTCCTCATTGAAGTGTCAGAAATGAGAAGCGTGAGCAGTTTCAATTTCCTGTGTGTCAACATCTCTGAGGATCTATTCCTGAACCCAACATATTGATGGAATTACAAAAAAAGGCACAACAGCAGTTATATTTTATTAGGAGTTTATAGAGAATTGGTATGCCTCCAGAGATCCTTGCGACTTTCTAAAGATGTACCATAGCAAGCATTCTAACCTATTGCATCACCATCTGGTATGGAGCAGGCACTACAAAGGATTGGAAAAAGCCGCAGAAAGTTGTAAAGTCTGCCAGCTCCATCATCGGCACTAGCCTCCCCAGCATCGAGGATGCCTTCAAAAGGCAATATCTCAAAAAGGCAGCATCAATCATTGAGGACTCCCATCACCCTCTTCTCATTGCTAGCATCGAAGAGGAGGTGCAGGAGCTTAAAGACTTTCTCTCAACATTTCAGGAACAGCTTCACCCCCTCTGCCATCAGATTGATGAATAGACACTGAACCCTGAACACTACCTGAGTGCTTTTCCCTCTCTTTTTGTACTACTCATCTAATTTAATTTTCTTTTTTTATATATACTTATTGTAATTTATAGTTTTATTATTGTGTATTGCAATGTACAACTGCTATAAAACAACAAATTTTACAACATATGCAAACAATATTAAACTTGATGCTGATTCTGACAAGCACTTGAATAAAATTTGACTCCCTTGCTGTGACTGCAAATTGGCTGAATGGGGCCAAGTAAACATCAAGACAGAGCAGTTTTAGAGATGCAGATGATGATTTGAAAACCAAAACCAAATAGCTGTGCTCAAAAGAAATTAATGATCTGCTTATTCTTTCAAAGATCAACTTAATCTTTCCAGAAAAATTAGACTCTTAAATTAACCTATACAGGTTGTTTAGGGAAACAAACAACATTTGTATTAATGGATGCCAGATATTCATTTCTTCTACTGGGTTTGAACTCAGCCCAATTAATTGTTCATACCCTTGGCCACTGTTGAGTTATGCTTTCCAGAGTTAACATTACTGACTGCAAAGAAACAACTTACAAAATCAATTCATTAATGGGTTATTATATGTAAAATGCTTTTTTGTTTGCTAAACTTTTAAATGTCAGCAGGACAAGATAAGTAAATTGGTGAATGAATTCAGAAAATAAAATGAAAATGATCATGTAAATAAATGATATAACTGTAATTCATTGTTGCGTTCTTCAACTGTGCTATGGCATGTAAATGTTGTTTCAGCCATGTTCTACAAAAAGGATTGAATATTACATATACATTTTTGATAATAACAAAGTGAACAGGTATATTGTAAATCAATTTTAAAACTGACCACGGCAAGCTTATTACCAAACCCAACAGCAGTGAAATAGTTTTATTATTATTTTTGCCAATATGTTTCTGAAGAAGAAAGCCTGTGTACCAGAGCTTGTTTTATTTCATTGTCCATAAGACTATCAGAAATAGGAATAGAATTAGGCCATCTGGCCCATTGAGTCTGCTCCTCAAATCCATTATTATCCGTTTTAACCTACAGACAGACAGACATACTTTATTGATCCCGAGGGAAATTGGGTTTTGTTACAGTCGCACCAACCAAAAATAGTGTAGAAATATAGCAATATAAAACCATAAATAATGAAATAATAATAAGTAAATTATTCAAAGTGGAAATAAGTCCAGAACCAGCCTATTGGCTCAGGGTGCCTGACACGCCGAAGGAGGAGTTGTAAAGTTTGATGGCCAAAGGCAGGAATGACTTCCTATGATGTTCAGTGTTACATCTCAGTGGAATGAGTCTCTGGCTGAACGTACTCCTGTGCCTACCCAATACATTATGGAGTGGATGGGAGACATTGTCCAAGATGGCATGCAACTTGGACAGCATCCTCTTTTCAGACACCACCGTCAGAGAGTCCAGTTCCACCCTCACAACATCTCTGGCCTTACGCATGAGTTTGTTGATTCTGTTGGTGTCTGCTACCCTCAGCCTGCTGCCCCAGCACACAACAGCAAACATGATAGCACTGGCCACCACAGACTCATAGAACATCCTCAGCATCGTCCGGCAGATGTTAAAGGACCTCAGTCTCCTCAGGAAGTAGAGACGGCTCTGACCCTTCTTGTAGACAGACTCAGTGTTCTTTGACCAGTCCAGTTAATTGTTAATTCATATCTCCAGGTATTTGTAATCCTCCACCATGTCCACACTGAACCCTTGGATGGAAACAGGGGTCACTGGTACCTTAGCCCTCCTCAGGTCCACCACCAGCTCCGTAGTCTTTTTCACAGTAAGCTGCAGATGATTCTGCTCACACCATGTGACAAAATTTCCCACTGTAGCCCTGTACTCAGCCTCATCTCCCTTGCTGATGCATACAACTATGGCAGAGTCATCAGAAAACTTATTAAGATGGCAAGATTCTGTTCAGTAGTTGAAGTCCGAGGTGTAGATGGTGAAGAGAAAGGCAGACAGGACAGTCCCCTGTGGAGCCCCAGTGCTGCTGACCACTCTGTCTGACACACAGTGTTGCAAGCACACGTAGTGTGGTCTGCCAGTCAGGTAATCAATAATCCATGACACCAGGGAAGCATCCACCTGCATCACTGTCAGCTTCTCACCCAGCAGAGCAGGGCGGATGGTGTTGAATGCACTGGACCAATCAAAAAACATGACCCTCACAGTGCTCGTCGGCTTGTCCAGGTGGGTGTAGACACGGTTCAGCAGGTAGACAATGGCATCCTCAACTCCTATTCGGGGCTGGTAGGCAAACTGGAGGGGGTCTAAGTGTGGCCAAACCATAGGCTGGAGCTGCTCTAGAACAAGTCTCTCTAGGGTCTTCGGGGTCTGCATCCTCCCCTTTACCTTTGAAGCCCTTACTAATCATGAAGTAATCATCTCTGCTTTATATATACCCAATGAATTGACCTTCACAGCCACATACAGCAATGAATTCCACAGATTCATCTTCTATGGCAGAAGAAATTTCTCTTGATTCTTGCTCTAAAGGATCATCCTTGTATTCTTGATTGTCCACTATAGGAAAAGTCATCTCCACGTCCATTCTATCTAGGCCTTTCAATATTTGATACGTTTCAATGGGATTCCCTCTCATTCTTCTAATCTGTAGTGAGTACAGGCCCAGAGCCATCAGACTCTCCTCATACATTGACGCTTTGGTTTCTAGATATTCTTGTGAACCTCCTCTGGACTCTAATTTGTTTTGTATTGCTTATCTAATGTCAGAGTACTTTTTTTTAAGGTGAGAAGGGGCAAGTTCAAAAGCAATGTGCAGGGCAATGTTTTTTTTTTGCACAGAGCGTGGTGAGTACCTGGAATGTTCTTCCAGGAGTGGTAGTGGAGACAAATATGACAGGCTTTCAAGAAGATCTTGGATAGATGCATAAATGTGCAGAAAATGGAAAGATATAAACACAGTTGGGCGTTTGATTACTTATTATTTCAACATTGTGAGCCAAAGTGACTGTTCCTGTGGTGTACCAGTTTTTGTTCTACAGTATGTTCCTCTAAAAATGGAGCTTTGTTTTCATGCCTCTGCAAGCTCCATTTTCATAGGAATAATGACTGGAGGAATATAAAAACTGCTCTAGTCTGATCAACCTCTCTATCTGTTGCATTAGGTAAGTTCTAATCATACACTTGCTCAACATATTGGTCATTTCCAACAAAATCACTTGATATCCAAATTAACTGAAACTCAATGGAGATATTGGGCCAAAGAGCTAAGCCTTCTGGAAGAATGTCTTACAGGAGGGGAGATGGAGATTTGGAGAATTTAAGAGAAAGGAATGAGAAAACTGGATTTTGTGAGAGCTCAGAATGCAGAGTTCTAAGGATTTTAGAGCAAAAGGATTTGACAGAGTGGACGGTTGTTGCCTCAGAGGGATTTGTGCACAGGCTGACTGGAAGTTAATGTAACTCTGTAACCGCAGTCTTGAAGGCAGAAAGAAACTTAGTGTAACAGTTTTCAGCCATCTGAAATGTATATCTGATGGAATAAGAGTGCTCAAAATAAAGAGAATGTTGAAAATAAATGCAGCTATGAGAGTTTCAGGAGCAGATTTGCTGAGGCAGAGACAGCAATGGTTTAAATTATAGATCTTACTCCAAGGCCAATTAGGATATTGAGTTTGAGTCAGTTGCATTTGACCTCAAAAATGTCAATGTGACAAATCACAAAAAAGTGCAAGGAACTTAAATTTGTGCTGTGGGCTGAAGGCAATGATATCCTCTGTTCATTTAATATTGAATTCCAGAAGACCCGCATAGCAAATCAGATTTGTCATTTCCAATTTCTCATATTTCACCATGACTGAGGAGGAGGAGGCCAGATCAATTCCATTCCACCTTTCACTTCCCTTTAACGTTAACCTGATGCTCCACGCTGAGTATTTTACAAACACCTGTACAAGGGATAATAAACAGTGACTAACTTACCTACCAACCTCCATATCTTTGGAAGTGGGAGCATGCAGGAAGAACTTACGGTCACACTCAGCACCAGAAGTCAGGATTGAACTGGATCTTAATGAGTGACTGAGAGGGACTGTGCAGAAGTGGAGTTGGGTGGCATTGGCACAAACTGAAAATTGTAATTTATCTGACTGTTGGTCCTGACCAGCGGTATGTACACATGGAGTAAGACTAGATTAAGGATAGATTCTTGAGGCCTCTGATTGAATGACATGAAGACGTAGATGAAAATCATAGCCAGTTAAGATAATTTTCCTGCGATGACTTGATAGCTTAGAATGGAATTATTCAAACTGAACTATGTGGAGAGGCTGTGAAGGAGCAATGTGCTCAACCATGTCAAATGCTAAATATTGTTTGAGGATGAACAATGACCAAGATTGTAATTACAGGATGTCCTTTTGGCAACTTTGCAAATTCACCACTCTTTCAATTGTGTCATGGAATAAGAATCTGATTAGACAATGAAGCATAAAGTTGTATGAGATGAGTATGTATTTGAGAAGTGTGCCATATTTGAAGACTTCAAAGAGCAATGTGTGGTGGAGATCCAGTTCTTTACAAGGAATGAGGAAATAATTTGTCATCTCTTCCTCTGGGGTCTCTGTCATACTCTGCTAGTCTCCTTGTACTTATCCTCATTAGTAGTAAGTACCTCATAGCTGTTCCCCAGGAACACATACTTTCTTTTTCCTGCTGTCACGTTGTCATTGGCATGAGATGTTTGGTTGTCTATTGTGCCAGGTGCTCCTGAGGCAGCCTCCTCATAAATTGGGGGACCAGTCCATCAAGCACCTCTCCTTCATATCTTAAAAGTGGAACTTCCCAGTGGCCAAACATTTTAATTCCCATTCCACCATGTCGGTCCATGGCCTCCTCTTGTGCCACACTTAGGGTGAAGGAGCAACACCCTATGTTCCTTTTGGATAGCCTCCAAAGTGATGGCATGAATATCAATTTATCAACCCTATTACCTCTTTTCACCTGCCTATAACCTCCTCCTGGGTCTCCTCCTCCTCCTCTTTCTCATATGGTCCACTCTCATCTCCTATCGGATTCCTTTCTTTCTAGCCTGTTACCTTTCCCGTCCACCTGCTTCAGCTATCACCTTCAAGCTGGCCTCCCTCTCCCCTCCCCATGATTTTATTTTGGCATCTACTGCCTTCCTTTTCAGTCCTGAGGAGGGTTCTCAGCCCAATAGATGCTGCCTGATCTGCTGAGTTCCTCCAGCCGTTTGTGTGTGCTGCTTCAGATTTCTAGGAGCTGCAGAATTTTGCATGTTTCTGATCTTCTCTTCTTGAGTATCTTGTAATTCTTCCCTGTGATCTTCCATTTCATGGTCAGGTTTAATAATATACCCTCGTAGGTACAGTAAGAGTTAAAGTAATAAAATAGAGAAAAAAAATCAGAAAATAAGAACAGGGATGCATCTGTAACTCCCTGAAGCTTTGCTAAGTGTTTGTTTCAATGGAATAGGACCAAGAATACAATTGTACAAAATGTCTCTTCAGTGTTAAACTGACAATTTGTTTTGCTTATCCAGGTGAAAAGAGAGATCCTGCCAATATGTTTTACAATTTTCACACAAATATACTTAGGGTGGCAAGCATTTGCAATATCAATTTATTTTAATTCCAAAGCTATCAAAATAGTGGTCATTCAAATACACATCACTTTTAAATCCTTTCACTTCAGTGTTTTCAATTACTTTGAAGTATATTTGTTTCGCTCTTTTTAAAAGATGTACAACTAACTTTGATGTTAATTGGATTTTGGATCCTGTTGAACATAAGAAATGAAGACATGGGAACGGGAGTAGGCCATCTGGCCGATGGATCCTGCCACATCATTTAATAAGATCATGGCTGATCTGGCCAGGAATCCACCAACCTGCTATTTCCCCAAAACCACTAATTCTTCTGCTCTTCAATAAAATATCTAACTATGTGTTATCAAAAAAACCTAACTATGTCTTAAATATATTTAATTAGGTATCCTCTACTGCTTCCCCGAACATGGAATTGGACGGGTTCACTCCTCTTGAGGAGTGACCTTGATTCGCTCCAATTTGCCAATCATCACAGCAGATCAACAGGAGATGCCATTTCACTGGCTCCTGACACAGCTCTGAAACATTTGGACAGTGAAGATGCATAAATCAGTTTGCTCTTCATTAGCTAACAGCTCTGCATTTGAAACTATCATCCGCTTCAAACTTATTAATAAGCTCCAAGATCTAGGCCTCCATGCCTTCTTGTGACACTGGATCCTCAATTTCCATACTTACAAGCCTCACCTCAGTCAATATAGATTAGCAACAATATTTCTTCTACAATCACCATACACACAGGTGCACCACAAAACTGTGTGCTTAGCCACCTGCTCAATTCGCTTTATACATATGACTGAGACTTACAGCTCCAATACCATATTTAAGTTTGCTAATGATACCACTGTTTTTGACTGAATCGAAACTGGTAATGAATCAGCATATAGGAGAGAGACTGAAAATCTGGTTGAATGAGGCCACAACAATAACCTCTCACTCAGTGTCAGCAAGACCAAGAAGCTAATTATTGTCTACAGGAGGAGGAAATGAGAGGTCCATGAGAGAGTCTTCATTAAGGGTCTGTAGATGGAAGAGGTCAGTAACTTTAAATTCCTTGATGTTATCACTGAGAATCTGTCCTGGGACCAGCATGTAGGTACCATTTCAAAGAAGGCATGGCTGCGCCTTTACTTTCTTTGAAGCTTGCACAGATTCGGATTCAAGTAAAACTTTGACAAATTTCTCTTGATGAGAGTATCCTGACTGTTTGCATCAGGGGCTAGTTTTGAAACACCAATGCCCATTTATGGAAAAGCCTACAAAAATGGTAGATCATAGGAAAAGCCCTCCCCATCATTGAGCACATCTACAAGCAGACTGACACAAGTAATCACCTTCCATCATGAAGGACACACACCTTCCAGGCCATGCTCTCCTGGCTACCACCAGGAAGGAAGTACAGGAGTCTTAGATCCCATATCACCAGGGTCAGGAACAGTTACTATCCTTTTACCATCAGCGTCCTAAACAAGTGTTGATAACTTCCCTTGCCTCAGCACTGAACTCATTCTACAACCTAAGGTCTCACTTTCAAGGACTCTACAATTCATGTTCCTGGTAGTTATTTATTATTTTTCTATCTTTTATTTGAACAGTTTGTCATCTTTCGCACATTGATTGTCAGTTTTTGTCTGTAGTTTTTCAATGATTCTATTATTGATTTCTTATACTGTCAATGCATGCAAGAAAATGATTTTACTTACTTCATATACTTACTTCAATAATAAATTTAACTCTGAACTTTGAAATTATGCTGGAATCTGGCTCAGAAATATATCGTAGTTTCTTCGTCATCTCTTGGTCGAAATTCTGCAGCTCCGTCCCTGACATTGTCTGAGTGCCTTCAACAGAAGGGGCTATAATGTTAAAAGGCCCATATAAAGTAGATTTGAAGAGGATGTTTCCTATGTTGGGGGAGTCTAAGACCTCAGGACACACCCTCAGGTTAGAGGAATGTCCATTTGAATGGAGATGAGGGGGAATTTCTTTAGCCACAGAGTGGTGAATCTATGGAATTTGTTGCCTCAGGTGGCAGTGGATGCCAAGTCATTTGGTATATTTAAGGTAGAAGTTGATTGATTCTTGATAGTCAGGGCATGAAGGGATATGGGGAGAAGGTGGGAGATTGGGGCTAAGAAGGAAATGGATCAGCCATGATGAAATGGTGGAGTAGACTTGATGGGCCAAATGGCCTAAATCTGCTCCTATATTTTGTGGTCTTCTGGTATTAAGCTAATAGTTCAACATGCTGGTTCATTACCACCTTCAAAAGGACAATTTGGAATGGACAATAAATGCTGGCCATGTCAGCAATATCTTCATAATGAAGTACCAATATGATTAAAAAAATCTATTCAAATTTATCTAAAAGAAATTATGCATGTGGGTGTGTGAAGATAACAGATTGTGAAAAAGCAACCACTTTTGATAACTGCAGTTTTAGAGCTAATACTGGCACAGGTTTGCCGTGCAGAAACTCCTTCCTACAGTATTCTAATTAGTATTTTTCTCTCTAAGTTATGGTAAGTCTTTTAAAGTGGCATTTGTTTTTGAAATTAGTCTCTTATTGAAAAGTTATTCAAATTCTAAATGTCAAACTGTACTGCATGCTTCCAGCACCCACACAAATTTAATTTTGGATTTAGAAAAATCTCCATTTTCTTTCAATATTGAACCTGTGCACTATAAATTCTTTAGAATTAATTTCTCACTGTAATCTTCCATTGTTGCACTCAGCCTCATTTTATTGTAGACGGCAAAGCTATAGCCATAATCCAGAAACTTTCAAGGGGACAACAAGACATTGAACTATAAACCATGAACGTTTAGGAAATGGAAGGATAGCATTTGGGCCACTTGTCATAAGGGCTATGTAGCCTAATCCAATTTTCCAGCACAATGTCCCCAAAGTATGGCTTGTTAAATACATCGCCAAGTAATGTTCAAATATGTTTAGGATTTCTGCCTCCACTATTCATTCAGACTGAGATTCCTTCTGGGTGGCTCTTTTATTTATCTCCATTATAATCTTCTACCAACTACTTGAAATTCAAACCCCTTGCTTTAACCCTCTACTAAGTGAGAATTGTCACCCACTTTATATTCTTCCCTTGCCTTGTTGCACCTTCCCAAATCCTATACAGTTCTCCATACTGCCTAGGCCATCTATGACTTAGTCCATTCTAAGGCTTCCTTCCTTATTGCAAACTACAGCCCCATTTTTCTTTCACACAAAAGCTTTATCATTCTCCCACATATGAGCCTAATTCAGCAATATAGGTTACAAAATGGAAAATACCAAGTCCTATGAAACCCTACTGATATCCATCTACTATCACATTCTGTTGTTCGGCACTGAGAAGAATTTGGAACTAAATTGCTGCTCTTGATTGGATCTCATGGGCTTTTACTTAGCCCTCTCAAACTCGCTGTTGCATCTTTACAATGCTAAAATCCACGGGGACTACGTCTGATGCATTGCCTAAATGAATATACATTTCTTCTTCAGAAAGTTCAAATTAATTTTCAGACAAGGCTTCATCATTCATTCTGATTGGCCCTGTTTAACCTTAGTATTGCTACATGATAGATGATATTGTACATTATAGTAGACTCCCAACAATTGTCTGACCTGAACTTGTCTGCAATTGCTTAGTTTATCTCTTCCTCCCTGTTTAAACATCAGCAATGCTCCACTCTGAAGGTTTTATTATGAACTTTTATGAAATTTTGATTAACTGAGAAAGATTAGGCAGTTCATCTTAATGAAAACTGAGAGTTAGCAAGCTCTGTCATTTTATTCATAAAAAAGACTGAATTTCTGGTTAAGAAGACAATGCTGGTTCAGAAGCTTATCAGACTGTCTCTGTAGTCATCTCATAACCTCTAATAGCATGCAGGACCATAGAATTGCATGCTCAACAGCGAGGAGAATAATTCTAACAAGTAGTTGAGAAATAGCTTACATCAGATAAAATTAAGCCAATTAGAAAATCATTGGTTATTATTATAAATTCTGATCTTTGGGCAGTACGATAGACCCTGCTGTGATTCTGTTGAAAACACATACTGGATCTAGTAGTATGAATAGGCCTCTTGTTCAATCAGTAGGATAGTGGCTGATTGAATTGTACCTTCAATTCTGCATTCCTGACCACATCTGTTAACCTTTCATTTCCTTGCTTTTCACAATTCTATGCACCTATTGCTTAAACATATTCAAGAAGTTTGTTTTGACTGCATTTAGTAAGAGACTTGAATTAGAGACTAAAGGTTTGCAACCCTGACGGAAATGAAATTGGCTCACCCCTGATTAAATGGATGACCCTTACTTTTCAATAGTGATCTATTGTTCCAGAACCTCTCCACATTCACCCTGTCAAGATCCTGTAGAATACTAAACTTACGAACTAAGGGCAAAAAATCCATGGCATTTTGTTTTTGAACATGAAACATGAAGGAATTTTATTATCCACCACATCCCTGATCTCAAAACCGCTTTCCCGAGTTATTAATATCAAAGGTTCAAAGGTCAAATGTGACATCAGAGAAATGTATGCAATATACATCCTGAAATGCTTTTTCTTCGCAAACATCCATGAAAACAGAGAAGTGACCCAAAGAATGAATGACAGTTAAACATAAGCCAGAAGTGATGGATCTAAATATACAAATAATAATAATAATCATTATCATCATCATAATAAATGGGTGAGTGGTGGATCTAAATATAAAAATAATAATCATAATAAATGTGTGACTTTTTTTCTTTAAAAAAGGCAAATATAATTGAACCCTGTAAGAAAAATCTGCAGCAAAATATAGGTAGGAAAGCAAATACAGTGCTGGTCAAACTGAAATATGAATCTCACAAAATCAGAGCAGGATTGGGCAACTATTTCATAAGATCATGTTCAGGATGTATTGCAAAAGCCAAAAATAAGTACCTTAATCCAATGTAGCAAATTCTCATTTGCTATCTGATCTATTATCAAATATAGTAAAACCTAATGTAAGTGCAGTTTATTCAGTGAACTGCATTTTTTTTTGCTTTCTTCTTACAAAGAGAAGCTATGTGAGGTGAATGAGAAGCTTGAACACTAGCTACAGCAGACCTTGGTAAGCAGTCCCTCGGCAAGTTGCAAAATTGTTTTCACTTCTTAGATTAGCAATAGCATGAAATTATCTTTAAAATTTATTGTACACTGTATGATTTGCGAGTATTTAGCTCTGAACATGTTCTGCATTGATAGGTTGGCTCACCTAAAGTGAACTTACTCTGTAATATAATATAAAAAATTATATTCATCTGGGATATAAGCATTCATACTTAAGGGACATGTCACTTAGACAAAGCAACTAGTAATGTGTAATAAATATAATCTTGAAATTATGTGCAATATATATTAGGTTTTGCCAACACTAGACTCTGATACAGCCAATCTATTCTAAGCTCTCCCATGGGAAGAGTTTAATAGCAAGACAAAGAAAAATTTTTAAGAATGTGCCCAAAATTTCCTTGAGGAAATGCAACATTCCCACTGACTCTTAGTAATCCAAGGCCCATGCAGTAATATGCCAAGTCCAAGATTCCAATGTTGGTATGCACCAAGATTTTTGCAAAGTGTTAGAATTCAATTATCCTAATATGCAAGAATCATGGTTTACAGATGGTGTTATCTACCATTAATATCAATGCTATGGGGCAAAGTACAGGTCTGACGACCATGTACTCTGGCTTGTCATGGATTTATATCTATAAATGTTAAAGATACTTCAAAATCTTAAGCAACACATACACAATGCTGGAGGAATTCAGCAGGCTAGACAAAATCTACTGGAGGGATTTGTGTGTGTTGCTCTAGATTTCCAGCATCTGTAGTCTCTCTTGTATTTTCAAAATCTTAACAGTACATTTGGGATTCATGGATCCTTCCTAAATTGTAACCTATGATTTTCCTCAAATCTTAAAATAAGAAAATGAACTACGTTGCATTCTACTGTAAGACATTGTATTCAATAATCAATGAACTGATTCCGGTCCTGAAAATGGTACTAAAGACTCTTTAAACATGCTACTAAACCAATTTCATTTTCTCTCCTTTTCACTTTCATGTCTCTATTATGGCATAATAAGTATTTTCTCTTTAAATTAAATAACTATGTGTGAAATGATGAATGTCTATAAAAGTTGTTTCTAAGTGGCATATAAATCCACTTGCTGCAAGCAATGACTCTGGCACTCAACCTGATTTGAAAGCAAACAATGCCGGAAATAGAGCACAAGGCTTTTGTTAGATAACGGATCCCAGAATTTGCACTCTTCTCACTTACAGAATCCTTTAGAAATCTTACAAAATGACTAGAAGTGCACCACACAATGATAAAGCTGATTAAATGCAAGTTGTTTCAAAATGACGACGCAAAAATACACACAAAATTAAAAGCTGTTTTAAAATTTTGGATACTGGGAAGAATTGTGTTTGTTCTGAGAATATTTGGTAATAATAGTTGCTGATGGAATAACATGATTTAAATTGGAGGCTAATGAGAGACAATTTAGTCATCAATATAGGCAGGAGCAGAGTAAAGGGAGAGAAAAGACTTAGTTTAAACTGCATTTATTTCAGTACAAGTGGTTTGACAAGTAAAGTGGATGAACTTGGCATGGATTGACTCTGAACTAGGATATTGTAGACATAACAGAACTATGGCTAAATGAAGAGCAGGACCTCCAGATCAAAGTTCTGGGATACGGACACAACAGGCATGACAGATGGACAGGCAAGAGAGGAAGGGTAGTGACCTTCTTGATGAAAGAAAATATATCAATGGACATTAGAAAGGATGCCCTTGAGAGCTCATCCATTGGGACCATATGGGTATAAGTTAGAAACAAGAACTGAATGGTCACTCTGATGGGATTGTATCTTGTTCCCAATAGTCTGTGGGAATTGGAGGGGGAATACATATAGAGATTACAGCTGGTTGTAAATATAATAGGGTAATATTAATGGAAAATTTGAACTTCCCTTATACTGGGTGAGCCAACCATAATGTAAAAGGCTTGGATAGAATGGAATTAGTGAAATATCTCCAAGCAAGCTTTCTTTATCCATATATAGAAGAAACTACTAGACAGGGGGCAACACTGGATATGCTGCTGGGAAAAGATTTTGGGCAAGTAGCAGAAAAATCTGCTGGTGAGCACTTTGGGTCCAATGACCATAATTCCATTAGTTTTAAATTAGTTCTGGAGAAGGATATTTCATGGGTTAAAGTCCTGAACTGGGGTAGAACAAACTTTGGAGTATTAGGCTGGATTCTGCAGTGATGAACACAATTTTTTGCAGGGAAAGGAGTGGCTGCCAAGCGGAAGGCCTTTTAAAATGTGATGTGAAAGGTTCAGGGCATGCATGTTCCTGTCAAGCTGAAGGAAATGGCTGGCAGGTTTCAGAAATTCAGCAGGCTGATGAGAGGTTTTGAGGCTTTGGTTAAGAAAAAGAGGGAAGCATACACTGTCCCCAAGGAACTGTGAACTAGCGAATCTCTTGATGACTATAAGAGCAGGATACACTTGAAAAGAGTGTCTGCCAAGGGGGAGACCTTTTAAAATGTGATGTCAAGGTTCACAGAACGTTGGAGGATAAAATGAGGATATGAGAAGGATAGGATAGGCAAGGAGAGGCAAAACTCCTTAAGAGATTCCATCAGTATTTTAAAAGTAAAAGGTTACTAGGGAGAAAATAGGACCCTTAAAAATCAGTGAATCTGTGAGTGGAACCAAAGGAAATGTGTAAGATTTTTAATGCATGTTTCTCTTCAGTTTTTACAGTGCAGAAAAGGATGGACTTTAAGGAAATGGGAGAAGTGAGTTTTGATGTCTTGGAACAGATATGACTTACCTGAGAGGAGGTGTTTTGGGTGCTTTGAAGTGCATTAAGGTGGATAAATCCACAGGACCTAATGCAGTGCATTCTTTAACCTTGTGGGAAACTAGAGAAGAAATTATAGAGGCCTTTGGAGCCTCTATATTTTTGCTTCATCTCTGGCCACAGGTGAGATCCAGAGGACTGGAGAAGGTTTGAAAAAGGTAGCAAAAATAAACCAGGAAGCTACAGGCTAGTGAATTTGACAACAGTGGTGATAATTTGTGGAGGGGTTTCTGAGGGATAGGATCCACCAATATTTGGAGAGACAGGAAACAACTTTGAGCAGGGGAAGTCATATCTGAAAAATCTCTTAAGATTTTCAATGAGGCAACCAAGAGTATAGATGAGTATAGGGCAATGGACATTGTCAAGGCATTTGACAATGCCCCTTGTGGCAGGCTGGCCTGGAAGGTTAGATCACAGGGTGAGATAGCTATTCAGATTCACAATTAGTCAACTGGAAGGAAGCAAAGGTCATGATCAAGGATTATTTCTCAGAATGGAGGCCTGTTTCTATTGGTGTGCCATAGGAGTCAGTATTGCAACGTTTGATTTTATAATTTATACGAATTACTTGGATGGAAATGCATCAGATAGTAGAATTGCAGATAATATTAAAATAGTTGTTGTTGATGGTGTAGAAGGTCATGAAAAATTACAGTGGGATCTTGATATAAGGTCAGAGAATTGGCAAATTGCTTTCAATCCAGATAAATGTGAAGTTTGGCATTTTGGTCAAACCAGAGTTATACCGTGAATTTAAGGTCCTGGAATGTGTTATGGAACAGAGGGACTTGGGACTGCAAGCATACAGTTTGCTGAAAGTGTTGTAACTGGTAGATAAGTTCGTGAGGAAGGCCTTCACCAAGTCAGGGCTTTAAGTTGTGAAGTTATGTTGCAGTTATATAAGATGTTGATGTGGATTTTGTGTACAGTTCTGGTTACTTTTTTTATAAGAAATATGTAATTAAACTAGAAAGAGTATAGAAAAGATTTACCAGGATGTTGCATTGACTTGGGGACCCAAGTTATAAGGAAAAGTTGTGTAGACTAGGACTCCATTCCCTGGAGCTAGACAGGGGGTGATAACATACTATTTTTCTCAGGGTGGAGCTGCTAAAAACAAGAGGCATAGATGTAAGATCAGAGGAGAGAGATTTAAAAAGGGACATCAAAGGCATCTTCATCAAGCAAACAACAGTGCATATTTGAAATTAGCTGCTAAAAATAGTGGTTGAAGCAGGCACGTTAGCAACATTTAAAAGCCATCTAGGTAAGGATGTGGATTGAAGAGAATAGCTAGGGGCCAAATATGGGTAGATGGGACTAGCTCGCTAGGTAACATAGTTTGCATGGGTACTTTGGGCCAATGGTCCTGTTTCCATTATGTGTGACACTATGACTCTAAACACAATTTTATTTATTGTGCTCACTGATATTCCACCAAACGTTTGGCTCTTTTAAACTCTATATCTTCTGTTACATAGTCAGCATAATAAGGCAAGGAAGCAGGTATTTTAGTTCTTCATTGTATCTCCGCTGGCTATCTAATGATGTTTGTGAGCACTTTGACTATAGTCTTCTATGCTATGATAGTACAAAGGATTACCTTCTGGGTGAAAAAAAACCCCAAATTCCCTCTAAACCATAGCTTCCCAACCTGGGGTCCATGAGCCCCTTGCTTAATGGTATTGGGCGATGGCAAAGGAAGGATTGGGAACTTCTGCTCTAAAAATCCTGTCCCTAAAACCTATCCCCTCTGATCATAGATACCTTCACTAAGAGGAGAGGTTTCTCATTATCCATCTTACCTACAATCCTCATGATTTTGTAAACATAAATCAAGTCATCCATCAATCTTCACCACTCAAAGTGAAATAAAAGCAGATTATCCAGACTCTGTCCATAACTGAAATACTCCATTCTAGGCAATATCTTGGTGAGTATCCTTTGTAGTGCTATCATACCTTTCTTAGATTATGGGGATTTGGTCTGCCCTCAATATTTCTATCAGCGGTCTAATGAATGTTTTAGGAAGTTGTAACATATCCTCCTTACTCTAATATATATTCTATGCTCTAGCTATTGACAGTCTGTATCCTAAATGCCTCCTTAAGCACCTGCCTCTGGGATTTCTAGACACCTACACCAAATTCCCTCTGTTACTCAATAGTCCCTGAGGTCTTCATTCGTCTTCCTGAAATTTACCACAATGTATTTTTCAAGATCAAATTCAACTTGTCATTTCTCTGCCCATCTTACTAACTGATCAATTTTGTTCTGTAGCTGAATTACCACACTACCTCTAGTATTTGTGTCTTTGGTGATTTACCAATCAAGCCACTTATATCCACATCATTAATATACTATATATAAAGAAATGTAATGTCCCAGCACCAATCCATCAGGTACATCACCAGCCATGATTCCATCAGGAAATGCAACCCTTGCCCACTATCTTCTGCTTCCTGTCACCATTCAATTTGTCGAATTATCCTGGATTGCACAGGGTCTTAAGTTTTGGACCAGTCTATCGTGTGGGACCTAATCAAATGCCTTACTGAAGTCAATGTGGACTGCATCAACCACATTACCCTCTTCAGCATAACTGTCATCTCCCTTTAAAGGAAAACACATCAATCAAATTGGTCTGACAGACTGCTCCTTAAAGCATTGCTAATCTCTAATCAATCCCCACCTCTCTCAGTGCAAGTTAATTGAATCCTTCATAACTTTACTCCAACAATTTTCTTACCAATAAGGTTATCCTGTCAGCCTATAATTACCTGACTTATCCCTATTGCTCTCCTTGAATAAAGGTACCACATTTAGAACATTGTACAACATAGAGCAGTACACCACAGTACAGGGTATTTGGCCCAAGATGTTGTGCTGATATCTTAACCTACTCTGTTCAATCTAACACTTCTGTCCCACATAGCTCTCCATTTCTTTGTCATCTATTTGCCTATCTAAGAGTCTCTTAAATATCATTAATATACCTGAATTCCTCTGAAATTACCTCTAATCACTTTCTTCCAATCAGCTTAAAATGATGCCAACTGATATTAGCCTTTTCTACCCTGAGAAAAAATCTGTCTTTCCACTCGCTCAATGCCTCTTATCTCCTTATACACCTATATCACGTCACCTCTAATCCTTCCACAAACAAGAGAAAATCTGCAGATGCTGGAAGTCCAAACAACACACACAAAATGCTGGAGGAACTCAGCAGGCCAGGTAGCAGAGAGAGAAAAGAGAGAAGGCCATGCAAGAAAGAATAGGGGGGGAGGGGCACCAGAGGGAGGTGATGGGTGTGGAAGGAGATAAGGAGAGAAGGAAATGGTGAAGGAGGGGTGAGGAGGGGTGTTGTGTGGGGCATTACCAGAAGTTCAAGTCATCAATGTTCAGGTTGGAGGCTACCCAGATGTAATATAAGGTGCTGTCCCTCAACCTGAGTGTGGCCTCATCGTAAGAGTGGAGGAGGCCATGGATAGACATATTGGAATGGGAATGGGAAATGGAATCAGTATGGGTGGCCACTGGAAGATCCTGTTTTTTTCTGCTGGACAGATCATGGGTGCTCTGTGAAGCGGTCTCCCAATCTATGTTGAGTCTCACCAATGTACAAGAAGCCACACTGGGAGCACCGAACACAGTCTATGACTCCAAGAGACTCACAGGTGAAGTGTTGCCTCACCTGGAAGGACTGTTTAGGGCCCTGAATGGTGGTGAGGGAGGAGGTGTAAGGGCAGGTGTAGCACTTGTTCCGCTTCCAAAGATAAGTGCCAGGAGAGAGATCAGTGGGGAGGGACAAATGGACAACGAACTTGTGTAGGAACCAATCCCTGTGGAAAACAGAAAGTGGGGGCAAGGGAAAGATGCGCTTGTTGGTGGTTTCCCGTTGC
This sequence comes from Hypanus sabinus, assembly GCF_030144855.1. Lineage (NCBI taxonomy): Eukaryota > Metazoa > Chordata > Chondrichthyes > Myliobatiformes > Dasyatidae > Hypanus > Hypanus sabinus. The sequence goes on along the minus strand of NC_082711.1, from coordinate 96,330,024 downwards.
AGATGGTGGAAGCTTTGGAGAATTATAATTTTCTCTGAAATTTTACTCCAGTTCTGCCAAAGGGTTTTGGCCCAAAAGATCGACTCTTTTCAATAGGTGCTGCTTGGCCTGCTGAGTATCTGCAGCATTATGTGTGTGTCACCTCTTATCCTTGTTGGCTCCAAAGTGGAAAGCACTAGATGGCTCAACATACTCTCAGGATACATGCTGTCTAATCCAGGTAGCATCCTGATAAATCACCTCTACACTCCCTTCTGGTTGCATCCTTCCTATAAGGAGGTAACCAGGACTGAGCTCAATATTCTAAGTGGGGTCCAGCAGAATTTTATACAGCTGCATCATTACCTTGTGGCTCTTGAATTCAATCCTCCAGAAAAGGGCTTCTTTATTCCCACTCTTTACCTTCTTCTATGCTAGTCAGCCAATCATCTATCTCTTATTAAAAAGTATTCATTTAGGCTGATAGGGCATGGCCTGACCCTTAGAAAGCCTTACTGACTATCCTTGATCAGTCTATGCTTCTCAAAATGCTTGTAAATTCTGTCTTTAAGAATCCTTTGCACACTGCAGTAAGACTCACTGGTCTGTAATTCCCAGAACGATCCCTATTACCATTCTTGAGCAATCTTCTAGTGCTATGCCTGCGCCCAGTGAGGATGTAATGAACATCACTGGAAGTGTCGCAATCACTTCCCTTACATACTGTAGGGACCTGAGGTATTCTGGCCGCGAGAATTTAGCAATCGATCAACCATAATGTTTTCCAAAAGTTCATGCACAGCCTCTTTCTTAATGTCAAAATGTGTCAGCACATCATCCTGTTTTACACAGTCCTCACATTTGTCCATGTTCCTCTTACCGGTGAATACTGAAATAAAGTAGTTATTAAGGAACCCCTCTACCTCCTCCAGTTCCAGACCTGTTTCCTCTTTTATCCCTGGTCAGTCAAAGTTCAATGTACAAAGTAAATTTATTATCAAGGTACATATATGACACCATCCATTACCCTGAAATTTGCTTACTTGTGAGCATATTCAGTAAATCCAAGAACCATAACAGAATCAATGAAAGACCAAACCTGATTGGGGGGGGGGGGAACAAACTACCACCGTGCAAAAAGCAACAAACTGTGCAAATGCAAAAGATAAAAACTAATAAATTAATAAGTAATAACTATTGAGAATATGAGATGAAGAGTCCTTGAAAGGGAGTCCGTAGTTTGTGGTAAGAATTCAATGATGAGGAAAGTGAAGTTGAGTGAAGTTATTCCCACTAGTTCAAGGGACTGATGGTTGAGAAGTAATAACAGTTCCTGAACTTCATATTGTGAGTCCTGAGGCACCTGTACCTTCTTCCTGATGGCAGCAGTGAGAAGGGAGCATGACCTGGGTGGTGGGCATCCTTGATGATAGATGCTGCTTTCCTGTGACAGCGCTACATGCAGATGTGCTCAGTGAAGGGGAGGGCTTTATCCATGCTGGACTTGACTGTATCCACTTCAGTCCTACTCCCAGTCTAGTCATCCTCCTGTTCTTCATGTACATGTAGGCTGCTTTGGTGTTTTCCTTAATCCTACGTGCCAGGGCGTTCTTAGATCTGCTTCTAGCTCACCTAAGACCATTCTTAAGCTCCTTTCTGGCTATCTTGTAACTCTCAAGAGCCCTGTTTGATCCTTGCTTCCTAAAGCTTAAGTATGTTACTTTTCTTCCTTTTGACTACATTTCAACCATGTGTTATCAACTGTGGTTGCTTCACCCTTCTATCCTTTCCCTGGACAACCTTATCCAGAAGCCCGTGCAAGTTCTCCCTGAACAAACTCTACATTTCTGTTGTGCATTTTCCTGAGAACATCTGTTCCTAATTTATACTCCCAGGTCCTGCCATTGCATCATATTTTGCCCTCACCCAATTACTACCTTCTCCTTTCCCTTTCCTGGGCTATGGTAAAGATCAGTGTCTCCAAGTTGCTCACCCACTGAGAGTTCTGAAACATGACCAGGTTCATTGGCTTGTAACAGATCCAGTGTGGCCTCTCCTTTAGTCAGCTTGCCTAAATAAAGTATTTGGAATCCTTCCTGAACACACCTAACAAACTCATTCACCTACTTCTACCTCCTGATCTGCTCCTCAGTGCCTCTGTACCTGTTTGAGGATCTTTAGCGTACTCCCAACAGAATGATTGTGTGCTTCTTTTTCTAATTTACACCACACTGATTCAGTAGCTGATCACTGTGTGATGTCCTCCCTTTCTGCAGCTCTGATACTCTCCCTGATTACCAATGCTCACCCTACCACGTTTACCGATCTCCCTGTCCCTCTTGAAACATCCAAACCCCAGAATATCCAGTGGCCATTCTTGCCTTTGTGAGAGCCAAGTCTCTGTAATGGCTATGATGTTGTAGCTTTGTTCCTGATACTTCCTGCATTAAAATATACACATTTCATTACATCCAACTGACTGCAATTAACCCTCTCTGTTACTTATCCTTCCTCACAGTTTCTCTACATGCTGCGTCTAACTTTTATATCAATTGCTCCATGCTCTGATCAATCACTGTGGTCCCCATCTCCCTGCCAAACTGTATTGATTAGTGTTTGCTGATTTTTTCAAGAAACAAACAGTTGAAGGAAAGTAATGTTTCCTGAACCTAATAGCATGGGACTTCAAGCCTCTGGCTCATGATTGCTGCAAAAAGATATCATGACTTGAATGGAAGGGGCCTTTGATGGCAGATTTTGCCTTTTTGAGACAATACCTCCTGTAGAAAATATGAACGGTGAAGAAGGATGCAATCGATGATATATTGGACAGAGTTCATCACTCTCTGCAACTTTCTATGTTCCTGTGCATTTCAATTGCTGTCCCAGGAACTGTTGCAACTTGTGTGGATGTTTTCAATAGTACATCTTGTTAAAACATTTGGTGACAAGCCAAGTGCCCTTAAACTCCTAAGGAAAGCATGCCAGTGTCTTTCTTATGACTGCATCTATTTGTGCTGAGGTCATCTGGTATGTAATTTAAGGCTGCTGACTGTTGTTGATTTTCCAATATAGCAATGGTCCCCAACCACCGGGCCGTGGAGCAGTACCGGGACATGGTCCAGTAGTTGGGGACCACTGCAATATAAAATGGTATGTATTTGCCCTGCTTCCTTTTCCTGAAGTCAACAGTCAACTGACACTGAATGAGACGTTGTTCTTGTTGTGCCACTCAACTAGGTGACATATGTTGCTTTGCCAAGTTGACCCATTGTCACCGGTGAATTGTTCAAAAAATGTAGTGTTAATTGCAAATTTGAAGATGGCATTGAGGTTGTGCATAGCCACATAGTTCTGTGTATGGAGAATAGAGCAGGGGACTAAGCATGCAGCCTCACAAGATCACAAGACAAAGGAGCAGAAGTAGGTCATTCAGCCCATCGACTCTGCTCTGCCACTCCACCATGAGCTAAACTATTCTCCCTTCTAGATCCAATTTCCGACTTTTTTCCCATATCCCTTGATACCCTGATTAATTAGATACCTGTCAATCTCCTCCTTAAAAGCACCAATGATTGAGCCTCCACAGCTATATGTGGCAACAAATTCCATAAATCCACGACCCTCTGGCTAAAAAAAATTCTCCTCATTTCTGTTTTAAATGGGTACTCTCTAATTCTAAGACTGTGACCTCTTGTCCTGGACTCACCCACCATGGGAAACAGCTTTTTCACATCTACTCAGTCCAACCCTTTCAACATTTGAAATGTTTCTATGAGATCCCCTCTCATTCTTCTATACTCTATTGAATACAACCCAAGAGCCAACAAATGCTCTTCATATGTTAGTCCCTGCATTCCAGGAATTATCCTAGTGAATCTTCTCTGAACTCTCTCCAACATCAGCACATCCTTTCTAAGATAGGGGGCCGAAAACTGTGCACAGTATTCCAAATGGAGTCTCATCAGTGCCTCATAGAGCCTCATCAACACCTCCTTACTCTTAGACACTAATCCTCTTGAAATGAATGCCAACATAGTATTCACTTTCCTTACTGCTGAACCAACCTGGTGGTTAACCTTTAGGGTATCCTGCACTAGGACCCCCCAAGTCCCTTTGCACTTCTGATTTTTGAATTTTCTCCCTATCTGAATAATAATCTGCCCGATTGTTTCTTCTTCCAAAATATACAACTGTACATTTCTCAACATTGTATCTCATCTGCCATTTCTTTGCCTACTCTCCTAAACTGACCAAGTCTCTCTGCAACCTTTCCGTTTCTACAACACTTCCTGCTCCTCCACCTATCTTGGTATCATCCACAAACTTAGCCACAAAACCATTTAATCCATTATCTAATTCATCGATATACAGTGTGAAAAGAAGAGGCCCCAACACCGACCCCTGCGGAACACCACTAGTAACCGGCAACCAACCAGAATAGGATCCCTGTATTTCCACTCTTTGCTTTCTGCCTATCAGCCAATGCTCCACCCATTACAATATCCTTCCTGTAATTCCATGGGCTCTCACTTTATTAAGCAGCCTCTCATGCGGCACCTTATCAAAGGCCTTTTGGAAATCCAAATACACAACATCCGCAGCTTCTCCCTTGTCAATCTTATTCGAGATTACCTCAAAAAATTCCAATACGTTGGTGAGGCAGGATCTTCCCTTCATGAAACCATGCTGGCTTGGGCCTATTTTGTCATGCACCTCAAGGTAATTCATCATCTCATCCTTGAGGATCGATCCCAATAATTTTCCAACTACTGATGTCAGACTAATAGGTCTGTAATTTTCTTTTTGCTGCTTCCCCCCTTTCTTAAACAGCGGAACTACATTTGCGACCTTCCAGTCCTCCGGAAGCATCCTAGATTCTACTGATTCCTGGAAGATTATTTCCAATGCCTCCACAATCTCCAAAGCCACTTCCTTCAGAACCCATGGATGCACTTCATCCGGTCCAGGAGATTTATCTGTCCTTAGTCCATTTAGCTTCTCAAGCACTTTCTCTCTAGTAGTCTTGACTGTACCTAATTCAATTCCCTGAGACCTCTGGCTATCAGGTATGTTGCTAATGTTTTCCACTGTGAAGACTGATGCAAAATACTCATTTAGTTCCTCTGCCATCTCTTTGTTACCCATTATAATTTCTCCAGCATCCTTTTCAATAGGTCCTATATCTACCCGTGTCACTCTTTTACTCTTCATATATTTTTAAAAAAAACTCTTAGTGTCCTTTTTTATGTTAATTGCCAATTTCCTTTCATAATTCATCTTTTCTTTCCTAATGACTTTCTTAGTTTCCTTCTGTAAATTTTTAAAATTCGTCCAGTCCTCAGTTTTCCCACTAATTTTTGCTTCCTTGTATGCTGCCTCTTTTGTTTTTATTTTAGCCTTAACTTCTCTTGTTAGCCACATTTGTGTCAGTTTTCCTTTTATGATTTTCTTTTTTCTTGGAATATATTTTTCCTGCACTTTCCTTATTTCTTGTAGGAATTTCATCCAATTCTGCTCTCTTGTCCCTTCATTTAGCTTAATTTTCCAATCAACTTGGGCCAGTTCCTCTCTCATACCACTGTAATTTCCTTTGTTCCACTGAAATATTGATACACCTGATACCAGCTTCTCCTTTTCAAATTTGAAACTGAACTCGATCATATTATGATCACTACTTCCAAGGGGTTCCATTACCTCTAGCTCCCTAATCACCTCAGGCCTCGAGGGACACTTATTACCAGTCCACATTGAATGAGATCTACTGATGAGGAAGTCATTTTCCATCACAGTGGAAGATACAAGGGCCCAGGTCTTCAAGCTTGATAATGAGTTTGTATGGCAACATTGTGTTGAATGCTGACCTGTAGGCAATGGACAGCAGCCTAATGTAGGAAGTCCTGTAATCCATTTGACACAGGGCAGGTGTAGAGTCATATAAATTGCATCTGCTGTTGATCTGCTCTGGTAGTAGGCAAATAGGAATGGATCCTGGTCGTCTCTGAAGCAGGAGCTGATTTGCACCTTAAACAACCTTTTGAAACACTACATTATAGTTGATGTAAGCAATACCAGAGATGATAATCACTGAGGAAGGTCACCACACCTTCTTGGGCACTGGTACAATAGATAACATTTTGAAGCAGGTGGGAACCTCTGACCACAGAAGTGTGAGGATAAATATGTCTGTGAATACTCCAACCAGTTGATCCACACCTTTAGTACTTGGCCAGGGTTACCTTCTGGACCAGATGCCTTCCATGAATTTATTCTCTTGAAAGATGTTAGCCTCAGAGACTGAAATAACAAGGTAACCAGAGATCTGAGGGCTCTGTGGGTGTGTCATAGTTCTCCCTATCAAAGCATGCATAAAAGGTATTGAACTCATCTGAGTGAAGGGTTAAAACTATTTATGCTACCCTATCTCACTTTGTAGGAAGTTAATGTTGCTTAATTTTTAATGATTATATTAGGGTAAAGTAATTGCATTTCCAAAGCTATGAAGAGAATCCATGATCTTTTTGCTACTGATCCTGAATTTCACCTCCAAGTAATATACTCCTAGAGCTCCAGAAAGAACATTTAACTGATCCACTCTCTGAAAGGAATGTGGCCACTTTTCAAAGTAATCTGTTATAATTAACTCAACCATAATGTGCAACCAGAGTATTTTATTCCAATATGCTTTGGAATGGACTGATTTTAATATTTGCCTTGTGGGTAAAAAAAAAAATAACACAGCAAATAAGATAATCAAGAACTGTTGATTATTTCCAATGTCCATTCTCCTACCTAATCAGTCAGGATACCTTTTTTAAGGGCCCAAGGGGAAAGCTGAAGGGTTCTGTCCTTGTTGATGGTGCTTGGCTGGGCGTGGGATATTGAAAGTTCAATCATTCACCATCTGTTGCAGGCCAGGAGTCTTGAGAAAATACAGTTCAAAGGACAAAGTCTTATTTTTTATCTTAATTAAAAATTAATAGCATGGTTTCAAAGAGTACACAGCAGAAAATGACATGATCATTTGGAGCACTGGTGTGTGGAGTGATCTTGGGGTGAAAGTCCATAGCTCTCTGAAAGTGGCAACACAAGTATATAGGGCACAAAAGATGTGCTGAATGTCAGGGTGTTGAGGCAAAATGTTACTGTAGATGTGTAAAACATCTTTGAACTACATTTGGAGAATTGTTTGAGTTTGGGTTCCGGATTACAAGAAAGATGTGGAAGTGTTGGAGATGGTGCAGAATACGTTCACTGGGATCTTGCCTGAATTTTAGAGTATTAACTATGAGCAGATGTTGTTTTCTGTGGAACATTGGAGGCTGAGAAGCAGCCTACAGAAGTGTATAAAATCATTTGTGGTATAGATGCAGTAGACAGAATAGTTTTCTCTGGATGGAATTGCTAAACTCTAGGGGACATAGATTTATGGTAAAAAAAATGGTAATTTTAAAGAGAAGTGTTTTATTTACATAGATAGCATAGGGTGCCTGGAATGGGTTGCAAAGGTACATGATAATAGAGGAAACCAGCAACCTTTAAGGTTTTGTTTTGACCAGGATTGAAGGGATAGAGGGCACTTGCAGGTAGATGGGATTGGTTTAAACTCGCATCAAGGTTGACACAGAAATCTTTGGTCAAACGGCCTGTTCCTATGTTGTATTGTGCTGTACTGTTTTATATTCTATGAAAGTTGTGGAATAATTAGATTAAGTGGACTGAGTAATAATAAGCTTTCCTCCCTTGGGCAAGAACCTATGACGTACTTGACACGTGCAGAGGATTACAGAGAACTCTATCCAAGTTCTCGTTTTGCAAACCAGCTATAAAATAATCGATAAGATGATTTATGATAATACATCAAAAACGCAAAATGGTTCGTAATGATTTTATGGGAATTTAAAACTGGAGTCACCAGAAGTGCACGTTCACTAGCTATCTGCTGAAACAAGTTCTGATCTAATGAACAAACGCATCACCGCTGCTTGCTTTTGTCTATTTCCAGATATTTGCAGCAGTTCGATCTGGAGGCGCTTACACCAGCAGTAGCTTCTGCTGCCGCTTCGCGCAGACGTAGCCTCTCCAAGTCAGCGAAGAAATACAAAAACCTCTGAAGCCTAATGTGCTTGCTGTAGAGTGGGAATCCCACCCAGCGGTCGTTGAATCCGTCCAGAAGCGGACTTGGCATGCCAAGGAAATGAGTTCGAAGACCACCATGACTAACCAGGAAAAGTGGATTACTCTCAGCCCAGCAGAATTCTCTCAGCTACAGAAGTACGCCCAGTGTAAGTGTTAAAGAATTTGTCAAATAATTTAGTTTCTCTGAAAATGCCGCTGTTTCAGATGCTGTTGCTGAACTAAAGCGGCGCCAGGTTCAATGTACCGTTGCATGCATTAGAAATACATTAAAGATTAATACAATACTGCACAACAAATCGCAGTGTTATATGGACTAATGGGAGCTGTTATATTGCACTGTGATTTTAAAGTATGTTCCATTTTAAATTGAATGTAAGATTAGCGCTTTTCCTTTTATGAGCACGACAAATAATCCATTTTGCAAATAAGACAGGTTGTGATTTCTCGGGCTGCATTTCAAATACAGCATTGTTTGGATGCTGATTTCTGAGCCCCGAACACCTACTTAATTGCTCCCTGTTTGCTCTCATCCTTCGACTTTGCGTCATGTGCTTTGCGCTAGTACCACATCAAGGCTGGTCCCAGGCTGTTGACTGAAGAGGGACCATTTAAAAAAAAGGTCACTGTCGATTTGTTTGTCTATTCCACTCAAGAAATGAAAGGCATTATTCGTATCCCAGGTCGATATGGAACCAGAGGACAAACTGCATTAAATTATTCGCGCTTTGAAGGGTCGCCCATTGAGAATCGCACTTCTGTGGCGCCTTAAATTGTAACTAGCTTTCGGATGTAGAGCTTGGTTGATTTCGGTACCTGTTATGTAATCTCATGCTGCGACGTTATGGATCAGAATTATTTAAAACGCAATTGCCCAAAGAAATAGCTTTGGTCGGCATTATTTTCTGTTATTTAAGATTTATGCATGTTGCGTTTTGTAAAAGGCAAGCTTCTAGTGTTCTGTTAATTTAATTCCAGTCGAGCTGAGAGCTCGCACTGATCCTTCTAATTTGGGTTTCAGTCTTTATTTTGGCCTCTGTAATCAGAAGCACGAGATAGAATACTTACGCTGGAACACCTACCAGTTTAGGGCCTCTGAACTCAATGGAAAGACACAGGCTGCATCTATCCCTGAATAGAGTTCTCTCAAACAGGAAACCTGAGGGACAGCAGTTTGTAGAGCAAGGCAAGAGTAGAAACAGATGTACACTCAGTGGCCGCTTTATTAGGTACACCTGCTCACCTGCTTGTTAATGCAAGCAGCTAATCAGCCAATCATGTGACAGCAACTCAGTGATTTGGTGTTAAGCTGTCTTCAGGTGTGGTTTTCACAGTGCTGTGAGAGAGTGTTCCAGCAAAGGTGAAGGAATAGCAATGCATTTCCAAGTCAGAATGACATGGTGTTTGCAGGACAACTTCCAGGTAGTGGTTTTCACATGTTTTTGTAGGCAACAGGTTATTTAAACATGGTGGCCACTTTATTACACCTGCACACCTGCCTGTTAAAACAAATAGCTATCAGCTGATCATGCGGCAGCAATACAATGCATCAAAGCATGCGGACATGGCCAAGAGGTTCAGTTGCTATTTGGACCAAACATCAGAATGGGGAAGAAATATGATCTAAGTGACTTTGATTGTTGGTGACAGGCAGGGTGGTTTGAGTATCTCACAAACTGCTGATCTCCTGGGATTTTCATGTGCAACCGTCTCTAGAGTTCATAGGGAATGGTGCAAAAAGAAAAACCCGAGTGTGCAGTTCAGTGGGTGAAAATGCCTTGTCAATGAAAGAGGTCAGGAAGATTCAAGCTGACAGGAAGGTGACAGTAACTTAAATAGCCATGTGCTACATCAGTGGTGTGCAGAAGAGCATCTCTGAATTCACAGCATGTTGGACCTTGAAGTGGATGAGCTACAGCAGCAGCCGAGCATGAAGATACGCTCTGTGGCCACTTCATTAGCTACAGGAGTAGTGGCCTCTGAGTGTATTATATGAGAAGTTGTCAGCTGCTCTGACTGACTGCAGTATTCACCTAAACAGAAGCAAAAATTTAATTGTACTTTTTTAATGAGAATTTTGTTGTTTGGGGTATTGGGCACTCTGATAAGTTGAGTATATACTGCTTATTCTTAAATGCCCTTCAGCTGAGTGTAGAGAACATTTCAAGAGCCAGTTACCTGGGTGGGTCTGGAAACATACTGAGGTCAGACTGTAAACACAAGACATTCTGCAGATGCTGGAAATCCAAAACAACACACATAAAATGCTTGAGGAACTCAGCAGGTCAGGCACCATATATGGAAATGAATAAATAGTCGCCATTTCGGGCTGAAGCTGTTCTTCAGGACTGGAAACAAAGGGGAAAGACACCAGAATAAAAAAGCTGGGGCAAGGGGAAGGATGCTAGCTAGAAGGTGATAGGTTGGCGGGAAAGGTAAACTTCTGGAGAAGAAGGAATCTGATGGGAAAGGAGAATGGACCATTGAAGATAGGGAAGGGGGAGGGGACCCAAAGGGAAGTGATAATCGGGTAAGAAGAGTTTAAAGGCCAGAGTGGGGAATAGAAGAAGGAGTTTTTTTTTACCAGATATGCCATCAGGTTGGAGGCTACCCAGACAAATATAAGGTGTTGCTCCTCCATACTGAGGAGACCATGGATCAACATGTTGAAATGGGAATGAGAACTGGAATTAAAATGTTTGCCCACTCGGAAGCTTTCCGCTTTTGACGGATGGTGTGCAGATGCTTGGTGAAGTGGTCCTCCGATATATGATGGGTCTCATCAATATAAAGGAGACTGTATTGGGACCACCAGAAATAATAGACAACACCAGCAGATTTGCAGGTGAATTGCTGTCTCACCTGGAATCACTTTTTTTGGGCCCTAAATAGAGGTAATGGAGGAGGTGAATGGGCGGGTGTAGCACTTAGACATTTGCAGGGATAAATCACAGAGGGAGTGATCCCTGCGGAAAGCGGGGATGTAGGGGCGGAGGAGGTAAAGATGTGTTTAGTCATAAGATCCTTTTCTAAGACGGTGGAACTGTATAAGGAAGGGCGATCTCTTTTCATGAAGATATTGGTGAACCAGTTGAGCTTTTGCATCAACACATCAGTTTTTGTGGCCATCATTACTAATGACTATATTTTTCCTCCAATTCTAGATCAACAATTGACTTTAAATTTTACTTCCACCATTTGGAGGAATTTGACTCTGGATTACTAATCTGATAATTTAACCATTGCACCACTGCCATTAAATGTTGTTTGTTATTTAAAGCAATGATTCAGACTCCATTATCTGCTACTTCATGTGCATCGCTCTGTGGGAACCCTGTGTTTAATTGCCAGCAGGAAATAAATTGGTGGTTAGCAGTAGGGATAATCAGTATACGTTTGAGTACCTGTGGTGGAGCTCCGATTGGTTATGTGTTGGCTGTTAGTACTTCATGAGATCATCTCTGAATCCAGCGATGAGTACACAATTCCACTGTCATCACTTTCAGTACGGAGGGAATTTTATATTGTTACAAATGTTGTCTTTAGAGAGAACAGGTATCCGCTTACTCATTTGGATGTCAAACAACCCTCCTCACAATTTCAAAGAGCATGTTTCTTTTCCTTAATGTAGATAAGTAATACTCAGCACATCATACTCAGCACAATACTCAGCTTTTGGGGAAATAAAAACTGAGTTAATATTTCCTGATCCAATAATATACCTGAAATCATAACAGCCTCTGTGCCACTCCCAACCAAATTTCTAGTGCTTTCTATTTTTACATCAGATTTCCAGTTTTTATTTTCTTTTTAATGTTTTCTTGATTCTGGTGAATTATCTATCCTTCAGTTCTCAGTCTTAATGCAGCCAATCTTGTTATTGCTGTCTGTAGGATATTGCTCCAAGTTAACCAACTTCCTTGATTCCTAAGCAAAAGAACAAAATGCTGGAGGGACTCAGCAGTTCATGTAGCATCTATGGAAATGAGTAGACAGTTGGCATTTGAGGCTGAGACCCCTCTTCATGACTGAGAAGGAAGGGAGAAGATGCCTGAATAAAAAGATGGGGGTGGGTTAGGAGTCTAGGGTGATGTTCCATTCCAGGATATCAGAGATGTCTTCCTTCTTTAAAGAATGTGGTTTTCCTCCCTCTAATATTTCCTCCCTCCAAACCCTCACCCATATCTCCTCCATTTCCCAGACATCCCCAATCACTCCATCTTCCTGTCATCTTAATATGATACATTTCCTCTTGTCCTTAACTACCATCCATTAGCGTCCACATTCAACACATCTTCTTCTGCAATTTCCACCTTCTCCCAAGGGATCCCACCACTAAATATATTTTTACCTTCCTTTGTCTCTCCACTTTCCACAGGGATTGCCCCCTCCATGATCTCCTTGTCCATTTGTCCCTCCCCACTAATCTTCCTCCTGGCACTCGTCTCTGCAAGTGGCCTAAGTGCTACATCTGCCCATACACCTCCTCCCTCACCTGGATTCAGGGCCACAAATAGGTGATCTAACACTTCAGCTGTGAATCTGCTGTGGTCGTCTATTGTGCGCGGTGCTCCCGATGCAGAGAGCTCTACGTTGGTGAGCCCCATCGTAAATTGCTTCGTTGTGTATCTCTGCTCCATCCACCACAAACGGGACTTCCTGGTGACCAAACATTTTAATTCCGACATGTCAGAACACCTTTTGTGCCAAGATGAAGCAATCCTCAGAGTGGAGGAGCAACACCTTATATTCCATCTGTGTAGCCTCCAATCTGATGGCATGACTATTGAATTCTCCTTCTGATAAACAATTCCACCCATCACTCCCTCCTTCTATTCACCACCCTAACCATTTACTTCTTCTCACCTACCTATTGCTTCCCCATGGATCTCCTCCTCCTATCATTTCTCCAATGGTCCACTCTCTTCTCCTATCAGATTCCATCTTCTCCAAACCTTGACCTTTCCCACCCCATTACATATTACAGATGACCTTCCATCTTGGCTCCTTCCTCTTCCCCCACCTTTTAATTCTGGCATCTTCCCCTTTTCTCTCAGTCCTAATGAAGGGTCTCAGCCCGAAATGTCGACTATTGTTTCATTTCCACAAATGGTGCATGACCTGCCGAGTTTCTCTAGCATTTTGTGTGTGTGTTGTTTCGGATTTCCAGCGTCTGCAGGATTTCTCATGTTTCATGATTCCTAGATTACTACAGTGAGAACAATTCTTAAAACAATTCTTGGCTATAAAGTGCTTTTGCATGTTCTGAAGGGATGTGAAGTGTGCAATATCAATAAAAAAAAGTTTGTCTTTCTGTATTTTTTTATCAACTCTGATAATATGAGAAAGCCTACATGCTTGATTGCTAATGGGAGCAAAAATAGAGGCACATTAAATGGTGTTTATTGAGAACTAAAATTATAAAGTGGCATTGACAGATCAAGTGAGTAGAAAAATTGTGGTATGTGTATTTGAATGCAACTCAAAGGAAGATCATCTAATTTTGGAGCAGAATCTTAACATCAGAGGCAAGCCATTCTTGAATAAAATGGATGCAATTAATAGTTTAAAATCAGAGATCACAATATTTATGCTGATAAATGTTGTTTGGATCTCTGGAGCCAAGGCAACTGGAAGGAGTAAAGATACAACATGCCATGACAAGACAGGTTCAACCAAGGGCTAAACGGGATTGACCTTTCCTGCTCACATATGCCAGTGTTTCTAGCTTTTCCTCTTCAATTCTTAACAACGTTTGTATAAGAATATAAAAGATGTACTAGTAGTTTCATTACAAATAAGTAGAAGAACTTTTCCACCATCGTATATTTACTGCAAGAGATGTGACCGTAAAGATGGTTTAATCTATGCCCAATAATTATCAAGAAATTATGACGTTCTTCTTGTTTTCATAGGTACAGTTTCTTTGTCTGAATTGTAACAGCAGGGTAGAGTAAACTCAATTTTACCTCAAAACTTTGAGTGGAAGTAAAATCTACTTCAGAATTATGAACAAGAGAAAATCTGTAGATGCTGGAAACCCAAGCATGCTGGAAGGACTCAGCAGGCCAGGCAGTATCTATGGAAAATAATACAGCTGAAGGGTCTTGGCCCAAAACGTCAACTGTATTTTTTTTCATAAGTGCTGCCTGGCATGCTGAGTTCCTGCAGCATTCTGTGTGTGTTGTTTAGAATTATGAGGTGGAGTTGGTGGTCCCCTGGTGTTTATGCTTATTGACTGTAGCTGGTGCAATGATTCTGCAGCCTGCACACAATGTATTGGTCCTATATCCAACCGCAGAAATGTACCAATCCATTAAACTGCCCTACTGACCGCTGTGACAATTTCAGCCTTGAAATGAACAATTTTATTATAACTGCTGGCACTATTCATAAATTAAAACTGGTTTCTTTACTACGACTAAACATTAACTCCAACGGTCCATAAACTAATTCACAAGGTAATCATAAGACTTCTGGTGTGTGAATATCTCAGTGCAAGTGATAATGGGTTATTCAGGAAGAATCAAGGCAGTACCATATTGTTACTAATAGAATTTGTCAAACTCTTAACAAGAGAAAATCTACAGATACTGGAAATCCAAGTAACACACACAAAATGCTGGAGGAACTCAGCAGGCCAGGCAGTATCAATGGAAAAGAGTACAATTGATGTTTTGAGCTGAGACCCTTCAGGAGGACTGGAGAGGGGTCCTGCTGCAGGGTCTTGGCCTGAAATGTTGACTGTACATTTTTCTATAGATGCTGCCTGGCTGCGGAGTTCCACCAGCAATTTGTGTATGTTGCTTCATCAAATGCTAGATTGTTTCTCAAAGATATTTGATTATAATGCAATCTAGATCATACGTCCCTCTATAATTTAAGATAAGATAAATTTAGATCACTTCATTAAATTTCTATTTTGGGTGTTCTGCATTCCCAATGAGCTCAACACCTTTTATACATGATTTGAAAGGGAGAAAAAATATTACACCTGTGTGAATCCCTGCAGCATCTGATGACCCTGTGATCTCTGCCTTGGAGGCTGACGTTAGAACATCTTTCAAGACTGTGAACCCTTGTAATGCATTGGGTCTTGATGATAATTGTGTGGAACTGGTGGGAGTGTTCAAGGACATCTAAGATCATGAACAGTTGTACTGTCCCACTCCCAGACAGGCTCAACACTTTTATCCACACTTTGAAAGGGAGAATAAAAGTCCATCTATACAAATTCATGCAATATCTACCTACTCTGTGAGCTTTGTCGTGGAGGCTGACGTCAGAACATCTTTCAAAGGGGTGAGCCCTTGCAAGGTGTCAGACCCTCATGGTGCATCTGGTAGGGCACTGAAAACCTGTGTCAACCAACTGGTGGGAGTGTTTAAGGATATCTTCAATCTCTCACTACTGCAGTCAGAGTTTCGACCTGCTTCAAAAAGGCATCAGGCCAAGAAAATCAATAGACAATAAACAGTAGGTGCAGGAGTAGGCCATTTGGCCCTTCTAGCCAGCACCGCCATTCACTGTGATCATGGCTGACATGATCACAATCAGTACCCTGTTCCTGCCCTCTCCCCTTATCCCTTGACCCTGCTATCTATAAGAGCTCTATCTAACTCTCTCTTGAATGCATCCAGAGCCTTGGCCTCCACTGCCTTCTGGGGCAGAGCATTCCACGTATCCACCACTCTCTGGGTGAAAAAGTTTTCCCGCATCTTTGTTCTAAATGGCCTACCCCTTATTCTTAAACTGTGGCCTCTAGTGTGATGAAGTCAAGCATCCAACTGCAGAGGGTGGCACAGAGTCCAAGGATTTGAAGCTTTTTGATTATCTCTGAGGCACTGATTTCTAATCAGTGTGAGCTGCCTCATCGACTATTGCACGGTAGCACTTACATGTACTGTGATGAAGACCTTTGAGAGGTTGGTCATAGCTGACATTAACTCCTGTCTGAACAAGGACCTGGACCCGCTGCAATTTGCCTTCTGCCATAACAGGACTACAGTGGACGCACTTTCACTGGCTCTCCACTTGGCCTTGGATCACCTGGACAACAGCAATACCTATATCAGGCTGCTGTTTATTGATTACAGCTCAGCATTCAACACCATCATCACCTCAGGAATAATCAAAAAGCTTCAAATCCTGGGACTCTGTACCACCCACTGCAGTTGGTTGCTTGACTTCATCACTAGGCTATCAGAGTCAGTGTGGATCGGAAATAACATCTCCTCCTCACTGACTATCAGCACAGTGATAGCTCAAATATGCATGCTTAACATATTGCTCTAATCTCTCTAATTTCACAGTTGTCTGGCTAGGCACAGCACAAACACCATCTATAAATTTCCCAGTGACACCACTTTTGTTGGCAGCATCTTCGATGGTGATGTGTTGACGTAGAGGGGTAATGTCGATCGGCATCACAATAACAACCTTGCACTCAATGTCAGTAAGATCAAGAATTGATTCTAGATTTCAGAAGGGGAAATTGGGAGAACAAATGCCAGTGCTTATTGAGGGATCAGCAGTGGAAGAGCTGAGCAGCTTCAAGTTCCTGGTAGTCAACATCTCAGAAGATCTATCCTGGGCAAAACATGTTGTTGCAATTATGAAGGAAGCACGTCAAAGGCTATAATTCATTAGGCATTCGAGGAGACTTGGCACATCATCAAAGACTAGCAAATTTCTACAGATATATGGTTGAGAGCATTCTGCCTGGTTTCATTACTACCTGTTATGGAGCTCCAGTGCACAAGATATTGGAAAAAGCTCAGATGGTTGTAAGCTCAGCCAGCTCATCATGGGCATTAGCCTCTCCATCATTGAGGACATCTTCAAAATGCAATGCTTCAAGAAGGTGAAATTCAACAAAAAGGACCCTCACCGTTTGGGACACGCCCTCTTCTCATGTCTACCTTCAGGGAGGTGGAACAGAAGTCTGAAGACACACACTCAATGTTTTAGGAACAGAGTCTTCCCTTCTGCCATCAGATTTCTGAACAATCTATGTACCCCTGAACACTTCCTCACTATGTTGCTCTTTCTGCACTATTTATTTCTTTTTATATATTCTTATTATAATTTATAGTAATTTTTATTTATTGCACTGTAATGGTGCTGCCAAAGAATATATGCAGTATGTAAGAAACCTGGTTATGATTCTGATTCCAAAAAATGTTGATGCATTCCAAAGACATCAAAACAGGGCAGTAGTGAAAATTCTGACAACAGGGTATTACATAGCAAATAACAAGCAGCCTGAATGTCTTCAAAAATGTCCTAGAACTTTAAAATATTGAAAGGTATAAATAATACTGATACAAGCAAATCATTCACATTGGCTTTGAATGCCTAACTGGAAGGTAACAGTAAAATACTGATGTGATTTAGTTAAGATTTAGAGAACGGAAGAAATTTTCCCTGAAGATACCTTAATAACTTGAAAAGGTTATAGGGATAATTCTATGTTCCAAAAAAGATGATTCATTCTATTCCTCTTTTAAAGCTCAAATCTTTCAACTTTTTGCTTTCGCAACACAGTTAGCAGAGACTGTAGAGTGCTTGACTTTCCACTTCACTCATCTCAGAGTTAGCAATGTTTTAGAGATAAAGAAAACTATCAGGTAAAAGAATGCTCTGGTTGCTGGCAAGTATCAGTAATGGTGGTTGCACATGTGATTTATTCACTTAGGACTCGGATTGATATGAAATTTAGATGCACAGAACTAGTTTAGTTTAGGAAAAGCACAGAGAAGGACATGATTGGTAATATTATAATTTGTTATTCCTGATTTTTTTTTTGCATGTTCTCAGAAGCAGAAATAACTTTTCTTCTACCCTGGACTTCATTATTTAACTCCAAATGAAGCTGTTCAATTTCTTCAAAAACTCAAAGTTGAGTTTCAGCTCTTAGCCATCATTCAAGTACTACATCTTCTGTTGACAGTGCCCATTAAAAAAATAGAAAAAAAACTCATCTCTGTTACTTGCAAGCAAAATCAAATATCAAACTGAGGATAGAGGACGAATTTGCCAAGGCCATTGCAGTGAAATATTTGCGGAAATGTCACTGAGAATGTGACATTCCAACACATGGTCAATATGTCAATACTTGCCCAGTATCCCAGCAGATGTGCCACTCCCCAACACTGGTGAGGGTCTTGTTTAAAGGTGACGACTTCCACCTTACTGATTGACTACCAGCTTGCTTCTGTCCTGCAGCATTAGATCCTTCAAGGAATCAAATCATTGAGGATGAACTTCTACAGGATTGTTAGCTCTCAGGTTGGTTCGGTAGATGGCTAAGTCTCTACTGTGTTCAAATTGTTGCAAAAACAACAGGTTGTATTCAGATGAATAGGGAAATCTGTTCCCTCTCTGCTATCAGATTTCTGAATTGTCTATGAACACATTCCCCTTTTGCACTATTTACATATCTGTTTATTGTAAGTTGCATCAGTTTCTATGTCTTTGCACTGTACCATTGCCGCAAAACAAACGGGATATACGTATGTTACTGATAATAAACCTGATTGTAATTTTGATTCATTCTGGGAAAAGGATAAGTAGATTTTCTTTATTTACTAAAGCTAGTTTCCAAGTTTTAATTGATTATTTTAAGGGTGGTTGTGCAATCAACATGCTTACTGTAAAAATGAACCTCTAACATTTGAATCAGCTCGATTGTTGCTGACTGTGAATGTCAAAGATGCTCACAATCAGTAACAGCTGACAGTTTTCACAACTGGTGATCCCAGGATCAGGTCACATAGCCTGTCAAAAGCATTTTAAAGTCTGTCGGACAGATCCGAAACTGAGCTTAGTCATGCTGAAGTGCTGAGAGCTTCCAGGGAACTCTGTGCCAGCGGCCATGTTGGAATGAACAGCTTTGCCCAGGAACAGGTGGTAACATTGTGCAGCCAGAGAAAATATCCTATTAGACCAGATCTAAACAGTTAAGAAATAAACCCACCAACAAATTCACGTATTTCCATAAGCAGCACAACATCTTGGACTTTGCTGAGAATGCTTTCAGAATTGGTGGCTGGCTGTGTGACTTCAGAATTCTAGCATTGTGCTACAGCTGATCAAGAGCATTACAATAGTGAGACTCAGAAAATGATTAACATTGATGCTGTATTGAGCTTTGCATGCTCTCAGTGAATATACAATGAGGAATGGTATTTTATCAAAGTATTCTCCCCCGACATCTTGCAAACATGGGAAAAATTGTGCAGCAAATTTGGTGAAAAGGACCACATTTGATCTTCAAATCCTCCATTGTACATATACAATCCTTGGAAATGAGAATATGTTAGAAACGTAGAAATGTGGACTCATCAGTCCAGCAGCATGCAACAGTGAGAAAAAGTCTTTTTGGATGACTTCAGTTTGTTTCCATGCATGGATCTGTGAATAGGTCAAGAACGCAGCAAATACCTGCCAAGGAACAGGGAAAAGTTAACTTAATCCTGTACACTTTGATTCCCAGGGAACAAAGATTGTTTGCTTGCTCCAAAATTACTGACTCGCACTTAGTCTTTGAATAGAGATGTACTGAGAAACAAAAAGAGTGCCTCCCAGGGTCAACTATTGACTACTGTGACTGAAAAGAGATGTAATGTCCTGTATGATGATGAGTGCCTTTCATAAACTACTAGCAATACAATACAAAACAGCTCAGAATTGGGTTTAAAATCACAGGCACATGTTGTAGCATTAGTTGTCTTTGTGGCAGCAGTACAATGCAATACATTAGAATAGAAAAAATGTGAAATACGGTAGGGATATAAAATAGTTAAATTCAATAGGTATTGCAAAAATAAAAATAAAAATGTAGTGAGGTGGCGTTAACGGATTCAACGTCCATTCAGAAATCGGATGACAGAGGAAAGAAGCTATTCCTGAAATGTTGAGTGTGTGTCTTCAGGCTTCGGTACCTCCTTCCTGAAGATAGCTATGTGAGCAAGTCCTGAGCGATGGAGGTTCTTAATGATGGATGCCGCCTTTTTGAGGCATTTCTTCTTGAAGATGGCCTGGATACTACAGAGGCTAGTGCCCATGATAGAGCTGACTAAGTTTACAACTCTATACATCTTTTTTCAATTCTGTGCAACTCCCCCCACCCCCACCAGACAGTGATGCAGTCAGTTAGAATACTCTTCACGATACATCTGTAAAAAGTTTCAAGTGTCTTTGGTGACATACCAAATCTCCTGAAACTTCTAATGAAGTATAGCTGCTGTTATGCCTTCTTTGTAGCTGCATTAAAATGTTTAGCCCAGGATAGATCCTCAGAGATATTGACACTCAGAAACCCACTCGTTCCACTTCTAATCCCTCTCTGAGGACTGGTGTGTGTTCCCTCATCTTACCCTTCCTGAAGTCTACAATCAGTTCTCTAGTCTTACATTGAGTGCAAGGTTGTTTTGGGACTGCAATACCACTCTACTGGCTGATATATATTGCTCCTGGACACCGTCTCATCTCCATCTGAAATTCTGCCAGCAATAGTTGTATCACCGGCAAAGTTAAAGATTCCATTTGAGCTGTTCCTAGCTGCAAAGACATGGGCATAGAGCAGTGGGCAAACACACATTTCTGATGTGCTCCAGTGTTGATTGTCAGTGAGATAGAGATATTATTTTCGATCCATGCAGATTGTGATCTTCCAGTTTGGAATTTGAGGATTCAGTTGCAGAGGAAGGAATGGAAGCCCAGATTTTGGAGCTTTTCAATCAGAGCTGTAGGAATGATGGTGTTGAACACTGAGCTGTAGTCAATAAACAGCATCCTGACAGATATTGCCAAAGATGCTATTTTTTTTTTGCAGCAAAATGCTTAAATGAGCCTGCAGGATAACGAAATGCATGACAAGTGAAACTCTCAGTTTATTAAATATTAACACAATTCAGAAAACAAATGGATGTAGGAGTAATATCTGCAGAAGGCTTGAACTTAAGTATTAAGGGAAAGAATGACAATATGGCTGTGCACTTGAGGAACCCTTGCAATGGCAAAAAACAATAAAATTCAGAGCTTGTGTACAAACATACATGGCAAAAAAAAAATCAGAGATACTTTGCAAACTACAATGAATCATCAAACAATAACCATGGGAAATTAGATGCATGTATTTGAATGTACTAATTGAATGTTGTGGAGTTTGAAATTATGAATACAGGATTTTTGGTTTAATCTGCAGTGTCCGGTAAGATATAAAAATGCTTGGGGCATTGGATAACTTTAGGATCACTCACTGCAGATGGAAAGAGCACCTGCAGTTGCTTTGCAGCAACAATCCTAGCATAGTGATTGGATGTTAGAAGTACTTCCTAATTAGGTTGGCTTGTATTAAAAGTATTGTGTTTTATGTGATTTCATTTTGATAGTATCGCAATACATGCATCTCATCAATCAAAGGACAAGGCACAGGAGATTGGCTGAATCAAGATACTGAATCAAGATATTGTTCCCTCACTTTAGATTTAGGTTCTAGATTTAGAGATAAAGCACGTAACAACTGTTTGAGCCCATGCCACCCAATTATACCCATAAGAGCAATTAATCTACAAGCCTGCATGGCTTTGGGATATGAGAGGAAACCTGTGCACCCATAGGAGATCTATGAGGCCATGGCGAGAAGGTACTGTACAAACTCATTACACGCAATGGCAGAATAGAACCCAGATCTTTTGCGCTGTTATAGTGTTACACTAATCTGTGTGCTACCAAGACAGCCACAAGCTACCATGCAACCCATGCTGATGTGACCCTTTACCAGGGCAAGCTTGGGTGTAAGTACACTGCATACTGTAAAGATTACCTTGGAGGCAACATTGGCACATGTTAAATCACCAAGATTTCAGGAAAGTCCAGATGGCGGTGTGAACTGGATTCATTGCTAGCTCCTCTCCATTCACGTAATAATCCACCTTGTGATTCATTTAACCAAAATACATGATCTTATCCATATCCCAATGAAGCTCCCTTTCCTAGGTTTTCACATAGTCATTCTACCAGTCTATATTCCCTTGCAGAATCACAAAATCCTCATCACAACATAGCCTTCTATCTATTTCTGAATCGGCAAACTTAAGTAATTAAGAAATTGACATTAGGTCAAGCTATATACTTAACAGTTGAGGTCAAAAACTTAAATCTTTTAAAATCACTCAGACTACAATATATGAGATGTTTGCAAATATTCATTTGTAAAATTTTTCACTATCACAGAATATAAGCATTTTATTTATAAAGTTTAAAGGCTCAAAAAACTAATTAAAACTCTGAATCGCATAAATGACAAGACTTCTATTGAGAGCCTTATGCCCAAATTGAGATAAGAATATTCCGATAATATTTTGGATCAGTAAAAAATTCTCCACTGTATGAAACCTAATTGTTGAGAATTTTTCCTGGGTGCTTCCTCCCATGCTTTAGGAGTCCATCTTCACTGCTGACACTTCTGCAAATAGTTGATAGAAATTTCCACCTTTGTATATGCACAAAAATCAAAGTTGTTGTAAGTTTTGGGGGATAATGGTAGTGAATATTGATTGCTTTTGGGCATTAATTCATAGTGTTCATATTAGAAGACTGAGGTTATTTCTGGCTGAGGCAGGGGTTCATATACACAAAAGGCAGATATTCCATAATATATGTAAAAATTAAGATAATATTTCAGATTATATTCAATCACCAAAAGGGATAAAACATAAACTTTCCAGAACCTTTTTCCTCCTATTTCCTTCATTTTCCTTTTTCCTTGTTGTTGTTGTCACATTGAGAAAAGAAATGATGACAAACATTGATTTTGTGCTTCTCACATCTCTTGTAGGACGTGCAAATGTTTTCATCATTTAAAGGTATATTTGAAATCTAGGCAATCTGGTAATGTTGGAAATGGCACGAGAACTCCCCTAAACTAGAATTCATTGATGATTGAATAAGCTCCTTTTAAAAATGCTGGGTGAGAGGTGATTCCTCGGGATGCTGAGGATGATTCTCCACAAAATATAAAGTATATAGGTGCTAAAGAGACTGCAGACGCTGGAAAAGGGAAGCAAAACACAATACCACTGGATCTCAGTGGGTCTATCAGAATCGTTTGAACTAAAGGATATTGCACATCTCTTCAGGTTATAACTCTGCATCGGGTCAGTTAACATCTACGGAGGGAAAAGGCAATGCAGAATCTTGACCCTGAATATTGACTTGCATCATTTCCGCCATTGATGCCAATTCACCAAGACAGGTCCATGTGCCAGTAATCATCAGAGGATCAGAGGGGGAGAGGTTCAGTAATCTTCAATTCCTGGGTGTCACTATCTCAGAGGACCCATCATATAAATATATTGTGAAGAAAGCACAAAAGCGTCCCTTCTTCCTCAGGAGTCTGCGGAGGTTCGGCATGTCATCGAGAAACTTGGCAAACCTCTATAGATGTTTGGTGGAAAGTGTGCTGGTCGGCTGCATTACAGCCTGGTATGGGACCATCAATGCCTTTGAGCAGAAATTCCTACAAAAGGTAGTGGATTTGGCTAGTGCATCACGGGTAAAACTCTCAAAACCACTGAGCATGTCAACATGAAATGTTGCCGTAAAAATGGAGCATCCATTATCAAAGATCCTCACCGTGCTCTTTTCTCACTGTTGCCATCGGGTAGAAGGTACAGGTGAGTCAGGAGTCACACCATCGAGTTCAAGAACAGTTACTACCCTTCAACAATCAGGCTCTTTGACAAAAAGGGATAGCTACACTCATTTAAGGACTCTGATATGTTGTAATGTCATGCTTATTATTTATTGCTATTTATTTATATTTGCATTTGCACAGATTGTTTACAGTTTATAGTTATGGTTTTATAGATTTACTAAGTATGACTGCAGCAAAAGAATCTCAGTATTGTATGTGGTGACATATATGTACTCTGTTAATAAATTTTACTATGAATTTTGACCCTCAGAGCTCTTCCAGCATTCTGTTTTTGTAAAGCAACTAGAAACTCAGTTGAATGTCAAAAGTAAAAGAATATACTTGCTCAGTAAATGTTTTCATGTACTTTATGCACAAACTATTAATTAATCATGTACCTCTCTCTTTCCTCATTCACATTTTTGAAATAATATGTCCATTATTTTATCTGATTCTAATGGCTAGTCCACTTTGCTGTCACATCTGCCATTCTGCCCTAACAAATTTCTGCAGAGAGCAACTTGCCAAGAGTCACTATGCAACCCTGTATTCCTAAGAGCTGCCTATGAAGACGTACAGGCTTTGTACTGAAGCAAATTTTTTCAAAGTTGCAAGTAAATTTATTATCAAAGTATGGATTGGTCACCATATGCTACCCTGAGATTCATTCTGCAGGCATTCAGAGTAGAAGAAATACAATAGAATCAATGAAAAATTATGCACCAACAAGGACAAAAAAACACTGTGCGAGAGAAAAATGTTGTGCAAATACAAAAAAGACAAATAATAATAATATTAAATTAGTAAATAAATAATATTGAGAACATGAGTTGTAGAGTCCTTGAAAGTGAGTCCATAAGTTGGGTTGAGTAATCAGTTCAGTGTTGAGGTGAGTGAAGTTATCCATGCTGATTCAGGAACCTCATGGCTGAAGAAGGGTGATAACTGTTCCTGAACCTGAGGTGTGGAACCTGAGACTCCTATACCTCCTCCGTGATGGCAACAGTGAGAAGATAACACAGCCTGGATGGTGGAGGCCTTGAAGACGGATGCTGCTTCCTTGTTGCAGCACTCCTTGTAGGTGTACTCAGTACTGGGGAGGGCATTTTGTTTGGCGGACTGGGCTCTTGGAGAAACTACACGACGGTCATCTGAATGTGGGCAAAATGAAAACATTGGCTCATAGCTTTGTCTGGTGGCCTGGAGTAGATCAGCTTGCCATGTGCTCTTCAGGTTGCCAACGCATCCAGAAGATGATAAGAGCAGCAACTCCTCATCTCTGGGAGTGGCTTGCATTGCTCTGGCAGAGGATTCACGTGGCTTTTGTCAGACCATTCACCGGCACAAATTTCTTGGTAGTAGTGGATGCAGCTACAAAGTGGCCAGAAGTGTTCCCAATAGCCTCCACTGCAGCCTCACACTCTGTTTATGTGTTGAGAAGCCTCTTCAAGGACTAGTGTTCCAGAACACTTATTCAGTGACAATGGATCACAGTTTGTTGCAGAACAGTTCTAGTCATATTCCTGAAAATCAACAGAATTAGACATATTACAACTATTCCATACCACCCAGCTACACATGGCTTGCCCAGAGTCTAAAGAATGTTTTGCAAGTAATGTCAGGAGAACACACTACACTGAATTTGAAGCTTGCCCATTTCCTCCTCGTAGATTGTATTGCAGCACATTCCACAATCAACAATTCACCAGCTATTGCTGTTCCTGGGTTGTTCCTGAGTTTACGCTTGGATCTGCTCAAACCCAATCTCAAAAGAAGTATGCAGGACAAACAGCTGAGACAAATTGAGAGCTGCTCATACAAGGAGGTTTGATGTTTCACCTCTGGACAAGCAGTCCTGATGAGGTACTACAGGGGTGAATAAGGTAGGTACTGAGAAAGATTAAGCACAGAACTAGACCACTCTCCTACACAGGAGATTGTGTCTGATATCATCTGGAGAGGACATGACAATCAGCTGAGGAGAGCAGAGTCAAATGTTAGAGAAGAAAGGTGGACAGAGCTGTCAAAAAGACTTCCTGCAGCCCCAGAGCTAACCCCTACAAACACCATGGAGGAGGCTCCAGAACCTGAGCTTGTTTCACAACCACAAGTCTCACCTGCCACACAGCGACCCCACCTTGTCACAAGAATAAAAGTCCTCCACAGCAATTAAATCTTCAGGCCTGAATGGGACAATTTGAAATTTACTATGCTGTGGATGTCTATATTCTAGTTGTAATATATAGTATACATATGTGTACAGTGCCTATAAAAGTATTCACCCCCACCCCCGGATGTTTTCACATTTTATTGTTCTACGACATTGAATTACTGTGTACTTAATTGGCTTTTTTGACACAGATCAACAGAAAAAGATACTTTTGTGGTGAAGTGCAAACAGATCTCTACAAAGTGATCAAAATTAATTACAAATATAAAACACAAATTAAATTGATTGCCTAAGTATTCAACCCCCCCCCCCTTAATATGATACACAAAATCATCACTGGTGCAACCAATTGATTTTAGACGTCACATAATTAGTTAATGGAGATCTGTTTTTGAAGACTTGTGTGCAGTCAAGGTGTATCAAATTATTGTTGTAAAATTACACCTGTATCTGGAAGGTCCAATTGATCATGAGTCAGTATCTTGGCAAAAACTACTCCCTGAAGACAAAGGAATACTCCAAGAAAATGTTATTGAAAAACACAAGTCAGGAGACGGATGCAAGAAAATTTCAAGTCATTGAATATCCCTTGGATTACTGTAAAGTCAATCATCAAAAAATGGACGGAATGCCTATATCAGGCTGTCCTCAAAAACTGAATGACCGTGCAAGTAGGGAAATAATCTTTAACATTGTAAATCAATGAGTTGTTTGTTATGTTTCCCCTCTTGCTGCAAAATGGAAACATCTCTTTCTCCCTTTTTAGGGAGAGATAGAGAGCCTATGGCATGTCCAATACTGGGTAAACTAATAGTCTTTGGGTTATTGCAAGTCTGTGTCTTTGCTCATGCTTCAGTGCTCGGTGGCAGGCGGGTGCTGATGCTTAATTTTTGCTGGTGGGGGTAGGGGGATTGTCGCTTGCTGCTGATTACGCGCGGGAAGGAAGGAAGCTGGGGGAGACTTTGGGGTTCTAACGCTTAACTGTTATTCATTCTTTGGGGACACCTCTGTTTTTGTGGATGGTTGCAAAGAAAAAGCATTTCAGGATGTATATTGTAAACATTTCTCTGACATTAAAAATATACCTTTGAAAGCGAGGCCACAATGAGACCTATGACAAATCTAGAGAAGTAACAGGCTTCAGTGGCTGAGATGAGAGAGACTGTGCATACAGCAACTGCTGCCCGGGTGCTTCAGCAGTGGCAGCTTTATGGGAGACTGGCAAAGAGAAGGCCAATGTTGAAAAAAACTTCACATGAGATCTCAGCTAGAGCTTGCCAGAAGGCATGTGGGAGATTCTGAAGTCAGCTGGAAGAAAGTTCTATGGTCTGGTGAAACCATATTTGAGCTTTTTGGCCACCAGACTAAACACTATGTTTTGCGTAAGCCAAACATCGCGCATCATCAAAAACACACCTTCCCTATTGAGAGGCAAGGTGGTGGCTGCATCGTGCTGTGGGATGCTTCACTGCAGCAGGCCCTGTAAGGCCTGTGGAGGTAAAGGGTAAAGTGAATGCAGCATAATACAGGGATGTCCTGGAGTAAAACCTGATGCAGTCTGCAAGAGAACTGCAACTTGGGAGGTTTGTTTTCCAGCAAGACAATGACCCCAAGCATAAAGCCAAAGCTAGGCAGGAATACCTTAACAACAAAGTTAATTTCCTGGAGTGGCCTGGTCAACAGCCAGACCTCAGTGCAATTGATGATTTGTGGCTGGATTTGAAAAAGCATTTCCTTTGTAGTAAAGCATGTAGTAAATCATTATTGCTAGAGGGCAGTGGAGGCAGTTTGGTAGAGGTCATTTCCCTTGTGAACGTTGAACACAGATGTCACTCATTTGATTCAGTAAATGAGTCAACAATTATTTGGAATTTAGTCTTTGAGTGTATTCAAACATAGCTGTTGAATGTATACTGCAACCTGATCATTGAGTTTCAGAAGCGTAGCCTCTGTAAGCTAACTTAGCAGTCAAATCCAGCTTCTCTCACAGTAATGTTTTGGTGGTGAGATGCAACATTTGAGTTGAGAAGGATTAGGACAAGAGTCAGCGCAATGTGCAGCATTGTGTACCTCACTGGGGCTTGCTTTGCTGGAACTCTGTTGGCTGGATTCATGGCTTACATGCCACCATGGAACAGATGTAAGGTCGAAACAAGTTTTAGTGGGCAGTTGAACTTGAGGATGGTGCTCCACAGTCCTTCATGATTGATGAAATCAAATGTTTTGGTGAGGTAAGTCAAGGCCACATTCAGTGGTTGCTGCTGTGCTGCACCCTGCAGTTTTCTGGGAGTTTTCACACAATATAATGTCCACTGTTTCCCAGGGTGGACAGAATCCATATAACATATAACAATTACAGCATGGAAACAGGCCATCTCAGCCCTTCTAATCCGTGCAGAATGCTTACTCTCACCTAGTCCCACTGCCCATAACCCTCCATTCCTTTCCTGTCCATATACCTATCCAATTTTACTTTAAATGACAATACCGAACCTGCCTCTACCACTTCTACTGGAAACTCGTTCCACACAGCTACCACTCTCTGAGTAAAGAAGTTCCCCCTCGTGTTACCCCTATATTTTTGCCCCCTAAATCTCAACTCATGTCCTCTTGTTTGAATCTCCCCTATTCTCAATGGAAGAAAACCTATCCACGTCAGCTCTATCTATCCCCCTCCTAATTTTAAATACCTCTATCAAGTCCCCCCTCAACCTTCTATGCTCCAAAGAATAAAGACCTAACTTGTTCAACCTTTCTCTGTAACTTAGGTGCTGAAACCCAGGTAACATTCTAATAAATCTCCTCTGTACTCTTTCTATTTTGCTGACATCTTTCCTATAATTCGGTGACCAGAACTGTACACAATACTCCAAATTTGGCCTCACCAATGCCTTGTACAATTTGAACATTATATCCCAACTCTTATACTCAATGCTCTGATTTGTAAAGGCCAGCAAACCAAAAACTTTCTTCACCACCCTATCCACATGAGATTCCACCTTCAGGGAACTATGCACCATTATTCCTAGATCACTCTGTTCTACTGCATTCTTCAGTGCCCTACCATTTACCATGTAAGTTCTATTTGAATTAGTCCTACCAAAATGTAGCACCTCACACTTATCAGCATTAAACTCTAACTGCCATCTTTCAGCCCACTCTTCTAACTGGCCTAAATTTGTACTTCATTATCCACAACACCACCTATCTTAGTATCATCTGCACACTTACTACTCCAATTTACCACCCCATCATCCAGATCATTAATGTATATGACAAACAACATTGGACCCAGTACAGATCCCTGAGGCACACCACTTATCACCGGCCTCCAACCTGACAAACAGTTATCCACCACTACTCTGGCATCTCCCATTCAGCCACTGTTGAATCCATTTTACTATTTCAATATTAATATACAACGATTGAACCTTCCTAACTAATTGAACCTTGTCAAAGGCCTTACCGAAGTCCATATACACAACATCCACTACTTTACCCTTGTCAACTTTCCTAGTAACCGCTTCAAAAAATTCATTAAGATTTGTGAAACATGACCTTTCACATGTTGATTGTTCCTAATCCCTGTCTATCCAGATAATTATATATACCATCTCTAAGAATACTTTCCAATAATTTACCCACCACTGACGTCGAACTTACAGGCCGATAATTGCTAGGTTTACTCTTAGAACCCTTTTTAAACAATGGATTCATATAAGCAATATGCCAATCCTCCGTTTCTAATGACATTTGAAATACTTCTGTCAGAGCCGCTCCTATTTCTACACTAACGTCCCTCAAGATCCTAGGGATATCCTGTCAGGACCCAGAGACTTATCCACTTTTATATTCTTTAAAAGTGCCAGTACTTCCTCTTCTTTAATCATCATAGTTTCCATAACTACTCTACTTGTTTTGCTTACCTTACACAATTCGATATCCTTCTCCTTAGTGAATACCGAAGAAAAGAAATTGTTCAAAATCTCCCCATCTCTTTTGGCTCCACAGATAACTCTCCATTCTGATTCTTTAAGGGACCAATTTTATCCCTGACTATCCTTTTGCTATTAATATAACTGTAGAAACCCTTTGGATTTATTTTCACCTTACTTGCTAAAGCAACCTCATATTTTTTAGCTTTTCTAATTTCTTAAGATTGGTTTTACATTCTTTATATTCCTTGAGCACCATTTACTCCATTCTGCCTATATTTATCGAAGATCTCTCTCTTTTTCTGAACCAAGTTTCCAATTACACTTGAAAACCATGGCTCTCTCAAACTCTTAACCTTTCCTTTCAACCTAACAGGAATATAAAGATTCTGTACCCTCAAATTTTCACCTTGAAATGACCTCCATTTCTCTATTACATCCTTCCCATAAAATGAATTATCCCAATCCACTCCTTCTTTATCCTTCAACATCTCCTCAAAGTTAGCCTTTCTCTAATCAAAAATCTCAACCCTGGGTCCAGACCTATCCTTCTCCATAATTATATTGAAACTAATGGCCTTGTGATCTCTGGACCCGATCTGCTCCCCAACACATACCTCCGTCACCTGACCTATCTCATTCCCTAACAGAAGATCCAACACTGCCCCTTCTCTAGTTGGTACCTCTATGTATTGCTTTCAGGACCTCTTCCCTTTTCCTACCTATGTCATTGGTACCTATATATACCACAACCTCTGGCTCCTCACCCTCCCACTTCAGGATATCTTGGACGTGATCAGAAACATTTTGGACCCTGGCACCAGGGAGGCAAACTACCATCTGAGTCTCCTGACTGCATCCACAGAATCGCCTATCTGACCCCCTAACTATCGAGGTGAGTCCTCTATTACTACTGCCTACCTCTTCCTTTCCCTACCCTTCTGAGCACAGGGCCAGACTCTGTGCCAGAGGCACGGCCACTGCTGCTTCCCCCAGGTAGGCTGTCCCCCTCAACAGTACTCAAACAGGAGTACTTATTGTCAAGGGGTACAGCCACTGGGGTAATCTCTAGTACCTGACTCTTCCCCTTCCCTCTCCTAACCGTGACCCACTTGTCTGTCTCCCGTGGCCCTGGAGTGACCACCTGCCTGTAACTCCTCTCTATCAACTCCTCACTCTCCCTGACCAGACGAAAGTCATCGAGCTGCAGCTCCAGTTCCTCAACACGGTCCCTTAGGAGCTGCAGCTCAGCACACCTGGGGCAGATGTGGATGTCCGTGAGGCTGGGAGACTCCAGGACCTCCCACATTCGACACCGAGAACAACAAGCTGCCCTCACACTCATAATTCCCCCTTTCCTTAAGTAACAGGAAAAATTGAAAACTAAACCTACCTTACCTCATTCGTTGAACCCAAGCCCTTAAGCCTTCACTCTGCTCCCGGCTCACTCCGCTGCCTGCTGTACAAGGCTGTGTTATTTTTAATCTTCATGCTTCACTGCCGGACGTCACACGCCTGCGCAGTCCCGCCTCTCTTAACCCCGATGAGAAGAAAAGATCAAAATGGCTCCTGCAGCACTCCCATTCCGATTCTCAGACTTCCTTCTCCAAGTTAAACCCAAATCAGGATTTCTGTCCTTCCAAATCTTCCACGTTTCACTGCCCGACGACACACGCCTGCACAGTCCCACCTCGCTTAACCCCGATGAGAAGAAAAGATCAAAATGGTTCCCACAGCACTCCCATTCCGATTCTCAGACTTCCTTCTCCAAATCCACACAGTGATTTGGGAGTGGATTTTCCATCATTAGAAAGAAACAATTGAGGAGGACCTTAGCAATAGCTTCACTATAGGAAATTGATTTGCATAAAG
Organism: Hypanus sabinus; assembly: GCF_030144855.1. Taxonomy (NCBI): domain Eukaryota; kingdom Metazoa; phylum Chordata; class Chondrichthyes; order Myliobatiformes; family Dasyatidae; genus Hypanus; species Hypanus sabinus. The sequence continues at coordinate 96,298,229 of NC_082711.1, read as the reverse complement.
TGCAGTCAGAAGGGATAGTGGTTGGTGAAAACAATACAGCCTTCTTTAATGAGCAGACCTGGCAACTCAGGCAGATGGGGCTCATTGACTGTGCTTGGCAGCTCATCCACAACTCTCAAAACTGATCTCAGCTCTCTGCTGCCTTGCAGCGATCCCCACTCTTGGGGAAGGCTTCATGAGTAAACCCTGTGGGAGAAGTCCAGAGCTGGAGTCACTAAGCCAGCCAATGAGTACAATGCTGACTGATAAGTCCTATGATAATGCTGACTGGTAAGTCCTAAGATGAAGCTGGTGCCAAATTGGATTGATCTCTGTTTTTCCATTGGATCCATCAGCTGCGTGGAGAAGGGGAGCCTGCTGCATGGGCAGCAGCTTGCTCTCCATATCATATTGCCCTGACTTGTGTACTGGCTTGTGAATTGACTTAACATAGACCGCGAGGATGCAACATCTATGGTCTACCCTGACCAATAGGGGGCTGCCCCAGCAGCTGAAAACACTCAAGGATATTTCCAATTTATCTCATTTCCTAGTACTTCCCAATTGAGCAAGTTAGAGAATGGACAAATAAGTTTTAAGTATGTAAAGCTATTGATGGTTAACTTTCAATAACTACTTTAAAAAAACTTTGAGTTACTAAAATTATTAAAATGCCTTTAACTATGACTTGATCATAGGAGACAGAGGATAGTGATGAGAGGTACTATTCTAGCTGGAAGTTTGTGACCAACAGTGTTTGACAAAGGTCAGTGTTGGAACCTTTGTTGCTTATGAGATATATAAATGACTTTGACAAAAATGTTTATAGACTGAGTAGTAAGTTTGCAGATGATACAAATGTTAGTGGAGATTTTAATCCAGAGGATGTTTGTCAAACGATACACTAGGATCGGCTGCAGATATGGGTGGAGAAATAGCAGATGGAATGTAATCTGGGGAAGTGTGAGATCCACCATTAAGTAAGGACCCCCACCCTTCCCTGGACATGCCTGAAAACACACAGCAAACATTTTTGAGAATAGTTTCTACCTTACTGCCATGAGATTTCTGAACAATGAACTCAGAAACCGTACCTCACTATTTTTGCTCTCCATTTGCAATAATTGTTTATCTTGCACTTGTGAAATAAAATGCAAGTGGAAACTATAGAGTAAATAACAAGACCTTTCACAATATTGATGTATAGAAGGATCTTGGGGTCGAAGTTCATAACTCCATGAAAGTGGCAACACAAGCAGATAGTGTAGTAAAAAAAGGGGTATGGCATGCTCATCTTGGTTATCAAGTATAAAAGTCAGGAAGTAATGTTGCAGCTATTTATAACTTTGATTAGATTCATTTTAAATATTGTGTGCAGTTCTCATTGCTTCATTACAGGAAGGATGTGGAGGAAGGTGCAGAAGAGTTTCACTCGGATGCTGCCTGGATTAGAGTGTATAAACTATAAGGAGAGGTGGAAAAACTGGGATTGTTTTCTCTAGAGTGTCAGAAGCTGAGGGGAGATATGATAAAATTATGTACCGTGGAGAGCATTCCATCTAGTTGTGTCACTGTCTGGTATGGAGGGCCCACTACACAGGATCGGGAAAAAGCTGCAGAAGGTTGTAAACTTAGCCAGCTCCATCATGGGCACTAGCCTCACTACCATTGAGGATGTCTTCAAAAAGTGATGTCTCAAAAAGGTGACATCCATCATTAAGAACCCCCGCCATCCCAGGCATGCCCGAAGACACAGACAACCTTTTAAGAATAGCTTCTATCACTCAGATTTCTGAACAGAAAATGAACCCATGAACAGAACCTCACTATTTTTGCTTTCACTTTGCAATAATTATTTAACTTATATACACTCTGTGGCTACATAGGTACCTCCTCTTCAATAATAAAATGACCACTAAGTGTATGTTCATTGTCTTCTGTTGCTGTAGCTCATCCAATTCAAAGGTTCAATGTGTTGTGATTCAGAGATGCTCTTCTGCAAACCATTGAAAAATGTACGGTTATTTGAGTTACTGTTGCTTTCCTATCAACTCGAACCAGTCTGGCCATTCTCCTCTGACCTCCCTCATTAACGAGGCATTTTCACCCACAGAACGGCCACTCACTGGGTAATGTTTGCTTTTCACACCATTCTCTAAACCTTAGAGACTCTTGTGCATGAAAATCCCAGGAAATTAGCAGTTTTTGAGATGCTCAAACCAACCCGTCTGGCATCAGCAATCATTCCATGGTCAAAGTCACTTAAGTCACATTTTTCCCCATTTTGATGCTTGGTCTGAACAATATCTGAACCTCTTGACTATGTCTGTATGCCTTTATGCATTGAGTTGCCTGCCTCATGATTGGCTGATTAGATATTTGCATTGACGTCGGGCAGAGATATACCTAATAAAGTGGCCTTTAGTGTAGGTTCAAAGGTCCAATTTAATGTCAGAGAAATATATCCAATATATATTATGAAACACTTTTTCTTTGCAAACATTCATGAAAACAGAGAAGTGCCCCAAAGAATAAATGACAGTTAAATGTGAGAACCCCAAAGTCCTCCCCACCCCCAGCTCCCACGCGTAAGCGGCAGCAAGCAACGATCGCCCTTCCCACCACCAGCAAAAAAAAAGCGCATCGGTACCATCACCGGGCCCAAGCGTGTGCTAAGCAATAGCAAAGACATGGACCAAGGTTACCAAGAAGGCTTTGCATTTCATCCGACATACCAGAGGTTCTCTCTCTCCCTAATACGGGAGAGGGAGGTGTCCCTCCATTTTCATGGCGAGTGGGAGACATAAAACAACCTGCTGCTTTACGATGCTAAAAGGTTCGTTTCATCGCTTTTTACGAGCTCTGTTTCCGAAGATCGCAAAGACCTCGGGACTTTGGGCCCACAGCGATAGATTTTCCGGCCTTCCCAACAACACATGAGTCTCCTGCTGTGACTCCAACCCTTGATTCGCCCATCTCCAGGACCCCGAGATTTTAGGCTTCCAAACACAATCGAGACTATCAGACCAAACCCTTGGCATGTCGAATAACTGCCAGTTGTGGAACCCCAAGAACAGGTCCCATTCCCACAAATAACCACAGCCTGTATGTAACTCCAGGTCAGGGTCTTCAAAAGAACCCTGAAAGGGAAAAATAAAGATACTAAAGGTGGAAATGGAGCTGATTCTGAAGATGCAAGCAAAGGAGTTGACGCTAGGTGCCATTAACCCTCTAAAGTAGTGCAAAAAAAGAAAGATTAGACAATATATACGTATTATGTCCACTACTGCCACCCTCAAGTTGGAGGAGCAACACCTTTTTTTCCATCTGGATAGCCTCCAACCTGAAGGCATGAACATCCATTATTTGAACTTGCGGTAAATGCCAACCCCCCCACCCCCCCACACCATTCCCCATTCCATTTCCCTCTCTCACCCTTATCTCCTTACCTTCCCATCACCTTCCTCTAGTGCCCATCCCTCTTCCCTTTCTTCTTCCATGACCTTCTGTCCTCTCTTTCCAGACTCCCTTTTCTCCAGACCACCATCTCTTTCAGCATTCGACTTTCTAGTTCTTTAAGTCATCCCTCCCGCTCTCCGGATTCATCTGTCAACTACAACCTTGTACTTCTTTCCTCTCTACCCCCATCTCCTTACTCTGACTTCTCATCTCTTCCTCCCAGTTCTGATGAAGGGACTCAGCCCAAAACCTTGATTGTTTACTCCTTGCCTGGCCTGCTGAGTTCCTCCAGCATTTTGTGCTAATTACTTTCATTTCCAGCATCTGCAGATTTTCTCTTGTTTGTCATATATACAGTACTGTGCATGAGAGATTTTTACATGGATTTAGATGGCATACCCTCCACAGTTGGCATGATTTCAACATCATCGAGGCTGGAGAGACAGAAGCATGGTAGGCAGCTGAAGTCTGCATAAGAACTGTGGCAAGTTCTCCAGGATGCTTGTAACAACCTACCAGATGATTTTCTTATAGAACTGCACAACAGTGTACCTAAGAGAACTGATGCCATTGCAAAAAGCAAAAGGTGGTTACACCAAATATAGAGCTGATTTAGTTTTTTTTTACTGTTTACTGCTCTTTATAGTTTTTTTGATATTTATAAACTTCTAATTTCACTATTTTTGAAAGCATATTAATTTTACAGAAATTTTTATACGTGCCCAAGACTTTTGCACTGTACTGTATGTACTATATATAATTTATCGAATATCTTGTGTATTGCATTGAACTGCTGCTGCAAAGCAAAAAAAATTACAACACATGTTAATAATAATAAACCTGATTCTAATTGTGATTTTGGATATGAATGATGCACACCATAGCCTTTTCTCACAGGGGTAAAAATAAGAGAGGGGAAAATTTCAAAGGCGATCTGCTGGGCAATTTTTTTATGCAGAGTGGTTGGTGTTTGGAATGTGCTGTCAGTGGTGGTGATGAAAGCAAATCTGATGGCCATGATTAAGAGGCATGAAAGACACATAAACCTGCAGGAAATGGAGGGATACAGGTTATAAGCAGGAAACTGAGATTACTTTAGGTAAGCATTTAATTTCTAGTTCAACTGCTTACCTAAAGCCTTTAACATGATGGGCCAAAGGCCAAAACTGTTCCAGTTTTGTACTGTTCTGTGCTATTGACGTTCTACTCAGAAGAGCAAACTGCATCAACAGAGCGAGGGATAAGGAGCCAAATTAAAGAGGTGATACTTGGGTGGTTAAATAGATTGCTGCAGTTCCTAAATAGACCACGTTTTGAAATTGTTTCCTTCTCCATGAACAGATTTAGAGGAGTGTGGGATGGGGCTTGGGCTGTTCAATCGTGCATGTCAATTCTTTACTTCCCTCATTGTGATCCCAATAAGTAAAGAAAAGCTCTTTTTTTTTCTTTATATTAGCTTTTAGTCATTCCAGAGAGAAATACTTATAAATTGTAGTTGCTAGTAATATGAATGATAAAGCAGTCTATTTCTACACAACAGGCTCCTATAAACAGTAGTGTCAGAATTAAGAGTTCCTGCAATAAGTGAATGAAAATTATAAATCTAAGAATGTAAGATGTAGCTGAAAGATGGAAGAGATAAAACAAGAAATAAATTGAAGTAAGCCAATTCCTTTACAGTGCATTGTTCCCTGAATCTGAGATTCTTCTGTAGAGGAATTCTAATATTGTGTCCTTGCTTCTCCATTCTTCAAAGTTTACACCTTGCGATACAATTCATATTTCAGAAACATACATTTTCTATCAAAGAATTCAGATTATTAAAATGTAACAAAAATATATTCATACAGCATGGAGGTGGTGAATGATACAGTCACCTTAATCTTAAGTGCTAAGGTTAAATATCTAAAATAAATAAATCAGATAGAGAAAGTTAGTTACAAAGGGGCCCAGTAAGTGTGATTTGTTATTGTGGTTATGTGGTCAGTATCAATCTTTGCATTTAATATCATGTTGCATACAGTAGCTGCAAATTCTAATAATGTCAATTAATACCAGAATCAGCATAAAAAGTTATAAAATTGATCTTACCTGGACTCCATCATCATGAACACTGTCAGGAATTTTATCTAAATCTCCTGAAGCTTGGCTAAACAATAACAAACATTAAATGTAACCATTAGAAATGACAAATGCTTTCCTGACAATGAGCACTAGCTTCTCCCATACAGGACAGTATGTAAGAAACGTCGGTTGATTAATCATTTCCATAGATGTTGCCTGATCTGTTGAGTTCTTCCAGCATTTTGCATGTGTTGCTTCCAGCATTTCTGCAGATTTTCTCGTTTCTAATTGCTTTAACTGCTTGCGATGCGGCAACATTCACATATCAGGAATTACTCTTGTGAATCTCTTTTAAACTACATCCCAACACCGGTATATTTTTTTTCTGGAATAAGAAGACCAAAGCTTTACACGTACTCCAGGTACGACCTTGCCAGTACCCTGTTCAGTCGTAACAATAATCTCCCTTTTTCTCAGTTGTAGCCTTCCTTCAATACAGACCAATTTGCCTTTTGCTTCCTCATCCACTTGTGGTATTTACTTAGCAACGTTTGTGATTCAGGTACAAGAGTATCTCAGCTCCTTTGTACATTCATCTGACATTTTCTTGTATTTATATAATAATCTCTTAGATATCTCTTAAGTGGACATAAGCTCAGACTTTCCTATTTATATTACATTTTTTCCCAGCCTTTCTCAGTTTATCAATACTTTGCTGCAGGGTCCTTATTGCAATGTGCCCTCACACCTAATTTCATGTCATCAACAAACTTGGATACCTTAGGCTCTGACCCCTTCTCCAGGCTATTAATATAAATTATAAGTAATTTGACAGCCAAGAACTGATCTTTAGTGCACTCTATATGGGACATCCTTCTAACCAAGTGAAGACATGTTATTCTGGTTTTGTCGTCTGTGTAAGAACTGACCTTCCATGATAACATACTCCCTCTTATATGCCAAGTACTTGTCTTTTATGTGACACCTTGTCAAATGCCTTCTGAAAACCAAAATACACTCTTATCCACAATTTTCCCTCTATTGTTACATCTTTGATTGTCAAATGTGACAGCATCTATGGAAAGAATGTGTTCTTCTATCATTTCGCATTTCCCCCTCCTCCTCCTACTTTCAAATCTCTCACTATCTTTCCTTTCAGTTAGTCCTGACGAAGGGTCTCAGCCGGAAACGATGACAGTGCTTCTTCCTATAGATGCTGCCTGGCCTGTTGTGTTCCACCAGCATTTTGTGTGTGTTGCAAAGGGGTACAGTGTATGTTTCAGTCCAAGATCCTTCATCAGGACTGGGAAAAAAAGTCAGAGTAAGAAGGTGTGGGGAGGGGAGAGAGAAATACAAGGTGATAGATGAAACCGGGAGGGGGGAGTGAATGATGTAAAGAGCTGGGAAGTCAATTGGTGAAAAATATAAAGGGCTGTGGAAGGAGGTATCTGATAGGAGAGGACAGAAGGACATGGAAGAAAGGGAAGGGGGAGGAGGACCAGAGGGAGGTAATGGGCAGGTAAATAGACAAGGTAAGAGAGGGGAATGGGAATTGCTGAAGGGGCGGGGCATTACTGGAAGTTCCAAAAATCTGTGTTTATGCCACCAGGATGGAGATTACCCAGATGGAATGCAAGGTGTTGCTTCCATAAAAGTATGTTGACTTGGTTTGAACACATTAAGCTTCTCCGAATGACTAGCTATTTCTATTTTGATACTGTCTTTAGCATCTTGTCAATAACAGATGTTCGGCTCACAACATAGTCATCTGTTTTTTTTGTCTTCGTCCTTTCTAGAACAATAGTGTCATAATTGTGGTATTCTTATTCATTTGAAAACTTCATTCAGTGCCACAACTCTTTGTGACTACTTCATTCAAGACACTTAGGTGCAGACTTACCAGGACCTGGTGATTTGCCTATCTTGAATCCCATTAGTTTTTTTTCCAAAATCTTGTTCCCCATGATAATTGTTAAGAGTCTTTCCATATTGTTGAACTTGGCCTGTGATATTAGGGATAATTTTCAGAGTTCTCCATTATTAAAACTGATGCAAAATATTGATTTAGCTTGCCTGCCATTTCCTTATTTAATTCTCCAGCTTCGTTCTCGAGGGGAGTAATGTTAGCTATTCTCGTGTGTTTTAATGTGATGAAGAAATAAAATGGTGTCTTTTCAGGAAAGTGAGCCTCAAATCTGTATATCCTTGTATAAGTATTGGGGCATGTTGGATGCCAATCTCATTGACCCTTCTTGCCCTTTGTGTCCATTACTGCTGACCAGTGATATGCCCATGAAATGGAATGTCCAATCATCTGATGGTCAGACTACTACATTCAACAGAAGGTCAGCCAGTTCATCCCCATTATTTGCAGTAGAAACTGGTATTAAGAAAACCTTATTAAGGTCTCCTTGATAATACAGCTCCAGAAATTTTATGATGTTATGCCAAGGCCTTAAGAAATATGCTGTGACGAAAGTCCTTGATGAGGATGGCTTAGACCCAAATGCTTGAGTATCCGAAGCGAAGATCAAGACATCGTTTTGAACTGAGCACAAAATAGAACACTAGACAAAATCACTAGTAGGAATTAGGATTGAACACCGAACCTCAATGCACCAAAAACATGTTTACCAATTATCAGGACCATCCTGAACTCTTAAAGGGGCTCTGCCAGCTCACTGTATTCCAGGGAGTAAGAGTATCTAAATCCTGGACACTGGTGCAGTTGGGAGCATCTCGTTACAGGACCACCTTCCCTTTGGCAGACTCCTGACAGCCTTGGCTCAGAAATGTGGTGATGGTAATCATGGATGACAACTGGATCCAAGATGTCTCTTTCAGGTACCCAGCACTTCTCCTTAGGTTCAAATCCTTCCCAGTCCACAAGGTATTGCTGGAAGCCCCAAATAATGTGTCCAAAAAGTGTTCTCAGCATGAAGACCTGTTCCCCGTAGATAAACCTGGGTGGTGATGGGGTTTGGGTAAGGGGCTGGTGCAGACAAGTTTTCATTTAGAGATGTGGAAGGTGAAATTGATCTTTATGGTCTTGGGGAACTGAAAGGTGTAAGCCACAGGGTTACTTTCCTTAGAAATTTGAAGGGTCCAATGAACTGAGGTGCCAAATTTCTAGTTCCCACTCAGAGAGGCAAATCATGAGTGGACCGCCAGACCTGTTGCCCAAGTAGTAAAGCGAGTCCATATCTTCACCTTGGTCTCCACCTTCAGGATCAGGGCCAGCAAAATCTCTTCTGTCCTAATCCATTTTTGCTTGCAGCGTTGAACGAGATTTTCAACTGCAGGGACAGTTGTTCCAGAAAGCTGGAGGAAAAGCAAACTGGCTCTTGAACGGTGACATCTCGTGTGCTGAATGCTGCAGAAGTGACCTTTTCCCACACCAAATGGCTGCAGCGTTCATCAGGTCTTTCTGAGGCCAGGCATCTTAAAGTACAGTCTAAATCTAGGTTGGTCTGCTCCATTTGGCCATTGGACTGCAGGTGAAACCCAGAGGAAAGGCTTGCTGTTGCACCCATCAGTTTATAGAATTCCCTCCAAAAATATAAAGCAAATTGAGGTTCACAATCTAAGACAATGTCCTCCATGAATCCATGGATCCTGCAGACCTGGTTTAGGACAATTTTGGCTGTCTCTGCTGTAAATGGTAGTTTCTCCAATGCAATAAACTTGCAGACCTTCTAAAGCAGTTGACAATTACCATAATGGCCATCTTCCTCTTGGATGGTGGTAGATGTGCGACAAAATTCATGGGGACATGCGTCCATGGTCTTTCTGGAATAGGTAGGGGTAGAGGAGCCCCTGAGTTTGGGTACGGAGCTCCATGTTTTGGGCAAGCCTGCACGTGCTGCCAAATTTCCTTTGTCATTCAGGCCACCAGTACCTCCTCTTGATGAGCGTGAGGGTCCTGTCTATCCCTGGATAGGCAGTCATTCTCGACGAATGTTCTCTTTGGAGTAACTGGGGCCAGACTGGACTTGGGACCTGGGAGAGCATTCTTAGTAATCTCCCCTTGCCCTTTGGCCTCGCAAACAAGAGTATCCATTCCCCAATAAATTAGTGTGACTATCCTGGCTTGAGGTAAATGGTGGCAGGCTGCTCCTCTCATTCCTGTTCGTCAAACTGATGGGACAGGGCATCTGGCTTCTGACCCCTGTTGATAGGTCAGGATGAAATCAAATGGGTCAAAGAACAAAGACCGTCTTGCTTGCCTGGAATTCAGGCTCTTGACCTCCTGAAAATAAGCCAGGTTCTGGTGGTCAGTCCAACTAATAAAAGGGTTCTTGGCCTCCTCTAGCCAGTGACACCAATGCTAACTTAACTGGAAGAAGCTCTCAATTCCTGATGTCGTAGTTCATGTCTGCTGGGGATAACCACCTGGAGAAGGATGTGCATGGTGCAGTGTACTGTCCTAAGATAATCACTGAGATAAGACAGCACCCATTCTGATGATGGAGGCATCCACTTGCATGATGAAGATTAGGAGAAATGAAGATGGGAGCTGTTGTGAACCACTGGTTAAGCTCTGCAAAAGCAGCCTCTGCTTCAGTTGTTCAGGCAAAAGGACTTGTGGGTTTCTGAGTTAACACTGTCAGTGGAGCTGCCACCAAGCTGCAGTTCCTGATGAACTTCTAGTATAAGTGTTTACAAACGCCAGGAATCATTGAATTTGTTTGACACTGGTAGTGAAGGTGGTGGCCAGTCTCTGACTGCCTGGGTCTTGGTAGGGTCCATTTTGGGCTTGCCATCTTGATGATGAAACCCTGAAATGAAACTGTCATCACAAGAGATTTGATCTTTCTAACTTGACATGAAGTCCATGGTCTAGAAGCCTCTTTAAAATATCGCTGATGTGAACAGTGTGCTCCTCCATGAACTTTGAGAAGATCAGGACATTATCCAAGTAGAATAAATGCTTTTTGAGAGTACACTGGAGCAGTTTATAAATGCCTGGAACATGGCTAAGCATTCCCAAGGCTGAAATGCAAAACCAGGTGCTCATAGTACCATGAATGCAGGTGTATTGAATGTCGTCTTCCACTCATCGCTGTCCCTGATGTGGAGCAGGTTGTATTCACTCTGTAGGTCTAATTTTGCGAGCATTCTTCCTCCATGGAGCATCTCGAAGGCCGTATTCATGAGTGGAAGGAGGTAATGTTTCTTGGCCGTGATGTGGTTTAATCCCCTAAAGTTAATGCATGGCCTGCACCGGTGTGGGAGATGGAGGGCCAAATGAAGCCCGTGGCAAGAGCCTCCTTTATATATTCTTCTATTGCACTTCTCTCTGGGCCTGAGAGTGGGTACACCTGACCCTGTGGAAGACAAGAACTGGGCAGTAGGTCTATGGCACGGTCATAGGCTTGGCATGGCGGAACAGTCGAGGCCCCTACCTTCCTCCAGTCCTTACAGCCGGAAGGGATCTTGACCAGACTGGGTGTTGCAACCTCCTCCAGAACTTCCTTCAAGGACGATTCCTGAGGCTTCTTAAATGGCAGAGATGATTAACAGACCCCATAGTTCCCTCCCTTGGTTCACAAATCTAGTTCACAGAAACAGTTTCCAAATCAGCATCCAAATCCCTGTCTGTAACCTCAAGTGATGGCAGTGAGGTGTTGCAGATCGTCCTTGACATCTCCCCACCTTACCTTGGGAATAGGCTTCATGGCTCAGTGTAGAGGAGTCTTTCCTTTCCTCGAGACATGGTGGCTGGATTTCTTAGGCTTAACTGCATGTTTTCCTGACTGCTTGGGCATCTCTTTGGTCTTCTCCTGAACCGGAGATTCATTCTCTTTAGTTTCCATGTAATTCTGACTAGAAAGGGTCAGAATATGCACAGTCCTGTGGCCAGGATTGGCTTGTCTGTACTTCAGGGCAGGACTAGGACTCCAGAAGGCCTCAGGTTACCTCACATTGTAGGCTGCAAACAAACCCTTTTACAATGACTGGACCAAGCAATGATTCTCCCCTCCCTCCAACTATCGGAAGGGTTATGCTGGGATAGACTAGGGTACCCAAGGATCCAGGGTATGAGTGGTTAGTCAATGATGTAGAAATTAATGTCTTCCACATGATCCTCAATCCTCATCTGCAAGACCAGAGCGCATTGCAGGATCTGCCCAGAACCTAGCGGGCGGCCGTCTAATACACTTGTGGGCATGGGCTGGCTCAACTCTCATAGCAGTATGTTCAACCAATGGACAGTTCCTAAATCCAGAAAATTATCTGCAGCCTTTACCTGCCTCAAATTCTTACAGCAGGTGAACTCTGCCTTTAGCACGAAACCAGAATCCGTGTAGTGGTTGCTACTGTCACATTCCTCCTGACACTGGATGGTCTTAGCAGTTCTCCAGGTGGCTGTAGCTATGGACATTCAGCCCATAGGTGGCCTGCTTCCCTGCAGTAATAGCAGCGACCTTGATTCTGGCACCAGGACCTCTCATCGGCAGAGAGTCCAGTGCAATCGACCTGAATGAGGTCAGCTGGATCTTGTGCAGGCGGTGGCCTGGTTATGGTCCGAGGCTGGGGAGTTGAACTGATGTTTAGGGACTAGGCACAGACTGGCTTTCTACGATCTCCTGAAGTGGTCTCACTTCCACTCTGACAATTGTCGAGATGGTTGTCAGAACCTCTCAGTCCTCTGCTGGTTCTCCTGAGGCAAGAGCAGCCTTCAGTTCACCTTGAAGTCCATGGTGGTATCGTGTGGACAAGGCCTCCCTATTCCACTTTGCTAGGCCAAGGTTCGAAATTTGTTTGTGTAGTCCCCCAGTTGAATCATCATCCGGCATTCTGTAGCTTGGCTGGACCCAGCGGAGAAATGAAACACCTTCTTCATGGTGGCCAAGAATTCCTCCAAACCTGAGCAAATCTCCGACCCACATTCCCAATATGCGGCGGCCTAGGCCAGGGCTCTTGCAGTCAGAGACAGATAATGAAGGCCACCTTTCCACACTCTGAAGGGAACCTGGACAGTTGGATTTCAAATACTAATGAGCATTGTACAAGGAATCCACGGCAAGAACCCAGGTTACCATCACATCTTTCTGGGGTTGAAAGATGGACCAGCCCCACAGAGTGATCGACAGCCTCACACGAACAACTTTGGCTTCCTCCCTGCAATAGTTAGCACACGTCGACCTGGAGGTCGTGTCACTCTGAGTTCTGTCTTGAAATATTCTCATTGTGGCTGGCCAGAGCTCTGATACCACACTGGATCCATGTTGGCTCAATTGTACTGTGACAAGAATCCTTGACAAGATTGGCTTGGACCGAAATGCTGGAAAATCCAAAGCAAGGCTCAAGACGCGGCATCAAATGGAGTGAGAACTGAGCTCAAAACAAATGCTGGACAAAATTATTGGCAGGGCTTACAATTGAGCACTGAGCCTTAGTCCAGGTGTTCCTTAAATACTCAGTTGATGCCCAAAACATGATTACCAGTTAGCGGGACCATCCTGTATCCGTACTCCAGGGTGTAAGAGCGACTAAATCCTGGAAGATGGCGCTGTTGGGAGCGTCCCGTAATGTGTCACATTTTGTATAGTTTACAGCATGTGCTGAGTACACCTAAATCCATGTTATGCTCATTTCTTTGTGTGGAGAAAATATCCAGCCCTTGTCTTCATTTGTATCATTTTAAAAACTGGTACAGCTAAATTTATGCTGAAAATCTGCCATGATCCAATGATCAGACTGAGAAGAAACACTTTTTTTATTTCTGCTGGGTTTTGCTATATTAAGTCAATAGTTGTTTCAATCATTCCAAATTATTTGCAATTTATAGTTCCTGATATGGCAAGAGTGTATTCTGGAAATATAAGTGACTATAGATCAAAATGTCAGAAATCAAATCAAAATGGCGCTAAGGTGCATATCCATTGTGGTTGTGGCTTTTTTTAAATTGTAGGGTTGATTTTGGTTATAGCGCAGGGAGTTAGAGGTTAAGGAAATGCTTAGGGATATGGATGAGGGTGAGTTAGAGTAAGGAGCAGTTAATGAGGAATCAGGAGCAGGAGCTGATATTGGAGTTGGACTGCTGCTCATGGTCGAAGGCCAGCGATCCCTGGTGTTGTGTGAAATCAATTCTGCGGGTTTGCTCAGTGGGGACAGAAGAGACTCACTACTGGTAACCAGATTAAATATCTATTTACAGGACAAGAGAGACACTAAGTATTCAGTAAACCCTAGGAGTTCCACTTGGTTACAGATACGTATCTAAACTGAGCGCACACAGTTCCAGGACAAAACAGACATGACACATACACATGGTGGTAAATACTCGTCTGAAGTGTGTACCTTGGCCCTCTTTACCGCAGCACAGCCACACTGTTTACTCTTTCTGTGACACCTTTCACAATTTGGAGACAGCCTATCTACTGATGTCTATTATAAACCCATGGATTTTCACAGCTACCTGGACTATACCCTGTTACTTGAAAAAAGGCCATCCCCTCCTCTCCGCCGCATCTGCTATCAGGATGAGGCTTTTCGTTTTAGAACAAAGAAGATATCCTCCTGCTTCAAGAAAAGGCACTTCCCTTCCACCATCAACGCTGCCTTCAACAGCATCTCTTCCATTTACAGCAATGTTTGTACTGACCCCATCCCCCTGTCACCTTACCAGGGATAGGGTTCCTCTTGTCATCAATTAACACACCACCAGCTTCAGCATCCAGCACATAATTCTCTAAACCTTTTGCCACCTCCAACAGGATCCCACCACCAAGCACATCTTTCCCTCCTCACCATTTCCTGCTTTCTGCAGGGATCACTCCCTCCCTTCCCCACTGAACTCTGTCCTGGCACTTACCCTTGCTAGCAGAACAAGTGCTACACTTGCCTATGCCTTCTCCCTTACTACCATTCAGGGCCCCAAACAGTCCTTCCAGGTGAGGTGACACTTCGCTTATGAGTCTGTTGGGGTCACATACTACGCCCAGTGCTCCTGGTGTAGGTTGGGAGACTGCTTCACTGAGCATCTATGCTCTGTCCACCAGAAGAAGCAGGACCTCAATGTGCCCACCTATTTTAATTCCACTTCCCACTCCCATTCCGACATTCCGATATGTCAATCCATGGCCTCCTCTACCATTGTGATGAGGCCACTGCCAGGTTGGAGGAACAACACGGCCCAATGTCTGTGATTTTGAGAACATTGTTTCAAGGACTCTGTCCTGGCATGGAGGTCCTATCTTTATGTGTGAACAGGTGGGCGAAAAGGGGTTTGTTTGTTTGTTTGTCTGCTTGTTTTACTGTTGCTTCATTGCTTGTGTTGTTCTGCCAAACATTGTGGACTTGCTATCCTGGCACAGGATCGTGTGGCAACATTTGCGGCCTGTCCCCAGCACATCCCGAGGTTGTTTTGGTTGTCACCACTAATGTATGTTTTGACGTACAATTGATATGCAATTAAACTGAATCTGAATCTGAGATGCTGGAATCTTAAGCAAGAAACAATCTGCGGGAGAAACGCAGAGGATCAACACCCTATATCAGGACTACGAGTTGATGCACCATCAATAACTCACTCTGAGACGTAAGGCGAGATATCGGCTTTTATTGACTGAAGAAGGAACCAGCAGTAAGTGACCATCATATTACATCCTGGAGAATGAGGCAGAGGATCAGACCTCGATCGCCTTTATACAGGGGCCTGTGGGAGGAGCCACAGGAGCAGTCAGCAGGGGGCATGTCCAGACAGGTATATGTAGTTCACCACATGAGTGAAGAGGGAAGGTGGCCAGCATGGAGTGGAGAAGAGGAGAGGTGAGATAGGATTTTCAAGGTGCTTGCTGGAATGAGAAGGGGTGTAATATTCTGAAATATTTAGTGAACTGAGGATGGGTATAAGATCATGTTCATACACAATCAATTACTGTTAAGTAACCTTATAGCTCTGTACAATGTAGCAAGTTGAGTTTGAAGAACACTGAGCTCACAAGGTATGCTGGCATATTTTGAGTTAATTTTTTGATGAAATTTCATGGAGAGTTGTAACTACACTAACTATAGCTGAAGCAGAAAATACACCAATTTCTTGAATGTGGTGGTTGGATAATTAAAGGAATGATGAATATCCGAGAGGCATGTAGAATTAGGACTACCTCACTAAACATTTGGGTTTAATGCACACTGCATATTTTTATTGTGGTTTTCCCTGTGAAATTACAGCAGTTTTATTTGTGTTTAATTTTATGCCTTGTCAACTCGCCTATGAAGTTGAAATGTAATTGATTTAGAAATCTTCCATTCCACTCCACTTAGTGTTTGTAGTCCAATTGGACAAAAATATTTTTATGTTCATTTTTTGAACACAGAGTATGGGACAAGGAACAGGCCCTTTGGCCCACAATGTAGTGCCAAACCAATTAAGCTATAAATCAAATGGCAATTAAACTAATTACTTCTGTCTACACAATATTCATATGGCTCCATTTCCCTCACATTCATCTGCCTATCTAAACATCTCTTAAATATCCCTAATTTATCTGGCCCTATCACCACACCAGGCAGTGCATTCTTGGCATCCACCATTCTCTGTGTAAAAAAACTTGCCTCCCATATCTCCTTTGAAATTACCTGCTCTTCTTAAATGCATGTTCTCTTGTATTAGGCATTTCAACCCTGGGAAGAAGATACCGTTTGTTTACTTTGTGCATTTCATCATCTTATAATTTCCTTTCAGATCTTCCCTCAGCCTTCACCACTCCAGAGAAAACAGTCCAAGTTTGCCCAACCTCTTGTTATAGTGGATGCCCTCTAATCCAGGCAGCGTCCCGGTAAACCTCTTCTGCACCCTCTCCGAGGCCTCAAAATCCTTCCTATAGTGGGGTGACAACAGAGGTATGCAATACCCTAGATGCAGCCTGACTCGAGTTTTCCTGACATTTGAATCCAATGCCTCAATTAATAAAGGTCTTCCATCAGCCTTCTTAGCCGACCTATCAACTTGTGTAGCCACTTTCAGGGAGCTATAAAATTAGACCCCAAGATCCCTCTGCTCATCAACACTATTAAGTGTAGACATTTTAGCAATCTTTTGCCTTAACTTTACAAAGTTGGGTTATTTCCCAACTTCCTTACTTTATTGTGTCTCCTAAAATTCCAACTGATATTTTAACAAATTTGACAAACGGCGAATTCTTAATAAAAGTGCTAGAATAAAATAAATTATGCAGAAAATTATTTTCAAAAATAGGTAAATGCAACATTAGCACATTTAGTTTGATGTCAACTGTGCACATTCCACTTTCATTTTCACTAGATGTGTTTCTGTGATTCAGGGCAAGTGTGATTCTTACTGAAGTGATGCCTTGAGCTTGCTGTGTGGAGAAGCAATGGAAAAATAGAGCGATATGGAAACATTTGCTTGCACTGAATATTTTTATCTGTGGTTCTATTTCCATCATTTATGCATGGTGCTAAAGTCAATTACGCATTTATTTCTAAAATTGTCTTATCCCTGGATAATGTTAATTATTAAATCATATTTCAATTTTATATTTCTGTCCCTTGCTGTGGGATTTATCTTTGGCCTCTTTGTGACAACTTTAATAGTGCACTTAGTATCAGCAGCTGAATGAAAATGTATAGTTGTGTGGTGGTGGACTCAGGATTACTAATCCTTGAGGTCTCAAGGCTGCCATCAAAATAATTCCATTGTAAATTCAGCAGATGTTGAGTTTTATAAGTTTTTAAACAGTTTGATTTAACACTTTTTTGCAGTCCAATATTCTGTTTTTACAAGAAAGCTAATTCAAATATCGTGTTCTTGCATATAGAGCATCAACATAGAATTAATCAGCTGTGCAGTGAGAGGGGAGAGATTCATTTAAAAAATTCAGTTTACTGAAATATCCCACTGTACAGATTGCATTGTGGAGCCAGGAATCAAAAATCCTCTAGGCAGTGCATGGTTTTATATGTATTGCTCATGAGAAGTTTGCTTTCACCTGATCATTTCCAACATATAAATAAAGAGTACATTCAATTTGTTAATGTTATTAATTTTCAAATACTGGCAAATGATTGTCAATGTTGCTATTATGCAATAAAAGCAGAAACTAATACTCATTGGCAGTTTAAGTAGTTTAGACCAGTGATTATTTTTCAGCTTTATGAACTTTGATCGCAACTGGAAAAAGACATGTTTTACAAGTGCACAACAAAAGGGAAAAAAAGACAAGACCTTAAGACGTAGGAACAGAATTTAGGTCAATCAAATCTGCTTCGCCGTTTTATCATTTCCCTCTCAACCCCATGTGCTTGTCCTCTTCCCGTAACTTTTCACGCCCTGACTAATCAAGAACCTATCGACCTCTGCCTTTAATGCACCCAGTTACTTGGCCTCCACAGCCACCTGTGACAACAAATTCCACAGGTTCACCACCCTCTGACTAAAGAACTTCCTCCTCAACTCTATTCTAAATGCATCTCCCACTATTTTGAGGCCTCCAGACCGAGACACCCCACCAAAGGAAACATCCTCTACATCCACTCTATCGAGGCCTTTCAACATTTGACGGGTTTCAATGGGATCCCCCTTCATTATTCCTAAATTCCAGTGAGTACAGCTCAAAGCTTTCAGTTGCTGCTTATGTGCAATTAGTCTTGTTCAGCCTCCCTGCTTCGTCAACACTACTTGTTCCTCCATCTTTGTTTGTATTGTTACAAAGGATGAACAACTCTGATGGGCAGAAGGGTGCGGAGTCGCCCATGCCCCCCCCTTTGGAGAATCGTAAATCGCTACTATTTCGATGCTGTTATCAAAGAAGTAAGAGAGACAAAGGAAAGCTGCCAGGGCAGTTGTTATTGATAACAGCTCATGAAAGTTAATGAGAGAGAGACACAACTAACAAAAGAGGAGCGGAACAATTGATTACTGCTATTGTCTTTTGGAGAAGGATTGTTTACTTGGTACTGTTCTATTCGGGGGCAACCAGAGTGGGCTGGTTTGATGGGTTACATCATCCCAACCTGATTGACACCTGAGACCCTGTGAGTGGGGATAAAAGTGAGGTCTGGGGTAACACCCCTGAGATGCACCAGGAAAAATGCTAGTGAGCATCAGAACCCCCACGAGACAGGGTGGGAGATCAGAGACTGAACGAAGGGTCGGTAAATTTTAACTCACTGTTTTGTAGCGAGACCGGTGGGGGCTTGTGTGTGTGTCCACCCTTGCCTGGGTGATGAGTCCACCACGGAAGAATGGTCTGGCTAAAGGACAGAGGGGTCATATGTGAATGGCCACAAGAACAACGCTTCGACGGATCAAAATCGTAAAGGAAGGTTGGCAAGATAATAGCTGTTACTGTTCACACGTTTTCTCTCTCTCTCTCTCTCTCTCTCTCTCTTGCAACACATCGACAAACAACTACCGCAGCCTGCATGAACTGAACTGAACTTTATATTTCCATCTGACAATTCATTATCCCCTAGACAACGATAGAGCTTGTTTCATTAGTGATTATTATTATACCCGCACCTTTAGGTTAGTATTGCTAATGTATATTCTCTGTATATTCGCATTGATATTATTTTGTATATTTTTGCTAATAAATATTGTTGAAAATAGTATCACCAGACTCCAACAGACACTTCTATCTTTGCTGGTAAGACACCCAGTTACAGGGTACATAACGGTATCATCTGCAAATTTGCCCACAGAGCCACCAATTTTATTATCATGTAATTGGCATACAGCATAAAAAGAAGTGGTGCCCTCATAAACGCCTGTGGAACACCAGTAGCCACTGGCAGCCAAGCTGAAAAGGATCCCTTTATTCTTTCTTTTTACCTCCTGCCGATCAGCCAACTCTCTATCCATGCTACTATCTTTCCTGTAATACCCTGCGTTCTTATTTTGTTTAGCTGCCTTATACTTTCTGTGGCACCTTGTCAAAGACCTTCTGAAAATCCAGGTAAACAGTAACCATCATTTAACCTTTGTCTATCCTGCTTGTTATTTCTTTGAAGAATTCCAACTAATTTGTCAGGATAGATGTTCCCTTAAGGAAACAATGCTGACTTTGGCCTATTTTATCATGTGCCTCCAATTAACCTGAAACCACATCCTTAACAATTGACTCCAACATCTTCCCAACCACTAAGGTCAGACTAAGTGGCCTATAATTTCCTTTCTTCTGCCTCCCTTCTTTGAAGAATGGAGTGACATTTGCAATTTTACAGTCCTCTGAAACCAGGACAAAATCTAACGATTCTTGAAAGATTATTACGAAGGCCTCCATAATCTCTTTAGCTACCTCTTTCAGAATCCAGGGGTGTGGCCCATCAGGTCCAGCTGACTAATCTATCTATAGACATTTCAGTTTCCCAAGCACCATCTCCCGAGAAATAGTGACTGCACTCACTTCTACCCCTTGTCACTCTCAAATGTACAGCATACCACTAATATCTTCCACAGTGAAGACTGATGCAATATATTTACACCATTCTTTCACCATTTACTTTCCCTGTTTCTAACTCTCCAGCATCGTTTTCTAACTGTCCAATATCTACTCTTGCCGCTGTTTTACTCTTTACATGTCTGAAAATCTTTTTGGCTTCCTCTTCGATATCATTGGCTACCTTACCTCCATACTTAATCTTTTCACCGCCTTATGTTCTTATTAGTTTTCTGTTGGTTCTTTTAAATTTCCCAATCCTGTAACTTCCCACTAATTTTGACTTTATTATATACCCTCCCTTTTGCATTTATGTTGGCTTTGACTTCTCTTGTCAGCCATGGTTGCATCTTCTTGCCTTTAGAATACATATTTCTCTTTGGGATGTATCTATCCTGCACCTTCTGATTTGTTTCCAGAAACTCCAGCCATTGCTGCTCTTGACGTCATCCCTAGTAGTGTTCCCTTCCAGTCAACTTTGGCCAGCTCCTTGCTGAAACCTCCATAATTTTCTCTGCTCAGCAATAAGCTGCTCCAAAAAGCCATCTCGGAGGCATTTCTTAAACTTTCTCTCTCACTCTCTCTCTCGGGATCCAACAGCAACTTGATTTTCCCAATCTATATGCACATATGTTCCACTTGGTGGCGCAATAATATCAGCGCCGGACTCCGGAGCAAAGGTTCCTGAGTTTGAATCCAAGTTGGGTTGAGTGCTGAGCTGGCAACTTGGCCTCGTAAAAACAAGAATAGCTTGCTACGGAAACACCATCAAAAAGATGGTGTCCCGATAACTCCACTGTCGAGTAAGGGGCTATTCTTCTTCTTCTATATGCATATGGATGCCTTCCATGACTAATATAACATTGCATTTTTGTCATGATTTTTCTATCTCCTACTGTGATTGATAGACAACATCCTGACCTCTTTACAGAGGGTTGCAGCTAACTCCCATCAAAATCTTCTTATTCTTCCATTTTCTTAATTCTACCCACAAGGATTCTACATCTTCCGATCCTATTTCACTTCTTTCTCAAGATTTGATGTCACTTTTTCCAAGCAGAGCTACTCCTCCTCCTCTGCCTACTTGACTGATCTTGATTTTGACATGAATTATCTCATAGATTCATTGCAAGATCTTGTAGCTATACTAGGAAAAATTGGGCAGAGAAAATGTCACAGTGAATCAAAGATGAAAATTAGAACATAAATTGGGTTTGTAGTGTCTGGATTCTTTTTCACCAGTCCCCGTCCAATAAATGTTTGGACAGCCTACTCATCATCACCATTATGTGCCGTGCTGTATGGCATGGGCGATCATGGTCTTTTGAACATGACTGTTCTTGTCGAATTTTCTGCAGAGGTGGTTTGTCTTTGCCTTCTTCTGGGCAGTGTCTTTACAAGATGGGTGACCCCAGCCATTCAGATCGAATCAGATCTCAGATCGGAGTTCTGAGAGGCAGGACTGCGCAGGTGCATGAAGGAGGCCTGGGAAGGAGGGAAGATTATAAAGAGGAGAGAAAGAGTGAGGTAGTTCTCTTTTGGAAGAAGACAGCGAGGCTTTGAGAGGAAGTGCGGCGGTGGCCATTTTCAAGTTGCTTCTCAGATCGGAGTTCTGAGAGGCGGGACTGCGCAGGCACGTGAGGAGGCCTGGGAAGGAGGGAAGATATAAAAAGAACGCAGCCTTAAGCAGCTGGCAGCTTCGTTTGTGGGCAGCGGAGTGCGCCGGGAGCAGAGTGTAGGGCTTAGGCGGAAGAGGGCACAGTAGGCTCATCTTTTAGTTCTCCTTGTTATTTTCAGTTATTCGGGAAGTATGAGTGTGAGGGCAGCTTCTCGGTGTCAGATGTGGGAGATCCTGGAGTCTCCAAGCCTCCTGGACGTCCACATCTGCGCCAGGTGCGCTGAACTGCAGCTCCTGTGGGACCGAGTTAGGGAACTGGAGCTGCAGCTCGATGACCTTCGCCTGGTCAGGGAGAGTGAGGAGGTGATAGAGAGGAGTTACAGGCAGGTGGTCACTCTGGGGCCACGGGAGGCAGATAGGTGGGTCACGGTCAGGAAGGGGAAGAGGCAGGTACTAGAGAGTACCCCAGTGGCTGCACCCCTTGACAATAGGTACTCATGTTTGATTACTGTTGGGGGGGGACAGCCTACCTGGAGGAAGTGACAGTAGCTGGGCCTCTGGCACAGAGGATGGCCCTGTAGCTCAGAAGGGTAGGGATAGAAGAAAGAGGACCATAGTAATAGGGGACTCGATAGTCAGGGGTTCAGACAGGCGGTTCTGTTGAGGTGATCGGGAGTCCCGGATGGTAGTTTGCCTCCCTGGTGCCAGGGTTCGGGACGTTTCTGATCGCGTCCAAGATATCCTGAAGTGGGAGGGTGAGGAGCCAGAGGTCGTGGTACATGTAGGTACCAATGACGTAGGTAGGAAAGGGGAAGAGGTCCTGAACCGAGAGTATAGGGAGTTAGGAAGGCAGTTAAGAAGAAGGACTGCAAAGGTAGTAATCTCGGGATTACTGCCTGTGCCACGTGACAATGAGAGTAGGAATGGAATTAGGTGGAGGATGAATGCGTGGCTGAGGGATTGGAGCAGGGGGCAGGGATTCAAGTTTCTGGATCATTGGGACCTGGGGCAGGCGTGACCTGTTCAAGAAGGACAGGTTACACTTGAATCCTGGGGGGACCAATATCCTAGCGGGGAGGTTTGCTAGGGCTACAGGGCAGATTTTAAACTAGTAAGATGGGGTGGGGGGCGGGAATCAATTTGAGGAAACTATGGGAGAGGAGGTTAGTTCACCAGGAGAGCAAGTAAGTAGTGTGTGAAGGAGGAAAGGCAGGTGATGGAGAAGGGATGCGCTCAGCCCGAAGATGTAGGGGAGAAGAAAGAAAAGGATAATAAATTTGAATGCATTGTTAGGGATGAAAAGTGAGGAGGAGGTGGAGAGTATCTTAAATGTATGTATTTTAATGCTAGGAGCATTGTAAGAAAGGTGGGTGAGCTTAAAGCGTGGATTGATACCTGGAATTATGATGTTGTAGCTATTAGTGAAACATGGTTGCAGGAAGGGTGTGATTGACAACTAAATATTCCTGGATTTAGTTGCTTCAGGTGTGATAGAGTAGGAGGGGCCAGAGGAGGAGGTGTTGCATTGCTTGTCCGAGAAAATCTTATGGCGGTGCTTTGGAAGGATAGATAGAGAGCTCCTCTAGGGTGGCTATTTGGGTGGAATTGAGAAATGGGAAAGGTGTAGTAACACTGATAGGAGTGTATTATAGGCCACCTAATGGAGAGCGTGAGTTGGAAGAGCAAATGTGTAAGGAATTGCAGATATTTGTAGTAAACACAAGGTGGTGATTGTGGGAGATTTTAATTTTCCACACGTAGATTGGGAAGCTCATTCGGTAAAAGGGCTGGATGGTTTAGAGTTTGTGAAATGTATGCAGGATAGTTTTTTGCAACAATACATAGAAGTACCGACTAGAGATGGGGCAGTGTTGGATCTCCTGTTAGGGAATGCGATAGGTCAGCTGACAGATGTATGTGTTGGGGAGCACTTCGGGTCCAGTGATCACAATAGCATTAGCTTCAATATAATTTTGGAGAAGGACAGGACTGGACCTAGAGTTGAGATTTTTGATTGGAGAAAGGCTAACTTTGAGGAGATGCGAAGGGATTTTGAGAAAGTGGATTGGGTCAAGTTGTTTTATGGGAAGGATGTAATAGAGAAATGGAGGTCATTTAAGGGTGAAATTATGAGGGTACAGAATCTTTATGTTCCTGTTAGGTTGAAAGGGAATGTTAAAGGTTTGAAAGCACCATGGTTTTCAAGGGATATTAGAAACTTGATACGGAAAAAGAGGGATGTCTACAATAGATATAGGCAGCATGGAGTAAAAGAATTGCTTGAGGAATATAAAGAATGTAAAAGGAATCTTAAGAAAGAGATTAGAAAAGCTAAAAGATGATACGAGGTTGGTTTGGCAAATATGGTGAAAGTAAATCCGAAAGATTTCTACAGTTATATTAAAAGCAAGAGGATAGTGAGGAATAAAATTGGTCCCTTAGAGAATCAGGGTGGTCAGCTATGTGTGGAGCCGAGGGAGATGGGCGAGATTTTGAACGATTTCTTCTCTTCGGTATTCACTAAGGAGAAAAGGAGAAGGATATTGAATTGTGGAAGGTGTGGGAAGCAAGTAAGGAAGTTATGGAACCTATGACAATTAAAGAGGTGGAAGTACTGGCGCTTTTAAGAAATTTAAAAGTGGGTAAATCTCCGGGTCCTGACAAGATATTCCCCAGGACCTTGAGGGAAGCTTGTGTAGAGATAGCAGGAGCTCTGATGGAGATCTTTCAGATGTCATTAGAAACGGGGATTGTGCCGGAGGATTGGCGTATTGCTCATGTGGTTCCATTGTTTAAAAAGGGTTCTAGAAATAAGCCTAGCAATTATAGACCTGTCAGTTTGACATCAGTGGTGGGTAAATTAATGGAAAGTATTCTTAGAGATAGTATTTATAATTATCTGGATAGACAGGATCTGATTAGGAGTAGCCAGCATGGATTTGTGCGTGGAAGGTCATGTTTGACAAACCTTATTGAATTTTTTGAAGAAGTTACGAGGAATGTTGAGGAGGGTAAGGCAGTGGATGTAGTCTATATGGACTTCAGCAAGGCCTTTGACAAAGTTCCACATGAAAGGTTAGTTAAGAAGGTTCAGTCGTTAGGTATTAATGCTGGAGTAATAAAATGGATTCAACAGTGACTAGATGGGAGATGCCAGAGAGTAGTGGTGGATAATTGTTTATCGGGATGGAGGCCGGTGACTAGCGGGGTGCCTCAGGGATATGTTTTGGGCCCAATGTTGTTTGTAATATACATAAATGATCTGGATGATGGGGTGGTAAATTGGATTAGTAAGTATGCCGATGATACTAAGATAGGAGGTGTTGTGGATAATGAGGTGGGTTTTCAAAGCTTGCAGGGAGATTTATGCCGGTTAGAAGAATGGGCTGAACGTTGGCAGATGGAGTTTAATGCTGAGAAGTGTGAGGTTCTACATTTTGGCAGGAATAATCCAAACAGAACATACAGGGTAAATGGTAGGGCATTGAGGAATGCAGTGGAACAGAGAGATCTAGGAATAACAGCTGAAGGTGGAGTCTCATGTAGATAGGGTGGTGAAGAAGGCTTTTGGAACACTGGCCTTTATAAATCAGAGCATTGAGTACAGAAGTTGGGATGTAATGTTAAAATTGTACAAGGCATTGGTAAGGCCAAATTTGGAATATTGTGTACAGTTCTGGTCACCGAATTATAGGAAAGATATCAATAAATTAGAGAGAGTGCAGAGACGATTTACTTGGATGTTACCTGGGCTTCAGCACTTAAGTTACAGAGAAAGGTTGAACAAGATAGGTCTCTATTCATTGGAGCGTAGAAGGTTGAGGGGGGATTTGATCGAGGTATTTAAAATTTTGAGAGGGATAGATAGAGTTGATGTGAATATGCTGTTTCCATTGAGAGTAGGGGAGATTCAAACGAGAGGACATGATTTGAGAGTTAGGGGGCAAAAGTTTAAGGGAAACACGAGGGGGTATTTCTTTACTCAGAGAGTGATAGCTGTGTGGAATGAGCTTCCTGTAGAAGTAGTAGAGGCCAGTTCAGTTGTATCATTTAAGGTAAAATTGGATAGGTATATGGACAGGAAAGGAGTGGAGGGTTATGGGCTGAGTGCGGGTAGTTGGGACTAGGTGAGATTAAGAGTTTGGCACGGACTAGGAGGGCCGAGATGGCCTGTTTCCATGCTGTGATTGTTATATGGTTATTATCAATACTCTTCAGAGATTGCCTGTTGTCAGTGGTCGCATAACTACGACTTGCAATATGCATCAGGTGCTCCTACGACCATCCATCACCTGCTTGCAAGGCTTCATGTGACCCGGATCGGAGGTGATAAACAGGTGCTACACTTTATCCAAGGGTGTCTGCAGGCTAGCAGATGGAAGGAGCACCTTATACCTCCTTTGGTAGAGATGTATCTCCACCCTGCCACTCAGATAGACTATTATTTCTAATAATTACATTAAAAAAGATGTAGCAATTGTGGATACCAGTTAAATTACAGAAAAAATGTTTAACATGGAAATAGAAATTTATTAGAAATCAGGTAGCTGTATTGGATGTGATATTTAAACTAGAAATGTAACTGATGCTATTGATACCAATCTCTCGGTAATGTGTACAGGATTAGAGAGCAAATAAAGTTGATGAATTGCTGATAAGAAAATTTAAGTGTTATGATTTATTCTACTGAGCTGTACTATTTTTAGATAAATATATGTCAATAAACCAACAGATTGTTGATTTTACTTTTGAAGTAATTCATTTGGATCACTGCAATATGAATTACGTTAACATAATTTGTCATAGTTTTATTGATAGCCTGATTAAAATGAGTAATCCTAAATGACATATATTTGAATTTATTCAGAAAATTGCTTTGATCTGTTTTGTAACTCTTTCTTGCTTCATCTCCTCTATGTTATCATATATTGCGGTAGGTATGTCTCTCACTGTAATTCATTTCTGCTTTTATCATCTCCCTTTCTCTGAATGCCAAATCTTGCCCTTCTTTCAGTGCAGTTTCCATATCTGATTCCTTAGTTTATTCTTTCCAAAGTTATCCAGGAAAACAGAGAGTCTGGATATTGTTCGAAGGTTGCTAGATTGGGAAGTGTTGATGTGCAGAGAGATTTGCAGTGAACTCGAATATGCAGATGGAGCAAACAGTCAAGTTGATATGTTGATCACCCTCACAGGAGCATTTGAGTATACCAGGATGATTGTCTTACAATTTTTATAGGTTTAGATAACACCTGGAATAGAATGTGCTGTCATGGTTTCCTTATCTAACAGAATCAGAATCAAGTTTATTATCACCGGCATCTGTCATGAAATTTGTTAACTTAGCAGCAGCAGTTCAATGCAATACATAATATAGAAGATGAAAAAAATTTAAAAAATTACTGTAAACATATAATGAATAATTTAAAAATCATGCAAAAACAGAAATAATATATATTTAAAAAGTGAGGTAGAGTTCACGGGATCAATGTCCATTTAGGAATTCAGATGGCAGAGGGGAAGAAGCTGTTCCTGAATCGCTGAGTGTGTGCCTTCAGGTTTCTGTACCTCCTACCTGGTGGTAACAGTGAGAAAAGGGCACGCCCTGGGTGCTGGGGTTCTTTAATAATGGACACTGCCTTTCTGAGACACTGCTCCTTGAAGATGTCCTGGGTACTTTGTAGGCTAGTACCCAAGATGGATCTGACTACACTTACAACCTTCTGCAGCCTCTTTTGGTCCTTTGCAGTAGCTTCCTCATACCAGACAGTGACGCAGCTTCTCAATGATCTCCACGGGACATCTAAAGACGTTTTTGAGTGTATTTTTTGACATAACAAATCTTTTCAAATTGTTAATGAAGTATAGATGCTGTCTTGCATTCTTTGTAGCTGCATCTATGATCTTGGATTAAGTACAAAGTTCAAGGTAAATTTATTTTCAAAGTACATATATGTCACCATAAACAACCCTGAGATTCATTTTCTTACAGACATACTCAATAAATCCATAATAGAATCAATGAAAACCCACACCAACCAGTGTGCAAAAGACAACAAACTCTGCAAGTACAACAAGAAAGAAATAATAATAAGAAATAAATGAGCAATTAATATTGAGAACATGAGATGAAAATTCTTTGAAAGTGAGTCCATAGGTTGTGGGAACATTTCACTGATAGGGCAAATGAAGTTGAATGAAGTTATCCCCTTTGTTCAAGAGCCTGCAGGTTGAAGGGTATTGACTCTTCCTGAGCCAGGTTGTGTGAGTCCTGAGACTCGTATACCTTCTTCCTGATGGCAGCAGTGAGAAGAGAGCATGACCTGGTGGTGGTGATTTCAGCAGAAGAGAACCAGAGGTCCTGGTTACTGATAATGGATGCTGCTTTCCTGCAACAATGCTTTGTGTGGATGTGCTTAATGGTGGGGAGAGCTTTACCCCAGATGGACTGGGCTATATACGTTACATTATGCAGGACTCTCCCTTCAAGGGTATTGATGTTTCCATGCAGGGTGGTGATGGAGCCAGTCAGTATACTCCCCTCCACATATTTATAGCAATTTGTCAAAGTTTTAGATGTCACACCGAATCTCTGCAGACTCCTAAGGAAGTAGAGGTGCTGCCATGTTTTCTTTGCAATTGCACTTATGTGCTGGGCCAGTGCAGATGCTCTTAAATAATATCACCTAGGAATTTAAAGTTGCTGTCCCTTTCCACCTCTGATCTTCCAATGAGAACTGGCTCATTGACCTCTGCTTCTCTTCTCCTGAAGTCAATAATTAGCTTCTTGGTGTTGCTGACATTGAGTAAGTTGTTGCTGTGGTGCCACTCAGACAGAATTTCAGTCTCCCTGCTCATCAGACTGGTTCCTGAGTTAGTGGAACTGCTGTTTGAGAAGAGATTAAGTTGACCTGTATCCAGTAAGCTTCAGAAAAATTTGTGGGTACCTAATTGGAGCTTCCAAATTTTGACAGTGCTAGATAGACATGATATGGAAGGGTGCTTACTTTGGTTGGATATCCAGAATACGGGACACAGTCTTCAGTTATGGTACAAAAAATATAGGACTGAGAATATGGGATGTTTTTTTACTCAGAGAATGGTGAACCTGCAGAATTCATAATTGCAATAGCCTTTCAAAGCCAAGTTGTTAAAATTACAGAGGAAGGAAATAATTATCTTTGTGCAAAAGCCACCAGTACATTTGGGATTGAGCAGAAATGTGGTACTGACACAAGTGTTCCTGTGATTTCATTAAATGATGGGGCAGTCTTAAAGGAATAGCCTACTGTTGCTCCTTTTTTTAATCTATATTTCTAAATTTCCTCTCTCCCTTTTTCTTTTCCTTCATTTTTAAATTCTGAAGAGCTCTCACATGTTCACTTACTGATTTATTTAGATACAGGCTGATTCTATAAGTTAAGATAGCTGACATAAAACCAGATACAAATCTAATAGAAGATTCTGAATAAAGCTTACAGTAAGTATCTGGAGGATACTTAGAATGTGGGAAATGGAAACAGATGAGATTAAATAGCGTAAACGATATATTTTAGAGCAAATAACAATTTTTTTTCCAATAGAACTAAGTAATCTAATCTCTCATGAAAATATACTTAGTGAAATTTGACACAAATTACTGCATGTCCATAAATTTAGTTTTATTCACTTCTGTATTCTGTGTTATCAACAAGTCCAAATAACAAGGGAATTAGCCTATTATCTCGATATTGGCTGGTGAGAGTGTTTTTATGTCCGGTTTTTAAGCAATTGTAAATTAGCTCCTTTATAATTAGCAGCAGCAATACAGAGCAGTGAGAAGTCACAAAATTACAAAGGTGAAAAGACTTGGGTACAGTTGGCTTTCTTGTTGTGTTCCAGTTTTTCAGTTTGTATACAACTAGCAAATGAAATGCTCACTTCTCTGGAAATGCCCACAATCCTTTAACTGATCCATTATCACATGGCTCTGATCTGGAAGTTCCTCTTGGGTCAAAGGTGCCCTATTTAAAATCTAGCCGTCAAAGGTCACTCTGTAGTTGAAAGGAACATCAGTTTAACAAAATCCACTTGTGTGTCTGGGAAATTATGGAGCATATCGTTAATGCATGGAAACCATGTTTCAGAGGCTTGGGTAAGCTGGAAATGTTCTGTATCATTCTTGCCAGAATATTTAAGATTTGTAACAGTGTGTTGTGTGCTGCACAGTCCTTCCATAATAACCATATAACCATATAACAATCACAGCACAGAAACAGGCCATCTTGGCCCTCCTAGTCCTTGCTGAACTCTTAATCTCACCTAGTCCCACCTACCCGCACTCAGCCCATAACCCTCCACTCCTTTCCTGTCCATATACCTATCCAATTTTACCTTAAATGACACAACTGAACTGGCCTCTACTACTTCTACAGGAAGCTCATTCCATAATGAGTTCCCAGAGGGAAAAGGGGCCCTAATGGTTACAAAGCTCAGTAAAAGACAACTCAGTAGCAGTTGTAAGGATGATTCGATTTTGGACAGGACTCCTTCTTTAGAGAAAATGTATAAGGGAAATTCAGTAATAATGCTGTGTACATTTTGTCTTTCTCTGAGTGGAACATCAGCCTGAAATTGTGAAGAATTTTTTTTCCATCCACATCTCAGATCCCATTACTTCAGATGAATGAAGCGTCTGTGCCTTTTAAAGACCGACGGACAAGAAATTTATTGGAACACTTCCCACTCACCACTGTACTTTTACCGGAGGTGCAGCAGAACTGGAGCTGCTCAAAGGAACTCCCTAGCCAACATATATAGTGCACACAACGCAATTTTAGCTCTTCCATAGTTTCAAAATGAAATCATGATATTTGTCTGATCAGTGATTCTTGGCTCTATATTAAATGTATAGTCTTATGTTTAGTCTTGACTGTCTTCCAGCAGCTACCTCAGTGGCAGAAGTGCACAAAAGTAACAAGCTGCTTTACTGCAATCATACAATGCATTTGCAGAAGGAACGTTGATGTACAAAACTCTGCATTGGATTTGTTGCAGATTGCAGCTCTCAGATTGCACACGAACACAAACACAACATTTCCATTCATCATTTTGCCGACTGTGTAGGGATTAAAGGGGAGCAGCAGATGTGTGTGCTTGTGCCGCTATCTGAAGAAGCAGTACCATCTTCCACATATATTTGTTGGCTTTAACAGCAGCACAGGATGGCATCGTGTGTGGCACAATTCTGCAGCTGGTTGTGCTGGTGTCCTGCATTCCAACGAACTGGGTTTAATCCTGACCACATGATGTATATGTGAAATTTTCACATTCTTCCTGTGACTGCCTGGGTTTTCACTGAGTGTTCTGGTGTCTTCCCGCATCCCAAAGATGCTGGTAAGTTAACTGATTGTGGTAAATCATTGCAAGTGTAGGTGGGTGGTAAGAAAATTGGAATGTAGTTGGCAGGCAAATTTTCGGGAATGGATACAAGGAACTCAGTGCAGGAATGGAATTAATTGGATTGCTGTGAGAGCTGGCATGGAGTCATTGGGCCATATGGCTCCTTTCAACACTACGTAAAGCTATGAACCTTCTAAACTAGTGTAAACCAGACAAGAGTACTGATGTATCCACTGAAACCCTGTGAGACTGAATTTACAAAATCCTTGATCAGTTAGGAAGATAGGCTGGGGAATGGCAAATGGTTCTCAACTTAGGTAAGTTTGAGGTGATGCATTTTGGACAGTTCACACCAGTGTAAGACCTTTACAGTGAATGGCCCTGGGAACTAAGAGTACATGTCTATAGTTTGCTGAAAGCAGCTACGCAAATAAGCAGGGTGGTGTCAAAGGCATTTTACATGCTGGACTTCATCAGTCAGGATATCAAGATCTGGAGTAGAGACATTAAGTTGCATTTATAAGCCATTCGGGAGAACTCACTTGGAATATTGGGTACAGTTTTGGTCACTCAGTTACAGAAAAGACAATGTCAAGCTGGAGTGGTGAAGAAGAGATTTGTGTGGACCCCAACCTGAGTTTACAGGGTGTAGTTAGCAGTGCTGCATCTTTATTCCTTTGGAGCATAGGAGAATTACAGGTGACTTCATAGAAGGTCATAAAAAAATGAGGGATAAGATGTTCTGTCACAGTCCTTTTCCCAGGATTGGGGAGTCCAGAACTAGAGGGCACGGATACAGGACAAGAGGGGGAGATATTTAAGAGAGATCGGAAAGATAACTGATTTACACAGTGGGTAGTGAGCACCTGGACTAGGCTACTAGAGGAAGTGACTGAGACAGATAAAATTGCACCATTTGAAGTAGATGGAGGGGAGGAACTTGAATGGTTGTGGTTGGACACGGGTAACTGGACTGGCATGGACCAGCTGGGGTGCAGTGCCTGCTTCTGTGCTGTATTGTTTCATGACTCTATCATTAGGTTAGACAATACCATGTGATATGGTTCTGTCCTCATAGACTACTTTCTTTTCGCTTTGTATTCCAGGGTAACTTTCATTTAGTTTTCTGTTCACAATTTCATTTGGGGAAGTCTGAAGATGCTGGAAATCCAAAGCAATGTTCAAAGGTCTCATCCTGAAATGTCAACTGCTTATTCCTTTCCCTAGATGCTGCCTGATCCGTTGAGTTCCTCCGGCATTTTGTGTGGAATTATTTTAGTCTTCTTCCCAGTGAGAATCTTAAAGCAGGTATGTGGGAGGAATAGAGAGAGGGGTAAGACAGCCTGTGAGATACTGGCAGCACTGCACAGGAGGAATGGAAATTTACCCAATTTCCCTCGGGATCAATGAAGTATGTCTGTCTGTCTGTACAGTAAGTTGTTTTGTGAGGATGGAGAGAATGGTATGAAAATCTTCACCAAGTTTGTGATTGTGTACTAATAGGCGACTTGGCCAGTTACCATATTTGTCAGCTGTAATCTATCAGCCTGACTCATAACAATGTTAAACCTCCCATCTTATTCTTATAGCTCCAACTGGTCCAGTAAGCTTTCAAGCCTCGGCACTAGCTTCTCATCTGGCTTTATTCTTCCAGTTTAATAGGACAGGTATATACCATCCTATTTCTACAAGTCTACTAAAATAATGTGCTGATTGGCTTCCCGGAATTTGGATTCCTTTACAGCACCGCAGAGTTATACAGCATGGAAACAAGCACTTTGCCTCAGCTTGCTCATGCCAACCGTGTTGCCCAGCTAGCTCATCCCGATTGGTTCACATTTGGCCCACAGCCTTCTAAACCTCATGTACTTATCCAGATGCATTTAAAATGTTGCAGATGTGCCCAGATCCACCCCTGCTTCTGGCAGCTCATACCAAATGTGCACCATCTTTTGTGTGAAGAAGCTGGAGAAGCTCACCCTGATGCCCACTTTAAGTTTCTTGCCTCTGATCTTAAACCTATGTGCTCTTGTTTTTATCACCAGACCCCCTCCCCCAGAAAAAGTCTGTCTTTTCACCCTGCCTGCACCCATTATGACTTATGTCTGGCCATCTCTCAATCTCTGATATTGCAGGAATGAAGTCCTAGTCTACACAACCTCACCTTGTAACTCAAACCCTCAGGTCCAGGCAATATCCTGGTAAATCTTCGTGGTGGAATAACATCTTTCTTATAACAGGACAACTAGAACTGTACACAATACTCCAAGTGTAGCCTCACCAATGTCTTATATAACTGCAACATAATTTCCCTACTCTCCTATAAGTTGCCATGACTGAGGAAGGTCAGTGCACCAATGGCACCTACATCTTACCTAACTGTGATGCTGCTTTCAGTGAACTTGTAGGCCCCTATGTTCCATAATACTCCCCAGGAACCTACCATTCACTGTATAAGTCTGTGCTGGTTTGATCTCCCAAAATGCAATACCTTACATTTATCTGGATAGAAAGCCATTTGCCAATCTTCAGCACTGATACCTAACTGGTCAAGATTCCCCTGTAATCTTGCATAACCATAACTATAGTGAGTGAGAGTTTTGTTACTATGCTCTTCTGATCACTAGAAACCCTCAGCCTGAAAAACAAAATGAGTGTAACTTAAAGTACAGTGAAGTTTGCCTTCCATTATGCATTTCTTAATGATATGCAATAGGCTTGGAATACACTTGTGGAATACAGTCGGTAAAATAGTAACAGTACAGTACATGGACACACTACCTACCCACTGACAATGTTGTATCAGAGCAGTACATCCAAACTGATCCAGACCTCTCTGATCCTGTCCTGTAAGTACTGAGTTATTAATCAAAGCTTTGCTGCTGGTCATAACATTACAGCAGGGCCAGGCAGGGAAATTACCAAGGCATCAGTGGTCATAACCTTGCCATTTCCAGTTGGGATTATGTATTTCACCTTTTGATTTGTGTTCCTTTCTTTAATTGCAAGCTCTAATCCATAAAGCTGTTCTCCCACAGTACCTAGCATTCTTTCTTATTCACATGGCTTTTGTTGGTTGACTAACCTTTTAAGTTTTGGCAATGGATCCTACTGGCTCCCTTTCTTTTTCGCTTCCTGGCTTAACTATTAGACACTATGATTTATATTTTTTTCAAGGGTAATCCTGCAATTGCCCAATGAATCAACATTGTTCCTCAAAGGCAGTCAGCCATCCCTTTGCTGCTGAAAAGCAGCTGTTCTGCTTCTTTTACATGCTGCATGTTTACTCTGGCTGCTTAATTGATATTTAATATCGTACTGCTGATTTACATTTGATGTGTTATATTTCACACACTTTTAAAAATACTCTTGGGATTATAGAATTTATTCCGGCTGCTATACCAGTGAATTTATAGTGAACTTCTTTAAGTTCAAGACAGAGAGGAATGCAGTGAATTACTGTCATTGTATATAATTCATTATATACAGTAGATTCTCTACTGAAGCAGCCCATGACAGTGTTTATATCTCACTTAGCCCATCTCTTATTCCTTTCTCACCTGAGAGTCACTCAGTTCAGAAGTGAGCCATTTGATCAACCAAGTCTATGCTATCAACCTCCCATTGACACTAATCCTACATCTGAAACAATTTGTATTATCTCACCAAGTTCCCAAACACAAGGGAAAGCTTATAATAGCATAAGATAAAATAAGCAAGGCACCAGATATTTATGCAGCTGATGTTTTGGGCCAAGACCAGTCATTAGAACTGAAATGTCGACTGTTTATTTCCCTCCATTGACGCTGGCTGTTCTGCTGAGTTTCTCCAGCATTTTGTGTGTGTTGCTCAAGATTTTCAGCATCTGCGGAACTGCTTGTGTAACCTGGTATTTTGTGTTAGAGGCAGGATTTCTTTCATATTATGAAATGGAACTTTTATGTTCCATCACTGGTCTTGACTGTAAGTATGTTAACTGCATTTTGGTCAGCAGGTTAAAATTAGATGAATGAAAGGTATAATAAATTAGTTAAAAATGAGTGCCTCTGTCAGTCAGAGTTGACCATGGTTATTGCATCCTCGCTGTGTAGATACGCAAGCTTGGGCAGTACAATATGGAGAGCAAGCTGTTGCCCATGTAGCAAGCTCCCCCTCTCCATGCATCTGATGAATCCAAAAGAATGGCAAAGACTGATTCAATTTGGTACCAACAGCTTTGCAGGAGTTCCCAGTCACAATTGAACTCGACATCGGACTGCCTTAGGGACTCCAGCTCCGGATGTTTTCCTCAGGGTTTACTCCCTAAGCCTTTCTCATGAGTGGGTATAGCTGCATTTTAATGGAAGTGTGAGATGAGGGTTTTCCTTCTCCTTGATGAGCTGCCAATCATGACTAAGGAACCCCATCTGCCCGAAGCAACTGGGTTTAAAAGCAGGGATATTTGTATAGCACGCTATACTTTCAGCCTATCTCAGAATGGCACAGAATTATTTTTGATGTACAATCATTGTTATTATTTAAGCAAAATAACAAAAAATTACAAATAGCAATGAACAAGTCAAAAGTTGGTCTGGTGCTAATTCAAGATTAATACATAGATCAATATATTAGTCAGCATTCTGAAAGAAAACCCAGCATTTTTGCATTTTGCAGAAGATTTGAAGGAGGGGATTTTTTTTCCTCCTTGCCTCGCTTCCTTCTCTGACTGCTTTGGGAATGTTTTTGATGATGCTTTAGGAAGCCCTGACATCATTTTACCTTCCACTGTCTAGGTAGACCTGTATCTATACAACATTTGGCATTGTATTTCTGCAGGCCTGATGTATAAATGATACATCCTTGAGGTTTGTCTGCTTACAGGCAAGCACAAAGCAAGAAACATCAGAGATAAAATAAAGACCAACACCCAATGTGCAGAGAAAAAATACACAAATCATACAAACAATAGAAGCAGGCAACAGCATTCGGAACCAGAGTGAGTCCTTAGATCAGAATCCCTGGAGCAGGCTGGAGTAGGCCCATGCCTCAGCCTCAGTTCCTCATATTAGTGAGCAGTCACCAAAACTCCTGTAGACACGAAGCACAGCAGCCAGAAAAGTCTCTCAGCATCAGGTCAGCGTCACGGAGAGGAGAGCAAGCAAAATCAGTCTGACTCTTGCACCTGGTCCCAGCACACTGCCTTTCCAGTGTACCTTGGCTGGCATTTAAGTTCTCCAAACAGTGGATCGTGCCTCTCATTAGGATCCAGGCCCCACTGCAGTAAAACACTCTAGGTCTAGACCGTGCTGCCCAGTGATTCACTCTAACCCTAAACCACGCCATTCTCAGCCTCTCCAAATTAGCTCGGCATGTAGAGTGATCCGACCTCACAGTTAGTTGGACAGGCATCGGAACTCTGCTGCCTCGACTTCACTGCTCACTCCACCTCCATCTGTGTCGATTTTGCACACATCAGCCTGGCTCATCCCTCAAATTTGCTCACCTCTTCATTGTTTGTGCTGAAAATTTAAGAATTGTGAACAAGAAAAAGGTTCATTTCAATCAAAATTAAAAGGTTCATTTTTGTCAATGTATGCGTATGCTATACAACTCTAATATTCGTCTTCTCCAAATAGCCAAGAAATACAGAAAAACCATAGGAGTTGTTGAGAAGAAAGTCATTAGATCCCCCTACTGACATGAAAAAGAAACAACCCCAAACCCTCCACCTCTTGCCAACCCAAACCCTCCACCTCTTGCCAACCCCAAACCCTCCACCTCTTGCCAACCCCAAACCCTCCACCTCTTGCCAACCCCAAACCCTCCACCTCTTGCCAACCCCAAACCCTCCACTTCTTGCCAACCCCAAACCCTCCACCTCTTGCCAACCCAAACCCTCCACCTCTTGCCAACCCCAAACCCTCCACCTCTTGCCAACCCCAAACCCTCCACCTCTTGCCAACCCCAAACCCTCCACCTCTTGCCAACCCCAAACCCTCCACTTCTTGCCAACCCCAAACCCTCCACTTCTTGCCAACCCCAAACCCTCCACTTCTTGCCAACCCCAAACCCTCCAGTTCTTGCCAACCCCAAACCCTCCACCTCTTGCCAACCCCAAACCCTCCAGTTCTTGCCAACCCCAAACCCTCCAGTTCTTGCCAACCCCAAACCCTCCACTTCTTGCCAACCCCAAACCCTCCAGTTCTTGCCAACCCCAAACCCTCCACCTCTTGCCAACCCCAAACCCTCCACCTCTTGCCAACCCCAAACCCTCCACCTCCTTCCTTGCAACCAATGCAATGACTATACTTTCAAATTCAAATCATAACATCAAATCCAGAAAAAAGCACAGCAATGATAACATCAAATCCCCAGCCTCTTCCTTGCAGAGAACAGTGACAATAACATCAAAACCCCTGCCCCTCTTTCACACACACAAACTAACTGATTTGCCCATACAGAAAAAAACAACAAAATATCAAACATCAGACACCAAAGCCCCAACTTCTCCCTCGCATAAAAAGTAACATATTGCCCACCTGCCCATCAGCAACAAGAAAGAAAGAAAGAAAGAAAAACAAGAAAGAAAAAGGAGATCAATAGAAAGTACAGTCCAATAATCCCATGAATCTTAGTATATTGAAAACATCCTTCCATCAGCTCTTAAATAGAGCGGCCGCACGAGTTCTGTCCTTCCATGACGAGCGACTGCCATGTCAGGTCTGAATGCGAATGCTGCCAGCCAGACTACTAACCTTGTGGCCTCTGTTGAGAGCGAATGCTGACATCCTCTGCATTCATCTCGATGCTTCAGTCTTCCTCAACACTTCGAGATGGAGTCATTCATGACCCTGCTGATCTCTCGTCTTTTCCACAAGTCAGCTCATGTTCTCAGCTGTCTACGGGTCCCCATCTCTGGTCTTCTCTATGAGACAGCTGCCCGGACACAGCAGAGTGCTATGCCAGTGGATTGATTTCCAAACTGCTCCAACACTTTGTGTAACACAATTGAGACAAAAAAGAACGAGCAGAAGATGTAGAGAAGGTGAAACAATTAAAGGGGTATCTGGATGATGTCACTCAAGGAATCATTGCTGGCGACATCTTGGTTGGAACAGTTAAATAGATATTGAAAAAAGATCACATTAGGATATTGTTTCTCAGTAATAGCCTTGTAATTTAGCTCTAGCTATTTTTGGCAATCTACAATAATTGTCTTTTAGCTTGATTTACCTGTCTGATTCGCTATCCCTACCTTCACAAGCTTTCCAGAGCCTGCTGCAGTGAAGCATCCCCACAGCATGATGCAGCCACCACCTTGCCTCACGGTAGGGGTGATGTGTTTTTGATATGTGCTGTCTGATGGCACATAAGCTCAATTTTAGTTTCATCAGATCATAGAACCTTCTTCCAGCTGACTTCAGAGTCTCCTACATGCCTTCTGGCAAACTCTAGCCGAGATTTCATGTGAGTTTTTTTCAACAGTGGCTTTCTCTTTGCCACTCTCCCATAAAGCTGCGACTGGTGAAGCACCTGGGCAACAGTTGTATGTGTAATCTCCCCTATCTCAGCTGTTGAAGCTTGTAACTCCTACAGAGTTGCCAAAGCTCTCTTGATTGCCCCTCTCAGTTGTCCCCTTCTTGCACAGTCACTCAGTTTTTGAGGACAGCCTGCTCTAGACAGATTTACAGCTGTGCTTTATTCTTTCCATTTCTTGATGATTGACTTAACTGTACTCCAACAGATATTCAGTGACTTAAAAATTTTCTTGTTCCCATCTCCCGACTTTTGCTTTTCAATAATGGCAATAAAACTTCTGAATACCAAAATTTTTTCACATACATAAAGCATAAAAGAGAGGCAAGCAATGATATTGGATCACTGGAAAATGATGCAGGAGAGGTAGTAATGGGGGACAATTAAATGGTGGAAAAACTGAATATGTATTTTGCATCAGTCTTCACTGTGAAAGACACTAGCAATAATGTGGAAGTTCCAGGTGTCAGGGGACATGAAGTATATGAAGTTACCAAAACTAGAGAGAAGGTTCTTAAGACACTGGAAGGTCTGAATTTAGATAAATTACATGGACCAGATGGCGTACACTCCAGGTTTCTGAAGGAGGTGGCTGAGGAGATTGTGGAGGCATTAGTAATGATCTGTAAAGAATCATTAGATTCTGGAAAGATTAGGCTTGGACCCTTTGTCATAGAAAGGATATGTTGAAACTGGAGAGGGCTCAAAGGAGATTCATGAAAATGTTTCCATGATTAAATGGCTAATCGTATGAAGAGGCATCTGACGGATCTGGGCCTTTTTGAGGGGTGACCTCATTGAAACCAATGAGAAGATGAATGGCCTTGATAGAGTGGATGTGGAGAGGACACTTCCTGTGGTCAGAGAGTCTAACTCCAGAAGACACAGCCTCAGAATAAGGGACATCCTTTTAGAATGGAGATGATGAGGAATTTCTGCTGAATCTGTGGAATTTCTTTGCCACAGACAGCTGTGGAGGCCAAGTCTTTATGTATATTTAAGGCAGACGTTGATAGATTGATTTTTCAGGGCATGAAGGGATACGGGGAGAAAGCAGAAGATTGCGGCTGAGAGGAAAATTGTATCAGCTGTGTTGAAATGGTGGTGCAGACTCGATGGGCCAAATGGCCTTATTGTGCTCCTCTATCTTATGATCTTCCAGTGTTATAACCTTTTCACAAAGTTGCTCAGAGTGTTCTTTTGTCCTCATAGTGTAGTTTTTGCCAGGATACTGACTCATCAGTAGTTGGTCCTTCCAGATACAGATGTATGTCCACCACAATCAATTGAAAGACCTTGACTGCACATAGGATTCAAAAGCAAATCTGCATTTAACTAATTATGTGACTTCTAAAACCAATTGGCTGCACCAGTGATAATTTGATGTGTCATATTAAAGGGGGTGAATACTTAAGCAATCAATTATTTTGTGTTTTATATTTGTAGTTAATTTAGATCACATTGTAGAGTTCTGATTTCAGTTTGATATGAAAAAGGTCTTTTTCTGTTGATAAGTGTCAATAAAAGTGAAATTAAATCCACTGTGATTCAATGTTGTAAGACCATAAAACATGAAAACTTCCAAGGGGTGAGGATACTTTTTGTAGGCACTATATTATCTATATAAAAGTGTACGTTATCCATTATTTATTTAACTAAAATAAATTGCAGTTGAAAAAATTGCTTTGAGAGGATTTAAGGCAATTTCTTTTTTATAATTAAGTAGCAAATGCTTCACTCTATTTGCTTTTGTTACCATTGTGGCTAAAATGTGCAAGTTTTACAATGTCATTGTCAAAGTTGAATAAGCCTTCTTCAACAGCAAGTCCCAATTCAATGACATCCATTTCTAAGAAGGATGAAGACAACATTGGAACTCCACCTGCAAATCTGCTCCAAGATGCATTCAGATGTCTCTTGAAAATATATAAATATTTTTCATCTTTGCTGGATCTAGATGCTGGAACTCCTTACTCAACAGCACTGTTCAAATATTCACTCTAGACAATAATGATCAAGAAATGTTCAAGGCCACATTCTTGAGGGAAAATTAGGAATGGCAGAAGATGCAGGTATGGCAAAATATGTAAATTAACAAGGCACATGTGAAGGAGGAAAAAGCATTTAAGTGAAGCAATTTTAATGAGATGAGCAGTGGTTGCTGGTTTGGGCTTTCAAGTGAGAATATTAATTGAATAATCAGAACAGGCAAAGTGATTACAGATAGATTAGTGACAGGCAAGGCATCAGAATTTATCTTCTCTCCTCATAGTTCTGGATTTGCCTTCTGATAAAATTCGTCACATGGTTTGGATGTGTTTTCTCTTTTCCCTAACTAATCCCTTCATGGATCGCAGGATGCTCCCAGTTTTACATCTTCTCAAAAGCAGTTTTTTGATTTTGTTTCCATGTATGTTACAATTCTAATTTAATAAGTACATACAATTCAGCCCCTGAAGTAGCTCTTTATTCTGCAGTTATTTCCCATTGTAAATACCCAGAATTCATAAAAGAATTCATGTTCATTAAATTAATTTTATAAATGTTCTCTCATACCACAGGTATAAACTTTGTGTTCTGTTTTTGCTATGCACTTTAAATTGACACACAATTGTTTGCCACCAAGTCCAGAGCTTTACATGGTTCTTCATTCTTTGACTGAGCAGTCTGTTCTGTTTATAGCTAGCACCCAAAAGATCCTCAGAGTATTTTAGTTACGCAATACCTCATCTGCACTTCACTGCAGATTAAATCAATGACTTCTGAATATGAAAATGACTTGAGGGCATTTTTGCATGCTGCTGCATACTAATTTACAGGGATCAGTTCTGTACAATGCAGTTACTTATAAGAGGGATGAAAATGGAGATGAGGAGGAAAGTCAAAATACCTGAATGCTGTAACAATTAGTTATTCACAGTACTGAATAATTATCCATGTCACAAAGGAAGAACCTCTTTAAATTATTATGTTGTTGGCTCAGCAATTTGAATTTGCATTGAAAGCTGAAAGAAATCTTCACAGAAGTATATTCCTTTTTTAATGTAATTTAAAAATCAGTAAATAAAGACTATTGCAATAATTTCAAAAAGGACATTTAAAATAGCTTAAAACTCATCTCTGAAGACCCATCTCCAAACATTTTTCCTGCCACAATGACACAATGCTTCGAGATGGAAAATGATGGCTTTACAAGTAGAGGCTTTAATATCCTAGAAAACAAGATGAGGTACTTGCAACTTCCATTCATTCACAGCTGTACTTTAAATGCAACACTGTCAGGAATTTATTTTAGATCACTGTCAGTCCTATTCTGGTTCCATGTTCTCTTAAAGAATAAAATCATGTTTTTTTCCTTTACTCTTTTGGCATTTAGTGTTTCCTATTTCTAAATAATGTTACTATTCTAACCTTTTTGACAAATTAACCAAATAAATCCACACTTTCATTTAGCCGTTCAGATAACAATTAGCTAACATCACCAAAAAGTAGTGATAAAGCCTCAAAAGATGTAAAAAAAAGTTCACTTTCCTTTTGTCTTTGCAGTTGCAGTTAGTGACTATTTAAATAAACTTGTCCAGTTTGAATCTATGGATATCAAATTTAGTTTTCACATAGCTATCTTTAGTAGACAGTTCCAGAAGTCACCTAGCCTTCTAGGAAATGGTTTATTATGTTCTTTCTAAATTAGCTTCTTTTCAATTTTTAGGTGTCCTTATTGTGCAAGCCTTTCTTTATATTAAAAAAACACTGACTTTTACGTGAGCATAATCTAATTACTTAAATATATTTCTATTTGAATTTCTCAACAAATAAGAGAGTCACAGCCTTATGGTTTTAGTATGTGTTTCATTTTGAAGCTTCTCAGTAAATTACCTAATTCTTTCCTGTGTCCAGCTTGAATGTAGTGTTTCACAACTGCGAGAGATCAATGCTTAATGTAGGAGTAGGCTGAGGTCCTGCTTTCTATTCAAGAGATCAGAATTAGACTCTCTGAGAACTGTCAAGAGTGGATAAAAGCAACATACACAAAATGCAAGTGGAACACAGCAGGCCAGGCAGCATCTATTGGGAGAAACACTGTTGATGGTTCGGGCTGAGACCCTTTGTCAGGACTAACTGAAAGGAAAGATACTAAGAGAGATGAAAGTAGGAGGGGGAGGGTGAAATGCGAAATGATAGGAGAAGATTGGAGGGGGTGGGGTGAAGCTGAGAGCAGGAAAGGTGAATGGCAAAAGGGATACACAGCTGGAGAAGGGAAAGGCTCATGGGACAGGAGGCCGAGAGAGAAAGAAAGAGGGAGGGGAGCACCAGAGGGAGATGGAGAACAGGCAGAGAGACAGGCAGACAGAGTGATGGGCAGAGAGATAGAAAAAAAAGTGGAGGGGGGAAAGTAACTAAATATATCAGGGATGGTGTAAGAAGGGGAGGAGGGGCATTAACAGAAGTTAGAGAAGCCAATGTTCATGTCATCAAGTTGGAGGCTACCCAGATGGAATATTTGTTCCTCCAACCTGAGTGTGGCTTCATCTTGACAGTAGAGGAAACAGAAGAGTGGATAAAATATGAGTTCAGAGAGTTGAGTATGAGGCACTGGTAGACTAGTGTAGGGGAGACCATTGAAGGGACAGGATGTATGATTCTATATGAGCATTATAAGTTTAAGACAATAGAATGAAATGAATTAATTCACAATATTGTTTTTAATTTGAACTGAGTAGAATGTCAGAATCAAGTTAACTTTAAAGATAATTTGAAGATTTGATACAGTTTTTTTTAAACAACTTGTGCAGAGGGCAACTTGTTAAAGCCAAATTTCATGAAAGCTCTGCTGGGAATATGACACCTTTATCCTAGGTGCATTCAATTAAATAAAATGATTATCCTTATTCCTTGACACCTTGATGTTGTGAATGCTATGTGTCCCTTGCTACCTCCAAATAGCATTTCACATTCAGCTTGAAAACTAAGTGCAGTAAGAAGGATCATGCAACAGAAGAACTATTTTGAATTATCCTTTTAATGGGAATCACAGATTAGCTATAAAATGGTTTGTGCCATAACATGCAAGCATATCAAGAATTGTATATAAAATTGAAGTGGTTGACAGTGACACGTAACATCTGCATGTTGGCTGCTATTAAACAATCAGTTCAAGCTCATTTGTTTCTTTTGTCATGGCAGAGGATAAGTCAAATTAATCATTGGGCTGAGCTGTGTATGAGGTTGCTATGTTAATTGCTAATCTCTTAAATTTTTACAAGACCATGCAAATCAGTACGATTGTTTTTTATTGATATTCACATAACTGAAGCAGATTTGCATCCTTACTTTCATACAGACACAATTTTAAAGTATAATACAAAAAGCCTATCTCTTTAATTTATAATGCACTATCACTTAACTCCGTATTGTTCATCACTGATGGAATAAGGTGTCCTCAAGGTACTCGGCATAAAACTAAGATTTACGTTTCTTATTAGGCGATGATTAATGATGGCCTAGCTTTCTCTGTTCCTCCTGGCAATAACACCTGCCATGAGTTATGAAAATACTGAAGGGA
Source organism: Hypanus sabinus (assembly GCF_030144855.1). Lineage (NCBI taxonomy): Eukaryota > Metazoa > Chordata > Chondrichthyes > Myliobatiformes > Dasyatidae > Hypanus > Hypanus sabinus. The sequence continues at coordinate 96,254,236 of NC_082711.1, read as the reverse complement.
TGGGAGTGTATGAGCATTGTAACAATGGCGGAGAAGTACCAGAACTTTGGCAAAGCTTAGGTTCCTGAGCTGGAGAATTAGACAGAGGACAAACCAGTTGTTTGGCCCATGCTGACTATTACATTACCTCTCTGTACCAATCCCACTTCATCTCACTTGGCGATTCAGGAGTTGTTCTCAGTGCTTACAAAGTGTTGTGAGAATTTCTGTCTTTACCACCCCTCGAAGAGGGTGTTCCAGATTCTAATCACTGGGTGAGAAAGCATTCTTGCCTAACTTGCTTCAAAATCTCATACTCCTTACTTTTGCCTTCTAATTTTAGATCCTGCTATGGGAATGCTTTGATTGTTCACAATTTGGAATATCTTTATCAGACAACTCCCCTTCTCCCTTCCACTCCACACTTATCCTCCTGAGGGAAAGTCTCCTGAGTCTTTATTCTTTTTCTTTCTCCCACTACCTACAGTTGCCACTGGACCGACTGGGTCCCGCCAGCTGAGTGTTTGTTACTTAACAACCTGTTGCATCTATTCCGTTGCAATTACTTACTGTGGCAATCGTGGTACTCCAGCTATAATCATGTTGAGGGTCACCAGGAGATCACATCCTTGCAGGCTCTGGATGAAAGCAGCAGCTGGGTGCCATAGGAGTTGATTCTTGGCAACTGAAAAGATTGCTGGTTGTGGTTCATGGGAAATGGCAGAGTGGGTAGTGGGTATTGGAAGTCAATTGAGTAGGAAGGGACCAGTAAAGAGAGAAGCTGAAGAGGAAGTTCATAGTAGGGAGGGAGTGAGTCAAGTTGTTACAAGCAAGCTCAGAGGGACTCTGAATGTATTCTTGATTCTTATAACCTACAAATTATTTAAGACCAGTTAGTTTAACGATTGTTGTCAGGAAGTCGCTAGTCTATAATTATAGACAGAGCAGCTGAACGCTTTGAAAGCTTTCAGCTGATCAGAGAGGAAGTCAGCAGGAATTTAAATATAGTCCATGTCTGATGGAATTTTAGAAAAATTTGCTAATTTTAATCTATGCTATTTATAAGTACGTCCAAAAGATATCCAATAAAATACTAGGCATAAAGGGGTGTATGCCTACGCTAGTACCTTGGCAATACGCTTATCAGAGCTTCTCATGCCCCGCAGATCCCTGCCTGCTACTCACTTTCCTGTGCAGCTTCACGAGGCTGTTTGCATTGACAGCAAACACACCCCAGGAAACAGTTTTGATAAGCCAGCTAAATCCAATGAGTTTTGAGCCCTCGACGAGGTAGGGATTTGCTTATCCCAGCATGCAAAGGCTGTTTTGGAGGGTGATGGGGTGTGAAATCTGTAGAATGATTCAGCAATAGAAGGGCAGTCCAGCAGTGCACAATGGCATGTGTAGGGCTCCTCTGAACAGGGATAAAGGGCTTAACTTTTGAAGCAATCACTGGAGCCATGAGCGCATCATGCAAGTATAACAACTCTACAGGGGCTACAGGCTGTTGGCAGTTTAGTTTTGCTGCTACATCCCTCTTTAAACTCATTTCAGAAAATGGTTCGGCTGCCCTTTTGAAGGAAAGCACTGCCTACCCTTGCAAGGGAAAGGACCAGAAACTGGAGGCACAGGAGACTCCATATGCTGGAATCTGGAGTAACAAAAACTCTGCTGTAGGGCTTCATCGGGTTGAGCAGCATCTGTGGAGGAAAGGAAGTGTTGACGTTTTAGGTAGAAACATTGACAATTTGTTTCCTCCCATAGATACTGCTTCAACACAAAACATCATCAATTAATTGCTTTCTCAATTTCCTCTGGATTTGAGCGTATTAGGGTTAGGATGTAAGTCAAGGTCAATGAGACCTATTTCATTGTGGCATGATGCTGGCTTTCGACCCAAGATAACTTGATATGGGATGAATTTTGTGGCCCTCAGTGACATGCAATTCATTGATGAAGGATTAATCTGTGACCCTGTGGGAGGGAGGCTGTACTTTTATCTGGAATTGTTAACTTGAAAATGGGGACAGTATACATGGAGTTAGATCCACCATTCTTGCCTAGTCAGAATATCATTTTAACCAGCAGCATTCTCTGAAACTTTCACAGCTTTGTGAAGTCTGCTCCTGCAAGCCACAAGCTGACAGTGCTTGACAATTTCAACATCAGAGTTGGAAGTGACGATGAGAGCTGGGAAGGTGTGATAGGTTCAGAAAGACGGACAGCAGTAAACTGATCATAATGACCTTGTGTGCTGAGAGCAAACTCACCATACTTGAGATGGTGATGGTGAACGTGATTCCACAGGAACCATTTCTCGATGAATGTGACCAGTTCCCACCCGTGAACAAGGATGAGAAAGCAAGAAATCAGACCAGCTCTGGAAGGGTATTGAGCAAAGCTGGTCCTCTTGCTGTACTCTTAAAAACAGCTGCCCCAAGACTGTGGCAACAATGGAGGTATCTTCCATTGATCCATTGCTGAGAAGATTCTTGTTCAATGAACAGATTAGTTCTGTCTCATTAGATTCAGATCATGCTGCAGGACTGTTGACGTGGTTTACTCAGAGAGGCAGGTCCAAGGGAAAGGTACTGAGCAGCACAGGACTTTAGTCACAATGGTGCTCCTGCCAGAGGACTGGAGTCTCATTCCCAGCACAGATTCGGCTGGTGTGCTTTGACCAAAAGGGCCTGTATCAAATCTGAAGAGAGCCAATGGGACAGAGTTACCAGAACCAGAGAGCATAGGAAGACCTCAGCATCTGCACCATCAACAATGTCTCTCCCATGACCAGTGCCCCTGAATCTGCGTTTCCAGGGCTTGTCTTGCCAGTGACGTTGGGCACACCAGGAAAATCTGCCCAGAATATCCCACTGAGCTTGATGGTCAACTGCGATAGAAGAAGTGATTTAACTGAGATGACTGTAAGCTATGAAAGACGGTGGGAAATTGGTTGAATGATTGGAGAGTATGGGTACAATGGACAGGCATTCTCCAAGGAGTATGAACAAAGTGTGATTGCTGTTGAACTGTCAATGTGCAAGTTAGGGTTGCAATTTTTCTCTGTATTTTAATGAAATATACAGAGGCACCATGGCTTGGCAACTGCTCTGCCCATGACTGCAAGAAATTCCATGAAACTTTGGATGCATCTCTGCACATCATGGAAACTCGTCTCCCTGCCACAGACTCTGTCCCTACTCCTTGTTGCCACTGGAAAGCAACAAGCAATAATCAAAGATCCCAACTCCACCATTTGTAACATCAGAAACAAATCGAGAGAAAAACACAGGAGCTGGGATAAGGCTCTACCTAATTCCTTTTTAGTGATGTACTCGCATATGATGTAGTAGTTTAATGATGGATGTCATTTACATAGTTTATACATATAATCTGTAATGAATTATGTAAACACATACACACACACACACACACACAATAATAACTCCTATATCAACATCCACAGCACAGTAAATTTTAAATTGTCCTATTCAGGACTGAAGATTGTTGTGAAAGACTTCTTACTCTTGTGGAATAATGTGAAGATTGGCGTGTTATCTTCAGAGGACATCAGACACAACCTCCACTGTGTAATAGAGTGGTCCAGATCTGCCTTTAATCTTTACAAGTACACACTTTTGATCACTGCTGTAGTCCCTCGCCAGGACTGCTTGTCCTCGAGTGAAACATTAAACCTCCTTATTTGAAGAGCCCTTGATTTGTCTCAGCAGTTCGTCCTGCATACTCATTCTGAGATTGGGTTTGAGGAGATCAAAGCGTGAGGACAAAGCACAACGCAGGAACAGCATAGCTGGTGGTTTGTTGGCTGTGGAGTCTGCTGCATATGCAAAGAGGAAATTGGGCCGCTTCTGATTCAACGTTAGTGAAGTGTGTTCATAGTGCGTTCTTTAGATTCTGGACACACCTTTCTGTGAAGTCATCTGTAGCAGGGTGGTACAGTGCAGGTGTAATTCCATTGATTTTTAGGAATAGCAAACTATTTTGCAACAAACTGGCCCATCGTCACTGACTAAGTGCTCTGGAAAACTGGTTCTTGAGAAGAGGCTTCTCAACATATCAACCAAGTGTGAAGCTGCAGTGGAGACTATTGGGAACACTTCTGGCCACTTAGTAGCTGCATCCACTACTAACAAGAAATTTGAGCACATGAGTGGTCTGGCAAAATCCACATGAATCCTCTGCCAGGGCAATGAAGCCCATTCCCGTGGATAGAGAGGTGCTGTGCTTGGCAACTTCAGGATGTGTTAGCATCCTGAGCAATACATGGCAAGGTGCTCGATCTGCTGATCTATCCCAGGCCACCAGACAAACCTTCAAGCAATGCTTTCATTTAGACCATGCCTAGATGATTGGCATGCAGCTCCTGCAACTCTTTAGCTTTTAGAATGGATGGTACAACGGTCAGTCCTCAGATAAGGCAACTCCCATCAAGGACAAGTTCATTCCGGTGCTGGTAAAACTGGGAGTATTGGAAATTCTGCTACACATTCCAGTCATTATGGGTGGCCATGTAGTCCTGAAACAGTGTGGGGTGTTTTCTACTTTTCCCTTTGTGACATCTCTGCTGTAATAAGGAGACTTTGAATTTGCATTAGGGAGAATACGTCAAAAGGAGTGTCATCTTTTGTAACTTTTTCAGATATTTTTTTTTCCCAAGGGTAAACAAGGCAATCCATTAGCATTTCCATGATTAGTTGTACTCTCGAATTTGATCTTCTAATTGTGCCCACTAAGAAACAAAGCCCATCTCTGCCTTCATGCTGCGGCTGTCAGTGGAACACCCTTTTTTGCATTGAAAATGGACACTAGTGGTTGATGATCAGTAATGATTAGATTAAATTCAACTTTATTGTTGTTGTGCTAAGTACAGATACAAAGCCAATGAAATGCAGTTATCATCTAACCAGAAATGCAAAGAATAGTGTTATTTACAAAATTACTGTGAATAAAAAGTAAGTACTACAGCACACAAATATAAAAGCACTGAGCCAGTACAATATGGGTGCAATACTGCTCAGTGCTGTGATGTGAGGTTCAGCAGGGTCACAGCCTCAGGGAAGAAGCTCTTCCTGTGCCTGCTGGTGCAGGAGCGGAGGCTCCTGTAACGCCTACCCGATGGGAGGAGAGTAAGAAGTCCATGGTTAGGGTGAGATGCATTCTTCATAATAATTTTCACCCTGCCCAGGCAGCATTTATGGTAGAAGTTCTCAATGGTTGGCAATTGGGTGCCGATAATCTGCTGGGCAGTTTTCGCCACACACTGGAGTACTTGGCAATCCGATACAGGAAAATTGCCATTCCACACTGAAATGCAGTTGGTGAGTATGCTGTCAATGGTACAGCGGTAAAAGTCCGTCAGTATCCTGGGACAGGGGTGAGCTTTCTTGATGCTCTGCAGGAAATAAAGGCGCTGTTGTGCCTTTGTGATCAGGATGGAAGACTCCAGGTGAGATCCTTGAAAATATGGATGCGAAGGAATTTTAAGCTTGATACATGCTCCACTACAGCCCTGTTAATGTAGATGGGGACACTAGTGTGGCTCCTAGCATGCCTGAAGTCCACAATGATCTCCTTGGTCTTCTGGGTGTTTAAGGACCAGGTTATTGTTGGCATACCACGTGCCCTGGTGCTGGGACTCGTCCCTGTAGGCCGTCTCATCATCCCCTCTGATCAGTCCAACCACCATGGTGTCATCTGCAAACTTGGTTATGGAGTTAGAACCATGTAATGAGGGTAAACTCTCGCCCATACAGGTACTGGTTGAAATGTTTTATACCACACACCAGACTCATTGCCTTCCTGTCAATCTGTGCTTATTTTTTCTTGTAGCAGTAAGGAAACATGATGCAAAGGCTATGGTGTATTCATTTGCATCACTCATAACATGTAACGTGACTGCACATATACTGTAAGGTGAGGCAGCACAGGCAAGCTTCACTGGACAATGTGCATCATAATGTGTGAGTACGGTGTTTGAATTCACCGTTTCCTTTGCCTGTTGGAAAGCCACCTTCCACTGCTTTGTCCATTGGCATTTCTTTCTGACCTGTACTAATAAGTCCAAGGGGTGAAGCACAGTAGCCAGGCTTGGCATGAACCTATTATAGTAATTAACAAATCCTAAAAAAAAGGACCTCATCTGTGACACATTGTTTGACCTTGGGACATCCACCACTGCTTGAATTTTCTCAGCACACTTATGTAATGCTTGTGTGTGAATAGTGTGACCACAATAAGTGATGCATAGTTTAAAGAACTCACACTTGTTACATCATGCTTTGAGCTCATAACCTTTTAATCTTTTGAACATTGTCTTGAGATTTTGGAGATGTTCTTTGTCATCCTTTCTGGTAACAATGATGTCATCAAGGTAACGCTGAGTACTTGGGCAATCTTGCAGCACCTGGTCTATATCTTTCTAGCAAAGTGCAGGTGCAGATGCCACTCCAAGAATAAACTTATTATAGTGATAAAGCCCTTTGTGAGAGTTTATGGTGAGAAGCACTTTGGTCTCTGAAAGAATTTCTTCAGCATTCATGCGTTCATGCTCATTGTCATCTACTTTATCACAGGTGGTATAAGGATCCAAGCGGGCTTTGTAAAACTTGGGTGTGGCATTTTCATTTAACACGGCTTTATCCTTGATATTGATGCACCATCAATAACTCTCTGAGATGGGAGGCGAGATATCGGCTTTTATTGACTGGAAGAAAGAACAAGCAGCAATTAACCACCATACTACATCCTGGAGACTGAGGGTGGGGCTCAGGCCCCAATCGCCTTTATACCGGGGTCTGTGGGAGGAGCCACAGGAGCAGTCAGCAGTGGGGGGGGTGTCCAGACAGGTATATGTAGTTCACCACAGATGTTTGAGTTTTCCAATGCCTTCCTTGAGCACTGATGTGGCATCATCCGGTACCTTCCTTAACTTACTTTCAGTTGACTCTATTTCAGGGGATGTGGCATGCAAATAGTGGCTGGATCTCCAATCGAGATGTAGTTGCCTCAGCCAATCAGGACCCTGCAATGCTGGCCTTCCTGTTTTTACTACATACAAGCTCAATGTAGCTTGTTGGTTGTTATATTTCACTACTACAAATGTCATTCCCACAGCTGCGGGCTATCTGCAGGCTTCAGTTCAGTATCTTTGAAATGATGTTCAAACTCATTTTGTGGAATGACTGAAACAGCTGAGTCAGTGTCCGGTTCCATTTTAATTATTTTGGTGTTCACTTCTGGTGTAAGCTATGTTGCTTGTCTCTTGTTAGTCTCAAGGATACTCAGTCCTGCATCACTCTCATCATTATCAGAAATGTCATCAGCAGATTAGTGTTCTTCTTGAAACTGCAATTTGACTTTTTAGCTCTTTCTCTTCCCTGTGCAGGCCACTTATTTTTGTCTACCTGCCATGCTCTTTGTATGTGTCCTACTTTGTTGCCTTTTCTGCACACTTTGCCTTTAAACCTGCATTGGTGGGCTGTTTATAGGCCTATGCCACAATGATTACACAATTTGTTTGGCAGTGAGGTTTCTGTTTAGTCATTGCAATTTTGTTCCTGTTCACTTTCATTCCTGACTGCAAATCCATTGTGTCTCTGTTTCATTGAAACAACAATTTTAACTCTTCTTTTGAATGTGAGTCATTCTTCAGTCCAGAGCAATTTGTGAATGCTTTCTTGAAAGATTCCACAAATTAAACGATCTCTCAATGCATCATTAAGCCCATTACTGATCTGAAAATGCTCAATTTCTTCAATTCAGCACATAAGTTGAAATAGACCTCCCTTCCTTTTGATTTTGCTTATGAAACCGAAGGCATTCTGCATTGAACAATGGTTGTGTATTTAAATGTTCCTGCATTATGTTCATGATGTCTGAAAAATTCATTTTGGCTGGTTTGGTTGGAGCAGTTAAACTTTGAAGCAAACTGTGTGCTTTTGCAGCTATTGCACTCCCTTTTCATTTTCACTCTGGCATCCACTTTTCATTGGCTATTTCATTTGCTTCAAAATACTGCTCAATTCACTCAATATACACCATCCAGTTAGCTGTTTTGCAACTGAATGCATCTCTTTCTGATGTAGCCAGTCATTTCGGATTTTTATTTATTTATTTGTATTAACACCTAGTACTCACAGTTTATTAAGCGTGAATTTCATCAATTTTCTGTCTTATTTTTAACTGGACCGTCTCTCTCCCCTTGGGAAGAAATATGTGCTGTACCTTAACTTGATCACCTTGCTGCTTTTCAACTTGTAGGTAATTGTCTCGGGTTTGTTTTAACGCTTATTCTTCAGTAACTCCTGAAGCTAATCAAAAAAACACAGGAGCCCGATATAACTTGTCTGCTTAGTTTTTCATTAGTGAGGTGATCTAATATGATGTGTTGGTGTAATGACGTATGCCATTCACATATTTCTTACATATAACCAATACATATAAGCCTCAAAATCAAACAATATATTTACAATATTACTCAAATATTAAATACACTACACGCCTCAGTCTCCAGGACATAGTATGATGGACACTCACTCCTGGTTTCTTCTTCCAGTCAATAAAAGCCGATATCTCGCCTTACGTCTCAGTGTGAGTTATTGATGGTGCATCACACAGTCTTCTTCCCACTCCCATCATGCAGAAGGTACAAAAGCCTGAACATGTACCACGAAGCTCAAGCACAGTTTCTGCCCCACTGTCATAAGATTATTTGAATAGTTCCTTAGTACACAAAGGTAGACTTTTGACAATCTACCATGTTATGATTATGAACTGTATTGTCTGCCAGCACTGGTCTTTCTCTGCAACTATAACAGTTATTTTGCATTCTGTTATTTCCCCTTGCATTACCTCAATGCACTATATGATGAATTGATCTGTACAAAAAGTTTGCAAGAAAAGCATCTCACTGTACATGAAACAATCTTAAACCAATTCCAATTCCCAATTTGCACCAGCAGTACAGAAAGTGCACAAGTAGCTCCAGATAAAACATACAATTTGTTATTCAATCTTACAATAAGCTGCAATAACTTCTTCAGCATGAAAGCACTTGTGGCATATTTAGCTGAGTAGCCATTTTATCTACAGTGGGAAAAAAATCTACAGTTTAACTGCTCCAACCAAACCAGCCAAAATGAATTTTTCAGACATCATGAACATAATGCAGGAACACTTAAATACACAAAATCTACAGAAGGGAAAAAAATTCTACCTGTTGCCAAGAGACAGTAGGATGTTAATTCACCGCTGCTGCTGACAGTGTTGGTGATTTCCAATTTGAGCTAAGTGTGACAAAACACATCATAAATCATTCAAAATAATGCTGAAAATTTTATTTTTATCTACTGTACTTTTTCAGTAATTAAAATGATTGTTGTTGAAAATAAAGATGGCCAATAGTTTTTATTAATTAATTTATTTACTTCATAGCATTATGCAATGTTAAAGTTTAACATTTCTCAATATATGTTTCACCACCAACTTGATTTGAGGTACTAGATCAGGTAGGTCTTTACTGAATGAACAGTCTGTTTGAGGGGTGATGTGATCTATTCCTGTTCTCGTTCCTTGTCAGTCAGGGATAAAGGAAAACACAGGCAAATTATTAGCACTTTTTTTTCTTTCTGATTTGATATTCCTTCAAAAATGAAAATAAATTGAGTTACAGCATCTGAAGGTTATCAGAAAGAAGATTCCGAGGAGGGTAGGAAATAGGATATGAATTTTGGACAAGGGCATCTCTAGCCCTTGAGAATAACAAGCAGGAGTGGTCAGAGAGAGGAAGAATTGAGGTGGATGGATGCCTGAGATGGAGATGAGTGTTAGTAGAGAGTGGGTGAGGTGATAATATGGAGGAATGTAGTAGTAATAGTAGCCCATGTTGTGTTCCAGGTCAGTCAAAGAGTTTCAAGAAGAACTTGTTTAGAGTTTAGCATAGTTAAATAGTAAAAAAGTAGCCTAATATAGGTGTATTTACTATCCAGATGCTCCAGAGATGAGTGCAGGGCAGGGAGATGCTGTTCGCTGTGAATCTGCTTTGGCAGTCGGTGAATTGCATTGGATTGAGTTTGTCTGGGAAGCTGAAGTTCATGTGTGCCATGATAGCAGATGGATAGCAAATCTGGTGGTCAGGAAGGGAGAAAGCAGAAGTTTACTGTTGGTAATAGAAGCTTCCGGAGGCCACATTTCATCATAAATCCTCAGCTATGTAGCAATCACCATTCAATGGTTTTTTTCTTCCTGCCACATCTTCAGATTCAGATTCAGTTTATTGTCATTTAGAAACCACAAATGCAATGCAGTTAAAAACTGAGACAAAATGATAAAAATATGACAAAACAGACTACACCAGAAAATCTTACTGTTATTCCCACAAAATTGCACTAGACAAAGCATGAATACCGTTGACTAAAATGCAACAAGCATGCAGTTCTTATAGTGAAACATTGAGATCCCATTCAGAGTTCAAATCGAATATTGGCTAAATAATTACATGCAAAGAAAGGAATAAACCAAGATATTAGCGGGAAATAAAAGTACCAAGAGACTAAATGCCATGCTTTTCTACTGTGACATTGCATGAATTTAGTAAAAGTGATGAGCAGCCTGTGTGTATTTGAGTTACCTACTTTTCAGCAAGCTCATCCAGCCTCTTTGATTTCTTACTTGCTCTGGCACAGATCTGTTAACCATGCCCAATAGCTGGATAATAGTTATCAATAAGTCCCTGTAGTCCTTATAATTGCATGTGTAGTGCCAGAAATGGCTGTCATAAGCGTTATTCATTTTGTTTCTAACTGATTCATGGTTTCCCCCTTTCACTGCTGTCCAAGAGCAATTAGGTTAAACCTGAATTTTCCACAGATGCTGGCAAATTGAAATTGAGCAGAAAAAACATTACCTTCTTTCCAGTTGCTGTCAAACAATTAATCCTCCTCAGTTGCAGGGTTTGTAACATTGATATGTAGGATTATTTCTAGTACCCTTGCGGTTAAATTATATATGTTATCTATTAAACTTTGGCTCGAGAATGCATGTGTAAACACTAGAATTTTATTCATCCACAATAACAATAAATTCCAAACCCACAAATTGTTAAGTTCTGGTAACTCCAATTTTCAGTTGACTTATGGGCCAAAATCTCAACTTTTGCACATGTTCAGGAGGGTAATCATAAATTTGAATGATGGGATTTCAAAAATTTGAGACTGCACAACATGTAATGCTCTATATATAGATTTCTTTATAAAGAAACAGTGCATTCTGGGCTTCAGGTTATCGTTTGACTTTTAATATATTTATCAGATGGTTTGATTCTATCTGAGTTACATTATTGATCTTTAGTTATGACTTTTAAAAATAACATCAAGAATAATTTTTAATCAAATTTTTAATCATTTCTGTTGAATGCCAACTATTTTATGGGGAAACTGACACAATAGGTGAAATCTACCTCATTGGGAAAAATCAATCAGTATTTATAGAACCCATGCTGTGGGAATTCATTTTTTTAAGCAAAATTATTTAATAATTTAAAAGATGTGCAAACTAAGGTCAGTGCAAAGTTTGGAAGTACAGTACATAAATATTATTACATTTTGGCCTCAGGTGAGCTGTTTAGCATTACGAGTTTTCTCAGTGATAGAGTTTGCTGAAATAGGTGTCTTCTGATGCTCAGTAACTCATTTTGCTACATAAGTATAGGAAAGCTGCAATGATGATGTCATTGATATTAGCAGTGAAAAAGTTGGAAGGGTGTTCCAGAAAAACTTTGGAACAAGGAATTCTGCATAGCTAGTAATAAAAGCATTGCTAGCGCCCATGAACACTTCCTTGATCTTCAGCAAATGTGAGTTCAGCATACTGTTGAGTTTCTCTCTACAAGTCACTTGCACTTTAATAATGCTGTGGGTGTTTAATTCTATTACTTACATGTAAATTCTAGACTGATGAAAGCTGATTATAGGAGAAATGCAAAATTATTGCCTTTTACACAAAAGATGTTTTTAAGTTAAATGCTTTCTCAGCCTAAGGAAGCTACGGTATTTGGTTTTAAGTCTAAAGTAATGATGATTAATAGCACTTTCTGCTGCTGTATCCTTGATCAATGAAGCAAAACCAGACTGTACTTCCCTAGGTACCAAAGCAGCTTTTGTTTGGGGAAAAAAAGCTTGAATTATATCCACATTCTTTGTTAATGTTCTAATTAATATACTAACAGAAGGATGTTATGAAACCTGTTCCAATGCCAACTTAAAAACTATGCAATTGACACAGCATTGTAATCTGATATTCTTTTCTGGCAACATCAGAAAGCATTGTTTTGATATTTATGTTTCAGTACTTTATCATGGCACATTGTAAATCTTGACTTTATTAGGTACTTAAAAATATTATAAAAGTGCATTCAATAACTTACGCCTACTAAGAACTTTAAAGCTTTTTTGCCAGTGAGCATTTAAAATGGAATTGCGAGCAGAATTTTCAATTGTGTACACAAAGCTACCTCCAGAAATGTTTCAAATGTGTACTTTCTTCTACTTGAATCAGTAGAAAACTGTAAAATTGATCTGTATGAATTTCTTTTTAACAGGGTTGTAAACATTGGTATCCTTAAGACCAAAATGTTTTGGAGCAGAATTAGGCCATCATTCAATTATGGCTGTTTTTTTCTCTCAATTTCATTCTCCCATCTTACCCATCAAGAACCTGCCAATCTCTCCCTTAATTACACCTAATGATTTGGCCTCTAGAGGCCTCCGTAACAATGATTTCCACAGATTCACCACTCTCTGGCTGAAGAAATTCCTTCACATCTCATTTCTAAAGGGACACTCATTTATTCCAGGGCAATGTTCTCAGATGCTTGATTCATCATCTAATGGAAAAGTTAACAAATTTCATGACACATACTGGTGATAGTAAACCTGATTCTGATACTCATTCTGAATCTGACATTCTCTCCACATCCTCTCTGTCCAGGCCTTTCAGTGTTCAGTAAGTTTCAATGAGATCCCAAACACCTACCCCCCCCCCCCACCTTTCCTTCTGAACGCTATTGAGTACAAACTTAGAGCCATCAACTGTTCTATTTGAGCATGAAAGAATGTGGCTGTGATTTGGATGTTAAATTGCAATGAATAACTAATAAAAAGGTAGTCAGGGTACCTTAGTATTATTTATTACTGATATATTGACTGTTGCAAGAATTGTGCCATTCCAACAATACTAATTAATTGCCCACACTCTTGGATTTGATACTGCTGAGATAATAACTGATGATGTTCTCTTTGATAACGGAATCAGAATCAGGTTTATTATCACTGGCATGTGACGTGAAATTTATTAACTTAGCAGCAGCAGTTCAATGCAATACATAATCTAGCAGAGAGAGAAAAAATAATAAATAAAAAAATAATAATAAATAAGCAAGTAAATCAATTACATATATTTAATAGGTTAAAAAATGTGCAACAACAGAAATACTGTATAGATTCAAGATTCAAAAACTTTATTTTCATTCTAACCGTACATCAGCTCTGCAGGGCAGAATGAGACAGCGTTTCCCAGGAGCAGTGCAATCATAACATAACAAACACAACACTAAATAATAAACATAACAATAAATAGTAAAACACAACAGCCACATGTCAGTTAAAAACAAGTTATAAGTGCCCAGTGCAAGTTAAAAGTGTCCAAAGCAGAGTCAGGTAGAGCAGCTATTTAGCAGTCTGACTGCCTGTGGGAGGAAGCTGTTTAGTAGCCTTGTGGTTTTAGTTTTGATTCTCCTGTAACGTTTACCTGATGGCAGAAGAACAAGCAGTTCATGGAGAGGGTGTGAGGGGTCTTTAATGATGTACCGTGACTTCTGGAGGCATCGACTCTGAAAGAGGTCTTGGACAGAAGGTAAAGAGACCCCAATAACCTTCTCTGCTCCCCTAACCACCCTCTGCAAGGCTTTTTTGTCAGCAGCACTGCAGCTGGAGTAACAGGTTGTGATGTAAATGGTCAGCACACTCTCAACCACGCCTCTATAGAATGTAGTTAAGATGTTAGTGGGGAGTGATGCTTGTTTAAGTTTCCTCAGAAAGTGCAATCTCTCCTGGGTTCGTTTCACAATCCCAGTGGTGTTCCTGGACCAGGTGAGATTGTCCAAGATCTGCACCCCAAGGAACTTGATGTTTTCCACTCTCTCCACTGTGGAGCCGTTGATGCTGAGGGGTGTGTGCTCAGGCTGAGACTGTCTGAAATCGACGATCATCTCCTTGGTTTTAGCTGACATTAAGCATCAAGTTGTTGTCACTGCCCCAGCTCTCTAGGTGTTTGACCTCCTCCCTGTACATTGTTTCATCATTTTTGCTGATGAGCCCCACCACTGTGGTATCATCAGCAAATTTAATGATCAGGTTCTCCTTGAATCTGGCTGCACAGTCATGTGTTAGCAGTGTAAACAGCAATGGGCTAAGCACACAGCCTTGTGGGGATCCAGTGCTCAGCGTGATGGAGTCAGAGGTGTTCCTGCCAACACGGACTGACTGTGGTCTCTCTGTCAAGAAATCCAGAAATCAGCGACACATGGCAGTGTTAAGGCCAAGCAGCCACAGTTAATCCACTAGTCTCTGCGGGATGATGGTATTGAATGCTGAACTGAAATCTATGTACAGGATTCTGGCATAAGTGTCTTAAAAAAAAAGTGAGGTTGTGTCCAAGGGTTCAATGTCCATTTAGGAATCGGATGGCAGAGGGAAGAAGCTGTTCCTGAATCACTGAGTGTGTGCCTTCAGGCTTCTGAACCTCTTACCTGATGGTAACAGTGAGAAAAGGACATGCCCTAGGTGCTGGAGATCTTTAATAATGGATGTTGCCTTTCTGAGACACTGCTCCCTGAAGATGTCCTGGGTACTTTGTAGGTTAGTACCCAAGATGTAGCTGACTAGATTAACAACCTTCTGCAGCTTCTTTCGGTCCTGTACAGTAGCCCCTCTATACCAGACGGTGATGCAGCCTGTCAGAATGCTCTCCATGGTACAACTATAGAAGATTTTGAGTGTATTTGTTGACATGCCAAATCTCTTCAAACTCCTAATAAGATATAACCACTGTCTTGCCTTCTTTATAACTAGATTGATATGTTGGGACCAGATTAGATTCCCAGAGATCTTGACACCTAGGAACTTGAAGCTGCTCACTCTCTCCATTTCTGATCCCTTTATGAGGATTGGTATGTGTTCCTTTGTCTTACCCTTCCTGAAGTCCACAATCAGCTTCGTCTTCCACTGATCTTAAGTGCCAGGTTGTTGCTGCGGCATCATTCTGCTAGTTGGCATATCTCACTCCTCTACGCCCTCTTGTCACCACCTGAGTTTCTACCAACAATGTTTGTATCATCAGCAAATTTATAGATGGTATTTGGGCTATGCATAGTCACACAGTCATGTGTATATAGAGAGTAGAGCAGTGGGGTAAGCACACATACCTGAGGTGCACCAGTGTTGATTGTCAGCAAGGAGGATATGTTATCACCAATCCACACAGATTGTGGTCTTCCAGTTGGGAAGTCGAGGATCTGATTGCAGAGCAAGGTACGGAGGCCCAGGTTTTTCAACTTCTCAATCAGGATTGTGAGAATGATGGTATTCAATGCTGAGCTATAGTCGATGGACAACATCTTGACGTACGTGTTTGTGTTGTCCAGGTGTTCTAAAGCCATGTGGAGAGCCATTGAGATTGCATCTGCCATTGTCCTATTGTGGCAATAGGCAAATTACAATGGGTCCAGGTCCTTGCTGAGGCAGGAGTTCAGTCTGGTCATGACCAACCTCTCAAAGCATTTCATCACTGTTGACGTGAGTGCTACTGGGAGATAGTCATTAAACAGCCCACATTATTCTTCTTAGGCACTGATATAATTGTTGCCTTTTTGAAGCAAGTAGGAATTTCCACCCATAGCAGTGAGAGGTTGAAAGTGTCCTTGAATACTCCCACTACTTGGTTAGCACAGGTTTTCAGAGCCTTACCAGGTACTCCACCTGGACCCTCTGCCTTTTGAGGGTTCACTCTCTTTAAAGACAGCCTAACATCAACCTCTGAGATGGAGATCACACACTAACTTGGTAAGAAGAAATTTGTTTTTAAAAGCAACAAGTTGCTTAGTAGGGTTTTTTTTCTATTCACAAAAATTTTCAATCTTTAAGATAATTTATTTTTCAAGGCATTGTAAGTGTTGTTACTTCGATGTATTTGTGCTATTTTTGAATAATAATAATAAAAAAGATCTGAAAAGAAAAGCAAGAAGTTTAATTAAGCATTTTTATTTTCAGGAAGCAGCTTTGTACTACTGAAATGAATAAGGCATAGACATCTAGAAATGCTGACACTCTTTTTTAGGCCGTTCATCATTAAATCAGTAGGATCTCTTGGAAAACATGGTTCAAAACCCTTTATTTCATTTAGTTTATTTCCATGGGTCTTCCATTGATATTACTGTAGGAATTGGGACAACTCCAGTTTCAATCTTCCAATTGTTTGTCCCACATGTAATTCTCTAATACTTATTTTTTAGCAAAAACAAAAATGATTGGAAGCTGTTTAACATACGCAACTTAGAAGCATGTAACTCTGTCAAAGGAGGAGTTTTGCACTCCCGATGAATTACAAATATCAGAAGCTATTGAAAGAAACAAGTTGGTGTTTATCATTTCTATCTAATAGGAGAAATACTAGAAGGCCTGTTATCAGTGACAAATGAACCTCTTATCTTGAATTGGAGATATTTCGGTTACTTGTTTTGAAAGTAGTTGCTTGTTCATTGCCCCATCTAGTGTTCAGAAGAGTAAATGCAAATAGCAGAAATTGTTGGATAAGGTACAATACAGTACTATGTAAAAGTCTATCTAGGGTGACTTAGAACTTTGCACAGTATTGTACTTGTCAACTTGGAGCACAGAGTGAGATTGTAAATCTGGTGGGAGCAAAGGATGTTGGGAATGGCGAGGGTGGAGCAGGTGGGGTGTGGGACAGCTGGCAGAGGAGTGCCAGGGGCAGGGGGTGGTATAGGTACAAACACAGCCATCCCTGAAACACCAGGCATTCCAAAATACTGGTTTATTGATCTTCCGTCCTCCTCCCCTCTCCCTTCCCCTTTTCCCAACCACGATTCCACTCTCCCTGTCCCCTTCCCACTCTCAGTCCACAATAGAGCCCCATATCATCACTCACATATGTCATGAAATTTGTACTTTTTTTTGTGGGGGCGGTACACTGCAATATATCACATTACTACAGTACTCTGCAGAAGTCTTAGACCCCCTAGCTATATTTAAAGGATATGCCAAAGACTTTTGCACAGTTCTGTATGAGAAAAGCAAATTGGAATGTGCATGATGCCCATCCTGTCTGCTCCCTAGTTAATAAGTTCATAGTGATCTACGTACATTTCGCTTTCCTCCGTCGCTTGTTATTTGATTCTCTGGAAGACGGTTTGGATTCTCACAGTCAGTAGTCATTTGAGCTGCAGTGGTGATAGTAATTGTATAAATTTCCTTGACACTGCTCTTCTCATGCACGACTGCATATATCCTCGAAAAACAGAGGAATGGGTCAGGCAGAGGAATGCACGCTTGTTTGCGCATTACTTACTGCCATACATCATTAGTTATATCCACGGGAATCCCCATTACAAATTACGTTAAAATGGTCAGCTTGGCAGAAACAGTCGAACACACTTTTGCTCTTGAGGTGAAGCCATTTAAATCTTCTGGGAGGTCACTAGTAGCCCTGTTATTCCTGTTGGATGTCTAACTCTACCACCCAGTTCTCTGGATAGTTGTTTCCTTCCCAGGTTTCAGCAATTCCAGTTACGCATCTCGACTTTCAGGAAGATCAGCTGCAATGCTGACTTATGCAGCTTTTTCCAAGGGTAGTGCATGGGGCTGATGAATTTTTTTCTGAGTTAACATTATGGTTTGATGAATCCAAACTTTTTTCAGTGTAAAATTTAAATTAGTCATATAAACATTGACCAGAAGCTACTATTGTATTTAGTTAATGAATGATTCAATTTCAACAGTCAAATTGAGTTTTCAGGAAAAAAAAACAATCATTGTCCTCTGATGAATAAGAAAATAAAATATTAAAAGGTGTTTAAAATTGGTATGTTTGGCTCAGGGCACACATAATTATAAATTAATGGAAAGATTTACATCTACACTTAGTATCAACTATTACTGTGAATTTAAACTGGCTCAGTCTTGAGAAAAAGTTATTTTCGCAACAGTGGTGATGGTTGAAATGCTGTACAAACATCTATTTGAAGTTCTTGTCTCGTATAGATATTGCACTCAAAGTTCACTATTGTGCAAATGTTCATAGAAATTAATATTTACTGCAGTTCTGATGAATACAAAATCTGGGAATGTGTATCCACATCAGACTGCATCTGTAGAGAGATGCCAAATTAGCTCTTTGAATCTGTGGTCTTTTAACTTCAAAGTATACTGTATGTGTTGAAGTAAGTTTTTTTTATTGGATCAGTGATCCAATAAGCCCGATCTGCTTATAACTGAAGCTGTCTTCTTTGCCACAATTTCTAATATATTAAACTATTACGGTGAATTTTGAATGATGTGAGGCTGGAAGTATCCCTTTGGAAACTTTCAGAACTGAAACAGCTCTCGCTTTATTGATGCCCCTTCTATGTAGTCTTAACAGAAATGGTTCATTGCTTCTTTTGGGAGAAAACAATGCCATTTACCATTTGTCATAGGCCACTTGTATTCTGGGAATTCCTTTGCAAATATTTTGTTCAGGTGGACAATGAAAACAAGAGAACCTACAAATCCTTGGAACTTCTTCCTTGACACACCAGAAAACATCCAGACCACCATTCATTCAGCCCTGGGTATTTTACATCCAGACACTGCAATTAATCACGTGTTAATAAATTCCCATATCCCTATATAATTTGCTATTACTCTTTTCAAATTGTACTTTTGTCATGCCTTGTGTGGTCAACAAATCTGGATGACTATGGGGATGATAAAATATATTGTTTAGTTTAAAAATAGAGAACCATGTTCAAAATATGTTTGCTTGACCAGGAGGAGAACCTTTTTAAAATGCAGCAGTAAATATATTTATCAGATCAAATGATCTCTTTAACAACAGGTATCAAAGGAATATTTTCTTTTCAAAGGACCCACTTTCTTACATTTTGAAACTTGTTATGTGTATTTCCAATCTCATGCTGATCAAGAGGCTGATCTTGTTCAGTGCAAGTTTAATTTTGTTTATCCCTCTAGCTTTCTCATTTTATTGTTCGAGTACCCTAGGA
Source organism: Hypanus sabinus (assembly GCF_030144855.1). Lineage (NCBI taxonomy): Eukaryota > Metazoa > Chordata > Chondrichthyes > Myliobatiformes > Dasyatidae > Hypanus > Hypanus sabinus. The sequence continues at coordinate 96,234,903 of NC_082711.1, read as the reverse complement.
TATTAGGACATAAAATATGATGAAAACCCATCAATGCTGACCAGTGACAAATTCATCTGATTTTTTGCTAGGAGAAAGCTCTTGCTATCTAAAATACTTTTCTTTCTTTTAAGACTCTACAAAGAAGCTTAACGATGTTCTCGAAGAATTCCATGGTGCTGGTGTGCTTGTAAAATACAACCCTGAGCAGGTAGTCCATATTTCTTCAGTTCCATTTATTACATGCAATGATGTTTATTTGAATTTGCAGATTGTGAGATAGATTGGATTGTTTTTTCACCCATTTTAACAAGTATTTTTGTTTTAATTTAATACAATTGATATCAGTATCAGAAAGAATCGTTTCATCCATGTATTCAAAATGGCCAGAAGAAGAATTTCATAGTTGTATACTATGATAAAAAATAAATGTTCAAACCTTTGAATGATTCTTTTGGCCACTTTGAAGACATGGATGAAACTATTCTTCCCGGTACTGGTATCAAATGTAAGCCTAAGTGGATAATTGACACTGGTTCATTTATACAGAAAGAATTTGTAAATTAGTAGTGTCCATGGCATTTTCTTTGGTACTCGATTATAAACTGGCAGATATCTTGAAACAAATGTGAGAGCTAAAAAATTATATCTGTATACATTTGCCCCAGTTTGCATTTATTCTTAATTGTTAATTTTATCGACCATACTTTATGCAGAATTGTTGCAACTTTATTGATGCAACCTCTATTCACAAAAGTAGATATAGGTACCATAAGGGCAATATCAATGTTCTTTCATTGTCACTGGTTTTTAATATTAGTTGGTATTTTCTCTTCTGCACCTTCAAGTCCACTTAATTAAAAGCATCAGTTGTTGAGAAACCAGTGCTTCAAGACTTGTACGATGATTGAACCTTGCTAAGTTCAAGTTAACTTTATTCAAGGGTTTAGGTCATAACATGCAAGGAAAGAGTAAAGGGAATGGTTATTTGGAATTCTGATAACATGCCAACATTTGTCTTTGGGCTTTCATTTGCAGTAACTGCAGTGCACTCCACCTCTGTAATTCATTCTATTGAAGTCATTTGAATAAATTTTGGCAACACGTTGTACACCCTACAACGTGGTCTATTTAATTTATCAACAATTGATCAATGTCCTGACAACTATATTTTTATAAACCCACGATTATGTTTCTCTCTCTGTTTAGACAAATTTTATGTAAAAATATGTCACTACCTCCTATCAATATCAATACCCCACTTTTAAAATGCTGGGACTATTGGAAGTTTTTCAGAATCCAATGCCTCATAATTAAATTCAACTTAAACCATAAGAAATAGAAGAATAATTAGATCATTTGGCCTAGTGAGTCTGCTTTGCCATTCAATCATGGCTGATTTTTCTTTTCCTCAGTCCCATTCTCTTGCCTTCTCCTGTAACTCTCAACCCCCCACAGCAGTCAATAACCTATCGATCTCAGCCTTAAATCCACCTAGTGTTTTAATCTCCACCATGAATTCGATATATTCACCAACCTCTGGCTGAATAAATTTAACCTCAGCTCAGTATTGCGGGAGAATGGCATTTTCTGAGGTTGCACCCTTAGATCCTAGATTCTCCTACGAATGGAAACTTCCACTCCACACCAACTCAATACAGCCCTGGTGGAACTACAGAATTAGAAACATAGAAAATCTACAGCACAATACAGGCCCTGCAGCCCACAAAGTTGAGCTGAACATGTCCCTACCTTAGAAATTACTAGCCCTCTATTTTTCTAAGCTCCATGTACCTTAGAAAAGATAGGGTCTTTTAAGTCTCTTAAAAGACCCTATTGTATCTGCCTCCACCACCATTGCTGGCAGCCCATTCCATGCACTCACCACTCTCTGAGTAAAAAACACCCCTGCAATCTCCTCTGTACCTACCCCCCAGCACCTTAAACCTGCGTCCTCTTGTGGCAAACATTTCAGCCCTGGGAAAAAGCCTCTGACTATCCACATGATCAATGCCTCTCATCATCTTATACACCTCTATCAGGTCACCTCTCATCCTCCGTTGCTCCAAGGAGAAAAGGCCGAGTTCAATCAACCTATTCTCATAAGGCATGCTCCCCAATCCAGGTAACATCCTTGTAAATCTCCTCTGCACCGTTTCTATGGCTTCCACATCCTTCCTGTAGCGAGGCAACTGGAAGTGAGCATAGTACTCCAAGTGGGGTCTGACCAGGGTCCTATATAGCTGCAACATTACCTCTCGGCTCCTAAATTCAATTCCATGATTGATGAAGGCCAATACACCATACGCCTTCTTAATCACAGAGTCAATCTGCACAGCTGCTTTGAGCGTCATATGGACTCGGACCCCAAGATCCCTATGATCCTCCAGATTGTTACAAGTGGAAGCCATTGAGTCACACCAACTCCAAATTGGACAAATTTGCCAATCCCATTCATGCATACTATCCTTATAGTCTGTGAATTATTCTTACTATTGTGTCTATCCAATTCTGTGTTGAGACCATTGATGACCACTTTTCATCAAGCTTTTTTTTTGCCCGAAACATAAAACTGAGCTGTGGTCTATGAACGATGTGAACACCTTCCCTTTACTTCCCCTCTCTCACCAAGCTACAATTTTGTACACCTCTTTAAAGTTGTGTCTGATTGACTGAGTGTGCAGCAAATCAGCCCATAAAAGGAAGACAGGTTAAAGCAAAGGGGCATTCTGAAGTGGTCATTGTGAGAGTGGGGAGCTGAGACATTGGCTCATGTTGCTTCAAGAAGGAGGCACAAATGAGTACAAGGTAAGAACAGTTAAGGTTTTTATAGTAGTTAAATAAAAAGGTACAAAATTACAACTAACTGAATAAACTAGGGATGCAGACTCAAGTGATGTGTTGTAGCTGCATGGTGTGAGAGCTGGTGGACCCCTTTGTGATTCCTGGTTATTACATCTACAGCAAGTATTGGTTGCTCAAGAGCTTAGGCTCAAAGCTGATGACCTGCAATCTGAGCTTCAAACACTGCAGCATATCAGGCGGGGGAAATGTTCCTGTTTGCTGTATTTTGTGAGGTTGTCAAACCCATGAGTTAACCTGCTTGAAATTCCATCTGTGGTCAGGGTAAGAGGGTATGACTGCAAGTGAGACCAATAGAGGCATCCAACAGGTACTGCTAGAGACACCTTAGCCCTTGAGCTTGTCTAGCAAGCCTAAGATTCTTGCTCTCCGTGCATGCTGTAGGAAAATTGAGCAACCTAACCATAGTGCTGTGGTTCAGGGAATCATTCAAGAGGAGGGGAACAGACACAGACCTCTGTCACAAAGACCAAGAGTCCTGAAGGTTGTGTTGCCTGCTTGGTGCCCTTGATTAGGACTTCTGATCTGACCTGTGGAGGAATTTAGAGTGGAAGGAGAGAGAACCAGTGGTTGTAGTTTAAGTGGGTACCAATGATGTGGATAGAACAAAGAAATAAGTTCTTGTGGGGGAACTTGAGCAGCTAGAACTCAATGAAAGAACAATACCAAAAGGGTAAAAATATCTGGATTGCTATATGAACTAGGTGCAAATTGACCCCAGGTCAATAAGATGAGCTGGTTAAATGCATGGTCCAAAGATCAATGTGGAATTCTTTGACAAAGTAACAGACATGATAAATAAAGGCAAGTCAGAGGATGTTGTTAACTTGGATTTTCAGATGTCCTTTGACAAGGAGCCCATGTCTTAGAGGAAAGAATTGGCAAAGATATAAGACTAGCTGACTGGCAGAAAGCAAAGAGTTTGTATAAAGGAGCCTTTTGTGATTTGCTGCTGGTGACTAGTAGTGTTCAGCAGGGGTTGGTGTTGGATCCACCATTTTTCTATAGGTTAATGATCTGGATGAAGGACATGATGACCTGCTGGCTAAATTTCTAGGTGATACAAAATAGGTGGAGAGGCAGGTACTGTTGAGAAAGTGGGGAATCTTCAAGAGAACTTGGACAAGTTGGGAGGATAGGCAAATCAGTGGCAGGATGGGATACAGACAGCGTAGGGAAATATATGGTCATGCACTTTGGTAGAAGGAATAAAGGCATACATTTCTAAACAGGGAACAAATTCAGAGATTGGGGGTGCAAAGTGTCTTGGGAATCCTAGTGTAGGATTCCCTAAATGTTAACTTACAGTTTGAGTTAATAGTAAGGAAGGCAAATTGAATGTTAGCATTCATTTCATGGAGGACTGCAATATGAAAGCAAAGATATAATGCTGAGGTTTTCTATGGTGTTGGTAAGACCACATATGGAATATAGTAAGCAGTTTTGGATCCCATATTTAAGAAAGGATGTGCTAGCATTGGAGAGGTACAAGTAGGTTAGTAGAATGTTCCTGATGATGAAAGGGTTAACACAAGACGGAAGTTTGTTGGCTCTCAACCTGTAGTCACTGGAATTTAGAAGGATAAGGGTGGGTGGGGGGGGAATCTCATTGTAATTTATTAACTACTGAAAGGCCTGGATAGAGTGGGTATAGAAAGCTTGTGTCCCTGTTGAGAGAGTCTGGGACCAGCCTCAGAAATAAAAGGATGTCTTTTTTATAGTTGAGATGATGATAAATTTCTTAGACAGAGGGTGGTAAATCTGTGGAAGCCTGATCATTAAGCCTTGATAGCTTCTTGATTAGTGATTGTGCCAGAGGTTATAGGGAGAAGACAAGAGGATGGGGTTGAAAAATAAATCGGCTTTAATTGGATGGCAGAGCAGACTCAGTGGGCCAAATGATCTAGTTCTGCCACTATGCCTTATGGTCTTTCAAATCTCTTCTCAAACCTCTTTCATCCGAGGACAACAACCCCAGCTTTTTCATTTTAAGCTTATAGCTGAGGTAGTGCTGAGCAAGCTTGTGGGCCTAAAGATAGGTAAGTCCCTTGGTCCTGATGGATTGTATCCCAGGGTACTAAAATAAATGGCAGAAGATATAGCAGAGGCTTTGGTGATGATTTACACAGCATGGATTCAGCAATGCAAGTCCTGTTTGACAAGTTACTGGAGTCCTTTGAGGATGCAATGCGCGCTGTGGATAGAGGGGGACAGACGGACATTATTTACTTGGATTTCCAGAAGTTTGATAAGATGCCACATAAAAGACTTATCCATTAAATAAGGCTGTGTAGAGTTGGGGGTGATGTATTAGCATGGATAGAGGATTGGTTAACCAAAGAAAGAAGAGAGTTAGAATATCTGGGTGTTACTCTGGTTGGCTATCAGTGGTGAGTGGTGTGCTGGAGGTGTTGGTGCTGGGCCCACAACTGTTCACGATATATATTAACAATCTGTAAGAGGGGGACCGAGTGTGGTGTATTTAAGTTTGCTGATGATACTGACTTGAGTGGAAAAGCAAATTGTGCAGAAGATACAGAGAGGCTACAGAGTGATATGGATATGTTAAGTGAGTGGGCAAGTGTCTGGAATACAATGTTGGTCAATGTGAGGTCATCCACAATAGAAGCAGATTATTATTTAAATGGTAAAAAAATTTGCAGCATGCTACTGTGCAGAGGGACTTGGGGAGTGCTTGTACATGAATCATATGTGATTGTAACATATAAGATTATTAAGGGATTGGACACGCTAGAGGCAGGAAGCATGTTCCCTATGTTGGGGGAGTACAGAACCAAAGGCCACAGTTTAACAATAACGAGTGGGCCATTTAGAACTGAGATGCGGAAAAACTTTTTCACCCAGAGAGTGTTGGATATGTGGAATGCTCTGCCCCAGAAGGCAGTGGAGGCCAATTCTCTGGATGCTTTCAAGAAAGAGTTAGATAGAGCTCTTAAAGATAGCGGAGTCAAGGGATATGGGGAGAAGGCAGGAATGGGGTACTAATTGTGGATGATCATTCATGATCACGTTGAATGGCGGTGCTGGCTCAAAGGGCCGAATGGCCTACTCCTGCATCTATTGTCTATTGAATCACAGAAGGTTGGTTTGCAGGTGCAGCAGACTATCAAGAAGGCAAATGGAATGTTGGCCTTCATTGCTAGAGGGATTGAATTTAAGAGCAGGGAGGTTATGCTGCACAGGGTACTGGTGAGGGTACTGCGTGCAGTTCTGGTCTCATTTGAAGAAGGATATACTGGCTTTGGAGGCGGTGCAGAGGAAGTTCACCAGGTTCATTCCAGAGATGAGGGGATAGACTATGGAGGAGAGATTGATTTGCCTAGGACTGTACTTGCTGGAAGTCAGAAGAATGAGTGGAGGTCTTATAGAAACAAATAAAATTATGAAATATATAAGATAAACGCAGGAAAGTTGTTCCACTGGTAGATAAGACTGGAACTAGGGGACTTAGCTTCAAGATTATGACGGAGATCGAGGAGGAACTGCTTTTCCCAGAGAGTGGTGAATCTGTGGAATTCTCCACCCAATGAAGCAGTGGAGGCTCCCATAGTAAATATACTTAAGACCTAGTTGGATATATTTTTGCATAGTAGGAGAACTAAGGGTTATGGGGAAAAGGCAGATCGGTGGAGATGAGTTCAGGGCCAGATCAGCCATGGTCTTATTGAATAGCGGAGCAGGCTTGATGGGCCAGATGACTTCTTGTGTTCCTCATCCCCAGATCCCCCTCACCCCATTCTAAGAAATCTTAATAGGAATCTTTATATCTTTCCAAGAGACTGGTAACAAGAACAGGAACAATAAATTGTTTTGTTCATTTTCAACATGACGTGTCTGCATTCATATTCTAAGCAACATTTATGAAACTTATGGTTCTCTACATTTTGTAATATGTGCATTGATTTTATTTTAAACATTTGTACTTTTCTGCATCCATCAGAACTGTCATTTAATGTAATTTCTTATTCCTTCTGACAAAATACTGTATATTTCTTCACAATCTATTGCTAGCCTCATTGTTAATCATACTTCCAAGTATTCTATCATCTACAATCTTGGAAGTTCTACTGATTACCCATTTTTAAGCCATTAATATAAATCATTGTCAAATGGTACCATAACTGATTCCCAATGAACCTATCATCCACTATCCTTTGATCTGAAGAACAAATACAGTTGATTCCAATTAATTGGGCCAGCGGTTAATCAGGGCAGCCACTTATTTGGGATGGCTCTCGAAGTGCAAAACAGCAAGGATACTTTTTGTTTATTTGGGACATTATGCCATTTAATCTGGGCAGGATATAATTGCTGAACAGTTTCTAACTAGCAAAATTTGGGTGCATGTTCATGGCACTTAGACATAGCACTGCTTCAAGTAAACGGTTGCTGAACAGCATCAGTTGCAGGTGCTTGTGTTCAAAGAGTGGCAGTGTTTTTTTTCCATCACTGATAATTCCGAACTATTTTGTTCAATGTGTTTTCAAGCATTCGGGCTTGGAGACGCCAGAAATGGCTCGGAGTGAAAATGAAAAATTTCACTTCAAGTTAGAAACAATGAAAAATTTGAAGGCATTGACAATCATTTTGAATGTTACAAAGAAAGGCAGGTTTAGAGGACACAATCATTGATAGCATTGTATGAAGGCAGTCTATCTGCCCTATATCTTTGTGCTGATTTTGTTCATTTACAGTAGAAAAGAATGTGAAACAGATGAATGTGTCTACCAATAAGTATTAGGAACCAAAACAGTTTTATAGTACTGCAGTAGCGTTGGCAGTTCTGATCACTTGTTCTGTATTTCATTTAGCTATGTAATTTGATAGTCCATTTGTCTTTTTATACCTTTTAAACTATTTCCATGAAACTTTAGCTACTTGGGTCAGCTGTTTAATTGAGCCAAAATGTACCATCCCAATGTCTCCCAATTAACCAGAGTCCACTGTATTTACCATTACTCCTCTGCTTTTTGTCTTGAAGCCCAATTCTGTCCATGGTGCTACTGACCACTACTTCGATAGTAGCAAATCTTACGCCGAGGACTTAAGTTATCTCAAAGTCATGCAGATGATTTGGAGTGTATGTTCTTCACCTTTTTATGTCATCTCATGAGTTTCATTGAGCCTATTTTTCCTTTAGCAACTGTGTGTTAGCTCTCCTATGTTAATTTGAATTCTACAAGTATCTGTTCATAGCTTCTGTGATGATTATTCCATTAAACCTCCTCACAACTAGAATGAAACTGCCTGGCCTGTGCTTGCACTTTTGAACAGGCATGCTGAGGTTAGGTGGTTCTCATAACATCCATAAGAAGCAATTAAATGACCTACAGCTATTCAGTATTGTGCATTCATGTAGCCATCATGTTTCCCCTGAAACAACTTACGCCGTATATGTGCATTCCACATGAAAAAGACAGTACCTCCATACCACTTCTGTTAACATATTTCCTGTTGCACTACAGAATTCCCTTTAAACTGGCAATTATTCAACTTATTTCCTTGAATGTATCAAATAGTTGTGCTTACATTTTCTCATCAGTCCATTATTATACCAAGCAATCCTGCAATACCTGATCTAAATGGTTTGGAAATTATCTTTGACAGTGCGAAAGTAAAATGCACCTTTGGGGTTTAAAATATGTCCTCCTATCATGGTGCTGTAAATTTACCAATTCTTCTTTGGTTTTAGTCTTCTCACATACCTCCCCAATTTTTCATTTTGTGCTCTCATCCATGATCTGAATCATGAACTCTTCTCCGGCTTCCAGCGGGGTACAGCGATCAATTCTAGCCAACATTTCAATGACAAACTCTGCAACCTTCGTCAGGGTTGATGCCCGGGCATCTCTAGCCTGTTGGTGTATTTACCCCCATCACCTGTCCCTTCTGATTGATTAGTCCGTATCCAATCAGGTTTTCCACTGTCCCACCTTGTTTACAATCGAATTCCAGTTCTTACTTAAAACAAGACCGTCATCTTTGTTAAAATTCTTTTCCTCTAGTTTTACTTCAATGGTTTCCTTCACCAGGTGGTCCTAAAAACCACTGGTAGAGCACAGTAGTTTTGTGCTATCAAAGTCAATCCTATGGCCATTGCAAATACAATGTTCTGCTGATTTCTTGAGTAACCGAAATGGATACCCTTCCTGTGCTCCTTGATATGGGTTTCCATCATGCACTTTCTGGCTTATTTACGCTGCTCTGCAGTCACAGGTAATCCTGTAAACGCCAACTGTCCTGAGTCCCAGGTTATCTTTGACACGCATAAGCTGCAATTTTTAGCTTCCTTATGGGTTTGTGGATGGTATTAATCCTGTATTTCTTCAGGATTCTGGTGATCCTTCCAGAAACCATGGAAATTTAGAGAAGACAGGCAGTAGCAACGAGTTCCTCCTCATTGTTAGGTTTCCTAGTTTTTCTGTCAGCCCTTTTAAGGGCCTGATTGATTTCCTTCACCTTGTAGCCATTTTGTAGGAACGATGTGCAAAATCATCTTATTTCTTTGTGGAGACTCTCTGTGTCTGAGATAGTTTTTGCATGGTTAAGCAATGTAGAAGGAGCCACTCTACATTGGGAGCCGTGGAAACCCGCCTCAGGAAGTACAGGGCTGTATCCATTTCGGTAATTAGAGAAATCAGCAGCAGAGCATTACATTGGCAAAGGCCGTAGGATTGACTTTGATGGCACAAATGGGTTTGGACCGCCTAGTGAAGGAAACCATTGAAATAAAGCTAGAGGAAAAGAATTTTCCTCTAGAGTCTAGAACAGAGTCAAAGGTCTCACCCTTAAGTTGAGAACTGGAATTCAAGTGTAAACAAGGTGGGAGAGCGGAAACCTGATTGGATGAGGACTGACCTATCAGGAGGGACGGAGTACAGAGGTATAAATACCAATGGACTAGGCATCCTTGTTGAAGATGGCAGAGTTTGTCATTGAAATGTTGGTTAGAATCGACACCTGAACCCAGCTGGAAGCCTGAGAAAAGACTCGTATCTGCTGGGAAAGCACTAGATCCTTTTTCAGTCGTATTGCTTGCCATTACTTGTGAAATTTGCTTGTATTATTCAAATTCACCCACATACCCAGCACCCTGTCTTTGTTACTGCTGAATCTAGAGTTCTCCATCTATTTGCTTTGCATGATTCCTCTGTATGCTACATCCCCAAGATGCAATGTCCCAAACTCAGTGCTATTGTGGTACAGTTCTGAGTTGCTGCTTGTGTCAGCAATTGAGATAGAGGTATCAAAAGGACATCCTTTCTTGAAGGTATGAACTCTCAATTAATCAGCAGTGTCTGGTGCACCAATCTGCCAAAGCCATATTATACAATACATTAAGTATAAATGAAAATCTACACTTTAGCAATAAATATGAGAGGAGATGAGGGAAAAATGTTATCAGTCTTAGTCCATTATATGCTCAGGATTCTGAACTGGAGTTTACAAATATAAATGAGATCTCTGCCCCTTTTGCCATGTTTTTGTCTGCAATGTACGAGCAGCTCTGAAGAATCTATTTTAATATTTAACTGCATTATTAGAGTGACTGAATTAATTAGTTGACTATGGAACAATTTGTGACAATCTGAGGATGTGAAGGTGTTAGACAAAATGTTAGGCTAAAATATTAAGGGTACACATAATTATTAAACTTTCCTGACTGGAGGTGTAGAGAAAGGAAATGACAGTACTATGAGATATTGACAAGGTGATGATAACTAGTATATTGTGATGAGGTAGAGCATACAAGATTAACAGTGTTAATAATAAACGCTAGGTCAAACAGGGTCATTAACTAAAACTCTCAAACTGGAAATGAAGCTTACACTGTGGGTGAAAAGAACATCTAATTATTAAATGAATACTGCTAGTCTTCAGAGTCAGTTGACTCGACTGTCCAATTTCTCAGGCAAGGCCGATGCAAGCAAAAGCGAAAAGTTGCTGTGCTCTGTCCAAGTCTTGACAAGCACTACAACGACAAGTATGGAGTTAAATACTATCACGATTAAATAATAATTAGCTGACATATGCAAATTCACAAGCGCAATTGCTGTATCTACTGCTCTGCTGAATCTGTGGTTGTGACAACTCAGCCTTCATATTTCATCTTTTCCCATCTTATTGGCTTTATATCAGTTAGTATTCAGTTTATCTTCATTTAGTCTGAGGAATCTTTTGTGTTTGGGATCAGCCAGAAGTATTTCCTTTTATCTTCATTTAGTCTGAGGAAAATTGTTTATTGCTGCTGTACCAGAAGTCAAAAGAGAGGGTGTTACCATCATCAGGCCTGACCAACTTGTATAAACAATGTAAAAACATTAAAGATTTGTGAGCTATCAACCTGCTTCAGTGTCTCTCACTCGACACTTGGGCCATATCCAAACCTGCTGACAAGATTAGCCAGTAATATAAAGGAGGATACAAAGTTTTTTCAGTTATATAAAGAGTAAATGGGAGGTGAAAGTTGATATTGGACCACTGGAAAATGATGCTGGTGAGGTAGTAATGGGAGTCAAAGAATTGGCAGCTAACTTAATAAGGCCTTTGCATCTGTCTTCACTGTTGAAGACACTATCAGTGTGTCAGAGGTCCATGAGTGTCAGGGAGCAGTAGTGAGTGCTATTGCTATTACAAAGATAAAAGTCCTAGGCAAATTGAAAGGTCTTAAGGTGCATAAGTTACATGGGTCAGATGAATTTAAACACAGATTTCTGAAAGAGGTTGCTGAAGAGGTAACGGATGCATTGGTTATGATCTTTCAAGAATCATCTGATTCTGGTAGGGTCCTGGAGGACTGGAAGATTGCAAATGTCACTCCACTTTTTAAGAAGGGAGTACGGCAAAAGAAAGGAAATTATAAACCAGTTAGCCTAACCATAGTTGTTCTGAAAGTGTTGGATTCCATTACCAAGGATGAGGCTTTGGGTTATTTGGAGAGTAATGATGAAATAAATCATAGTCAGCATGGTTTCTGGAAAGGGAAATCTTGCCTGACAGATCGGTTAGAGTTCTTTGAGGAAGTAACAAGCAGAGTGGACAATGCTGAGGCAGTGGATGTCATTACTTGGATTTTCAAAAGGCATTTGATAAGGTGCCACACATGAGGCTGCTTAACAAGATAAAATCCCATGGTGTTATAGGAAAGATACTGGCATGGATAGAGGAATGGCTGATGTGATTGGAGGTAGCGAGTGGGAATAAAGGTTGGCTGGTTGGCTGCCAGTGAGTAGAGGTGTTCTTCATGTGTCAGTATGGAACCGCAGCTTTTCACATTGTTTGTCAGTGATTTGGATAATGGAATTGATGGCTTAGTAGCAAAGTTTGCAGATGATAGGTGGATGGGTAGGTAATACTGAGGAAGCAGTGTGGTTGCAGTAGGACTTGGACAAATTGCAAGAATGAGCAAAAAAGTGGCAGATGGAATACAGTGTTGGGAAATATATTACAAAAGTATGGACTATTTTCTCAAAGGAGTAAATTCAAATATGAGAGGTGCAAAGGGACTTCAGAGTTCTTGTGCAGGACTCCCAGAAGGTTAATTTACAGGTCGAGTCTGTGGTAAAGAAGGCAAATGCGATGTTGGCAATCATTTCAGGAGGAATAGAACATAAATCAGAGATAATGCTGAGGCCTTATGAGACACTAGTCAGACCGCATTTGGAGTATTGTCAACAGTGTTGGGACCCATATCTCAAAGGATGATAGTTTCCTGATTGGTCAGGGCATCAAAGATATGGTAAGAAGGCAGATGTATGGGGTTGTGTGGGATCCAATGTCAGCCATGAAGGAATGGCAGAGCAGACTCAATGGGCTGAATGGCGTAACTATGCTCCAGTGTCAGTGGGCTATATGTTCTTGCAACCATCTAGCTGGCACCAGGCCACCGTAAAACAAACTATCTTTCCTCATGTTTCTGCTTCTTTTGGTAGTAAAGATAATCATTCTATATTTTTTTGTTCTAGGTGGGGTTTAAAGAATTGAAGGGTAGGACTGCATGCTGTGTGTCATAATTTGTTTTTACATGTGCCATCTTGGCCATACCTGCTATAGGTTTACCATCCTTGCTAGGCATGATTTCACAGAACGTAATGATGGTAGTGTCTCAGAACAATAGATTGAAGAAACTAAATGTTGAACAGGCTATTTTAGGTCCGGTCCTGACCAGATTAATTATTTGTGTCCTCAGAAAGAGTGATGATCACACAGTACAATTTCAAATGAAGCTAGTGATGAAAAACTTGCCTTGGAAGCTACTATCCAAAATTTTAATAAAGGCAATTGAAATGTAACACTGAAATTGGCAAAAGTGGACAGAAAATAATGGATTAACAATTACAACTCTGGGCTACCAGTGGCAGATGTTTGGGAAGATATTTCAAATCTCAGCAAAAGTATATTTCATTGAGAAGGCAGAACTATACTGTGAAGATGCAACTTTTGTGGCTGAAGAGATTAACAGTTTGTATAAAAATGAAAGATATACAACATTGGGAAAGACTTTGGAACCATCAGAGGATTGGAATTGGAAGCCAGAAAAGGTTCAAAATCATCAAGCGGTTAAAGATGGACTATTAAAGTAAGCTTGCAAATAATTTTTAAAAAGTGAGTGTTTCCAGGGGCATATAAAAACAAAGAGAACAGCTAAAAATAATGGTTTCCAAATAATTTTGGATTACTGCCTGCTTGGTCCCCAGACCACAGCCCCAGTGCTCCCCTATCCTTTTCTGGCCATTACATAAAAACTATTAACAATTTTGATATATGATGTACAGTGAAAGAAAATAAGAACAGCAAATTCAATTGCAAAAATATCCAAAGCTATTTAAAACTACAAATGAAATTGTTTAATTACAGTAAAAACTATTTTCATCAACAATTTTAGAGTGTACATTAGCAGTCCAACTATTCACCACTTCATTGTTTTTTTTCTTGCGATGAGATGTATGGGCTTGGAGCAGTGAAATCGACTTCTCAACATCAGGCTGAATGTCACTCAGAAGGAGTTTTAGATCCCTACATGAAGTAATTTGCAGTATGTTTTGTTGCTTTTAAAGAATTCGAGGTACTACACTGAAACCGTGCTCTGCTAAATCTGATTATCAGTTTCAGAAAACATATAAAATAGTCTTAAGCTGTTTCCTTTTAAGGGCCACCCAACTTCTATGTGTAACAGCAAGCTTTCAAACTTCTCATCATTCTCAATGCAAAGCTCTCGAAGTAGTTGAGAATTGGGCATATGGGGGGTGATTTTGTTTACCACTGTGATAATGGAATTTAATTATTTATGTAGCTGATTACTTGGGTTTTTCTGCAACAAAATATTGTCTGTGAGTGGTAAATAATGTTTTTTTTCAAAAAGGTCATTACCACATGGTGGTGTCTTGTCTTTGGTAGTGTCAAATCTGTTGCAAAAGCAAGAATGTTGATGAGTAGAATATCCTTCTCTTTGAAAAATTGCCCAGCAACCCAAAGTATCTGCTTCTAATCCCCTTAGAAATAACAACTCTCAAGCCATGCTTTCATCTCTTTTGAAGTCAACATAGCCAAGAAGCAAAGAACCATTGCCTGGCAAAATTGATACATCCAACTGCAGAGAAAATTCTGTTATTCTAAGTATGTTGCACAATGTCTTCCACATTCTCAAACATTTCTTCAATTTGTCATTGAACAGAGTTGTTGCTGAGTGGAATTGTTTTGGTCTGGTGACTTAAGCAAAATCATATTCAGAGCCTCCCTTAATATATGGCTTTGCAGATTTAGCAATGAGGAATGAAATTATGTATGGAGCATACAAACCATCACTGCTCTGTTGTGATGTGCTGGCAAATATGTTCTGAAGTGTGTGTCAGTTTCTGAAAGTTTCGCACAAACTGACTGAAAATAAGCCAAGTTTTTGTTTGCTTTATCAGAGTGTAAGTTCTTCAAATGTTTGAGGAGTTTGGATGGTTTCATTGCCTCATTTGGAAAAAAGACTTTTCACACAACAGACACATTGGCTGGTGTTGGTATAAATCCATATTTCAGATATTCCACACTTTTCTACTCACTTTGCATCTATGACTGTGTGGGCAAGTACAGCTCCAATACCATATACAAGTTTGCTGATGACACCACTGTTGTGGGTTGTATCAAAGTTGGTGATGAATCAGCATGTAGGAGGGAGACTGAAAATTTGGCTGAGTGGTGTAATAACAACAACCTCTCACTCAATGTCAACAAAACCAAGGAGTAGAGTTCAGGAGAGGGAAACCAGAGGTCCATGAGCCAGTAATCATTGGAGCATCAGAGGTGGTGAGGTTCGGTAACTTTAAATTCCTGGGTGTCACTATCTCAGGAAACCTATCCTGGACCCATTGTATAAATACATTAACCAAGACAGCACAACAGTAGCTCTATTTCTGTTGCAAAGAACGGGGCAAACCCAAATGCAGGACACTGGCACGGAGATTGAGTTTGGATGCAGATGAGGGTGTGAGAGTGGCTGGAGCTGAAAGGCAAGCAGGAGGCTGAACAGGAAAGCAGGAGACAGGCGGAACGTATCTTGACACTGAGCATAGAAAGGCAAGTGGTAAACTATGTATACCTGTCTGGACACGCCCTCCCCCCAGCTGACTGCACCTGTGGCTCCTCCCACAGGCCCCTGTATAAAGGCGATTGGGGGCACTGCTCCTCCCTCAGTCTCGACATGGTTGTGGACCCTTTTTTGCTGTTAATAAAAGCCTATTGTTCACTTCCAGTCTCCTAGAGTTATTGATGGTGCATCAATTTTATTAACAGCGATTTAAAACATGGAACGAATTTTACGATATTGACCCTCAATCTCCTGAAGCCAGCATCGCTTTTGAACTCTGGCTTGCATGCTTGGAATCGTACCTGGAGGAGATTCGAGTGACCGAGCCTGCCATGATGCACAGAGTTCTCCTCTCCAGGATCGGTCCACGGGTCTACTCCCTGATCAGGGACCTGCTGACCTACCAGGGGCACTGGACACCCTCAAAAGACAATACCTGCGGCCGGTAAACACCATATATGCATGATATCGCTTAGCGACATGGCAGCAGCGGATGGGAAAGTCGAGCGCTGAGTTTGTCCAGGCCCTACAGACACTCGTGCGGGCCTGCGACTGCAGGGGACTGACGGCAGAACAGCATGAGGAGCTGCTAGTAAGAGATGCCTTCGTTACGGGGATCAGGTCAGTGTATGTGCGCCAGCGGCTGCTGGAACACGCTGATCTTACCTTACATTCGGCGATTGAGCTGGCCGACACACTGGAGGCTGCTCTGCACGATGCTGACGCTGTCCAGGCGCACGATCTCCTGCCAGCCTTGTGGACGCCGCAGACCCTGCAACCCGTCAGTGAATCGACCTCGGATGCTGCCAGTCGCGAGTCCATGCAGTGTTACTTCTGCGGACTCAAAAAGCACCCCCGAAAACGCTGCCCAGCCTGAGAAGCTACCTGCTTCAGCTGTGGAAAGAAGGGCCACTTCGCCAAGGCCTGTAAGTCCAAACTGCAAGCGGGGTCGAGCAGCGCCGCGTGTGAGGCATCTGGATTGCCATCTTGGTCGCTGACATCTTGCCTGCCTTCTGCGTGCGAGGCATGGGGGCGGCCATCCTTGTCGGCGCCACCTTGCCCCACCTCCGATCCACGGGTGCTTACCGGGCACCAAGACAGCGATTCAACTCTGGCCTCCGTGACCCTTGACCACAGCGCCCCACACCAGTTTGCAAGGTCAATGATGGACATCCTGGTGGACGGGCACAGGACTAGCTGCCTGTTTGGCACAGGCAGCACAGAGAGATTTATTCACCCGGACACAGTGCAACGCTGCGGACTCATGACACAGCCGATAAGTCAGAGAGTCACCATGGCTTCTGGATCGCATTCCACAGACATCTGGGGGGGGGGGGTTGTGCAATGACACTGGTGGTGCAGGGCACAGAATATCGGGACTTTGCATTACTGGTCATGCCTCAGATGTGTGCCCCTGTGCTATTGGGGCTCGACTTCCAGAGCCACCTGAAAAGTGTGACTATGGAGTATGACGGACCTCTCCCACCAATCACTGTCAGAAATCCCCAGTTCTGTGGAAATTCGTCACTTACCCCACTACTGACCACACACACACACTGACCTGCACATCCCACCCAACACCATGCCAACAGCCGCACTATAGACACCACCTGCAGCCTCTCCACCCTCAAGATCTCCCATCGCTGTTCGCCAACCTGACCCCCGACTGTAAACTTGTGGCAACTAAAAGCAGGAGGTACAGCGCAGGGGACAGGGCCTTCATGAAGTCGAAGGTGCAGCGGCTGCTCAGGTGCTCAGGGAGGGGATAATTGAGCCAAGCACCAGCCCTTGGAGGGCCCAAGTGGTTGTTGTTTGGAACGGACAGAAAAATAGGATGGTCGTGGACTACAGCCAGACCATCAATATGTTCACGCAGCTTGACGCGTACCCCCTACCCCGCATCGCGGATATGGTCAATTAGATAGCTCAGAACAAGGTGTACTCGACCATAGACCTAAAATCCGCTTACCATCAGCTCTCCCTCCACCCAGAGGACCGCCCCTACACCACCTTCGAGGCAGGCGGCAGGCTCTATCGCTTCCTGTGCGTCCCCTTCGGTGTCACAAATGGCGTCTCTGTCTTCCAGCGGGAAATGGACTGGATGGTGGACCAGTGCCAACTGAAGGCCACATTTCCAAACCTGGATATCATCACCATCTGTGGTCCCGACTGGCAGGATCACGACAACAACCTCCAACGATTTTTCCAAGCAGCCAAAGCTTTTAACCTTACCTATAACAGGGACAAGTGTGTGTTCGGACCACCCGACTTGCTCTCCTTGGGTGTCATTGGCCCTGACCCCAATCGCATGTGCCCCCTGTTGGAACACCCTCTTCCCAACACCCTCAGGGCCCTCAAAAGGTGCCTGGGCTTCTTTTCCTATTACGCCCCGTGGGTCCCTCACTACGCAGACAAGTTCTGCCCCCTGATCAAGTCCACCACATTTCCCCTCTCAGCTGAGGCCCGTGCGGCCTTCAGCCGCATTAAAGGGGACATTGCCAAAGCAGCAATGCATGCGATGGACGAGACCATTCCCTTCCAAGTAGAGAGTGACGCCTCCGACTTTGCGTTGGCTGCTACCCTCAATCAGGCAGGAAGGTCAGTAGCATTCTTTTCTCGTACCCTTCAAGGCCCTGAAATACGGCACTCCGTGGTGGAGAAAGAAGCCCAGGCCATAGTGGAAGCTATTAGGCACTGGAGGCACTATCTCGCTGGCAAAAAGTTCACCTTGCTGACCGACCAGTGCTCAGTTGAGTTCATGTTTAGCAACCAACAGCGGGGCAAAATCAAAAATGATAAAATTTTGAGTTGGAGAATCGAACTCTCCACCTATAACTATGACATCCTGTACCGGCCTGGAAGGCTCAATGAGCCCCCCGGTGCCCTATCCCGGGGAACATGTGCCAGTGCGCAGCTCGACCGGCTATATGCCCTCCATGTGGATCTTTGCCACCCAGGGGTCACCCGGCTTTTCCACTTCGTGAAAGCCTGGAACCTGCCTTACTCCCTCGAGGAGATCAGGACGATGACCAGGGACTGCCAAGTCTGCGCTGAGTGCAAACCGCACTTCTACCGTCCAGCAAAGGCACATCTTATAAACTATGGACCCTGTACCCACCGATGTATATGCCCATGAGACACCTACCTTGAACACTCCATGGTGACTATGGACCCCGTACCCACCGATGTATGTACCCACGAGACCCCTACCCTGAACACTCCATGGTGACTATGGACCCCGTACCCACCGATGTATATGCCCACGAAACACCTACCCATGAGACATTGTGCACGCCCAGTTCTACACCGACTCCTCCCGACACTCCCGTACCGGTTGCCACGCACACACGTGAGGGGTTACTGATACCTAACGGGCTGGCCCCTCCAGTCAGGCCAGGGCCAGCACAACCACCATCACCGGTGCTACGAAGATCTCAGTAACGGACTCGGCCGCCTGATAGACTCGACCTGTTATACTCTGTTATATAACAGATCTCTGTTATACTTGTCAGAAACTTCTCCCCGTGGGAACTCTCTTTTAAAACAAAGGAGGGGTAAATGTGGTGAACTATGTATATCTGTCTGGACAAGCCCCTCACCCCCCCCCCCCCCCCCGCTGACTGCTCCTGTGGCTCCTCCCACAAGCCCCTGTATAAAGGCGATTGGGGACACTGCTCCTCCCTCAGTCTCAACATGGTCGTGCTCCCTTTTTCGCTGTTAATAAAAACCTATTGTTCACTTCCAGTCTCCTAGAGTTATTGATGGTGCATCAAGACAATACTTTTCTTGATACGGAGAGACGGAGTTACACAGGTAACCCTCGGTACTGAAGTAAAACTTACAATTCACAATCCTAAGTGGCCAGGAACATTAATTACCACACTGGCTAAAACAATAATCTGGCAATGAGTGGATGCAATGCTGCAGGTCTTGATGAGAACCAGGTGTGCAGCCATCGAAGGAAATTAAGGCTACGTCCAAACTAGACCGGATAATTTTGAAAACGCTGGTTTTGCGTAAAAACAATAGGCGTCCACAATAGGCATTTAAAAAAATATCTCTGTCCACATTGAAACAGATATTTCGGCGAATCTCCTCCTACTGCGCATGTGTAGGGCACAACTACTGAAAACAAGCGACATGTTTGGTGTCAAATCTCACCATGAAAGACTTGTTGTGTGTTTGTTCAGTTACAGACTAGAAAAACTTAAATGAAGGGCAGCTGTTGGCTCTTGTGCAAAAGGATTTAAAATGAAAAAGAAACAAACACTGGAGCGTATGGAGGCAACCAACAGGGAGTTCATGGACAGATTGACCCGGCTGACGACGAACATTGAAAAACTGATGAACTCTGTTACATTAATAAAGCCCCTTGTTAAATGTATAAAACATGTCTGCATCAGTATTATCTTGTATTTCCATAGAATGTTACATTAGTCTGTTACACATCTATTGTCAGAGAAGTACTTACATAAATAGATAAACCACCTTCATACAAGCAAAGACAGCAAACAGAGCAAAGTGAGTATACTTATTTATTCAGTAAGATATGGATCAAAGTATTTGGTGAGTACATTTCTAACTCTTCTGGCTTCAGTCTCATTGCCGTCAGTTCTGAACTTGTTAGGTTGCGTTCAAGAAAACAATGAAATGGGGAGCTGCTGTCACCATCTGTCATGACAGTATTTTCAGATTTCTTCAGTTACCCTGTCCACACTGATCTGCCCGAGTGGTGTTTTCGAAATTACACACCCTGGAGAGCATTTCTGAAAAGCTCTGGTTTTGGGGGACGAAAACACCATTTTAGTGTGGACGGAGGGTAAAAACGAAGAGAAAAAGCTTCAGTTACAGATTTATCTGGTGTAGTGTGGATGTAGCCTAAGAGAAAATGGGGAATTAATGATCAGGACCATGACACAATCAAAGGGAAATAGGAGAAAATGGGGAATTAACGGTCGGAACTGTGACAATTTCCTCAAGAGTTTGTGAAGATTCAGCATGTTACCAAAAACTTTAACAAACTTCTATAGGTGTGTCATGGTAAGTGTGCTGATTGGCTGCATTAAGGCTTGGTATGGGAACACCAGTGCCTTTGAGTGGAAAATTCTACAAAAGGTAGTGGATCCAGCCTAGTACATCTCGGGTAAAACCTTCCCAACCACTGAGCACATCTACGTACATAAAACATTGCCATAGAAAAGCAGCACCCATCATCAAAGATCATAACCACCCAGGCCATACTCTTTGCTTGCAGCTGCCATCAGGTGCTTCAGGGCTTACACTTCTAGGTTCAAGAACAGTTACTACCCCTCAACCATCAGGCTCTTGAACAAAAGATAACTGCAGTCATTTAAGGACCTTTTTTTATCTTGTTATTTCATGCTCATTATTTATTTATTATCTGCATTCGCACAGTTTGTTTAGTTTACAGTTCTGATATTTCCAGTTTACAGATCCTGCTTGCACTTAATGTTTTATAGATTTGCTAAGTACGCCCATAGAAGTATGCTTTCATGTTAACCAAGGGCCCAACGTGTGACTGACAGAGAAGTTCAACATGAGCTCCAACTTGTGCACATTTGACTGTTTAACTAGAATGGGCCCTTTTCTTTTTGTTATTCTTTTCTAACCCTTTAGTTAAGATTCACAAATAGGATTCCTGTGTACTGTCTGTTATTTCATGGCATTAATTTGTAATAGGGTGGCAAATTACATAAACAGTGAATTTGGAGGGGGAGAGGCTCACACCTCAATCTAACTCGTTTGGCGGGGCTGGTATTGTCTTCCCTGAAGAAACCAGAGTGTTTCCCATCTCTCTGATGATTTGCCAAATACGGAAGTACCACATTGCTTTTCAACAAGTATAACGAGCAAAGAGAACAGGAAATGAAGTAATTATGTGATTATTGTAATCAATTATGTGGCACTGAGGATCAAATGCTTATAATAAGTCATTCTTTGCTCAAATTAAGTTTGCAACCCCCCCCCCCCCCGCAGCTGTCCCCCTCACTAGTAAGCAAACATCCACTACCCCTTTTGTCTTTATTGCCCCCTTTGAAACTCCCACTGCCCCTTTGGAGGTGATACAGCTTGCTTTGGGGACCACAGAGCTAAAGTAAACATTGGTCACTTAGTAGATGATACTAGAGAATTACTATTTAGAAATGTTATTAGAAGGTGGTAGAGATTCTGAGTTGTTTTGGAAGAGCTTCTGTCATAGAAACACTAAACATATCTCAATAATAATAAATAATGAAGGCAGGAAGAAGCTTGAAGAACAATCTGTCACTGCAAAAAAAGTTGCAGGCAAAAAAATGGAACAGAAAGCTAAGTATCTTGATCTGCATTATAAAATCTTAAAAGAAGTGGCTGCTGCAATGGTGGATTACTTGATTGCAATCTACCATTTCTTTTGAGCGACCAGTGACTGGAAAACTGCAAATTGATGCTACCATTCAAAACTGTAACGGGACAAAAAGCAGGAAATTATAGAACAGTTAGTTGAATTTCTGTCATTGGGGAATGCTGGAATCAACTATTCAAGAGGTAATGACAGGATAATTAGAAATTTATAATTCAATCATACAGAATCAACACGGTTGCATTTAAAAGGAAAATTATTTTGGGCCATTTTGAGATATTTGAACATATAATGATGGTGGATAAAAACAACAGTGGATGTAGTGAATGTAGATTTCCTGAAGGCATCTGATAAAGTGCCACATAGGTGCTTTTCATTAAAATCGGGGGTAATATATCAGCCTAGATGGGATGAAGCTGATTAAAGATAACAAAGTCAGGGCAAGTGAGTCTTTGAATGAGACATTGCCAATCAGTAACTGGTATCTTGAGCAATTTCAGATGTCGTAATTATTCAGGAAGTGGGTCTGTACACATTCATCAACATTGTTGAGGTTGAGAGGGTTGAAAACTTCAAATTCCTCGGAGTGAACATCACCAATAACCTCTCCTAGTCCAACCACATAGATGTCGTAGGCAAGAAAGCTCACCAATGCCTCTACTTCGCTCAGGAGGTGAAAATAATATTTTTGTGCTTACTTAATGGGGAAAGATTCACATGTGTTCTGCCTTTTGAGCAGAAGTATGAACTGATGATCAAATAGATATTATCCTATAGCAGTGCACCTTACCAATCCAACTGCAATCTTACTGAAATTTAATACGAAATATATAATGTTCCCAACACATGGGCAGATCATCACTTTTATCAGCTTGTTAAAGTCAGTTTGCCAAATACATGGGCCTCCTGCCTTGTTGCATTCTATGGTTCCAGGTTAATTTGTACATGATCTCTTAAACTCATTTACATATTGCTAAATGCAAAATCTGGCTTGAACCAGCACTGACTTAACAGCATTTTAGGTCTGTCTTAAAATTACTTCGTTCGTAGATAATCATTTTTCTTGGATTTGCTTGATTAATTTATGGAAGAGGTGTCCAAGTGAATTGACAAGGGCAGGGAGGGTGATTGACATTGCCTACATGGACTTTAGCAAGGTTCCACATATTTGGCTGGTCTGGAAGGTAGAACACTTGGAATCCAAGGCAAGCTGGTAAATTGAGAACAGAATTGGCTTGGTAGTGGGATGAGGATCCAAGTTTGCAAATCTGAGTCTGCTGGGTGAGTTAGAGCTCAATGTTTGCAAGCCCAGGTACAAATCTGAGTCAGTCAGAGGCTGGAGAAGATGGCATGCCCTGGGGTTAAAACAGTGTGGGAGGAAGGAACAGTTTGTTCTGCTGTTGATGTTTTGTTGATTATTGTGTTCTGTGTTGTTCTGCTGAGGACATGCTATGTTAGCCGCAGAATATATAGTGACATATGTCAGTGGTCCCCAGCACAACCTTGGGTGTGTTGGTTGTCACCACAAATGACGCATTTCGCTGTATGCTTCAAAGTACATGTGATATTTTACTGTAGGCTTATGATCAGTGGTGTACCTCAAGGATCCTCTGTTTGTCATAGATATTAATGATTTAGATGAGAATGTAGATAAGTAAGTTTGGAGATCATAGGACAGTAAACCGTGAAGAATATTGTCTAAGACAGATGGCATTTAACTCAAATAGGCAAAGTGATATCTTTTGTAAAGTTTAACTAGGGCAGGACATGCATTGTGAATGGCAGAGCCCTGGAAAGTGTTGTTGAATGGAAAGACTATAGAAGTTACCTCTATACTCAATTTAAAGATACAGCACGGAAAAAGGTCCTTCTGAACCAACAAGCCCACCCCACCCAATTACACCCATGTGACCAATTTACTATTGTCTTTGAAATGTAGAAGGAAACCAGAGCATGTGGAAGAAACCCACATGGTCACAGGGAGAGCCGTGCCAACTCCTTAGAGACAGCAATGGGAGTGCATACAAGTGCATAGGGTTACCCGGTGGGTCGGACATGGCCCAAGTGCAGAGCGAGAGGCACTGAAGCAGGTCGATAGATCACAGACTTTAATGTGAACAGTATTAAAGGGAAAGAAAACAATAAACACTAGGGAAAACAGGGTAAAACACTCGAATGGAAAATAAAGGCTACATTTCAGCTGAAAACAACAACTAAGGATTAAACAAATATCGCTAGTCCTCAGATTTAGTTGACTCAAGAGTCCAATTTCTCAGGCAAGGCAGAATGCAGGGAGAGAAGTGTTTCTGTGTCCGGTCCTGGGTTCAAGTCTTTACTTTATTGTCACCAAACAATTTATACTAGACCGTACAACCATCACAGCGATATTTGGTTCGGCACTTCGTGCTCCCTGAAGTACAAATCAAAGTAAATATAATAAAAATTTAAATTATAAATCATAATTAGAAAATCAAAAAGGGAAAGTAAGGTAGTGCAAGTCAGGTCACCTATAAAAATTAGAGAGGGTTTTAGGGGACAGGCCAAATTTCTTCAGCTTTCTTAGGAAGTAAAGGCGCTGGTGGGCCTTCTTGGCAGTGACTCTGCTTGGTTAGACCAAGTCAGGTTATTTGTGATATTCACCACAAGGAACTTAAAACTTTTGAGCTGTTCCACCTGTGCACCACCGATGTAGATGGGGTAGTGCGGTCCGCTACTCCTTCTGAAGTCAACAACCGATTCCTTCATCTTGCTGATGTTGAGGGATAGGTTATTGTCTTCACACCATGCCACCAGGTTCTTAATTTCCTCTCTGTACTCAGACTCATCATTACCCAAGATACATAATCATGGGTGTACAGTGAGTACAGCAGGGGGCTGAGTACACAGCCTTGTGGGGCACCAGTGCTCAGGGTGATTGTAGAGGAGCGTTTGTCCCCTACCTTTACAGCCTGGGTCCTGTGGTGAGGAAGTTGAAGATCCAGCTGCAGATCTGAGTGCTAAGACCCAGGTTCCGGAGCTCAGGAATCAGTTTATTTGGAATGATGGTATTAAAGGCAGAGCTGTAGTCAATGAAAAGGAGCCTTACATATGCATCTTTATTCTCCAGGTGTTCTAAGGAGGAATGTAGTGCCAGAGAGATGGCATCTGCCGTTGACCTGTTGCTCCGATAGGCGAATTGCAAAGCGTCGAAGTTGACCGGTAGGTTATGGTTGATGTGTGCCATAATCAATCGCTCGAAGCACTTCATAGCAACTGATGTCAGAGCCACAGGTCGGTAGTCATTCAGGCATGCCACCATGCTTTTCTTCGGCACCGGGATTATTGTTGCCTTCTTAAAACACGAGGGGATCTTAGACTGAAGCAGGGAGCAGTTGAAGATGTCAGCAAACACTCCAGCTAGCTCGCTTGCACAGGCCTAGAGAACCCATCCCAGGACGCCATCTGGGCCTGTTGCCTTCCTTGGATTTATCTTCAGGAAGGCTCTTCTAATGTCTTCCTCAGTGATGAAGAATCTTGATGCCACCAGGTCTGGTTCATCTGGAGGGGGTGGGATGCTCCTCTTCTGTTCGAATCTTGTGTAGAATATATTAAGTTCGTCAGGAAGAGAAGCACTACAGTTATTGATATTCCCAGCCTTTTCTTTGTGCCCAGTGATCTCATTTAGACCCTCTGAAGTACTATGACAGAATGAATGGAGTTAAATAATAATTAGCTGACACGTACATATTCATGAGCGCAATTGCCTAATCTGCTGTGCTGCTGAATCTGTGGTTGTGACACATAGTTCCCTGAAAGTAGGAACCCAGGTAGACAGAGTGAAGAAGGAGCATGCCATGCTTGTTTTTGTTGGCTGAGGCAGTGAATTTGAAAGTTGGGACATCATGTTACAGTTGTTCATAGCATTGATTAGGCTGCACTGGGAGTGTTACGTCAATACAAGAAGGACATGTCTGAGTTAGAGATGGTGCAGAAGCAATTCACAAGGGTGTTGGTTAGATTAGGAGAGATTGGATCAGCTAGGTCTGTTTATCCTGGAGTACAGAAGATTGAGAGGTGATATGATAGAGTTAGCGACATAAATCAAATTGATTGCCAGTGTCTGTTTCCCATGATGGGTGAGTCTAAAGCTTCAGGGTATAGAGAACACAAAGGACTACAGAAGCTTTGATGAGGAGTAAAAGAAAAACCCAATTCAAACTGCTGAATTAATTTAATGGATCAGGCTGTGGCTGTGGAGGCAGAGTGAAGGTTGATGTTTTTGACGAGGATTACATCAGGACTCAGGACATAAGTTTAAGATGAGAAAGCGAGAATAAATTTTTAAAAAACCACAGAGACCTGAGAGGTAAATATTTCTCAGAGTTGTAGTTGATATTTGGAGTTAACAGCTAGAGCAGGAGGTCGAAGCAGAAATAGTAACAATATTGAGATTGAAACTGGATAGGTCCTTGAATGATCAGGCCACAGAGAAACATGGAATTAATGTAGGGTGAGTAAGACAAACATAATGACCCAAAAAGCCTGTTTCTATGCTGTACAGTTCTGAATCTACATCTCTCATATTCCTTCAAAATTTCTTTCCCCTTACCTAAATCTATTTTAGGTAGATTTAATATCCTCAAATTTGATCTATTTCCGACATGGAGAAAAGTTTCCTGCAGTCTACCCTATCTATAAACTCCAAATTTTATACACCTCAGTCTTGCCTTTCTCCACTTTAGGAGAAAAGACTTGGGTTCTATAAATTCTCTTCATAACCAAGCTGTTCCATTTCAGGCAACATCCTATTGAATCTCTTCTGGACCCTCTCCAGTACTATCACATCATCCTTAAAACATGGCAGCAAATACTTCACATAGTACTCCAGCTGAGCATAATCTCCCTAATTCTGTATTCATTGACTCAACTAATGAAGATTTGTATCTCATATGACTTCCCAACCACATTGCCTATTGGTATTTCTGTCTTCGCTGATTCAGTAGATGTTCTCTGAGGTCCATCTGTTCCTCAATATACTTGTGGTGTCTGTCCTGGCCTTATCACTGTTCCCAATATGCATCACTTATCTCTCTTTTCCCTGCTTCCCTATTCCTTGGTTATTCTCAAATAATCCCAAAAAAAAGTTTTTCACACCTGTCATATTCTGGTAATTCAGATTCCTAAAGGTAATGGATCAATTTCCTACTTTGCAATCTCGAGTGAATTTATTTTTGGATTTCTTCATCACTCTGACCAATAAGGTGATTATCTCTCAATAAACCAACCCTCAGGCTGAGCACTGGTGGTGGATTAAATAATATTTCTATGTTGACAGCCATGGATTTGTAATTAATTGTATTGCAAAACAATGGCCTGCTGTAATTTTTTTTATCTATCTTCTGCACTACCTAAGGTATGAAAGGCCTGGATAGGGCAGAATTTGTGTGGTGGGTTCAAGATAATTTCTTTGTGCAAAATATAGAAAAACCTACTTAGGCAGAGTAATACTGGATCTCCTGTTGTCATGGCCTGGTCCATTAACTACTCATTTCCATTAATTTCCTTTTCCCCGTGTTCCACTGGGCTCCTTGATTAGAGCACCTGATCCTCATTCGAACTGGCAGCATAAAGACTCTGGCTTACATCTATTCGCTGCTGGTTCGTCACCATAGCCAGTGCGGCTGTGCTCATTCTGGGCTACCGAGAATGAGTCGAGTCGAGAGCCTGCCGGTCGTAGTTCCGGGGTCAAGTCAAGAACCTGTCATCTGCTGTTCCTGCTTCGAGTCAAGTGGCTGGTTAGTCACTGTAGCCAGGGCGGTGATGAATCTTCCGAGCCACCAAGAATAAGGGACCATCTTCATGACTTTCTCCGTGTCAAAATATGTTTTATTTGTTGTTGTTTGTTTTGGTCATCTCGTGTCCAGATGAGTGGGTATGGCCACTTTGCCACTGCTCCGAGCCGGGATGTGAGCCGTCTGTTATTTTGTTTTGTTGGCTGTTAGTCAAGTCCAAGTCCAGGCTCCGAATCCAAATCCAAGTCCAGGCTCCGAATCCGTGTTACAGTTCCGGGCTCCATGTTCCATTTCCTGGCTCCATGTCCGAGGCAAGTCCAAGTCCCGGCTCCTTGTCTGAGTCAAGTTCTGAGTCCCGGCTCAGTGTCTGAGTCAAGTTCAAATCTGTCTCCGTGTCAAGCTTCCATGCCTGTGTCCTGCACTTGGGTCATCTCCCTACGCTCCTTTGCAACACTTGTTGGGGATCAAGGCAGGTCAAGTAACTGAAATGGCAGTTGGGATGCATTTTGTGTCTAGTGATGACAATTCTATTAGTTTTAAAAATAGTTACAAAAAAAGAAAGAGCAGATCCTCAGGTATAAGTTGGGAACTGGAGAAGAGTTGTGATTAGCCAGGATCTAGCTTGAGTTGCCTGGGTGACTATATAAAGACAAAGGAACAGTTGGCAAGGAGGAGGCTTTTAAAAGGGTCATATCAAGAGTCCTGGGGCAGTATGTTCCTGTTGAGGTGAAGCTTCAGGAAACCTTGATATGTAGGCTCTGTTTAGGAAGAAGAAGGAAGTGTACAGGTATATGATTTTAAGCAGGTGGATACAAGATAATATCCAAAAGAGCAGACTTAAAAGGGATATCAGGAGGGCAGAAAGAAGGATGAGATGGATTTATCAGGGAATCTGAGGGACAAGGTTTACCATTACTTGGATAGTCAAGACCTGACCAGATTAGATTGGTTTCCTTTGTTGCATGTACTTCGAAACATACACTGAAATGTGTTGTTACTGTCGGTGATCAACACGATCCAAGAATTGTGCTGTGGCAGCCTATGAGTGTCACTATGCTTCTTGCACTAACATAGCATATCCAAAATTTACTAACCTTAACCTCTGCTGGAACTGGAGCATCCAGAGGAAACTCACACGGTCGAAGGATAAAGATACAATCTCCTTATAGAGGCGGGAATTGAACCCCAGTCGTGGCTGCTTAGACTGGACAGCCCGCTAACCATTATGCAACTGTCTTGGAATATTAGGCATGGTTTTGTGCATGTGAGGACATGTATGACAAATCTTTAGGAGTTTTTCAGAGTTAACTCAGGGTATGGATGAAGGTAGGGCAATGGGTATTGTCTATGTGGATTTTAGTAAGGCCTTCGAAAAAAGTCTAATCTGGAAGATTAGTTTGTATAGAATTTAGGAGAAGATAGTGAAGTGGACTCAAATAACTCTGATAGGAAACTGAGTTTGATGGTCGATCCTTTGACTTGTGGCCTGTGACTAATGGGGTACCCTAAGGGTCAATGTTGGGACCACTTATTCATTATTTATTGTAAATGATTTGGATGTGAATGTGCAAGTCATAATTAGCAAGTTTGCTGATACTGAACTTGGTGGGGTGGGGTCTTGATGATGGTGGAATGGAAGGACCTGGAGTACAAGGTCACAGTTCACTGAAAGTGGCTGCATAAGTAGACAAGGTGGGGAAGGTCTTCAGCATGCTGCCTTCGTCAGATAGGGAAGTGAGCTGAAGTATAGGGACATGTTGCTGCAGTTATACAAGTTGTTGGTGAGACCATAATTGGAGTCTAGTGCACAGTTTTGGTCACACCATTATAGGAAGGACATTGTCAAGCTGCAGAGGGTGAAGAAGAGATTTGAGGATGCTGCTTGGACTAGAGGAGATAAATTAGAGGGAGAAGTTGGCCATGCTGGATCTTTATTCCTTTAGTACAGGATAATAAGACGTGACTTATTAGAGAAGTTCATAAAATCATAAGGGGCATGGCTGAGGTGGATGGTCATAGTTTTTTCCCAAAACTAGGGGACACAGATACAGGTCAAGAGGGGAGATATTTAAGAGATCAGTGAGGTAACTTCACACAGAAGGTAGTGAGCACCAGGGATTACATGCTAGAAAAAGTGGTCGAGGCAGGTACAATTGCAACATTTAAGAGACATTTGGATGAGTACATGAAGGGAAGGGGGTTGGAGGGTCGAGGGAAGAATACAGGCAACTGGAACAAGCAAGGAGGATGCTGTGTTCTGTATTGATCCATTGGGCTGAGTGGCCTTTTCCATGCTGTATTATTCTTAGACTCTAATTAAGAATTATGAAGAGTGAGATTTAAGCACCGGGCCAGATTGGAAAGGTCAGGTATGGGCCAAATCGAGGCAGCGGGGCCTGGGCTCAAGAGTGTATTGAAGTGGCAGGACCTGGATTCAAGAGACAGGAACAACCCAAGGTTTGGCTGATTTAAGCGTCAGGCCAGATTGAAAAGGTCAAGGTGCCACGGCTGGAGGAAAGTGTTGAGCCTCTGTTCAGCTTGCTGCTCCACAACGTTTACCTGTCTCTGCGCTGAACTGAAGCTGTGGCCTGCAACTAATGGGTTCCTGGATTGGCTGCATTGATGGCTGGCTTTGTGGCTGTGGACTTGCTTTTGTAAACTTCAGTTTTGAATGTTATTGGCTTACGTTTCTTGATTGTGTGATTTGTATTTTTTTCTGCACATTGGTGTCTGACAGGTTTCCTTTTTAAATGGATTCTACTGGGTTTCTTTGTTTTGTGGCTGCCTGTAAGGAGATTTTTTCACAATTGTATAAACACTTTGATACTAAATAAACTTTGATAGATTTTGTTCAGTTATGGTTATGAGGGAAATGAGAAAAGGTGGTTAATTGGAGATGAGATATTGATCAGACTTGTCCTAAAGCAGCCATAAAATGAATTTGAAGGCAAACTTTGGCTGATTCTTGGGAGCAATTTTTATAAAATGCACAAGTGATAACATTTTTTGGATATAATAATGATGCAGTTCAGAGATGTTTAGTATCCTAGGTGTGAAAAGGTTTTCAGTTCAGAATTGTTTAGTGTTCTAGGTGGGAAAAAGAGTTTGTATATTTATAAATCACAGCAGTTTATTACATCAGTTGCTGTGCAATTTACAAATGTCTAAATTAAAAGACAACGCGAACCAATACGTATGGATTTAAAGATTTTTCTTCTGTTGCAACTCATTCTGAAATATGAGATTTCAAAGTTTTTTTGGGAATGTGTTTTAGGTCAAATCTAGGTTTGCATTCTGGAACCAAGGCATTTATGTTAGTGGGACTCAATGCCAGTGGAGTCCCTTGTGTGGCTTGCTGATATAATTGACTGATCAGATTGAAGGCCATTGTTTAAATATTGGTTCGAAGACCTGAGTCCCAAACACAAGATGATATTCCATTGCAGTCTGTCATTTTTAGGGTAAGATGTTAAACTGAGGCATCAGAAATGTTTGTAGAAATCGGCCTCATGTTCCCTCTGACATTCAAAGGAATCGTGACCAGTTATCCTAGACTGAATGATTAGTTCCTATGCAAAACTATTAAATGACTTTTTTTTAAATTTCCGGACCATTTCCCTATTCATTCTGACAGACATTAAAATAAATGGTGTAATTTTAAGGAAGAACAAGGGGTCAATCTGTTGGCCAACATTTATAACCCAATTAACTTTACTAACACAACTAACCTAGTCAGCATCAAAGTGTGGTTTGTTATGTATGAGGTGGCTGCCATTCGGTGTTACAATAGTGGCTACATACAAATAAAGTTAATTGGTTATAAAGGTAATTGAAATATATTAGAGTCATGAAAGATACTGTATGGTTCACATTTACATTATTTGTATCAAATTGGTTATTAATCTCTTTTTAACAGTTTTTTATAGTCAAAGACCTCAATTTATATTTTAAATGTGTCGGAGTCTAATGCTCTTTCAGTCTATTCTTGTTTAAATACTTTAAATATCATCACTTGCACTAACATATTACTTCCTCTTTTTCCCTGATCCGCTATTCAGAAGGAAGATATTCTCAGTCAAGTAAGTGTTACATATTCACGAATGTACTGTGCTTTGTGATGAAGGAATGGTGTGAGAACAGCTGGGACCTTTACTTGGGCATGAACACCATTGGATGTGTTTGTGTAGAGTAAAAATTAAGGAATTAAAATTATTGTAGTCAACTTCAATACTGATGGCTTACAGAGTATAATGGTAAAACACCAGGCTCAATTCTTGACTGTGTTCAAACATTACTGAAGTGTGTCTGGGGGAGAAAATTGATTGGGTAAAAAGAGAGAATGTTGGAAATGTTCAGTCAGACAGACTACTATGGAGAAGGAGAGCTAACCTTTTGGTCTATTAGAATAAGTAGCCAGCATTTAAACATTTTTGCTTTATAGTGACTGGAGACTGTTGTTTTGATGGTTGTCCAATTATCTTTGCCAGCTTTCAACTTTGAACAAAGGGTGAAATCACTTTCAGTGAAATAGACTGCACGTTCTCAGTCAGGACTCATCAGTGTGTTTGTCAATGCACACAATCAGGACTAGTGGAAGTTCTAGCACAATCAATGGTCAATACCTACAGGAGGCAAGAGAAAGACAAAAATTGTCATTGAGGATTGATATTTTCCTTATCCCTTTTCTGACTTGAAGATCCATAGGTTTCATAAATTTGCAAATGTTTCATACAGTTCTTTAAAAAAAGAAAATGTAAAAATTTCTTGCACACATTGATGGAATGGAATATTTGTGACTTTTCATACAAAATTCTGCAGGAACAGCAGGACGCACAGCATCTACTAAAAAAATACAGTTGATATTTCGGGCTGAGACCTTTCATCAGGGCTGGAAAGGAAGAGGGAAGATGCCAGAATTATTTGTGGCTTCTGTTTTTACTTGTATTGGAGGAAAGGTCCAAGTAACGAAACCCTAAAAGGAGAACTCAAGTGCTGAAGACACAAACTGGCAGTTTATTTCCTTCAGATTTAATGGTTTCATCTTTTTATCAAAAATTGGAAATTTCTGTTAAAAGTGAAGATTTCTTTAATTATAAATAGTTCTAAGTTAATAGATTTATTACAAATAATGGTTAGATCCTATCACACATACTGTCCATTCTGTCACTTAATTGAATGTAGACATGGAGAACATTTCAATGTAATAGATGGTTTTGGCTAAGCAACCATTCCTCATGCAGCTTCTGCCCACGTTTTCAGGTGCAGTTTTGTTAAGAGGAAAATTACATCCCCAATTACCTTTATTTTGATGGCCTATGCATGTTTATTTTTATATTCCTTCTTAAAGCTCTGTTTATCGTTCTTTTGTTTTTCTACAGATTATCGATATTTGCTGCCTCTGTCTTGTCCATGTTACTTCTCTCTTTTCCGAGTCTCTGATAGCACCTGCCTTACTGACTGTTTCTATTCCCAGGACATCACCCTCCTTCCCTTACCTTCCTCAACTTTTCTAACAATTCTATCTTTTGAGGGTCAGACACTGCCAAATGTCAGGACATTGGGGACCCCTCCTGCCCTACAGCTCTGGGATTCAAGTTGTCCACTGCCTGTTGTAGGACACCCAATTGGATGCATGTTGGTATTTGCAACTTAATCTGCTGTTTCAGCAGCCCATTTCATCTGCTCGATCCACCCTTCAGCATGTGGGTAGTAGGGAATGTGAACTAACCACAGTATCCTGGACTCTGCGGCCAAATCTTGGACCTTGGCTCCTGCAAAATGTGAGCCATCATCTGACTGTATTTCCAGAGGATTCCACACATGGAGGATTAAAGTTGCAGACCCTTAATTGTATGCTCCAGATTAGCATGGCTACAGGACACTGCCATCAGCACCTTGAAGTAACCATCCACCATAATCAACACATCTCTTCTTATAATGCCTAGATAAAAGCCCAATGTTGTCCACTTGTCAAATCTGGCCAGCCCTCATACCCCTCTGGTTATCTCCCCAGGGTCTCTCTAGCAATCCCCTTGTCTTCACCTGCAGGCATATTGGACAATTCACTGCTGCTTTGGCTTTATCACAGCTGAGTGCTACCCCTCAGGCCTCAGCCCATTTCCTTACTCCTTCCACCCTACTGTGACTGTGAATAAAGTCACTGGAGAGTCATTGAACATCGTGAAAACCAAGTCTTTATTCAGCACAACAAGCAGGCATCATTCTGGAGACACTCTCGATAGAGGCTCACAAACCCAAAGGCACATCACATTTTTATACTCTTCAGATCAAAACCAACAGTAGGTGTTTCAATACAATTTCAGTAGTTACAATGACATTGTTTACTTCAATACCTTGGGTTGACAAATGGTTCCTTTGTGAAAGCACATAGTAATCGATAAGGCATCTCCGAAGGTTCAAATGCTTTTGGGAGAAAATAATTAGCAGAAATGTTCTTAAAAACTTATGACGCCGGAGAGCCAGACACCCAAAATTAATGTTGTCACGGTTGTCTCCGCGTACACAGGTATCATAAGTACACAAACTATTGATTGTCTCTACCTGTAACCATGTTTGGTAAGCTGAGTGGCAACATCATGCTGGTCTGCCAGCTTGAACTCAAGTCGCAGTGGTGCAAATAACTTGGCCCATGTTGCCTGGTTTGACACAGGCTAATTAACACAATCCAATTTTCTTAATGTTTGCTCATGCATATACATATGTCTCATGGTCACCATTTTGCAAAAATTATCTTAGTCGGTGGGCTTTTAACTTTATTGCTTGTAATTTACAATAAAACCTGAAGGCTAATTGCAAGCTTCCTGAACTTCTTTACATTTACATTAACAACTGAAGCTCGGTTCTAGTTTGAATCTATATCTGCTATATTCTGCCTGATATTGAACGCTAGAATACTCGCTAACATACCCCTAGAATCCTACTCTTCTGATGTGCCCTTAGGGCCAAACAACCCTCTGGTGACGCCGTGGCTGTCACTATCTGAGCAGTTCTGTCAACAGCAATGCTTTTTGCCTCCTCCTCCATGTCACGAGAAGTGTGGCCATCTACATGGTAGACAGTGATCTGCCAACACTGACGCCCAGTTTTCCCAATCAGATTGCCTCCAAAGAAACCATGCATGTATCTCCCAGTTATCCCCATGCCACTGGGGCATCCATACGGTCATCTCATTCTCCGCAACCCATGAGCTGGTGTATCTTTACACCCACTCTGTGACCTCACATGGGGGCTTGGTTACAGCCATGAGTTCTCTTAGTTGGCAGGATCTTCCTCCCCCCTCGACTGTTACTACTTGCCCCATTCTAGGGTGGTGGGCAGTGGCCTTCCTCCATTTTCTGCCGATAGATGGAGACAATGGTGAACCATACGTTGTTTTTCCCTCAAGGTTACAGTCATGTATTTGCCCCATTGTATAGGTGAAGCGGGCCAGTTCAACAGCTGGTTTGTCAGTCTCAAAGGTGGCTTGCTGGTCGGGAACCCAAATAGCTCTTTTTTTTCTGGGACACCTGATATCATCTCGGTATCATTATTCAAAGTCAAAGTCCTGTCTCAAGCCATTGTGGCTCGTCAGGCCAGTGCTTATGCCGGTTTCGGTGGCGTAAAGTGACTGAGAGTAGGAGATGCCCCCCTCCCCCCCGGATAGGACGCCAGTCTATTACAAGGTTGACGCCAAGCATTTTTTTTTTTGCTTGTACCCGTTTTTCAGCTGGGTAGACTGGAGCATTGTGTGGTTGAGTGCCTTGCTCAAGGACACACACACTGCCTCGGCTGGGCTCGAACTCATGACTTCCAGGTCGCTAGCCGAACTCCCTAACCACTTGGCCGTGCGGAACACACCAGTATCATTATTAGGTAGCCCCTAATACCACTGGGTCTTCTCTTTAGAGGTGGGGACCATTGAGTATTTTGCCACGTCCAGAATGCTGTTGTATTGCCAGGAACAAAACATTCTGGCTAGGGCCTTGGATCTTGTTGGGATTAATAGACTATCTCCTGTCCCTCAGGGAGGTAACCACCTTGTCCAGTACCTCCCACACTATCCTCTCCAAGGGCCTCTGCATTACATGGGACACTGAGATGTTTGGATTGAGTGAGATCCCTTGTCAGCCTTGAGCTATAATGTCATGGCTCAAGGTCGGGCTCTGCAAAAATCCCTGTGGAAGATGACAAGAGGTATACTACCTGCCTTTTCAAGTAAAGGCAAACTGGTCTTGGAACCTGGCGATCAGAGAATGGAAAAGAAAGTGTTGGCCAAATCCACTACTGCATGCTAATGCTTCCCCTCCCTACCTCCTGTGTTCCATGAAATGGCCACTACAGCTGCTGTGAAGGGCAAGATGTGCTTATTCATTTGTCTAAAATCTATCATCATCAGACCACAGTTCGGTGGATGTGGACACCTTAAATGGCCGTGCTTTCTGGGGCTGGGGAGCATGGGGAAGAGTGCAGCTTTCCACCCTCTCATCCTGATTCTCACCATCAAACCAAATATCCTCATCCCAGCTGTCCACATCATCGGATAGCCTGGACATTCACTAGGTCTGGTTGCCAATTAGCCCGCCATGCCACTTCCTGCTGCTGGACTTTGGACAGGCAGTGGGTGATCATGACCCTCTTTCCCTCCATCACCTTAGCCCAGATCTGTGCCGACTGGGTGGCCTTTGCCATGCTAATGGCCTGTTGATTCAATACCTCCACCTCACATTTAAGATCCCCTATTTGCTCCTCTTTCCAAGAGATTGTCTTGTGTTGCTAATTTATGATGACCACTAGCGGCTAAAAATCTCCCTCTGGCTCTCCCTCTTGTTTGGAAACCCTAACACCTGTAGTACAGACGATAGATGGCATCTCATTTTTAATCCTCGAGGATCCAGCTTGTTGATGCAATCCATCAACACAACATGATCAGCCAGCAAACTGGCCAATCTGCCAAACCCCATGGAGACATCAGTCCATCCTGGTACTCAGTATTCTTTGCAGAAGGTGTCTCCCTTCTTACTCTCAACATGTTTGCTTTCTATTGCATCTGCTAGATCCTTTGACTATGCCAAAATGTTTAATTAAAACAATAGATTCTTGGATCTGACTTGATGAGACTGTAAGAGACAAACACCAATTATCTGCTTAGAACTACAAAACTGTCTGTTGGGATAGAACAGATCAAGCATTAAAATATTTATCTAGGCATGTGCAGGGTCCCTATTACTGCAGCACAACTTGCATTCGATCTGTGGTGCTGCTCATGAGGCTTTGAAGGGCTATTGACAAACCCATTGTGATTGCAGGTCCATTTTAAGTAGTTACACACAACAGTATCTCTTCTGCTGAGAATTAAAACAATAAACTGTGCCATGAATGGTTGCCCACATTCAGTGATCACGTAAGTGTAGAGGCAGCACAAAGTTTTTCCCTTGCATTCCACTTCATGTTTTCCACAACTAACCATTTGCAGATTTTTAATGGAAATAGACTCAAAGAGCATTGGTAACTTGCTTAGAAGAATGCATTTAATTATCATGCTGATGCTTTGTTGGAATGGGCCGAATGTTCTACTCTCTCCCAGACCTTAATCTGAATATTTGAAACGTGACCCTATGTAAAAGTTGATGGTATTTCAAATAGCTTTGCTTCAGGCTAATTGTGTGCATGCTTTGATGTGAATGTCAGGAAGTTATTTTGCTGTAAACTAAGCCCAATTATATACTTGATTGTGTGATGTATCAACAGTCTTTGGCACAGGGTGAATATGGAATTAAAACTCATAGTCTAGGCTATTGTGTTAAATGAACTGGGTATTACAGGTATTGAGTTCAAAGACATGTAATAAACTGCAATTTATTTACCTCTTGTGTTGTTTGCTAGGCTCAAAACATGATTGGCAAATGGAAAATTAGATTGTTTGAGCTGCTCATTACTGTCCCTGGTCCTAAAGAGATTGAATATTTCACAGATCTTCCCACAAAATGATGAGTTGCAGAATGACCTATGCTTGAAGACATGCAATTCTATTTAAAGTGTGCTTTTCTAAATAATCAATTTGAATTAAAGGCATACATTACAAATTATTTAATGTAATTTTCCTAGAAATGCTGAAGATGTCTAACTTTCTCTCGTTCAGCTGATTTTCTGAGTCTGTGAGTGTGAGTGACAATTGATAGGTATAATCCTTACTTGACCTCTGGTACTTTGCTCAAATGCTTGTGAGGCATTCCGCAGCTCCAGAGCCCAGACACTCAACTCTCCATCTGACTTTAGTCGGTACTAAACCTAATCATCTATGGATTCTGCAGATGGTATATTGTACAGTGTTTCATATTTTTATAGATGATACCAGGTTGGATGTTTTCCATAAAATTAATGTTTAAGTCATAGAACATACAACAGCACAGCCCACATACAGTCCCTTCAGCCTATGGTGTCTATGCTTACCATAATGCCAAATTAAATTAATCTCATCTGTCTGCACACAGTTTATATCCTTTCATTTCCTGCCTGTTCACATGTCTATCTAAATGTATCTTAAATACTGGGGTTGTATCTTTTTCCACTAATGACTCTGTCAGTGTTTTCCAGGATCTTAACACTCAAAAGAACTTGCCTCATATCCAGTATCTTCTTTAAACTTCCCCATTCTTATTTTAAAACTATGCCTTGTAATATTTGCCATTTTAACCTTCTGGGGGCTGGGGGGGAGGATGACTCCTGATTAACTACCTTATTTATGCCTCTCATATTTTTATATATTTCTATTAAGTTGTCAGACAACTTCCAATTCTCAAGATAAAACAATCCAAATTTTCACCAACCTTATAGCTAATGTACTGCAGTCCAGGCAAAATCCTGGTGAGCTACCCATGCACCCTCTCCAAAGCCTCCACATGCTTCTAATAATGTGGCAGCCAATCACTGAATTGTGAAGTGAGATGAGAAATGAGTAGGATCTCATGTACAGCACTCAATGAAAATTCAAAGTCTGGCCGCAAAGTCATGTGTCGTGTTCAGCTTTCCTGTTGGTCTGAAGGCAATGATTTGCTCTTGTCAAATAAAAGCTATTGAAATGGTGAAAGATTGCTTTTGTGTCTTGGGTTTTGAATCTGGTAAAGAACAGTATAAAGGCATCGGGCAACTATAATGCTAAGAAGTTGAGCTTAATTAGTGTTGGATGAAATTTAAGGCATCTATCTGGTGTAGCTTCTGCTTACCTTTGTTATTTATTGCCGTCCTATCACAAGTTGGAATGGTATGAGACATCCTCGGAATTTAATGTCCTCCTAGTTTTAGCTTTGTACATCCAATTCTCAAGATGTCTAAAGGAGCTTGAAATCAACCATATCTGTTTTTCTTTGAATATTTCTGAACATAAAAATGGAAGTTCTTAATTATGTTGTAATCATCTTTGCAATATTCCATAAATATAAGGGTACAAAAGTATCTCTCTAAACCCTCAACCTTCATGGCCGAGTGTTGATATGTTGATCCTTAAATTAAACGTTAGAAATCATCCTTCTGAGATAGTGCATATACAGAACAATTGATTGAAATCTACAACTTCATTGGTTCATGTAATGTAGTATGGAGCTGTTTCTAATTGCCCTTTGTGCACTATTTGTGGGTGATTATGCATCAAAGAACTCCACTACATTTTTAAGTAATTTGGAATAAGGTAGTCATGAGTTGATCAGATCTTTGGCTGAGTTATTGATAAAGAAATGGACAACGTACAACTGAAACATCTGTTAAAGAAAATGATATTACTGTTTTCTGGATATATTCTGTAACCTGCATGATTTAAAGCTTAACTTTATTTAAAGAATGGCAAATACTAGACTAGCTTTTGATATAAAAGTTGTAATATTCATCACATAATAAAATATGACAATCAAGAAAGATTGCAAATAATGAAGAGAAGTGTTCCACATTGAAACATATACTATAAATAAAACTTTTTATTTCAACTGGAGTTATAGAGGCCTTAATTTTAAATTAAAGCTATTTTCTAGTATTTTTGTTATTTTCTCTGAGTGACTGTTGTTTATTTTACCTCTAGTCAATAGACTTTGAAGGCTTCAAACTGTTTATGAAGACATTCTTGGAAGCTGAGCTGTCTGATGACTTCTGTCGGCATCTGTTCCTGTCATTCAAGAACAAATCATCTATTCCAAGACCTTCATCACAGGCGAGAAACTCCAGCAGTCCTTCGCTCAGTGCAGGGGGTAAGCAGTAGGGGCCTCTGAATCAATATGTGCACTGTATTTCTGTTTTCAGAAAGCCTGAACAGTGGCTTGAGTGGTAAAGTTACCAAGGGGATACATGAGGCTCTGTTGGCTATTTCCATTGTTCTGCATTTCCAAAGAAATTTAATAGGGTGAGAGAAAAAGAATATTTTCCCTTAGATTGGGCAGTCCAGCTGAGGAACTAGTTTATGATCAATGCTGAAAGAGGAGAAGTTAAGAAACATTTCTTTAAAGAAAAGGATGATGGATCATAAGAAATACAAGGAAGAATGGGCCTTTCAGATCTTCCTGCCTGTACAACCATTAAGTTAGGTCATAGCTGATCATCTCTTTTCCTGTGTTATCCCCATAGATTCTCTTTGCATTCAAATATCTGTTGCTTTTTGTTTTGTATTATATATTCCTTGAATGAGCAACCATAGCCCTCTGGCACACAGAATTTTGAAGATACATTTTCCTTTGAGTGAAGGTCAGGACCTCCTTCAGTCACTCTAGCCCTAAGCTCAAGATTCCACAGTCTCAAGAAAAGCATTCCCTAATCATTCACCTGTCAAGCCTTTCCAGACACCCGCGTGTTTGAATGAGATTACTTTTCACTTTCTCCAGCATCTGGGGAAAAGAGACCCGGTCCGCTCAGCAAACTGTCAGCTTTTCTTTACAAAGTACAGTAACTCCCTCATTGTGAGAGTCAGTCCAGTGAATTTTTTTTTGTTGCCCTTCCTGCAAGTCAAATGAGTCATTTATTGTAAAAATATTAGCATGAGAATCAAGGCGTGATCTCAGAAAGACTCAATATGTACACTTTTCTGTAATTGTTTAAATTATGTTTTAATTAAAACATAATTAAATTAAAACAGAAATTACCTTTTATTCCATTTCTCTTCCACCAAAGTGTAACATCATTTGCCTTTTTGATTGCTGTTCATTTCCTAGTTCGAATTTTTTTTTATCTTTGCAAAGAGAATTATTTTTCTTTCTCTACATATAGTTCCACATTCTTGTCCAGTCGTTCGGTATTTTTGAAAGAAAAAGACTACTGACAATAGAGACAAGGAAGTCTGGAGATACTGGAAATCCAGGGCAACACACAAAATGCTAGAGGAACTCAACAGGTCAGGCAGCATCTGTGGAAATGAATAAATAGTCTACGTTTCAGTCCAAGCCCCTTTTTCAGGTCCTAAAGAAGGGCCTCAGCCCAAAATGTTGAAAGACTGCAAATGCTGGAATTCTGAAGTACCCAGCAATCTTTGAACCAGTAGTGTTAACTCTTGCTTCTCTCTCAGTTCTATAATGGCTTGCAGAGATTTTCTATGTTATTTAATATATCTCTTTATTTCTATCTACATCTTGTGTCCTCATAGCTTATTCTTCCACTTGGCTTCCATTGTCATAAAACTTAGGCACTGGTCTCAATATCTTCCACAGTCATTAACGAAGACTGTAAAATTGTGGAATGCAACTCCTGATCCCTGTACAATCCCACACGGTATAGCCCTTCAAGCCAGCATGGAGAACACTTAACAAAATACTACAATGAAGTATACAGAACTTAGTATGGAATTGAAGAGGACAGTAGTTAGGCACTATCTGTGGAGGGAGAAACCAGATGAATGCTTCAAATCAATTATTTTTGACTTTGTTCTATAATGCTGTACTGATGTGACAAAAGGTTTGTTTCTGATGATGAGGTAAAGGGATTAATAAATGTTCAGAAACTCTAGATCAGAGTGATCTAAATTACAAAGAAGGCACAACAGTGGCTATATTTGCTAAAGTATTTGTGGAGCCTTGGTATGTTAGCAAATTTCTACAGATATACTGTAGAGTATTCTAGCTGGTTGCATCAC
Organism: Hypanus sabinus; assembly: GCF_030144855.1. NCBI lineage: Eukaryota > Metazoa > Chordata > Chondrichthyes > Myliobatiformes > Dasyatidae > Hypanus > Hypanus sabinus. The sequence continues at coordinate 96,193,234 of NC_082711.1, read as the reverse complement.
CGTCTGGTATGGAGGGGCCATTGCACAGGTTCGGATAAAGCAACAGAGGGTTGTAAACTCATTCACTTCCATTATGAACAATAACCTCCCCACCACCAAGGACATGACTGTTATTGCTAACATCAGGAAAGAGCCTTAAGACAATGACAACTTCTTCCTTTCTGCCATATATAACTTATTTTATAAAACCAGATTCTGATTCTGAGATGTTGAATGATTGGGCATTAGGAGACAATTTTGACTATGCAGGAAATGCCCCTGCTATATCTAGCTTCGAGAACTGCTACCAAAGCACTTGCATTATGCAATGTGCACTTCCCTTCAGGTTTTTTGAGTCAAGGGGCATTTGGATAATAATAGCTTTACAACAGAAAGCTTGTTGAGGGAGGCAAGCAGTTTCCCTGGCCATTTCAATGGCCAAACCTTTCTGTGAGATTGGATTATTTCTTACATATTCATTAAGCTGGAGGGTGACTTCAAATCACATAAGGATCCTATTTGAAATGAAAACATTTTCACTTCCTATTTGACCTTAAGCCATCTGTTTTGGATTACAAATTCCCCTGGGTTGTCTAGTTCATCTTGAGAATATGACTGGTGTGTGCAGCAGATGCTGGAAGCAATGGCTTTGGTTTCACCAAATAGTGAGCAGCTGCAAAAAAAGCCCAACCAGGGCTTGATGTCAGAATAACTATGTAGAGGCATACAAGCAATTCACCTATCTAGCTGTACAACAGAGAGGAAGGATTTTGGAAGCCATCAACATTCATTTAGTAGTTTACCTACTCTGTGTTAGTAAAATAGCCAAAGAAGTACAGATTATAAAGCTATTGGGCCTCCAATAGTTATTTATAGAACAGGTCAATGTTGTGATATAAAGAGGATATGCTACAGCTATGTTTCCTGCAGTTAGAAAAAGTGCCTTGCAAGGTGCAGGCAATGGATTAGGAAAGTGGGACAGATGTGGTGGGATCAGCTATGTCAAGTTTTTGTTGTAAGTTTTGCATATGGATCTGAGAGGTTGATTTAATATATGGAAATGTTGTACCATGCTAGGGTGAACATGACTTGTTCAAGAAGTGCTGCAATTTGCAGAATGATTACGTGCCCTAAGCTTTCATACTGTTTCTGATAGCACCAAAGTTCTATTGTTTGGTTGGAAGTATATATTTTATAAAGCCAGCTGTTGTAAACTGAACAAGGGTCCATTTTGGGACCGATTCCATTTTGTCCACGTTGTAAATCTTGTGGATTGGTTTTACGTAGTTGAGTTATAGAAGTTAGATAAGGAAAAAATCAATCTGAGTTTGTGTCTTTTTTGAAGAAGATCAAATTTGGAGGCTGAAATTAGAAAAATAATTGTTTTATGAATTTAGTTCTGAATTCTACTCCTGAAGCTTGGCTCTTCTCCAATTCACAGAATCCAAGATGAGCAATCAGAAGTCAGCAAACTTGTTGCCTAAACTGTACATGTGAGAGATGGCTATCTGTCATTTTGATGTTCTGGGGATCATATCAGGTGTTTTATTCTAGGCTTATAGGTAGACCAATTTGTCTTTAGGTTCAATTTCATACTGTGTTGATTCCATTCTTTGTGACAGTGGGTTCCTAGGATAGGCTGAAAATTCTTTAACTATAATTACAGCAATATGACAACATATTGGCTAGTTTCAATTCCATTTCTTATCTCTAAATGGAAAAGTATAACCATGGACCAACTGTGAGTCATGTACATTTCTTAATTATGAGCATTCTTGTTGAAAAGTGTGCTTACCACATAATATCAATAAACAACTAATAGTCCTACACTCATTGAATATTTTATTATTGATATATATTAATATATGTTTTTACTTTCATTTAATAAGCTATTAATTTATGGGCTGCAGTAACCTTCCTGCATCAGGATTGTCAGAAGAGTACTGTTGTAGTTCTGTAATTTCTCCAAGTTAATAGTAGTTACTGTGTTTTCATTATTTAACTCTTTAAATAATGTGTGTAATTTCCTTCAAGAATCAGCAAGTGATTAATGCATTGAAAATTTCCAACAGCACCTTTCAACTGGACGCCGAGAAAGTTCATGACTAGAGCAAGCTGTGTTCAAGTATTTCCAGCTCCCACCTCAGCTTTCTCTGTTTAATGAATTTAGACAATATCTTTATTGGTCACTCATGCATTGAAACATCAAAAAAGAGCAGAAATATGTTTTTTTTTCTGTCACTAAAAAAGATCTTGGAATCGATTGTTTTCTAAATTTTTATCACATATATCTGGACATCACAAATAACCAGTATTTGTTGCTCATCTTTATTGCCCTTTTGGGTGCAGTTTATATTGCACAAGGTTTCTTCCAAATTAAATCAGGAAGGAAATTTCCTAATATCAGCTCATAGCTGAGGAAGGAAAGATGATTATTTGATCAAGTATACATGAGAAAAATTGTGACTTTCAGGGGATGTTACTGCTCTGTCTTTATTGTCCAAGTCCTTCAAGGTGTTTTTCTCAGCTGCTGTTAAAAAGGCTCTGTCGGTTCCTAATATGAAGTTCATGGACAGTATGTAAGGCCACCAAAGCATCCAGAAAAGAGGAAGTTTATGCCTAAGGCACTGACTAGACTGTTAATCAATCAGACTGTCCTGTAATACATTTCACTTAAGTGTAAATTATCTGTATTTATCCAGGCAGTATGTCACTTGCCATTTAGAAAGGTGAGCTATTAAAGCGGAATTAATACTCTGACCTTCTTTAAAATTTGTGGTATTTACGTACCTGGCTCTGCTGTGTTTCTGATCAATAACAATGTAATTTTGAGGATCAGAATGCTAAGGAGAGACATTAGGCTGCCATTTTTTTTTTGAAAATAGTGAGTGCCTGGCAATTGTGCAGTACAAATACTACCTTTTCATAACTCTAGCCTACATATTTCCTGAATCTTGTTGTATGTGGAGATAGTTGGTCTTATCAAAACTGGATACAGCATAGTATCAGGAAACATTATCACTCCTGAATTTGGGATTAGGCTCGCTCCACTCATAATGACTTCAATTTTATCAGGGCTCTTCAGGTACTGGGTTCAGTTAATAGTTGCATTGATATCAGGTCATCCCTGGAGTTCATTTTGTTGAAGCATAAAAAGAGAATTGGATCTGAAGTAATGGCAAAAGCTTAACCTGAGGATCTATAGTTAGTTTATTGATGAGAAACTGCTGATTGATAGCACGAGCAATGATTCTTTCATTGCTACTGATGATCGAAAGGAGGCCAGAGTGGGTGAATTTCCCCTGTTCTGAAACCTACAAAACAAACGTCAGCAGCATTTAGCCATATTCATCACTTTACTGTTTGAATCAGAATCAGGTTTAATATCACCACACATATTGTGGAATTTGTTAACATGACAAACATAGAAAGCAAGCCTGAATTACCGTAGATATATATATATATTAAATAGCTAAATTAATATAATTAGTACAGGTCCACAATCCCTTATCCAAAATTCTGAAATCCAAAAAGCTCCGAAAACCGAAGTTTTTTTTTTGCCAACAGCTGATGTCACTCAGGTGTGACGTGGCAGCACCAGCAGAGGCTGCCAGATGTCAGTTGTGGCTCAGCACTCGTACTGGTTATACGTGCACTTGCTGTTCGCTGATATTTTGTGTTAACTGTTGACTTTGTGTTTAATTTCACTGTGAAATGTCAAAAAGAGCTGCAGATACCCCTATGGGTAGCAATGAGAGAAAGAGAAGGAAGCATCTATCATTATCAATAACACAGAAAGTGTTATTTCAGAAGCTTGATCATGGTGTGTCTGTGTGGCATCTGACTGAAGAATATGGTGTTGGAGCTACCACTGTATATGATTTAAAGAAACAAAGACAAGTTTCTGAAGTTTTATAGTGACAGTGACGTTCTACATTTATTCCAATAAGTCATTTACCATGTATTTGGTTTGTTTGAAGCTGTATATTTTTATGTTTTATTGAATGTTTTTGTTGGAAATAACATATTTTTCTTGTCATTATTCCCTAAAAAATACTGTATAGTAACTATTTACATAGCATTTACATTGTATCAGGTATTATAAGTAATCTAGAGATGATTTAAAGTATACAGGAGGATGTGCATAAATCTGGAGCTCCGCCAGGTCCTAAAGTCCACCCACACTGAGGCAGGTTAAATAAGGGACTTGAGCATACGTGTTTTTCGGTATCCGCAGGGGATTCTGAAATCCAAAAGATTCTGAACTCAGAAATGCAACTGGCCCCAAGGATTTCGAATATGGGATTGTGGATCTGAATAAGTGGTGCAAAAACAGAAATTTTAAAAAAATGAGGTAGTATTCATGGGTTCAATGTCCAGTTAGAAATCAGATGGCAGAGGGGAAGAAGCTATTCCTGAATCGCTGAGTGTGTGCCTTCAAGCTTCTGTACCTCCTACCTGATGTAACAATGAGAAATGTGTATATCCTAGGTGCTGGAGGTCCTTAATGATGGATGCTGGCTTTCTGAGGCACTGCTCCTTGAAGATGTTCTGGATACTATGGAGGCTAGTACCCATGATGGAGATGACTAATTTTACAACTCTCTTCATCTTACTTCAATCCTGTGAAGAAGTGTCTTCCCCATACCAGACAGTGATGTAGCCAGTCAGAATGCTCTCCAAGAGACATCTGTAGAAGTTTTCAAGTGTTGTAGGTGACAAGCCAAACCTCCTCAAACTCCTGATGTCTTGCTTTCTTTATTGCTGCATTGATATGTTGGGACCCGGTTAGATCCTTAGTGCTATTGACACCCAGGAACTTGAAATTGCTCACTCTCTCTGCTTCTGGTCCCTCTGAGGATTAGTTTGTGTTCCCGTGTCTTTCCCTTCCTGAAGTCCACAAGCAGTTCTTTGGTTTTACTGGCATTGAACTCAACGGCACACAAAGTTCAGCATCACCTGAGACAAAGTCATTAACGACTAATTTGCATCCACCACCCTAAACATTCATTCCTATTACCACTGGCGTATCATGGCTGTAGTGTGTGCCATCAGCGCAATTCACTGCAATCATTCTCCAACGCCACTCCAGTGTGGTTTCCTAAACCTGCACTCTGTACCACTAACGAGGGCAAGGGCAAAGGGTGCATGGATGTACCACCACCTGGAGAATACCCCTCCAAGGTTCAAGTTACCCCAATCTGTTATACACCCAGTGGCCACTTTATTAGGTACTTCCTGTACCTAATAAAGTGGCCACTGAGTGTATGCTCATAGACTTCTGCTGCTGAAGCTCGTCCATATTAAAGTTGGATGTATTATGCATTGAGAGATGCTCGTCTGAACACCACTGCTTTAATATTTGGTTATCTGAGTTTTTGCTGTCTTCCTGTTTGACCCAATCTGGCCACTCTCCTCTGAACTCTCTCATTAACAAAGTGTTTTCATCCACAGATCTGCCACTCACTAAATGTTTTTTTTGTCTTTTATACCATTTTCAGTAAACGTTAGAGACTCTTGTACATGAAATTCCCAGGATATTAGCAGTTTCTGAGATACTCAAACCACCCTGTCTGGCTCCAACAAACATTCCATGGTCACAGTCACTGAGATCACATTTCTTAACCATTCTGATGTTTGGTCTGAACAACAACTGAACCTCATGACCATGTCTGCATGCTTTCATGCGTTGATATGATGCCACAAGATTGGCTGATCAGATATTTACAGTAGTGAGCAGTTGTACCTGATAATGTGGCCACCAGGTGCATATTGCAACTCTTTTAACATCAATGAATGTATATCCTTGAACTCCTCATCTGAAAGTGCTCTGGGCATACCTTGCCAGAAGTCATGCAGTGGATCACAAGGGTAACTTACCACAATTCTAATGGCATTTAGGTATGGGTAATGTTTCCCCGTAAAGGAATTTTAATAAGGGCCAGTCATCCAGATTTCCCCTTGAGCTGAAAGTTCATCAGCTGCAACGTCTAATTGTTAATGATGGCATTTGTGCCAGAACGTCCCCCATACCCCAATACCATAGATCTTTAGTCTGTACCATAGAAAGTGAGATGGGGAGTTGTCTGTTGTGGTAATTAATGTCTACACAGCCCTGTTGTCAAGTCTACCAGCCTTCATGGGATAATAATGTATGTTCCCAGATTGTGTCCACATTGCCCTGAGTGATCCCAAAAGGGAACAGGGAGTCAGTTTGAATGACAGAGATTTAATGTGGTATTTAGTTTTTTTTTAAATGGAGTTCTTCCCTATCTTGTTTCCTTAAAGTTGAAGGCAATCCAGTTTACTGCAATGTTCCCAGCTACCTGCAGCTTCTAGTGTGGACCAGACTGTGTAGAATCAACAGAAAGGTGTTTACTCAGCTGCAGTTTTAGCAGATTTGGGAAGGGAGGATATGTTCCATCTTCATTAATCACACAGCACGCTAGCTATACAAACAAGCTGACACAGTGGTCTTGCTGGGATGTAAACTCTGGAGCAACTGCAAGCACTTTCTCTTCTTAGATTCCCCAAAGTTATTGCCGATGGGAAGTGAGAAGAGATCTGGAAAAACATTTCACTTAGAAATTGTGAAGTTGGTCAAGTCGGGCTAGGGTTCAGCAGAGGTGGGGTGAGATGTGGGAGTGCCGCTAAAATCCAAAATGTCTTGCAGAAGTCATTGATTACCATGGCAGTGGATCAAGAAGCCAGGTCTCTTCTAATTTATGTACATGTACATTGTGAATGCATATGCATTGTGAAAACTTGCTTTGGCATCAGTGTACTGTGCTGTTTATGGCTCACCCAAGTGTCAATGAATTTTAAATAAAGTGTGTCTCAGCATGCATTGAATGTTGGTGGGTGCCAATTTAGCTGTCAAGATGTTTCTGTACATTAACATATCATGTGTATGCAGGACCTGGAAGAAGTACGGTATGTGATGCAAACTGGATAGGATTTATAATCAGTTTGGTATTTAGAAAATGATTACATTTCTGATAACCTTTATTGAAAGGAAGTTCAGTAAAAACTATCCTATAACTAACTAACACAGATACACAAGAAATGATATTTCAAATTTGTTGTAAAATAAAAATTTGGTAACCAAAGTTCAAAGGAAATTCATTATCAACATTTATATCTGCAACCCTGAGATTCGGTTTTTTTGTGGGCATTTGCGGTAAATACCCAACACAACAGAAACACAACACAACAGAAACAGTGAAAGACTTCACACAACAAGACGGACAAACAACCAATGTGCAAAAGACAACAAACCGTGCAAATACAAAAAAAATATTAAAAAGTATTAAATAAATAAGCATTGAAGAGTCCTCAAAAGTGAATCCATAGGTTATGTTAAGTTCTGTGTTGAAGTTCAGTGGAGTTATTCCCTCTGATTCAATAGCCTGATTGTTGTTGGGAAATAAACGTTCCTGAACCTGGTGGTGTGAGTCCTGAGGCTCCTAAACCTTCTTCCTGATGGCAGCAGTGAGAAGAGAGCATGGCCTGGATGATGGGGGTCCTTATGATGGATGCTATTTTCCTGCTAGAGCGCTCCATGTAGATGGGCTCAGTGGACGGGAAGCCTTTACCTGTGAGGGACTAGGCTGTATTCACTACATTCTGTAGGCTTTTCTTTTTAAGGGCTTTGGTGTATCCATACCAGGCCATGTGACAACCGTAATCTCCATCACATATCTATGGAAATTTGTCAGATTTAGTTGAAATGCTGAATCTGCACAAACTTCTAAGAAAGTAGAGGTGCTGGTGTACTTTCTTTTTAATAGCATTTGACTCCTGGACCAAGGACAGATCCGCTGAAATGTTAACACTGAGGAATTTAAAGTTGCTGACCCTCTTCACTTCTGATCCTGCAATGAGGACTTGATCGTGGACCTCCAGTTTCCTCCTCCTGAAGTCAGTAATCAGCTCTTTGGTTTTGCTGACGTTGAGTGAGAGATTGTTATCGTAGCACCACTCAGCCAGATTTTCAATCTTCCTCCTCTATACTGATTCATCACCGCCTTTGATCTGGCCAACAACAGTGGTGTCGTCAGCCAACGTAAATATGTCATTGGAGCTCTCCTTAGCATCTCAGTCATAAGTATAAAATGAGTAGAGCAGGGGGCTAAGCACATAGCCTTGAGATCACCTGTGCTGATGGTGATTGTGGAGGAGATGTTGCCAACCAGAACTGACTGGTGTCTCCAAGTGAGAAAATAAGAGTATCCAGTTGCCCAAGGAGGTATTGAGGCCTAGGTCTTAGGAGCTTATTGATTAGCTTTAAGGGGATGATAGTACTGAATGCAGAACTGTAGTCAATGAAGAGCATCTTGATGCATGCATCTTCACTTTCCAGATATTCCAGGGTTGAGTGATGAGCCAATGAAATGGTATTTGCTCTTGACCTGTTGTGATGGTAGAGAAATTGGATTGGATCCAAGACTCTTCTCAGAAGCTGATGTGTTTCATCACCAAGGTCTCAAAACACTTCATCTCTGTGGATGTAAGGATAACTGGGCAATAGATATTGAGGCAGGTTACCATGTTCTTCTTGGGCACCAGTATAATTTAAGCCTAATTGATGCAGGCAGGTACTTCAGACTGCCAAAGGGAGAGGGTGAAGATATCATTAATGCTCCAACCAGTTGATCAGCACAGATCTTTATTACTCAGCCATGTACCCCACCTGGGTCGGTTGCTTTCTCTGGGTTTGCCCTCCTGAAGAATGCTCTCATGTCTACCTCAGAGTCTGAAATCACAGGTCACTAAGGGCTGTGGGAGTTACTCAGTTTGGTGCTGCCCCAATGTCCCGGTGTTTGCTGGGCAGAAGATATGCTGTGTTGCATTCTACTGCAGCGTTCATAAAGTCAGGGATTTGGGCCAGTTTTTTTCTGTGTTATTTGTATTTTACTGCTATTATATATGTGCCATATGTGCCTTGTGTTGTAGATGACTCTTAGTAATATATTTTGCACCTTGGTCTCAGAGCTATGCTGTTTCAGTTGGCTGTATTCATGGGTGTTCATGTGTGGTTGAATGACAATAAAATTTGAACCTTTAAAGCACTCATGGTACAGATGAAACTTTTTCAGTTGACTAGACCATATAACATAGCATGAATTTATTTTAAAAATGAACAATGAGCCTTTGTGTGTGAATAATTACGATTCTATTAACCAATGCAAAACAAAACTTTAGTGATACGGATAGGAGCAATGGCAATTCAGAACTTTAACTCACATCCCCTTTGAAATTATCCCCTCTCACCTTAAATGTATGGCCACTGGTATTAGACAGTTCAAACCTTTGAGAAAGATGCTCCCTGTTTACTCTATCTATGCCTCTGAAAATCTTAAACCTTTGTCAGATCTTCCCTCAGCTTCCACTGCTCCAGAGAAAACCCAAGTTTGTCTAGCCTCTGGATTATAGCAGATGACCTCTAGTCCACACAACATCCTAGTAAACTCTTCCACATCCTCTCCAAAGCCTTGACACCCTCCCTATAATGTGGCAATCAGAACTGTATGGATTACTCTGGATATGGCCTAACTAGAGTCTTTTTGAACTCAATACCTCGACTAGTCATGGCAAGCGTGTCATAAGCCTCCTGAACCACCTTACCAACCTGTGTAACCACTTTCAGGGACCTATGATCTTGGACCCCGAGGTCCCTTGGCTCATAAACACTGTTACGGATCTTGACCTTAACAGTGTAGTGTCTCTTTGCATCTGACCCACCAAGGTGCAAACATTTCATATTTGGCTGGGTCTAACTCCATCTGTTATTTGTCCATGTATAATCTATAACTGATCTGTATCCTGCTGTATTCTTAGCTAGTCTTCTGTGCTATACAGAACACCACTAATCTTTGTATCATCTGCAAACTTACTACCTCAACCATCTGTATTTGCATCCAGGTCATTTGTGTACATCTCAACAGCAGAGGTCCCAGTACAGATCCCTGTGGAACACCACTAATCCCAGACCTCCAGCTGGAATAAGTCCCTTCAACCACTATTCTCTGTTTTCTATGGGCAAGCCAGTGTTGAATCCATTTCACCATTGATCCCACACTTCTTAATATTCTGGGTGAGTCTCCCATGAGAGACCTTGTGAAACACCTTACTAAAATCCATGTAGACAACATCCCCATCATCCCCTTCATCAATCATCCTCATCACCTTGTCTAAAACCTCCATCAAGTTTGCAAGACACTACTTGCCCTGCACAAAGCCATGCTGGCTCTCCCTAATCAGGCCATGGTTTTCTGAATGCTCAAAAAATCCTATTCCTAAGAAATCGCTCCAGAGGCTTTCCTATCAGTAATTTGAGTCTCACTGGTCTATTGTTTCCAGGGTAATCCCTCGTTCCTTTTTTAAATAATAAAATAATGCAAAAACAGAATATATGTTTTTAAAAAAAGAGAGGTGCTTCGAAGAAGCTGTTCCTGAATCACTGAGTTGTGCCTTCAGGCTTCTGTACCTCCTTCCTGACGGTAACAGTGAGAAAAGGGCTTGCCCTGGGAGATGGGGGTCCTTAATAATGGACTCTGCCTTTCTGAGGCACCACTCCTTGAAGATGTTTTGGATACTATGGAGGCTAGTACCTATGATGGAGCTGACTAATTTCACTTTCTGTAGCTTCTTTTGGTCCTTTGCAGTAGTGCCCCCACCCAACTCTCCCCCCCCCCATGCAGACAGTGATACCGCCTGTCAGAATGCTCTCCACGGTACATCTATAGAAGTATTCAAGTGTTTTAGGCGACAAACCAAATCTCTTCAAACTCCTAATGAAACATAACTGCTGCCTTGTCTCCTTTATAGTTGCATCAGTATGTTGTGACTAAGTTAGATCCTCAGAAATCTTGACGCCCAGGAACTTCAAATTGCTCTCTGAATCCATTTCTGCTTCCTCTAGGAGGACTGCTTTGTGTTCCCTCATCTTACCCTTCCCGAAGTCCACAATCAGCTGTTTCGTCTCACTGACGTTGAGTGCATGGTTGTTGCTCAGTACCTCTCAACTCACTGGTATATCTCACTCCTGCAAGTTCCTCATCTTCATCTGAGATCCTACCAACAATGATTGTATCATCAGCAAACTTATAGATGGTGTTTGAGCTATACCTAGCTGCACAGCCATGGGTATATAGAGAATAAAGCAGTGGGCTAAGCACACATCCCTGAGGTTCACCACTGTTGATTGTCAGCAAGGAGAAGATATTATCACCAATCTGCACAGATTGTGATCTTTTGGTTAGGAAGTTGATTCCATTGCAGAGGGAGATACAGAGACCCAGGGTCTGTAGCTTAGCGATCAGGGTTGGAGAATTATGGTGTTAAATGCTGAGCAACAATCAACGAACAGCATCATGACATAGGTGTTTGTATTGTCCACTCCTCAGGGACCTTGCATGTTGATTGGAAATACAAATGGGGAAATGTGAAACAAAGGAACGCATTTACATGATTCCCCATTTTATTATCTGCAAGTTGTTGAGAACCCAACACTGATCTATTCTGAGCATTTCAATTGGTAGACTGATTCTCTACCCAGGTTAAGAATTGAAAGCTTTCTCTTAATCAGGTAGCCATTCTTATTTTGTCCTGTTTTAAACATGTTTTGCTGTTTGCCACTTATGTTCTACTGGCCAGTTCAATGAATTTATCCGGTTATTTTAAATTACCAATGTAATGATCATCAGACTCAAATATTAGCCAAGCTTTTGTTGTGAAATGCTGGAAGTTTGTTCCATTCCTGTGAGGAAGCTTGGGAATGCAACACACATTAATGGGAGCCTGGAGCTTCTGAACTTCCTCACAGCTGATTGCTGATGATTGCTTGACTGTGCACTGACAATGGGCTGCTTGTGGATTTCATGATGGAAAAGTAAATTCCTGTAGTTTCCTGCTGGTATGCAAAGAAATCTGTCCTTTGAATCTGTGACAAGTAAAATAAACTGCTGGAAGAATTCAGCAGGTCAGGAGGAATCTGTGCCCAGCTGAAAGGCAGCTATTGACAGCTGAGGTCTGGGCATGGCTGAGAGATCGGGCTGCTGCCTTCAGATTAGAGCATAAAATGGCTTTCATATCAGCAAGAGCTGTGCTTTCTCATGCCAGCAGGAAGGCAAAACGTGATTATTCAGAGAATATACAGCCTTTGCTGTGACACCAGAGACGTCAGGCACATGTAGCAGGGATTTCAGACCATAAGGGACTATGCATCCACCCTGTGCTTCAGCAACTGTGATGCCTCTTTTCCTGTTGGGTTGAATGTGCTTTATACATGGTTTGTTGCACAGAATGATGTGCCAGTGAGTGAAGCTCCCCACCTTCCCACCAAGAAGCAGGCGCTCTGACTCGCTGATGTGAGCAAGACCCCTAGCCAGGGTCAACCCATGTAAAGCTCAGAATCAGAATCAGGTTTATTATCACCAGCATGTGACATGAAATTTGTTAGCTTAGCAGCAGCAAGACATTACAAAACATGAAATTTGTTAGCTTAGCAGCAGCAAGACAATGCAAAACATAATTTAGCAGAGAGAAAAAATAAACTAAGAATAATAAATAATCAAGTAAATCAATTATGTAGATATTGAATAGATTTTAAAAACATACAAAAACAGAAATACTGTATATTAAAAAAAATGTGAGGTAGTGTTCAAAAATTCAATGTCCATTTAGGATGGCAAAGGGGAAGAAGCTGTTGCTGAATCACTGAGTGTATGCCTTCAGGTTTCTGATGGGTAGAAGGTATCCCCTACCTGATAGTAACAGTGAGAAAAGGGCATGCCCTGGGTGCTGGGTATGGGGCCAGTTAACGTAGCAAGTCAGTGCTGAGGGACTATGCAGCCCAGTTAACAGAAGTTCTACACGACATCTTCAGCATTTCTCTGGAACAGTCTACTACCCCTGCAGGCTTCAGGGCAGCCACCATCATCCCACCTAAGTGTGACAGTAGCCTGCCTCAACAACAATGAAGTGCTTCAAACAACTGGTTATTTATTGCATAAAGTCCCACCTTCCTGATTCATTTTAACCTTTCCAATTCACTTATCACTCAACTCTGCCCACTAATGATGCCTCATCCGTCTATCCATCCTGACCCACCCGGAAACAGGAACCTCATACGCCAGGATGATGCTTATTGACTACATCTCGGCATTTAATATGATCATCCATCAGAAGCTGGTGGGAAAACCATCTTCGTTGGGTGTCAACATCTCTCTCTGTAACTTCAGCTTCGACTTCTTGACAGAAAAACCACTGTCAGTTGGTGCTGGCCGCAACATATTTAGCCCCATGAAGTTGAGCACCAGTGCCTCGCACTCCCCAGGGCTGTGTGCTGAAGCCACTGCTGATGCCTGCCTGTACTGTTAGGTCCAGTTCAAACCATAACATCAAGTTCGCTGATGATATAATAATGGTGGGACTCATCAACAGTGATGACAAGACAGCGTACGGAAAAGAGGTACAACAGCTGGTAGAATGGTGCCAGCACAACCTAAGCCTCATTGTAGACAAGACTAAAGAGATGATTGTGCACATGAAAGTGCCAATTGACCATTCTTCACTGCACAGCTCCTCCATGGACACAGTTTGGAGCACCAAATATTTGGGAGTGCATGTAACAGAACTCCCAGGTCCTTCAACACCACCTCTTTGGTCAAGAATGCAGAGCAACATCCTGAGGAGATTAAGTCAAGTGTGGCTCGGTCCCACCCCCACCACTTGACACAAATTTTTACAGGAGCATCATTGGGAGTGTCCATACCAGTTATATCACCGTCTGGTAAGGGACTTGAAGGCATCTGACCACAGAGGACTGCCAAAAGGATCATTAAGGTCTCTCTTCTACCCATCAGAGATGTTTTTCAGAAGCACTGCATATGCAGGGCCCTTAGCATTGTCAGTGATCTCTCCCATCTGTCCAAAAATTTCTTTGATCCCCCTACTATCAGGCAGGAGATACCATAGCAATATGACAGGGACTGTCAGAATGGGGAACAGTCTCTTTCCCCCAGGCCATGAGACTACTGAACTCCCTGCCCCCACCCAGGCTTCACCATGTATAAAGCACATGTAGCATTATACTATTTGCTTTTAAATAGGGTCATAAATGCAGCTTATTAATTGTTAAATTATTCCTGGTAATATGATTTTATTTATTCTGTGTGAGTTGTATGTACTATGTTGTGCATGTTGGTCCAGAGGAATGTTGTTTCATTTGGTGAAATGTGTACAGTTGAATGACAATAACCTTGAACTTAACTTGAACTGTGGAGAGAAAGGGACTCACACAAAATGTTGGAGGAACTCAGCAGACCAGGCAGCATCTATAGAAAAGAGTAGAAGCCACGTTTTGGGCCGAGACCCTTCATCAAGACATCAAGACCATATAACATATAACAATTACAGCACGGAAACAGGCCATCTTGGCCCTTCTAGTCTGTGCCAAATGCTTACTCTCACCTACTCCCACCAACCTGCACTCAGCCCATAACCCTCCATTCCTTTCCTGCCCATATACCTATCCAATTTTTTTTAAATGACAGAATCAAACCTGTTTCTACTACTTCTACTGGAAACTCATTCCACACAGCTACCACTCTCTGAGTAAAGAAATTCCCCCTTGTGTTACCCCTAACCTTTTGCCCGCTAACTCTTAAATCATGTCCTCTTGTTTGAATCTTTCCTACACTCAATGGAAAAAGCCTATCCACGTCAACTCTATCTATCCCCCTCATAATTTTAAATACCTCTATCAATTCCCCCCTCAACCTTCTACGCTCCAAAGAATAAAGACCTAATTTGTTCAACTGTTCTCTGTAACTTAGGTGCTGAAACCCAGGTAACATTCTAGTAAATCTCCTCTGTACTCTCTCTATTTTGTTGACATCTTTCCTATAATTCGGTGACCACAGTACTCCAAATTTGGCCTCAACAATGCCTTGTACAATTCTAACATTACATCCCAACTCCTAAACTCAATACTCAGATTTATAAAGGCTGGCATACCAAAAGCTTTCTTCACCAGACCTGCTGAGTTCCTCAGGCAATTTGTGTGTGTGTTGCTTGGATTTCTAGCATCTGCAGATTGTCTCATGTTTGAGTTAAACAATTCTTCAACAGATTTGACAATTTCCCTCTTGTTCACACCACCCTCAGGACACCAGTCCAGGTGCTGAGACACCCAATGCTCCCTTCACACAAATGTCTCCCCTCTTCCAGTTCAACATGTGGATGAGCAACACAGGCTACCACTGTCTACATCCCTCCTTGACCTGTATCTACCATCCACACCCCCACATACCAACTGCTATCGTCCCCCATCTTCATCTTCCACAGGCCCCCTCCACCAACTGCCCAGTCATCATGGACTCACCCTCACTACTGAGCAGGTGAGAAGGGCTCTGGGGAAACTCAGACATGGCAAAGCATTGGGACTGGCTGGTGTGAACCTCAGTGTCCTGAAAGAGTGTGCTGAGCAGCTGTGCGGAGTTCTCTTAGTGCACTTTTAATCTGAGTCTCAGCCTGGAAAGGGTCCTGACTGTATGGAAATTATGGTGGTCCCAGCACACAAGAAGGGTCAACCGAAAGTCTTGAATGATTACCGTTCAGTGACCCCGACCTCACACATCATGAAGGCCCAAGAGGGGCTGGTCCTGACTCTCCTCTGACCCCTGGTTAGTTCAGCCCATGATCCTTTGCAGTTTGCTCACCAGGAGCACATTGGAATCGACGATGCTGGCATCTGCCTGCTGAACAGAGGAGCCTACTTCCATTTGGATAAGCACAGCAGCAATGTGAAGATCGTGTTTTTAAATTTCTCGTGTGTCTTCAATACAAAACAGCCCTCATTGTTGAAGGAAAAGCTCTATTTAATGCAGTTGGCACTTCCATTGTACCCTGGACTGCCTGACTGGCAGACCACAGTTTGTGTGACTTCAGAGCTGTGTGGCAGACATGGCTATAATGTAAGTAGCACTGTGCCCCACAGGAGATGGTATTGGCTCCCTTCCTGTTTGCACTGTATACCTCAGACTTAAGATACAGCACTGAGTCACGTCGTCTGCAGAAATTATCTGATGATTCAGCATAGTTATGTGTGTAAAGGAGGAATGGGAGGATGAGTACAGAGCACTTTGTCAAATGGTGCAAGTTGAATCATCTCTACTCAACATCAGTAAGACAAAGGAGATGGTGATGGGCCTTAGGAAGACTAAGCCTGCTCTGCCCTGTTACTATCGATGATGAGGATGTGGATGTGGTGAGGACCTACAGGTACCTGGGGATGCATCTTGATGGCAGACTTGAGTGGAGCACCAACACGGAAACTGTGTACAAAAAGTGCCTTTAGAGCTTGCCGGCCTCTCCTTCACATATTCTACTGGTCTGTTGTCGCCAGTACAGACAGACATACTTCATTGACCCTGAGGGAAATTGGGTTTCGTTACACCCGCACCAACCAAGAATAATGAAGAAATATAGCAATATGAAACCATAAATAATTAAATAATATTAAGTTAATCATGCCAAGTGGAAATAAGTCCAGGACCAGCCTATTGGCTCAGGGTGTCTGACACTCCGAGGGAGGAGTTCTGAAGTTTGATGGCCACAGGTAGGAATGACTTCCTATGACGCTCAGTGTTGTATCTCGGTGGAATGAGTCTTCTATGTATACAGTCTTCTATGTGGTACTGTGTTGGAGCACTTGGGTGGTGCCAGCTGACTCAATCAACTGATTAGAAAGGCTGGCTCTGTTATAGGAGTCAGACTGGACATAGTAGAGTCTGTGGTAGAACAAAGGACCCTATACAAATTCCTGTCAATTGAGGACAATGTTTCTCACCCTCTGGATGCCACCTTGGCTAAATAGAGGAGCACTTTCAATAATAGACTAAGCCAACAGCTCTCCTTCAAAGAGTGCTGTATGAGGTAATTCCTACCCTCAGCCATTAAGCTCTGTAATGAGTCAACCTATAGCAGGGGAAGTGATGAACCCCTCCTCTTAGACTGGCTGAGCTAACTTAGTTTATATTCTTTCTTACTTTTCTAATATTTGAGTATTAGTATGTTACAAAATCCCGTAACTGGGTCACTTACCAGCAAAGATAGAGAGGTCTGTTGAAGTCTGATGGTACTATTTTTAGAGTATTTATTGATAAAGGGGCACAAAAATAAGATTAATGCAAACATACAGATAATATACGTCATCAATACTAAATCTAAAGCGCGGGTATGATAATAACCAATAAGAAATAGCTCTATCGTTGTCTAGGGGATAATGATTTGTCCGATGGAAATATAACAGTCACTGCTAGTTCGTTCAAGCTGCAGCATTTTTAGGTTTAAGAGCGAGGCGGTTTAAACTTGCCCAGGTCTTTTATGATGCCAATCCGTTGAGTCAGGGGAGTGGGTTCCCCGTTGTTAGCTAAAAGCTGTTTTCCGTGGTTCCAGCCGCCAGTTCCAGCAACGGAACTGAATGCACATGGCCTCCTTCAGATGACTTCCTGCTGTTACGTGGTCGCTTAACGTTTCTTCTGGTGTATCTGAGGGGCTGTTCCTGCAGACCCTCTTTTATCCTGACTCGCGGGGTGGTAGATGTCAATCAGGTTAGGGGTGATGCAATCTCTCCCTCAACCAGCCCACTTTGCCTGAGGGCGTTCATGTAGCATAGTATCTCAATCCACAAGTTGGTCTCCAAGAGACAATGGCCATGTCCCGTAGCTTTACATCGCTGGGGAAACGAGACATTCTGCACGTTCCTCTCTCATTTCCTGGACCCCTTTGACCCAACCCAACAGTGATCTTGCGATTCTCACAAAGGAGGGGGCTATGGATGTAACATGTATGTCTGTGCACTTGTAATGCTACTGTAACACTGTAATTTCCTTTGGGATCAATAAAGTATCTATCTATCTAAAGGGATTGTTGACTTTTCAGGTTGTGGCCTGCATCAGGACATCACCCAAGATTTTGACCATTTCTTTGACTCTTATTTGACCTGCTGACATTCAACAGTTTATAGTTCACTCCAAACTGCAGCATCTTTAGTCTCTTGTGTCCCCTGTACCAGGGCACACCCAAATCAAAACATTGACACTTTTGTTATGATGATCAAAGTCACTGAAGAGACACTGAAGCTGGTGATGTAGACGTCTTTATTCAGCACAACAAGCAGCTATCATTCTGGAGGCACTCAGGTGGAGTTAGTCAAATTCAAGTGTATAAAAATGTAATGCATTTTTAAGTTCAAAGCTCAATTTCAGTAGTTACAATGGCATCATTTACTTCAATATTTTGGGTTGACAATGCTTTCTTTGAATTATTTATCTACAATGGGAGACACATCTGAATGTTCAAACACCACTAGGACAAACTAATTGACACATATTCTATAAACTTCAGAAGATAGAGAGCCAGATGCCCAAGAATGTTTGCGTAGGTTGATTGTCTGGGTCCACAATAGATCAACAATTGATTGCAACTACAATACACCTGTGACCATGTTTAATAAGCTATGTGACAAAATCATCCTGGTCTGCCAGCTTGGACTCAAGTCCAATGGTGCAGATAATTTAGCCATGTTGCCTGGTTTGATGCAGGCCAATTAACACAACCCCATTGTCTTATGTTTGTTTGATGCATATACAAACATCTCAAGATAACCATCCAGTAAACCATATCTCTTAGTCTGACGGTCAACATGTGCTCCACAGATAGTGCAAGGGCATGCTTTTAACTTCAATTTACTGCTTGCAATTTACAATGCACATGAAGAACTGAAGACTAGTTTTTGCTTGAATGTCTGCTGTATTCACATAACTCCAGAATACTCCCTTACAGACTTTACATATTTTAATGGAAGGAAAGAGGCAAGATTGACTTGTATTCAACTAATTTTTGTCCTAATGCGCATTTAGTTAGCTTTAAGTGTCTCTGATGTGTTAAGGTTTTTAATTACTTCATTGCCTATATACAGTGCCTATAAGAAGTATCCACCCACCCTTGGAAGTTTCCATGTTTCATTGTTTTACAACATTGAATTACAATGGGTTTTAATTGGTTTTTTCACACTGATCAACAGAAAAGACTCTTACATGTCAAATCGAACACAATTTCTACAAGTTGGTCCAAATTTATTACTATAATTAAACACAAAATAATTGATTGCATTATTACTCACCCCCTTCAAGTCAGTATTTAATCGATGCACCTTGGGCAGCAATTACAGCTTTGAGTCTGTGTGTGTGGACAGGTCTCTATCAGTTTTGCACATCTGGACACTGCAATTTTTCCCCATTCTTCTTTACAAAACTGGGGATTGTGAGTGAACAGCCCTTTTCAATTCCAGCCACAAATTCTCAATTGGATTGAGGTCTGGACTCTGACTTGGCCACTCCAGGACATTAACTTTGTTGTTTTTAAGCCTTTTCTGTGTAGCTTCAGCTTTATTCTTGGGATCATTGTCATGCTGGAAAACAAATCTTCTCCCAAGTCACAGTCTCTTGCAGGCTGCATCAGGTTTTCCTCCAGGATTTCCCTTCATTTTGCTGCATTAATTTTACCTTCACAAGCCTTCCAGAGCCTGCTTCAATGAAGCATTCCCAGAGCAGGATGCAGCCCCTGCCATACTTCATGGTAGGGATGGTAAGTTTTTGATGATATATGGTGTTTGGCTTATGCCCAACGTAATGTTTAGCCTGATGACCAAACGCTCAATTTTGGTTTCATCAGAACATAGTACCTTCTTTCACCTGACTTCAGAGTATCTCACGTGCCTTCTCACAAACTCTAGCTGAGATTTCATGGGAGGCTTTTTTCAACAGTGGCTTTCCCTTTGCCACTCTCCCATAAAGCTGCAACTGGTGAAGCACCTGAGTGACAGTTGTATGCGCAGTCTCTCCCTTCTGAGACACCGAATCTTGTAACTCCTCCAAAATTGTCCTAGGTCTCTTGGTTGCCTCCCTCTTTAGTCCCCTTCTTACATGGTCACTCAGATTTGAGGATGACCTGATCTTGGCAGATTTACAGCTGTGCCACATTCTTTCCATTTCTTGATGATTGACTTTAGGGATATTCAGTGACTTGGAAATTTTCTTGTATCCATCTCCTGACTTGTGCTTTTCAATAACTTTTTTCAAGAAAATGCTTGGTGTGTTCTTTTGTCCTCATGGTGCAGTTTCTGGCAGGATACTGAATCACCAGCAGTTGAACAATCCAGATACAGGTGTATCTTACTACAATCAATTGAAACACCTTGACTGCACACAGGTGATCTCCAGTTAACTAATTATGTGACTTCTAAAGCCAGTGATGATTTGTTGTGCCATATTAAAGGGAGTGAGTATTTATGCAAACAATTATTTTGTGTTTTGTAGTTGTGATTTAGATCACTTTGTAGAGTTTTGTTTTGGCTTTGACACAGAAGAGTCATTTTCTGTTGATCAGTGTCAAAAAAGCCAAATTAAATCCACTGTGATTCAATGTCGTAAACAATAAAGCATGCAAACTTCTAGGAGGGGGTGGGCCAAATACTTTTTTTATAGTCACTGTATCTATTTTCAATTCAGTTTTGTGAAAATTCTGGAATTGTCATTTCTTTCATTGCTTATTTAGCATTGGTGTGTGCTTAGCTGTTTGTTGTTCTTCAGGCAGGAATTATGCACCTCTTGATATAATTTACAACTAAAAAGCTCATGTTGCTCTGGGCCTCGTTCCCAGATGATCTTCAGAAAGGTGGCATGGGAGAATCCCATCTTGTGGATCTTAAAGGTTCTCATGGTTCCTCAGAGATACCAGTCCATTGTAAACAGTTTGTGAGAAAACAAGAACATTCCTAGCTAAGTAGCCACATTGACTGAGCCGAATCAGCCCTCTGCAGACTAGAAAAGTGTCATCCTTATTTTCACAAAAGGCAGAATCACTATCAGACACAATCTTAAAACTTGTGAGAAATGCTAGTTCAACTTCAGCATAAAAACAGCAGCTAATAATGTGAAAGAAGGTTTGTTGTGAAGCCTTCTGGCAGCCTGAAGTTTCATTTGAAATAAGCTTAATGGTATCTGGTCATCTCTTTCCTCAACTTGCTAGATTTCCATTGCTGAATTTCCCTGGGCAACCTGTATCATATGCTAAAAGTCTTAATTTTAGCTTTTTACTCTTTCTATAGTGGGCTGCTCTGTACTGTATTCTAACTGAATAGTGACCTGACCACTTTATGTATGAATGCTCCAATCTTTGCAGTTGTTTTATGTTACATTTCCCAAAACAAAGTGTTCTTGCTCATTTTTTAAAAATAATTTATCATAGTATACATATTATTATACATACTATATACATATCTATATAGTATACATATCATGCATTCAGTACAGGATCCATGAATTCAGTTAAAACTATGAAAAATGTTAGATGAAACAATGTCACTGTACAAATCATGGAATGTCTCCTAAAATTCTAAACATTAAATGATGTTCCAAATATATTTTACAATAAATTTAATAAATCTTGGACCATTATCTAAGATTTTATTTTGTGGAAATTGACCTGGAGTTGTTGAGAAACAAAAGTACTAAAGTAATGGGTAAGTATTTGCTATTAGTGAAAATGTTAAAAAAAAAACCTGCATCGACAGCCATCTCATCAAATACTGGTTTGTCTCAAAATTGAAAGCAGTTGAGGAATGCAGGATAAATGAAATGGAAATAACAGTAAAAGGACAGGAAAATAAACAAGGAAAATGAATGCTGTTCTATCAGTGTTTCACTTCTGTAATCTTAGCCTTACAGAATCAGATTTGTTGATCTTTTCGAAACAACATTTGAAATACACATTTTTTGAGAGTTATTATGAACTGGCAACTTTTATGGTCTTAAAAATATTCACAATTTCTTGTCCCTTGTGAATTTGTGAAGTTAAAACAAAATACAACTCCTGCTTGAAAATATGTTTCATTTTCCTTCCTAGGCTCTGAAACAAAGAATGACCTGCAGAATATTCAAGAATTGTCATCTCCTTCTGTATCATCTTCCATTGCCAGCATTCATGGACCAGACGTGGTTCAGCTGAAGGACATAGTTTGCTACTTGTCATTACTGGAAGGAGGTCGGCCTGAGGACAAGTTAGAATGTATGTAAGCTACTACTATATCTGCACTAGAACAGTTGAAAGTTTTAGAGTTTCTTTCATTACATCAACAGAGGTGTGAATGGGATTGCCATTTCAAGTCCACTTGAGTTGAGGTGTCAAAGAAAAGTCGGCAAGTCTATTGCCACTCTACATACAATTTTTAACTTAAACTCAGTTGTTTTGTCAGTTATAATAGGCTTAAAATGATATTGATTCAAACACTGCTTATTACATGTGGGGCTTCAAAAGAGGGATCTATTCGAACATTGCCTGAAATATGTGAAGGATTTTACAGTAATTATTTGCTTGAGTTTCCTTCCATCACTAGCTCTTCTAAAGAGTTCCTTTCCTCACGAATGTAAGTTGGTCCACAGCTATATCAGTTTCCCTCTTGTAATTTGTCCATGTGCTGTTGGCAGTGTGTGGATTTGAAGAATCGTTAGGCTTTTTGCCCCTTTAGACCTTTGTAATCCTGCCTCTATTCTATTTTTGTGCAAACTTACAACAAGAATAATTTGACACTGAAAATGGACGATCAGGCTCTGGAACCAAAGGGGTTAACTTCTCTCAACTTCTCTTGCCTCATCA
This sequence comes from Hypanus sabinus, assembly GCF_030144855.1. Taxonomy (NCBI): domain Eukaryota; kingdom Metazoa; phylum Chordata; class Chondrichthyes; order Myliobatiformes; family Dasyatidae; genus Hypanus; species Hypanus sabinus. Next base: position 96,170,530 of record NC_082711.1, on the reverse strand, counting down.
TTGAGATGTTCGCACAACTTATGGACTCACCTTCAGGGATTCTTTATCTCATGTTCTTGATATTTATCGCTTATTTATTTTTTAATTATTTCTTTATTTTTGCATTTGCCCAGTTTATTGTCTTTTGAACACTGGTTGAATGCCCAAGTTGGTGCATTCTTTCATTGATTCTATTATAGCTATTATTCCATTGTGGACATTGAGTATACCTGTAAGAAAATGAATCTAGGGGTTGTATGTGCTGACATATGTGCTTTGACAATAAATTTACTGTGAAGTTAAGGCCCATTATAACATCCCAATCACCTCAACTACAATAAGATAGCATTGTGCCTTAAACATGAAATCCGCATGATCTGAGAGCCTCGATTACTCACAACTTCAACCCAGTGAATGTCTAATGGTAAAAAAAATACATTCATTATAATGTATCATATGAATGGATGACTTCAAATAACTTAAATTTGCAGCTATGTAAATCTGTGAGTTGTAACAGAGGGCCTGTGATTTCCCAAGTCAATGACTGCTCCTCAGTGTCCGTTATTATCTCTGAAAAGCTGACAATGCTTGAGGCTACTGTTACTTTTTATAAAAAAATAAGTACTAGAATCTATGTATTCTGACTTGTGTGTGGCTGCCATTCCTTTGATAATCTAAGCTAGTTGTTCCCTAAGTAGGTGATATCTCACCCCTGGGGCAGTTTGAGTTTCTACAAAGGTGTTAAAGATATAGGGGCGGTGGGGGAAGGGGCATTCAGTCGTGCAGAGGGAAGCTGAGAGACCCTGAGTTTAATTTTTAAAATGAATTACTTATAGTAAGTATTTGATCATCAGTGATAATTGATTACAATGATCACGTAATCACGTCATCTCATGCTAACACATTATTCTCTTAGATCAGGGGTCGGCAACGTTTACCACTGAAAGAGCCAATATGGACCCATTTCCCACAGAAAAGAAAACACTGGGAGCCACAAAATGAAATAACACTGCATACAACGGGTTTTTTTTTGCCTTTATGCTATGTATAAACAAACTATAATGTGTTGCATTTATGAAATTGATGAACTCCTGCAGAGAAAACGAAATTACATTTCTGCATGCAACAAAAACATTTTGAACTCCGAAAAAAAAGACGTTGGGTTGAAGGTTACTCCGTAGGTAGCCTACCTTGGATCGAAGAATTAAAAGAAAGCGCGCACTGGCGGGTGTCAGGCATTGGCAGTTGTGATGTATATTAATAGCGATAAAAAACACGTTGTAGCGGTGTGCTACACGCAGCGCTAAAATAAAGACTGCAAAGGTAACTTTATTCGAACTAAACAGCCTTGCTTTAAAGCCTCCCTTAACCCACCCCCCGTGGGCGCGGATGCTCCAAAAGACACGTACTCACAAACCCCCGTAGGCTGTCTCCCTTAGCCTGAACGCTGGCTAATTGTGAGCCGGTTCGGATGTGCCAGGAAACGGTGTCTCCGCAAAGTTTTCAGATTGTACAAGATCACCATAGTCTTCAAATTTCGAATTACATTTCAAAAGCTAACAAACCACGGGGAGCCGCATCACAGAGATCAAAGAGCCACATGTGGCTCTGGAGCCGCAGGTTGCCGACCTCTGTCTTAGATGTTGCTCGAAGAGCATTATAGTTGTTGAAAAACTTATGTATTTGGCATATCACAAGGAATCTGAACTCAGGAAATCATGTTATTTCCAGGCCTGGCCCATACATTATTGCTATTCACTACTGTATTACGCTGTTAGTTATTACGATTCCCATAATCACGCGGCGACTCAGTTCTTGTGAATTCGGTTATGCCGTTCAATGGAGTGAAGTTCATAATCTGTCCTTTTGAATGCTCCTTGAACATTTGAAGAAAATACACTCTGATAAAGTAAACAAGAACTGATTTATTTTTCAGTCACTTTGTGAAAACCTTCAGAAACATAAAACAATTCAAAACATGTTTCCCAGGACTTCACAGCAAATAGTGATGGTTTGCATGCTTTATACAACATTTCATTGCGCATTGCTATATCTGGACATCCCCATACAATTGGAGAAGAATTAATTTTCCCAGCAGTAAGGGAGGTTCTGAGTATGGTTTTGCTTAAGTTAACAGACTAACTAATAGAAGTAAATTCTGCTCAGCAACAGCTTTGTTCAAAGACAAATAGGTGAAATGTCTGAGGATGTGGAGGACATATTGGACAACAGAATTTGCTCTGCAGTTTGATGAGGCAATTTTGCCAGGCAACAAATCTTTGCTTCTTGGATATGTTAACTTCATAAAAAACGTAAATGTGTTTCCAGTGCTGTTATTTGCAAGGGGACTAGAAACAGATTCAAAGGGGAAGTCAATATTTCTTTTAACAATTTTTCAAAGACGAAGACAATTCCACTGACCAACATTCTTGCTTGTGCAACAGATGGAGCACCATCAATGACAAGACACCACTGTGGGGTTATTACTTTCTTGAGAGAATCTGTACCTAACATATTTACCATTCACTGTGAAATTCAAGGATCCTTTTTGAAGACTTGAATGCTTCATTCAGCTATCAACTCAAGAATATTAGGCATAACAATTGCAAGGAAATGAAGTGAAAATCATCAAAATCAAATCAGTCGTCTCCACGTTCCTGACCGAGTTAAACTTATTTAAGCGCAACATTGGCACTCATGACCTTTTCCAATTTCTGAGCCTCTCTGAGTTAGAAGAGAAAGAAAGAATATCAGGTGATGATCTTCAAATATCCTGTACCCACTTGGGTGTGTTGCATCAAGATGTGTAAAAGAGATTTCAGGATCTTCTCCTGATTCAAATTCCAGATTGGGTAATGAATACTGAACATTAGTAATGAGAAATTAACAGGATGGAGGAAGAACTGATCTCTCTACAAACTGGCTTTGAGCTGAAGGTCAGGTTCAAAAAATCATATCAAAACTTTTGGTTGCAGAAATAAATCTCTGCACACTATCATGCACTGTGGAAAATGGTCAATATGTTCTTTATTGCATTTCCAACATTATACTTAGTGGAGCGCGGATAGTGCTGTCACCCAATTCTTTATCAGCAAAGAAACAGTCCACAAATTCCTGAAAACAGGGATAAGAAACTCCTGAATTTCATTTAGCCAGGTGTTGAAAAGCTGATATCACTGCACCAAGCCTATCCATTACATTGAAAAGTGAAAAAGCAATGAAGTAGTAAACAGTTGGACTAATGTATTCTCTAGAATTGTTGATGAAAATAGTATATACTGTAATTAAAGAAATATTTTTATTTGTAGATTTAATTACATTTAACATTTTTAATAATAATAATTTTTGCAATTATTTGTCACTACTTTGTATTTGCAGTTCCTGTTTTCTTTCACTGTTCACCATAGATCAAAGTTGTTAAGAGTTTTTATGTAATGGTGGGAAAGGGAGGGGGAGCTAGTGATGTGGTCTGGGAGCCAAGGGGACGGTGGCCCAGAAAAGTTTGGAAATGTGGGCCAGAATTTAAGGGAAATGGCTACTTGAAGAATTTCAAATTTAGGTTTACTTCAAGCAAATTTAGTTCCAATTTTTCTCATTCAAATATATAAAAATAACCATGAATGCATGAGACTACATGGAGATTTGACTGTGTAATGTTTGTTGGGAAGTTTGGTATATAGTTAATTGTTCTCAACCTGTTAACTTTTCATGTCCCATGACTTTCATAGAGAGGCTTGCTGTGTAGTCAACCCTGGGAGCAGGTCATCTCTGTGAATTTTCTCAGCAAAGCTAGTTGTGAGCTGATTGGCAAGGTGTTCATGGCATTCTTTTGACTGCTGACAACGTTCCCATTATTTGTTTATGTAGCTACATGGACCAACTGTTGATCTGAGCAAGAAATTTTTACACGACCTGAAAACTTGAAATGGTATTTTTTTTTGTAATATGCACATTAAACAAACAAAAACCACAACTCACAACACAAGTAAACAATGTTCGGCAGTCAAAATGGCTGGCAGGCACAATGGCAAAAGTGAAGTGTTTTGACTAGATGGTGTCGGTGTTTAGTGGCCTGGCAGATTATTAATGAAGGGCTACTGCCTTCTTTTCTATGTTTTGTTACAATTTGTAACAGTGTTGTAACTTGAAACACTGATAATGTAAATCTCTTGAGCTCTAAAATGCTTCAAAATAAAGGTTGTGGTACTTTATTATTCAGATAATTTATGGATTATATTCATCAACACATAATTATAGGGTATTTCAGACATAATATTAGCATAATTTCAGAACTATATTAACATAATTTCAAAATTATATTAGCATTATATAAAATAAATTTCCAGCTCTGTGGTAACAAAATCTGACTTTATCATAATATTTTAAAAGAGGAAAATTATTTAATTAGATTAAATAACATAATAAGAATGGAATCTAATCAAACAAGTAAAATTGCCTGCAATTTTCCCACCTGCTTTGCTAGGCCAGCATTGAAAAATGTAGATATTTATTCTAAGTCATCCTGCTCAATTCACAGGTAAACTCAAAAGTCAAAAAGTCAAAAGTAAAGTTATTATTAAGTTGCATTATTTTCTTGTGGGAGTTCACAGTAAATACAAGAAACATGGTCAAATCAATGAAGGGCTGCACCCAACAGGACGGACGGGCAAACATGCACAAAGGACAACAAACTGCAAATACAGAAAGAAAAAAAATATTAACAACAATAGTAACAGCAGTGCAGTGCAATGGTCATAAGCAGAGAAACCCGTAACAGAAAGTCAAAACTGAGTAATTAAATGAGAACACCTAAATGGCAGAAGAGATTAAGAAACAAAAGAAGTAGCCTGTCGAATAGAGTATAAGACAGCTAACCCAAGCAAGAAAGTTAAGACAAAAGCTAAGGGAATATAAGATGCTACAATGTATGATAAACCCAACAAAAGCACTGTAGAATTTATAGATACACTAAAACAAAAGCTTGCTGCATATAAAACCAGGCTAAGTAAATCCATGAAATGTGCCAGACAAAGAAAACAGAATTATCAACTCAGGAACAATGAAAAAAATTTATACAGGACATTGAACCTAAGTTCAATGCACCAAATTATCACCAACCTTAGCACAGAATTACCAACAACCACAGAGGTAATTAACTTCTGGTCTACTATCTGGTCAAACAGGGTGACACACCATCAAGAAGCAAGCTGAATTACAGGGGAAGGACACACTCACACAATTGAAGATATGCAAACACCTTAATTTACAATAGATATGCTAAAAGCCGTTATAAAAGATACCCACAACTGGAAAAGTACTGGCAATGATGATATTCATAATTATTGGTATAAAAATTACTTGCCTTCATTCATATCTATTAAAACATATCAACTACTTTCTTATAAATCCTGAAGAAGTGCCAAACTCCTGACAGTAGGTAAAACATATCTCTTATTTAAAGGAGAAATCACAAAAGATCCATCAAAATATTGTCTTATTACTTGTTTACAAACTATGTATAAAATTGTAACATGATGTGTCTCACAACTAATCACCACTCACTTAGATAACCACAATATACTTACAGAAGTGCAGAAAAGATGCCATAAGTGTGTGAAAGGATGTAAGGTACAACTGATACTAGATTCTGTAATTCTATATCAAGCCAGGCAGAAAAGCAAAAATCTTTTATTTTACATTGACCACTAAAAAGCATTTGATTCTATGCCACACTCATGTTTAATAGAAGTTCTCAATATGTATAAACTATACCCAATACTTGTGAAATTCCTTAAACATCTGATGAAGCATTGGTGTACCATAATCACCCTATTTATTAACAATCAAAAAAAGAACAACCACCATTATCAAAATACACCGTGGCATTTTTCATGGTGACTGTCTAAGCCCACTTTGGTTTTGTCTAGCTTTAAAACTGCTGTCTAATTTACTGAATCAGATGAAAATAGTTTATCAAATCTGAGACAGTTAAATGATTATACCTTGACACCCCTTCTATATATAGACAATTTAAAATTATACACTTAATTATAAAATTTAAAATTATTGGTCAAGCTAAAGCATTTAATTCAAATAGTATAACTATTTTCTAAAGGTATAAACATGAATTTTGGATTAGCTAAGTGTAGAACATTAAATACAAAGAAAGGTGCAATAGAACTAGTAGAATATGAACAGAGCAGCTTGATACAATGCAAGCGATGGATAAATATGAGACATATCATAACTGGGATATCAACTTGCAAAGAAACCACATCATAGTGTGGTGAAAATCAATAGTAAAATTGTAACTAAGGCATTAAACACTTTTGATGTACCCATATTAGTGTATTCTTTTGGCATAGTTATCGTGGTCCGAAACAGATTTGGAAAATTTATAAAGATAAATAAGGAACAAAATGACAATTTTAGAAAACGTTGTGTATACTCAAACACACTTAGATTAACATTGCCTAGGACAGAAGGAGGAAGAGGAATAACAGACATAAAAAAATTACACAGGAGTCAGTTTAATTTCTAAAGCTTATAATTTCATCAATGAAAACAGGATTCCTCTACTCCATGTGAGCATATGCAATTCTGATAAGAAATACACACCACTAAACTTAAATGACAACACAATCCAGAAGAATGAAGAAAATATCACTACAGAAGCAAAGGGTAACCAATGGACATCCAATGGAGTCCTGAGCCTCCTGTACCTCCTTCCTTATAGCAGCAGCAAGAAGAAAGCATGAACTGGACAGTATGGGTGCTTGATGATTGATACTGCTTTTCTGTGACTGTGCTCCATGTAGATATGTTCAATGGTGGGGTGGGCTTTACCAATGGAGATGTCCTGTAGGATGCATGACCCTCCATGGAAACCATCCCCACGATCTAAGTGGACTACGTTGTCAACAAGGAAGCATCAAATGCCTGGGTCAGAGTTGGAGACCTCTTCTCAGAAACAGAAGGATTCCTTGTGGCAATACAGGGCCAGGTGGTTAGCACCAAAACTGATCAAAAATACATAATAAAAGACCAACAAATTCAAGGTGATAAATGTCGAAAATCAGAAAATGTCAAGAGAAGCTTGAAACATCCAAGACATTACAGGATCCTGCAGCAATTTAACTCAATCTGATTACTTAACACAGGCAAAATGAAGTGGCAGATGCCATTCACCAAAATATTGCTTTAAAATACAAACTCATAAAAGACACCAAACCTACTATAAGTACAAGCCGGATCCAGTTTTAGAGTTTGACAAACTATATCATGACTATTACACATAGGACAAACCATAATAACCATCCAGATATAATATTACAGGATAATAGACCAGCAAGAACAACTTACTTAATGGATATAACCATTCCAACACAGATAACATACAGAAATCAGTAAGTGAAAACAGCAGAAATGTGCTGAATTAAAAGAGGAAATTGAAAGACTAAGGAAAATGAACAGGATAAAACCATTGTCCCAATAGTTTTATCTACAACTGGTATCATCGCAAAGTCACTATTCAATAGTATTAAGTTATTAGCATTAACAACAATATTTAAGTAATTCTCCAGAAAGCTGCAATACTAAACACCACTAGATAATCTGAAAATTCCTAGAAATTGAGAAATGATCATCCTGGGCCATACTTGTATCTCAGGTTTTACCAGCTTGAGCTGAGAAAAATAAAAATATAATTGTAATAATAAATAAATAAGCAATAAGTGAGACATCGAGAAAGTGAGACGATGAGTCCTTGAAAATGAGGACATGAATTGTGGGATTAGTTCAGTGATTGGGTGAGTAAAGTTTTCCTCTGGTTCAAGACCTGATGGCTGAGGGGCATTAACCATTTCTGAACCTGTTGGTGTGAGTCCTGAGCCTCCTGTACCTCCTTCCTTATAGCAGCAGCAAGAAGAAAGCATGAACTGGACAGTATGGGTGCTTGATGATTGATACTGCTTTCCTGTGACAGTGCTCCATGTAGATATGTTCAATGGTGGGACGGGCTTTACCCATATAGTATCCACTACTGTTTGTAGGATTTACTATTCAAAGGCATTGGTGTTTCCACACCAGGCCACAATGCAACCAGTTAATATACACTCCACCGCACATCTATAGAAGTTTTTCAAAGTCTTAGATGACATGCCAAATTTGTGAAAACTTCTAAGAAAGTAGAAGTTCTGTGGTGCCTTCTTTGTAATGGCAGTTACATGTTGGACCCAGGACAGATCCTCTGAAATGATAACACTGAGGAATTTAAAGCTGCTGACCCCTTCCACCTCTGATCCCCTGATGATGACTCGCTCAATGACCTCTGGTTTCCTCCTCCTGTAGTTAATAACCAGCTCCTTTATCTTGCTGACATTGAGTGAGAGGTTGTTGTTGTGACACCACTCAGACAGATTTTTGATCTCTTTTCTATATGCTGATTCGTCACCACCCTTGATTCGGCTAGTGACAGTCAGAAGGGCAATTAGAATGACAGTTTAGGAAATCCACAGCTGTGCATACTTTGGCTGCGGTCCTAAACATTACCACATGAAGATAAAATCGGTTAACTTGACCTGTTGATTTTAATGGAGAGAAACTGACATGCCAAAAACCAGAGATAGCCTGATATGTGCTGTGTCCAAGATGTCCCATTGCAAATACACATTTTAAAATTGACTGTAAGTAATGAAGAATGGCTGTTTTGCTAGTTTTGTATGTCTGCTATGGGGCCATGAAAAGAGTGGACATATCAGGTTGATAGAAAAGAAAAAACATTTAATGAAATATAGTGTAATGAGCTAAGCAGAGCTAAGCATCAATTTACCACTCAAATCAGATGAATTATTTTACTTCTATTTAAGCTGTCATTCTATATTTTTATCAGTCAATATAAAATATGCATGGTTGTGGTGATATAATGTAGGAATCAAGACAGTGAACTGACTCCAGAGTGCTTGATACCAAAGGCAAAAAAAAACACTTAACAGTGCGAATGGAGTGTACCTCCAACCAATTGCAAAGTTAGGTTTCAAAAATGGTTATTGATGGGAGGGGCCAGTATCGCCACCTAATCCATCACAAAATCCTTTGAACTTTATTGCAAAGAACAAGCATGAGTACCTCTCTTCTCATTGGAGAAATTGTGACTCAGAATGAGGAACAACTACTTGTATAAATCAGGATACGTTGTCGTACTTGTATAAATCAGGATACGTAGATACGTTAGACATCTGCACTTGGTAAGTGATGGTTAAAGTAACCATTTTAAAAAGACCCAGGAGATTATTGCTTAAAAAATGTTCATGGACGGAAAAAGAAAAATGAAGAGAGTGCCATGTCCTGGAAGTTTTCATCAAATGGCTACTTGTGAACCTTCCATTTTTCACTCTCAAAGGTACTTAGGGATTCCAGATTAAGTGTTTGTGTGATTAAAGCGTTGGGTGCATTAGCATATCAGAATGTTAAACCCATCACATAAAATTTGTGATGTTACTGTGAACTTTTTAAAGAACTTCACAGGAAGAATTGAATAGCTGAATGCTGGCCTCAGTAATGCTATTCTATAATTTCAAGGGAACTTTTATTGAATATTCAAACTAATTGGAAGCACAGGATCAAAGAAGGGAAACGGTATTCTACGCCACACCAATATATGAATTAAGAGCAGGAGTAGGCTATTTAGTTCCTCAAACCTGTTCTGTCACTTAATAAAGTTATATCTGATCTGATTGTAATCTCAACTCTTTTCCAGTTTACCACTGTAACTTTTCACCCACTTGTTTATCAAAAAATTATCTATCTCTGTGTTAAAAGATTCAGAGACTTGGCTTTCGATACCTTTTCAGGACGGAAAGTCTAAAGACTTGTGAAATTCCAAGAGAAAAAGCTTTCACCTCATCTCCATCTTCAATGGGTGACCCCTTTATTATTAAATAGTTATCACTAATTCTAGATTCTCCCACAAGAGGAAGCACTCTTTCCAAGTCCACTCCATTAAGACCCTTAAGGCCCTTAGGATCTTGCATGTTTCAATTGATATGCCTCTCATTCTCTGAACTCTAGTGTTTACAAAGCTACTTTGTCCAGTCTTTCCTCCTTCGGGGAACAGGCATATTCCATGTATTAATCTAGTAAACCTTTTATGAACTTAAAGTACTTACAATATCTTGACATACTAACTGAAAAAAGAGATTCATATTGTATATAGTGCCTCAGACGCAGTCCCAAGAAATAACTGAAGCATAACCTTACTATTTTCATATTCAGTTCTCCAGCAAAAAATAATGTTCTGTCAACTTTCCTGAACAACGTTACTGTTCTTGCACAAAATACTTTTGCAAATCTTGCAGTGGGACAGCCATATCCCTCTGCATTTCAAAGCTTTGTGATTTCTCAATGTTTAGATAATGTTTCCTTACTCAGGATGCAGGGGTTGAGGAGACTGAGGAATGGTCTTGAAAAGAAATCCAGGGGCAAACCAGATGCAACACACTTGTACGTGCAACTATGTGCTTGTTCATGACATTCTGTTTGAACTGCTGGCTTGCTATCAGCATGATCTGAGCCATTGTTTCATGCTTCAGGGAGGCCATGAAGGACTATGAAGCCATTAGGGCGGAATAAAAGATTTCTTTTTAACTTAGAAAATTGATCAAGCACAACAGGTAACTACAGGGACAATTTTTACTCTAGCTATGAGCTCAAGACCAGGGGTACAGTTTGAGTAATGAATTGGCTATTCAGGACTGAGATGAGGAGAAGGTAGTGAACCATTAGACGTCTCTATATGTGGTGGGTCAGCTCTGGTATTCATTCAAAACAGATTCTGGACTTTACAGGATTCAGGTATTACGAGGATAGAACAGAAAAATAGTGTAAGCTGGAGGATCAGCTGCGGTGGAATAGGCTTGCAGGGAGAGTTCTTTGTTCTTATGGGCGTTGGCTGTGGCAATAGTTTTTTTTTACACAGAGAGCAGGGAGCGCCAGGAACAGGCTGCTGGTGGGAGTGATAGAATCATTTCTGCTATAAATGACAATGGCATTTAAGAGGCTTTTAGATAGACACACGAATATACAGGAAATGCAGGGATATGGACCAGGCACAGGCAACAGAGAATTAGTTTAATTTGGCATATGTTGTAGACTGAAGGACCTGTTCCTGTGTTGTACTGTTTTATGGAACAGTCCCACAGCCACTGATATCTTGCATCAGGTAGATAGATGTCTCTGGACTGCAGATCCTACTGCGGTATGGAACCATAACCTTAAAGCAGCTAGTTACTGCATCATGCTGTTGTGACCAGCTGCCATAAAACTTTCAAGTAAGTTTTCAAATTAACCTTTCCCAAAGGTAAATCTTGAATATTTTGGAAAAGGCTCTAATTATATCTGATTATAATTTACTCATGAATTTGTAACTGAATGAGTTACTGTGAAATTCTATTATATCTGTTGGTAATATTTTAATGCAATTTTATCAAAAGGAATCTACCTTTTTCTTACACATACTTACCATTGTCCCAGAGAGAACTGCAGAGAATGCAGAGAGATAGAGCGCCCCCTGCTGGAGGTCTGCTGCTAATGTTGCAGTATTCTCTCACTAACTGGCAGTCGTGTGTCTGAAAAGGTTTTAATGTTTCTGGATTTTAAATGTTCAATATTTTATTTCTGAACTACAAATCAAGTGATTATTTGGAGATCTGTTTGCATTCAGAAAATCAAATGAAAAGCAATTCATAATAATTCTGTCTATGAATATTTTTAATAGGATACACTTAAGTAAGATTATATCTTTTCCATACATTAAGACTGTAGACCTTATAATTCTAATATTATATTTGTATTTGTTCACACTAGGCTGTGTCAGCACTTCCATAATAATCTCTTAATCCCTTAACATAATTCATGTTGGGACCTAACTGATATCTAGATTGTGGTTTCAAAGTGTCTTATTTTGTCTATTGGTAACAAGTTAGCTTGAATCCATAACATGAATAAGCATGATATTCCTAAAAATATACATGAAGAATTGACTTGATTTCCCCAGTTATATCTTTATTTCAATAATAAGCGAGTGTTTTTTTTTGGTATGGGGACACCATCATTTTGTGCATTTAGTTGTGCAAGTGCAATTGAATTGTTGTGAACGTTGGGAACTTCATTGCTTTCTAATACCAACAGGTCATTCCACTAACCAGAGCTATTTGGTGAGTGGAGAGCGGTATAAACATACCGCTGCTCCCTGTTTTTATGATATTCAAAATACAGACCAGCCTTCAGATTTAATGAGAAATATAGAGCACAGCATATGTGAATGTGATACACTGTTAGTATCATATCAAGAATTATTGCAAAAACAAGAAGTAAAATATGGTACCGTGTTGGAAGAATATGTATTAATTACATTTATTGTGGAACCTGAAAACTCCATCAGCAGTCGCTCCATTTATTATAAATACAATTGCCTCTTGACAAGTTGTGCTTTTGTTGATTGCTAGCTGATGTTGGTATTTTTGTGAATTTAACAGGAAAATTAAACTTTGATTTAAGCCCACACTTCATTAGGTGATAATATATAAAAAGCAAGGCTTGTTCTGCTGCCTAGATTCATTGTCCATGGTATTGCTGGCCTACACCTTTCCCCAATGTAGGGGGCTAAATAAGCTGTTTTCCCTCTTCCCCTCTCCCTGCCCCTCATCCTATCCCCATAAGGCAAAATTACACATTCAAACATTTTTTATCCTGATAGTTTTATTCATAGAATTGCATCACACAAATATATTTTATGGTTTATGCTGCTATTAATGCTGCATGTGCGTATCCTTTAAACTTTAACTCTATTTATTAATTTCTCACGTTTGAATGCTTTTATCCCTCTCCCTCTAGGCTAGGGTATTTTCTCTCTTGGCTTTAAATGCGTTTTTGCTATTGAGCACAACATTTTTGTTACTGGTTCCACAGTTTATTGTCATTAAGAAGGGTGGTTCCTCCCGAATTCCTGTTCGGACTTAAAAGAGGCCCAAGTTTTGGATCTTCCCCAAAGAAGACACATGTTCTTTGCATCTACTTTGTTAATTTGCCTCACAATTGTAAAAATATCAGTTAATTAAATTTTATTTTTTTCTGAAGGAAATTGTAATGAGCTAACTGATTAGTAATGCCCTATCAAAACCAAGTTAGCCTACTCCTACATTTTAAATCCTGGTTTATTTTAATATATGAAGTAATTTAATATCAAACCTGAAGTAGCCTGTGTGGAAATTATTGTAAGATTAGCTTAATATGCATCTGCTGAGTCTATTGATATTCTGAATCTATTATTGAATCTATTGAGATTCATTCCTGTTAGTAGAGCTCTATCTCAGTAAATGGGAAATTATTTGTAAATGGGTATGTTTTGTATGGGATCTACTCCTTTTTTGATAAGGTTTTATTGGTATGTTAGGGATGCTTTTCAAAGATGAATGATTTCTTTTTATTTTCCCTTTTAGTCATGTTTCGTCTTTATGACACTGATGGAAATGGGTCGCTAGATAGCTCGGTAAGATCTCTAGAGCCCTGGTGATCGCTAAAATTTTATTTGTTGTATTTTGCTATTGATACACAATACAGGCCTACCTGCATGCTTTATTTTCAGAGTAGATTATAACAATAGCAAGTGATTACCATTTTAGGACAAATTTATTTAATTCAATAGCTGTAGAAGATTTTGAATTCATGTTTGTTGGTCTATAGTCCTGGCCACTGATATTGGTTCATTAACATAACCACAGTACAATATTGGCATTAATCTACAGTGGTTTGTTGATGAAATCAGTAAAAACAAGACATTTTTGTCATTCAATATGGCCATAGAAAGATGTTGCATTTTCTGACACAAAAATGCACAAAACCTTCTTCCTTGTTTTATCCATTATTATCCAAGTTTTAATAATACATGATTGATTGTTACAACTTATTTCTAAGGAACAAAAAATGTAGTAGCAACTCATTTAGCAAATCAAATGATTTTACTTAAATATCAAACTGAAACTAAATATTTCCATAATCAATGCTTCTACACTATATTGCTCAGCATTAATATAAAAATAATGTGGGGACATTCTGCCCTTCCAGCCAGCTCCTTCTATTCAGAAGACCGCAAGAGCATAAGATTTAAGCCATTTGACCATCAGTCTGCTCTGCCATTCCATCATGACTGATGTATTATCCCTCTCAATAACATTTCCTGCCTTCTTTCAGTAAAATTTGACACCCTGACTAATCAAGAACTTATCACCCTCCGCTCTAAATATACTCAGTGACTTGCCTGCACAGCCATCTGTGGTAATGAATTCCGCAGCTTCACCACCCTCTGGCTAAAGAAGTTCCTCCTTATCTCTGTTATAATGATATATGCAAGTAGTGCTCTCCACATCCACTCTATCTAGGCCTTTCAATACTCAATAGGTTTCAATGAGATTCCGCCTCAATCTTCCAAACTCCAGTGAGTACAGGCCCATAGCCATCAAATGCTCTCATATGTTAACCCTTTTATTCTCAGAATCATTCTCCTGAACCTCCTCTGGACTCTCTCTAATGCCAGCAAACCTTTTCTGAGTTAAGTGTCCCAGATCTGCTCATAATACTCCAGGTGCAGTCTGACCTATGCCTCATAAAGCCTCAGCATTTCAAATTTGCTCTTATATTCTACCTCACTCATCATGAATGCTAACATTGCATTTGCCTTCCTTACCACTGATTCAACCCACAAGTTAACCTTTAGGGAATCCTGCACGAGGGTTGCATGACCGTGCCACTTCTTTGACCTTTCTCTCAACCTGTCTAAGTCCTTCTGTAGATTCCCTGTTTTCTCAACACTACCTGTCCCTCCACCTATCTTTGTATTGTCTGCAAACTTGGCCACAAAGCCATCAATTTCATCCACATCACTGGTATATAACATGAATAGAAGCACTCCCACCATGGCCCCTGTGGAACGTTATTAGTCACTGTCAGTCATCCAGCAAAGGTCCCTTTTACCCACTCTTTGCCTCCTGCCAGTATCCGATCTGAATCTCCATGCTAGTATCTTTCCAGTAATAGCAGGGGCTCTTATCTGGTTAAGCAGTCTCATGTGCGGCACTTTGTCAAAGACCTTCTGAAAATCCAAGTAAACAACATCCACTGACTTTCCTTTGTTTATACAGACTGTTATTTTCTCAAAGAATTTCAACAGATTTGTCAGGCAAGATTTCCACATAAGGACACCATGCAGACTTTGGGCCATTTCATCATGTGCCTCCAAGTACCCTGAAATCTCATCCGTAGTAATGGACTCCAGCAACTTCCCAACCACTGGAGACAGGATAACTGGTTTATAATTTCTTTTCTTCTGCCTCCCTCTTTTTCTAAAAAGTGGGGGGACATCTGCATTTTTCCAGTCCTCTGGAACTATTCCAGAATCTAGTGATTCTTGAAATTACTAGTACCTTCACTATCTCTTCAACTATGTACCTCTTTCAGAACCTTGGAGTGTAGTCCTTCTGGTTCAGATGACTCACCTACCTTCAATCTTTTCAGCTTCTGAAGCACCTTCTCCTCAATCATCACAACTGCACTCACTCTAGAATTGCTGGTATACTGCTAGTGTCCTCCACAGTGAAAACTAATGCAAAATACTTAAGTTTGTATGTCATTTCTTTGTCACTCGTTACTACCTCTCCAGTAGTCTGATAGCTACTCTCAACCCTCTTTTGCTCTTTATAAATCTGTGCATTTCTTTGGTATTTTCTTTGATATTATTGGCTAGTTTACCTCCATTTTTAATATTTTATCTCCTTAAGGCTTTTTAGTTGCCTTCTGGTGGTTTTTAAATGCTTCTGAATACTCTAACTTCCACAAACTTCTGCTATATTTATGTCCTCTCTTTTCCTTTTATGCTCTGTTTGACTTCCCTGGTCAGCCATGGTTGCCTAATCCATCCTTTAGAAAACAACTTCTTCTCAGGGATGTATTTATCCCAGACTTCTGATTGCCTCAGAAACTCTAGCCATTGCTGTTCTGCTGTTATCCCTGATAGTGTCCCCTTTCAGTCAACGTTGGCCAGCTGTTCTCTCATGCAGTTCTCTCATACAGTTCCTTTTACTCCACTGTAATACTGATATACCTGACTTTATCTTTACCTCTCAAACTGCAGGATGCATTCTATCATATTATGATCACCGTCTCCTAAGGATTCCTTTACCCTGTTCCCTAATCAAATCTGGTTCATTACACAATACCAATCAAGAATAGTTGATTGCCTAGTGGCCTTAACCACAATCTACACAAAAAATTCATCTGTAAGCATTCCACAAATTCTCTCTCTTGGGATATAGCACCATCCTGATTGCCTCAATCTACCTGCATATTGAAATCCCCCATGATGTTTGTAACTTTGCCTTTTTTGCATTGCTTTGTTATCTCCCATTGTAATTTGTATCCCACGTCCTGGCTACTTTTCAGAGGCCTCTATATAACTCCATCAGGGTCTCTTTACCCGCAAGAATTCTACATCTTCTGATCCTATGTTACCTCTTTCTGAGGATTTTTTTTTACCAATAGAGCCGCCTCACCCACTCCGCCTACATGCCTATCCTTTTGATACAATGTATATCCTTGGATGATAATTTCCCAACTCTGATCTTCTTTCAGCCATGACTCAGTGATGCCTATATTGTCATACCTGCCAATCTCTAATTGTGCTACATGATCACCTACCTTATACTGCGTGACTTCAAATATAACATCTTCCATCCTGTATTCATCACCATTTTTGATTTTCCCCCTATTGTACGGTTCAACTCATCCCATTGACAGCAGTTTTGCCCTGTCTTCTGCCTGTCCATCCTCACAGTCTCACTACACACTCACTTTGACTTGCAAACCAACTGACCCATCCTCTGCCTAATCACTGTGGTTGCCACCCCTCTGCCAAATTAGTTTAAACCCTCCCCAACAGGTCTAGCAAACCTGCCTGCAAAGATATCGGTCCTTTTCTGATTCAAGTGCAACTTGCCCTTTTTGTACATGTCATACCTTCACCAGAAGAGATCCTAATGATCCTGAAGCCTGAAACCCTCGCCCTTGCACCAGTTCCTCAGCTACACATTCATCTGCCAAAACATCCTTTTCTTACTCTCACTGATGCGTAGCACAGGCAACAATCTAGGAGTCCTGCTTTTCAACTTTCTACCTAATTCCTTATATTCTTTCTTCAGGACATCCTCTCTTTTCCCACCCACATTGTTGGTACTAATATACATCACAACCTCTGGCTGCTCATTCTCCTCTTTTAGAATGCTGCGGACTCAATCTGAGGCCTCCCTGACCCCGGCAGCTGGGAAATAAAATACCATTGGGGTGTCTCTTTCACATCCCGATAATCTCCTGTCTGCTTCTCTAACTATAGAACCCCTTATCAATACTGCATTCCTTTTCTGAGCCAGAAAGCCAGACTCAGTGCCAGAGACCCAGTCGCTGCCACTTCCCCTGGTTGGTCAGTATCCAAAGTAGTATCCTTATTATTGAGGAGTAATCTTCACTAGCTGCCTGCAAGGCCCCCTTTCCCTCTGCTGACAGTCAACCAAGTACCTTCTTTCTGAAAACTAGGAGTGACAATGCAAACACGAGGAAATCAGCAGATGTTGGAAATTCAAGCAAAATGCTGGTGGAATGCAGGCTAGGCAGCATCTATAGGAAGAAGCACTGTCGACGTCTCGGGCCAAGACCCTTCATCAGGACTAACTGAAAGAAAAGATAGTAAGAGATTTGAAGGTAGGAGGGGGAGGGGGAAGTGCAAAATGATAGGAGAAGACTGGAGGGGGAGGGGTGAAGCTAAGAGCTGGAAAGGTGATTGGCAAAAGGGGTACAGAGCTGGAGAAGGGAAAGGATCATGGGATGGGAGGCCTAGGGAGAAAGAAAGGGGGAAGGGAGCACCAGAGGGAGATGGAGAATAGGCAAGGAGTGATTGTGAAAGGGGCAGAGAGAGAAAAAAAAGAAGGGGGGAATAAATAAATAAGGGATTGGGTAAGAAGGGGAGGAGGGGCATTAATGGAAGTTAGAGAAATCAATGTTCATGCCATCATGTTGGAGGCTACCCAGACAGAATATAAGGTGTTGTTCCTCCAACCTGAGTGTGGCTTCATCTTGACAGTAGAGGAGGCCATGGATAGACATATCAGAATGGGAATGGGACGTGGAATTAAAATGTGTGACCACTGGGAAATCCTGCTTTTTCTGGCAAACCAAGCGTAGGTGTTCAGTGAAACGGTCTCCCAGTCTGTGTGGGTATCACCAATATATAAAAGGCCACACTGAGAGCACCGGATGCAGTATACCACACCAGCCAACTCACAGGTGAAGTGTCGCCTCACCTGGAAGGACTGTCTGGGGCCCTGAATGGTGGTGAGGGAGAAATTGTAAGGGCAGGTGTAGCACTTGTTCCACTTACAAGGATAAGTGCCAGGAGGGAGATCGGTGGGAAGGGATGGGGGAGACGAATGGACAAGGGAGTTGTGTAGGGAGTGATCCCTGTGGAAAGCAGAAGTGGGGGGAGGGAAAGATGTGCTTGTTAGCGGGATCCCGTTGGAGGTGGTGGAAATTACGGGGAATTATATATCGGACCCGGAGGCAGGTGGGGTGGTAGGTGAGAACAAGGGGAACCCTATCCTGAGCAGGGTGGCGGGCGGTTGGGGTGACAGCAGAGGTGTGTGAAATGGGAGAGACTGGGAGACCGTTTTACTGAACACTTACGCTCTGTCCGCCAGAGAAAGCAGGATCTCCCAGTGGCCACACATTTTAATTCCACGTCCCATTCCCATTCTGATACGTCTATCCATGGCCTCCTCTACTGTCAAGATGAAGCCACACTCATGTTGGAGGAACAACACCTTATATTCCGTCTGGGTAGCCTCCAACCTGATGGCATGAACATTGACTTCTCTAACTTCCATTAATGCCCCTCCTTCCCTTCTTATCCCATCCCTTATTTATTTATTTATTCCCCCCTCCTTGTTTTTTCTCTCTCTGTCCCTCTCACAATCACTCCGTGCCTGTTCTCTATCTCCCTCTGGTGCTCCCCTCCCCCTTTCTTTCTCCCTATGCCTCCCGTCCCATGATCATTTCCCTTCTCCAGCTCTGTACCCCTTTTGCCAATCACCTTTCCAGCTCTTAGCTTCACCCCTCCCCCTCCTGTCTTCTCCTATCATTTCGGATTTCCCTCTCCCCCTCCTACTTTCAAATCTCCTACTACCTTTCCTTTCAGTTAGTCCTGACGAAGGGTCTCGACCCAAAACACCAACTGTACTTCTTCCTATAGATGCTGCCTGGCCTGCTGCGTTCCACCAACATTTTAGTAGAGACTACCTCCCTGTAGCTGCCATCCATCACTTGGTCATTCTCTTGAAAGACACAACGGTCAGCTCCAGAGATGCAGTTCCAGAAACTTAGCACAGTCTTTAAGGTACTGCAACTCAATGCCCTTCATGCCGATGTAATTATCTCACTCAAGGAACATACCACTATTAACCAATTCTCAGTGCAGTAGCTAAGAACTAATAAACAAAGGAAGCGAAAAAAAAACCTACAAGAAACTTACTTGGAACTGCTGCCCGTGCTTGCCCAAGCCTGTTGCCATTGAAGCCTGTTGAGCCAAAGCCTCCCACTCCAACAGTGGCCGCTGTGCTTACACCTCCCTTCTTTTTATTGGCTCAAGTAAAACTCCAATCCGATGAGACTTGTGCTTTTCAAATAGCTCCCACACTGCAATTATGTTTCTCTTTCATTCAGTATTTCAAATTATGACTCACTCTCGACAAGACTTGGTCTTTTCAAATGGTCCCACCCAGCCACATGTCTGTCTCTCTCATTCACCACTTCAAATTCAACAAAATCATAGCTGATTACCCAAATGCAGGACTCTGATCCTGTTCCCTTCAATATCTCTTAGTCTCTTTGCCATTAACACTTTGAATAAGTATAATAATTTGATCTTGTCTGATTTCTGTGGTGTATAACTCCACAGGTTCTTCAGTTTTTGAATGAAGACATTTTTTCACATCATGTCCCAAATGGTTTGGACTGTATTCTTAGGCTGCTTCCCTTTGCATATGCTCCGCCACGCCCCCCCCCCCCCCCCACCTAGCCTAGACTCCTTTCATCAGGAACATCATGCATCCAGTTTGCTCATTAATTGCAATTTAATGAGCTTCACTAAGAATCCCTCTCATTCTTCTCAACACTTCAGAATCAGTAACAGGCTTATTATCACTGACGTATGTCAGGAGATGTGTTGTTTTGTGGCAGCAGTACAGTGTGCAATACATAGAAAACCCCAATTTACAATAAGACCTATATGAAAAAAATCAATAAATATGCAAAAAGATGGTGGAAGGCACTTGCAAATATAAGCCTAAATACTCCAATGTTTATTCATTTGTCGGTATGTCCATTCAGGGTATCCACCTGTTGAACCTTCGTTTCTCACCTTCCAGGCAGAAAATAGCATCTGTATGGAATGGAAGCATACTAAACAGCTAAGAAAGAAGTCCATTACACATAATCAGATAGTCTGCACAACCTTTGCCGTAGCTTTTCCAAATAATTTTTTGTTAAGCATAATGCATTGTGACCTTGACATATAAGCATCCTGAGTCATTAACCATCAAAAGCCTCTTCATCTTTAGTTGGTCATTTCTGTTCTTTGCTGGTCACTAGCAACAAGTTGTTGTTTTGTCACCATTTTTGGCATAAAACTCCAAGGCAGAGTACAAAGTAAATGGCAGGATACTTGGTAGTGTGGAGGAGCAGAGGGATCTGTGGGTACATGTCCACAGATCCCTGAAATTTGCCTCATAGGTAGATAGGGTAGTTAAGAAAGCTTATGGGGTGTTAGCTTTCATAAGTCAAGGGATAGAGTTTAAGAGACGTGATGTAATGATGCAGCTCTATAAAACTCTAGTTAGGCCACACTTGGAGTACTGTGCCCAGTTCTGGTCACCTCTTTATAGGAAGGACGTAGATAGATAGATAGATAGATAGATAGATAAATAGATACTTTATTCATCCCCAAGGGGAAATTCAACATTTTTCCAGTGTCCCATACACTTATTGTAGCAAAACTAATTACATACAGTATTTAACACAGTATAAATATGATATGCATCTAAAATCACCCTCCCAAAAAGCCTTAATAAATAGCTTTTAAAAAGTTCTTAAATAGTTTACTAAAGTGCATTGAGTGGTAACTTAAGCTCAGTCCTAACCCCGGCACTTTAACATGTCTTGCCCCGGTGGTTGAATTGTAGAGCCGAATGGCGTTGGGGAGTAATGATCTCTTCATCCTGTCTGAGGAGCATTGCACTGACAGCAACCTGCCGCTGAAGCTGCTTCTCTGTCTCTGGATGGTGCTGTGCAGAGGATGTTCAGGGTTTTCCATGATTGACCGTAGCCTACTCAGTGCCCTCCGCTCTGCCACCGATGTCATACTCTCCAGTTCTGTGCCCACGACAGAGCCCGCCTTCCTTACCAGCTTATTAAGACGTGAGGCACCCCTCTTCTTAATGCTGCCTCCCCAGCATGCCACCACAAAGAAGAGGGCGCTCTCCACAACTGACCAATAGAACATCTTCAGCATCTCACTACAAACATTGAATGACGCCAGCCTTCTGAGGAAGTACAGTCGACTCTGTGCTTTCCTGCACAGGGCATCTGTGCCCTGTCTAGCTTCTCGTCTAACTGCACTCCCAGATACTTGTAGGTCTTAACCTGCTCCACACATTCTCCATTAATGATCACTGGCTCCATATGAGGCCTAGATCTCCTAAAGTCCACCACCATCTCCTTGGTCTTGTGGAAGCATTGGAAAAGGTACAGAGGAGATTTACCAGGATGCTGCCTGGTCTAGGGAGTATGGATTATGATCAGAGATTAAGGGAGCTAGGGCTTTACTCTTTGAAGGGAAGGGTGATGAGAGGAGACATCATAGAGGTGTACAAGATATTAAGAGGAATAGAAAGAGTGGACAGCCAGCACCTCTTCCCCAGGGCACCACTGCTCAGTACAAGAGGACATGGGTTTAAGGTAAGGGGAGGGAAGTTCAAGGGGGATATTAGAGGAAGGTTTTTCAGTCAGAGAGTGGTTGGTGTATGGAATGCACTGCCTGAGTCAGTGGTGGAGGCAGATACACTAGTGAAGTTCAAGAGACTACTAGACAGTTATATGGAGGAATTTAAAGTGGGGGGGGGTTATATGGGAGGCAGGGTTTGAGGGTCAGCACAACATTGTGGGCCGAAGGGCCTGTACTGTGCTGTACTGTTCTATATGTAAAATTCTTGGTGAAAACTTCTTATTGTCCTGATGTTCTAATCTAAAATAATTTGATAAAGAGAAAAAAGCATTGGGGGAATTATGTACTTTTTTCATATTTCAGGTAAAATACACAGTTAAAGATGACTGGTGTATAATTTTCTGCTGGTTTAAGTGTATATGGTAGTGCAGTGGTGAAGTTATAGGACTTGTATCCAGAGGCTTGGACACTTGATTCACAGTAATGAGTTAGAGTACTGGAATGACAGCTTGGGAATTTAAATGTAAGTAATTACATAGTTTCTGGAATTAGGAACAAGGTAGCATCAGCAATATTAATTGCCAAGAAATCATGAATTGTATAAAATTCTATCTGGCTCACTAAAGTTCTCCAGGGAAGTAAATCTGTAGTTTTCAGTCTCTTTGAGGACATATGACTTCACTTCAATGTAGTTGATACTTAAATCCTTCTGGAGTTCATGGACAATTATGGACAGACAACAGATTTTGGTATTGTTGGTCGCATTTACGTCCCACAGTCACTTAAATTTAGAACAAAACAGGTCTGCATATATGCACAACAATAAGTTGGTAGCTGCAGTTTGGATGAGTATTTCTGCAGAAATCTTAGACTAACTATTGCCTAAAACTTGTGGTCTTTATATAAAGTCTTGGGAGAGTTATTGTGATTTTTAAATGAGATATTATCAAAGTAACATTGCATACCTGTGCTGTTATTTAAGGAAGAGAAGGAAATTCTCCCAGCAGGCAGTATTGATGCAGATTTACTGATCATCAGTCATATGTATTGTGGCACACTTTAGATGATATGTAGGTTTTTTAGCAATACGTTTCAAATACTTTAAAACTTTTGAAATCCATACATCCACATGCATTTTATTGCACACGCCATGTGCTTACATAATCACTTATGTTTGGCATCCTTCTAGTCAATCATCCCTGCCTACCACTTCTCATTATTTTCAGATATCTATGTTGTGTTTTTTCTCTGTCACCCCAAAGCAATTCTTTTTATCTATGTTGTAAAGTTTACTCTTTCAAGGTACTTTGATTATTATCCATCAGTTTTCCAATTTGTACCTCTTCAATATGCTCAAAAGCATAACCTTCTATTGTGCAAATTGACAGCGATGTGTGCCCCAAAGCCATGAAGATATTGCAAGACAGCTGCTTTGGTTAGGGTAGGGATCACAGCAGACTACTGGAAATATTTGTTTCAGTTCTATTTCCCTTCAGTATTTCCCCAATCTTATTTACCCCCCTTAACTTTCTTAGTTGTTCACAGATTCTTGAAATAGAGTCTCAATTTCTTGATTATGAATTACTTTCTTAATTGTATGACATTCTACTTTTAAACTATTTTCTGAAGTACATTTTATCCAGACCCACCTCTTTTTGTAATTGTTTTAATATTAGTTCTAGATTAAAGGTTCTCATCCTCAAACGGGATGCCATTGCTATGACCACTCTTTCAAAGAAAATCCTTCGATATGAAACAAATAACCAAATTTTGCCTCATTGTAAGTGATAGAAAGAGCTTGTATTGGATTCCCCTGAAAATGTGTTACATTGCATTTGGCATCTATCACGAGACAGAGGACCAGTGACTAAATTCCTTGGCATATATTGATTGAAAGGACGTCTATTCTGAATCTTCAGATAATTCAAGGCCATACATTAGTAGGTTTTAGTTATTCAGCATGCAGCAATGGCACTTTTCACACTTGACTGCTAATGATAATCTCAACACTTGAATGATAATCTCAAAATCTGAATGGACACTCTTTCGAAACTTGAGCCTATCATTTTCAGACTTAGAAAGATACATTGCAACAAATACAATGAGGCTCAGCCACCACCTCAGTTATGGGATGGGAAAGGGTGCATTTTGGGGAAGAAACAAAGTTCAAAAATGTTCAAATACTGCTTAGTGAGGGAAATGTGTGAGACGGAAGCCAAAATAGAAAAAATCCAGAGTTATGTGGAACTTTAGCGAAACCCTGCCCTAGGAGAGAACCCAGGAGAAAGGGAAAATTTTACAGAAGCTGGAAACCTGAAGTAAAACAGAGAATGCTGGAAATGTACCAGGTTGGACAGCATAGAAAGAGAAGCAGTTAATGTTTCACCATGGCATTTATTAGAATATGTACACGTCGTGTTCTCTCTGTTCAAGATGAGCTGTCCTTCTACACACATCGTCTTGTTCTCGCTGATCCAAAACTGTTCATGAAAAGGAGAAATGAATAAGAAATAATTTCCCTTGTTGACAATCGTTGTTATGATTGCTTATTGGGAGGGAGGAGCTCTGGGGGGAACGGTCAGTAGTGGCTAGTGCTGGTTGGTTGATGCTTTGTTCAAGGCCTCTAGATTAAGTGTCACTTTGTGTGCTCCAGCAGATGGAGCCATTATCAACATTTGCTGTCAATAGTCCTCTAGAATTTGGCTCACCAAATCACCTGCATATTGCCAACTGGTTTTCAAATTAGCCCTGATGTGCATTTTTTTTTCCCACACACGGGCAATCAAACTAAAGGTCACATTTTATTAAGGCTAGCAACCCCAGCTGCTGCTGTGTGTGCACCAGAGCAATGCAGATGCATTTCCTCTTTTGCCAAGCTTCCAGTATTTGGACTGACATTTCAGAAGTTTCCTTTTGTTCTGTGGTACAAGCAGTATGGCACCGCTGGGTGGACAGTTTGCATGACAATGGAGTGAGAGTTTAGGAGAGCTTTAGCAAGACAATTGTTTTAAACAGTCAAATACATTTTTATGTAGCTCAGTGTTATGTGCATGACTATCCAGATAAAAGATTTTAGTTTTAAAGAAAGGGTCTGGAGCTGATGACAATGCATGGTTGGTATTTATATTATTTTAAACATGTTTAATGTCCTTTATGTCATAGAGGTGTGAAGAAATACAAGGCAGAAGAACATTCCAATATTAATATTAATACAATTTTTGTCTGAAGTATATTAGAAAAGGTAAACCATTGTGTTAATAGAGATGTTGCTCAAAATCTTATTGCATGGGAGGAAAAAAATAAAAATGTTCTTTGTTCAATAGGAACTTGACCAGATCATCAATCAAATGATGCATGTTGCGGAGTATCTACAATGGGATGTGACAGAGCTCAAACCTGTATGTAACTTCCATTATCACTCACTTGGTGGTGCTATAAGAACACTGGGTGGCTGGGATTGGGAATGTTAAAATCTTTGTTTGATGATCAATATTTAATGATCAAACGGTTTCATTTCAGGAAGGTCTCTATGGTTGTGCATTTATTTTTTTAATATAGCTCTGTATGTTTTCCTGGGAAATGTTCCTGGACATTGAAGTCTAATGAAGATAAAGTGTGAGTATATACAGAAAATTCACAGACACCTTTGTGACACCAGGGACATGCAGCACACGTGGCAGGGTATACAAACCACAACCGATTACAAGTCAACCCTGTGCGTCAATCAAAGTGATGCCTCCCTTTTGGATAGGCTGAATGCTTTCTATGAACGACTTGGATGAAGTGACATTGAAGAAAGCCCTCTCTCTTCCTGAGGAACAGGTTCCCTGTCTGGTCGCAGCTGAGGTAAAGAAGACCCTAGCAAGGGTATACACATGAGAAGCTGCAGGACCAGACTACGTTCTTGGTCAGATACAGCCCAGCTAACAGAGGTGTTACCTGACATCTTTAATATCTCTCTGAAATAGCCCGCTGTCCCTGCAGACTTCAAGGCAGCCATCATCTTTCCAGTGCCCAAGAGAGCAACGGTAACTGACCTAAATAATTACCACCCTGTGGCACTGACTCCAACAAGCGTGAAGTGCTTTGAGCAGCTGGTAATAGATCATACAAAATCCTACCTCCAGCTACATTAGACCCGTCCCAGTCCGCCTACCACTCAAACTAGTGCAGTGATGATGTCATTGCCTCTGCCCTCCACTCTGTCCTGTTCCACCAAGTAAGTGATGCCTCGTACACACCAGGATGTTGTTCATCGACTTCAGCTCAGTGTTTTACATAATCATCCCTCAGAGGCTGGCAAGTAAGCTGTCCTCATTGGGACTCATCACCCCTCTCTATAACTGGATCTTGGACTTCTGATAGAAATACCCCAGTCAGTCTGATTTGGCAGCTCCATCACACTGAGCATTGGAGCCCACCAGGGTCTGCGATCTATCCGTTGCTGCTCACGCTGTCGACTCACAGCTGCATTGCCAGATTCAACTCAATCTGTATCATCAAGTTTACTGATGATACAGCAGTTGCTGGCCTCATGAGCAAAACGATGGTTCGGCATACAGAGAGGCCTGTCAAATGGTGTGAGAACAACAACCCGAGTCTCAACGTGAATAAGACAAAAGAGATGATTGTGGACTTCAGGAAGGCACAGGTTAACCACTCCATTGCACATCGATGGCTCTGCCATGGAGAGAATGAAGAGCATGAAGTTCCTTGGTGTGCAGATAGCAGACGATCTAATCTGGATTTACAACACCTTCTCACTAGTCAAGATGGTACAGCAACATCCACACTTTCTGAGGGGATTGTGGAGTGCAAGGCTTCCTGCCCTACTCTAACAACTTTCCCCAGGCGCACCATCGAGAGTGTCCTGTCTGGCTGCATCATGGTGTGGCTCGGAAGCTGCAGGGCATCAGATTGTGAGTCCCTGCAGAGGACAGTAAAAGCTGCCAAGAGGATTATTGGGGTCTCCCTCCCCACTATTTCTGTTATTTATCGGGTGCGTTGCAGATGCAGGCTCAGAGCACGGTTGAGGATCCTACTACCCATCCCAAATCTCTTTGACCCACCACCATCAGGAGAGAGGTACAACAGCATCAGGACTATGACTGCCAGACTGAGTAACAGTTTCTTCCCCTGGGCTGTGAGACTGATGAATACCGAGAGCTGTTTACTGTACTGGTTACTGTTTTCTGTTTACCTGTGCTGTACTTTACTACATGCATTTTGAATTATATTTTATTAATTTATAGCACATTATGTTGGTTTATGTGCTGTTTTTGATATATGTTGTGTGGGTGCACTAATGTCCGGAGGAACATTGATTCGTTTTTGTTTGGTTGTATATATATATATATATAAAACTATAAACTTGAACTTGAATGCTAATATTAAATAATGAGTGCACAGGCTTGGAGCTGTATTGAAAATAATCAGTCACTTGCTGAGCAAGCTTGGTCCAGGGTAATTCAATTGTCCCTAAAGAATAATTATTGACACATTGATACTTGATGAGTTAGACATTTCAGTTTTCTATTGGTAGAAATACAGGTTTTCATCAGAAAAAGTGGGGGGATATGTTTAGTAACACAACATACTATATTCTAGAAATAGAATTTTACAGTAATTTTGTAATATATCTTATTGATGCCATGGCTCTTAATCAAATGCAGTGACACGTCAAGGTTTTGATGCACGATTGCTGTGTGCAATCACAAAAGCAGCTCTCAGCTGAATGAACTCTTTGACCTATTTCCCCCTTTCAAAAGCACAACCCACCTGTCATTACACCTCTCTCAGCTCTCCAGGTGTCCCGGACTAAAAATGCAGATAAAATAGATTAGGAAAAAGATAATTAAATAATTTAAAGAAAAAATAATCTCGGTTCATTAGTTGCAAACAATTCATTTGCTCAGTTTACAGCAGCCATCTGATATCCGGTTAATTTGGTCTAAACTACTCTCAGACATCTATAATTCTCTATGTAATTAGTTGAAGTATAAATAATTCTGCAAGTACATGGACATGACTTTCTGTTCAGATGCTGTTCCACTGTGCAATAGATCCATTGCAAAATCAGCAGCAATGATGGAATACTGCAAACCCGGTACACTGGTTCATTGGTGTGACCAACAGTGGGGGAACTGCGTTGCCTCGGTTCAGGTGAAGACTTGGCTTTGGCTGAGGCCGCGAGGTTGCCTGTGGCAGTCACCCAGAGAGGTCATGCTGAGGCAGTGCTGCTCTCACGTATTCACTTGGCAATGCCCTCTGATGTTCACAAGCTAGACCAGGACAACACCATCAATCTAGTAATACCACGCAGGGATTTGGGCTATATTATTTCATTCTTGTGACTGTACATTTTTTTTTCTAAGTAATCATAACCTTACCATAATCATACTCTTTGCCATATGCTGTGCACTGCTGGTAATGTGTGTTTGCATCTTGGACCTGGAGGAACGTTGTTTCATTTGGCTACATTCATGTATGAGTGAATGATAAGTAAACTTACATTTGAACTTGAACGATGTCTTCAGATCATTTCATGGCAATGCACTATGGACAAATTGGGGATCGATCAGTGATGTCAGCAAGCAATGTTGGTATAACAACAGGGTACTATAAATTTGCTTTACCTTTTTGTCACTTTTTTCAACTTTGATCCCTTTTTCTGCTATGTTCGAACAAAAACAATCACTGGCCAGTTGATTCCAAGATCTCATTAATTTTACTATCGAACTAGGTGAAATATCCAAGCACGTTCTGAGCTGAATTATTTTCAGATTAACTTTCAATTTGCATCCTATTCTCCCAAAAGGAAACTACTTTTGATTATTACTTGAATGGGGTTGATTTATTTCACTGCAAGAGAAATTATGACTTTGATAAAAGTATGCTTTTATTCCATTAAACATGCAATGTGTGCAAACATGTATGTATACAGTAGAAAGCAATTCTTTAACTTATGTTTGTGAATCAAATTAGGGAAAAATTATTTAGAAGTGAAATATTTTTGAACCAGCATTTACATCTTTGTTCAGCAAAAGATTTAGTTCCAGGACGGTTTAGCAGATGGGGTTTAGTATCACCAGAAAACAAAATATTCTTCTATTGAGCATTTATATAAAATCTAAAAACCTAGTATTTTACTTAATGGTGAATTTCAGTGGTATCATTTTTGGATTTGTTCTGCTCTAGTATAAGAATTTGGTTTAATTTGATAACCTGATTCATCTTAATATGCTACTACTGATTTCTATGTAACTGACCAGTTTAAGAGCTAAGAATGAATAGAATCCATTTGTATCATGGTTTAGATTTAAACTCACTATAGAATTCATTAAAAAATCTTCAATTCTTAAAAATACATAAGGATTTGAAAATAAAATTAAATTCTGAAATTATGCCATTAGCAATCCTAAAATAACATTGGTATGCAGCTGCAACATGAGGAAAATTATCTGCATCTCTTCCTCTGTTCAAAGAGAAATGACTCTCAGTATATTGGCTGACATGTCAAGCAATTTATGAAGCAGGATGTTTATCAATAAATCTGCCACTTTGCTATTTTGTTATTTATTTTCTAATTATTTAAACATATTTCAACAGTCTCTGATTCTCAAAGAAGCAGTAAAAATTCCTCTGCCAGAACTGCAAATCAAAGGGCCACAAAGGGTGAACTTGGGAAAATTTGCAAAATGAGATCTATATGTTAATTGCGGCTGTTTCATGTTGTTGAATGGCCTAAGTAATGTAAACTTAAGCTTAATATTACCTGTAAAAAAATACAGAGTTAATGTGATGGCTGTCAGTGTTGTCTGGAGCTGGGTTGGGAGTGGTTCGTGGAAAGTAAGTAGATTTTAATACACACATAATGCTGGAGGAACTCAGCAGGCAAGGATCTGTGGAAAAGAGTAAAAAGTTGATGTTTTGGGCTGAGCCCAGATGAAGGGTCACGGGCCAAAATGTCAATTGGTAACTCTTTTACATAGATGCTACCTGGCCTGCTGGGTTCCTCCTGCATTTTGTGTGTGTTGCTTGGGTTTCCCGCACCTGCAGATTTTCTCTTGTTTGGGATTTTATGTGATAATCTCTTGATGTCTCATTTTGTGTCTATCATCCTTTTCACCATCTATTGTAAGATATTTAGTAATGATAACAGTGCAATTCATGAACATTTTGTATAATCTATTACTTGCTTCATAGATAAGTTGATTAAGCTTTTAGTTTTGATAACTAATTGTCATTTACACATTTTTGAAGCACCATATAATCTGTGAATAATCTTAAAATATTTCATGTCAGAGTTATAAACCAATATGCAAAATGATTTACTCTAAAGAGTCAAATATTGAAGCAGAATAATGTCACTATTTCTATATCTGGAATAGCAGCACTTAAAAATCAGTTAAACACAGTTATGTAAGAAAAGAAGATTGAACAAATTCATCTGTTCTGTGCTTCTTAATCTACTCCTCTCCACTCATGTAGATTCTCTATGAACTCATCCCAACCTCAGGGAAGACAAGATTTCAATTACTTATTTACATAGGATTTGCAAATCATTGTTTTATACATTTTAGGATTTTAATTTCAATATTGGAGGGGGAAATCTCTCTCAGTAATCTGGATAGATGTTCCCAAGATGCTCAGCAGAGGTGCTTCTAAATAAATCTGTGAAATAGTTTGCCACAGAACGATGCAGTATAATAGAATAAATCCTCGATTTACACTTGTTTAAATCAGAATCGGAATTAATATGTTGCGGTATTTGTTGTCTTTGCAGCAGCAGTACAATACAATGCATAATAAGAGAAAGAAAAAATGTAAATTATAGTAAGAATATATATTAAATAGTTAAATAAGTGATGCAAAAATAAGAAATAAAAAAATAGTGAAGTAGTGTTCATGGGTTCAGTGACCATTCAGAAAACAGATGGCAGAGGGGAAGAAGCTGTTCCTGAATCATTGAGTGTGTGCCTTCAGGCTTCTGTACCTCCTACCTGATGGTAGCAATGAGAACAGGGCATGTGCTGGGTGATGGGGGTTGTTAATGATGGATGCTGCCTCTCGGAGGCATTGCTCTTAGAAGATGCCCTGGATACTATGGAGACCAATTGCAGTGATGGATCTGATCAGGTTTACAACTCTCTGCACCTTATTTTGATCCTGTACAGTAGCCCCCCCCACTTCCCAGATGGTGATGCAGCGAGACAGAATGTTCCCCACAGTACATCTGTAGAAATCTGTGAGTGTCTGTGGTGAGATACCAAATCTCCTCAAAGTCCCAATGAAATCAAGCCACTGATGTGCCTTCTTTGTAGCTGCATCAACATGCTGGGCCCAGGACAGATCCTCAGAGATATTGATACCCAGGAACTTGAAATTGCTCATCCTTTCCACTGAATGAGGATGAGTGTTCACCTTACCCTTTCTGAAGTCCACAATCTGTTCTTTGGTCTTACTGACATTGAGTGTAAAGTTGTCGCTGCAAAACAACTCAACTAGCTGAACTAGATGAAGGGTCTACTGGGGCAACAGTAGAAGTTAACACTGAAATTGGCAAGTCTTGCTGAGAGATCAATCAGAAAAACACATGAAATTCTGGGATTTGTTAATAGAGAAATAGATCACAAAAGCAAGGTGCCTATAAAAATAGAAAGTGCTGAAAACACTCAGCAGGTCAGGCAGCAGCTGTGCAAAGTGAAATAGTTATCATTTTAGGTCTGACTCTTTCATCAGATATGAGATGTTAAATCATACATGCTGCTTAAGTTGCGAAGGGTTTCCAGTACTTTTTTTAAAAATTTCAGATTCCCAGCATCTTCAGATTCTTGATTTTCGGCAGGGAGGGCATGTTGGGTCTTTGTAAAACTTTAGGCTACAATTACTGTACAATTCTGTTCATCACTATGGAGAATGTAAAGGCTCCAGAGAGGAGGAGTAAGAGGAATGACATATTTATATTAGAGAAACTTGAGTTGTCCCACTTGGACTAAAGGTGTTTAAGAATAAGTTTACTGCAAATGTATAAGATCATGACTGTCTTTAATTGGATAACTGAAATAAAATAATTTAAGATTTATTTGGTTAGGAGATGATTCATAAACAGGGTGAGGGTGGCACACATTGAAAAGCAAATGATGCACTGAGACAGGAAAGGATTGACAAAATTCAGCTCACTGCATTTAGACAAAAGATATAGGAGCAGAATTTGGCCACTTGGCCCATCGAGTCTGCTCTGCTGTTACATCATGGCTGATCCATTTTCTGTCTCAGCCCCAACCTCCTGCCTTCTCCCCATATCCCTTCATGCCTGACCAATCAAGAATCCATCAACCTCTGCCTTAAATATACCCAATGACTTTGCCTCCATAGCCACCTGTGACAACATATACCTCAGATTCACAACTGTCTGGCAAAAGAAATTCCTCCTCATCTCCATTCTAAATGGCTGTCCCCCTTTTCGAAGTCTGTGTCGTCTGGTTTTAGACTCAACCACCCTAGGAAACATCCTCTCCACACCCACTCTATGAGGTAATGAGAACACAATTAATGTATCCATTTAAAAGGGTATTTGAAGGAAAATAATTTGCAAACTATAAAGGAAAAGGCAGGGCATTTGGACAGAAAGAGCAGGTGATTGGGACTGAATAATTATTGTATATAAAATCAGGGTGGACTCATTAGGTTGAATACTCACCTGTGTCTTTACTAATTTTATGAAGTATTTTCTCAGAAAGAGGAAGGAACAAGTTAAGGATGTGAGGGAGGGATCAGTAGAGAGAAAGAAATATAGTTGTTTTTCCCAGCAGTTGAAAATCAGTGGTGTTGTCAGCATCTTGGGAACATCTATCCATATTACAGAGGGAAATTTTTCATTGTTCAATATTTATATTAAAAGTGTATAATGTATAAAACAGTGATTTACAAATTATTTATAAATAATAAACCATTGAACTCCCACCTGACCTGATGTTGGAACTAATTCATGATCAGTTTACATGAGTGAGGTGGGGTTGACTCAGGTGAATTGAAAATATGAATTGTGTGTATGTTGCTGTTAAACCCATTTTCTTATGTAACATTGTTTAAGCACTCATTGTTTCAATACCTTTACTCCAGATATACAGAGTGATATTGTTCACCTCTAATATTTGACTATTTAGAAGAAAACAATCTGTTGGTTGAAATTATCATCTAATTTAACCATACACTATTTCCTTAATTTTCTAAGTGAGCAGTTTACAATGGCATTTTTTTCCCTCCTCTTCTGATATCTTCCAATGATTCATAATTTAGCATTTTAATTTATTATTTATAGAAGAAAATTAGAATTTAAATAACTACAATGTACCTTCACACCTTGCACATCTTTTAGTGGTGCAGAGCAGAACTCTATTAAGGGGTCTCCAGCCTGAGGGTGTGCATTCCAAGCTTGATGGATCCCAAGTGCACATTCTCCGAATATTAATTGAGATTATGATTAACCACTAGGCTTCAGGTGTGTGCTACCAGTAAACTTATGGGGCAAGTGACAATAGAAGTTCAGGCTGCAGGTTTAAGTTAGAATAGTTCCGAAATCAAATCTGTCAGAGACATTGTAAAAAAAATAGAAATTTTTAAATTTAAATTTTTTGCACCATTTTGATTTGATAGCAATGCAGTCTCTTAGTCAAATTGAAGGTGCTGCAATGAGCTGAATTTTAACCTTGGTTAATGAGTTTAATTAGAAATTAAATGATGCTTTTCCACCTTAAGGAGGCCTGTTACCTGCTCATTACATAAGGATCAAGCATTGCCTAAAAATACATACATATTCTTTCCTCATTAGACTAATGGGGATTAAAGTTAAATATTCTAAAGCAAGAGTAGAAGGGGAATGGATAATCAAAAGCTTGTTGGCAATTAATATGACATGAACTCCAGGTGAAAAGATCAACTAGGGCACAAAATCCAAAAGAAAAATGTAGCAAATGCTGAAAATCTAAAGTAAAAACAGAGAATGTATAAAATACTCTACAATTGCTGTTTAATCCATGGAGAGGGAAACAGAAGTTAACATTTCAGATCAATGCCTCTTCATGATAAATAGGGCACATAATTCTGCATATTGAAACGCAATGGTCATAATAATTTTTAATGATATTAGTAATGGTAACCAGTCACATTATTTAATTTTAGTGTAAGTAGGGTTGTGAGATTGCACTATATATTTTTATGACTTAAGAGGCAAGTTTAGATTATCATGATAAAAGGAGTTTTTCTAATAAAGACATTGTACCTTTAGTCCACTATGTCCATTCCAATTGTTTTGCCCATCTATCCTAATCCCTTTTATAATCAGAAAGACATATTAAAACCCAAAATGGCACCAGGAATGAAAATTACTTGTCAGAGTAGCACAACAGCATTGCGGTTTAGATAATGGAACAATAATCTGGTGCCCTGGACCATTGATCTGGAGGCTTTCTTAAAGCCCATCACCGTACTTGGGAAAAGCTTACTCAGCATCCACGTTATCAGGTAGACCTGTACAGCTGTTTGATAATGTAAATAATTAATCAGGAGGCACCTATTAAAGTGGCACTGAGTGTAATTGACTAAATCTGGAATAAAAATCTGGTATCTGTAATAAGGAGCATGGAATTCCTGAATTGTCATGAAAATCTTTTCACTTCACTAATGTTCTTCAACAAAGACAGTCTGTCATCTTTACCCAACATGCCCTAGATTTGACTCCAGGTCCACGAGAGTGAATGGTTCTTAATTACATTCTGAAATATACAAAATTTGTAGTCTATTTGTGGACACTATATACTAGTCATGCCAGATTTATTCAAATACCTTTAATGATTCAAATAAAGTCTATAAATTAACTTTATCCAGTTATTCCATCCAATTACTTCTTTATTTCTCTCCTGCTGTGTGTTCCTTTTAACCTCAAAGTAATCTAAACTCTGTCAGTTACACTAACTTAGCCAGTTCACCCAACCTATGTGCTCGCTGATCTTCATTGACTCCTGTTCTAGTCCTTACATTTATCGGCTTTGTTGTCAGATCCAGTATTGGCTGTAATCAATCTCTGGAGCCTCTCGAGGCTATAACCCTCTGAGATTGTTGCACTCCTCTATTTCTGACCTCTTGGTATGTTCTGTAACTCCAAAACATTAAACAAATTGAAAGGAACAAAAAGAAGCGAGGAATGTAAGTCTAACTTGAATTTTACTTTAAGTGAGGCTTGCACATATGACATGGTGGCGTTATGATGTGTGCCATTTACATACTTTTACATATAACTCACAATGCATTATGTAATCAACAAAGAATGCTTAATCAAACAATATATGTACAGTATTACTCAAATATAACTGAAATATTAAATACACAACACTCCTCTCCTCACTGCTTTGCGATTAATTCTAACTCAACATCTCAACTGCATACACAATATACTATATAATACTACTATTGTACAGACATACACAGCGTAATAACTTTTAAATTGACCCATTTAAGCCTAAAGATTTAATCATTTTGGAGGCTGTCTTGTTCTTGTGGGATAACATCTTTCCTGATAAGGGGAATCACTCTGCTTGGCAGGTGAGGCTTATGGTTGTGAAACAATCTTAGATTCCGGAGACTCCTCCATAGTAGTTATAATGAATTGATGTAGGGTCTGCAGCTCCTTTACTCTCTGGACACCTTCCTTCTCCTTTTCTTTGCTTTTCTTCGTGGATCTACATCAGTCCTTGCTTCTCTTCGGTCCTGGCTTCTTTAAGGTCTCTTTATCCTGCTCTTGTTCTTTCTTATCTTCCTGCTCTCTTTCCCACCTTCCTTATTCTCATTCATGATTTTTCTTTCTACCTCTTCTCTCCTTTTCAACTTGTCTTGCTTTTTCTCGCCTTCCTTTTTCTTTCCCTGGTTTCTTGTGACTGTCTCTGAATTTTCTGATTTCTTAGGAAATTGCTTGTTTATTCTCTTTCATTTCGAAAGCACTTTTGTCACTCCCCTCTTTCTTTTCCTTCTTTCTAGAATGTGTGTATTGATCTTGGGCAAGTGCATTTAGTTAACTGGAGTATTCTCTTATTAATCCTTCCATTGTTCCCTTTACGATCTGATCTCTCTGCTTGGTTTCTTCATTCACAACATCATTTAACAAATCCTGTTTTCGTAAATCCATTGACTCCTTTACCTCTTTGGCCTTCCATTCAACAAGCTGAGTTTTGGTCTTTGCATTTACTTTTACATGCAGCTTTTTGTTTCTCAAGTGAAGTTCATGCAATAACCTTAATGTATGCAGAGCAGATTCTGGTTCTTTATACTCGCAAAAGTCAAATGCTTGCAACTTTCTTGGAGCTTCTTAAATTCTCTTCCAGCTTAAAACTAAGCCATATGTCACAAGTAACTGCCTGATTAACATATCAGAAGCTTTTTCGGATATGTTGCCGACAAAAAGTTCTGTAGTTGGACCACTGCTTTTGTCACTTGCATGATCCCTCTGAGCAGCAATGACCTTCCTTGATCCAATATGCTTTCCAACCAAAGGCACAGAGGTTGACACAAACCCCAGTTTTCTGTCTGCTGGGCAGCAGTTCATGGTGTATAGCAACAGAGACAGTTGTGCCATCATCGTATCTGTCTTAATTTGCATTCAATTGATTCTATTACAGGGGATGTGACATACAAATGTTGGATGAATCTGCAAGTAAGATGGAGTTGTCTGTTTTAATCATGCCCACACAATGCTGGCCCTCCTGTTTTTATCACATATAAGCCCAGTTTGGCTTGTTGGTTGTTGTATTTTACTGTTACAAATGTCATTTTTTGTAACAGTGGAGTTATCTTTTCTCCAGTATAAGCTGTTAGTTGAATATCTGCAGGCTTCAGTTTAGTATCTTAGAAATTCCATTAAAACTCATTTTGTGAAATGACTGAATCCATTTTAATTAAATTGCAGTTAACTTCTGTTATAAGCCATATTGCTTGTCTGCAGTTAGTTTTCACATGATAAATCTCAAGGCTACACAGTCTGCGTCATTCTCATCATTATCCAATTTTTCATCAAGAACATGCAGATTAGTGCTCTTTTTGAACTTGCATTTTCATCTTTTCCCTGTACAGTCCACTTGTCTACCTGACATGCTCTTTATATGTGTCCCACTTTGTTGCATTTTCTGCCAGTTTCACCTTTAAATCTGCACTGGTCTGGTGTATAGGAGCCCCTGCCAGAATGATAACATAATTTGTCTGGCCAGCCATGTTTCTGTTTGGATGTTACAATTCTGCCATTGCTTACTTTCATTCCTGACTGCAAGTTGTGTCTCTGTCTGCTGTTCCCGTGGAAGCAGCGATTTCAAATGTTCTTTTACATGTCAGTGTTTCAGTTCAGAGCCACTTTTAAATGCTTTCTTGTAAGGTTCCACAAATTAAATGATCTCTCAGTGCATCAATAAACCCATCATTGAACTAACAATATTCAATTACCTCAATTTAGCCACGTATACTGAAATGTACTCCCCTTCTATTTGATTGTGCTTATGAAATCTAAAGCATTCTGCAACCAACAACAGTTTGGGTTCTAAATGTTCCTGCATTCCTTTCATTATATCAGCAAAGCCCATTTCGGCTGGTTTGGCTGAAGCAAATTTCTAAGCAAACTATGCCTTTAAATACAATGCACTCAGCAGAATTGGTACTTGATTCTCATTGGCTGTTTCATTTATTTTAAAATGCTGCTCAATCTGTTCAGTATACAAAATCTAGTTTTCTCTTGTGCAATTGAATCCGTCTATCTTCCTGATGTAGCCAGCGCTATTTCTGTTTTTTTTTATATTTCTGATTCTTATCACTGTGTACTCACTTCTTATGAATCCATGAATTTGACCGTTTCCTGCCTTCTTTTAAACTGAAAAGCCTTCTCCTCTTTCCAAAGAACCATGTGCTGCACTGTTTTCTTACTGAACTTGAACACATTGCTGCTCGTCACATGTAGGTAGACATCTCAGGTGCATTTAAAACTTGTCGTCCTTCAAACTAAATGAAAGGAGAAGAAGGGAGCCAGGAATATGAGTCTAACTTTGCTTTTCACTTTGATTGAAATGCACACATATGACATGGTGAGATAATGACACGTGCCATTTACATATAACCCACAATGCATTATGCAGACAACAAAGAATGCTTTATCAAAACAGTGTATTTTCAATATTACTCAAATACACAACCATCACTCCTACAATTCTTATTACCTTTCTACTTCTTTTCCACTAACACATATCCAAAAAATCCTTTTGTCTTATGTAATGCTATTACAGCTCAGGGTGTTAGAGTTCAGAGTTTAGTCGCAGCATCCTCAGTAAGGAGTTTGTATGTTTTCTTCATGGAATGTGTGGGTTTTCTCTTGGTACTCTGATTTTCTCCCACAGTTCTCCTGGGTTAGGATTAAATCGGGGATAGTCGGGGTTTGCTGTGTGGTGAGGCTTGAAGGGCCGAAAGGGCCTATTCCACACCGTATCTCTAAATAAATTAATAAATGTCACTTTATCTGACTTGTTCGCAAATTTCATCTGACATTATTCTTGTGAAGTGCCTTGTGAATTATTACAATAAAGGCTCCAGAGATAATAAATTTCAGGTATAAAATGAGATTGGAGAAGCTAAATTTATTCTCCTGGAAGCAAAGAAATTTGAGAAGGGATTTGATAGAAGTGCAGAAAATCATGACTAATGTTGGCTTAGATCAGAGGATTCCAAACTTTCTTATGCCATGGAGCCTTATCATTAACTAACGAGTCCATAGACCTCAGGCTGGGAACCACTGGCTTAGATGGAGGATCTTGGAGTATTGTACCGTATTGATCTCCTGATTGAATCAAACCATCTATGCAAGAGAAAGGTGACCAAACTAATACCTGGAAGGGCAGAAACCAGAAACCAGTGGAAGCAGAAACTAGAAATAGGTAAATTCTTACCAAAGATAAATGGAAATGTGTTCAGATCAGCCCTGATCTTCTTGACTAGCATGCAGGATTGAGTGGTTGAATAACTGGCCTCTGTTAATTTGTGTGCTTACATGAGGCTTTTTCCAGAAATAGATAGTTTAAGGATGAGGAGACACAGATTTCAAACTTTGGATAAAAATACAGGTGGGGGAATCCAGGTGATGAACTTATTTTTTAACTTAATAACTTTAGGAATTATAAATTGTCTCTGGTTCTCTTTATTTTCCTGCTTCCTATTGTAAGACCTTATCTCTGCTCCATTTTTGGGTCCAGTTAAGGTATTTCAATTAAGAAAATCCCATCCTATTTTGTTACAGAAATTAATATAATAGTGTTAAATTCATCTGTTATGTCAGTATCTCATAAATTAACTAATTATTTGGTAATTTAACTGACAAATAGTTCTTTGAAATATTGGTATGTTGTAGTAAAGTGTCTTGTCACTTCTTCAGTCAGACAGTAATTACCATTCATATAACAAATGCTGCCTCAGTTACTTAAACTGAACAATCATTTTTTTCTAAATATTTCATAGTCAAATGACATGACTGCAAATTAAAGAGTTCGTGGAGCTCATCAGTAAACAGGTTGGCTTTACTAAGTGCTTCAAATGAAATTGGTGTTTGTGTGAAACTGCTAGTAGGCTCCACTCAGCATATTTCCATAGGATGAAAATTGTCAACTGGGACTCTAAAGTAAATAAGGAGAAATAATGGAAATCAAGTAGCGTCCTTCACTTTCTTCATTTCAGAGTACCAAGTGGAGTCTGTTCATCATCATTTGAGTTTAAATTAAATCTTCTTTCCCTCCCAGATGAAGCACAAACACAAATCCAATCTTGTACAAATAAAATGACTAGGTAGCCTATTTCCCTATAACTATATAATGTGATACAGCCTTTAAAAATGGTAATTTACACAGAACACCTACCACTTAGATCAGAATAGAATAATTGTGCCGTGTAAAAAGAATGAAAAAGAATAATAATTTTATCATAAGTTAATGTAGAAAAGCTTAGCTCTGTGAAAAAGCTGGAAAGAAAGAAAGGCTGTGTAATATTGCTAATTTCTGAAGACAAGTGTTAATAAGATTGACATGTGGAGAATTGTGTACAGTTTTGCCAGAGTCATTTTTTGTGTTCTACAAATATTTGAAATATAATTTAGTGAGTAGATCAACTCTGTATCGATTAGCTTGTACCAGCAGGCTGGTTGGACCCAGCAGCATTGCATCCATAAGGTTACTTCTTCATTTCTTCATTTGTTTCCCTTCACCATATCTTAATTGTTTTTGTTTCAGACTCATAATGTCACACTGCAAAGAGATGGACATTTCAGGTTGCCAAGTCTGCACTGCCCACTATTTATATTGTCCTTGTTTTCCCTTCGACACCACACCCCCCACACCAATTTTACCATTCACCAACATATCAGGAGGCCATTTACCAAGGTTTATTAACCTACCTACTCCTGTGTCTAAGATGTGGGAGGAAGTCAAAGCTCTCAGAGGAACTCCACTTCGTTACAGGCAGAATATGCAAACTCTATACAACAATATCAGAGCATCAGAGGGTAGAATTGAACCTGTGTATTCAAAGCTCTGTGGCAGTGGCTGTGCCATTGTGCCATTGGGTCTCCATTTTTGCACACTCTTCACCTGTGTGTTGGCAGTGGGGAGTGTCTGTTTTTTTTAACTTTTTCGCCGGCTGGGTTTAATTTTTCTCCAAACTTTACAATCCATTCACAGACATTTCATCATCTTATGAGGAGACATCGTTTCTGCATTGTTCATTTGTGGAGTGCCTCCAAAGGCTGGACCTTTGTATATTTATCAATCAGCTGATTGGTCATCATTACAGAAACTCAATTGTGACGTAGGAAGGCGGTTTCATCTTTGAGTCGCCGCATGGTGAACTCTATATGAAGATGCCTATGAGGTCAACAATGCACCAAACAAGAAGTGATCAAATGGGTTGTCCTTCCATACATTTGGAATATCTCAGAAGTGATGGCCCAACTGCTCTAAAGAACACAGAAATTTGGTTACACATAAGCCAACAGCAACATTGAGAAGAGTACTCTGCAGACCAAAAGAACAAACCAAGATATTGGACAAGACCAATGAGGTCTAAAAAATACAATGCAGGGACTGCAGCAAATATTACATTGGTCAGATGGGGAGAAAGCTATCCAAAAGGATCCATGAACATCAACTGGCTGTGAAGTGACATGACCAATTCTCCCTTGTCTCCACCCATGAAGATCAAGAGGGGCACAAGTTCGACCGGGCATCAGTGAAAGTCATGGCGCAAGCAAATACACAGCATGCAAGAGAGCTCCTAGAAGCATGGTGTTCCATGAACAATTCTTTAAGTAGACATGTAGACCGCTATCCTATTTATAAGCCAATGTGGGAAAAATTCCAGACCTCAACGTACAGAGTTCACCATGCACCAAAACAGAGACGAGACCCCCTCCCTACGTCACAATTTAGTTTCTTTAATGACGGCCAATCAGCTGACTGATAAGAACAGAAAGGTCAAAGATTGGGGGGGACACCCCCAGTGAACAGTGCCCTGATGTCTCCTCACATGGTGACAAAATATTTGCAAATGGATTGACAAGGTCGGAGAACAACTCAACCCAACTATCATCCACTCAAGCTACACATTTTCTGAGATATTTCCAACTTTTTAACTATTTCATTATGTAGATTCCAAATCTGATTCTTGGAGTGAGCACCAGACCTCATATGGAGCCCCAATCCATCTGGGCCACAAGAATGGAGCAGACAAATGAAGTAATATCTACAAATGTGACTGCAGATTTTGATATGATGAATGCATTCTTCCTCATCTGCACATACTCAGTAACGGTGCCCAATATGTGAAACTGCTTTAAAAGAAACAAGCTCCAATAATTTGTTTATCACACTTTCAGTATTTTGGTCAAAATTCATATGTGAAACAAATTAATCAGAACAGCTTCAGTTCAAATCTCTGTTGCTACTTGCATACTTTTAATATGTAAGCATAAACAGGCAGGGATATCAAAATCCCAACCTTCAGTCAGGCAGATATTTGTTGTGACAAGTGATCTGATTATGCTCTTAAAGGATTTTTATATTTTGTGGTAGATTCTTCAGGAGATGATGGAAGAGATAGATTATGATCGTGATGGTACAGTGTCTCTGGAAGAATGGATTCAGGGAGGAATGACTACAATCCCTCTCCTGGTTCTCTTGGGCCTGGAAACGGTGAGTCACAAATCTGCACAAGTAATCTTAATTCCTGAGCCAGTATTCATATGGAAAGAAATACACCTGATTTGGTATTTTAGCATTCCTGCTGTTTTCCACTGATGCCATTGTCTGTGTATGACTTTTACAGTACCAATTCTTTTCTGGTGATTTGCCCAAGCATTGGTGTTTCATGAGTGAGCTTTTCAAATGAAAGTGAGTGAAGAGTGATCCAGAAATGAGATGATCCCATTCACTTTCCAACTTCATTCCAAGGAGCACCTAGGTGTACCTGTTGTAAACCAGGGATACTGAAGCTAGTTTTCATTCATCTCTCTACACATTCCTTTCAATGTTCAAGGATCAGTTACTCCACCAAGGTTGAGAAGCACTTCATATTTAGTCAAGGCTTAGGCATGAGCCTGCATGGATATGCATCAGGGTTGTATGTGGTATGGAGGGCCTTGCCCAACAGATTTAGAATCTTGTAACCTGCATGGATGAACAAGAACCAGAATGGAGTGGGATGTCGTATCCAGAGATACTGGCCACGTGACAGATGCACTGCCACCTGGCTGGTCGGAGGACACACCACATGCCAATCAACATTTGGTCCCTCCCAACTTATCAATGCACACCTAAATTATTGGTCACCTTAATTGGATTATCTGGCCCAGCCCCATGCTATAAAAGGTGAGACATGTGCCTGGCTCGCTCTCTCTTACAGACCACCTCAGCGAAGGTAAGTGCATTGATTTATGCTTGGAATGATTATCGTTTGTCCTGGTAAGGGAGCCACAGCTATCCAAGGTCAAGGGGTTTAGCTGTTGTAGTGTTTTTCCCTTGTTCTTTGTATGTGTAACTGTACCCTGTCCCCACACCGCTTTCTGTGTGTTGTAGTTGCTTGTGTTGACCCAACTTCCCCTTGTAAATAAATTCCTTATTATTAAAACTGTGTGTGTCCAGGCCTCTACTGTTGAGACTCAAAGAACCAGTTATTTTCTATCACAACAGATGTATGGAAAGAAATGTGCAACTCTGTGGAACAGTGTGGTCAGAGTGGCATAGATGCTGTTCTACGTACCTGTGACACATTGCCATGGATATGAGGCAAGGGGATCTTGAAGATGGAGGCCACGTGCATTGGTTGGGAGGAGGGTTGAGAGGAAATTTGTTTGTAAATTATATAAAAACCAACAATGCAGTAGAAGGGAAAAGTACTTCTTGCAGAAGGCAGATATAGATGTGGAACCTAAAGTAACAAGTAAAACCATTAAAATAATAATTACAACATTGCCAGCTGAACTATGTTCAACTTGGCATTGGTCAGACAGTCCAGGGAGTTAAATTTGTAGCTAAAAGCCGAGAGAGGGAGAGAAGTATGTAATTCCGTATGTTACCAGCCTCAGCAGTCGGGACGAAGATCATGGGCTTCACTTATAGTGGCACACGTAAAATGCTGGAGGAAATCAGCAGGCCAGGCTGCATCTGTGGAAAAGAGTAAACAGCTGATGTTTTGGGCTGAGACCCTTCATCAGGATTAGAAAGAAAGAGATGTCAGAGTAGGAAGATGGAAGGAGGGGAGGAAGTAGTACAAGGTTCACTCATAGTGCATTCATGTTCTGTCGAATTAACTATCTGGACTGTATTAAGGACTGTAAATGAAATAGTTTGGATGGCTCAGTTGAGGAAACTTCTATTTTCATATCAATTAGGAAAATGAATATGTGCATTTATTGACTAGAAAGAACTTCTTTCTTAAAGTTTACAATGTGAACCCACCCAAGGAAGCAGTTATTTTAGATCTGGTAATAAGTACTGAGACAGGGTTGATCAACTATGAAGGATTGTGTGCTGTTGTGAAGAATTACAACAGAAGGTGTGTCTATCACAGACTTTCACTTCTGTTTGAAAGTGACTGAATATGTAACCAGATCTAAAATGTGAATAGAGCCAATTATGCAAGTATTAAAGTGAATTAACTGAGATTAATTTTGCAGATTTTTAAATAAATATTTCATAATTCTCAATTAATACAAATTCCACTGAAGAAATAAAGAAGCCATGCGTGGCTAACTAAAATTAAGGATGATATTAAACAGAAGAAAAGTTGTAAATTTATAGAGTAAACCAGCAAAAATATAGATACATTGCAAGGGTTTCCATAATTATGTAACAAAGGGAGCAGGAGAAATAAATACTAATCTTTTAGAAACTAAAACAATAAAATTAATAGTAATGATTAATTAATAAGGAATAGGTTATATCTGATTTCACTGTTAGAAAACCTGACACACCAAAAATGATGGGTAGCCAGGGGCAAGAAAAGTGAGAAGCCTAAAATAATTAATATCACTGGAGA
This sequence comes from Hypanus sabinus, assembly GCF_030144855.1. Lineage (NCBI taxonomy): Eukaryota > Metazoa > Chordata > Chondrichthyes > Myliobatiformes > Dasyatidae > Hypanus > Hypanus sabinus. The sequence goes on along the minus strand of NC_082711.1, from coordinate 96,125,856 downwards.
CCAAATATGAGACAAATGAATGGGACTAAAGGTCAACAAATCCCCTGATCCTAGTGGTCTGCATTCTCTGGTGTGGAAAGAAGTGTCTATCTTCACAGTTGATGCTTTAGTTGCAATCGTGCACATTTTCAGGATTCTGGAAATATTCCAGTAGATTGGAAAACTGCAAGTGTATGTTTAACAGAGGATAGAGGGAAAACAAAATTATAGGGCAGCAACAATAACTTAGTTTATTAGAAAACTTTTTGAATCTATTATTGAAGAAGTGATTAACAGAACAGTTTGCAATGGTAAAATGTCTAGATAGGTTTATTAAAAGAAAATTCTTGATTGTCAAATTTACTACAATTTGATTAAGGATGTGATTAACAGAATAGATCAATACAAACAATAAATCTTATGTTTTTAGATTTCCAAAAGACATTTGATAAATTGACATAGAAGGTTACTGCTCAAGAGGTTATGGAGTGTGAGGTATATTTAGCATAGAAAATCATAACAAGTGTGGATGAAGGAGTCATTTTTATCTGTTCACTAAGGTACCTACAGCACATTAGATTTAGTATAAGTCTAGCAAGTCCATTTATGGGATAGAAAGGAATAGCTGAGAGAAAGATAAATAGAAAGGTAAATTATGTGTTTTTACTTCATTATTTTTGTTTTGTTTATTTAAATTGTTTAATAGTGTTTTATGATTTATTTCTTTTTTAATTCATTTTACTTAGAGACATTTATAAACATTCACAATCTTGACATTCTAAAACTTTGGATGTGTGGGTTCTGAGAATCTTAATTGCCCTTTGCGTGGAACTTAAATTGTTGCCTCCTCAAATTGCATTGACAGAATTTTGGAATCTATAATCAACAAAAAATTGCTAGATATTAATTGAATCTTAGTGCAACCAAACAAAGTCAGGTTTTATGAAAGGAAAATCAATTTGACAAACCCGCTGGATATCTTCAAGGAAGTACCAGGCAGAGGCAGAAGAGGGGAACCTGCTGATGTAGTGGATTTGGATTTCCAGAAGGCATTTCACGAGGTGCCACATAAAAGACTGTAGCAAAAGGTTAAGCGCTGTGTAGGAGATAGTCTGCATGTTAAAATGAACAGAAAATTCGTCATCACATTGAAGATAGTTTCAAAAATAGATTTTTTTTCAGGCTTGTAGAATACAAGATCAGTTCTTAGACATCAATTATGTATAATTTAGGTTAATGACTTAGCTGAGTGTGCTTGGTACCCAAGTTTGAGAATGGTACTTAAATAGATGGAAAAGCATGCAATGATGTGGATATTTGTCATCTCCAGCAAAATATTGATAGGAATTCCAGAATCATAATTTCAGAATTAGCATTGAATTACAGAATAATATTGCACAGAGACACGACTTTCAGCCTATAGAGTTCAACCACCCACTTACAACGGACTCACATAAATGCCATATTTCATTTTCCCCACATGCTTGGCAAATGGAGTTTAATATAGGAATGAGTGAGATCGGGCATCTTGTTATAAGGAATAAAAAAAAACTGACCACTATCTAAATGGAGAAAGACTGCATTTTAATGGAATACAAAGGGATTGAGATATTTTTATACACTCAACAAAAACAAATAGTTGCAAGTTCAGCACATAAGTCAAAATTTATCCTGGTCTTTAAGACAAGGGGCATGAAATTTAAACTTAGAAAATTATTACTAAAATTGTTCATGTTAATAGTGTAATCACACCCAGAGTCCTAAATATACTGTCAACATAGGTATGGATATATTATCAATGAAGGCAATCCAGAAGAGATACATGTGATTAAATATCAGGATACAAAGGTATCCTGGTATTAATGGCTAAAGAATTTGGACTGGTATTCTTTGGAACCTACAGACATTAATTATATGCTTACTGAAGATGCAAGATTCTAAGGGTGCCATTATAGGGCAGATGTTGAGATGTTTCCTCTAGTTGAAAAGACTTGAATGAGGAGGCATGGTTCCAAGCTAAAATTGAGGTATGTAGGAACTTCTTGCAGAGGGTGATGAATACAGGAATTCTCTAACCTGGAAGGTTGTTACATCAAAAGGTACTCAGATTCAGCTCAGATTGGCAGAAAAACACAAACTACAATTATCTGCTTTGAACTACATAACTACGTTTACTAGGACAGACCAGAGCAAACATTAAAATCTAGGTATGTGCACACCCCTCTTACTCCAGTACTCCTCCCACTTGATCTGTGGCACTGTTCAACACCCACCCATTGGGGAGGCCCTGAAGAACTCCTCTAAGCCCGCCGACCGCTCTAGTTTGATACCCTTTTGACTGATAAATCCTGCAGTGAAGTAGCCCAATACACAGCATCAATTCAAAGCACTAAATCAGAACCAATCATCCTTTGTCACCACTTTTCATGAGCCCCACCCCCGTGTTCACCTAACTTTCATGTTCCCACAGTTGTTCCCATAGTTGTATCTCATGGTTATCTTCCCATAGTAGTAATCAAAGATCCTGCAGCCAGTTCACGTACACTCAAGGCAATGGTGGTAAGTCATTCGATAAGCACAAAGTTTAACCCTTTACAATACTAAATGAGTTTCAGACTACTTTTTTTTTCTTATTGCCTTCAGAAATAGCTGAGCACCACAGCTGTTAGTGGATTGCCATGTATTATTTGTGTTATGTTTGTTGTACTGGTAAAGTGGGTGGCTGTGAATAACACACATGAAGACAGAGGTGAGGAACAAACATGATGTTTATTTTGCTTGTAACTCACCTACCCGGATCCTGTTATGTTCAGTACGTAACATACAGGGAAGCCTTACAGCAACCCGTAAGGGTCAAAACTTACTGAAGACCATAAAATATATGAGCAGAGTTATGCCGTTTGGCCATCTCAGTCCCAATCTCCTGCCTTCTCCCAGTATCCCTCCATGCCCTGACAAATCAAGAATCTAGTAACCTCTGTCTTAAGTATACATAAACACTTGGCCTCCACAGCTACCTGTGGCAAACAATTTCAGTTTCATCACTCTTTGACTAAAGAAATCCCTCCTCATCTGATTTCTAAAAGACGCCCTTCTGTTCTAAGGCTGTGTCCTCTGGTCTTAAACTCTCCCACCATAGGAAACATCCTCTCCATATCCACCCTATCAAAGCCTTTCACCATTTGATAGGCTTCAATAAGCTCACCTCTCATTCTTCTGAATTCCAATGAATACAGTCAAATGCTGTTCATATGACAAGCCATTCAATCATGCAATCATTTTCGTGAAACTCCTTTGAACCCTGTCCAGTTTCTGCATAGCCTTTCCAAGATAAGGGGGCCAAAATGGCCCACAATACTCCAAGAGTGGCTTTAAGAGTGCTTTTAAAGTCTCAACATTACATCCTTGCTTTTATATTCTAGTCATCTTGAAATGAATGCTAACATTTCATCACCACAAACTGCAAATTAACCTTTTGGGAATCCTGCACAAGAATTCCCCAAGTCCCTTTGTACCTCCTTTTTTTTGTATTTTCTCTCCATTTAATAAATAGTCAACCCTTTCATTTCTTCTTCCAAAGTGCACGACAATATACTTCCCAACATTATATTCCATCTGCCTTTTTTGCCCGTTGTCCTCATCCGTCTAAGACCTTCTGTACTTCTCTATTTCCTCAAAACCACCTGCCTCTCCACATATTTTCATAATGTCTGCAAACTTTGTAACAAAGGCATCAATTCCATCATCCAAATCATTGACATATAATGTAAAAAGAATCGATCCCTACACAGACCCCGGTGGAACATCATGAGACACTGGCAGCCAACCAAGAAAGGCTCCCTTTATTCCAACTCTTTGCCTCCTGCCAGACATCCACTGCTTTATCCATGCTAGAATCTTTCGTGTAATACTATGGCTCATAGTTTGTTAGCCAGCCTCAGGTGTGGCACCTTTGTCAAAGGCCTTCTGAAAATCCATGTGCACAACATCAACTGATTCTCCTTTGTCTATCCTACTTGTTATTTCTTTAAACAATTTCAACTAATTTGCCAGGCAAGATGTTCCTTTGAGGCAATCATGCTGACTACAGCCTAGTTTATCAGGTGTTTCCAAGTACACTGAGACCTCATACTTAATAATCGAATCCAACATCTTCCCAACCACTGAAGTCAGATTAACGGCATATAGTTTCCCTTCTTTTGCTTCTCTCCCTTTTTGATGAGTGGCATGACATTTGCAATTTTCCAGTCTTCTGGAATCATTCCAGAATCTAGTGATTCTTGAAAGATCATTACTAATGCCTCCAAAATCTCTTCAGCCACCTCTTTCAGAACTCTGGGATGTACACCATCTGATCCAGATGAGTTATTTAACCTTCAGATTTTCAGTTTCCCAAGAAACTTCTCTTTAGTTATGGTAACTTCACCTACTTCATGACCCCTGACACCTGGAATTACAGCTATACTGTTAGTGTCTTCCACAGTGAAGACTGATGCCAAATACTTATTCAGTTCATCCGTCATTTCATTGCCCTCATTACTATCTCCCCAGCATCGTTTTTCAGTGGTTCGATATCCACTCTCACCTCTCATTTACACTTCATGTATCTGAAGAAACTTTAATATTATTGGCTGGCTTAGAGTCACATTCCATCTTTAATGTAATTACTTTTTTTGTTGTTTTCTGTTGGGTTTTAGAAGCTTCCCAATCCTCTAACTTCCCACTAATTTTTGCTCTATTATATGCCCTCTTTGGCTTTTATGTTGGCTTTGACTTCTCTTGTTAGCCACAGTTGTATCATCTTTCCTTAGAATGCTTCTTAATCTTTGGGATGTATATATCTGTGCCTTTCAAATTCTTCCCAGCCTTTGCTGCTCTGCCATCATACCTGTCAGTGAGATTTTTTCCAATCCATTCTGGACAACTCCTCTCTCATGCCTCTGTAATACAATTCCCTCCAGTGTAATACTGATACATGAATACACAACATATCCATCACCCCGTATTTTAAAAGTTTCTTCCCCTTCCCATCTGCAGACCAACTGCTGAACTATCAACATTCAACGGAGTGAACTCTTCTTGGGCTTCCAGCTGGGGACAGGTATCAATAATAACCAACGTTTCGATGAGAACCTCTGCCGTCTTCTGCAATGATGCCTGGGCAAGACTTGTGTTGTTGTATTCCATCAGTCCTCATCAATCAGGTTTCAACTCTCCCATTTTGTGTCCCAAAAGTCATTGGCGTGGCACACCAGTTTTGTGCTGTTGAGGTCAATCCTATGGTCATTGTGAATGCAATGCTCTGCTACACTGATTTCTCTGGATAACCCTGCAATGGCCATAGGATTGACTTTGACGGCACAAAACTACTGTGCCACACCACTGGCTTTAGGGACCACCTGGTAAAGAAATCCATTGAAATAAAACTAGAGGAAAAGAATTTTAACAAAGATGAAGGCCTCGCTCTAAGTAAGAACTGGAATTCAATTGTAAACAAGTTGGGTGAGCGGACACCTGATTAGATGAAGACTAACCAATCAGGAGGGACAGAATGTGGGGTTATAAATACCACCAGACTAAACTTGCCCAGGGATCATTCCTGAAGAAGATGGCAGAATTTGTCATTGAAAAATTGCTCATAATCGATACATGTACATGGCTTGACGCCCGAGGAGAGTTTATTTGTAATATACGCCAGAAAAACACTAGATCTTTTTTCATTCAAAGGAATAATCATCAAATTCAATGATCAACAAATAAACATTTTTTCCTCTAAACAGAGGAAAGAGGGTAGACTGCCTCTTTTCCCTGCAATAACCCCGGAGATTATCCTGCTCGGGTGCTGCAGTCTAGTCACTAAACTAGAGAGTCAATCTGCCTGGAGCCTGTCTCTTTCTGTGAGGGTACTGGCAACCCAAAGATGAGGCCAAAGTCACTTTATCTCTTGGTGATGTATGTCTAGTTCTTGGCTTGGGTGCGCATTGTCAGTAGGGGGCGCCTCAGAAAGCAGAGTTGTTGGAGGAAACACTGGCTGTGTCACCTGATCTCGTAGTCATTGTCTCAGAATCCTGTCCCACTTCTACAAGGGATTTGGTTTGGTCAGTTTGTGTTTTCCGTCGCCTCAGAAGGAGGCAGTGGCTGATCAACATGCCCTCTCTGGGTGTTGTGGTTACTGGTTTCCATTATGTATAACACAGGACCAGTTTGTGCCACCACCATCACGGGTATCTACTTTGTTCTAGAGATATAGTTCCGGGCAAGTACTTTCTCACCAGCTGTGAAACTTCTGTACTGCACTTTAGCATATCTCTCTGCTTGGGTTTTCTGGTCACTTAGTATAACCTGTTTTGTGTTTGGGGTATAAGCAGGTCAAGCCAGGTATGAAGTTGTCTTTTCATAACTGCAGTGGCAGGAGCCATTTTGGTTGTGGTGTGAGGTATGCTGTGGTATAGAATATAGAACAGTACAGCACATTACAGGCCCTTTGGCCCACAATGTTGTGCTGATCCTCAAACCCTGCCTCCCATATAACCCCCCCCTCCCCTTAAATTCCTCCATATATCTGTCTAGTAGTCTCTTAAACTTCACTAGTGTATCTGCCTCCACCACTGACTCAGGCAGTGCATTCCACGCACCAACCACTCTCTGACTAAAAACCTTCCTTTAATATCCCCCTTGAACTTCCCTCCCCTTACCTTAAAGCCCTATGTCAGCAAGAAAGTGCTAAGACGCTGGTTGAGGGATCCATTTCCCAGTGAAGTTTCGAGGGCTTCTTTCATTGTTTGTATGAATCATTCAGCAAGGCCATTAGTGGCTGGATAATATGGTGCTGACTTTATATGCTGAATACCATTTGCTTCCATAAATGCCTTGAACTCTTCAGTCAGGAGTTGTGGACCATTGTCACTTACAAGCTGTTGAGGAAGCCCAAAAGAGCTAAAGATGAAATGTAGCCCTTCAGTGCATTTTCAGATGTAGTGCTGTTCATGATGGCAACCTCAGGCCATTTGCTGCGTCTGTCCACTATGACCAAGAACATGCGGACTGCTACAGGTCCTGCAAAATCTATGTGGATCCTCTGCCATAATTCTTCAGGTTATTCCCATGGATGCAAAGGAGTAAGTTGAGCAACATTTCTCACTTGCTGAAAATGTGGCCATGCTTTGGCCTGCTTTTTAATGGTTACATCCCAGCCTGGTTGAGTGAAATTTCCTTCAAGCACACTATGCTGCTGTGTTCCTCCTGCAGCTTGTCAAGCACTTGCTTTCTTAACAGTGGAGAAATGACAACACAATAGTCCCATGGTAGTCATCCTGATTGGCCTGTGAGCTCCTTCCATCGAGCCTGGTAAGGTTTCAATTCTATAGTTGGGTCTCCTTTCCATTCATGAGTTACCATGTCCACCATTTTAGATAGAACAGGGTCTGCATGTGTGTCCTTTCGGATTTGCACTACAGTTATTGGAGCTGTAGGTATTTCCTTGAAGTAAAAGATCTCTGTCGGGGATGACTGGAGCTGTAACACAGAAGTCTGGATAGACCATCAGCATTTGAATTGTGCTCAGACTTCCTGTACTTTATATTGCACTAATATACAGATAATAAGAGAGCCCAATGTTGCATTTGACTTGCAGCCAGGGAAGGAATGGTCACATGCCACATGTAGACCAAAAGTTGATGTCAAGAGGTGCTGATCTGACAGGAGTGTAAGTCTCAACCGAAGAGGAATTGATGGATTTTCTTAACTCCAAAGACAATTGCAAGCGTTTTCCGTTCAATCTGGGCATAGTGGCATTTTGCCTTGCTTAATATCCTTGATGCAAAAGCAATTGGATGCACTTCACCGGAGATCATGATGTGTGAGATAACTGCCCCCTCACCATAGGGTGATGCATCGCAGGCCAACTAAATGGGCAATGATGGGTTGAAGTGTGTGAGTGCTTCAGATTGTGACAAAGTTGTTTTGACAGTTTTAAAAGCTTCTTCACAGCGATCTGTCCACTGCCAGTTATGTTCATTTAATTAAAAGCTCATGAAGTAGTTTCAGCAGGCTAGCCTAGTTAGGAACAAACCTTGCATAGTATGTTAGTAGCTGAAAGAAAGATCTTATTTGCCTTAAGTTTTGTGGCATTGTTTGTAGTTCTGGGAAGCCTGATATCACATATGAGAGGTGAGGAACAAATGTATTGCTGTTTATTTATCAAGTCATCTACCCTGAATACTCTCTCACATTACCCTCAGTCTGTAACGTATAGGGAAGTTCTAAAGCAATCTGTTATGGTCAAAACATACATGAAATCATAACATATCCCTCCCCCCTAATTTTAAAGATTTCTCTCCCTTTCCATACACAGAACAGTTGCTGAACTATTAACATTCAATGGAATAATTATTAAATTCAACCACAAACAGAAAACCTTTATTTCTATTCTAAAGAAAATGGTAGACCGCCTCTATTCCCAGACATAACCCTGGGGATTATTCTGTCCCATGTGCTGATGGTTAGTCACTAAACTAAACATTCAATCTGTCTGCAGTTCCTGTGAGAGTACTGACAACCTGGGGATGACACTAAGGTCATTTTGTCTCTTGGTGGTTCTGTCCAAGTCTTGGCTTGGCGACTGCATTGTCAGTAGGGGGCACCACAGAAAGCACAGGTGATGGGTGACAAATGACCTAAGGCAGAGGTCGGCAACCTGCGGCTCCAGAGCCACATGCGGCTCTTTGATCTCTGTGATGCGGCTCCCCGTGGTTTGTTAGCTTTTGAAATGTAATTCGAAATTTGAAGATTATGGTGATCTTGTACAATCTGAAAACTTTGCGGAGACACCGTTTCCTGGCACATCCGAACCGGCTCACAATTAGCCAGCGTTCAGGCTAAGGGAGATAGCCTACGGGGGTTTGTGAGTACGTGTCTTTTGGAGCATCCGCGCCCACGGGGGGTGGGTTGAGGGAGGCTTTAAAGCAAGGCTGTTTAGTTCGAATAAAGTTACCTTTGACTGCAGTCTTTATTTTAGCGCTGCGTGTAGCACACCGCTACAACGTGTTTTTTTATCGCTATTAATATACATCACCACTGCCAATGCCTGACACCCGCCAGTGCGCGCTTTCTTTTAATTCTTCGATCCAAGGTAGGCTACCTATGTAGTAACCTTCAACACAACGTCTTTTTTTCGGAGTTCAAAATGTTTTTGTTGCATGCAGAAATGTAATTTCGTTTTCTCTGCAGGAGTTCATCAATTTCATAAATGCAACACATTATAGTTTGTTTATACATAGCATAAAGGCAAAAAAAAAACCCGTTGTATGCAGTGTTATTTCATTTTGTGGCTCCCAGTGTTTTCTTTTCTGTGGGAAATGGGTCCATATTGGCTCTTTCAGTGGTAAACGTTGCCGACCCCTGACCTAAGGACTGGCAGTTTTGTCCATGTTGAAGAACTCAATGAAGTGAAAGTTTAGGCAGGACTCTTTAGTACAGGAATCACATCATCTCCACTAATCGAAAGTGCATTTGTCATCACCGCAAACTCCCATAAAGTGCATTTCCTTGTGGTGTCATTCATTTCTTTCTCCAGCATCTCAGTCACATAATTCTTTGTCTCTCCAACCCGAACAAAGGTTCTTGATGTTATTATGCACCCAATTCCACTTCCCTGCTGGCAATCCAATCCATGAATAATTTCATTCTTTTTATTTTCCAATGGACTTCCAAATTGACTATTGGAGGTATTAGTCACATGACAACCACCACCAAACTTTCAGTGCTGAGGATTGAGTATAACATCAAGAAGTGGTAGATGGAATACCATGTCAGGAAGTTTATGGTCATTTGAAAGGGTTGACCTTTTTCTAAATGGAGAAAAAATTTAAAAAAGCTGATATGCAAGGGGACTGGGCAATGGTTGTGCAAGATTCTCTAAAGGTTAATTTGCACGTGGTGAGGCATGCATCATTTCTAGAGGACTAGAATATAAAAGCAAGGATATAATGATGAGACTTAGAAAGCTCTGGTGAGGCCTCAATTGGAGTATTGTGAGCAGTTTTGGAACGCTTAGAAAGGATATGCTAAAACTGAAGAGGATTCAACTGAAAATCACAAATAATGATTACAAGATTGAACAGCTTGACATATGAAAAATATTTGATGGCCTTGATCTTGTATTCATCAGAATTCAGAAGAATGACGGGTGACCTAATTGAAATCTATCGAATGGTGAAAGACCTTGTTAAGTGGATGTGGACAGGATGTTTCCATTGGTGGGAGTGTCTAAGATTCAGAATAGAGGGGAATCCTTTTAGAATGGAGATGATGAGGAATTTCTTTAGCCAGGGAGTGGTGGATCTATGGAATTTGTTGCCATAAACAGCTGTAGAGGCCAAGATTGATATATTCTTAATTGGTCAGGGCTTGAAGGGATATAAGGAAAAGCCGGAGATTGGACTGAGAAGAAATATGGATCAGTCATGATATGGTTTAGCAGCCCGATAGGCTAAATGGCCTAATTCTGCATCTATGTCTTATGGCTTTATGGTCTTTATTCTCTCTTGTGGATCTGCAGTTCTTCAATTGAGAACTGCTCTCTCCAAATCTGAAGCATACTTCTTTGTTGTTCATCCGGTGGCCAACTCTGGCCAGAATGGGGATGCAAGGATTCATGCCACTTTTCCCAGATGCCTTCACTGTCATATGTTTTTGAGGAGGCCTGCTTGTCTCTGCTTTGCATATGTGTACCCTTTGATTTTTAGACACTTTTCTTGGTATCATCAAAATGATTTCTTCATGCCACACATTTTTTATTGTATCATTTAATTGATCTTCTTCTTCAATCCATTCTATTTTATCCATGCTGCTGCCGAGGCTGAGCAGCTGCCTCTGAAGCTTCAGTAAGTTCCCAGGCTTAACAGTGGTTCCCTTCGTATGGTCTAGTTCTCCACTGAATACTTCTCCAATGCCTCTTACAGACCAGTGCTCCTGCAATCAAGTACATTTCATCCCAATTGAGTTTGATCTATGCTCCAAACATGATCGGCGCAGAAGTGCTGGATAACTATCTTTAAAAGTGTGCAGTGGAATTTTCTCTCTCTCTGTTTGTTAATCTCCACTGTATCATGTACAACTCCCCTCACTGGAACAGCCTTACCAGTGGAAATCTTTAGAGTCAACCTTGCCCTTTTTGTGGGGGGGGGGGGGGGGGGAGACGCTGCAATTTCTTCTTGTGAACTGTCTCTGACACCAGTGATTCTACAGCATCTGTGTTTACCTGAGTCCTCAACAGGGTCACCATCCAACCACATGGTCATCCAATAGCCATCTTTGTGTCCTGAAATAGATAAAACACACAAAGCTTCTTCAACCACAGAGTGAGAGCCACCTAGTCTATCGTCAGTATGCTCCATCTTGTTCGCAGTTCTTTCTGTTTTTTAATAAGTCATTTTTTCTTTATTACAGTGTTTTTCATTCACAGTGTCTTTTTAACTTTACAGGCATGTTTAGTATGTCCATTTTCGTCAAATTTTGGCAATCTAAATCCTTATACCAGCATTCTTTTGTTGAATGCCCAGTTTTGCCATAATGATAACATTGATTGCCAATGTGTCTCATTCTAAAAGTCATAGAAACTTTATGAACTTGGGAAGTTGCACTTAATAGCTGTGCTTCTTTAGCTGCCACCTCCTGGATGTACTAATCTCAATTGTCTTCTGTAATGTTAGTCTGTCTTCTGTAAGCAAATGTTTCTGAAGTGCTTCACCTTGCACACTATAAGAGTTTATCACATAACGTGCCTTTCAGTGACTGCCCAAAATCAGTGTGCAGACAGTTGCTTCATCACCGCCACAAACTGAAATAGACTCACATTCCTCTTGATTCCTTTCATTCAACCTAAACCACTCAGCAATACTCAGAGTTTTAGTGAATAGTGTTCCTTGAAGACTCCAATGGTCTCCTCATAAGCTCACCCACGTTGCACAGAGGTACATCACCAGTGTTGCACGCGGACTTTTCTTAGCAAAGGGAACAAAACAATAAATATCGCGTGAGGACTTGTCACCTCATTGTCAGATATTATGTTTGTGGTACTGGGAAGCCGGGTGACCATGAATAACATACAAGAGACTAAGAAATGAGGGACATGTATGCTACTGTTTATTTTCCTTGTAATTCATCTACCCAAAATGCCCTCTCACATAATGTTCAGTACGTAACACAGAGGGAAGACTGACAGAAGCATGTAAGAGTCAAAGTATATGTGAATACATAACAGCCTGGACAATTTGGTCCTTGCTATAATGCGTACTTAAGGCTCTATGGGAAGTTAATGAAATATCTTTCACCACAAGTACTGTTACCTCCTGGTACAACGATAGTGACACAAATTGTTGCACATCTTTTGCTACCTGTGATCCGTTGACTCGTATTTCTGTATGGCTGAGTTCACCACCATTTGACGGGGCAAGGAACACATTTCACCGGGCCATCGATATTTGTAAACCTCTTCCTTAAATGGTGTTGGAACCAGACCTTTGCCATTTTTTAGGGGTGGGTTAGAAGAATTCTTGATCAGAAAGTTGGTAAACACTTTGGCGGGTGATGGAAAGTGACTTGAATAGAAACAGATCAGTTTATCTATGCACAGGCTGCGGGTGGGGGGTGTGGTGAGGGTCTCTTCTTATTTTATGCATCCATATGGACAAACTAGTTGTCACAGATGAAATGTTACCAAACACACTGTATGGTGCTGTTGTATATAAGGGTCTAATTGTGTGGTTGAAGGTAATCAGCTATCCATGTTTGCTTAAAAAGCAGAAGTGATAAAGGATTAGTGTGTACAGACAGATGAAGGAACAATTGCACAACAGGGAAGCACTCTCTTGCCTCTGCCTTGCTATATGCTCAGAAGGTCCTACACAGTAACTCAATATCTTTTGTTTCTTTAGCGTGCAAGATTCCTCTATGAACAGAAATTCAGTTTATTTATTTATTTATTAATGGGATGTGGGCATTGCCAACTAAGCCAGCATTTATTGCCCATCCCTAGTTGCCCTTGAGAAGTGGTGATGAGCTGCCTTCTTGAACTGCTGCAGTCTCTGAGGTGTAGATAAACCCACAATGCTGTTAGGGAGGGTATTCAGAGATTTTGTCCCTGCAACAATGGAATGGCGATATGTTTCCAAGTCAGGATGGTAAGTGACCTGGAGGGGGATTTCCATGTGGTGGTGTTCCCAGGTACTTGCTATTCTCATCCTTCTAGATCAGTGGTTCCCAACGTGGGGCGTATGCCCCACAGGGGGGTAATTTGATTTTTAAGGGGGGCAATTCGAGAATGAGTTATTAACAGTGAATTTTTTCTAGTAAGTCTGAGTATGAGTGTGTGTGCGAGTTAATACATGTGTATATACAGTATGCAACATAAAAATACTTGTGTGTATGTACATGTGTAATTGCGTATGTACTGTATATATAGCGTATCACCATCATTACAACCATCAAATGGCTTTCATAATTAAATTAATGAATTGACTGATGTAGGAAGGAACGAATGAGCAAGTCCAAATGCGTAAGAAACTCGTACGAGGTCGCGCCAATGCTGCTTTTTGCAGTAGCTTTCGGTTCTTGGTGGTGTGAAGGTGTGTACATTGCGTCATCTCTTTTAAATGGTGTATCTGTCTTTGTATGCTGTAGAAACAAATCGGCATTGTTTTATTTATTATTATTATTTTAATATCACTTTCTTTTTCTCTTTCATGAATGCCATGTTCTTTGGAAGCTTGTTTCAACCAAGTTAACGGCCTTTTAGGCTTCCTCCAGGTGTAAAGGAGTTCACTTTTTGAATAATAAGAATTATATATCACCACAGGGGGCATCAGGATTTTAGAGGTGATTAGGTGGGGCATGGCCAAAAAAGGTTAGGAACCACTGTTCTAGATGGTAGTGGTCATCAGTCTGGAAGGTGCTGCCTTAGGAACTTTGGTGTGTTGTAGATACTACACACTGCTGCAACTGTTCATTGATGGTGGAGGGATTGGATGCTTGTGGAAGGGGTATCTATCTGGCTGCCGAATTGTGTTGGTCATTGAAGCAAATCATGCAGTTCACTGGATGCTTCAATGCACATGTGACAAATAAAGCTAATCTATTCTAATCTAATCTCATTCAGAGAGGTCCATGAACACGTAATTTTCTGAAGATGTTCAGAATATGTTACAAATGCTCTGCTGTTATGATAGCAGAAAATCAGAGCAACTTTCACAATGAATGTGAATATTCTAAAAATCAGAATTGTTCAAAAGTACAGACCTAATATCATCTGATTGAAGCATTGACTCTGCTACTCTTCACCACTACTGCCTGTCCCATAGATTGTTTCTTGTATTTTGTTTTGTTTCATTTGTCCAATGTTAGCATTATTTTGATTATGTTTTCTTAGGGATAGCAGAATTTATGACTAAACAAAGACTGAAGAATCCATTTGGTATTTAAAGTTAAAACATTTCAAAATCTACAGCACGTTGTAAAATTAGTCAGCTTCATTATGGGTACTTGCCTCTGTAATATCCAAGACATCTTCAAGGCATAGTGCATTAGAAAGGCAGCATCTGTTATTAAGGACCCCCATCACCCAGAATATACCCTCTTCTCATTGTTCCCATCAGGAACAAAGTACAGAAGCCTGAAGGCACACACTCAGTGATTCAGGAACAGCTTCTTCCCCTCTGCCATCCGAACTTCGAATTAGACATTGGAATCCATGAACACTACCTCACTTTTTTATTTCTGTTTTTGCACTATTATTATTAATTTAACTATTTGATATACATGTATACACTTACTGTGAAACTCCGCTGGTTTCTTTGGCTGCGTAACTCTAGAGAAGACACACTCTGGTCCTGCCAAACCGTGAGATTGAGACGATTCTCCCACTCCAAACCCTGGTTTGTGTGGGTGCTGTGTGATTTGCAATCCTGTTACAACTGAGTGCCAAGAAACAACAGATAGCATGCTGCATACAATTAACAGAATTATATTTATTAATTTTCACTAAAGGGTTAGTAAAGAAAGGGCCCATTATAATTTAACAGTCAAATGAGCACCAGTTGGAGCTCAGTTCACCAATCCTCAGTCGATCTTGGTCCCCGGTTCCATCGAATCATGATGGATCATGATGGATCATGGATTCTGTCCAGCGTCTTCTCTCCATCTTCCACCGAACAAAGGACCCAGTTCACGTTCCAAAATACCCATTACCTCTCACCATAACTCAAACACTGCTTCTACAGAAAGACCATTACATTAGCAGTGAAACCTTTCCTAAGGTGTTAGAGGTGTAACTTATTTATTTATTAATTCATTTTTTTTCTATATTTGTCATGTGTTGCATTGTACTGCTGCCATTAGGTTAACAAGTTTCACGACACATGCTGGTGATATCAAACCTGATTCCGATTCTGAAAAAGTGTTTACACTCGATACTTTGCTGTAAAGTGAATTTCCAACTTTGCAGTTAATCAGAATCACATTTATTATCACTGAAAAATGTCATGAAACTTGTTGTTTTGCAGCAGCATTCAATGCAATCCAAAAAGCCACAAAACTGAAAACTAAAAAATGTTCCAATAATTAATAATTAAATAACTAGTGCAAAAAGAGAGCAAAGTATGAGGTAATATTCATTTGAAAATCTGACGCCAGGGGAGAAGAAACTAATCCACAATTATTGGATAGAATATAATTTAAAGTTAAATAGAAAAGTAACCAATATATTTAGAAGGGAAAGGGGTGACCTCACTTAGCCAACTGTCTCCTTTAGACATCATGACTAAAATCTCAACATGCAAGCGACAGCACTTTAATGAGGTGCAAGCAGCTGATTGATGAACCAACAATATCTGCTTAAGGAACCAATATAGGGTCTAATCTGAGGAACTTTATAACTTCTAGAAGGAGAATATGCACTTAGTAAACTCTCCAGAAAGTGTAACATGAAAAACTAGAACTTGTTGGAAATATTCACCAAGGCAGGTCGCGTCTGTGGTCAGAAGAACAGCTAACTTTTCAGTTTGAAGACCCTTCTTCGGAATTCGGAAAGGAAAGTTGGGTTAACTCATTGTTTTTCTTTACTTTCTTTCCCACTTCTGACGAGCGGCTTTGTAATATTATCTGTTCCGTTTCCCATGATGCTGCCCATTAAGTGTTTCAGCGCTTGTCTTTATTTCAATTTTCCAACCTTTTTGATTTTCAAAAGTTACACCTAGATTGAAATCATAGATTGAGCAGTCACTTTGCAAATAATTCCTGTAGTAGATGTTATTTGATGGACATAGCAAGTATTTCTAGTAAAAATGGGTGGCAGGTGCAAAAATGGCAAGCCCTAAGTGATAGATTGAAACACCAGCAAGTTACTTCAAGGAGCATTGAGGGATTTAGATAACGTGTGTGACTCCTAAGCTGCCACTCTCACTAATGCAGTGACGGAACAGTGTCAAGTGGAAGGTGGATATTTTCTGAAAAGGAAAATGGAAGAATCAGATAGAAAGATTACTAGGACACAAGTTCTAGGTCACTCTAGGTTAGGTCATTTCAGCCTATTATTGTTGGTAAATTCCCAAACAATAGATCCTTTTTCTCATTTAATTAGATACCTTTTCTGCCTTAGCATAAAAAATGTATATTCCTATTCAACATAGTGCTTGGTGAATGATCAGCAAAGAACAAAGATTGGTGAAGTGCTTACAAATTTATTGGTTGTATGCATTCTGTTATAAAAGCTTATGATGACTATTTTAATCCTAATGGAACACATTTGTCTTTTTACTGGTCTTTTTTATATTATATATCAATGATTTGGATGATAGAATTAATTGATTTGTTGCAAAGTTTGTAAATGATACGAAGATAGGTGGATGGGCAAGTAGTTTTGAGGAAAGAGGGACGCTACAGAAAGACTTGGACAGATTAGGAGAATGGGCAAAGAAGTGGCATATGGAATTCAGTGTTGGGAAGTGTATAGACGGGCAGTTTGGTAGAAATGAAAGGGTTGACTATTTTCGAAGTGGAGAGAAAATACAAAAAAAAACTGAGGTGCATTGGAATTTTGGAGTCCTTTAGGATTCCCTAAAGCTTAATTTGTGGTTTCAGTCTGTGGTGAGGAAGACAAATGCAATGTTAGCATTCATTTCAAGAGGACTAGAATATAAAAACAATGATGTAATGTTGAGATTTTATAAAGCACTGGTGAGGCCTCACTTGGAGTTTTGAGAGCATTTCTGTGCTCCTTATTTTGGAAAGGATGTGCTGAAACTGGAGAGAGTTCAAAGGAGGTTCACAAAAATTATTCCAGGTTTGAATGGCTTATCATATGAAGAGTGTTTGATGACTCTGGGCAGCATTGACTGGAATTCAGAAAAATGAGGGGTGACCTCATTGAAACCTGTCAAATGGTGAAAGGCCTTGATAGAGTAGATGTGAAAAGGATGATTTCCATAATAGGAGAGTCTAAGACCAGAGGACACAGCCTCAGGAAAGAAGGGTACCCTTTTAGAATGGAGATGAGGAGGAATTTCTTTAGCCAGAGAGTGGTGAATCTGTGGAATTCATTGCTGCAGGCAGCTGTGGAAGCAAAGACTTTATGTATATTTGAGGTTGATAGCTTCTTGATTATTAAGAGCATGAAGGGATATGGGAGGAAGATAGGCGACTAGGGGTGAGAAGAAAAATGGATCAGCCATGATGAAATGGCAGAGAAAATTTGATGGGCTAAATGGCCTAATTCTTCTCCTAATTCTTATGGTCTTAGTGGCAAGTATCACTGATGATTTAATCAAACTAATAGTATGCAGCTGACTAGATTACCCTGTGACTCCTTGGATCCCACTTGAGGGAAACACCTACGATTGTTTCTGTGGTGAACTACGTATACCTGTCTGAACACGCCCCCTGCTGACTGCTCCTGTGGCTCCTTCCACAGACCCCGGTATAAAGGCAATTGAGGCCTGAGCCCAGCCTCTCAGTCTCCAGGATGGAGTATGGTGGTTCCTTCTTCCAGTCAATAAAAGCCGATATCTCGCCTTTACGTCTCAGAGAGAGTTATTGATGGTGCATCAGTTTCCATGTTGTATTATGCCATCAGAAATAATAACCAGCAGAGGCACAGTAAAGCAGTGAACATTCAAGTCTAAATATCCGCTTTTCTGAATATAAGTGAGTGAGGAAACGCAGAGAGGGATACTGGAAAAGCCAAGTAATATTCATAGCTTCTATTTATTGTATGTTTTGTTCAAAACTAGTCTCTGTCTCCACCTTTTACATCCTAGCACCTAGCCAATCTGTTGGTTCATTCCAGGTCATATATGATCCAACCTTCCACACAAACCTACCATGTGAGACCTCATCAAAGGCCTTGCTAAAGTTTATGACTCCATGAGAGCCATCTGCTGATCGTTTGTGAAAACTTTCACAGACACTATTAAAAAATTCTGCCCCATCCAATTTCTTGGTTTTATGATAATCTTTCAATATGAGAGAAGTTAAAGTTCCCTTTATTCCTGCAGCAGCTATCTGCAATCTCCTTTCAAAGTGATTGTAATAAATGGTAAGATGAATTAAATGAATATATTTATTTGTAAATATTAGCATAATCTGGATTACTGGTTGTTCTTCCTTGCAGAATGTGAAAGATGATGGCCAACACGTTTGGAGACTGAAACACTTCAACAAACCTGCCTACTGCAATCTATGCTTGAACATGCTGATTGGTTTTGGCAAGCAAGGCCTCTGCTGTTCCTGTGAGTATTGAGATGAATTGAAAGATGGACCATGAGTCTCAGCCATATCATTACTTGGTTGCATTATAAAGCTAGATAATGTATTAAACATACTCAAAAACAACACACACAATGTAACACAACAAATCGGGCAGCATCTATGGAGAAGAATAAGCAGTCAACATTTTGGGCTGAGGTCCTTCGTCAGGACTGGAAAGGAAAGAGGAAGGAGCTAGAATAAGAAAGGTGGTGGGAGGAGAGTACAAGCTGGCAGGTGTGAGGTGAGAACAGGTGAGCGGAATGTGGGTGGGTGGGGGAGGGGTGATGAAGTTGGGAGGTGATGGGTGGAAGAGCTAAAGTGCTGAAGAAGAAGGAATCTGATTGGAGGGGAGAGTTCACCATGGGAGAAAGGGAAGGAGGAGGGCACCAGATGGAGTGATGGGTAGGTGAGAAAAGAAGAGGAACCAGAATGGAGAATGGAAGAAGATTGAGGGGGGAAGAAATTACCGAAGGTGAGAGGAATCAATGTTTTTCTATCCAGAAAAGGTTATGGTGGCTAACCAGACAGGATATGAGGTGTTGCTCCTTTAGCATGAGGATGACCTCAGTCTGAATGTGGAGGAGGCCATAGACTGATATGTCAGAATGGGATTGGGAAGTAGAATTAAAATGGATGGGCACTGCGAAATGACGCCTTTTGTGGGGAACACTTGACAAAGCGGTCCCTCAAGTTCCATCAGGATAATGTCGAGGAGGCCCACTGGGAACATCGAATACAACAGATGACCCCAGCAAGTTCCCAGGTGAAGTGTCGCCTCATGTGGAAGGACTGTTTGGAGCCCTGAATGCTGGTGAGGGAGGAGGAGTAAGGGCAGGTGTAGCACATGTTTTGCAGGGATAAGGCTAGGAAGGAGATCAATGGAGAGCAACAAGTTGGTGAGAGACTAACAAAGAGAGAAATTATCAATTATCAATATTTGCTTTTATCCACTCCCCCCATCTCTCACCAGCTTTCTGTCACCCCGTCCTTACCCAGTCTCTCCCCATCTTGCCCCAACTTTCTCTCTCCCATTTCTCATCCTGCTTTCTAACCCCCACCTCTTTTACCCCTACCGCTATCCCACCTTGTATTTCCTCCCATCTTCCCCATTCCTCTCCCTGTCTGTCACCAACCCTGTATCTTCCTGCCACTCTCTCACCTTCCCATCTCTCCCCCACAATCCCATATCCCCTTCCCCCTTCTTTCTCCCTGTCTCTCCTGATATCTCTCTCTCCTCCCTGTCTCATTAGCATTTGTCCCCTCATATGACTCCCCTTGTCCCTCCCTGCCTCTCAACACCCACTGCTCTTGCTCCCTGCTTTTTTATCATCCTTTCTCTACCACTCTCTCTCCCCCATCTCTCGCCATTTCTCTCATCTCATCATTCTCCCCGACTCATCCCCTCTCTCACTCTCCCATCTCTCTTTCCTCCCCTCTACCATTCTGTCCCTCTCCCACTCCTCCTTTCTCACTCCTGCCCCCTCTCATTCCTCCCTTTCACATTCCACCCCTTACTCACTCCACCCCTCTTTTGTCACCCTTTGCTTGCTATCCCTCTCTTGCCACACCTCTCCTATTTACCCTGCTCATTCTCCCCACTTTTCCACTCCTTTCGCTCTCCATCCCTTCTCCAGTTCCCTTCTCTCTTCCCTCTCACCGTTTCTCTCTCCCATCTCTTTCCCTTTCTCCACCATCTCTCTCCCCCATTTCTTCCTCTTCCCATCTCTCTACCATGTCTCTCCCCATCTTTCTCTCTCTCCCCCCTCCCTGCCTCACCCTCTGTCCCTCTTTCCAGCCCTCAATGCCCCACTGTGCACTCAGGCCCACCGACCACATCGTCTGTCCCCGGTACTCTCTGCCCATCTGGCGCTCTTTGCCCCTCCCCGCCCAACAATCTTTTCCCTACTGTGCAATTGCCTCCGCTGGACTCATCACCTCTGCCCACCATATGTACTGACCTCCTCCTCTTCCTCTCCACCCCTTGCCTTCCTCTACAACATTTCACTCTCCTCTTTCTCTGCCCTTTCACCCCTTTCTCTCACTTTCCCCTTTACCTCTCTTTTCTCTTTCCCTTCTCTCATTCTCTCACATATGTCTTTCAGTCGTCCTCTCGCTCATTCGCCCCATTTTCTCTCTCCCCCTCCTTTACCCTTCCCTTTCTGCACCTCTGAGCACCCTCGTCCTACTCCTGCCTCACAGACAGAACAGAGTTGGAGTTCCCTTGATTCTCACCTCTCACCCTCTCATCCTCTGTTTCCTTAATCTTTTTTTGTCAGTTGCAACATTTTGCCAACGTTGGTCACATCTTCCCTTCCCGCCCCTCCCTGGGCTCTACAGCGATGACTTCCTCTGCCATCCTTCCCCACCCCCCTCTCTTCATGCTTTGACTCTTTCCTTGTGACTGTTGGAGATGAAATCCATGTTCCTACACCTCCCTCACCACTAAACAACCCTTCCAGTCAGGCAAAGATTAACATCCTCCTACCTTGCCTGATCTATTTTGAAATTTCAGTGTCGTCTCGTTTACATCAGCCTGACCAAAATGTTGGGCAACTATTTTGCAAAGCACAATGGCTATCCAAAGTCCCTGGCTGCATGCCATTTCAGTTCCCTTTCCCATTCCCACACCATCCTGACCATCCTCAGCTTTCTCTGCTACCTGAAAGAGTCCTGGAAGGACAGCACCCCATATTCTGCCTGAGTAGTGTACAAACGATTGGAATGAAAACTGAATTTCAGTTGCACACCCCCACCCTCATGTTCCTTGCTCTCTCCTGATCCATTCCCATTCTTTTACCTCCCTTTCTCCAACCTGTGCTCCCATCATCCCCCCACTGCCCACTATCCAGATTTATTCCCCTCCCCCGTGTGGTTCTATCTCCCTATCACCCAGATACTTAGCCAACTGAGACTCCTAGCCTTTTTTCCAAATGCTTCCATCTGTCCATCACCCCTGCCTTATCTGGCAATACATCACCTTCCTTACTTATCAGATCTGCAGCCTTTTGTATCTCTACTTACCATCTCCTCTTTGCTTCTGCCTCTACCTCCACCTTTCCTCCCCCCCCCCCGCTCTCTCTGGCTCTACCCTTCACACACCAACCCTTGTGTCTCAGCTCCACCTCTCCGATCCCCACCTACCTCCCATCAGCACCCACCTTTCCTGGACCCACTTCTCCCCTCCTGACTCCTCTCTCACCCTTCCATTTTGCATCTTTATAATAACTATCTTTCCTCAACTCTCCCAGTCCTTGTACAGTGCTGAAATGTCAACCATCTCTCTGCCTGCACAGAAACTGCCTGATCTGAATTTTTTATTGCACTGTAATGGGCTGGTTCAATCAGAACCAAAAGACCCAAACTATTCAAGTGTCCAGGAGATAAGCATACAAGCAGAACAAAGTAACTTTAGCCTAATTTATTATCATAAAATGGAAAGCAGAAATAAACCTCTCTAAATACTACATAGTAAGTTACAAAGATTTTCACAGAAGTGTCGGGGCTTATGATTTTTAGTCTCCACTTGATTGTTTCTGTCATCAGGGAACTTGATTGTCACTGTTCAATAGTTCAATTGTTCCATTTACTATCAGAGAACGTATACATTATGCAACCAGAAATTCTTGTTCTTCACAGACATCCACGGAAACAGAAGGGTGCCCCAAAGAATGAGCGACAGTAAAAGCATTAGAACCCAAAAGCCCTACTGTTCCCCACTCCCACACACAAGTAGCCGCAAAGCAATGACCTTCCCCTCCCCCACTTATTGTAGCAAAAAAGTCTCAGCACCCTCCACTCACCAAGCAAAGCCCCTAATAAAGACCATGATCTGCAGTACAACAAAAGCTAATCATTCACCCGGCAATTCAACATACTTCAGTCTCTCCCTCCCTCCCTAATAAAGAGATAGAAGGCTGTCACACAGCGAGAGGGGAGACTAACATGTCAAAATAAAACTATCTCTGGTTTACGGTGTTCAAGTCTGCCATGTCGCATTTTTTTCCAAGTTCTCACAACTCGAGAATCGGCAACAAAATCTCTCCCAGCAACAAAGGAGAGAGAGCATTTTGCCAATTTGCCCGACACCTCTGTTCACAATATTCTGCTTTCTCCTGCAACTCTTCAGTTGGTGGCACCGGCATATAGTCAGCTCATCCGCAGGGTCACAAAGCATTGCAGCCTCAGAGCCACGCTCATCTTCTAGGCTGTGTCCTTGGGATACCAAAAAAACGTTGCCATCGGGGAACTCCAAATTCCGACTCATGAAAATACCCTGGGTCAGCCCTGGACACTGATGGTGATCCCTCGGTCTAGATGAACTGAGTGAAAGGTGCCTCAATAAGCAGGGGTGCAATCCACAAGCATCAAGAGACACACAGAGACAGACGAACTCTTTGGTCTTTTGTTCTCATGCCAGTAGAGCCTGAGAACAAAAATAATCCAGCTGCTGTTAGCAAACATTTAACAAACTTACAGTGTTTAACTTGTATAGACAACTTACACGCTGCAAGCTTAGAAAGAGTTAGTGTCACTTGGAATTATTTAGACTTCCATCTAATATTTTTACAAGATTTAATATACAATACATGCACTAAAAACTGACCAAAGAATCATTTTAATTAAACAATCTAAATAATGCAGACAAATTGTACATAAGCAAAAATATTTTGAAATTATGAATGTAGAATCTTCATTAGAAGTTGGCTATACTATGCCTCAGATCAAATGTATGATAGCCTATAAATAAATTAATAGACTACTGTATTTTATATTTAGTCATTTTTTATTATGTTACAGCCTGTATGTGAGAGAAAATTATTTTGAAGTGTAAAGAATCCAACTTACCTGAATTGCATAAAGTGGAATGAAGTTTAAATCAGAATGTAGTTAATTTCTAATCACACACTTTTGAAAATCAGATTGTCTGCGCTGAAGAGTGATTCTTAATATAAAATACATCATTTTCATTCTCTTGTTATTTCTGGATGATATTTTATGACAGAGTGCAAATTATACCTGAGCAATTTTTTAAAAAGTAATTTCAATGGACCAATTTACCCTCTTTATTATACCCATATTTGGTTAATTGACCAACTGGTAAAGCCTGGAATATTTACATTCACTATTTAAAATAAATCTCTCATTTGATGAAGGGTTCTGAAGAAAGGTCTTGGCCCAAAAAAGGAAAACAGTTTACTCTTTTCCATAGATGCTGCCTGGCCTGTTGAGTTCCTTTCCTTCAGTATTTTGTGTGTGTTGCTGTCTTATTTTTATGCTTGATGTGCCTCATCTGGCTGATTCCGCTGGTAGTGTAGTGAACACATTTTCATTCAGTTTTTCTCTAGTGAGTTTCTAAGTAGTAAATCTGAATAACATTATCAAAACTATATGTACATGCGGAGAAAATTAAGTGATCATGTGATTACCCTGGTGAATGTCAGAAAAGTGTCAGCAGATGCTGAAGTACTGCAAATGAAAATAAAGACCTGTTGAATAATTGCTATTTTTCATATTGCAGTCAATAGATAGTTTAATCAGCATTTCAAAGGAACTAATAAATCAAAAACTGAAGTTAACTAACATTGTTGTGAGTGGTTTTGAGCATTGAGAAATTAGAATCATTTTAATAATGGGAAATTCATGGGGTTTCAGTACAGGTTAAAGATGTAGGCAAGAAAATAACATGTTTTATTCTTAAAATTTTAAAAACCTCTCAATTCTGAGGTTTTCCTTTTTTGGAAACCTTGAATGTGATTTATTTATGTACAAGAAGTTGTTGTTCTTCTCCATGCCTTGTGGCAATCTAGTTGTTTCTTTAGTGTTTTGGTCTGTTTTTACAAGGCTGAGTTGCTAGCTCGACACTCAACTCAGCATGTGCAAGGAGCCGGCCTGATACAAACCCAGGTGCGAATTCTGGTGAGGATGCCATGACACCAGTGGCCAGCTATGTACAAAAGAGAGGGAATTAAAATAGTCACCCTTGGGCAAGGTGTAGTATCTGTTAAGCCCCCCGATTGTGGTCACACGAAACTATGGGAGCGGGTGGTGGACAGTCATATGGGCAGCTGGTGCAAATCACATATCCTGGTTCTGCGACCACTGATGCCAGTCAGACAGTCTCTGAAGAGTATTGATAATGGCTGGGGTCACACATGTTGTAAAGTAAAGACACTGCTCAGAAGGCAGCAATGGCAAACCACTCCTGTAGAAAAATTTGCCAATAGCAATCGTCATGAGACCATGATTACTGATGTCTTACGACACAGCACATCACAATGATGATGAATCAGTGGTACCCAGAGCATAATTGGAATCTGTGGCTTCAACAGTTCTCAATATTTATTAATGGCTTTGAAAAAAAAACAATAGTGACCCATAAATTCAAGTTTGCAGTGACACAGATTGGTGACACAGTAAATAGCACAGATGGGAGCATTGAATTATAAAGCGACATTGATTTATGGCTAACAGGCAAAGTTGTGGTTGATAAATTTTAGTGCATGTAACTATGAAGTCATCCATTTTGAACCAAAAAAGGAATAGAACTGAGTATGTTTTAAATGGTATAAAAATATAATATAGAAGTAGTACGAAGATTTAAAACTCTGTGTACACTAAGTCTGATAGAATGATATCTAGAGGAATAAAATCTGGAGGACCTGAATGTAAAATGGGAGAATTTTTTTTTTCTTTGGTTACAAAATTGTAAAATTTAAAGGTTGTTCTTGGAATATTGTACACTTTTAGAGAGCATAGCTTAGAAATGGTTTGTTACTGGAAGGCATACAACTCATATTCAATAGAGTCCTGTCAGCATTCTATTGATATATTATGCTAGCCAATGTATAAACCAGGGTTATATTCCCTGGCTTTTAATGTGTAAAGGCCTCTTCTTTGATTGAGAAGCTGGGATTTTAAACAGAATTGAGATGATGATTGCTGAAGCCTTCACTGTTTGTTTGCAAATCTTGGTCATTGTGAAATTAAAGCTGAACCATTCAAAAGAGAAACTAAGAAATGTTTCTTTCTACGAAGTCTGATATAATTAAGATAATGGATATTAAATTTCATTTAGTAAAAAACAGGTCATTAAATTTTTACCAGTCAGGAACATTTTAAGGTAAATAGAAACAAAGCAAACAAATAGAGTTCGGTAATAGATCAGTCAGGAGATTGCTGAATGGTGGATGG
Organism: Hypanus sabinus; assembly: GCF_030144855.1. NCBI lineage: Eukaryota > Metazoa > Chordata > Chondrichthyes > Myliobatiformes > Dasyatidae > Hypanus > Hypanus sabinus. Next base: position 96,099,888 of record NC_082711.1, on the reverse strand, counting down.
ATTCAAGCTAGTTAAATGATGACTCCTTTCTACTTTTTTCAGCTGTAAATATTAATAGCAACATATTAGCTAGAGATTCTTTCTGAAGTGCAATGGAAGTAAACCTCCATGCTTAATATTTTCTCTTTGGGCACTGACAGAGATTAGATGTCAATTACATAATAAAAATATGGCATTTTTAATTGTCTTGCCTTACATTTGAAAGGTCATGTTAATTTTATTGACCTGTTTTTAATTTTGTAGTCTGCAAGTACACTGTACATGAACGCTGTGTGTCCAGAGCTCTTCCCTCCTGCATCAACACCTATGTCAAGTCAAAAAAGAATGTAACTGTGAGCTGCCCTTTTACTTATCTGTGAATTGCATTGGATTTACATTATAGACCAAATGTATTTTCTAAACAAATTACAGTACATATTTGCTTCCTTTAGGTAATGCATCACTTCTGGGTGGAAGGAAACTGTCCAAAGAAATGTAACAAATGCCATAAAACCATCAAGTGTTATCAGGGTCTTACAGGCCTTCATTGTGTATGGTGTCAAATCACTGTAAGTATTTGCAGCTGTAGCAATCCGCAGATATTGAATGCTAGCCATACTTATAAAGGACATCCCAACAGAGAAACTTCCTTTCTAGGTTGCCCTATTTTGAATGTGAATACGCAGCAAAATCTCATATTGCAGCATTGTACTCTGTAATGTTATGTAATATAATGTCATATAATTAATTCAAAATCTGATTTGGAAGCAAATTTGCTACCACATACAAATTTAATTCTGCTTTGACGTGGCTTTATATGTTAGTTAAAACTGAATCATGCAATGCTGATAGCAAATAGCTCCACTTCTTTAAGTAATGTTAATGACTTTGCTACAATATCGGAAGAGGATTTTCATGCATTTAAATCTATTTGATACCGATATTGTGGAACATGGTTTAAAGTAGCTATCCATGTTAATTCAATCAGAACTAATTTGAACTACTGTCAATGTAATTTCCACTAAATGAGACTACTGTCTTATTGATATTGTGGAATGAAATGATGACTCTATAGTTTAATATTATGCTTCAGATATGGAAAAAAACAAGTCAATTTTAGTAGCTGTGAATCATAATATCATGTTTGCTCAAGTAAGTTGTGAATTTATTACTTGTAAATACTAAATATCTCCCCTGTATTGGGATGGTAATTTTTCAGCATGTTTTTAATAATGAACATATCTATCTAGTTTATGAATACTGATCCCAAATAGATTCTCTGTTTTCTTTTTCACTTTGTCATGCTATCTAAATGCTTCTTTCATCTTTATCTGTTGTATAATTTATTTGTATTCTGTATTATGTACAATCCAATATCATGAGAATAAGCAGCCAATCTGCTCTGGGAGTTTAGTCAGTGAGTAAATGCTGGCAGTTGCATGAGGGTAGCACACTCAACAGAATGCTGAATAACCACTGGAGTTGCCTAACACCCTGATGATTCTCCTCTTTCACTCAAAGCTGAATAGAGCAAGTTAACATCAGTGTATTTATCAGCTTTGAGTGAAAGAGGAGAATAAGGGAGACAAATGAGCCAGAGTAATTATTTCTCGAAATATGAAGCTATGTTTGTCGAACTGACAGAACACCCCCTCCCCCCACCTTGCATCACCCAACAAGTATCAAGTTGTGGGTAGGTTAGTACAGATCAACCTTTAAGCAAAATACATTTGCAATACTAGCATGAGAGCAAACAATGAATATATTCCTGTGGAGATGGTGCAGAAATAATGTGTGCATAATTATGTGCATTAAATTCCAACATTCAGCCTATTAGTGCTAAACACAAGTTTCATTACTCTGATGGTGTAATTTTAAAACTGGAAGCAGAGAACAGTGCTTCACAGGAACAGAGTAGATATCAAAGTAAAGCTCTGTGTTGAAAATGGCAGTGGACAAGGAGATGAACATTTTGATATTTCCATTCCAACCACGTTGAAGGCTAGATTGTCTGTACAGACGATAGGTCTCAATATCAGTGCTGGTCAGTGTTCTTTGCTGAATGTGCTCAGTATATGTTTCCTCAATATTTCCCCAAGGATCCACTTTCCCATGGGCTAGCCAATTTAATTCACTCAGTCCTTTTACAAGTTTTGACCCAAAATGTTACAATTCCTTTCCTCCACAGATGCTGCTTGACCTATTGAGTTCCTCCTGCTGATTGTTTGTTGCTTGTTAATTCACTCTACAAATGATAAAGTGGCAGAATCCACCAATATAAGAGCTTTGGTGCTAGTTAATACTACAAATAGAATGCTAAAGATCTGTGTACAAATATTTGGCAGACCTGTTTGCAGGAATTTCTCATGCAGGACTGAAGTCTTTAGCTAGCTGACAATTCTCCACATATGTTCAATTTACAAAAATGCAAGACTGATCTAATTCAGCCAGTTCTGCTTTATTAGATTCCTTCTAATCATTACCAGAGTGATGGAGATGTAATCAATAGTGACACACGATAATAATTTGCTCATTGAAGCTTAGTTCATGTTCTGCAAGAATGTCTCAATTACTGATCACTTTACAACCTTGATCTAGAAGTGGATGCATGCACACACGTTGGAGAAGAGATGAAGTTGTCATCTTCAATATTCAGATAATATTCCCACAAAACTATAAGGCTGCAAGAAAGTGGTGCATATTATGTATTAGCTGTTAAGATCAAATGAAATGTCTGATGAGTATAAAAAATGCAAGAGATCAGTTAAAAGGGAAAGCACACAGGCTGGAAGTAGACATGATGTTGGTCTGGCAAAAAAAGGTTAAGGAGTATTCCAAGGATATCTTGGATATAGTAAGAGCAAAAGGCATAAAATTTGTCCTTCTGAGGGTTAGCGTGGTTATCTAGCAAGGAGCAGAAAGAAATAGGGGAGTTTGTAAATGAATTTTTGCATCTGTGTATTCATTGGGGAGATAGACACAGAGGTTATAGAGCTGAGGCAAATGATTAGTGGTGTCATAGATCAGATCCACTTTACAGAGAAGGAGGTGCTGTTTGTTTCAAGGTGGATTAGGATAGTTAACTTCCTAGTACTGATGAGGTGTCACCTCGGATATTTTGGGAGGATAATACAGAAATTGCAGGGGTCCTGACAGAGGTATTTAAAATGTACTTACATATGGGTGAAGTGCTGGAGGACTTGAGGATAGCTAATTTTGTTCCATTGTTTAAGAAAGGTTCTGAAAATAAACCAGGAAATTATAGGCCTGTGAAGCAGCTGCCAACTGTGCATAAATTATTGGAAGGTGTTCTAAGGGACTTGCTATATAAGCACTTGGATAGACTGGGCTGGTTAGGGATAGTCAACATTACTTTGTGCGTGGTATGTCATATCTAACCAATCTTATAAGAGTATTTTGAAGAGGTTACCAGGAAGGTTGATGAAGGAAAGGCAGCAGATGTTGTCATCATGGACTTCAGCAAGGACTTTGATGAAATTCCACATGGGAGGTTGCTCCAGAAGTTTCAATCACTTGGCATTGAGGATGATGTAACCAGTTAGATCTGATGTTGTCTTAGTGGGAGAGCCAGAATGTGGTAGTACATAGATGGTTGTCTCTCTGACTAGAAGCTTGTAACTAGTGGTGTGCTGCAAGAATTAGGCTGGGCCTGTTTTGTTTATCATCTGGATCAGCCAGTTTGCGAATGGCCCCAGGATTCAGGTCATTGTTTCACGATGTATGCCAGTGATACTAAACCTTATTCTACTCAACAGCCAGGAAGGCTATCAACATTTGCAGTGGGACCTGGACCAACTGGAAAAAAGTGCTAAAAAAAGGCAGCTGGAATTTAATGTAGAGAAGTGTGAGGTATTGCACTTTGGGAGGACAAACTAGGGTAAGACTTACATGGTTAATTGGTAGGGCTCTAAGGTGTGGGTAGAATAAAGGGACCTGGGAATACTAATCTCCATTTCCTTAAAAATGGCATTGCAGGTAGATAGGGTAGTATAGAGAACCTTCAGCACGTTGGCTTTCATTAATAAGGGCACTGAGTACGGGAGTTGAGATGTAATGTTGACATTGTACAAGATATTGGTGAGGCTAGATTTGGAGTATGGCCTACAGTTTTGGTCACCTGTCAACAGGAAAGATATCAATAAGCTTGAAGAAGTGCTGAGAAACTTTACTAGGATGTTGACAGGATTTGAGAACATTGAGTTATGACAAAAGATTGAATAGGTTAGGACCTTATTCCTTGGAGTACACGTGAAAGAGAGGAGATCTTACAGAGCTATACAAAATTATGAGGGGTGTTGATAGGGTGAATGCAGGCATGTGTTTCCCCTCGGGTTGGGTGGGAATAGCACTAGAGGCCATAGGTTTGGGGTGAAGGATGAAATACTCAAAAAGAATATGAGAGGGTGCTACTTCACTTAGTGGCAATGCGATTGTGGAACAAGCTGCCAGTTGAAGTGAAAGATGTGGATTTAATTGTAACATTTAAGAGACATTGGATAGATATGGGGATGAAATATTTTCAGTGAAATATAGTCTAGGTGCACATAAATGGGACTAATTATAACCTTGGGTCAGAATAGACTGAGAGGGCTGAAGGGTCTGTGTCTGTACTGTAGTATTCTCTGGTTCCATGACCTAGGAGATTGGATTAATCAGGTTGGGGTCATCACTGTTAAGCAGGAAAATGATGATTGTGTAGATGACAATACTAAAGTTTGGTTGAATTAATTTTGTGCCTACTCTAATCACAAACAAGAGAAAATTTGCAGATGCTGGAATTCCAAGCAACACACACAAAGTGTTGGAGGAACTCAGCAGGCCAGGCAGCATCTATGGAAAAAAGTACAATTGACTTTTCTGGCCAAAACCGAACTAAATATTTTAGACAATTCATCACTCATCTTCCTCTTGAGGAAGTATAACCACCTCCAAGCATCTTCTTAAATTAGAATGTAATCTCAATGTGAAGTTGCAATGTAGGTAAATATGGCAGGCAGTTCCTCCAGATTACTTTTGGCCATTGGCTTTTGCCCATCTCAGGGTAATCTTGAAGCTAACGATGCTAGGATTCTGTGAATCTGAACTAAAGGAAATAGTGTCTCATATATAGCATTTATGACATTCTCCACCTTCAGAGCTGCACACGTGGCTCTCTTTATAGTATAATGAAGACATGATCATCTGTAGCATAATAATTTCAATGTTTTCATACCATGATCTAGTTCTTGTGTCAAAAATACTTTCTTTTGTTGCTGATTGATCACCTGTGTAAATGGGATACTTAATTAATGGAACAGATTATGAATCTTTATTAAATCAAGATTGTTCCTGATTTAGAGTTCAGTGTCCATCTATTTAAGTTTTACCATTCATTACATCTGACCAGCTATTATTTTTTTGCATAGCAAAATCAATTTTAATTCTTAGACATTGGCACCATGCATAGTTTCAGTTTGGTAACAAGCATAATCATTTAACACACTCAGTATTAGCGGATTATGAGCAGGAATAGGTCACTTTATTTTTTAAGACTGCTCCAACATTTAATAAGCTTGTGGCTGAAGTGACTATAACCTAAGCATCACTCAGCATTCCTGTTTACCCATGGTAACCTTTTATCCTCTTGCTCATTACTGTACCTGTCTAACCAAATCTTAAACATATTCAGGCACTCTGTTTCCTGCATTCTTTGAAATAGCTTCTCCACATCCAACCTTTTAGGATTTTATATATTTCAATGGTCCCTTGTCACTCTTCCACTCAATCCAGAAAATATATGTTTATCCTGTCCTCATTAGATAATCACTTATTCCAGCAATTAATCCCATGAACCCTATCTGAGTCTAATCTCAGTTCCATCCAGTTATAAATAGTAGTGAAGAATTTAACAACCCACTTTGGAGTAGGGTTCACAAATTTTCCCATTCTCAGTGATGGGGGACACCAATACATCAGTGCAACAGTCTGGAGCAGTTTCCTGGTTCTACTGCCCTTCTTAAATGGAAAAGCAATATTGGCTATTTTCCTATTCTCTGGGAACTCACCAGTGGCTAATGAGGATATGTAGATTCCTGTCAAGGCTCTAGTGATCTGTCAATCACCCGGGATAGATCCCTTCAAGTCTTGTTCACTTATCTCCCTCAAAGTTCTTCAGAAAACACAGCACTTCCTCCTTATTGATACTATGATGCCCAAGAATATCAACGTTCTGCTCACTGTGCTTTCTATACTCCATAACCTCCCCCTTGACAACTACCGAGATGAAGTAATCATTTAGTGCTTTTCCCATTTCCCATAAATTCTGTCCTTTGTCCTTCAGTAGTTTCACCCTCTTCTCTGTTTTTATAATATGTATGAAATGCCTTGGAATTATCTTTAATGCTACTTACCAAGGGCCTTTTTAGCTCCGATTTTCCACTTAAGTTCCAGTGATTTGGCTTCATTTGGTGCTTTACAATCAATTGCAGAAAATGTCATTGTTGTATGCATTGTCCTCAACCAGAATGGAAAGTCCACACTTGTGGGTTTATAAAATCATCTGCGAAATAGGAGGTCAGGTCTCAAAGGAATATTAAGTTTCTTAAGAGTAATATTGTAAATAAATTTGCTTTCCCATGCAAACCCCATAGTGTCCTAAAAAACTATCAATCTCAGCCTTGAATATACTTAACATTCTTGAATTATGCCCTTGTTTTGGAACTGCTTTTCCTATCCTGATTAGGAACATTGGTAGCATTCCACATAATGCCTGTTTCCTCAGAAGGGGACGCTGCCAGTTCAGAATGCAACTGGAGTATAGAGTAGAGTTTTGCTTTTAAAAAAAAATAGATTTTTTGTGCTATAGTAGGAGTGCAGCAAAGATTTATCAGAATTGTTCTCGGGAAGGCATGATTTCTGTATTAGTTAAAGTCAAGAAACGTTGGTCTGTATTCTTCAGAGTTCAGAAGAATGAAAGGTGACCCCGTTGAAAGAAACAAAATTCATAAGCAGCCTTGACACATTAGGTGTTATGATGGGTATTCCCCTGGCAGTTGAGTCAAAACCTTGAGTTCCCAGGTTCAACTAAGGGGTTGTCTGTCTCGGATTGAAACCAGAACAAAATTCCTCACTCACATGATGGTGAATTTTTTTTTTGAATTGGATCCATAGATTTCTGGATATCAAAAGAATTAAGGACTATGCGGATGGAGGAAGAAAATTGTGGTGTTGAATGGTAGAGTAGACTCAAAGGACTGAATGACTTTTTCTGTTACTACTTTGTCAAATTCACTTCTGAAAAATGTCTGAGGTGAAGTTTGTTTTGGCTATCATCAGTGGACATGAAATAAGTTTTCAGACGCAAAGAATGATCAGCGTGATGGTGCAAACAGAAAGCCGGTGAAGCCAGGAGGTCCAAGTCAGAAATCCTGCCAGCAGTGGGAGTTATATGATAATTAAAGACAAAGCATTAGACCATCAGAAAGACGATTGAAAAGCAGCCTATTTTAAAATTGGTTCTCCTCTCAAAGTTTAAAGTAAATTTATTATCAAAGTACATACTGTATATGTCACCAAATACAACTCTGAGATTCATTTCTTTGTGGGCATTCTGAGTAAATTAACAATAGAATAATAACAATAATCAAATCAATGAAAGATCACACTATCATAGGTATTCAGTGTGCAAAAGACAAAAACTGTGCAAATTCAGTGAGAAAGCGATAGTAATAATAAATAAATAAGCAAACACTTTTGAGCACATGTAATGAAGAGCCTTTGAAAGTGAGTCTATAGGTTGTAGGAATATTTCAATGATGTGGTAAGTGAAGTTGAGTGTCGTTATCCCCTTTGGCTGGGGGGGAGTGGGGAGTGGTGGGTAATATCTGTTCCTGAACCTGGTAGTGTGAGTCCTGAGGCTCCTGAACCTTCTTCCTGACAGCAGCAGTGAGAAGAGAGCATGACCTGGGTGGAGGGGTCCCTGAAGATGGATGCTGCTTTCATGTGACAGTATTTCATGTAGATGTGCTCCATGGTGGGGAAAGCCTTACATGTGATGGACTGGGTGGTATCTACTAATTCGTGTAAGATTTACCATTCAAGGGCTCTGATGTTTCCATACCAGGCTGTGCTGCAGCCAGTCAGTCTACTCTCTACTACACATCTATAGAAGTTTGCCAAAGTTTTAAATGTCATGCCAAATCTTTGCAAACTCCTAAGGAAGTAGAGGTGCTGCTGTGCTTTCTTTGTAATTGCACTTACGTGCTGGGCTGAGGACAGGTCCTCTGAAATGTTAACACTGAAGAATTTTACGTTGCTGATTCTTTCCACCTCTGAACCTCCAATGAGAATTGGCTCATGAACCTCTGGTTTCCTCCCTCTGAAGTGAACAATCGGCTCCTTTGTCTTGCTGACATTGAGTAAGAGGTTGTTGTTGTGGAACCACTGAACCACATCTTCAATCTCCCTCCTATGTGCGGATTCACCACCTTTGATTCAGCCAAGACAGTGGTGTTGGCAGTCAACTTGAATATGACATTGGTGCAGTACTTAGCCACACAGTCACAAGTGTAAAGCAAGAGTGCAGGGGTTTAAGCACACAACCTTTTGCTGCACCTGTGCTGATGGAGATTGTGGAGAATATATTGTTGCCAACCTGAACTGACTGGTGTCTTCAAGTGAGAGAATTGTGGATCCAATTGCACAAGGAGGTATTGAGGCCAAGGTCTTGAAGGTTATTGATTAATTTTGAGAGGGTGATGGTATTGAATGCTGAGCTGTAGTCAATAAAGGGCATCCTGATGCATGCATCTTTGGTGTCTGGATGTTCCAGAGGTTGAGTGAGGAGCCAATGAGATGACATCTGCTGTGGACCTGTTGCTCAAGTAGGCAAATTGGGGTGGATCCAAGTCTTCAGGCGCAAGTTGATATGTTACCAACCTCTCAAAACACTTCATCACTGTTGATGTAACTGCAACTGGATAATAACCATTGAAGGAGGTCACTATATTCTTCGGCACCAGTATGTGAAATCCACTTGAGGCAAGTGGATACCTCTGACTGACAAACTGAGAGATTGAAGATTTCAGTGAACACTCCAGCTGGTTGATCAGCACAGATCTTTAGTACTTGGCCAGGTGCCCCATGTGGGCTTTAAGTGGGTTCTCCCTCCTGAAGGCTAATTGCATGTCGGCCTCAGAGACTGAAATCATAGGTTCATCGGGGGCTGTGGGAGTTCGTGATGGTTCCTCCATGTTTTCATGGCGAATGTGAGCATAGAAGGCATTGAGCCCACTTGGAAGCAAAGCCCTGCTGTCGTCTTTGTCTCTTGATTTAACTTTATAAAAGGTGATAGCATTCAAGCCTCGCCAGAACTGTCGAGAATACTTTGTTGATTCAACCTTGTTGATTTCTCTCTTATGACTTCTGAGTGCAAATCTTAGGCAGGGCAGGAAACGGTCTGCTCTTTAATTTTCTGCGAGTATTTATCTGAAATAAGCAAAATGAGATAAGGGTTGGGTAGCAAGCTTTTTGTACTTGTCTTTTGTGGAAAGCAGACGGTGTTTGATCAGAGATGCTGTAACAAAGAGAAGTAGTTCAGAACAGTGTAATACCTCACCCCGGATAAGTATCTTGAACTAATGTCACGATGAAGAAAGTCTTGTTTAAAATTCACATCTTTGGAAATGAATGTCATTATGAAAGAACATTTTCATATCTGGTCTCAAATTAAGTTGTAATCCTTGTTCAAACAGGCAAATGCTTTACGTTTTGTGTTTGCTCGTAACTGGCATTTACTAAATGCTAAATGTCATGCCTAAGGTCTGATATTAGGATCTCACAGTGGCTGGATTTATTAGTACCAGTGTTGGGGTGGAGCAGCTATGGACCCACTCAGCCAACAGAAATTCCGGCGTGTGGTATTTACAGTGCAGTGTTTATTTCCGTGTTGCAAAGACACAAGGCCCTCGTCATTTTTCTGTATAATGTCTGCCCATCATCTCTCCCAAACGGCATCTGGTGCTCAAAAGAGCATGCGACCGTTTTGAGTTCTTTGAGAGTTTGTTATTTACTGTGCCAGTTACCAAATGGAAATTGAAGTTGGGTCCAGGCAAAATGACTGGCTGGCTTGTTCATCACTCATAAAAAATCTAAGTTAGTTTAGTGCACTGCAGGACTGAAGGATGAAACTGAGAGCCTGCTGTTTAATGAAACTGGAATTAGCATCTGATTTCTTCCATATCCCAAAGAGCTCGGCACACTTCCCACAGTCCATCATGCTTTACTTTAATGTAAGAATTTGATAATTTTATTGCTAAGTCTGCATGCTGTCAAGTTACAGAGCTGCTATTTATCATTGAATTTCAATGGCTCATTGAGGTACGTTGATTTAATGTTGTATTGCCTGGTGAGCATTAATTAGCATACAAGTAGCCTCACCATTGGGGTTGGGAATTAGTGTGACAAATGTATGAGATTACAGTGCCACTGAATTGCACTACAATGAGGCCTTGGACTCCTTGGTAAATTAACCCTATTTGGGATTTAATTTCCTGTTGCTAAGTTACCTGTGGTAAGTGAACTTTTCTGCATAAAATTTATCACTCCTGTTAGGGGTCAGGCACTTGATTTTAGACTTTGTTTTTAATCTAATTTGTAAAAAAAACCTCTCAGCCGAGTTATTTAATGAAAGCAGGCTGTATTTAAGAATCAATTACAGAGTCTGTTTTTCTGACTACAGACCTCTTTATTTTTCATGTGAGGTAATATTGGCAATAATTATTAATACTCTAAAGACAAGTATTAATTATTTAAAATTATAGTGTTTCTCTTGGCCAGTCAGCCTGGTGTGTGATTCAGAGATTTGTTTCCAAACCTTTTTCAACAAAGAGGATGTGCATGTTCAACCATATTGGCTCTGCATTTTGTTGCTTAGTAACCTGCAGTCTTTGGTGAAGCTTAATGTGGCTATTTTGCTTTGTATTTCCTTTTGTACAGAATATACATACTTCGAAAGGATAACTTGCAAGTATTAGGGAACTTGGATATTATTGGGCTGTGTGTGTGTGTGTGTGTGTGTGTGTGTATTTCTACTTTTTTTACTGACTTCAACGCTCTTCTAATACTTTTCATACCTTCTTCGGTAAAACTGATTGAGAGAAGCCCCAAAGCTTCAGCCAAAAAGTTGAAACTATATGGTTTATATGCAAGATTTTATGGGCACTTTTGGCAATATTGAGCAATAACTGGTCACCGAATTATAAGAAAGATATCAATAAATTAGAGAGAGTGCAGAGACGATTTACTAGGATGTTACCTGGGTTTCAGCACTTAAGTTACAGAGAAAGGTTGAACAAGTTAGGTCTCTATTCATTGGAGCGTAGAAGGTTGAGGGGGGATTTGATTGAGGTATTTAAAATTTTGAGAGGGATAGATAAAGTTGATGTGAAAAGGCTGTTTCCATTGAGATTCAAACAAGAGGACATGATTTGAGAGTTAGGGGGCAGAAGTTTAAGGGAAACACGAGGGGGTATTTCTTTACTCAGAGAGTGATAGCTGTGTGGAATGAGCTTCCTGTAGAAGTAGTAGAGGCCAGTTCAGTTGTGTCATTTAAGGTAAAATTGGATAGGTATATGGACAGGAAAGGAGTGGAGGGTTATGGGCTGAGTGCGGGTAGGTGGGACTAGGTGAGATTAATAGTTCGGCACGGACTAGGAGGGCCGAGATGGCCTGTTTCCGTGCTGTGATTGTTAAATGGTTATATGGTTAATGACTATCATTAGCTATAGTTGTGATGCAGAAAACTGAAAAACTGCCGATATATTTGAAAAGAGTGAAAAGGATTGAGTAAATACTTATCAACCAGTCAGGATATTGTTGCTGGGTAAATTATTTTAAGAATTCTTAAGTACAGTATAAATCATCATTTAAAAAGACGTAGGTTAATCATGAGAAATCAGCTTGGGTTTACTAAGTATGACTCAATTAATTGAAACTTTTATGGTGGTAACAAGGATTGTTGAAGAGTGTGGGTGCATTTACTGTAATCCATATGGATTTTCTTCATAAATCTTTCAAGTAGCAAAAGTAAATCTTTAAGGAAATAAAATATCCATCATTTAAAATATATTTAAAATATTCAAAATATATTTATGATAATGAATCCCAAATTAGTTAACAGTGAGGAACAGCATTGAAAGCTGCAGGAAGATACTGGGTCACCATGTAGACAGACATTTAATTAGGCCAGTATAGAAGGAAATGGACCTAAACAGGAATGGGTATAATGTACATCGGCAAAAATATCTGTATGTGCGTGGTGGGCCAAAGCATTAAAGATAAAGATTTGTTTTATTTGTCTCATGTAAATCGAAGCATACAGTGAAATGTGTTGAAGCATCGGCTTCTGGGCTCTACAGCTCTATGATAATGTCTTGACGACCCACATATGTAATAATTTAAGTTTTGTACGTCACAATTGATTTGTACCTTGTTGGGAGGTTGTGTTTTCAGGAAGTAGATGGAATCAATAATTATTATTTCTAAAAATGCAGGCTTGTATAATGTAAATTGTTCACTGAAACTGAAGGTGCTGTAAATATTCACAAGGTCTAGCATTATCTGTGGACAGAAACAGAGTTAACACTTAAGGTTCAAAGTTCAACGTAAATTTTTTATCAATGTCACCATATACAACCCCGAGGTTCGCTTCCCTGTGGGCAAGTCATTAAATCCATAACACGTTTCAAGGAAGTTGTGTGAACCTACCCCATTGTTTCAGGAGCCTGATGGTTGAGAGGTAACAACTGTTCCTGAACCTGGTGGCGTGAGTCCTGAGGCTCCTGCACCTTCTTCTCAATGGCAACAGTGAGAAGAGCGCATTACCTGGATGGTGGGGCTCCCTGATGATGGATTCTGTAATGCTTTGTGTAGATGTGCCCGATGGTAAGGAGGGCTTTACCTGTGATGAACTGGGCCGTATCAATTTTTTTTTGTAGGATTCTCCATTCAAAGGCATTGGGATTTCCATACCAGGCTGTGATGCAACCAGTCAATATACTCTCTACTACACATCTATAGAAGTTCATGAAAGTTTTAGATGTTAAGCCAAATCTTCACAAACTCCTAAGGAAGGAGAGGAGCTGCCATGCTTTTTTGTAATTGTCCTTACATGCTGAGCCCAGGACAGGTCCTCCAAAATGTTAGCACTGAGGAATTTAAAGTTACTAACCACCTCCACCTCTGATCCCCCCGATGAAGACTGGCTCATGGACCTTTGGTTTCTTCCTTCTGATGTCAATAATCAGTTTCTTGTTCTTACTGACATTATGACACCACTTAGCCAAATTTTCAATCTCCCTCCTATCAGCTGATCCATCACCACTTTTCATTGCTATGACAGTGGCGTCATCAACAAACTTGACTATGGCATGGGAGCTGTGCTTAACCACACAATCATAAGTGCAAAGCGAGCAGAGCAGGGGCCTAAGCACACAGCCTTGTGGTGCTCCTAAAATGATGGAGATTGTGGAGAAGATATTTTTTGCCAACCCAATCTGACTAGGGTCTTCAAGTGAGGAAATCAAGGATCCAATTGCATAAGGATTTATTGAGGCTAAGGTCTTGAACTTATGATTAGTTTTGATGGAGTGATGGTATTGAATGTCGAGATGCAGTTGATACAGAGCATCCTGATGTATACATATTTGCTAGGTAGATGTCCCAGGGTTGAATGAAGAACCACTGAGATGGCATCTGCTGTGGACCTATTGCTTCAGTAGCAGATCCAAGTTACTTCTCAGGCAGGACTTGGTATTTTTCTTCACTAACCTCTCAAAACACTTCATTACTGTAGATATATTTGCTACAGGACAATAGTCATTGAGGCAGCTTACCACGTTCTTCTTGGGCACTAGTATGAGTGAAGTCCACTTGACATAGGTGGGTACCTCAGACTGTCGAAGTAAGATGTGGAAGATCTCAGTGAACCATTCTGGCAAGGTACCCCTTCTGGGCTCTATGCTTTTTATGGGTTCACCCTCCTTGAAGGCTGTTCACATGTTAGCCTCAAAGACTGAAAGCACAGGATCATCGGGACTGTGGACACTTAGGATGGTTCCTCCTTGTTTTGACAGTCAAAGCGAGCATAGAAGGCATTGAACTCATCTGGAAGTGAAGCCCTGTGTAGCTTGGTTTAATTTCATTAGTGCTGATACCATTCAAGCCCTGCCACAACCATTAAGCATCCTTGGTTGAATTGTTCAGTCTGGAATTGCCACTTTGCCCATGAGAGGGCTTTATGGTGATCATACCTAGACCTCTTGTAACTTTTTTGGTCATCAGACCCGAATGCCTCTGATCTGACCCTCAGCAGATTACAGATTGAGAAGGATGACATTTTTTGACAATGCAATGTCACTGACCTGGAACTTTAATTCTGTTTCTGTCTCCACAAATGCTGTCAAGTTCATTGCATTTTGACACCCTGTTTCTACAGAGCACATAATCTGAAGTCATTTACCTCTGAGCTTTTGCCATCACATTTTAAATCTAAACTGTCTGCAAGTAAACTTCAGTGATTATATAAATCTATTCCTTGCTGGTTAACGTTTAGTAAAGAAACAGCTGGGTTCTGTCTGGTGATGGTCCATTGTCACACAGCTCAGATCAAGAACACAGTAGCAAAAAACTACAACTAAATCCAGCTGCCTCAAAATGCTGTGCTATGTTGATACTTCTGTTTCATTTTACTACATTTCCAAAACAAAAAGTTAAAACTTTTAATGGGCCAGGTTTAGAAATGCTAAGTAAATTCTAAATGACGAACATGAAGATTAACAAGGACTTTTAAAAATTCAACCATTAAAGGTCTGTGCTTTCAAAGAGAAGGGTACTTAATAAAAGGGTACTTCTATCTAACAATGAAATATAGCATTGGAATATCATCTGCATCATGTACAATATGTAATTAATCTGAGATTGCATGCTAATGTGAAACAGCAACTCCTCAGTGCAGTGTCTTCAGAGTTTTAATTGTTCATCTGAGGTTCGTTTTGTGGATTATGTGGTTGCAAGAAAGATTTATTCATCCAGAACTTGACACTGGAGACTTGCTTTGACAGCCTTAGTGCAATTATATTACTCAAAAGAACTGGCAGGATACCTAAGGATTTGAAGTATTAAAATTGAAGCCCTTGTCTGGAAATAGAGATTTTCATAACTTTTAATGGGCATGTGATTAAATGTAACAATTGGTTTAGTTTATTTCTATGCATAGTTTAGCAGCACGGTACCAATAGGTGCATATGTACAGTTTTGTTTTGCATGTGCCAACTGTAACCAAACCTAAACATTAGAAGTTTGAAGCCCACCTCAGGATTTTAGCTCATAATGTAGGATGAAGCATTCATGTCCAAGCAACAGGATCTTAAAGGGAGACGACAACTTGGAGATGGCCTTGATGTGGAAATTTGGATAGGTGAAATTATAGCCAACAGCAGTGAGTGGGTAAAGAGAAGAAAGAAACAAAATATACAGGAAAGGAATTTGATGGTTGAAGATGTGATATTAGGCCAAAGAAGTTAACTGTGATAAAAGAGACTAGATCATGAGATATTTTAATACAAATGGCATTTGGTGGCATGACAAAACCAGGAGCCAGTAGATTTTGGATATGCTGATGTTTGTATGTGGAAAATAGAGGATTACCATGGAAGACTGGGGCAACTGAGTAAACAAATGATAAAGGCAGCAATGAGAATTTCAGTGACAAATAGGTGAAGAGGAGTGGAGGCAGAAGATGTAACAAAGGTAGAAGATTGCAATCTTCATGATGGAGTGATATATACCAGCAGCTCAGTTCTGGGTTGAGTTAGGTACAAATGTTAAAATTAAAATAAAAGATAATTTATTACCGAAGTGTTTATATGTCACCATATATTCCTTTCAGATTTTTACAGAAAATAAAAACTGCAATAGAATTTATGAAAATACACAAATAATACTAACAACATGAATTGTAGAATCACTGAAAGTGAGTCTGTTTAGAGTTGAGGTGAGTGAAGTTATCCACACTGGTTCAGGAGCTTGATGGATGTATGGTAATAACTGTTGTTGAACCTGGTGATATAGGACACCTGTGCCTCCTGCTGATGGTAATAGCAAGAAGAGAGCACAGCCTGGGTGGTGGGGGTTGCTGTGTGAATAATAGTTTAGTAATATTTGAGAAATATTTTAAATATAATGTTTGATTAAGCATTCTTTGTTTACATAATTCATTACGGGTTATATGTAAAAGTATGTGAATGGCATACATCATGCCACCACATCAAAAGTGAACCCCTCACTAAAGTAAATTGAAGTAGACACGTTTGCCTTCAGGTTTTTTTCCAGTTAGCTTTATGTTTTGGAGTTACAAAACACAACAGTGGTGAGAGTAAGTTTTAACTCAAACTTGAGATGACAACTTACCTGTTGAAATGCAGTGAGATAGTTGAGTTAAAAAAAACAGCAGATTTTCTTCTTCAGAAGCTGAGAGAGATGGTCGAGTAAAAAAAAGGCAGAAAACAGACAAAATTCATGGGTTAATAATCAGTGAGTATTTGATATTAATAATAATGTTTTTAAAAAGCAGGTGGCTGCCGGCATTGGATACATTCGATTGCACAATAGGTAACTGGATAATGTATACTGAACAAATTGATCAGTATTTTGAAGCAAATGAAATAGTTATTAGAAAGCAAGTGTCAATGTTGCACTTTGCAGTAGGTGGGAAAGCATGCAGTTTGTTTTGATGTTTGACTGCTCCAGCCAAACCAGTCAGAATGAGCTTTGCTGATATCATGATAGTAATGCAGGAACATTTAGAACCAAAACCATTGTTGATTGCAGAGTATTTTGGATTTTAGAGCGGAATCAAAAGGAAGGGGAGTCCATTTCAGCATAGGTGGCTGAATTGAAGAGATTGTCTGAGCATTATCAGTTCAATGATGGGCTTAATGATGCACAGAGAGATCATTTAGTTTGTGGAATCTCACAAGAAAACATTCAAAAATAGCTCCTAATGAACCACACCTTACATTTAAAACTGCAGTTGAAATTGCTGTATCAGTGGAAACTGCAGACAGAGATACAAATGAGTTGTAGTCAGGAATGAAAGTGAGCATGAACAAAATTGCAGCAACTAACCAGAAACCTGCCTGGCCAAATAAATTGTGTTACTGTTGCAGCAGGGGCTCACATACAGTGGTGCTAGAAGGTTTGTGAAACTTGTAGAATTTCTGCATAAATATAACCTAATATTTCTGCATAAATATTTCTGTTTCTGCATAAATATGACCTAAAATGTGATCAGATCTTCACAAGTTCTAAAACTAGTAAAATAGACCCCAATTAAGTAATAACACAAAAACATTATACTTGATCATTTATTTATTGAGAAAAATGATTCAATATTACATATATTTGTTGGAAAATGTATGTGCACCTCTGGGGTAATGCCTTCTCTGAAAGCTATTTGGAGTTACCTGTTGCAATTAATGATATAAGATGGGATGTGTGATTGGAGAAAATTAGAAGCTGGACCTTTGGCACATCTTCTAACTTTGAGCAAGTCTGGTGACCCTTTATTCAATATTTTCATATGACTTAATTTTTTTTCTCTCTTATTTTTTTAAGGAAAAAGTTTCCTTATCCGCGAAGGTTCGGAGATGACTGGAAGGAAGTTCTCTTTTTTCTTTTTTTTTCTAATTTTATCCTCAAATGGACTGCCCAATCTTTATTTTTTTTTGTTTTTAGGTTAGTTTAGCGGGGTTTTTTTCTCTTTATTAATAAAATTTCCAATCTTTTTTTCTTTACGATTTGTTTAGAGTTGTGGTTTCTTGTTTATATACTATATACAACAGCTTAACATTATATTTAAGTGATCTTGACAGTATATTTTTTTGCCGTTTCTATGTTTTTTTTGTACTGTGTTTGCTAAAACTTCTGTTCTGATTTGTATTTTGTACTCTGTTGGAAAATCAATAAAAAAGATTGAAAATGAAAAAAAATGAATGAAAATGAAGATAGGATGTGTGAGTTGTAGAGGTGCCCTACCCTATAAAAATGATACAAGAGTCAGGTTACTGACAGAGCCTATACTTCTCATGAAAGATCTGTTTATGAGCACCATGCCTCAATCAAAACAACTGTCAGAACTCCGTATAAGAAGAAGAATTGCAGAGATTCATAAAGCTGGAAAAGAATCTAAAATCATTTCTAAAGACCTGAGCGTCTCCAGTCCACAGTAAGAGAAATTATCTACAAACTCAGTACTGTTGTTTTGCTCCTTAGGAGTGGGCATCATGCAAAGATCACAGCAAGAGCACAATATGCAATGCTGAAAAAGATGAAAAAGAACTCAAGGGCATCAGCAAAATACCTGCAGAAATCTCCAGAACTTGCTAAAGTTTCTATTTATGTTGCACTGCAGTATAAGAAAAACACTGAACAAGAATGGCGTTCACAGAAGCACACCATGGAGGAAACAATTGCCCTCCAAAAAAAAAACCCATTGCTGCATGTTTCAAGTTTGCAAAAGACCACCTGGATGTTCTGCAATGCTTCTGGGACAATGCCCTGTGGACAGAAGAGACAAAAGTTGAACTTTTTGGCAGAAATGCACCTTGCCATATTTGAAGGGATAAGGGCACTGCACACGAACGCTAAAACCTCATCGCAGCTGTGAAGCATGGTGGGAGGAGCATCATGGTTTGGGGCTGCTTTGCTGCCTCAGGGCCTGGACAGCTTGCAGTTATTGAGGGAACAATGAATTCAAAATTGTATCAAGGCATTTTACAGGAGAGTGTGGCTTAATGAAGTTAGATAATGCACCAAGACAATGATCTGAAAGATAAAATTAAATCAACAACAGAATGGTTTAAAAAGGTCATTGGTGTTTTGGAATGTCTTGTTTTGGAATGTCTGGAATGTCTTTTGGAATCCTATAGAAATGTTGTGGAAGGACCTGAAGTAAGCAGTTCATGCAAGGAAGCCCACTAACATTGCAGAATTGAAGCAATTTTGTAATGAGCAATGGCCTAAAATTCCTCCTAGCCAATGTGCAGGACTGATCAGTTACTGGAAATGTTTGGCTGAAGTTATTGCTGTACAAGGGAGTTCACACCAGTTACTGAAAGCAAAGGTTTTTTTCCAACAAATACATGTAATATTGGATCATTTTTCTCAATATATAAATGAACGAGTATAATGCTTTTTGTGTTATTTACTTAACTGGGTTCTTTATATCTAGTTTTAGGACTTGTGTGAAGATCTGATCACATTTTAGGTCATATTTATGTAGAAATAGAGAAAATTATACGGGGTTCACAAACTTTCTAGCATCACTGCCCACCAGACAAATGCAAGTTTAAAGGCAAAACTTGCAGAAAATGCAACAAAGTAGGATGCGTACAAAGAGCATGTCAGGCAGTTGCAAGTAAATGGACTTCACAGTTAAGAGAAAAATATAGAAAGCCAAGCACAATTTCAAAAACCAGCCCTAAAATGCATGCTGTTGATGAAAGATCTGATAATGAGAGTGAGATTTACAATGTGGCAACTAAGAAGAGAAAAACAGTATGGCTTACAGTATGAAGGGTTTCGGCCTGAAACGTCATCACTACCTCCCTCCTGATGAAGGGTCTCGGCCCGAAACGTCGTCACTACCTCCTTCCCTAGATGCTGTCTGGCCTGCTGAGTTCTGCCACCATTTTGTGTTTTTATTTATTTCCAGCATCTGCAGGTTCACTCATGATGGCTTACAGTAGAACTGAATGGCAAATAAAATGGAATTGGGCACTGGTCTGGCTTTCTCAGTCATTCCACAACACGATTTTCAATGGCATTTCAAAGATACTAAACTGAAGTCTGCAGATAACCAACTAAGAAATTATACTAGAGGAAAGGTAACACTTTTTAACAGTGAAATACAACAACCAATAAACCACGTTGAGTTTGTATATGATAAAACAGGAAGGATAGAATTGTGGGGGCATGATTGGCTGAGACAATGCATTGTGATTGGAGATCCGTCCACCATTTGCATGTCACATCCCCTGCAATAGAGACAACAGAAATCAAATTAAAGGAAGTGCTGGGTGATGCCACAGCAGTTTTCAAGGATGGCATTGGAAAACAGAAATATATCAAGGATTAAATAGTGGTAAATGAAAACACCACAGCCATGTTTTACAAAGCCCATCAGGTTCCTTATACCAACCATGATAAAGAAGCTAGTGAGCTACATAGATCATGTAAAGGCAGAAGGAATTCTTTCAAAGGTTGACTGGAACTCATGTATAATGCCGGAAGTCCCAGTAGCCAAGAAGAATGGGTCTGTCAGGATCTCTGGTCATTTTAAGGTCACCATCAACCCAGTACTGAACCTTGAACAATACCCTCAGCTAAGGATGGAAGATACCTTTGCAGATCTTTCTGGAAGAAAATACTTGAGCGAAGTGGACTTAGCTGAGGCCTACCTACAAGATGGAAATGGAAGAAGAGTCCAAAGTGTTTCTCACCATAAACACTCACAAAGGGCTTTATTGCAGGGTCATTTTTGGAGTGGCATCTGCACCTGCATTCTGGCAGAAAACTATGGACCAGTTGCTCTAGGGCTGCCAGGCACCTTGAGTTAACTGGATGACTTCATTGTTATGGATGAAAATGATAACAAACATTTTCAAAATCTCAAGACAGTGTTAAAAAGACTATGGGGTCAGAGCATGATTCAACAAGAGTGAATTCTTTAAACCAAGCGCCACTTACTGTGGTCATGCGATTGTGGCACAAGCAATACACAAGTGTGCTGTGAAACTTTAAGCAGTGATAGATGCCCAAGGCCAAAGAACATGTCAAAGTTGCATTATTTTTCAGGATTTGTCAATTACTATATTCCTTGAACAGGAGGAAATGGTGATGGAGAAAGCAATATGAGGAGGCTTTCCAAAAGGCAAAGGAAATGGTGACATAAGACATTATGATCTACATAGTCCAGTGAAGCCTCCAAGAGGACCACCTTGTCATTGGGTTTTGAGGCTTCTATGCCTCATTGACCCAGAGAGCTACATTGGCTGGAAGCAGGGGTTTATGTTTTGGCACGGTAAAGTCACACATGCCAAACACGTCAAACATGCCAGACTAGGAGTGGTCCACCTGCCCTCCAGGTTGGGAGTTCAGTACAGAGCAAACAGCGTTGACTGGTAAACTGCTGGAAACAGCAAAGAAGAACTCTTTTACATCTGACTGTAATGGTATTCCTGAGTCTCCAACTGGGTCTTGCGTGATTCTCAGTAGTGAAAACTGAGAGGAATCTACTGACAAAATGAAGGAAGCCCTGAACACCACACAGATGGAAGTCCTTTATTGGTACCCTAAATGCCAGTGGTGTAACAGGCAGTAATTATGTCCAGTGAAGATTGTCTGTGACACCTTGCCATATGGTATATGGACAGTCAAGTCTCATTTTATGAGTCATGGAAGTGAATACCCATAGCTTTTGCATCATTTTCCTTGCCACTTCAGAGAAAAATTACACATGGATTGACAGGGAGGCCTTGAGTATGGTTTGGGGTATAAAATGTTTCAACTGGTAATTGTATTAGAGAGAATTTATCTTCATTAATGGCCATCAACCTTGCGTGTCCAATTGTAATCCACAGAAGGATGTTCCACTAATAGCAGCAGCATGAATGCAGAGATTGGCTGATTCTTGGAGGACACAATTACAACATTGAATTCAAGACGAATACCAATCATGGAGATGCTGATGAATTATCCCATTTATCCTTAGGAAATGAAATACTGAGAAAATTTACAAAAAAGGACACCTCTTCTTGACATATTGCCCCAGCACAAAGTGAAAGTCTCCCCTTTACAGCAGAGATGATCCAAAGGGAAAGCAGAAAAGACCCACACCATCTCAGGTATACACATGGCCTCCAAAACTGGCTGGAATGTGTTGCTGAAGTTCCAGCTCCCCCATTTTTACCAGCACCAGGATGAACTTGCCCTTGATGGGGGTTGACATATGTGCAGAATGTAAGTTGTTATACCATCCATGCTGAGAGCTGAAGTGTTGGTGGAGCTAAGTACTGGTCATCTAGGCATGGAAGTGTTTGTTCGAAGCTTTGTCTGGTGGCCTGGGATAGAGCAGCAGAGCCAGCAGCTTACCTTGCACTGGTCGGGATGACAACATGTCCAGAGATGCCAAGAGCAGTGCCTCTTCACCCTAGCAGAGGATTCATGTGGATTTTGCTGGACCATTCACTGGCACAAATTTCTTGGTAGTAGTGGATGCAGCTACAAAGTGGCCAGAAGTGTTCACAATGGCCTCCACTGCAGCCTTACACATTGCTGATGTGTTGAGAAGGCTCTTCTAAAGAACTGGTGTTCGAGAACACTTACTCAGTGACAATGGACCACAGTTTGTTTCAGAACAGTAGTCATTCCTGAAAATGAATGGAATAAGCTATTTTACATCTGCACCATACCACCCAGCTACAAATGGCTTCCAGAAATGTTTGCTCAGATTCTAAAGAACACGCTGCAAGCAATGCCAGCAGAACACACTGCAGAGACACTGAATTAGAAGCTCACCAATTTCCTTCTTTGTATTGCAGTGCAGCAGACACCATAACCAGCAACTTACCAGCTCCGCTGTTCCTGGGTCATCCCTCACTCACACTAGAATCTCCCCAAACCCAATCTCAGGACAAAAAGCTGAGACCAATTGAGAGCTCCTCAAATAAAGTGGTTTGATGTTTCAGTCCTGGATGGACAGTCCTGATGAGGCACAACAGAGGTAATCAAAAGTGGGCACTTGGAAAGATTAAGGATAGAACTGGGCCACTCTCCGACACAGTGGCGATTACACCTGATGTCATCCAGAGACAACACATTGATCGGTTGAGGAGAGCAGAGCCACTAGTTAGAGAAGAAAATTATCCAAAGCTGTCAGTGCCACTTCATGCAGTTTTAGCATGAACTCCTACAACCACCATGGAGGAGGCCCCAGAACCTGAGATTATTTCACATCCACAAGGCTCTCCTGCCAAGCAGAGTGACTTCAGCCCACTTCCCCATCCTTGTTAGGAAAGATGTTATCCCATAAAATTAAACATCATCCACAGTGATTAAATCCTTAGGCTTGAATGGGACTATTATAAATTTACTATGCTGTGGATGTCTATATTGTAGTTGTATTTCTAGTATAATGGAATGCTGAAAACCAATGGAAAAGGAAGTTGTGCCTGACAGTGGAATCCTGTTTAAGGTGACAGAGTATATATTTCCAATACCACATAGTTTTATCACACATCAGATTCTTGATTTCATACTGTGCAGGGGATCTTTTTGTGCTTTCGCAAATTTATGTAATGACTATTGCATCTTAAAAGTGTTTCAAGTAAACCCTTATGAGCTATTGTCAAGTGCACTTTATACATGCAGTTCTCCAAAGAACCTACTTAGAATGGTGGGTTTAGCTGCAATTTTTCCATCCCAGTGCAGGGACCTGAAATCTAATTGAGATGATGTATAGATATTTCCCTGTTGAACATGAGGCCCCTCACTGAAATTGGTTCTAATCCTACTGCTCTCTTTCATTCCTGCTGCTGGTTTACCTGGACATGCAGCCCTGTACTGGTGCTAATTACAATGCCACTCCTGCAGGCTGAAGCACGGTGGCTTTGGGGAAGGAAAAATGGCACACTAGTGCAGTAGTGGCATTCTTTGGAAATCGAGTCTGATGGAACTTGAGACATATGCTTTAATGACATATTCCCAGTTCTTCAGCAATAAATTAATGGTATTTAAAAAAGCATTTCTTTCAAAAGTACTAACTTCTTCCAGATCAAGAAATTATACAAGAGCTAGCAGCATTAACAGTTGTTAAGCAAATACACTAATTTTGTCTGGCACTTCAGTGAAAAGCTGCCTCGGCAGATATGCTGTCTGGCAGATGAGACATTGAGTTAAGTCTCCATCTGCCTTGTCAGGTGGATGTAAAAAAAAATCTGTCATCAGTTCTCCTGGCATCCGAATGCACATTTATCCAGCAACAACACCAGCAAAAACAGATTAATAGAAAATTGATCTCATTGCTCTCTGTGTGAATTTACCGACCACAAACTGGCTGTTGTGCCTGACTAGAAAGTGACTGTTAACACACTTCAAAATTAATTGCTGCCTGTGCAATTATTTGAAAGGTGAGTTAGTGGCTTTCCTTTGCAAAGAACTAATTCAAGAAATAGTACACTTCATATTATTTGATAACAAAAAATTGATGTTATCAGCTGCATCACTTTGCTATATAAATTCAACTATATTGAATATGTAGTCTTCTACAAAAGAGAAAGGCATGTGTTTTATCTTCTCATCATGAAGTTCAGTTTTGTTGGAGAGAAATTAGAGTTCACATGATTGCATGGATTTCACCACTAGGGGCAGTCCATTGCCACTGCTTGAGATTGTCTGATGAAATGAAGCAGCAAAAATTCACAGCTCATTGAAAACTGGCTTTGGGTGAGCACTTGTTCATGTTACTTACTGCCTACTAAAAGCAGAACTACATTTCAAGACATATGATTTGGTAATTGAAAGTGTAATCTGTGTGTATAAAGTGATACAGCATTATTATCAACTGGTAAATGAGCAATGATTGATTTTGAATCCAAACGTTTAATCCAATCATTTAAGTGTATCTCCCCTTTTCTAACACAGTACAGTTCTATTCTCCGTGTTTCAGCTTTTTAAAAAATGTTGTAACTCTCTCCTTCAACATTTCCTCACTCCCTTCATCCAGAAGGTCTTCATTTTAGGTTCCTTCTCTTTTGCAACATAGATTCATAGAGTAATGCAGCAGGAAACAGACCCTTTGACCCAACTTACCCTTACCAACCATGGTGTTTACCAGGCTAATCCCAATTGCTTACATTTGGTCCATATCCCTATAACACAACCCCTGCCCTCCCCCCAATTCATGCACTTATCCAGATATGTTTTGATTGTTATTTTACATGTCCCTAACACAATTTCTGATAGCTCATTCCATTTTCTGCACTATCCTCTGTGTGAAAGCATTGCCCCTTCTTTCACCTCTCCCCTTAAACCTGTGTCCTCTTTTCCCTTTAGCTTTTAGTTTTCTTTTGCTAGGAGTAAGTGCATTCCATTCACCCCAGCGATACCCGTTATGATTTAATTCAACTTGACAAAATCACCCCTCAATCTACTACGCTTCAAGGAATAACATCCTAATCTGTCTAACCTCTCAAGATCAGAGCCTTAAGACCTTTTAAATCTTCTTTGCACTCTTTCCTAAGTAAGGATTTTTTCCCCCTATATCACAATGACCAAAACTCTACATGGTACTCCAAGGGCAGTCTCTCCAACATCTTGTACAACTGTAACATAACATCCCAACTCCTAATTTCAGTGCCCTGACAGATGAAGGGCAGTCTGCCAAACACTTTCTTCACCAGTTTAGTTACCTGGATACTGTTTTTAGCAAAATATGTACTTGCATAAGAACATAAGAAATAGGAGCAGGAGTAGGCCAACTGGCCTGTTGAGCCTGCTCCCCCATTCAACAAGATCATGGCTGACCTGGCCATGGACTCATCTCCACCTACCTGTCTTTTCCCCATAACCTTTAATTCCCCTATCCTTACTTGCACTGTAAGGTCTCTCTGTTTCACAGTAATCTCCAAGATCTGACCATTCACTGTGTATGTCCTATCCTAATTTAACTTACCACCGTCTATCTATGCAGGTCTCCTTCTCCTGTTGCTCTAGCAACTTTACATCCATCTGTCTACCTTCCAAGGAGTCTCCTAGTTTTTTATTATATTTGACTACTGCTGGGAATCTCTGCCCCAAGACCACCCAGAATTGGTAAGGAGCATTCAGAATGAAATGAGAGCCTTGAGTATATCTGTACTCAAACACCCTGCACAGGCAAAGCGTTACCTCACAAATTACTTCACCCCATCCCACTAGACGCCTTCAGCCCTATCTGAGGAAGATTCATTCATCACCCTTGAGCCCTCAATGGAAACAGTTTGCCCTCAGTTCTCAAGGATCTCCAAATAACAAATCTGTTCTAAGGTTAAAAAAAAAGAAGATATTTTAAGCTGAGACCATTCATCAGGACTGGAAAAGAAGGGAGAAGATGCCAGACTGAGAAGGTGGGGAAGGAGAAGGTGTGCAAGGAGTGATATTTGAAGCCAGGTGAGGAGGAAGGTAGGTGAGTAGGGGAGGGACGATGAAGTGAGAAGCATGGAAGCCTGGTAACATCTGTGAAAGGAGAAACAGTTAACACTTAGGGCCTTAGACAACACTGAGGAGCAGAGAGACCACAGAGTAGAAGTTCTTGAAGGTGGAAATACAGGCAGACAACATGGTTAGGAAGACTTATGGGATGCTAGCTTTCATTGGTCAGGCACTGTATAAAGAAGTAGGAAGGTTTTGTTCCAACTTTATTCAACTCTGGTCAGAGCTCAGCTGGAATATGGAAAGTTCATGTTCAGTTGATTGTCACTCAACGGTACACATGTAAACAGTGAAACAAATCAATGATCCTCCAGACCAAGGTGCACAACACAATACATATAACTCACAACACATACAGTAATATTACTGCAAATAAATTAACCTTTAATAAGGTGCATTTATGACACAAATTAAAAAGTAAACAGTGCTCCTAGTGCTTCTGCTTCATACATAATGAGACCTGGGTGGTGGCAGAGACTAGAATCATTTTACAGCCTGGAAGAGGAGGCTGTTTCCCATCCTAACAGTTTTTGTCTTAATGCTGCGGTACAGTCTGCCTGGTGGTAATGGGTCAAAGAGATTGTTGGACGATTGGGAGGGATCATTGACAGTGTTAAGCCCACTATTGGTCGATTTAAGCACCTGGTCAGGTTGGAAAAGTCAGGGTGTCAATGCTGGATGAGAGAGATGGGTTGCTGTTCAGCTCATTGCTCACCAGGTTTATTCATCTCTGTACTGAACTGAGGCTGTGGCCTGCTATTAATGGGTTCCTGGATCAGCTATGACTGTCTTTGTTGCTGTGGACTCACTTTCGTGAACTTCAGTTCTGAATGTTATTTGCTTATTTTTATTGTGTGCACGAATTGCTTTCTTTCTGCACATTTAAAGTTTGATGCTCTTTTTAAATGGGTTCTATTGGGTTTCTGTGTTTTGTGGCTGTCTGTAAGGTTGTATATAGTATGCATACTTTGATAATAAATGCACTTTGACTTTTGAAGAGAGACTTCTGGTACCAAGGTACAGGAAAGATATGATAGCTGCGAAAAAGGTGCAGATGAGATTCACCAAGTGTTGCCTGGAATGGAATAGTTCAGTTTTGAGCAGAGACTTGAAAGGCTGGTTATTTTCTGCCAGAGCAAAGGAAGTTAAGAGAAATCATGATTCAGGTACGTAAAATTATGAGGGATCTCAATAGAATACAGGAAACTTTCCCCATATCAGAGGTAGGTAAAACTAGGAATATATGTTTCGGACATGGAGGAAGAGATAGATGGGGAATATAATGAGGCTTTTCCTTTCGCAGAGACTGTGGAAATACTTAGAATTCACTGCTTTGATTACTGACAGCATTTAATAATTATCGAGATTCACACATACATCACTTAAGCATAGAAGGCTATGGACTAAGTGCTGGATAATGTGAATAATAAGAGAAGTGTAGCCACTGGTTGCGTCAAAGAACCTTTTTGTGATTTTTGTTGTTAGCTCTAACCAACTAAACAAGGAGGCCTCTATGCTGAATGTCAAAGCCTCAATGCAGTATAAACTACTGGATACCTCTAAGTAACTTAATTATAAATTAACTGTGTGCCTTTTCTGTGTCCTGTATTCAATTTTAATTACCTTAGTTTTTGAAAGAGCATTTTCAAACCAATCTCTTCAAATGGAAAGAATGCAAGGAGCCTGCAAAATGCAGGTGATAAGACGAAAACTTGGAAACTTCACCAATGTCTATCGACGTTAATTATGATGGGGCCCTCTGCATGTGCTTTGTTGTTTTGGCTTGTTCCAGAACAAGTTACCTGCATATGCAGACCACAAACTTGTTGATGTATTTGTGACAAAAGCCCTATGAGCAATATTGGTGGAAACCTACTTCAGTTTGTGTTAGTATGCTGTTTCAAGATGATAATAGTGTAGAAGTTTCTTGGGTCTCTTCCCAATCTTTATCTTTGCTGGAAGGTACCATGTCTGTGTTTCAGGAAACAGACTGGTATGGATGGAATTCTAGTTGGCCAGCAGAAACAAGAGGATAGGCATAAATGGGCTATCAATGAGTAGGCAAGATAAATAAACAGCGTACCATCAGAATCACTGTTGGAGCCTCAGCTTTTAACAACTGATAGAACTAGCATGGATGAAGACATCAAAGCTGCAACATCGTAACTTCATGGACATAGGTTTGACAGCAATTGCAGATAACATCAGTGCGAAGTTTGCATTTTCTCCCTGTGACCACTTGGGTTTCTGTTGGATGCTTGTTTCCTCCCATTTTAGAAAGACAAACTGCTGGGTGAAATGACCACTATCAATTATCCCTTAGTGACAATATGTCATCAATGATTTAAAGGGGAGTTGATGGGCATGTGAAAGAATATTTGTTATTAATTGGCCCCACCAACACTTTGAGCCATGATGCCCCAGCAACCATGCTAATGCTAATTAACCCTAACAAATTCCATTTCAAAGAGCAAATTCAAGTTTAAATGTCATTCAGCCATACATTGAATACCCTTGAATACAGCCAACTGAAACATCGTTCCTCCGGGGCCAAAGTGCAAAACGCTGTACCCACAGTCATTCACAGCACAAGGCACATATAACAGTGAAGTACAGTCACACATGCAAAAATAGTCCAAGTCCTTGAGTCCATGACTGCTGTAGCAGTCTGCAGTCAAACGCAATACATCTTGTCTTCTGCTGAGCGAACATTGGAGGGAACAGTGACTCCAGCCTATGCATCACACCACTCCACCTCTGGCACTCCAGTCGAATGCACCAACTCCAGCGCCTGGCTCCTAGGTAGGTGCAAATAGGCAACACTGCGACGTGAGGCCTAGTCCTTGCTATGAGCAAGACCATGCTGCTGATTAGTCATCTAATCACGGGACAATTCACAGTGAGAAATTAACCTACCTAGTACATCTCAGGACAGTAGGAGGACTCTAGGGAAAAACCCATGTATTCCATGTGGAGGTCATACAGAAACTCCTTACAGAATGGCACAGGAATTGAACTCTGAACTCCAGAATGTCCTGAGCTGTAATAGAATTGCACTGTCTGCTAGCTAATATGTTGTAGGACTGTAGAGAAAATAGTGTGGGGTTAATGGCACTGATGGAAGATATATTTTGAGAGCCTGCATTACCCAACAGTCTGAATTGTCTATTTCAGTGTCCTAAATTTGTATGGTTGTTAAATTTGCTGCTGACTTAAAGGCAGAGTGGAAACAAGAAGGATGTATATGTCCTAGTGAATGATTTGCAAAATGCAAGTAATCAGTAAAACTGATAGAATATAATTGGTTTTTTTTCTGCAACAGGAATGGATGCAAGAGTAGTGAGGATGTTTTTCAGATTTATAGGATATTTGTGAGAAGACATACATCCAGGTCACTCTACATAGTACTGGTATCCTCAATTAAGAAATGTCCTAAAACTTTGAATGCAGTTCAGGGAGAGTTTAATAGACTAATATTTGAAATAGGCGATCTTATGAGGAAAGGTTCAAAAGGCAAAGCTTGTATCTGTTGAAGTTTAGAGGGGATGGGTAAGATCCTGAAAGATCTTGATTTGGTGTTGCCTTTTGTGGAAAGATCTGGAATTAAGGGTCACTGTTTAAAGATGAGGAGTCACTTAGTTCAGATGAGGCAAAAATTTTCCTCTGAGCATTATTCTTTTAGAAAAATTTGTCCAAATATGTTTAAAGCAAAAGTAGATGGCTGTCAGATAAGCAAGGGAGTGGGGAGGAGTTACCACAAGATGAATGTGGAATTGATATTATCAGGTTATCGATAATCTGATTTAATGGCAGAGCAGGTCTGACAGGCCGAATCACATACTCCATTTTGTGATTTGTATGTTCATATGTAACTATCTTTGTAAGCTTCCACACATGCAAATGGATTTTGTGTTGTAATTTAATTCAATTACTGTTGAATGGATGATTATCATGGACAACATTTTTACTAAAATAATAGTCATTTTCTAGATTTATATTATTTATCTCCTATTCTAAAATAAAAGTCAGATTGTTTCCAAGTATTCTACCTTTACCTGAATATGACCTTATTTTTTTTCACAGCTGCACAACAAGTGTGCATCCCACATGAAACCTGAATGTGACTTTGGGCCACTGAAAGATCATATCTTACCCCCAGCTTCTATTTGTCCCATTGTATTGGTAAGTCACCTGATGTTCTATAATCAGTCAAACATGGTAAATTTTCTTGTCTACATTTTAGAAAAAAGCCAGGTTACTTGCTGGCTCACGAGCTTGATCATTTGTGATGTATCTGTTCACAGTATGTAGATGTTGTGGACCATGCCACCATTTGTTGCTCATCTCTAATCACCTCGGAATTACAGAACCAGTGATGAGTCAATCATGTTGGTCGGTCTGGAGAAATACAGATACTACATTTGGTGGGGCTGGCCGATTCCCTACTCCAAAGTTACTAGTGCACCAGATGGATCTTTAAAAAAAACAGTTTGGGCTTTCATGAGACTAGATTCTTTTATTTTAAATTCAAAGTTTTATTCAGTTTTATGAATTCACATTTTCCTGATGTCACGATGGGTTTAAAACTTTCATCTTTAGTTGGATGTTCACTAAATTAAGCACAACGCTACAGTATCCTGCAATTAATTTCATTTACATAGTGAAGACTTGTACCTTAATGCCGAATGGTGAGGTAGTTTTCAATATAAACAGACTGTAATCAGGTAAGTTCATTGATTCCAAGCTTACAAATGAGAGTTGTATTTAAGGCGGTAATATACTCCAGGATTACACTGGGGCAATAGTCTGAATTACCTGTATGATGTTCTATTCATTATGATGCATCTTGGGAATTTAGGCATATGTTCTCTACACTCTCCTATGTTTTATGCGTGGGAAAACTCTTTGGAGCATTGGATGAAATGTGGAATACTGATGCTATGCTCCTGGGATGGCTAGGGAGCGGGGAAGGATATTTTTGTTTTTTTAAGTGGATGGTCCTTGTGTCATGAAGTGCTTTTTCCCAAAACTCTGACATATGCTCTAGAAAGCCATGGAGTCTCAGTCATTACATTCATTTGGACCAGAGATTGATAGGCTTTTAATTATTAAGGGAATTAAGCTTTAAACGTTAGCCGTGATGAATGGCAGACCAGCCCTGAGGGATCAGATGACCAACTCCTGCCTCTATATCTTGTGGTCTAGTATTTTGAATTCATCCCCTTCCAGTTTCTTGATTCTGATGTAATATATTAGTTCTAATTCATACAACTTTATCTTTTCATTAGAATCTAGCTTGGCAAATAATTCATTACTCACTAGTTTGAATTCATTAGTGCAACATAATAGTTAAATTTAGCTTTAGCTTATATCTCTAGTTAAATTAACCTTTATTCTGAAGGTGTGTAAAAAGAAGCTGTGGTATTGCAAAATGTCTTCTCTTTTAGCCATCTCGTTTCTTCAGATTTTGGCCAGCAAAACTGACCAGCATTCACAAATATCTTCTCTTCTTCCTTTAAAAGTCACAACTGTGAATTTTGTCAGCATCTACTCAGGATTCATATTTCTACCCCGGAGATTGACTCAATTATAGTGTTAACTTACTGCACATGAGATGGTATTGAGTTTGCTGGCTGCAAAGTTCAAAAATCAAACAAAGATTTAAGCCTGTCTGATATGGATAGCTACGAATACCCCCACTAAAGGGAAGTTATATTGTAGCTACTTATTCTTCAAATGCTGGTTCACTTCCCTATTTAACATCCACAGTAAGTTTAGCTGCCAATGCACAATTGAGCAGTATGAACCCCCCCCCCCCCCCGCCAAGGAGGAGATGTTTCCTGCTAACAAAGAAATTTAAACATTGTTCATTTATTTTTAGAGATACACATTTAAATTCTTGAAACGTATTTAAAACTCACAGGGATTTTTGTAATGTTATGTAATTGCAATGTATGGAAATTAATTGAAAGGAAAACAAGAGCTGGGGAAGCATGTCTAAGTTTCTTTTTACTTTAAGCAAGGCACAAGCATCTGACATGGTAGCATCATGATATATCAATTTACATATTTTTACATACAACCTGCAGTGGATTATTTAAATAAACAAGAACATTAATCAAACAATATCATAAGAATATTACTAAAATATTAAATACTCAACTCTCCTCCCTGCTTTGCTCTAAAGTCCGACTCAATATAGAATGCACCTCAGTTAAGATATGTAATGTTTTGCTCACTAGTCATTTATATATATATCTATACATAGTATTATAGACAATAGACAGTAGGTGCAGGAGTAGACCATTCGGCCCTTCTAGCCAGCACCGCCATTCACTCTGGTCATGGCTGATCATACACAATAAGTACCCCGTTCCTGCCCTCTCCCCATATCCCTTGACCCCGCTATCTATAAGAACTCTATCTAACTCTCTCTTGAAAACATCCAGAGACAAGGCCTCCACTGCCTTCTGGGGCAGAGCATTCCACATATCCACCACTCTCTGGGTGAAAAAGTTTTTCTGCATCTCTGTTCTACATGGCCTACCCCTTATTCTTAAAGTATGGCCTCTAGTTCTGGACTCACGCATCAGCGGGAACATGCTTCCTGCCTCCAGCGTATCCAATCCCTTAATAATCTTATATGTTTCAATCAGATCCCCTCTCATCCTTCTAAATTCCAGTGTATACAAGCCCAGTCGCTCCAATCTTTCAACATATGATAGTCCCGCCATTCCAGGAATTAACCTTGTGAACCTGCGCTGCACTCCTTCAATAGCAAGAATGTCCTTCCTCAAATTTGGAGACCAAAACTGCACACAATACTCCAGGTGGGGTCTCACCAGGGCCCTGTACAGCTGCAGAAGGACCTCTTTACTTCTATACGCAATTCCTGTTGTTATAAAGGCCAGCATGCCATTAGTTTTCTTCACTGCCTGCTGTACCTGCATGCTTGCTTTCATTAACTGATGCACAAGAACACCTAGATCTCGTTGTACTTCCCCTTTTCCGAACTTGACTCCATTTAGATAGTAATCTGCCTTCCTGTTCTTGCCACCAAAGTGGATAACCTCACATTTATTCACATTAAACTGCATTTGCCATACATTTGCCCACTCACCCAACCTGTCCAATTCATATTCATCTCAAATATTCACACAATATACTATATAATACAACTTCTATACAGACATCCACAGCATAGTAAATTTTTAAGTTGTCCCAGTCAGGCCTGAAAATATGATTGCTGTGGAGGCTTTCTTACTGTTGTGGGACAACGTCTTTCCTGATGGGTGGTGGGGGGCTGGGGTGTCAAACTGATTGGCAGTGTTACGTATCCCGTAACTGGATAACTTACCAGCAAAGATAGAAAGGTCCGTTGAAGTCTGATGTCACTATTTTCAAATGTTTTTATTTGAAAAGGGGCACAAAAGTAAGGTTAATACAAACATTTAGATAATCCACGTCGTCAATACTCAATCTAAAGCACGGGTATAGTAATAATCATCATTAAGAAATGAGCTCTACTGTTGTCCAGGGGATAATATATTGTCCGTTGGAAATATAAAAGTCACTCAGAAGTCTGCAGGCTTCAGCCTTTTGGGAATCGCTGGGTTTCACGTGGGGTGACAGAGAGAGAGAGATTGGGGAGAAGAGGAAAGACTTGCCGGGTCTTTATGAAGCTTCCGTTGAATCGGGGGAGCGGCTCCCCCTCCCCGATGTTAGTTAAAAGCGGTTTTCCGTGATTCCAGTCACAAATTCCAATCCCGGAATCTAACGCACGTGGCTTCCTTCAAAATGGCTTCCCGCTGCTGCGGGATCACTCTCTCGTGTCTTCTTGGTGCGTCTGAAGGGGCTGTCCCCCTTAGACCCTCCTTTATACTTCCTCACGGGGTCGCAGGTGTCAATCAGGTTGGGATGATGCAATCTCTCTCTCAACCAGCCCACTTTGCCCGAGGGCTTTTCACGTGGTCTCCATGAGACAATAGTCACTGTCGCCTTATTTGGCATCCCGGTGGAACGTGCTATTCGGCACATTTCTCTCTCTCCCACTTCCTGTGTCTATTCAGCACATCTCTCTCTCTCTCTCCCACTTCCTGGGTCTACTGACCCCCCCCCCCCCCTCAACGAGTGCTCTTGTGATTCTTACAAAGGAGGGGGCTGGGATAATAACACCTCCCCTCTTAAAAACGTTTTTACCAGTGGTTAAAACGGAGTGGTACACTGTCTTACAGGATTTTTGAATCTAACACAATACACAAGTTTTTCTTTTCACAGAGTACTACCGTTATATATTCAAGTCAGTATCTAAATAGTTAACGATTACAGAGTCCCTTTCTTTAATATCTTAACATCACATACCGTACTAAAGTCTTGTAGCATCAGACTTCAATTCAATAACCACCTATTTATTTTTTTCCTTCAGCAACAAAACTAAGGAGGTGTGGCCTTAGCTTAGGTGCATTTACAAAAGTTTAGCGAATACTAATCGCTTCAGTTGCTTTACTTAACCGGCAGGTCTCCAAAGGGGCTGTCTTTATTATTAACAGGCTTTGGCGCAAACCCGTTCAACCTGCTTTGCTGGCTAACAATGGCATCCCTATTAATCGTCGCCTCTTTTCCGGCGAGTCCCCCCCGTGGGGAACTTTAGTACTTTTGCGTGGTGAACTCCCGCCCGCCTCGTTCATCGGGGTTATTTTAGCAACACCATGCCCCAAACTTAGACCATTTCCACCCAATTCTTTGATTTTACCCAGGTGGCTGGCCCTTTTGTCAGTACCCTTCAGGCTATTGGTGTTTGATTCGAACTCTTCGCTCAAGTGGCATTTTGAAGGCGGCCTCTTCACACCCCATCCTGGCATAACAATAGAGTGGGGGGCCCCGCTATCTCCCGGCTCACTCTGTGAGCGATCTGCCAGGTTTAAGATTTCTTCCTTCGATTTGAAAACTACAGACTTTCCGTTTCCTTCAATAACAATCATCATCATCCCATTCTTAAATTCTGCGTTAACTTTGAACCCACCTTCAAGTACAAACACCGGGGGACTCACACTTCCCCGGGTTACCAAGGTTAACCCTTTTCCCACTGAACCAAGTCTATCTGACCCACAAGGACGGCCGCCCCGTTCCACTGAATCAGATACCTCAGACTTCTTCTGAGCTCCGTTACCAGGTTCAGCACCACGTGCATCCCCATCTTGGACACACTCAAACAGGACATTGGCCTCTTCCAGGCTTTCAACACCCGTACCTTTTTCAAATTCTAACTTCCCCCGATCCTTCCAGTTACTCTCTGGGCAGCTCCCACCCTGGGAAGGTCCAACCCTGCGAGCTGAAACAACCTCATCGGCCTTTTCAGCAGACCCCTTCGAGGCAAGGGTACCCTTTCCATCTAGGACTGCCCTCACCTCATTATCGGGAACACCTTTAGAACTCTCAAGTTCTTAAAACAATTCTGCCAAACCGGACAGATCATCCATGTCCAACTCTGGACCTTTTAACAGCTTTATCTGTTTCTCATCTTTTTTTCCTACCTTTAGGACCTTTCTCTTCACTAGGGGCAGATCTATCTCCTCTCCCTTACCCCCTTTCACTTTACTACTCTTCGTCTTACCACCCTCTAAACCAGGGGTGGGCAAACTTTTTGACTTGTGGGCCACAAAGGGTTCTAAAATTTGACAGGGGGGACGGACCAGGAGCAGATGGACAGAGTGTTTTGGTAATACACCTCATAAGAGAAAATAAAATATCATGGGATATGTAGAAAACATGTGCTTTAATTTCAATTGAAAATGAACAAATGCTTTACAACAAAATATCTGTCTTTGAAGTCCCATGGTATTTAGCTATTTATTGAAATGACTTTTAAAACACTGAAAATTAAATGAATAAAATACAGCTTTTTTAATAGTAACAGTTATTATTTTAAAGCACTGAAAATTCTGTTATCCTTCAAGATATTATCATCATCACTCTCCTCCTGACTGTCTTTATTTCAAAAACGGTAGGAGATGCAGGTCTACTTGTCCTGCTCCTTCTTATTCAATTGTCCCCTGTGCCAAAACTCAACAATGACCAGCACAAGGACAGAACAGTGACCAGTATGCAGAGCACGTTATTTGATCTGGAGCGCATTTTTTATTTTGAGAACGTACGTGCACCTGCGCACTACTCATGTCCATCACTTAACAGAAATGACATGTAACATGTATGGCTTATTGAAAAAAATATTTTCAAATGCATTTTTTACATAACACAACGAAGAAACTTATTTTTAATTTCAGTGGGAACAGTGTTGTTGGTCTCCCTTTTTGGCCAGCGCATCAAAGTCTGGATTTAGTTTTGTTGTGGCGATTCTCAGGATAGATCTGAGGTGTTGGTCAGTTAACTTAGATCAGTGGCTGGCTTTGTTGATGTTCATGATGCTGAACGCCTGTTCACACAAATAGGTCGAGCCGAACAAAGAGTAAAGCGCAAATGTGGAGTAATACGCTGCACCTCAACAAAGGTCAATGTATATAGAGTGTGTCATCTATTGGGAAAATGCCAGAATTGCGGGGAAAAAACGTTAACAAGGTTTATTAATATAATTTCATCAAGTTCTGCGGGCTGGCTTAAAAAGATTAACGGGCCGCATATGGCCCCCGGGCCGTAGTTTGCCCATGCCTGCTCTAAACCCTCATGGCACAGGGTCAGCAAAGACGTCTCGGCCAAATCAAAACTGGCCAGATTTAAACTGCTCTCGTTCTCAGCTGCCTCTCTTGACAGGCTGCAAGTGACCGCACCTGCGAGATAGTCCTTGGGCGCTAGGGGCGGGGCCACCACACTCTCCGGTCGGCAGGTCGGCAGCATTGCTGACCAAACCTTACCCCCTGCTAAGTCGTTCCCCAGCAGGATGTCCACGTCAGCTCTCAGGAATTCTGATGGCACCCCTATTTCAACTGATCCATACACCAGCTCACAATCCAGAATGACTTTATGTAAGGGCACCATTTCTATCCTTTTATTTATTCCTTCTACCTTCACCCTGCCCATTTTCCATCCAAATTCTAGTACCTTACTGGTGATCAGCGACAGCGCAGCCCCCGTGTCTCTCCAGATTCGTACGGGAACTGGTGTGTCTCCCTCCATCACAGACACGGTTCCGTGTGACAGACAACTCTCAGAGCCTTCTCGTACTCTGTCTACCGTTGGCTCTCTGGTCGATTTACTGATTACCACGGCACAACCGATAGGGACTGCGGCTTTCCCTCTTCCTATCTCTTTCCTCGGAGCAAAGCATCGAGATGCAATATGCCCCTTCTTTCCACAATTAAAACAGGTCAAACCCGGAAACCTCTGGCCGTCTTGCCTTTCCCCCTCAACCTTACCGCTAGCTCCCGGTGGGACCTCTATCTCACTCGTCGGACTTTCTCGATCGTTCCCACGGTCTCTCTGGGGACCTTTATTCGAGGACGTCTTTGTCTTGTGGGTTAGGACATATTCGTCCGCAAACCTAGCAAATTCTGAAATGGACTTATCCGGCTTCTCATTCAAATACACCCGGATCTCCTCTGGAACACAACTTAAATTCCTCAATCAAAAGTGACTCCCTAAGATGCCCATAATCCTCGTCCACCCTTTCCACGGTGCACCAACGGTCCAAGAGCACCCCCTTCTCATGGGTTAGCTCGGTATATGTTTGATTCCACCCTTTCCTTAAATTTCTAAACTTTTGTCTATAGGCCTCAGGTACCAATTCGTAAGTCCGGAGAATGGCCTCCTTTACTTCAGCATAATTCTCCACTTCTCCCTCCTCCAGGGACAACGCTGCATATGCTCGTTGGGCCTTCCCCTTTAACACACTTTGTAACAACGCCACCCACTGCTCTTTTGGCCACTTCTGATTTACTGCCGCCTTTTCAAAAAGCAAGAAATAACTATCAACATCTGTCTCCTCAAACGGGGGTACCAATCTCAACTCCCTACTAACATTAAACCGCTCCACTCAGTCTAACTCTTGATCTCTTCGCTCGTTCCTCATCTTCTCCATTTCCCAGTCATGTTGCCTCTGTTTCTCTTTCTCGGCCCGTTCCTTCTCTTTCTCGACTGTTTCTAGCTCCTTTAGCTGAATTTCATGCTGTCTTTGCCTCTCAGCTTGGTCCTGCTCCTTTTTCACCTCTAACCGCCTTAGTTGGAGCTCATGGTCCTAGGTCGCCTCTAGCTCCTTTAGGTGGAACGCCTGCTCCCTTTCTCTCTCAGCTGCTTCCAGCTCTTTTAACTTAATTTCATGTTCCAACCTTAATTTCTCCACCTCTAACTGAAAGGCCCCACTTGATGGTACCTTTTCAGGGATATCTTACAATACCTCAGCTTCAAACACATTCTTCCCAATGTAATACTGAGTTATGGCCCTTCGCACCTCCCGCTTTTTCATGGATGACCTCACTTCTGCGAGGTTCAACCCCTTCGTCAAATTTAACAACTCTGATTTGGTGGCCGCCTCTAGCGCCCCCACAGTTGGGTTTTTCATAAATTCACCCAAGTCCATCTTTGCTGGTTTCCCGTCTGGCTACCCGCGTAACCAGATTCAAGTTTTGGACTTACAAGCCCGATTCACTGGCCTCCCAATTTGGTGTCAAATCCCGAGACGAGAAACCCCAAGTTGTTACGTATCCCATAACTGGATAACTTACCAGCAAAGATAGAGAAGTCCGTTGAAGTCTGATGTCACTATTTTCACATGTTTTTATTTGAAAAGGGGCACAAAAGTAAGGTTAATACAAACATTCAGATAATCTACGTCGTCAATACTCAATCTAAAGCATGGGTATAGTAATAATCATCATTAAGAAATGAGCTCTACTGTTGTCTAGGGGATAATATATTGTCCGTTGGAACTATAAAAGTCACTCAGAAGTCTGCAGGCTTCAGCCTTTTGGGAATCACTGTGTTTTACGTGGGCTGACAGAGAGAGAGAGATTGGGGAGAAGAGGAAAGACTTGCCGGGTCTTTATGAAGCTTCCGTTGAATCAGGGGAGCGTGGGTTCCCCCTCCCCGATGTTAGTTAAAAGTGGTTTTCTGTGATTCCAGCCACAAATTCCAATCCCAGAATCTAACGCATGTGGCTTCCTTCAGAATAGCTTCCTGCTACGGCGGGATCACTCTGGTGTCTTCTTGGTGCGTCTGAAGGGGCTGTCCCCCTGAGACTCTCCTTTATACTTCCTCACGGGGTCGCAGGTGTCAGTCAGGTTGGGATGATGCAATCTCTCTCTCAACCAGCCCACTTTGCCCGAGGGCTTTACACGTGGTCTCCATGAGACAATAATCACTGTCGCCTTATTTGGC
The DNA here is from genome assembly GCF_030144855.1 of Hypanus sabinus. NCBI lineage: Eukaryota > Metazoa > Chordata > Chondrichthyes > Myliobatiformes > Dasyatidae > Hypanus > Hypanus sabinus. The sequence goes on along the minus strand of NC_082711.1, from coordinate 96,060,276 downwards.
ATCCTGGTGGAACGTGCTATTCGGCACGTTTCTCTCTCTCCCACTTCCTGTGTCTATTCAGCACATCTCTCTCTCTCTCCCACTTCCTGTGTCTATTCAGCACATCTCTCTCTCTCTCCCACTTCCTGGGTCTACTGACCCCCCCCCCTCAACGGGTGCTCTTGCAAAGGATTCTCACAAAGGAGGGGGCTGGGATCATAACAGCAGGTCAGACTTCTGGCTGTGAAAAGCATCTCAGTTTCTGGGACCTCCTTTGTGGTGGTTGTAGGAGTTGACTCTGAGACTGCAGGAAGAGGTTCTTGCAACTCTGGACATCTTTCTTCTTTTCTCTGGATCTACATTGATCCTAGCTTTTTCTTGTATTTTTTCTTGCCTTCCTTTTTCTTCTTCTAGTTCCTTGTGAGTATCTGAATTTGCTGATTTCTTAGGAAATTAAGTCTTGGTTATCCTCTTCCTAGCACTTTTGTCTTTTTCTTCTTTCAAGGATGTTCATCTTGATCTTGGAAGGCGCAATTATTTCTCTAGCATATTCTCTTATTAGTTCTCATGCAATAATCTTAAAGCACACAGAATTCTGTGTTCTGTGTTTCTGGTTCTTCATACTTACAAAAATTGAATTCTTGCAGCTTTCCTGAAGCTTTTTGAACTCTCTTCCAGCTTAAAACCAAGCCAGATTTTGCAAGTAACTGCCTGATTAACATATCAGAAGCTTTCTCAGGTATGTTGCCTACAAAAAACTGTTGTCGTTGGCCCGCTGTTGTCACTTTCATATTCCTCTCAACAGCATGTTCCTTCTTTGGTCCAATATGCTTTCCAACTGCAGGCACTGTGGTTGGCACCAACACCAGTTTGTCCTCTGTTGGGCAATGGTTCATGGTATACAGCATGGAGACATTAGTAGCATCATCCAGAACCTTTCTTAATTCACTTTCAGTTGACTCTATTACAGGGGGTGTGGCATACAAATAGTGGACGAATCTTCAATTAAATTGTAGTTCCCTCAGTCAATTACACCCACCTTATTTTTTAAAGAAGGTACAAGCCCAATGTGGCTTGTTGATTATAGTATGTCACTGTTACAAATGTCTTTCCCACAGGAGTTATCTTTCCACCAGTATAAGTTGTTAATTGGATATTTGCAGGCTTCAGTTCAATATCTTTGAAATGACTTTTAAACCCAATGTATGGAATGTTTGAAATAGCCAAGCCAGTCTCCAATTCGGTTCTGGTGAAAACCATATTGCTTGTCTATTGCTAGTTTTCACATTGTAAACCTTGAGGCTACCCAGTCTCATCATTATCAAATTTTTCATCAACAGCATGCAGATTAGTGTCCTTTTGAAACTGAAACTTGACTTTGATTTATCTTTTTATCTTCCCAGTGCGGTCCATTTATTTTTGTCTGCTTGACATACTCTTTATACATGTCTTTCTTTATTGCATTTTCTGTAAGTTTGTTCGGCTAGTTTCTGTTTCGATCTTACAATGTCGTTTACACATACTTTCATTCCTGACGAAAACCTAATTGCACCTCTGTCCGCTGTTTAAATTGATACTGCAATTTCAACTGCTCTTGAAGTGTAAGCTGTGCTTCAGTTAGGACCCATACTGATTGTTATTCAGTGCATCATTAAGCCCATCTGTAACTGACAATGCTCAGATAATTCATTCAATTCAGCTAATCCCCTTCCTTTTGATTCCACTGATGAAACTTAAAGTATTCTGCAATCAACAATGGCTTCAGTTCAAAATGTACCTGTTTTATTTTCATGATATCAGCAAAGCTCATTTTGGCCAGCTTTTTTGGAGCAGTTAAGTTTCTAAGCAAACTGTATGCTTTTAAAGCTAAATGCACTCAGCAAGATTGGCACTCGCTTCTCATTGGCTTTTTCATTTGCTTCAATATGTTGCTCAATTAGCTCAGTATACATGAGTTGTCCATTGAGCAATCAAACACATTAACCTTTCTGATGTAGTTGGACATTTCTGCTTTTATCATGATTCTTATTACTCAGCATTAAATGCGTTATTATTTTGGAAGGTCTGTCCTGGGACCAACACATGTGCAATTACAAAGAAAGCACCACAGTCCCTCTACTTCCTTAGGAGCTTGTGAACACTCGGCATGACATCTATACCTTTGATAAACTTCTATAGATGTGTAGTGGGAAGTATATTGACTGGCTGCATCATAGCCTGATATGTATACCCCAATTCCCTTGAATAGGAAAGCAACAAAAAATACCACCTAGTTCATCATGGGTAAAACCCTCCTCATCATTGAACCCATCTACACAAAATGTAATCGCAGTAAAACACCATCCATCACCAGAGACCCTGCTCTCTTCTCTCTGCTGACACCAGGGAGAAATAACAGGAGCCTCAGGACTCTCACCACCAGGTGCGGGAATACATATTACCCCTCAAGCATCAGGCTTTTGAACCAAATGGTACAACGCTCAACTTCACTAGCCCCATCAGTGAAATGTTTCCACGACATTTTGACTCTCTTTCAAGGACACTTCATATGTTATCAATATTTATTGTTTATTCATTTATTACTATTTATATATTTTTGTACTTGCACGATTTGTGTCTTTTGCTCTCATGTCTATTATTCTGTCATGGATTTATTGCATATGCCCACAAGAAACTGAATCTCGGGGTTGTACTGTATATGGTAACATTTGATAATAAATTTACTTTGAACTTTGATCTGCTTATGAACCCTTGAACTCTTCTGGTTTCTGTCTTTTGTTTTACTCAATCATCTTTCCTTTTGTGAAGAAAACCTGCTGCTCCAAAGAAAAAAATGCTCTGTACATTTTTCTAACTTGACTATTTCTTGCTGTACTTTAAAAAAGCTTGAATATCTCACTGCATTTCAACAAGTAGTTATTTGTCTTGAGTTCATTTTAAGAATGCCTCATTGCCACTGTTGTGTTTTGAAACAACAAAACATAAAGTTATTTGAAAAAAACACGAGAGCCAGGAGATAAATGAGTATATGTTTGTTTTTACTTTAAGTGAGGTGCGCATGTGTTGCATTGTAGCATCATGACACATGCAGTTCACTTATTTTTACATATACCCATAATGAATTATTTAAACTAACAAGAATGCTTAATCAAACAATATATTTACAGTATTACTCAAATATTAAATACACATCAGTTTTGTATCTTATAAAAGCTTTTCAAATTACAAATAGTGCCCAAGCAAGGCATTTCCAAAACACTGATAAAGTTCCTGAGGTGAAAAGTCATACCAGTAAGTTACAGATGAACGAATAATCTGTTGCAGACATCAAAGGCAGAGGAATGGATTCTAATCATTTCTGTCATTCTTCTTGCTGTTCCATGACCATTCCTAACAAGCTTTCAAACATTAATGCTGATTTTTTTGCAATTAGGTGACTTCATACGCATGTGTTATTTTTCCAGTTTTTGAATGAAAGAATTCAGATATCCTAGAAACTCAAAATGAATGCTGTGAATGCTGACTCTCTGAGTACACAGATCATCCAACTATTGTTAGATCAGCTATTTGATGAGCTGAGTGATAAGTATTAATTTGGTCTGCTAAACTTCCTTGAACTAAATAGCTTAACCAACGTTGTCTGGTTTGATATGGGCCAATTAACACAACCTCATTGTCTTACACTGCATCTCTTGAGCAATCCACCTCGAGCTCTATGCCATCCATCTGTGCTCTATAGACAGTGCTGTTTATTTCTAAAGCTGTCCTTTTAAATTTTGACTGATTATTGCTTCCCATTTACACGAAGAATTGAAGACTGGATCCTGTTTACCACAAGAAGCTAAACAAAGAATATTGGTTGGAATTTTAACTTACTCAAAAATAACTCTTTGATCTTGACAAGTGTCAGCTGCTATGTTAGAAGGCTGAGCTTGGCAAAAATCCCCTTTCAGCCCTGGTCTGTAAACATCCGTCACACACAATTCAACATATATCCTGAGAATTAACCCTAAACCCAAAGCAACAAAAATTACAGAGAACTATGATTCATTCCAATAGCAATATTAAAATATAAAAAATAGTCTCAATGAACCACTGAATTTTCTTAACATGATAATAAAATATATTAGAGTTATAACGGTTCACTTTCAAATTACTTCCATTTTTCTCGTGTTGTATTTGAAGTCACCGTAGGATGTCTGGTCTAAATCTCTTTTATAAACATTGAATGTAGTTTGAGGCTTATCCAACCATTTTAATTTGAATCCTTTGTTACATTATAATCTATGTTCAGCTATTTGGCATTAATTTAAAGTGCCAGTTTAATAATATTTTCTGATAACCATTTTTAAAATTAGTGATGGGAATATCCAGCTAGATTGAGAGATCTGCCCATTACTAAGTGCAGCCTCTGGCTAGGTGTACTGCTCAGAACAGGTAAATTGCTGAGTGTAATCTACAATCACAGTGGAATAGAGGTTTTACTTCTGTGTTTCCTGGGATAACACCTAACCAGGCTGATTTGTTCCTTCTGAAGAACTCCATTTGATGCACCCCCAGCTCTGCTGAGAGCTCTTATCAGAAAAGCCATGAATGTCAGCATGAATCTTGTTGCAATATTATGACATACTTTCTACTTGTAAAGAGGTGGGCAGGAAGTCAATTGTCTGCATTATCCTCTAGTTTGGTCAGTAAAAAGATATCTGTGCAAGTTAGGAGAGAACTAGCAGAAAGAATCATTAGCCTGTTTTGCATAATTTCCACTAAAACTTGAGTCACAAAGCACAGAAGCAACCCATTCTGCCTACTATGGTATCGAGAACCCATCTATACCTTTACTATTTATCCAAATCTATCTATACTATTTATAGTTTTGTACATCTCCATCAGATCCCCAGAACTGTACACAATACTCCAAAACAACATTTCATAGAGTTGTATTGTCATTTCTTTCCTTTTTTAACTCTGTTCCCCAGCAGATGAATGTATATAACCCACATGCCTTTTTTTTTAACAACTTGTCTACCTGTGCTCCCTTCTTTGGTAATCCTACTGTCCTACTATTCATTGTATATGTTCCTTCCACATTGGTTCTCCCACAGGGTATCTTTATTAGTCCTCCTTCAGTGTAATCTTTTTTCTATGATAAAAAAATCATAACATGTGCTGAACTCATTCTAAATTCATGTGCCTTGCTCATCAAATGCCTTGCATTAAAGTATCTGCAATTTAGTCTTGTGTTCCACATGCGCCTTAAAACAGCCTTGTCTGCTCTGTCTACTGGATTGACTTAAGTTTTCTTCACTACTTTTTTGCACATCCTCGCCACTATACATTTATTCTTTATCCCGCTCTCTTGACACTGTTGAAATCTTTCCAAAAGCACTAACAAAAGCACCTTGTAAAGAAAAGTGTGGTTAAAAAAATACCAGATAATGCTGAAGTTCATGAGTTATCCTCACTGCTTCTTCATTCCTTTTTCTTCCACCTGCCCTTTTCTATCTTTTCATTTGTTTCTTCATCCTTTAATTTTAATAGAGCTTTCAGAGGGTGTAAAATGCTGTTTTTATGATCTCCACCAGTTATGTACTAACGTGGATTCTGTTCTGTGCAGTTACCCTGGCAAATCATTTCACAAAGTTTGGTGTATGTTGAAAAGTGGCATTCGGTTATTTTTCTTTTTGCGTTACAATAGAAAACAACAATTTTCCATTATTGCTCTATGCATTTGGCACTCATCACCATGGTGCAATATTTAATCAGTACCACAAATGACATTATGCTGTCGATATTATCACTATGGTTACACTTAAGTTCAGTGAGCACTATTACCAGCTTCATATTTTCATTCACTGACCTGATATTTTAGCATTCATTTTTCTATTTCTTTTATACATTCTTTCAACTTGCTGGACATTGACTTCTATGTATTAATTCTCACTACTCTGTTTCGTTATTGTTCTTCAGTTGGTTTAAACTTCCCTTGATGGCTTTACACTCCATCTGCTTTCTGTAACTGTATTGGCAGCTCTGAATTAAAGTGTTCTAATGCAGCACTTGCAGTGGCTCATGTTCGAAGGGGATTCAGAGCATCTTAAAAAATGTCTACATAAGATTAAAGTAGAGGAAAGCAATAAATAAATAGAAGTTAGTTGTAATTTGTTTTGGAGGAATAGGAACACTTTAGACAGAAGAATCTTTAAAAAATGAATACTGCAATATGTATGCATGAACATAAAGATTTCAGGGTTATGCAATAATTTATCTATTAATTTTAAGCATATTAAATTCAAAGATTAAAACACTAGTGAACAAAATGTTCAGCAAACCCGACTGATTAAATGTGTTAAGCTCATTACAATGGGAAAAGAATTCTAAAATGTCGCCTTTAGAGCAAATAGAAGGGCTTAGTTGAGCTGATGTGGGAAGGATGACGTACTTGGGGCAGGAGTGTTTCATAGGTGGGGTAGAGCTCACTGATAGACTCCATTGTAGGGAGGGACTATCCTCAAATTCAGTGGCTCAGAGGAGCTTGTCTCCATCTGATGTTCAGTATGAAGACATGCAAGCCAGACTCCTAATCAAAGAGTCTATTGCAGAAACAACCTAAGTAAAGACCAGTGTTAAACAAGGTAGCATCATTGTCCTGACCATTATCTTAATATTCTCCTGTGAGAAATAACCTCCTCTGCACCCAAGCTGTATAATGCATTTTTAGCAAAATGTTTCACGGTGAGATCTGGACCAGTTCTTGGGGCGCCTCTTCCTCAGCAAAGTCAAACAGTGGAGCTTACCACTACATTTAATGCACCTACATGGCCACTGGATGTTTGAAGAAATGGATATTTGAATACTGAGTCTATAGAGTTGAGATAAAACAGGTAAAACGTTGAGCAGGAATTATCTCTGCCATATATGTATTTCTGTATGCACACCAAGACTCTAGAAAGATATCATCATTGTTCTCTTTATACAATTCTCCAAATTCATTAGAAGGATACATAAACCAATGTCAGTGTCCTCTTTTAGTATTGTTATACCAGACAGGCCAGATTGCCTGACTTCCTGAGAAATTACAAAGTTGAAGCATGCATTGTAAGAGGTCAGGATGAAGCTGTGTTTTCTAGAGCAGCTCTATTGGCTGTGCCACAGTAAAACTGAAATTGTTCTCACATTTGTGACATGTGAAGAGATTACCACTTAGGATAGATGAAAAGATTTATGGAATCTACTCAGTGCCTCGATGATAACATTTTTGGTGACTCTTAACTAATTCTCTGGTCCATGGCTGCTTAAAGTGGACAAGGTACATTCCGGATGGTGTTGAGAATCTCAAGTACATTTATCAGGAACACACAGAAGCCCAGTGTAACTGGTGGACAGAATACACCACTTCACAAACTAGCCACTAACCGACCCCCTGATCCATCCTCAGCAGTCAATTCATAATCTACAAAATTGGAGTGGAAGGAGGTCAACTTCAAGCCTGAGAGATTATCTGAGAATAAAATCGATGTTCAAACTAAGATGCTGTATATGTTGCCAACCAAGAGAAACTTGGCTGAATTAAAATCTTGGCCCACATGATATAGTACAATACTGGTGGAATAGGTGCACTCAAGTGACGATGCACACATTTTCAGGGGCAAATTCTGAATTGTATCTAGAACTTGTAGCAAAACAGGTAAGAAGCATGTTTACTGTAGATCCTGGGAACGATTGTAAGAAACTGGGTATGGTATGGCAGAATGTATATACAACACTGAAACTCTGCTTCAGCTTCTCAGCTTTGACAGTGGATCACAGACCTTGTGTTCTTCCTTCCACAGATGCAACCTGACCTCCTAAAATTTTACCAGCAGTTTCTCTTTCTCTTTCATATTTCTAGCGTCTGCAGTTAGTTTAGGATTTTTATATAAAACGCCACTTTTCCATGGTTGGAGCATTGCGTCCATTCCTGAGAGCCATACTTTAGAAAGGATGTTAATGCATTGAAGCATGAGAGGATAAAGAATCAGGTTTAATATCACCAGCATATGGCATGGTTTGTTGTTTTTGTGGAGGCAATAAAATGCAATATATAATATTAAAAGACTGAGTTACAGTAAGTGCACTGAACATAGGTGAAAAGAAGGCTCCACTTCCAGATGAGCTCAATGCCTTTTTTACGTTCACTTTGACCATCAAAACATGGAGATAGCTTTGCAAACTCCCGCAGCCCCCAATGATCCTGCGACTTCAGTCTCTGAGGCTGATATGAGGGCATACTTCAGGAGGATGAACCATGGAAAACATCCGACCCAGACGGGTTGCCTAGCTGAAAACTAAACACCTGTGTTACTCAACTGACTGGACTGTTTACTGATATCTGTAAGCTCTCGCTTCGGTAGGTGAGGTATCTACCTGCCTCAAGCACACTTCAATTATACCAGTGCCTAAGAAGAACATGGTAACCTGCTTTGATGACTGTTATTCAACATCATCTGTGATTAAGTGCTTTTGAAAGGCTGGTGATGCAACTTATCAACTGCCTCTTCAAAAGCGACTTGGATCTGATCTAGTTTTCCTACTGTTACAACATGACACCTCTATCAATGGCCAAATCAAAGGTGGAGACAAAACAGCATATGGGAGGGAAACTGAAAATCTGGCTGAGTGCTGTCACAACAAAAGCCTCTCGCTCAAAGTCATCAAGATGAAGGAGCTGATTATTGACTTCAGGGTGAGGAAACCAGTGGTCTGGGAATCAGAGGAGGAAAGGGTCAGCAAGTTTTAATTCCTCACTGTTATCATTTCGGAGAGCTTGTCCTGGTCCCAGCACAGAAGTGTACTTTCGAAGAAAGCACAACAGCACCTCTACTTATGAGTTTGTGAAGTTTCAGCATGACATCTAAAACTTTCACAATCTTTTGTAGATGTGTGGTGGAGTGTATATTGACTGAATGCGTCACTGCCTGGTATGGAAACACCACTGCGCTTGAAGGAAAAGCTTATAAAAAGTAGTGGATACAGCCCAGTCTATCCCGGGTAAAGCTTACCCCATTGAGCACATTTACTCGGAGCACTATCCAACAAAAGCAGCATCCATCATCAAGGATCCCCACCATCCAGGCCATGTTCTCTTCTCACTGCTGCCATCAGGAAGGAGGTACAGGAGTCGCAAGTCCTACAGCATCAAGTTCAGGAACAGTTATTACCCCTCAACCATCCAGCTCTTGAACTAGAGGGGATAATGCCAATCATCCCAATGCTGAACCATTCCCATAATCTATGAACTCACCTTCAATAACTCTTTGTCTCATGTTCTTGGTATTTATCTATTTTGTTATTATTTTTTTATTTATTTTTGTATTTTTATAGTTTGTTATTTCCACATTGGTTGTCTGTCCATCCTGTTGTGCACAGTCTCATCAATTCTATTAAGTTTCTTTGAATTGACTGTGAATGAATCTGAAAATGGTGACATAGAACCATTGAGCATTACAACACAGTACAGGCCCTTCAGCCCTCCATGTTGTGCCGACCCATATAATCCTTAAAAAAATAGTACCACACTACCCCATAACCCTCCAATTTTTTTTCATCCATGTGCCTGCCCAAGAGGCTCTTAAATACCCCTAAAGTTCTAGCCTCCATGATCCCTGGCAAGTCATTCCAGGCACTCACAACCCTCTGTTTTTTTTTTAAATGAAAAAAAAAACAAACAAACCTACCCCTGATGTCTCCCCTAAAAAAAAAGTCCCAGCTCTGCTAACCTTGCTTCATATGACTTGTTCTCCAAACCAGGCAATGTCCTGGTAAATCTCCTCTGCACCCTCTCCATAGTTTCCACATCCTTCCTATAATGAGGTGACCAGAACTGAACATAATACTCAAGTGCGGTCTCACCAGAGATTTGTAGAGTTGCAACATGACCTCGCTACTCTTGAACACAATCCCCCTGTTAATGAAGCCTAGCATCCCATAGGCCTTCTTAACTACCCTATCAACCTGTCCAGTGACCTTGAGGGATGTATGGATTTGAACCCCAAGGTCCCTTTGTTCACCAACACTCAAGTAACTGACCATTAATCCTGTACTCAGTCTTCTGGTTTGTCCTTCCAAAATGCATCACCTCACACTTGTCAGGATTGAACTCCATCTGCCATTTTTTTGCCCAATTCTGCAGCCTGTCTATATCCTCTTGTAACCTTCAACCACCTACAGCTCCATCCACAACTCCTCCAATCTTCATGTCATCTGCAAACTTACTCACCCATCCTTCCACCTCTACATCCAGGTCATTTATAAAAATCACAAATAGCAGGGGTCCCAGGACAGATCCCTGCGGCACTCCACTAGTCACCGACCTCTAGGCAGAATACTTTCCTTCCACAACTACCCTCTGCTTTCTTCCTTTAAGCCACTTTTTTATCCAAACAGCCAAGGTTCCACTTATCCCATGCCTCATGACTTTCTGGATGAGCCTCTCGTGAGGATCCTTGTCAAATGCCTTGCTAAAGTCCATGTAGACCACATCCACTGCCCTACTCTCATCAATTTCTTTTGTTAACTCTTCAAAAAACTCGATCAGGCTTGTGAGGCAAGATCTTCCCTTCATAAAGCCGTGTTGACTATCCATGAGTAGACTGTACTTCTCCAAATGCTCATAGATCCTATCCTTAAGAATCCTTTCCAGTAGTTTGCAGACCACCGACGTAAAACTCACTGGTCTATAGTTCCCAGGTTTCTCCCTATTACCTTTTTTAAACAAGGGACTACATTTGCCATTCTGCAGTCCTCCGGCACTTCCCCTGTAGCCAAAGAGGATTCAAAGATCATAGCTAATTCTCCAGCGATCTCTTCTCTCAATTCCCACAGTAACCTGGGGTGTATCATATCCGGCCCTGGGGATTTATCAATCTTGACGTTTTTAAGAAGATCCAGCACTTCTTCTGTAATTTCCACGTTAATATGTATTTTGATAATAAATTTACTTTGAATTGAGATAATTGTATGAAGTATTTCTTAGAAAATGATTTGCAGACAAATGTCACTTATTACAAAAAAGTAGGCTCTGGGACGAGATGTCTCTTGGGTCAAGGCTGAACAGTGTCCTCTGTGTCTTTAGCTATGTATCCCTGAATATCAACAAGACAAGGAGATGGTTATTGACTTCTGGAGAACTTGCACCACTCACACCCCTTGGTGGTACAGCAGTGGAAATTATGAGCAGTTTCAAACTCATGGAAGTTCTTATCACACACAAACCTTCATGGCCCCACAACACATCGTACACAATCAAGAAAGTTCAACAACGCCTCTACTTTCTGAGGAGGATGAAAAGAGCTGGACTATGCACATTGATACTCGGGACTTGCACAGGTAGATTGGAGGGGGATACTGGTGGGGATGACGGCAGAACAGAGGTGGCTGAATTTTCTGGGAATAGTTCACAAGGTGCGGGATAGTAATGTCACACAGAAGAAGAAGTTCTCAAATGGCAGGGCTAGGTAATCGTGGCTGACAAGGGAAGTTAAGGACTGGTAGTATCATAGAAACATCTTACCTACCCTTCTCATGGACTCCCTGTCCATTCCCACTGTCAGGGAGAGGGCCACGTAGCATCCACACCAGGTCCACCAGACTTAAAACAGTTACTTTTCCCATGCAGTAAGGTTAAACAGTTGAAATGTTAGCATCTTATGATATTGTGATGCTCTGGGGGTGGAGGCGTGGTCGACAGCCCACCTCTGCATTTCTAATGACTAGTACCGTTTATTGTTCTTGTGTTAAAATGCTTTTGTGGGATTATGGTGGGAAGTTCCAGTTCCTTTCTTGTTATATTTTAGCTTGGGTTATACTGTTATTTGCTTGTGTATTTGTGGGTCACCCTGACTGTAACCAGGGTGTGTGATGGTCACGTCCCCCATCTGTGTGAGACTGGTTGCGTTCTCTCTCTGGGTCATGTGCTAGGTCTGTTTTGTGTCTATCACAATAAAATGGTTGTTGAGTTTAATGAGCTTCCTCATCTGTCATTATGGACCAAATGCTCACAGCATTGGTGTCAGGAGTGGGATGGGAGATTGATGACGAGATTGAAGAGCTACGGCGTCGGATAGAGTGCTTTAAGACCCGGGGAATAAGACGAGAGACTGAGCAGTATGCAGCCCCTACACCCACAGGCAGGGCTCATGAAGCCGAGACCCGAAGGGAGGACCTGGGAATGGAGCGCTGTGCACCAGGGAGCCCCGATGGAGCGAGCGTATCCAGGCTCCCTCACCTGGGAGACGGAGCAGAGCACATCGCTTGCCTCAGTAACGACCCGCACCGAGGAGCCCAAGAGGCCGTAGCCATGGGAGGATGTGCACCTGGCAAACAATGCTGGAGCAAGAGGAAGATCAAAGGGCCTCAGCGATTTGCACCTCAAGGTCTATCCTGAAGCTCCCCAGATACAACGGTACCAGCCCCCTGGAGCCTTACCTGGCACAAGTCAGTGGCGGCGCTCCTTGCTCTGGCACTGAAGGGAGATGCCCTGCAGGCCCACCTCGACCTAATGCCGGTGGAGCAGCATGACTATAGGGCCCTCGTAGTGGCACTGGAGTGGCTTTTCGAACGGAGGCTGTGGGCAGAAGCAATGAGGGAAGAACTGGGCAGCAGACAGCGCCATATGGGAGAAAACTTGGGAGCACTTGAAGCAGATCTCCGCCACTGTGCTGGGCATGGCTATCCCTAGTTCCCTCCCGCGGCCCAGGAAGAGCTCGCCTTCCATGCATTTGTAAAGGCGCTGTCGACGGAACGCTTTCGGCAGCATGTTAGCCTGACGTCGCCATCATCACTGGACAAGGTGGAGAGGGCAGAAGCAATTTTAGCCTCCCAAGACGTTCCAGCATCACCCTGTACACAGTGAGCCCGGGATTGTGTCACCGGGGATGAGGAGAAAACTGACAAGGAGGAGCCTGTGATACTGGTCTGACTAACACCGCACCGTGCAGTGAGGCAGGTAATTCGGCCTGGGAATGTCCCACACTGGCACCACACAACAGCTCAGAGCAGCCATCGGCAAACTCCGAGCGGACAGCACACCAACCGAGTCCTCCAGCAAAACCCCTCCATTTCGCCCCTGTCAGTGGACGATCAGGGTGAAGAGTAGGGCTTCTATGTGGACTGCGTGGTGGCTGGCATCAGATGCCGTGCATTGGTGGACACGGGGTCAACCATCACCATCATCGTCCTCCCCAACACGGACCAGCCTTCCTCGCCTGGGGGGACAATGACAGTATCCGACTGGCTACGGTCACTGATGACTGTGCGGCGATGCGCAGGAAGAAGAGGCTGCGCATCACAGTGAGGAAAACACAGTGGAGCACGAGGTATGGCTCGCCGACATCCGAGAGTCCTGCATCCTTGGCCTGGACCTGCTGTCCTGCTGGATGGTCAGGAACACAACAGTCTACATCAGTGCTGAAGCTGTGGCTCTCCGGCAGAGCAGCTCGAGGAATTGGTCCCAGCGGGGGCAGGAACCACCACCAGTTTCACAGCAGCCCGCAGCACTGAGGCACACCCGGCCGCTGCCCAACACAGCACAGCTGAAGCATGGGCAAGTGACAGTGATGGGGCTTTAGGTGACAGCCAGCGATGACCTGCCCACAATGGACCACGCTCAGCCAGCGAGCAGGTGAACAACTCTGGGCTGGCCTGGGTAAGGGAAAGGCTGAGTGTGGTTCAACGACCGGAGTGGGCAAAGATCTTCACCCTTCATGTCCCACTTTACATAACTATTGGAAGGACATATTTACTACCATTTTCTCAATTTGGAATATAGATTTACAACCTCATTTTATTACTGCAATTTTTGGCATACCAAATGAAGATGGTAATCAGTTTTCCCCTTCAATCAGACGAATGATTGCTTTTGTAACATTAATGGCCAGAAGGTCTGTATTACAAAACTGGAAAGAAGTAAATCCTCCTACCACATTCCAGTGGTTTTCTCAAACTATTTCTTATCTGAGCCTGGAAAAAATTAGAAGCACTATTTTTGACTCATCAATTAAATTTGAAGAAACTTGGAGACCGTTCATTCGACATTTTCATATGAATTAATTTGGCCTTTTCCAGACCTTCTTTCTGCTTATTCATGTTCAGGTATGGAGTTCTGGAGTTTTTTGACACTATCATATACTTGTAAACTATTATTATTGCCCATGTTAGTTTAGTTTAGTGTTTTATTTTTCTTAATATATTTTTTTTCACATATTTTCAAATTTTTTCTTCTTATTAACGGTTATTTTTTTCATATATAATCATATGGACTTGATTGATTAAGGATATTGTTATCTTATTATTAATGCGACTTCAAGTCTATTGTATTCATAATTTACTCATTATTATGTTATGTTTTTTTTATATGTATATATGAAACTCAATAAAAAGATTGAAAAAGAAAAAGGAAGATCTTCACCCTGGATCCAGAGACCAAAGCCCTATACTCGCAGTGGGGAATGGTGGAGGTGCGCGACGGGTTGCTCTTGCAGCTCGTGGTCCCGCGGTGCTCCACGCCACGGTACCACGGTCGGCGCGCGGGCTGGTGGGGGCTAGTTTGGAGTTGCAAAGACTCCCGGAAAAAAGAAACTATCCCCCAGGCTTGGAAGCCACTGGAAGGAGCTGGGAAAGGTGCTTGACCGCATCTCTGATGTGGTATATTGGATGCTGTTGCCTGAGCAGTGGGAGACAGTTGTGCTGCACTGGGACCAGCTGGCACTGTGTCAGCCCTTGGCCACCACTAACCCAGCAAGGCTGAAGGAAGGGAGATTCCGGGTACCCTGCCTCTTACCTCACACAAACAGGCAGCAGCGTCAATGCCCACCTGGACTTTTGGACTTTTTTTAATGGACTCTGAAGTTGCCAGGGACAGCTGACCCCTCGTGTGGGGAGATGTGTGCCGCTCTAGGGAGGGGCATGGTTGCCAGCCCACTCCTGAATTTCTAATGACCTGTACTGTTTATTCTTGCTTTTGTGGGATTATGGTGGGAAGTTCCAGTTCATTTATTGCCTCCTTTTGGCTTGGGTTATACAGTTCTTCACTTGTGTATTTGTGGGTCACCCTAACTGTAACTGGGGTGTGTGATGGTCACCTCCCCCATCTATATGAGACTGGTTGGGCTCACTCTCTGGGTCATGGTGCCATCACAATAAAACAGTTGTTAACAAGCTTCCAAATGCTCGCCACAATATTTATGTATGTTTTGGCAGTCATTTCATGTTGACCTCATCTCCATGCAAGTTTTTCACAACTGCATTGATCAAGTCAGATGGACGGAGCCTATGGTTAACAGACAATGTTGTTTCTTCTGATTAGGTTGCAGACTCAATTAAGTCAACAATAGGCTTCCTGAGCCTTGCCAGTATTGTTTCTCAGGGGATGGCTACATAATATGTTACAAGTTAACTGTAAACATGTTGAACTTTGAACAGTTATTTCTGCTGCACCAAAAAGCTGAGTTTAGCAAAAAGGTATCCATGACACGCAGATGAAACATTGCAAGTAGAGGAATTAACATTTGATATTTATGCTTTAGTTCACATAGATACAGAGCAAATTTGGAAGTTTATTTCTGTTTGTTTTCAGAAAGGCGATGCCAAGCCATCTGGTCTGTTCATTTTAAAAAGGAAAAAGGATAAAAACTTTGTTATGTCTGAGAAAATAGGATCTGGAGCCTGTATTTCATATATCCTCAAATTCAGTAGTGAAGCAATGAACGAGGTTTTTGAAAATATTGATCATGTATGTATGGTTTATCTAGAAACTCTGATGAGATCAAAGATCTGGCATATATTAGCCAAATAAAGTGGATAGAGACCACTGATCATAGATCAGTTTTTTGGTCTGGATTGAGTTTGGTGATTGTGGCTAGCATGACAGCACTTGGACTTAATGTCCTACTCTTAAAACAAGGCCTGGTTTTTATTAACCATATTAGTTTAGCTTATAAACCAAGGTGCAGTGAAGGTCCATGCTCATATGAAACTTACAGAGTAAGCAGAATATATGGTAAGTAGTAACTACAACTATATATGTGTACAATACTAGAATGGTGCAAGATTTAAAGTTCAAATCCAAAGAAATGCAAAAGTGACAATAACAGAGTAACAAAGAGAGTTAAAATTAAGAATATGAGATTGTGGCAACAGCACCACCAGGTGATGTGAAAGAGGTGATTGGTCTGAGAGCAGTGGGGATAAAGCTCTTCATGTCAAAGCCTCAATATCTTCTTGAAGCACAATGAGTGATGATCACCATCATCGCAAGCCTGGGAGGAAGCTATGGAGAGTCTGAGATGCCCAGACATCAAGATCCTCCTGTTGGCCTCACCAGTGGAGTCAAAATGAAAGCTTATGAAGCAATAGGTTTGTCACCAGCTTGTCTGCAGGAAGAGCCAGAAGGATGATCGATGGCATCAAGTCACCTTAGAATATCCACTCTGGATTAGCTGCCTGGGTTTACACCTGTAGTCTTCGTCTCTTCAGAGGCTGCCCATGAAGCAGTGGGGCTATTTCCCCATAACTGGGGATCTGGTTCACAAGCACCAGGACGTGTCCACACACTGGTGAGCCTGCGTGCTACTTGTGCAGGGCAAGACGTCTTCCCAGTCCTCAGTAGTTCATCCTGAGTTTGAAAGGAGTCCTCGCCAATGAGGAGGCACTACACGAAGCTTGCTGTTGGAGAGGCTCCGTACGAATATAAGTAAAGTATGACCAAACCATGGGCTGATAGGTTACAGCTTAGTGTACAGGCTCTCACATAATTAATATAATTCTGCTGAAGAGCCAGAGGGTCCTTTTCTATAAGCACTTCAAATTTCAAAGTAAATTTAAAATTTAAAATTTCAGATTTTATCAAAGCATTAATATGTCACCATATACAATCCTGAGATTTATTTTCTTGTGGGCGTTCACAGTAGAACAGAGAACTACAATAAAAGCAATGAAAAACTACATACAAAGACTAACTACCAACGCGTAAAGAAGACAAGGTGTAAAAATAATAAATAAATGAACCATACTGAGAACATGAGTTGTAAAGTCCTTGAAAGTGAATCTGTAGGTTGTGGAATCAGTTCCGAGTTGGGGTGAGTGGTTGAAGGGTTCAAGATGGTACTGATGATTATACGGCAGTGTTTCGTAGTGGCTGGCTAAACTTCTAGATATACTGTGGATTCAGGTTAATTGAGCCATTGGTTAACTGGGCCATTTGCTTATTTGGGACAACTCTTAAAGAATTAAAACAAGTTGAGAATATAGCCAGGATTCCCTTTGTTTATTTGGCTCAAACCACTTAATTGGTGCTGGAGACTGTTAGCAAGCAATTTCTAACTATTGTAAGTTGCATGCACATTGTGTGGCCATTAGACACTACACCGTGCTCAGAACGAACAGTTTTTAAAAAGTTTTACTTGCATGCTTGTGTTCAAAAAGCAGTGATAGTGTCACTGATGGTTGGTGAGTAATAAACAGTAAGACAATTCAGTTTTTGCTCACCGCTGTTTCAAGCTTTCAATCGTTAATATGCCAGAAACCGCTGAGGGGGAAAGTACAATGATTTCACTACTTAAACACGATATAAGCTATGAAGAATTTGAAGGTATTGACAATCATCTTGAATGTTACAATGGAAATTAAGATTTGGAGGATGCAACCTTTGAAAGCAGTGTTTGACGTAGACCACTAATCAGCACTCGCTGTCTGCACTGATCTTGTTCATTTAGTCAATTTAAAGAAGACATCAGTGTACACTGAATGGACTCCTCCAGCAATAACAATTGGGAACTAATACACAGTTTTATAGAACTTTATAGTTTTTATAGTACTGTAGTATTTTTAATAGTGTTCTCATTTGTTCTGCATTTTATTTAAGTACATAAGTTGTTACTCAGTTAAACATTAGTTTGTCTTTTTTGAAACCTTTTTAACTATTTCCATGAAACTTCAGCTAATTGGGCCAAAATGTATTGGTCCCGCTGTGACCCAATTAATCGGGATCCACTATACTTTCAGATGTGGTTTTGTAGATGTATTCTTGCAGAAGAGGAAAAGAAAAAGAAAATACTTGCCAATAACCCCCTGCAAAATATAGTAGAAAACAGAGGTCATTTACAAGGTTGAGGTGTGAGAAGGTTCAGAGATGTTTATACATTTAACATGGGTTAATTATGACTGGTTGAGATGTTGTAACCTAAATAATATAATCAGTGACATTATGCCATATTATGACCTGAAACATGATAAATTATACAGAAATGAATAGGGAATGGAGTGGTGTTTTGGAATTCAATGATAATGAGTGGGTTTAGGCTGTAAAACATTATGATAATAAGCAGGTTTTGCTGCACATGAAACCCAATCTGCACAGAAATTACCAGGCCTTGGTACTTAATGTTACATCCATTAATGGAATAATGTTTCAATTAATTCAGGCTGACTGAATAATTGTGCGTTATAAGTTGATTTCTAATGAGGGCACATTTAGTGAAAAGGTTTTGTATCGTTCTGATATCCTGTGGGTAATTATATTGTAATTATACACTAAAAAGAAAGTAACCATTATCTGCTGGTGCTGTTGGTTGGACTTAATTAACAATTGGAGACACCTAATCATAAATCCTAATGAGTATGACTGGCAGTGATTCAATGACTCTTAACCACACAGGGATACATGACTCGAACACAAGTCAAGAAATGCAAGGTTTTCTTTAGAGGTAGCACTCATTCTTTTTGTTTCAGTGGCTACAATTTCAAAGCAATACAATGCCACCTAAAGCTTTATCAAACCTGTGAGGTTTTGTTTTGAATGTGCCTCTTATAAACGTGTTGAAGAAACAATATGTCACTTGTCATAAACGTCTTACTTTTTCCCACACTTCAAAGTTACTTTGAGTGCAACGTGCTGTGAAGAGTATCAGAAAGGTGCAATGTAATTGCATTCTTTGCATCTGTTATTTGAAAAGAAATGTAAAGCATGTAAATGGCATTTTCTTTCTTTTCCATTTCATCTGAATAGTAGGTAAAAATGAAAACAAGGGTCTAAATTTTAGACAGGTAACCTGACTTCAGTCACTGTCAATTGACAAGTGCCCAATTTAATTTGCATCTGAATTATGCCTGAATTATTAACACTTAAACACTTCTAATATCAGTATTTAAAATGATATAATGAGAGGATAATAAAAGTACTTGTCTTAATTCCTGAAAAGCAATGATGAGGAGCAACAAAGAAGTATTAATCAAAACAAAGCAGCTTCATCAGTGAACAACAACCAGCACTGACATGTTTGTGGTGATTCTCACACACAAAAAATGAGACAACTGAAAAATTCAAGTTTGGCTACACCTCCATCTTATTGCTGGAATGGTTTAATACACCTACGTTCACACAAACAGAACAGTCATTGAGGGTTCAATACACTAGACTTGTTTCTTTTAGCCATTGATGTCAATGGTTAGAAAAGCTCAACTCTAAAGCTTAGCAAAGTTCATTTATTATCAAAGTATACAACTCCAAAATTCTTCTTCGCCAGATAGCCATGAAACCAAGAAAGAAAAGAAAGGCAGCATGGTCATCAACCCTCAAATCCACCCTCCCCATACAAGAAAAACAAGTAAAAACTAGTCATGCCTATATGAATTCTCTATCATCTATTAATGTGAATGGCCGACAGTCACGAATTGGGATTATGCAATATTGCTCTGTACACTTGCAATACACTCCCAGAAGTGGGCAATGCCCTGGCAACGAAAATCTACTGCACGTTCTTTTATGTTTACTCCTCTTAGGGAAGACACAATGATTTTTCTTGGGCTCCATTGACCCTCTATGATGCATTCATTTCAGACATGAAACCCAAAAATCATTGATTCCCCAAATCTGTATTTAAAAGAACTCTCAGGCCAGAGTCCCATTTCCCACAGGCATTAGATATGACTATAACAAAGTAATAATATCTACTATATTTTAAGGAACAGGTTTCTTGTCTCCTTTTGTCTTCTTTCAAATGAAATCATTTTTGGGAGCGTCCAATTTTATTTTGACACTGAATAAAACATTTAAATTAAAAGGTTACTGTTGTAATTTGTCAAATGACAAAAACAGAGCATTTGTGTTAATTTTGTTAGAGTAATGTTTAGATGCAAATTTAAAATATGTTTTATTATATCTCAGGAGCTACATGCTGTCTGCCTGGCTGAATTCTTGATATGTATATTACTCACAGTTTCTATAACTGATAACACAAGGTTAATTGATACAGTCTGTCTAGATCATTCATGAAAATATCTAATTGGTTTTTGAACAATTTAGAGTTTCTGGTTCCAATACATTATACTCTGTATTCATAATGTCAGGCAAATATGACTGTTGGTGAAAATAAGTTTTGTTAATTCCAGCACTATCCCACTGCAGAGGATTAAAAAAGACTGGAAAGAAAACCAGACTAAACATGACAAATTTCTGTTTTATTTATATTAGATTTCCAGCACCTACATCTATAATTTTCACGAATTGGATACTTGTGATAGAACTGAAGGCTTGCCTGTTCTGGTCAAGGCAGGATCAGTTGTGGGAGGGAGGAGAGCAATTCCTCGGAATTCAGTCTGTGGGAAAGAGCACAGAGTTAAACTGAATTTGATAGAAATTAGATGAACCAAGTTATGAATCAGCATTTGTACTGAACATTAAACTGTAATTTTTATTAAGGATTTCTATTCACTTGAAAAGATTTGAAATAGGGCAAAATTCAATTTTGATTCAAACTTCAACATCTACAAGACCGATCCTTTCAATTCATTTATGATAAAATTCCCTTAATCCAACATGGTCTGGATAATATCGTTATTATTACTCCTAACCACCTTAATCAACTTCTTTAAGATGTTACACAGCAGAATAAGACATTTTCCAGTGAACCTGGTAAGTGCAAAGGAAGCATGGGAACCAAAATCAGAATTAGATTTATTATCATGAACATGTGTTGTTGTACAGTGCAGGACATAAAAATTACTATAAGTCACAGCAATAAGTAAATATGCAAAAAGCAACTAACAATGTAATGTTCATGAATCATTCAGAAATCTGATGGAGGAGTGGAAGAGCTGTTCCTAAAATGTTGAGTGTGTATCTTCAGGCGCCTCTATGTCCTCCCTGATGAGAAGGAAACATTCTGGATGGTGAAAGTCCTTAATGATGGATGCTACCTTCCTGAGGTACTACCTCTTGAAGATGTCCTTCCTGGTGGGAGAGATGGTGCCCCAGATTGAGCTGGGTTAGTTTCTGTAGCCTCTTGTGATCCTGGGCATTGGAGCCTCCATACCAGACAGTGTTGCAACCAGTCAGAATGTTCTCCACCGTGCATCTATAGCAATTTGCAAATCTTTGGTAACATGCCAAATCTCCTCAATACCCAGAGAATTAGATCCTCTAGTGTGCTTTCAAATTCAACTTGACTTGTTCAAGAAGAAGGTCTTCACACAGCTTTGTTTATGACACTATGGGTGATTGCTATTGAAGTTCAGAATTTGACTGGTGTGGGTTGCTTTCCTGAAAAGTGACGTCTATAATTGACCAGTAATCTTAGGGTCTGGATGGAAAAGCAAACCCTTCCAATGGACCTCCCTCAAAGCTAGCCAATCAGAATCTTCTGCTAAACTGTTCATAGTGTTTTAGACCAGCCAATCAGATCACAACATCTAATCAATATGCATTCGGAGCCCAGAAGAGTATATATGCTGGCATTCTGAGGAGACAACACCTCAACTACACACTAATGATGGCTTCTTGATTGGAGCTGAAACCTCTGCAAACATTTTGCCAGGCTCAACGATCAACCAAGCTTCCAAATAGCCAGCCCGAGATACCAATATTGCAGTTTTTTCAAATCTATTTCACTCTTGAGTGCTTCCTTGTCACCTTCTAAGATTCTGCCAGCAACAGTGATACCATCTGCAAATTTATAGATGCCTTTGGAGCTGTCCCCAGCTACACAGTCATGAGTGTGGTGTTACGAAATTCCCGTAACTAGATCACATACCAGCAGAGATAGAGAGGTTCGTTGAAGACTGATGGTACTATTTTTAAAAGTCTTTATTTATTAAGGGGCACAAAATAAGATTAATACAGACATTCAGATACTATACATCGTCAATACTCAATCTAAAAATGCGGGTATAATAATAATCATCAATTAAGCAATAGCTCTATCGTTTGTCTAGGCAGGGGATATTGTATTGTCCGATGGAAAGATAAAAGTCACTGTCCTTTCAAGCTGCAGCTCTTTGGGTTTAAGAGAGACGGTTTTAAACTTGCCCGGGTCTTTTATGAGGCCAATCCGTTGAGTTGGGGGAGTTGGTTCCCTGTTGTTAGTTCCAAGTCATTTTCCGTGGTACCAGCCACCAGCCCCCAGGCAAGGGAACCGAACGCACGTGGCTTCCTTCTAATGGCTTCCCGCTATTACTGGATCGCTAGCGTTTCTTCTGGTGCATCTGAGGGGCTGTCCCTGCGGCCCCTTTTTTATCTTAACTCGCAGGGTAGCAGATGTCAATCAGGTTGGGGTGATGCAATCTCTCTCTCAACCAGCCCACTTTGCCCGAGGGCTTGCACGTAGCATAGTCCCCAATCCACAAACGTTGTCTCCAGGAGACAATGGCCATGTCTCTCTCTTATTTCCTGGGTCCTCTGACCCAACCCAATAATGCTCTTGCGATTCTCACAAAGAAGGGGGCTACACCGCACCCTTCGGGCCCTCAGAACTGTGGTACATTCATAACAGTGGAAAGAGTAGAGCTGTGGGCTAAGCACTAGTGTGACCGTATTGATGGTCAATGAGGAGGAGATTTTAAGAGATACAGCACAAAATAGACCCCTCAGGCCCTTTGTGCCGCACTGCCCAGCAAGCCCTGGTTTAACCCTAGCGTAATCACAGGAAATTTACAATGAACAATTAACCTACTAACTGGCATGCCTTTGCACTATGGGAAGAAACAGGATCACACAGAGAAAACCCACATACTTCATGGGGAGGACATACATACTCCTTACAGATGACATCGGAATTATACTCTGACCTCTGATGCCCCGAGCTGTAATAGTGTCACAATAACTGCTATGCCACAGTGGTGCCCACGATAATCAGTAATTGGCGATCTTAT
This sequence comes from Hypanus sabinus, assembly GCF_030144855.1. NCBI lineage: Eukaryota > Metazoa > Chordata > Chondrichthyes > Myliobatiformes > Dasyatidae > Hypanus > Hypanus sabinus. Next base: position 96,037,119 of record NC_082711.1, on the reverse strand, counting down.
TCCTGATCCATACTGACAATAGTTTCCTAATAAGGAAGTTGAAGATCCAGTTGCAGATAGAGATACAGAGTCCCAGATTTAAGAATTTGTTGATTAGTACTGAGGTGATAATGGTGTTTGTTCTGTTTTTAATATTTGAGTAATATTGTAAATATATTGTCGAATGACATATGTCATTATGCCACCATGTCATATATGCATGCCTTACTAAGGTAAAAACATCTCATTCGCAAGTTACCCATGGGCTCCAGTGATTTTCTTCCAATAAGTTTCTGGAGATACAAAACATAACAGTGGTGAAGAGTAAGTTTTAAAATGAACCTGAGACGATAACTTACCTGTTGAAGTGCAATGAGATGTTTGAGTTTTAAAAAAAAGCACTGTATGCTTTTTTCTTTGAAGGGGAGAAACAGACATTTGAGTCTTAAAAAAGGACAGCATGTTTTTTTCATTGGAAAGAAGATTGAGTTAAAAAAAGAGGAAGAAAACACCAAATTCAAGGGTTCATAAACATTGAATACTGGGTGATATTAAGAATGAATAAATACAAGTGTAATTTATTTAGTTGCACAAATTGAGCAGTATTTGAAAGCAAATAAAATAGCCAATGAGAAACAAGTACCAGTTTTGTAGTGTGCGATTGGTGGAATAGCATTCAATTTGCTTAGGTGTTTAACTGCTCCAACCAAACCAGCCAAAATGAACTGTGCTATTTTGCTAATATTGTGAAAGTAATGCAGGAACATGTAGAATTAAAACCATTTTTGATTGCAGAATGCTTTTGGTTTCATAAGCGGAATCAAAAGGGGTCTATTTCAGGATGTATGCCCGGATTGAAGAAATAGTCTGAGCATTGTCAGTTCAATGATGCATGCACTGATAGGTCGTTTAGTTTGTGGAATCTTAGAAGAAAGCATTCAAAAATAGCTGCTAACTGAAGCACAACTTGCATTTAAGAGAACAGTTGAAATTGCTGTATTGATGGAAACAGCTGATTAAGATGCAATTGAATTGCAGTCAGGAATGAAAGTGAGCAAGAACAAAATTGCAATGTCTAAACAGAAACTTGTCTGGACAATCAAATTGTGTTATTGTTGTTGCAGTGGCTCACATAAACCAGACCAATGGAAGTTTAAAGACAAAATGTGCAGAAAATACAACAAAATAGGACAGATAAAAAGAGCATGTCATGCAGAGAAAAATAAATGGAATGCACAGGGAAGAGAAAAAAGATAAAAAGTCCAGTTGCAGTTTCAAAACTAGCACTAATCTGCATGTTTTTGATATTAAAAAAATCTGTTGGGAGTGATGCAAGATAGGGTAGCCTTGAGATCTACAATGTGAAAACTAACAGGAGCCAAGCAATATGGCTTACACCAGAAGTGAATGTTATATTTATTGAAATGGAATAGGACTCTGGCTTGGCTATTTCAATAATTCCACAAAATGAGCTTGAGTGGCATTTCAAAGATACTGAACTAAAGCCTGAAGATATTCAGCTGAAGAAAAGATAACTCCTGTGGGAATGAGGTCCATAGCTGTGAAATACAGCAACTAACAAGCCATATTGGGCTTTTATGGGGTAAAAGCAGGAAGGCAAGCATTGCGGCGCCACAATTAGCTGAGACAATTACAACTTGATCGGACATCCATCCACCATTTGCCTACCATATCCAGTGCAATAGAATAAACTGAAAGAGAATTTAAAAATATAATCAATTACACCACGGCAGTATTCAATGATGGAACTGGAAGACCTAAACATATTAACAATAAAACAGTGTTAAATGAAAATGCCACACCCAAGTTTTACAAAGCCCTTCCAGTTCCTTATACCATCCATGATAAAGTAGCTAGTGAGCTAGGTCGCATGATGGTTGAGGAAACTTTTTTAAGTTTGAATGGAGCTATGGGCAACACCAGTTATCCCAGTAGCCAAGAAGGATGAGTCTGTCAGGATCTGCAGTGAAATTAGGGTCACCGTCAACCCAGCATTGAAAGTAGATCAATTCCCTTTGCCCTGGGTAGAGGATGCCTTTGCAAACCTTTCTGGATGAAAACTGTTCAGCAATGCAGACATAACTGAGACAGATGGAATTCTTTAAACCAAGCATCACTTACTGTGGTCACGGCATCAACACAAGTGTGCTGAGAAAATTCAAGCAGTGGTAGATGCCTCAAGGCCAAAGGATATGTCACAGTTGTGGTTCTTGTTCTGGATTTGTCAATTACTATAACAGGTTCCTGACAAATCTGACTACTCTGCTGCACCTCATGAAATTATGACTATAGTTTGAGAGACAATGGCAATGGACAACGAAGTGTGATGTAGTTTACCAAAGACATAGGAAGTGGTCATGGCAGACACTGTACTCATACATTATGATCCACAGTGTCCAGTGAAGCTTGCCTGTAATGCTTCATATTATAGTATCATTGCAGTCATGTCTTATGGAAGTGAACATCCCATAGCTTTTGCATTACATTCCATAAGGCTAGAAGACGTAGGAGCAAAATTAGGCTATTGGGCTCAATAAGGCTGATCCAATTTTTCCTAAAGAGCAATACATTGGATTTTGAGTTGAGATGCACTCTTTATTGACTGAGAGCTTACAGCTAAGCAAGGAGGACTATAGCATATTTAATAGTTCAGTAATACTTGAGTAATATTGTAATTATATTGTTTGATTAAGCATTTTTTGTTGTTTACATTTTTCATTTGGGTTATATGTAAAAATATGTGCATAGCATATGTCATGACACCATGTAACGTGTGTGACTAACTAAATTAAAAATGAAACATATTAGAGATATCTCTGGGCTCCTATGTGTTTTTTCACTTTTGATTAACTTCTGGAGTTACAAAACATAATGGTGTTGAATGCTGAGTCAGAGTTGGGACAGTTTTAAGGAATTGAAGGTAGTGGAACTGGATGTGTTTCAAAGAAGCATGGCAACTGAGATCCCAGTGAATAAAAAGAAAAGGAAAACTTGGCATTGGTGAGTGAAAGAGAGTGTGGGAATCAGGGCCTCATAATGTATAAAAAGGTAATGGGTTATAGTACATATTGAGCCAGATGCTGAGTCTTTGGAATGGCTGAACAGTTGGAGAGTAGGTTATCAGAGTTTGGTTGCATTTTGATTGATACAAAATTTTGTCTTAAAACTATCTTTTCCATTTTCCATTCTAATTATTGATTTTTGTGGTCTCTCCTCCCTTTATTCTTAATTCTATCTTCACTGTCTTCAGTAATTATCTTCAGTATCTTTAGAACTATGCACTTCTGTGTTGAGCTGGTAATTTCTCTGAATTACCAGCTCAAATGTGAGATTTTACACAATTTCAAATGTCTTGCTTCAGGGTTGAAAATGATAGGTTTGTTTTGAGATCAATGAGACTAATGACAAAGCAAATGAAGTCAAAAATATTTTGTAGTCTGGAAACTGTACCTAAAGAGAAGGTAATCTGCCTCCTCACAATCTTCAAGACTTCCTATCATAATAAAGTAAGAGAAAAGAATGTCTGTCTCTTCAAACCTACTCTGCATGGTGTGAGAATCATGACTGATCTTCCACCTTAAAGCATTTTCGCGCTTTATCCATATAACCCTTCATTACTTTGGAAATCTATTCATCCTTATTTTGAATGAACCCAATAAGTGAGTCTCTACAGCCCTTAGCTTGCAGAATTGATCACTCTCTGAAGGCAGAAATTCTTCCGTCTGTGTTGGCTGGAATTGGGAACTGGAACGGAAGCAGAGAAAATTGTTGGAAGCACCGATCAATGTATTTTAATATAACAAAATAAGAAAAATCTGAAATAACGAGTGGGTGAAAAGAAAAGTCAGTTAAAAGACTTAACTGAAAACATTATATTGCATTGATAATGCAGAATAATGAGCAATAGGTTATTAGTCAAGCTAGATACAAGTGTAAAGATAAAGTCAGAACAGTGGTGCAGCATGAATCATGACTAATTAATTTACGTCAAAATGAAAGCATGTGGATTGGGAGGCAATCTAGTGAGTAGGCCATTTGGCCTTTAAAACCCACTCTGCCAATTCATCAAGATCAAGGATGATCTATATCAACACTCTTTCCTCCACTATCCTCATATCCTGTAATTCCCAGAAATCTATCAATCTCTGTTCTAAATTAATGCAATGACGGATGCTCTGCAGCCCTCCGGTGTAGACATTCCAAAGATTCACCACTCTCTGTGTGAAGAACATTCCCATCTCTGTACCAAATGGTCTTCTTTTGGAAGCTTACTAGATGCCTTGGCAATTGGAAACATTGTTCCTCCCTTTGCATCCATCCTGTCATACCCTGTAAGATAATACATTTCAATGAGATTACCTCTCATTGTTTTAAGCTTTAAAGAATATTGTTCCAGTCTACTCTATACTCTATCTCCTCATATGGCAAATTGTCATGCATGGATCACTCTGTTGAATCTCTGCTGCACTGCTGCCTCTGTGATAAGTAAGTCCTTTATTAGGGAAGGAAATCAAAACTGCAGGTACAGTCTCATCAAGTCCCATACAATTGCAATAAAACTTCCATAGTTCATTATTCAGTAATCTCAGAATGGATATTCACCTGTTTTACATGCATTTAGGCTACATAATCACATCTATGCCACTTTTACTTAATTTCTAATCATTTATAAAATGACCTGGTTTTCTACTTTGTGCATAAAAGTAGATGGCCTCACATGTTTCTGCATTATATATCATCTGCCTACTCATCAATGTTGTCTATATTTTCTTGAAGCCTCCATACTTCTCCATAATTGCAGTTCGCTTAGCCTAGTGTCATCAACAAACTTAGAAAAACAACAATATCTGTTAGGTGAGTGATAAAGTATTCTGTGCTTTCCTGAAAGAGTGCATCATCACTTTATGAGAAGCTCAACACTATCTGATGCATGGCATTTCATCAATCGGTAATGCAATATAGCTGTAATATTGACCATGTACAAAGTGAATTGCAATTGCACTCCAAGAAAACATGCTAAATTTATGAACCATATCAACAAAAAGAGTAAGGACAGCAGGCACATAGGATGATCACCATATGAAGTTTCCCCTTAAAGTGTACCCAATTTTGACTTGGAAATGTATCGTCATTCCTTCATCAGCACTCAGAATAGATATAACTATGTTGTGGGAATATCCTCACCTTACAGACCGCAACATTTCATGAAGAACGCTCATTTCCAACTTCTCAAAGGTATTTAGAAATGGACAACAAATGCTGTCATTTCTAGTCATGCTCTCATCCTGAAAAATGAATAAATAATAAAAATGGTGCTATGGCATAAACCAGGGGTTCGTGATATTCATATTGTTCTTTATGTAACATTTTTGTCTGATACCTTATTGAAGGCAGACTGAGAAACTGCCTGGTTAAGGTAATTTCTGATACATGAATGTTTTGTATTTAAAAACACACAAAGATACATATCAACAGTAAGGTGGAGCATAATATTGTGATCCAGCCTTAATACTGCTTCTAAGTAAGTTGATTTTGGATGGATATTATCTTTTGTGTTATTCAGTAGTTCCATTTAATATCAGAGATATACAACCTGAAATTCTTGTTCTTCACAGACATCCATGAAAACAGAAGAGTGCCCCAATGACTGGGCAATAGTAAATATTTTAGAACCCGAAAGCCCCCTACCCCTGCATGCACAAGCAGGAGCAGAGCATCAACCCTCCCCCTACTTATTTCAGCAAAAAGCCTCACCACCATTCACCCCCCAAGCAAGCAAGAGCAAAGCTCCCAAGAAAGACCATGACCTGCAGTACAATAAAAAACAACCATTCACCTGACAATGCATCATACCACGGCTCTCTCTCTCCCTAATGAACTGACAGATAGGTGTCACAGAATGAGTGGAGAGACTAACAAGACAAAAAAAATCTTGCTGATTTACAGTGCTGAAGTCAGCTCTTTTATCCTGAGTCCTCCAGTTCCTACACCAGTGTGAGAGGGAGAGGGGGAGGGATGGAGGAAGCATAGAATCAGCTTGTCCACAGGACCACAAATCCTTGGAATCTCCAAGGCGCACTCATCTAGTTCACATCATTGGGATATCAAAAAATGGACGGTTGGTGAGCCCCAGGAGTGAGTCCCATTGCTACAAAGGACTGAGTGTAACTCTAAGTCTGGTTCTTTGACAGAACCCATCCACCATGTAAAGGAAAATGAGAGACATTAAATGCAGAAATTCAGCTGTTTCTGCAGATGAGTTCAAAATAGTCGCTGCCTACCGCCATTGTAGCTCTGCCCATCACAACTAAATCAAAACTTAAACTAGTAATATGCTTGTTTGTGTTTAAAAGGAAGCATTTAATTAATTTTAAGTGAAGTTTGACTTTTGGATTGTGTGCGGTACACTGGTTCATTTCAACTAGGCAGTACTAATAGTTTTCATAGGCCTGGCCAAAGATAGCAAACAAAGAGAGAATAAGTAGCTGCTGAATTATTTTGTTTGAAGTTTCTGCTGAAGAAATAATGGTTTTGTAAAGTCTGAGCCTGTTGAGTCTCAGACCAGAATATTGGGTATTGCAAATGATTATCCTGGATTTAATTGAAGGTTAGGATAAACCTTTGTCTTTCATAAGTAATCTTACATATCATTTAGATGTTGGTCCCAAACTAACAGCAATATGGGGCTTAGCTAAACAGTAACACGTTTGCAATTTCTGACTAGATCCAGAGTTATCTTGCCCAGACAAGAGTTTCATGTTTCATGAATGTGAGGCTAAAATTTGAGTTTAAATCCTCCTTGTGGTTTTGCCAAATCTAGCCCACTCAGAATTCATGCAAATTCATAGCTTGGTGTGGTTGGATTCAAATACATTATCAGCTGGTTGAAGGACCACTTTTATAAGATAAATGCAAATTCCCAAACTTGGAAAGTAAGGCTATAAGTTCTGTTAAATTTTTGTTACAGTTGGTTGTTTTCTTGAAGTATAGTGATTTTAAAATAATACAGCAGAGAATTTGCACACAGTAAGCTCCTACAAATAAACATCGGACAGGACACAGCAGATAGTTCACATTTTCCTCTTCAAATTTGTGGCTTACTATATTTTGCAGCTAGCTAAAAGGGCAAAAACAGGGCCTCAGCTTAAACATCCCATCTGAGGACAATAGTTCTGACAGTGTTGCTTCAATGCTTGAAGTGGATTATTGCCATACATTAATTAAGCTCAGCTCTCCATGGCAAAACGTGAACTTGCATCCTTGAACAAAGATGTTATCAACTCAATCACAAACAAGAGGAATTCTTCAGATGCTGGAATTTGAAGCAAAATGCTGGAAGAACTTAGCAGGCCAGGCAGCATCTATGGAAGAGTGCAGCCGACATTTCGGGCGAGACCCTTCAGCAGGATTCAAGTACTATCAACTCAAGTACTGTTAATAAGAGTTCATATTTTCTAAACTATTATGCACTCAGAAATGTACAGCCGTAAATTTTACTGACTTTTTCTACAGGGATCCATGTTTGATTCTGAATGCAGGCGCTGTCAGTTCAGAATTTGTGACTACATGGGTTTACCACAGATGCTCTAATTTTCTCACACATCCTGAAGATGTGCGGACAAGTTTCTTGTATACTGTAAAATTTACCCTAGGCTGATGGGATTATTCTGCTGGAAACCAGTGTGGCTTCAATGGACTGAGTAGCTTCCTTCTATGTTGTTATATGTACCCTAAATACCCAGTGACAAAAAGTGCAGACTGGATTTAGGCTTTACACATTAGGCCAAAATAGTGAGCCATTTTAGACTTTTAAAGATGGTGCATTTTGTTTTTAGAATGTTGTGGATTGGCTCTTGCATAGAGCAGGCATCCTTGATTCACAATCCCCACCCACTAGCACACACACACATCTGGGGTAGTGATGAATAAGCTCTGGAGTAAGCTCAGGCAGTTGGTCTTGGAAATGTCCTGTAAATGTTGGTGCAGGGGCCTGTCAGACCTGCCATAATGTCCACGAGTCAGTGTTCAGGGAGATGATAAATTGGGACCTATCATACAGAGCCTAAACATACAGAGAAACAAAAGGTGTTTCCAGTGCCGTTATTTATACAAATGAGTTATGTTCTGTTAGTAACCACAAGAATGAGAGTATGGTTTAGAATAATTTGAATATATAGAGGACTCCTTCCTGCGGTTCTCAGTTCCCATCTTGTGTATCAGAAACATCTTCAGAATCAGAATCAGATTTAATACCACCGGCATATGTCATGAAATTTGTGTAGCGGTGTGCTACACGCAGCGCTAAAATTACGACACGGAGTCGGTAACTGCAGTCGAAGGAAAAAACTTTATTCGAAATCCTCAGCCTCACTTTTAAGCCTCCCTCAACCTGCCCCCCGTGGCGCAGAGGCTCCAAAGCTCTGTGCTCGCAAACCCCCGTAGGCTATCTAATTGTGAGCCGGTTCGGATGTGCCAGGAAATGGGTCGCCACATAACCCCCCCCCCAGTACCGGCGATACACCCCCCAATGTCCACAGTCTGGGCCAGAAACTGCTTGGGAGGTCGGCCTCTGTGCCGAGGTGGCGGAAACTCGGCCGGTTATGCCAGGTCCACATGGGCCGGTTTGAGGCGGTCCACCGTGAAAACCTCCTCTTTCCCCCCAACGTCCAGCACGAACGTGGACCCGTTGCTCCGGAGCACCATAAACGGCCCCTTGTATGGCCGCTGCAGCGGTGGCCGATGCCCGCCCCTTCGTACAAACACAAACTTACAGTTCTGCAGGTCTTTGGGTACGCAGGTCGGGTTCCGCCCGTGCCCGAGCTTCTCGCGTAGTCTGCCCAGGACTGCTGCGGGATCTTCCTCTTGCCCCCATGGGGCTGGTAGGAACTCCCCGGGGACGACCAGGGGCGCGCCGAATACCAACTCAGCCGACGAGGCATGCAGGTCGTCCTTGGGCGCTGTGCAGATGCCGAGTAGGACCCAGGGAAGCTCGTCCGCCCAGTTGGCTCCTCGCAGGCGGGCCATGAGGGCCAACTTCAGGTGACGGTGGGAACGCTCCACTAGCCCGTTCGACTGTGGGTGGTAGGCAGTTGTGTGGTGCAGCTGAGTCCCCAAAAGGCTGGCCATAGCTGACCACAGGCTGGAGGTGAACTGGGCGCCTCTGTCGGAGGTAATGTGGGCCGGTACACCAAAGCGAGATATCCAGGTGGCGATCAGGGCTCGGGCGCAAGATTCGGAGGTGGTGTCGGTGAGCGGGACCACCTCTGGCCATCTTGTGAACCGGTCCACGATAGTCAGGAGGTGCCGCACTCATCGTGATACTGGCAGGGGGCCCACGATATCCACTTGAATGTGGTCGAAACGCCGGTGGGTGGGATGGAACTGCTGCGGTGGGGCTTTGGTGTGCCGCTGCACCTTGGCCGTCTGGCAGTGCATGCACGTTTTGGCCCATTCACTGACCTGTTTGCGGAGTCTGTGCCAAACGAACCTGCTGGAAACCATTCGGACAGTCGTCCGGGATGGAGGGATGCGCCAAGTTATGAATGGAGTCGAAAACACGGCGCCGCCAGGCTGTCGGGACGACGGGACGGGGCTGGCCGGTGGCGACGTCACAGAGTAGGGTCCTCTCACCCGGGCCTATGGGGAGGTCCTGGAGCTGCAAACCGTAGACTGCGGTTCTGTAACTCGGAATCTCCTCATCCGCCTGCTGCGCCTCTGCCAGCGCCTCAGTCTACCCCATGGGAAAGGGCATGAACGGTAGGGCGAGAGAGCGCATCCGCCACGACATTGTCCTTACCCGAGACGTGCCGGACATCCGTCGTGTATTCAGAGATGTAGGACAGGTGGCGTTGCTGGCGGGACGACCACAAAGGTAAGCGGTTTGTGGTCCGTGAACGCGGTGAAGGGCCGACCTTCTAGGAAGTACCTGAAATGCCGGATTGCCAGGTAGAGCGCCAACAGTTCCCGGTCGAAAGCACTGTATTTGAGCTCGGATGGCCGCAGGTGTTTGCTGAAAAACGCCAGGGGTTGCCAGCGACCTGCAATGAGTTGCTCCAGCACCTCACCGACTGCCGTATTAGATGCATCCACTATGAGGGCGGTAGGGACGTCCATTTTGGGATGTACTAGCATTGCGGCGTTCGCCAAAGCTTCCTTCATTTGAATGAAAGCGGCGGCGGACTCCTCGTCCCAGGTAATGTCCTTGCTCGGACCCGACATCAGGCGAACAGGGGGCGCATGATCCGGGCAGCTGAAGGGAGGAAGCGGTGGTAGAAATTGACCATACCTACGAATTCCTGAAGGCCTTTGATCGTGGTGGGTCGGGAGAAGTGGCGGACCGCACCTACCTTAGCGGGCAGAGGGGTTGCCCCGTCTTTATTAATCCTGTGGCCCAGGAAGTCAATGGTATCGAGTCCGAACTGGCATTTGGCGGGGTTGATTGTAAGACCGTACTCACTCAGTCCGGCGCAGAGTTGACGGAAGTGGGACAGATGCTCCTGACGACTGCTGCTGGCTATGAGGATGTCGTCCAAATAGATGAACACGAAGTCCAGGTCCCGTCCCACCGCGTCCATTAACCACTGGAACGTCTGTGCGGCATTCTTCAGGCCGAACAGCATGCGGAGGAACTCGAAAAGGCCGAATGGGGTGATGAGAGCCGTTTTGGGGACGTCGTCAGGATGCATCGGGATTTGATGGTACCCTCGGAGGAGGTCTACCTTGGAGAAGATCCGTGCGCCGTGCAGGTTTGCTGCAAAGTCCTGAATGTGCGGCACAGTGTAGCGGTCCGGTGTGGTAGCCTCGTTCAGCCTGCGGTAGTCGCCGCATGGTCTCCAGCCTCCCGTTGCTTTGGGCACCATGTGCAGGAGGGAGGCCCATGGGCTGTCGGACCGCCGGATGATCCCCAATTCCTCCATCCTCTGGAACTCCTCCTTCGCCAGTTGGAGCTTGTCCGGGGAAGCTGCCGAGCGCGGGCGTGGAGGGGTGGTCCCTGGGTCGGGATGTGGTGCTGTACGCCATGTCGGGGCATGGCCGCTGTGAACTGCGGTGCCAGAACCGATGGGAAATCCGCCAGGACCCTGGTGAAGTCGTTGTCGGACAGCTTGATGGAGCCGAGGTGAGGGGCTGGCAACTGGGCTGCACCCAGGGAGAACGTCTGAAAGGTCTCGGCATGTACCAGTCTCTTCCTGGGCCGGTCGACCAGTAGGCTGTGAGCCCGCAAAAAATCCGCACCCAGAAGCGGTTGGGCTACGGCGGCCAGTGTAAAGTCCCACGTGAACTGGCTGGAGCCGAACTGTAGCTGCACCTGACGGGTGCCATAGGTCCTTACTGTGCTGCCATTCACGGCGCTCAGGGGGGGACCCGGTGCCCTGCTGCGGGTGTCATAACTCGTTGGAGGTAAAACGCTGATCTCGGCACCAGTATCGACCAAAAACTGGCGTCCCGACCTTCTATCCCACACATACAGGAGGCTATCCCGATGGCCAGCCGCCATAGCTATCAGCGGCGGCTGGCCCTGGCATTTCCCGGGAACTTGCAGGGCGGGCGACAACGGCGGGCTTCTGCGCCCCACCGCTGCTGGTAGAAGCACCAGTGTTCATTGGGCCGGGGGTTGGCGGGCTCTGCGGCCGGGCCTGGACTGGTTTGCTGCTGGGAGCATGGCTGGGAGATCTGTGCGATGGACACCCCGCTCACCTTTTTGGCGTTCCACAGCAAATCCGCCCGGGCTGCCACCTTCCGGGGGTCACTGAAATCCGCATCGGACAGCAGCAGGCGTATGTCCTCGGGCAGCTGCTCCAGGAATGCCTGCTCAAACATGAGGCAGGGTGTGTGTCCGTCGGCGAGAGACAACATCTCATTCATTAAAGCCGATGGAGGTCTGTCGCCCAAGCCATCCAGGTGCAGTAAACGGGCAGCCCGCTCGCGCCGTGAGAGTCCGAAAGTCCTGAGGAGCAGGGCTTTGAATTCCGTGTACTTGCCGTCTGCCGGGGGCGACTGTACGAACTCCGCGACCTGGGCCTCTGTGTCCTAGTCGAGGGAGCTCACCACGTAGTAGTAGCAGGTGTCTTCTGAGGTGATCTGGCGAACGTGGAATTGGGCTTCGGCTTGCTGGAACCATAGGTTCGGTCGCTGTGTCCAGAAACCCGGCAGTTTCAATGAAACCGCATGAACAGAGGCGGCGTCAGTCATTTCTGGTCCAAAAATCGTTTGGACCGTCGGGGTCACCAATTGTAGCGGTGTGCTACATGCAGCGCTAAAATTACGACACGGAGTTGGTAACTGCAGTCGAAGGAAAAAACTTTATTTGAAATCCTCAGCCTCACTTTTAAGCCTCCCTCAACCTGCCCCCCGTGGCGCAGAGGCTCCAAAGCTCTGTGCTCGCAAACCCCCGTAGGCTTTCTAATTGTGAGCCAGTTCGGATGTGCCAGGAAATGGGTCGCCACATATGTAAAATTTTTCATTGATGTTAAAGAAACCATAGGACAACAGACCTAGCTCCTGGTTGGACATTATTGGACTAAGTAGTTATTAAGGTTTTGTTCTGATCGTTTGCCATCATTTTGGTTGAAAAACTGCAACTTTTGCTAAGATGATGGTAGGCGATGCCATGTGTAAATACGATCTCTTAGAATATGTTATTATGTTTTTGAGAAATGAGAGCTTAACTGAAGTTTCCATTCTGTTTGAATTCCAGGATAGGCAAACGACCGTGAAAAGAAGAGACGACAATTCCTTGCAAACCAAGAAGTCAGAGGAGCGCACCAAGATACAACGAGCTAACTCTGTCACTGTTGATGGGCAGGGTTTGCAGGTGCGTTATCAACAATGTGGAAAATGGTCATTCTGTTGCCTCTGGATATAAAAGAAGGCAAAAACTTGGAAAGTGCAATCTTTCAACAATGCCAGTTCATAAACTTGAACAGGATCAGTTCAAATGGGAGGTGTTCTTGATGCCCTCATGAGAATGCAATATACTGTTGTAGTGGGAGGGAAGGATCACTGGAGGGGAAAATTCAAAAAGTTGAAGAGAAAGTGCAAGGCCATTGGGAAGTCCAGATACTGAATGAGTTTGGATATGGATAAGAAATTGAAGAGACAGAAGTCAATAGGCTCCTTAATATACAGCAACATAGAATCTTCTGAACCAAAATGATTTCTTCCTACCATGCTAACCACATGTTCTGTTAACAGAGTCAGCACATTTTATTTTACTCTTCTGCATATTCTTATGATATGTCAAGTACCCTGGAATATTGTGTTCCCAGCCTTAAGAAAAAGTATAATTCACAAAGCTGTAAGGATTTGCAAGCAATATTATGTACTGCAGCAATCTTGATCTGAAATCATAGCTTATAAATATGCCCTTCGATTGAATAAGTCTCAACCAACAATCAAGCACCCATTTATGAAATTGTGCACGGAATCCATTTTATTCTCTTTACATTTCCATCATCACTCAAGGCTAATGTAGACTGGTCAATCAGCTCACCAACCAGCAGGTCTTTGGGAGAAAACTGGAGCTGTGGGGATAAGTTACAGTCGCAGAGTAGACATGCAAACTTCGCATAGACATCACCAGAAATCAGGATTGAACCCAGGGAGCTGAAGGCCCGGAGCCTGTACCACCCCAGTAGATTTGGCCAATCAACTTGCAAAGATACAGATGCTTTGAAAACAAGTTCATAACATTTACTTGGACAGTTTCTTGTCAAGGCAACCAGAGAATAGATTATTTTAGGTTATCTTAGGATTCTCTGGGAAAAAGGATGATATGATAGAATTTCATATTCAATTTGAGAGTGAGAAATTTAGGTAATAAAACTAGTGTCTTAAAAGGAAAGGTAATTGTAAAGGCAATCTTTCCAAGGAAAACTACAAAATAAAAGAATAAAATGATAGATATCATATACAGAGTATTTAGATATTTTAAGATGGGAATTATTAATTCTCATATAAGATGTATTTATTTGAGAAACAGACCCTACAAGAAGCATGATCCATCTGTAGTTTAACTAAGAAGTTTAATTATGGTGTCACATTGGAAAAATGGCTTACAATACTGTAATAAAATGGTGATGGGACAAAAGAAAGAGAGATAAACTGCTGAGTTTCATAGTGGCTTGGGTAATCTCAAAGTCCAGTCAAGTCAAGTCAAGTCACTTTTTATTGTCATTTTGACCATAACCTGCTGGTACAGTACACAGTAAAAATGAAACAACATTCCTCCAAGACCATGGTGCTACATGAAACAACACAAAACTACACTAGACTAAGTGAGACACCTCAAGGCTACACTAGACTACAGACCTACACAGGACTACATAAAGTGCACAAAACAGTGCAGGGCAGTACAATAATTAATTTATTAATAAATAAATAACAAGACAACAGGCAGAGTAGAGGACAAATTTCAACATAATAATAAATAATGTAGATGTCAGCCTAGATTCTGGGTATTGAGGAGTCTGATGGCTCGGGGGAAGAAACTGTTGCACAGTCTGGTCATGAGAGCCCGATGCTTTGGTACCTTTTACCAGATGACGGGGGGAGAAGAGTTTGTATGAGGGGTGCATGTGGTCCTTCCCAATGCTGTTTGCTTTGTGGGTGCAGAGTGTGGTGTAAATGTCTGTAATGGCGAGAAGAGAGACCATGATAATCTTCTCAGCTGACCTCACTATCCACTGCAGAGTCTTGCAATCTGAGACGTGTAATTTCCAAACCGGGCAGTAATGCAGTTGCTCAGGATGCTCTCAATACAACCTCTGTAGAATGTGGTGAGGATGGGGGTGTGGGAGATGGACTTTTCTCAGCCTTCACAGAGAGTGGAGATGCGGCTGAGCTTTCTTTGCTATGGAGCTGGTGTTGAGGGACCAGGTGAGATCCTCCGCTAGGTGAACACCCAAGAAATTTGGTGCTCTTAACAATCTCTACCGAGGAGCCATCAATGTTCAGTGGAGAGTGGTCGCTCCGTGCCCTCCTGAAGCCAACAACCATCTCTTTTGTTTTGTTCACATTCAGAGACAGGTTGTTGGCTCTGCACCAGTCCGTTAGCTGCTGCATCTCCTCTCTGTAAGCTGACTCATCGTTCTTGCTGATGAGACCCACCACGGTCGTGTCATCGGCGAACTTGATGATGTAATTCGAGCTGTACAGTCGTGGGTCAGCAGAGTGAACAGCAGTGGACTGAGCACACAGCCCTGGGGGGCCCCTGTGCTCAGTGTGATGGTGTTGGAGATGCTGCTCCCAATCCGGACTGACTGAGGTCTCCCAGTCAGGAAGTCTAGTATCCAGTTGCAGAGGGAGGTGTTCAGACCCAGCAGACTCAGCTTTCCAGTCAGGTGCTGAGGAATGATTGTGTTGAATGCTGAATTGAAGTCTATGAACGGCATTCAAGCATACGTGTCCCTTTTGTCCAGGTGTGTGAGGGCCAGGTGGAGGGTGGTGGTGATGGTTTTGTCTGTTGAGCGGTTGGGACAATATGCAAACTGCAAGGGGTCCAGTGAGTGGGGTAGCAGGGTCGATATGCCTCATGATGAGCCTCTCGAAACACTTCATGATGATGGCTGTGCAACGGAACGGTAGTCGTTGAGGCAGGACACTGAAGACTTCTTCGGCATGGAGACAATGGCGGCGGCCTTGAAGTACATTGAGACAACAGTGCTGCTTGGAGATGTTGAAGATGTCAGTGAGAACATCTGCCAGCTGGTCTGCGCACCCTCTGAGCAGTCTGCCAGGAATATTGTCTGGTCCAGCAGCCTTCTGTGGGTTGAACCTGCATAGTGTTTTCCTCACATCGGCCACGGTAAGACACAGCACCTGGTCATTGGTGAAATAGACAAAGTCACAAGGTTACCAGGAAAGCACATTAACGGTTGGTCTTTCTTGCAAAGAGAGGTGAATTCCAAAGTTAGAGAGGACAGAATCAGAATCAGATTTATTGTCATTGGTATGTTTCATGAAATTTGTTAACTTAGCAGCAGCAGTTCAATGTGATACATAATATAGAAGAAAAAAAGTAAAAATAAATGAATAAGTAAATTAATTACAGTATATGTATTTTAAATAGCTGAAAAATCATGAAGAAACAAATAATATATATTAAAAAGGTGAGGTAGTGTTGATGGGTTCAATGTCCATTTAGGAATCAGATGGCAGAGGGGAAGAAGCTATTCCTGAATCACTGAGTGAGTGCCTTCAATCTTCTGTACCTCCTACCTCATGGTAATAGTGAGAAAAGGGCATGCCCTGGGTGTGGGGGATCCTTAATAATGGATGCTACCTTTCTGAGACACTGTTCCTTGAAGATGTCCTGGGTACTTTGTAAGCTTATACCCAGGATGGAGCTAACTAAATTTATGTCTTGTGCAGGAGTCCCCCTATACAAGTCAGTGATGCAGCCTATCAGAATGCACTCCACAGCACATCTATAGTCGCTTTTGAGTGTTTTTCTCAACACACCATATCTCTTCAAGCTCCTAATGTATAGTCGCTGTCTTGCCTTCTTTATAGCTATATCGATATGTTGGGACCAGGTTAGCTCCTCAGGGATCTTGACACCCAGGAACTTGAAACTGCTTACTCTCTCCACTTCTGATCCCTCTATGAGGATTGGTACTTGTTCCTTCGTCTTACCCTTCTTGAAGTCCACAATCAGCTCTTTCATCTTACTGACACTGAGTGCTAGGTTGTTGCTGTGACGGCACTCCACTAGTTGGTATATCTACTCCCGTTTGCCCTCTCGTCATCATCTGAGATTCTACCAACAATGGTTGTATCATCAGCAAATTTATAGATGGTATTTGAGCTATGCTTAGCCACACAGTTATGTATATAGGTATATAGAGAGTAAAGCAGTGGGTTAAGCACACACCCTGAGGTGCACCATTGTTGATAATCAGCGAGGAGAAGATATTATAACCAATTTGCACACATTGTGGTCTTCCATTTAGAAAATTGAGGATTCATTTGTAGAGCAAAGTACAGAGGTACAGGTTCTGTAACTTATCAATCGGGATTGTGGCAATACTTTGATAAATTTGTGGTAGGCATTGGTGAAACTTATTAAACAATGGATATAAGTGTTGTTGAGATGATTCAGAGAAAATTTATTGGGTTGCTTTTCTGGGATGAAGAGATCATTTCTTGCAGAGAGTCTGAGCAAGATTTGGTCCATACATGATAGTTTAGAAGAATAGGGTGAGCTTATCAAAGCATCAAATATTTTGAGGGACGTTGATATGCTGGATGCTGATAGGATGTTTACAGTTGTGAGAGAACCTAGAATAGGAAACATCATTTCAGAATAATGGAGTTATCCTTTTAAATTGGAAATGAGATTTTATTTTACTCTGAATTTTTGTGAATTTTTAATTCTCTTCCCTAGAGAGCTGCAGATGCCAATTCATTGAATATATTCATGTTGAGATAGACATATTTTGGTGTATAGGGAATAAAAATTATGAGGAACACTGATAGAAATGTAATGGCCAGACTGAGATCAGATCAGGTAAGAACAAATTCATCATTTCTTTTTAAATTGCAGAACACTGTTTTGGGGCCATATTACTTTCTTTTTATCTTCAATGTGGTCTCCAGTTTCTGTAAAGGATACTTCTTTCCAAGTCATGAACACAAGATAACCTGCAGATGCTGGAAATTCAAGCAACGCACACAAAATGTTGGTGGAACACAGCAGGCCAGGCAGTATCAACAGGAAGAAGTACAGTCGACGTTTCGGGCCGAGACCCTTTGTCAAGGCTAACTGAAAGAAGAGATAGTAAGAGATTTGTAAGTGAGAGGGGGAAGGGGTGATCCAAAATGATAGGAGAAGACAGGAGGGGGAGGGATGAAACTAAGAGTTGGAAAGGTGATTGGCAAAAGGGATACAGGGCTGGAGAAGGGCGAGGTGGAGAACAGGCAAGGAGTGATTGTGAGAGGGACAAAGAGAGAAAAAAGGGGAATGAATGAATGAATAAATAAATAAGTGATGGGGTAAGAAGGGGAAGAGGGGCATTAATGGAAGTTAGAGAAATCAATGTTCATGCCATCAGGTTGGAGGCTACCCCTCCAACCTGAGTGTGGCTTCACCTTGACAGTAGAGGAAGCCATGGATTGACATATCAGAATGGGAATGGGATGTGGAATTAAAATATGTGGCCAACTTTCCAGCCCTTAGCTTCATCCCTCCCCCTCCTGTCTTCTCCTATCATTTCAGATCTCCCCCTCCCCTTCCCACTTTCAAATCTCTTACTATCTCTTCTTTCAGTTAGTCCTGACAAAGGGTCTCGGCCCGAAATGTGGACTGTACTTCTTCCTATAGATGCTGCCTGGCCCCACCAGCATTTTGTGTGTTGCTTCTTTCCCAGGCCTTCAGGGTAATAAACTTCGTAGGGGCTTTTTCAAGTTCTACTTAACAATGACTTTGGTTATTTTTCATATACTTTGACACCACGGAACAACAGTGGAACTTTACTTTGCAATATTGACAAGCAGACAAACATTCAGACTTTTGTTAAAAAGCTTCACAGAATAGCTTTTACTGTTAGGTAGGGTCCTGGTCTGTAATCTACCATTCAGCAGGGCATAGTCTAACATTGTGATGGATAATTATGGAAGTGCTAATGGAAGTTAACAGTAATTTGCACTGTAGATTCACTCCATTACTGTTCCCTCATTTAAAACAATAGGAGGGCATGTCAATGCACACAAAAATAATTATACCCTCAGGCTGGAATCTTGAACAAGGTTGGTTAAAAATGCAGTCAAGTCAAATGAAGCTGCTTTTCATATCACCTGCTAGAATTCTCTTATTGGCAAACTGTGAGTGATATTAGAACAGCAATCCAGAAATATTAGAATTTAATCAGGATATGCAACAGCAATGGCATTTGCAATGCATACTCTGTTCATTGTGTTGCACGTGAAACATGATCAAGTACATGAAACATGATCAAGTTTAACACCAAGGTTGCAAATAGTCTGATTGAATTTGCAACATTGTTAGTGACACCGCAAAGTTGGTGACAGGGATTATTGACAGTTTCAGTCTTTGTAATATTTTCTGAGAAAATTTCTGCTCATCCAGGACCAATAATAGTGTGACAATTTAGAAACAAGCCAGAAATTAAAGACATGAGTGGTTTGAGATCACTTTAAATAATACTAGTTGTGGATAAGAGTGATTAGATTTTTCATTTTATGCTTGGCTGTGTTAGGAAAAATTTGGAATATAGACTAAAAATAGAATATGGCCATCAATTTGCATGACATGTTAGTTCTTCTTGTGTTAACAGTTTCTGATAGCTAATTCTTTGAAACTTACTTTACTAAGATAATATTTTGTGTAGTGTCCATACAAATTGTATGCATTTAATGTGGACTTCAAAGCTGGTTCTCATTTGCGTAGGTAGCACCTTAAATAATATGTTCCACCTGTCCCAATTTAGCTCCCAAAGATTCTAGTTAAGTTCAAAACAGTGTATCATTAGCTCAAAGATAAACTTTTCAATTGATACTAATAACCCCCAAGACTGCTTTTATTTATTTGATTAATTTCTGATGCATATTAATTCAGATGGGACAAAGTGGGCTCTATCTGTGAACAATTGCTTAATAATAATATTTTCAAAATAAACAATACAGCATCCTTCTGTGATGTCCAATTTGGTAAATGTATTTGGTAAAGTGGAACTAAAAAGTCAAGGAAAGCCCCCAGCATCCTCAGCCTGCCTTGAATGAACTGATTTCAACTTAGACGGTCATTTTTGGCAAAGGAGCTCTGTCTCCCAGCTACGGTGACCCAGATTCAATTCGAGCAAGCAGTGCTATCTTTGTGGAGTTTGATTGTTTTTCCTGCAACCATGTGTGTCTCCTCTGGGTACTCTGGACAAAAGCTGTTCCAAAAAGGGAGTGTCTTTTAGTATATAAGATGATGAGAGTCATTGATCATGTGGATAGTCAGAGGCTTTTTCCCTGGGGCTGAAATAGCTGCCACAAGAGGACACAGGTTTAAGGTGCTGGGGAGTAGGTACAAAGGAGATGTCAGGTGTCATTTTTTTACTCAGAGAGTGGTGAGTGTGTGGAATGGGCTGCTGGCAACGGTGGTGGAGGCGGATACAATAAGATCTTTTATGAGACTTTTGGATAGGTACATGGAGCTTAGAAAAATAGAGGGCTCTGGGTAACCCCAGTAATTTCAAAAGTAGGGGCATGCTCGGCACAACTCCGTGGGCTGAAAGGCCTGTATTGTGTTGTAGGTTTTCCATGTTTCTATATCTTCGCCACTTTCGCACTGCCTGCTCTCCCCATTTGGAGGCCAAGGCTGAGCCTTAAAGACCCGGAATGTCTGCCATCAATCTCTCTTTTTTATTCTCCAGTAGGCTCTGTCAAACCTCCTCTTCGAATAAGTTTATCATCACCCTTCCTAATTTGTCGTCTTCATTCTTGTGTCATTTTTTGATCCTTTCTGTGGAAAGTTTATGATCTTTGGTGTCTTTTATATATTTAAGTTCTTCTTGATGATATAGTTGTTGCTTGGGTAGCAATACTGGCATCAGTCAGAATACAATATGGGTCTGATTGTTGCTACCCTTACCCACATCTCCTCCACTTCCCAGCCATCCAGCTCACCCCATTTTCCTGTGGCCTTAACGGGGATAGAGTTTCTTTGCCATTACCTACCACCCCATTGGCCTCCACATCCAGCACATCCTTTTTCACAAAGTTCATGTTGAATGGGACCTACCACCAAACATGCCTTTATCTACTTTCCTCTACTTTCCCCATTCTGCAGTGACCACTCCCTCTGTGAATCCCTTGTCCATTCATCCCTCCTGGCACTTACCATACAACTGAAAGAAGTGTTACACCTGCCCAGTCATCTCCTCCCTCACCCTCTATTCAAAACCCCAAACAGTACGTCCAGGTGTGGCAACAATTCACCAGCAGATCTTTTGGGGCTGCCTACAGAATCTGGTGCTCCCAATGTCACCTCCTCTGCAATGGTGCAATAGACCTCCTGATGTAGATTGGGGGCCACTTTGCCAAGCACCTTCCCTCCATCTGTAACAAGCAGGATATCCAAGTGGTCAATCATTTTAATTCCAATCCCCCTTCCCATTCTGACATGTTGCTCCATGGCCTCCTCTACTGCTATGATGAATACGATAAGGCTAATCTCAGGCGGGAGGAGCAACACCTCATATTCCATTACAGTAACCACCAATTTGATGGCATGAACATCAATTCCTCTAAATTCTGGTAATTTTTTTTCCTTCTCCCTTCCCTCTTCTTCCATTCCCCTCTCTAGCTCCCTTGTTACCTCTTCTCCTCACCTCATCTGCCTATCACTTCCCCCTGATGCCCCTCTTCCTTCCCTTTCTCGCATGGTTCTGTCTCCTTTCTGTTTCCATCTTCTTCAGCTCTCTACTCTCTCCAACTATCACCTCCCAGCTTCTCATTTCATGCCTGCCCCCACCCACCTGGCTTCAGTTATTACCTTCTAACTTGCAGTCCTTCTCTTTCCCCCAACCTTTTTATTCTGGCTTCTTTCCCCTTCCATTCCAGTACTAATGAACAGGCTCAACCTGAAGAGTTGACTGTTTATTTCTTCCCATATATGCTGCCTGACCTGCTAGGTGCCTCCAGCTTTTTGTATGTGTTGCTCTTGATTTCCAGCATTTGAGAATCTTGTGTTTTTATGATCTCCTTACCAGGCTGTTCGTCACTTTGAACAATGCCTGGTGAAGAGAAAGTGGCTTTTAGTCCGTGTCAAAGCCCTTATCATCCGCATCTGGTTAAAATCTCCCTTTCACCTGAGTGAGAATTCATTCTTGTACTCTAGTTGTGCCAGCTCCTGATCTTATGCTTAGGGTATCATCCCGTGCACATCTCTGTAACTCCCTGTTCATTCTACCTGGGCTGATAATTCTGTCCTGCTGCTTGGAGTACAGGGACTAGTAATAATTCACCTGTGATTGCAATCTTTGCCTCAGTTGTACAGGGTGGGTCATGCGACCCTTGGTCAGAGTCAATGTGACGTGGCAATCCTCATCTCGGAATGTAGTCTTTGATCAGAATTTTTGCTGTATGAGTGACAGTGGTTTTCACTGCTGGAGTAGTTTCCACCCAACTTGAAAACGTGTCCACTGTTACCACTGGACTGAATATCCCTGATACTTTGGTAAAGAACTGTGCTCCACTTGTAAGTGTAAAAATGGGCCAGCTGGGGCAGGAGCACTTAATTATGGTAGCTTATCCTTTGCTCCAGGATTCGTTTTCTGGCATGTTATACATCTTTAAAATGCTTGTTGACTTTGTGCCCTGAGTTTTGGATTCCTCTACCAATATGAGGATCTATCAATTATTTTTTGTGCTTCACTGTGTCAGATAAGGAATCAGAATAGTTGGGGCCACAATTCTATATCTATTGTCATATCTCCATACTCCATCACTGTGTAACTTCCCACCATCTTCCATCCAGAACCACTTTTCCTGTGGAGAGCCCTGAGCCTGCACATCTCGAATATATTGAATGCTTGTTTGTCGGTGACACAGAATTCACAGTTGGGGTGACCATCATGTGCTTTTTGTTGACATGCATGGTAAATGGCTTACCTGTATCTGGGACTCTTAATGCAGGTGCAGTACACAATGTCACCGTTAAAGTTTGAAGCACTTTCAGTTGTTCTTCATTAGGAGTCACAGGTTGTCCGAGTACTTACTCTCCTTCAGTGGTTGAGCAATAGTTGATGGATCTGCCACTAGCTTTTCAGTACATTAATTAGCAATGGTTTTATTTTCATTCCCCTGTGTCTTCACTCCTTTGGTCTTTATTGGAGTAAGCTGTGACATAGCTGTAAAACTTATTAATTCATCACTGCCATTCTCACTTGAGTCACTAGGGGCGGCTGTAGAGTCCATATCATGTCCATCCTGTAATTCTTTGGAGTTCAGATGATACTCTGTCGGTGTCAGTCAAATGTAAACTGTAAATCTCTGAAGTTTGGATGGTGGTGCTGTATAGGGAGACTGTTCAATGTGAGCTGCAATTCTTTTGGTGAACGTCCACTTGAAGTCATGGCTGTGCTTTCATACATTGAGTTTGCTTTGAAACTCTGCAATGCACATCAATTTTATCATGTTTTTTCACTTGTCTGGTTAATGCAAAGATTTGCTCATTGGACTTTTTACTGTCTCTATCATGCTGTTTTTGTAGCTTATCAAAAGCTTCATGTTTCTTTCGATTAGTAAGACTTTCCTCAACTGTTAGCTCTTTCAACCACTCACACATTTGATCAAACCAACCATGTGTTCTTCAATCTAAATCAGTAGCAGCCATTTCTTGGGTCTTATCCTATACTTTCATAATATCATCTAGAAGCCAAGTGTCATTAGTTCCAAGATTGATGGTATCATTCTTCTGGATTTTCTCATTAATTTCATCAAACCAGAATGTTTTATACAAGTAGGAGCTCAAACCGTCAGTTACTTGCTCACATGTAACTGGAGATTCTGTAGTTCATTTCATGACTTTGGCCATTGCTTTGATTCATTCTTACTTCATAATATCTTTTATTGCTTTGACTGCAATCTCAGAATTTTAACAGGTTGTCCTGCAACCTGAACTTAATTATTTTCTCCCAAACATTGCTAGCTTGCATTTGTTTAAGTTTTTCCTCACGTTCTCCACTGGACTGCACAAATTCATTATCATTTTATCCATGCTTCACTGTTTGCATGAATTTAAATTTTGATGCTCTACCGGCTTGTGTATTTAATCTACGCACTCTTGGTTTTGCACGTGGCTCTACGGGGTTGTGTTGCTTTTTTTTTACAGATAGTAGCTCCTCACTCCTAACTCCCAACCAGAACTAATTTTGAACAACGATTTGGAACATATTCAGTGCTAAACATTCTACTTCGACTGGACGATTTCTCCAAGTTGCAAACCCGGAAATCCTGCCAATTACGCCACTTGTCAGATTCTGATGTTATAATCCAATGATCTTTTCGAAGTCAAGAAAGAGGCATGAAACTTGTTGCTTCATGATTGTTTTATTAAGAGTTGATAGAACAAAGAGATATTGAAACAGAAAGTGATAAGAGAGAAAAAAGTTAAAAATGGTGCCTAGCATAAAACAGCTATTTTTATACTATTGAGATAAGGAAAATTCCATTCAAATTTAGAGATAAGAGACTATGAATTGGAAAGTACTTATTTGAATACTGCAGTACCAAGTTAACCAAGGAGAACACACTTATTTATTTAAAACAGAACAAAGAAGCTTCCAGAGCTCTCCAGAGTTATACATTGTATAATCACTGGAGGCATATTAAACTAGCATAACATACAAAAAATATTTAAAATACGATCAGATAATTAATTGTCAAACTGCAAAGAAAATAACAATTAAACAGTCTAATCCAGGAATTAAACACTTGGATCCAACAATGTGCAATAGCAATTTGGCAGATAACAACTAATGAAGTTATGAATGTTGTAAAGGACTATTAAGGAAAATAGCAGAATATAAACCAGTTACAGATTTGGGCAGGGAAGTGCCAGGTGAAATTTAAGTGGGAGGTCAAATGAAAGGAGAAGTAGCATTGAGGCAAAAAGGGATCCTGAGGTTCATGTCCATAATTCACTGGAAGTGGCTGCTCAAGTGAATAAATTGCTGAAGAAGGCATATAGCCAGGGTTTTGACTATAAGAGTAAGGAAGTCGTGCTGCAACTACATAAAATTTTAGTCTGATCACATTTAGAGTATTATCTGTAGTTCTGCAGATCCCATTATAGGAAGAATGTGAAAACAGTGCCGAGGTTACAGAAGAGATTTACGAGGATAATGCCTGGATTAAAGGGTAGGAACTAAAGGGAAGTTTGGACAAATTTGAGTTTTTCTCTCTAGAGTGTCAGAGGCTGAGGAGTGAAAGTTTTTTTTAATTATGAGGAACGTAGATAGGGTAGACTATCAGAAACTTTTCCCCAGGATAGAAATATCAAGCAGCAAAAGTCATGTTTTTAAGGGTTGAGGAGGGAGTAAAAAAGCGACGTGAGGGACAAGTTTACTTTTATGCTGAGGGTGACAGGTGCCTGAAACAGGGTACCAGGGGTAGATGTGGAAGCAGACTGTTTGGTGGATTTTAAGAGGCTTTTAGATAGAAACCTGAAAATAAAGGGTGGGGGGAATTGATGACATGCAAGATGAATACACTTGTTATAAATTGGCATTACGTTCAGCACAACATCATGGGCAAATGGCCTGTCCACTGCAGTATTGTTATCTGTTCTATGTTCTTGCTTCACTGGCTCGTTCCCTCACACCCAGTTCAAGATCAAACAGACCTTCTAATCACAGCCAGGCAGACCTCAAACAGCCTCAGTTTTTGATGACCAGTGCCTTCTTTGTGTGTGTGTGATACACTATTACAGCAGGGACATCTATCGTTCTCTGCTTGTCAGTTGGTATCACCTTGTGGGTCCAGTTGTTCCCTGAACAAGTACTGAACGTGCAGATAAGAAAGTAATGGTATTTGCCTGTCTAACAATAGTTCTGACTAATCAATTTTCTGTATCTAAATTACCGTGAACCACACAAAAACTGTCAGCTGTACAGTAGATTTTCTAATCCTTCCTTAAATTTCTCTCTTTATGGTTTATGCTACTGGCATTGTTCCATCTCTTTCTGTATTGCTATTGACTAACTTTTTGGGACATTTATCAGCTAAAGTGGGGAAAGAGATCCTTGATATGTCTCTGTTTTTTCTACTAATACCATCACTGTGTCTGAATTAGGGGCTTTGAGTTATGCTTTGTTGTATCAAGTAATGTACTTTCTTCCCAATTATTACGGTTTGCCTTCCTTCTGAGAGGTTGTTCTTAAGATCCTGTTGTCCTATCAGATTTTTTGCCCTCTGAATGGTAAGTTGCCTACTGGCATAATGATTAGTGCAAAAAGCCCTCTGTTACATTCAAATGTGCAATAGTCCTGAAGATTAATATTGATCAATTCTTTTGGCAGAATGATTGCATAGCTAGAGCGAGTACTTTTTCCAATACATGTGCCATGTGCATATACGAGAATAATCACTCTTGCACCAAAGATTTATTTTTACTCTAGAAGTTATATAAGTTGTCTAGCACATATCACTGTTCATCCTGAAAGGCTGAAAATCCGATATGTTAGACTGTACCAATCAATAACAAACTATCAATCTGCACATTGTTTCATTATTAGGAAACAGAAATAATTTGCAACACAGTGTGTGTTTAACATAAACACAAAGCCAGCACGGTTCCTTGAAAGGAAAATCCTGCCTGACTACCCTACTGCAGTTCTTTGTGGAAATTACAATCAGGGTAGACAAAGGAGGTGCAGTAGATGTGGTGTATTAGTAATTTCAGAAGGCCTTTGATAAGATGCCACATGTGAGGCTGCTTAGCAAGATGGAATTACAGGGAAGTTACTAGTGTGGGTGGAGCATTGGCTGGTTGGCAGAAAACAGAGGGTGGGAATAAAGGGATCCTAGTCTGGCTGGCTGCCAGTTACCAGTTGTGTTCCACAGGGGTCGGTGTTGGGATCGCTGCTTTTTACAATGTATATCAATGATTTGGACTATGGTATTAATGGATTTGTGACTAAATTTGCCAATGATACAAAGATAAGTGGAGGAGTGGGTAGTGTTGAGGAAACAGAGATCCTGCAGAGAGATTTAGATAGTTTAGGGAAATGGGCAAAGAAGTGGCAAATGAAATACAGTGTTGAAAATTGTACGGTCAAACACTTTGGTGGAAAAAATAAACGGGCAGACTATTATTTAGATGTGGAGAGAATTCAAAATGCAGAGATGCAAAGGTACTTGGGAGTCCTTGTGCAAGATACCCTAAAGGTTAACCTCTAGGTTGAGTTGGTTGTGAAGAAGGTGAATACAATGTTGGCATTCATTTCTGGAAGTATAGAATATAACAGCAGGGATGTGATGTTGACACTCTATAGGGCACTCGTGAGCCCACACTTGGAGTATTGTGTGCAGTTTGGGGCTCCTTATCTTAGAAAGGATATACTGACATTGGAGAGGGTTCAGAGAAGATTCACAAGAATGATTCCAGGAATGAAAGGGTTACTGTATTAAGAACGTCTGCAGCTCTTGGGCTGTATTCCCTGGAGCTCAGTAGAATGAGGTGTATCTCATGGAAACATTCTGAATGTTAAAAGGCCTGTACAGATTAGATATGACAAAGTTATTTCCCATGGTAGGGGAGTCTAGGACAAGAGGGCATGACCTCAGGATATAAGTTCGTCCATTTAGAACTGAGATGCAGAGAAATTACTTTAATCAGAACGTGGTAAATCTGTGAAATTTGTTGCCACAAGCAGCTGTGGAGGCCAAGTCACTGCGTGTATTTAAGGCAGAGATAGATAGGTTCTTGACTATTCAGGGCATCAAAGGATATGGGGTAAAAGCAAGGGAGTGGGGATGACTGGAAGAATTGAATCAGCCCATGATTGAATGGTGGAGCAGACTCAATGGGCTGAATGGCCTACTTCTGCTCCTGTATCTTATGGTTTTATGGTCTTATAATCACCTAGAGTGGTTGTAAAACTGAAATAACAGTGTCTCAAGACCTTTTCCAGGTCTCAGTTATTTTAATTTTATTGAGATGCAGTGCAAATAGGCCCTTCCTACCCCCTGAGCTGCATCATCCAGCAATTCCCCTGATTTAATCCTAGCTTAATCATGGGAGAATTTACAATGACTGACTAACCTACCAACTGGTACGTCTCTTTGGACAGCAGCAGGAAACTGGGGCACCCAGAGGAAACCCTCCCAGTCATGGGAAGAATGTAAAAGGTCCTTACAGGCAGCAGCAGGAATTGAACATGAGTTGCCAGTACTATAAGGTGTTGTACTAACCATTATCCTACCATGCTGCACTATTGTTGAGACTTTATTAACAATGTCAGGGCTACCACAAACAGAAGGCTGTCAGTGCCTGAGCACGTAATCTGGAGTGAAACAATAGAAGCAAAGGATTTCTGGATGGGACTAGCACACTTTGTGTGTGCATTGCTTCAAGCCAGGTTTTGACATACCTGATCAAAACGGCCTGTTCATTAAGCTTGTTCCATTGAAGATGAGCCAGATTCTTTTCAAAAGGCAGGTAATTAGAACATTAATTATTTCTGTCACTCAGATGGACGAGTTGTGAATAGCAACTCCCTTGCTGTATGCCAAATTGTTTACTAGACTGACTGGAAATTTTCCACTTCTGTGAGTACATGGAACAATCACAAGAAATTAGTTGTCTCCTGTAATGAAAAAGACCCTTGCACTTTCATCTGAATAATCTAAGGTACATGCCAAATAAATTAAATGTAATTAAATTCTGATTGTCAACAACTTTGTTAATAAAAGCACACAGTCTACTCTCCATCTTGCCAACAACCTCTGGATTGTATTTGTCAATATCTTATCTTATTATTTCTTTGAGTTTTGTTCTTGTATTAGAAATATTGAACCTATATTTAAAATCTATGTAAGTCTGAACCCTTGGTGCCTAGGTGGCACTTGGGGCCTCAAAGTCCATGTACAGTTTTGACAAGATGTGGAGCCAGGACCTGCTTCCAATGGGTGGCCAATAATAGCAATCCAGACTGACTCAAGCACAGTCACTTTGGCACAGCAGAAGGGGAGACTAGCACCTTAAGAAATGTAACCCAGTGTGAGTTTTCAACTTCAGAAGAGGAAAAGAGAAGGGGAAGGGTTGCAGGAGTAATACTTGAAAAAATCTTCCATTCATTCTTAGTAGAAGCATCATAAGCCTTTGACTTTGTTCTGGTGCCGCTCAGGGGCACTTGCTGGAATGAGTGTTCATTTTGATTGATGGTACGATAAATTACTGGCTTATTTCTTTCATCTCGATGTTTTTCAGTCATCGTAGTTCATTCTCGAAATGCAATGAATGAATGGGGCATTTGATGTAATAAGCAATGCTTTTCAACATGAACCATTAGAAAGAGGGTAGTCCTGGTTAATGCAACAATTTAGTGATCAGTTTCAGATCCAGTAAAATAAATACCATTTGCCAAGCTGTTTGCCCTCAGGTTTCAAAGTCAGCTGCCAACTGTGGGATGGTTGATAAAGGTATTCCAATATGACACACCATTAAATTAAGACTTCCAGCTGTCAGAAAGGACTTTACTCCTAGTGCTAGAAATAACATTATATATTTCTTTTGGTGTTACTCAGGAAATAATTTCTTTAATTGCAGGGCTCACATGTCTGTTCAGGTGTTTTAAAGTACCCTACCAATCCTCTAAGAGCACCATTCCAAAGAGTTAAGTACTACTGAAGTCTAAAACTGATTTGCAAAGCAAATTCATATTTACTTCCCAAAGAATTAATGCTTGTATCAGAGGAGAAAAGAAACAAAAACGAATAACTACAGTGCACTGTAGAGATACCATGGCAACGAAAAAGACTGCAATTCATTGATGTCTATTAATCATAGTTAAGCACATTTATCTTAGTTCTTTATAGCTAACCAGCATAATGATCAGGATTATTATTTATAATTAGAGGAAGTAATAGATCATACATAACCTTTGGATGAGTCTCATTAATTTACCTGATTCCATCGAGACTTCATACTGAGGTAGTTAGGTACTTCATCTCTGTCATTCTGTGCTCCAATGGCACATAGTTAATGCTCTGAAAAGGACAGCAGTGTGATCATGGAAAGAAAAATATGACGAATACTCAAGGGAAGATTATGACTACTTTATATGAGAGTAATATGAAAATGTAGGGCATTGCTTTGGAATTGGGGGTGCAATGTTTCCAAAGCCAATGGGTGTTACATAAAATACACTGGTGATTCATGGCATTTGCTTTTTGGAATGTGTGGGTGTTAAAATTAAATAAGAGCACGGTGCCAAATGCCACTGTGCCAATTATGATAAAGGCACTTAATAATCAGAGATTTACCTTCAATTTAATAAGCTACTTAATTAACTGTAAAAGTTGGTAAGTCCATGGAAAATTTGGTGAAAGAATTGCTTTCAAAACAGTTCATGAGTAGGTTAGAGAGCTCCTGTCCAGAAGTATAAATCGTATGCCTGAAGTGAAATCTAATGTTTCCTCACTGTAGGTTTCTCAAATGTTTCATCTTTACCATGATACATTGACTCATCTTCCATAGCACTGTGCAGAACAGATAGTGCTGGTGCCTCTTGGATCCAATGATCCGTGTTCAGTTCTGACCCCAGGTGCTGTCTAAGTGGCATCCTTCTGTGACTGCATGGGTTTTCCTGCGAGCTCCAGTTTTCTCCTTCATCTCAAAGCTATGCTTGTTGGTAGGTTACCCTGAAATATGGCAGGAGAATCAGGGTGAAGCTGATGGACATACGAGAGAGCATGTAGCAAAGGAAGTAAGTGGGGAAATAGGATTGATAGAGCTGGTCTGAGAGCCAGGATTGACTCAATATGCTGAGTGACCTTCTATACCATTCGGAAACTTGAAAAATATGAAATGCGATTGTGTTATTAAATGTTTACTTACTTCCAAGTTTGCAGCAGTCATTGTGAAATTTACACCACAAAGAAATCAAACATTGTGTAGAGCCTCTTACGCATGTTCCTGCTTAATGGAGTTGTTTTTAGCTCTTGGTGCAAAGGGATAGTTAATGGTCAGTTGTGTGAACTTTGTGGGCAGTGACTAATTTGCAATGAAATAGTAAGAGTCAGCCAGCAGTCTGGGCCTTGTGGATGTCACAAAGGGTAAGGGAATGGGGATATTGTTTCCTTTACCCCAAGAAAGGTTTCCACTTCATCTCTCCGAATCCAGCAGTCCCCTTAAGGACAGAACGTTCATCAGTTCAGCACTTGATACAAACAGATAGTTTGAGCAGGGAATAAATGGGGCCTGGAAGTGTGGGAAGCCATTTATACCAGTTGTGAAAAAAGGATCTGATTGGCTTTCATAATGTTTTTACCTTGCTAGGGCTACCCACATTATAAACTGCTATCTTCTTTCTTCTACAATCTCAAGAAATAGTTGAAAGTGAAGGGACATAATTGCACAGCTACCTTTTGATTTTTCTTAATATTCATCCCTGTTATTTTTTTGGATAAATAAACTTGGTGGATGTTTTGCTAGAAAGGGGTGAAAAGGGCTGGTAATTTAAAAAAAAAACTGCTTTTGAGGACAATAATTTATAGAATCCCACTTTCTTCTTGCATCAATTTTGAAACATTCTGAAAATGAAGAAACTTAATTTACAAATAAAATGTCTCCTCTTGCAATGTTGAATTGTTTGTAAAAACTTTCAATATTTTATTTAAAGTTGTCAATTTAATTTGTTTCTGAACATAAAAATTTACACTGTTTCATCAGATAGTGACGTATTTTGAAGTTATTTAACAATATTAGTACATCCTGTGGAAGCAGCACTATACTAGGGTATCGCCTCCATCTGTTTCTGTTGTATTTTGGGGAGGTCAAGGAGGAAAGGGGAGAGTTTTACAGGACCAGTCAGTTCCTTTGGTGGCCTGTCAAATGTAGTACCAATAGGATTCAAACTCTTAAAATCAAGTGAGATAGGTAATATGTAAATGAAACTTTGTTGATGATGATTGAATTGCATGGTGTGGATATTTTTTCCCAGATAACGCCAGTTCCAGGCACACACCCTCTTCTGGTGTTCGTCAATCCTAAAAGTGGTGGGAAACAAGGAGAAAGGTGAGCCTCTGCTTTTGTGTCTCATTGAGTTATGAAAAATGAAAACAGCAGAATGTTGTTCATGGTGAGAAATTAAACAACAGTTCTAATTGGGGAAATCTAATTATAAACCCACATAATTATGGATGTATTATAATGCAATAATTTGAAGTATAAATATAAGATTAGTCGGTATCCAACTCAAATAGTAATCACCCATAAACACGATAAAAACATTGTTAGTCGTCTGAAATTGATCATGCTTACTGTATTTCCAATCTGGGGTATGAGTGGACCTCCTTGGAAAATGTCAGAGACCTAGTTTAAGTGAGTCGCCATTGCTTCAGAAACTTCAAAATGCCTAGACTAGGGCACTGTCACTCTCTGCCTCTTAAAATGTAATTCCAAATAGTGAAGGAAGAAAGACGCAAACACAAGGAAATCTGCAGTTGCTGGAAATTCAAACAACACACACAAAATGCTGGTGGAATGCAGCAGGCCAGGCAGCATCTATAGGAAGAAGTACAGCCGATGTTTTGGGCCAAAACGTCGACTGTACTTCTTCCTATAAATGCTGCCTGGCCTGTTGCGTTTCACCAGCATTTTGTGTGTGTTGTAGTGAATGAAGAGTTGGCATTCTCCAAAGCAATTATTTGCTCTTACCCATCCTGCAAAGAAGCTTAACATTTCTGCAGCATATGAGTAATAGCATGATGGTCACCACAAAATTGGAGTGGTCTTTGTAGTACATACTTCAGGGAGGTAAATACACTGGACCTCCAAAGACTTCCAAAAATAATTTTATGAGTAATTGGCCCAATTAGACCCAGCACCTAGTAGACAGAGGCAATTGTGATCCAGCAGGAGAAGGAAGGGGCCTAGTACAAAGTAGGAGATGGCATTAATTTTATGGCAGAATGTCTGTTGAGAATCGTCTGTTTCCAGCCTGGTGTTAGCTCCTGCCTGGCGCCCTATGTCTATCGTGACCATTCACAAATACTGGCAGTGTATCTCAACAGGGCACCTCTTGGTATAATGTCACAAGCCAAGGTAGTTTGAGGTCATCGTTATTATGCTTTAGCTGGTGACGTAAAGTCATTATGTAGAAGGAATGTTTACTACAACTTTTCCTGAATTTACTGGAACTGCATGGTGCTTATGAATGTAAATGTAGTTCTTCATAAAGCTTATGCTATATTCCTCCATTTCCTGGTTATTTTATAAGGTAATGTTTGAAATATTACCCCCAACAACTGCCTGCAAAGGAGTATGACAGTTTAATATTCTTAACATGCATCTGAGAATTGTAACGTTGGTTGTTTTGCAATGTATAAAATTGCAAAATTTTGATTTAAAAATGTCTGATACTGAGTGCACTTTTGATAAATTTAGTTTATCTTTAAGGGCTTATCCATCCCCTGCAGATATAATATAATGTAATAGACACTATCCCTTTGCTTCCTGACACACTGAGTTCTTTCAGCAGTTTATTTTCTGGAACTTAAGATTGAGTGATCAGATTTAAATACGAATTTTGAAAAATAAATCTTATAAGACCAATGCAACAAAATAATTTTGGGAAATTCTCCTTTTTAATTGTGCCTAACTTCAATGAAATACTAAGCATTACATGATTGAAATTGTCACTCATTAATTGTTCAGTAAAAATAAAGAATAGAAAACATATGACCTGGTATAAGTGTCGTGTCTAGTTAATATCCCCTACAAGTGCCTCTATTTATCTTCCCCCGTGACTTGTGCACTGTTTCAACTCACATTTCTGTAAAAGCACTACCTGGGGACATTAATTAGGTGTGACACCAGTACGAGCTTGACCCAAGCACCCTCCTGGAAAAGACCTTCATTATAAATCATCATTAAAACTAAAATGATTACAGTAACAATACAGATCACTTCTTCGTTAATATTAAATGATGAATTCACATATATTACTTTGTCTATAAAGATTCCTTTATGCTTTATCAAATAAACTCTTCTAGGAAACTGACATAAAATTCTAACATAAAACAGGTTGTTTTAACTAATGGATAATTTATTTTCTAATCTTTTCATAGAATCTTCAGAAAATTCCAGTTTTTGCTGAATCCTCGCCAGGTTTACAGTCTTGGTAGCAGTGGGCCAATGCCAGGGTAAGTACAACGGGAAAACCGGAATTAGAAATATCATGTACAGATCGAAAATATGAAAAGGTTACCAAATTCATGTTTTTAATAATATTTATGTTGAACATTAAGGATGTAAGCTGTTTATAAATTTAGGTACAAATCATTTTCCGATCTCATAGGAAGCACTAACGTAACCCATAGAAAATAGTTCATGTTTACAGATTTAATCCTGATTTTAAAGCTCAATTATCAAGTATAACTTAATAAATGAACCATGATATCAAAGCTATTTGGAAGGGCATCATGACACATTAACTTCTCTAAAGACTGAAATGCATCCGGAATTGAACACTGTAAAATTCTGCTGTTATACATTATAAAGTATGTAAAACAATTTTACTAATATTACCTTAAAATAAGTAAGATGCAATATGTTTTATTAATATTTTGCTCCAATAAGATGATGAAAATCTACTTCAGTTTTTGTGATACTGAAACACACTGAAGTCTCTTAAATCTGCATTGAAACTTTTGTTATCTCGGGAGTTGACAAGTTTCATTAATGTTGAAGACAAATAGTGAATAACGTTCTTGTATGAATTATGCGCTGTGCAGTTTGTTATGATACCCTGTGTTCCCAGCAGGGTGGGATGTACAAGCTGATAAATCTTACCCTTACAGAAACATTACAAGATTGCAGTCAGCCTGAGGCAAGATTACCAGACACATCTGTTTCCTAATTCACAAACAACAGTATTATATCTTAAACGTCTGACTTTCTCTTCAACCGTAGAGACTCCTTCCTGTAAATCATAAACAAAACTACAGTGAACAATTGTACTGCTTCTGAACTATCTTTCATTAAAAAAGAGGCGTAGTTTTAATATGTTGCAAGCAGAGTCCAGTGAAGAAAAAAAAATTTACATAGAAATTTGTGTTTATATTGGGATATAATGTTAAATTAAACACAATAAAGTGTTTCACAGTATAGTATTCGAGTGGGAGTAAGGCAGCAGTAGAATAAAAACAGTGGACGTGATTGAAGGCTTGAAGGATGAGGTTTTGGGGATACTTTACTTAATTGTGAGAGAAACGGGGGCTCTAAAGGGATTGGCCTAGTCTCTTAAAGGATTTATAGCGTATGAGTTTGCAGAAGAATACAACTGTGCACTGACACGTAAAGTTGGAAAACCTTGTCAAGATAGGGTAGGTGATGCTGTGGAAGGAATTATAAAAATCCTTCCATGTTCAATGTGTTCAAACACAAGTAGTCAATGGTGAAACAGATGGGAAAAAAGAGGCTGAGGCAGTCTGGGGTAGGATATGGCTGGTGTTTGTAGATAAGTTAAAGTTTACATGCACAGGGGAGCAAGGAAGATCAACAAGCAAAACTGAGGTCAAGAAATATGGAGTCCATGGGGTAAAATTGGAATTGGCTTTATTAAAAATGTCTGTGTAGGGGGTTTGAAAGCTCAGTGAAGCAGTCATCCAAAACCTCAGGGCTAGACACATGTAATGTCATCCTAAATAAATAGCAGGGAAAGTCAGTGGAATTGGAGGTTGGTGGGGTCCAGAATTTTTAAATGGACTGAACATCTTTGCTCTGACTGACTGTATGACTCTCATATCGTACAATGCTTCCAGGTTCAAGCTATCTGAGAAATTTTAGAATTTATCTAAAGGGTGACATGCATGGTGCTTCTACCTGCAGCAAATATAAAATGTTAATCAAATGGAAAGACCTTGGTCTGTCATCTTTCCCTTCTCCCTGCCCAAAAGATCACTGAAAGTCACAGCATAGGTGAATGAGCTGGTGACAAAGGTATACTGGATGCTAACCTCCATTGGCCATGTTGTTGAATATAAAAGCATGGATGTCATATCATAAAATGAGGCCAATGTCAAAAGGGTGCCCCAAAGAAGCAGATCATCTGGTCAACATTCTGATCTTGTCTGACCAGAGGTTCCATGAGGAGCAAGTAATAAAGTCCTCAGCATTCAGAAAAGCTATAGTTTTTTTTTTGCTTACAGGGATCCAAGAAATAGAAAGAATGAAATAAAATCTGCAAAACTTTCTCTTCTCTATAAATATGGTTGGTGGAGAATAATACATTTCTGCAGTAACATTTAGCTTGGGTGCATTGTGTTGGGAATATTCCATAACATTTCCCACACAAAACAACTTACTATTTCAATCTGACATTTCCATTCTTTTTCTCCAAGAGACAGTGATATTTTGTTGGATTTCCACCAATGACCAATAGCTAGCAAAACAGATTAATATGCATTACAAGTGAACTGAGTTCAAAACAAAGATCCAGATGGGAGGCAAATGGCATCATAGCAAAAATGGAAATTTAACAATTTAAGCTCTCAGAGAACAGCACTGTTCATGAAAATAACTTTAGCTTCTATGCAAGTCTGTTGCATCTGTTAACTCTCAACAAGTGACATAGCCAAATATTCTGCAAAACTGAGAGAATCAGAAAAAGTCTGGATATTCTGCTTAGTCCTTGATCATTCTGCTGGCTTTCTCTTTGAACTTTGATTGGATGGCAAGAGAAGTGCGAAAAATAACTATTTGTGTGAACAGTTGCATTCCCATATGTGCATCAGTAATATTTTTACAGAAATAGATGTTAATTAATGTGCAG
Source organism: Hypanus sabinus (assembly GCF_030144855.1). Lineage (NCBI taxonomy): Eukaryota > Metazoa > Chordata > Chondrichthyes > Myliobatiformes > Dasyatidae > Hypanus > Hypanus sabinus. The sequence goes on along the minus strand of NC_082711.1, from coordinate 96,000,616 downwards.
CATTAACACATTACAGAAATGTAGGTGATTCTTGTAGTGATCACTTTTCTACCAAGGATTGGCCATTGATTTTAAATTGTATCCTGTTCTGATTATTGTCATCATTATTAGGGTGTCACAGAAATATGTCTACAAGGATCACAAACAATTCAACGTACCCACATTTCATTTTATTGAAAATTAAGTTTGCAAGCTTATTACCATTTATGAGAGAGAGTGTTTTGTTGTCCCTTCACTGGATATGTTGGTCATGGGCTAACATGGCAGATCATATTCCCTAAAGGACATTTATTAGCCAGATAAGTTTCAACTAAAATACATGGTTGTGTCACAGCCAGGGATTTGGCAATGCAGCAGATACAGCAATTGTGCTCATGAATATGCATATGTCAGCTAATTATTATTTAATTGTGATGGTATTTAACTCCTTTCTTTTCATCATTGCGCTTGTCAAGACTTGAGCAAAGCACGGTAATGTTTCGCTGACTTCTTGCATTCGGTGTTGCCTGAGACCATTGAGTTAACTGATCCTGAAGACTAGTGATATTAATTTTATATTTAGTTATTCCTTTCAGCAACAGTGTTGTGTTGACTTTGTTTTCCATTTGAGAGTTTTAGTTAACGGCCCTGTTTGGCCTGGAGTTTATTGTTTTCCTTTCCCTCTAACTCTGTTCGCATTAAAGTCTGTGAACTATCGACCTGCTTCAGTGTCTCTCTCTCTCTCCACACTTGGGCCATATCCAAATATAGTGACAGCAAGGCTCAATCGCACAAAGAATGAAGTTAAATACCATCACAATGAAATAATAATTAGCTGACATGTACATACTCGTGAGCGCAATTGCTATATCTGTTGCGCTGCTGAATCTGTGGTTGTGACAGGTTGCCCTTGTCGATAGTGATATTCTTTTTCCTGTTTCATGAATGGAATTAAATCTCTAGCTGACATTTTATGATTTGAAGACTTTGATGATTGTTTCCTTTGGGATGTGCAGGACACCTCTTTATCATACTGAATGATGACAGTACAGCAGCACATTCTTGCTTCATCTGCACTACTAGTCAAAGTTTAAACCCCATCAAGCACACAAACCTGCACATTGTGCTTCCAATTTGACCAGTTGCTAGTTATATTTCTCCCTATATATCATTCCTATTTTGTCATATGTTCGCCCGTCTCTCCCTTTCATTGCTTCAATTCTGGACTTTCCTGATTTGATAATCCTTAAATTAAATAAATATTTAGCAGAATTCCAAAAATACCCCAAAGTTGCTGGTGGTTGACTATGGTCATCCAACATTATGAAGCAAGCTTTAGTAATATGGGTGAAAATTTCTTCTTGCCATATAAAGAAGTGACTGTACACATGTCGTAAGGTAAGCACAATATTTGATTGCATTGTTTGAAGCTTCCACAGAAGTACTTCAGCTGGAAAAATGGGCTGAAAAATGGCAGATGGAATTTAATGGAGACAAGTGTGAGGTTTTGCATTTTGGTAGGACCAACCAGTGAATGGTAGGGCACTGAAGACTGCAGTAGAACAAAGGAATCTGGGAATACAGCTCCATAATTCAGTATCAGAATCAGGTTTATTATCACCAGCATGTGATGTGAAATTTGTTAACTTAGCAGCAGCAGCAGTTCAATGCAATACATAATCTAGCAGAGGGAGAGAAAAAATAAAATACAACTTAATAATAAATAAGCAAGTAAATCAATTATGTATATTGAATAGATTTTTTTAAATGTGCAAAAACAGAAATACTGTATATTAAAAAAAGTGAGGTAGTGTCCAAAGCTTCAATGTCCATTTAGGAATTGAATGGCAGAGGGGATGAAGCTGTTCCTGAATTGCTGTGTGTGCTCCTTCAGGCTTCTGTATCTCCTACCTGATGGTAACAGTGAGAAAAAGGCATGTCCTGAGGACTGGATGTCCTTAATAATGGACACTGCTTTGCTGAGTCATCACTCCCTAAAGATGTCCTGGGAACTTTGTAGGCTAGTGCCCAAGATGGAGCTGACTTGATTTACAACCTTCTGCAACTTCTTTCGGTCCTGTGCAGTAGTGCCTCCCCCCACTCCCATACCAGTTGCAAGTGTCATCACAGGTAGATAGGGTCGTAAAGAGACCTTTTGGCACATTGGACTTCATAAATCAATGTATTGAATATAGGAGAAGTTATGTTGAAGCTGAATAATATATTGGTGAGGCCTAATTTGGCATTGTGTGTTCAATTTTGGTTACCTGCTTTCAGGAAAGATGTAAACAAGGTTGAAAGAATACAGAGAAAATTTACAAGGATATTGCTGGCTCTGGAGAGCCTGAGTTATAAGGAAAGATTGAATAGGTTGGGACTTTATTTCTTAGGATGTAGAAGATTGAGAGGAGATTTGATATAGGTATACAAAATCATGAGGGGTATGGCTAGGGTAAATGGAAGCAAGCTTTTACCACTGAAGTTGGATGGGACTATAACCAGAGATCATGGATTAAGGGCTAAAAGGTGAAAAGTTTAAGGGGAACATGAGAGGAAACCTCTTCACTCAGAGGGTTGTGAGAGTGTGGAATGAGATGCCAGCACATGTGGTGCATTCAAGTTTGACTTTAATGTTTAAAAGAAGTTTGGATAGGTACATGGATGGTCGAGGTATGGAGGGCAATGTCCTGATGCAGGTCAATGGAGCAGGCAGTTTAAATAGTATCTGTATAGACTAGATAGGCCATGCTGTACTTCTCCATGACTGTGTCTCTACTTGAATCACAAAATGCTATGCCAAGGTGCCAATGACTTGCCTTGTTTAATTTGCAGTATTCTTCAAAATATTCTTGACCAGAAGACATCATGTATATCTAACAACTGATGATACAAAGATTAACCCCTTAATAATAATGGTCAGTTAGGCTCAGAGAGAATCTGTATTTACTGACAGGTGCCATTTTGTCTCAAGCTAAAAAGCACGTGAATTTACACAACCGGATTTCTGTGTACAGATCTATTGAGTTTCCCCAATCCTCCATGAACAGTCAAAAAACATACAAAAGATCATACCCAGGAAAGTAGTCCATATTGTGATTTGGGGTCCTCCACGTCCATGATGCCTGGTCTCCAGAAAATTGTTGCTGTGTTGCATTTGAAGCTTCTTACTTTTAATCACTTCTTATCAGTTTAAATGTTCCATTTCAATCTCTTTGGCTTTAGGTCATCTGACTTACCTATGTCACCTTTTTATTGGCCCTGGTTCAAACTAGCATCCATTTATTGCCCTCTTTCACAAGTGACTACTGGTAATTTATTCCCTTTACTTGTAAGTCAGTTACCAAACCCAGCAACCAGCACAATCACTCAGGGCAGACAGTGACCCCATATTCACCAGCATTCATGTTATACCAAAGAACACCTCATAAATGACTTCTTATTTGGAAATTATCTCTAGTCCAGCAGATTACCTGATGCATCATTGTTTCTACTTTTAACACTGATTTAGCTAAGCTATATCAGTTTTCAAGATGGAAGATACAGAGCAGCTTCACAAAATGGCAGTCTCCATTGCTTCATCCTCATGACAAGAAAAAAGACAGTTGGTCTGGCTACTTCCACTATCCTTGGCTCATTCAAGTTCACTGATTTGTAGACTGTGGTTCTTTCTGGCCAACAAAGATATCTTCAGCTGTACTGTAATGAGACTCTAAGAGACACAACACTTACCACATCCAAAGTGATAATGGTCAACTGTCATCTCTAACTTGGCTCAACCCAATGCTGTACTGAACAATTGCACCACAAAGTGGCACTTTCACTTACCTCATGACCTTTAAGGTTCCATATGCAGGTTTTCAGTATAGGTTGCCATCCTAAGTATTGCTGCAATGGGATTGCTAATCAAAGACACAACTCCTCCAACTCCCCCACCTCTCTCATGACTGTGTCTTTCTTCATTCACATCCTTTAAACACACACAAAATTCTACAGATGTACGGTGGTCCAGTATTGGTGGGTAGTGGTACTGCACAGGATCAAAGTAAGCTGCAGATAGTTGTAAACTTGGAGCTTACAACTTGGTGGAGTTGTAAGCTCCATCATGGACATTAACCTCCATAGTATCCAGGACACCTTCAAGGAGTGTAACCTCAAAAAGGCAGCGTCCATCATTAAGGACCTCCATCACCCAGGTCATGCCTTGCTCTCATTACTACTATCAGGAAGGAGGTAAAGAAGCCTGAAGGCACACACCCAATGATTCAGAAACAGCTTCTTCACCTCTGCCATCTGATTTCTGAATGTACATTGAACCAAGGAACACTACCTCACTACTTTTTAATTTCTATTTTCCACTACTTATTTAACTATACTTACTGTAATTCATAGATTTTATTCTATTATTATTATGCATTGCTTTGAACTGCTGCTGCAAAGATGACAAATTTCACAATATATGCTGGTGATATTAAACCTGATTCTGATTCTGATCCTTCTAAATAGACTCTGAAAATAATATGTTCAGATATTCTCAAAATTCGGCTTTGTACTTCACAAGTACAAAATACACCTTTAACTGTGTTAACTTTTTATTAAACTTCAGACTGGACATTTCCCTTTTTACTGATATGCCCTTCTCTCTACCGTGCACTGTGACTTCAACATGTATAATCAGTTGGATGTAATACAATGGTTTGCTGAGGTTATTTGAAAAGCAACAAAACATCATTCTCTCCACAAAGGCTGGTTTTATATAAATCTGTTGTTTTGCAGCATTAGTACAGTGCAGGCATAAGAAATACAATGAATAAGTTGTGCAAAAAAAATAGTAAAGTTGTGGACCATTTAGAAAACTGATAGTGGAGGGAAGAAATTTCTGAATCAACGAGTGTGGATCTTCAGGGTCCTGTGCCTCCTTCCCAATAGTAGTAATGAGAAGAGGGCATGTTCCAGATGGCCAGCTTAGTGATGGATGCCAGCTTTTTGGTGCACCAGCTCTTGAGGCGTCCTCAATAGTTGGCAGTGATTTGCCCTTAGTGGAGCTGCTTGAGTTTACAACTTTCTGCAGCCTATTGTGACCCTGTGCATTCCATATCAGTTTGTGATGGAACCAGTCAGATTGGTCTCCACTGTACAACTTATAGAAATTTGTAAGAGACTTTGTTGACATACCAATTCACTTCAAACTCCTAATGATGAAGAGCCACAAATTCATAATTGCATCGACACATTGGACCCAGGATTGATCCACTTAGATGTTGAACCCCAGGAACTTGAAGCTGCTCACCCTATCCATTTGTGACCCCTCAATGAGGACTGGACTGTAATCTCCTGAATTCCCTTTTCTGAAGCTCACAATCAATTCCCACAATCTTGCTGAGTGCAAGGTTGTTGTTGTGACACTACTCACCAGGTGAGTTATCTTACTTTTGTATACCTCTGAGATTTTATTGACAATGATGGTATCATTGGGAAATCTATAGATAATGTTTGAGGGGTGCCTAGCCACATCATTATGAGTGTAAAGGGAGTAGAGCAGTGGGCTAAGGATACATACTTGAAGTACAATAAAGGCAGATCTCGATTTAACCAGAGATTTCTCCAACCTCAACTGAACATGAATGTTTCGAAGAGCAGGGAAGTTCTTGCAGTGATCAGGGAATTCTTCAAAAGACCAGGTTAACATCTACCATTTATTCAAAAATACTGAAGTAGATTAATAGCCTAAAGCAAGATCACATAAACATTACTGATGTCTATTTGATTTTATGTAAATAGTTACTGGAGTTTAGAATTGCTTCATTGGCTGCATTTTGGGTCATTCTAAGGGGCACCATTTCAGTCTAACTTTCCTTTGGAAGGAATGTATCTCTTCTGTTACAGGTGTCCTGCAAAGTTTAATTAATGCATTATGATACAGCTTGAAGTTACTGGTAGATAACTGAAACATTTCACAAGTAATTTTAATCATTGTTTATTCAATTCATAAAATTAAATTTTGAAGATCTTCATCCTTCTAACTTCATATTTTGCCAAAGCCTTTTAAATATAGAAACCTTGTTTTATTCAAAATCGTGAAAGGTAAAGTGGTTAATATCAGTTGAATTTCAGAATGAAGAAGACTAAAAATAGGCCATAACTATGCTATACCAACTTGTTTGCAAAACCCAAAGCTTTAATTCAGAAACCTATTCATATCTTAGCAAACCTTGCCTCATTGCACTTTTGGAGGCTTTCCAATTGTTTCATACTGCCATAGTTTTATCTACTGCAGTCTCTGACCCCTAAAAAATCATGATAAGAATATTAATACAACACAATTATAGCTAACATGTTTCATGTTGGAAATCCTTATGACAGTGATGATAGTGTAACAAACAAAGGTTTACTAATCTTTCTTGGGTATAGAAAGTGAAAGACGCACTCAGCAGAAAACTGACTGAACTTTCAGAAATGCTGTGAGAGAAATCTCAACCTCCCTGTTCAAACATCAAAATGCACATGGTAAAAATAATCTCCAAAGAAACAAATTAACATCCTGCTCCCCAGTGCCTTCTCCTTGCATCAAAGCTTCAACACAAACAGAGAAAATAGAATGTGGGTGCTGTTTTTACTCCAGTAATGCTGGATCTCACAATGTAGCCTCTGAGTGAATAATGGAAAGTAAATCAGCTTAAACTCTTTAGAGGGATGAAGGGGATTTGAACTGGTGACAAAAGTTGTATTTAATTACTCCCTTCAGTTTATACACGCTGAAGCAATTAGTCAGATTTACAGTACGTGCAATTAATATAATCTCCAAGACTGATGGAAGTTTTATCTTATACGGAGATGCCATATTGGCACCTAAGTCCTTTTGCAGGAATAAGTTAAAAATCAGATAGTTTAGAAGGATTGATTTTTTTTTCAGATGACTTACCATTGAAGTACTAGGGGCTAGAAATTCATTTTCACAGAGCTGGGGAAAACTTAACACTACAGTTGGTTACAAAAATAGTTTAACCCAGAATTAGGTAATTTCTGTCAATTATCTCAAACTTTTATCACATATCAGGAAATTGCCATTTTCAATTAAGTAGTATCATTATTTCAATTCAACTTTTGTGAAACTCCCCTAAATGATGTTAAGATTAGTGTTACACATATTATTCATCTGCATTAGGGTTATGAACCTGAAACATGACAACTGTTATCTACAACATTAAAGCTTGATTTTATTGATCCTTTCCCCTTGAACGTACAAAGTTTGTATACCATTTACACAATTGCACAGTCTTCTTATCTCTGACCATCTCTGAGACATCAAATGCAACTTCACAGGTATGGTTTGATGGATGTGGGTAGTTAAAGCTAATGTCACTTTCAGCTGATCTCTGCAACATTTCTTAGCATTCTACCCAAACTTTATTCTGAAGGAGAGGAGACTTCATCCACTTTTCCCTCCTCCCACGGGACAAGACTAAACAGATATAGGAGCATTTACGTACTCTACAAACAAATGTAGGCATTTAGAGACCACCCTAGGGTCTTCACATGGAATTCCTACCAGGTGCAAGTGGCTAAATAAAAGAGGTTATGCAGTTGCTGGAAATCCCGAGTAACACACACAAAATGCTGGAGGAACTCAGCAGGTCAGGCAGCTTCTATGGAAAAGAATGAAGAGTCACTGTTTCATATCAAGACCCTTCTCAGGACAAACATACATACCTGTAACCTTGAAACTTGTGGTTGCTGTCTTTCAGCTTGTCCAGGTCTCTCTGATTCCTTGGAGGCATTCTTCCAGCTCTCTCTGTTCATCAGTGGCAACTGTTTCTTGTCTTGTGGGTTCACGTTTTTAAGAATAGGCTACAAACCTTGTGCAGGTCTATATGCTGACCATTGTGAGAACATGCAATACCTCAGCAATGATAGCTGAAACTGATACTATCATTTACCCAAGGATGCATGGCAATTTGTTTGTATATGTCATATTTGAATTTCTTGTTTCTAAAGCCACTTTCAGAATCAGTATATTACAGTGACCCACAATGTTGTTTTTCCAACAAGAAAAAGACAGATAATACTTTCTGCAAGTTTTGAAATTCTGGTAAACTAGAACAGAATGCATGTTTAGAAACATCATTAGGAACAAGGGTAGTCTGTAAGCATTTCATTTTGGAAGTAATTCAATTTTAAGATATATTTTTGCACTCAAAATTCTACAAGAATCTATTTTGAGAAGGGCTAGCAGTAAAAACCACTGATCCAAACACATTGCTCGTTGTTGAATATCGTGGTACAATGGTGAAAGATTTGGGGTTGGTAATCAGCAGAAGGGAATGGTATTTTTAATTGTTAAATTAGTGAAGGATCCACTAAACAAGCTGCAGTCTATTGAAATCAATGAAGTCATAATTTCACTGAACATTCGCAACAGCAGCTTCAATGTTGAAAGCATTACACGGAACGAGTGCATGGAAAAACCTTGCACGACTTGGATATCTGGTGCCTGCCCTGTTGTAGGGGGAGCATTGACCTTGATGTTTCCCTGCTGACTTGCAGAAGCAATGATGCACCATCAATAACTCTCTGAGACGTGAGGCGAGATATAGGCTTTTATTGACTGGAAGAAAGAACAAGCAGCAATTGACCACCATACTACATCCTGGAGAGTGAGGGCAGGGCTCAGGCACCAATCGCCTTTATACCAGGGTCTGTGGGAGGAGCCACAGGAGCAGTCAGCAGGGCGGGCATGTCCAGACAGGTATATGTCGTTCACCACAAGCAGCTGCAGCACACCCTTTTCACACCAATGCTGGCTGAATTGTGCTCTTGTGCTGGGAACTCCTAGTATAGGGCACCTGGTTCTTCACCTGCACTGTTGAGGCAACAATTCCCTTTCTGTGAATGAGAGAGTCCAGCACAAGGTGGACTAAAAGAGCACAGAAATGGTAATATTATTAACATAATTACAAATAATAGTGCCATTTATTGGTGATTTCTGCTGATTTTCAGGGGGTGTGGGTTTATCAGGAATTGACAATAGAGCACAATGAGAAAATAATGAGGTTTTTCACTTCAGAAGCCTGAATGCAAAAGCACGTTATGATTTAAACATTGTAAGGCTACTAAATATTGTTGTACAAAGGGATCTCGGGTTCCTAATGCATGAAGCACAAAAGGATTGACGTGTAGGTTAGCAAATAATTAGGAAGGCTAATTATATACTGGTCTTTATTACAAGGGGTTTGAAGAATAAAAATAGGGAAGTGTTGATGCAATTCCGCAGGCACTGATGAGGGCTGTGTATGTTGTTGATCTTCATATTTCCCCAAAGGAGACATATCTAAAAGTAGTAACAGTCAAAGAAGGTTGTTTCACCTAATGAAGACATTGATTTACCATGAGAGGTTGAGCAGATTGGATCTATATTTTCATTTTAGTTTAGAAGAAGAATTTTTATAATCGTACAAGATTTTGAGGAGCTTCAGCAATGCAGATGCAGACAAGTGTATTCCTTGTGAGGTATCCAGAGCTAGTGTACATATTTCTGAATTAGGTGATTCCAATTTCAGAAAAAAGGAGAGATTTCTTCTCTCAGAGTTTTGAATCTTTGGCATTATTTACCTTGATCTGTGCTGGTAAAGTTATTGAGTGCATTCGGGGGGTGGGGGGGGGGATTAAAATAGGTTTGATTTACAAGGATGTCGATTGCTCTTGAAAGATGGTAGAAAAATGATGCCCTGGTATTGAAGTTGGGGGTGGGGGATGATCAAACCCTTTTCCTTCTTTCTTATATTCTTAACAGTTCTGTGATCATGGGGGGGGGGGGTGATTGTGTCAGAATGTGAATAATAAAACACCCATCCAAAGTGGATTCTGTATAAAATAACTGCATCATAATGTGACAGGGCAGTTTATATTTGTATCTGACTGTTGGGATTGTGAATAAGAAACACTAATTAAAAGATGGCTTTGTTCTAAAGTTGGAAAAAATGTGTTTTAAACCCTTTCTTCTGGAGTAGACTGGACGAGACTGCTTACATATGAGGTACCGAGACACACAACATGGGACCAAAGCTCTTCAGTCCACCACATAAATGGCAATCATCAAAAACCCATCTAAGCCAACCATGATCCCCAGCACATGGCCCAGAGTACTGTACCATAGCAATTCAAGCTGACTAGATGCTTCTTCAATATCATGAGAATACCTGCCCCAAATGTCACTCAGATTAAACATTCCAGATTCCAACCACCCACTGAGTGAAGTAAGTTTTTCCTCCAGTTCCCTCTAAACTCTTACCCCTACTCTAAATCTGAACACTCTACTTTTCAATACCCCTCCTTTGAAGAAATATTTCCTACTTGTACGTCCTATCTATGTTTCTAATAATTTAGTGAAATTTTATCAATTATTCCCCCAATCTCTCCCTCTCCAAGGAAAACAATCCTGTCTATCAATTCTCTCCTAAAATGTGAAGTACTCCAATCCAGATGATATCCTGGTGAATTTCCTCTGCACTCTCTCCAGTGCAATCATGTCTTTTCTATAGTGTATTCCAGGCATATCCTAACCGACATTTTGCAACCTGGTTAATAAATGAAAGCAGTCCATATGCCACCTTCACCATCTTATATAACTCTTTTGCCATCTTCGGGAATCCTTGAACTTGTACATCAAAGTCACTTTCTTCGGCAGTCCTACCAAAGGAACTGCTGCTCATTCTGTATGTAAATTGGTGAATTGTTTATTATTGTTATTGAGATACAGTGCCTTCTAATTTTGCTTACCATTCATACAGGTCATTTCACTACAACAGTGCATTAAGGTAGAACAGGATAAATCAATAACAGAAAGCAGAATGTAATGTTACAGTTACAAAGAATGTGCAGTGCAGGTAGTCAATAAGAGGCAAGGCCACAAGTTTGATTTTTAGTCAAGAATCCACCTTAATATACAAGAAGAGTATTCAAGTGTTGTGCCAGCTGGATAGAAGCTGCCCTTGAAAGAGGTGATACATGCTTTCAGAGTTTTGTATCTTCCGCATGATGGGAGGGGTGAAAGACGGGGCAGTGTCTTTGATAATGCTGGCTGCTTCACTGAGGCAGTGAGAAGGACAGTCAGAATTTTTGGTGGGGAATCTGGTTTTCTTGACGTGCTGAGCTGTGTCCACAACTCTTTGCAATTATTAGTCCTCCCAAAGTGTATCAGCTTGTAGTTATAAGGGTCAAATTCCACCTCTCGTGTTCTGCCTGTCTTAGCAACTGATCAGTAGCATCCTGTAGCATCCAACTATCATCACTGCCAGCAATACTACTATCAATTCTGTGTCATGTGAACACTCACTGATTGTATCTCCTACATTTTATTCCAAATCATTATTATATGCAACAAACAGTAAGGGTCCCAGCACTGATAACTGTGTGAATGTTGCTGATCACAGACCTATAATGACGTAAGAAAATAACCTCCTCTATTATTCTCTGCTTTCCGTCACAAAGGCAATTTGGGATCCAGTTTTCCAACTTGCCTTATGTTTCATATACTCTCACTTCTCAGGCACGTACGTGGGATCTTGTCAGAGGCTTCACAGAAGTCCAAGTCCGTGATGATACATAGAAGAGAAAATCTGCAGATGCTGAAAATCCAAGCAACATACACAAAATGTCGGCTGTACTCTTTTCCATAGATGTTGCCTGCCCTGCTGAGTTCCTCCAACATTTTTGTGTGTGTTGCCATGAGGACACATCCCAGCTTTTATCATTGCAGTTTGTTAACTCTTTGAAATATTCACTCAGATTGGTCAGGATGTGTGCTGCATCCTTACATGATAAACTACTAGAATCAGAGAAACACAAGCACAGAAAAGAGCCCTCCTGACCCTCTTTTTTCATGTGGACGGTAGCATCTATCTACACTAATCCCATTTGCCTGCAGTTGTCCTTAACCCTCTCTCCCTTTTTTATCTAAGTACTAGTTACACTGATTTTCTTTGAATCAGGCCTCCCTTTCCAAGTGCCCTTTCTTCAGAATCCTCCTGAAGAATTCTTTTCAATAATTTCCCTACCACTAAAGTTAGACTCACAGGTCTTTAATTACCAGACTTATTCCTGCCTCCCTTCTTAAATAATGGAAGCAGACTTGCTGTGAACCACTTCTTTGGCACTTTATCTGTGGTTTAGTTTAATTAGTTCATTATCAAAGTACATATAAGTCACCATATACAACCCTGAGATTCAATTTGTTGCGGGCATATTCAATGTACCTATAATATAATCAATGAAGGACAGCACCAACTTGTGCATTCAACCAGTGTGCAAAAGACCACAAACAGAGTAAATTCAAAAAGAAATAGTAATAATACATACGGTAAATAAATAAGCAATAAATATTGAGAACATGAGCTGAAGAGTCCTTGAAAGTGTATCCATAGGTTGTGGGAACATTTCAATGATGGGGCAAGTGAAGGCTGAGTATAGTTATCCCCTTAGGTTCATGAGCCTGATGGTTGAGATGTAATAACTGTTCCTGAACCTGGTGGTAGGAGTCCTGAGGTTCCTGTACCTTCTTCCTGATGGTAGCAGGAAGACTAGAGCATAAACAAGGTGGTGTGGGTCCCTAATGATGTCACCAAAGTGTCTTACAAATTTCTATGGATGTATAGTGGAGAGCATTCTGATTTAATACATCACAGCCTGCTATGGAGACTCCAACGTGCAGGATCAAAAGAGGCTGCAGATGGATGTAGGGTCATCCAGCCCTATCCTTCCTCCCCATTTCTAGGATATCTGCAAGATGAAGTGTCCTAAGAAGGCAACATCCACCTCGAAGGGACATGCCTTCTACTTTATACCATCAGGAGAAGGTACAGGACCTCTGAAGACTCACACTCAATGATTTAGGAAAAGCTTCTTTCTCTCTGCCATCAAATTCCTGAATGGTCCATGATCTCATGAACAGTATCTCACTATTCCTTTATTTTGTGCACTATGTATTTATTTTATAATTTATAGTAGTTGTTACAGTACTGCAAAACGACAAATTTAATACCATTTACAGTTCCTGTAAAATGTATTCACTCCCCTTGGAAGTTTTCATATTTTATTGTTTTACAACATTGAATCACAGTGAATTGAATTTGGCTTTTTTGACACTGAAAGACTCCTTTGTGTCAGTGAAAATAAAATTTCTGCAAATTGGTTTTAATTTATTACAATTATTAAACACAAAATAATGGATTGCATAATTACTCACCCTCTTCGCATCAGTATTTAGTAGGTGCACCTTTGGCAGCAATTACAGCCTTGAGTCTGTGTGGACAGATCTCTATCAGCTTTGCACATCTGGACATGGCAATTTTTCCTCAAGTTCCTTTACAAAACTGCTGAAGCTCTGTCAGATTTCATGGGGATCATGAGTGAACAGCCCTTTTCAAGTCCAGCCACAAATCCTTAATGGGATTGATGTCTTGTCTCTGATTTGGCCACTCCAGGACATTAACTTAGTTGATTTTAAGCCATTCCTGTGTAGCTTTGGCTTTATGCATGAGGTGATTGTCTTGCTGGAAAACAAATCTTCTCCCAAGCCACGGTTCTCTTGTAGACTGCATCAAGTTTTCCTCCAGGATTTTCCTGTATTTTGCTGCATTCATTTTACTCTCTACTTCACAAGCCTTTCAAGGCCTTCTTTAGTAAAGTATCCCCAATGCGTGATGCAGCCACCACTATGCTTCACAGTAGGGATGATGTGTTTTTGATTATGTGTTGTTTGGCTTCTGCAACATAGCATTTAGTCTGATGGCCAAGAAGTTCAATTTTGGTTTCATTAGACCATTGAAATTTCTTCCAGCTGACTTCAGAGTCTCCCACATGCCTCCTGGCTGCGATTTTATGTGAGTTTTTTTCAACAGTGGCTTTCCCTTTGCCTCTCTCCCATAAAGCTGTGACTGGTGAAGCACCCGGGCAACAGTTGTATGCGCAGTAAACACAAAGTACACTGCAGATGCTGTGGTCAAATCAAGATGTACAAAAAAAAACAGGATGAACTCAGCAGGTCGGGTGGCATCCGTTGAAAGAAGCAGTCAACGTTTTGGGTCAAGACCCTTCGTCAGGACTAAAGAAGGAGGGGGCAGGGGCCCTATAAAGAAGGTGGGGGGAGGGTGGAAAACCAATCAGAGGAAAGATCAAGGGATAGAGGAGGGGAAGCAGGGAGGGAATAGGCAGGAGAGGTGAAGAAGGAATCTAAGGGGAAAGCACTATGGGTAGTAGAAGGCAGAGTCATGAGAGGTGATAGGCAGCTAGAAGAGGAGACAGAGTGAAGGTGGGATGGGGGAAGGGAGAGGGAGGGAATTACCAGAAGTTGGAGAATACGATGTTCATACCAAGGGGCTGGAGACTACCCAGACTGTATATGAGATGTTGTTCCTCCAACCAAAGTTTGGCCTCATCATGGCAGTAGAGGAGGCCATGTATGGACATATCCAAATGGGAATGAGAGGGAAAGTTGAAGTGAGTGGCAACCAGGAGGTCCTGTCTGTTGCGGTAGACGGAGCGTAGGAGCTTGACGAAGCGGTCCCCCAATCTGCCTCGGGTCTCACCGATGTAGAGGAAGCTGCACCGGGAGCACCAGATGCGATCTATTACCCCAACAGACTCACAAGTGAAGTGTTGCCTCACCTGGAAGGACTGTTTGGGGCCCTGAATGGTTGTAAGAAATGAGGTGTAGGGACAGGTGTAGCACTTACACTTGCAGGGGTAAGTACCAGGTGGGAGATCTGTGGGGAGGGTCGTGTGGACCAGGCAGTTGTGGAGGGAACGATCTCTGTGAAAAGCAGAGAGGAGTAGAGAGGGAAAGATGTCCTTAGTGGTGGAGTCCTGTTGAAGGGGGCGAAGTTGCGGAGGATAATATGCTGGATCCGGAGGTTGCTGGGGTGGTAGGTGAGGACAAGGGGAACACGGTCCCTGTTGTGCTGACGGGAGGATGGGGTGAGGGCCAAAGTGCGGGAAATGGAGGAGGTGCGGGTGAGGGCATCATCGATGACGGCAGAAGGGAAACTACAATTCTTAAAGAAAGAGGACATTTGGGATATCCTGGAATGGAAAGCCTCATCCTGGGAGCAGATGCGGCGGAGACGGAGGAACTGGGAATAGGGAATAGAATTTTTGCATTTGGCAAGGTGGGAAGAGGTATAATCAAGGTAGTTATGGGAGTCAGTGGGTTTATAGAAGATGTCAGTGGACAGTCTATCTCCAGAGATGGAGACCGAGAGATCGAGAAGTGGGGGGTGTGGGAATTATGAGTTTTTTGGCTGAGGATGGAAGGTCTCCGGAGTTGATAAGGGCAACGATGGTACGGGAGACAATGGTTTGATGTTTTTTGGTGGGGTCCTGTTCCAGGGGTAAGTAAGAGAAGGTGTCAGAGAGCTGCCGTTTGGCCTCAGTGAGGTAGAGTCTGTCTGCCAGACCACTGCGGCACCACCTTTGTCTGCGGGTTTGATGGTGAGGTTAGGACGAGTGCGGAGAGAGTGGAGGGCAGTGTGTTCGGAGGGCAGTGTGTTCAGTGGGAGTGAGGTTGGAACAGGAGAGAGGAGTGGTGAAGTTGAGATGGTTAATGTCTCAGCAACAGTTGGAGATGAAAAGATCGAGTGCAGGTAGAAGGCCTGGTGGAGGTGTCCAGGAGGAAGAGGAGGGTTGAAGACTGGAGAAGGGGTCATCGATAGGGAGAGGGGAATCCTTGTTAAAGTAGTAGGCTTGGAGACGTAAGCGACAGAAGAAGAGTTCAGTGTCATGCCGGGCACGGACCTCACTGAGGTGTGGACGGAGGGGGACAAAAGTGAGGCCCTTGCTGAGCACAGAACGCTCTGCCTCAGAGAGGGGAAGGTCAGAGGGAATGGTGAAGACATGGCAAGGGTTGGGGCTGGGGTCAGAGGAGGGCAAAGAGTGGGAGGTCTCAGGAGGGAGAGGGGGATTGGGACGTTCAGGGAGTCTCTCATCCCAGGGAGATGCGCAGTCTCTCCCATCTCAGCCACTGAAGCTTGTAACTCCTATAGAGATGTCATAAACTCTCACACAAGTCCCAATTCTTGCACAGTAACTCATTTTTTGAGGATGGGCTACTCTAGACAGATTTACAGCTGTGCCATATTCTTTCCATTTCTTGATCGTGACTTCATTGTACTTCAAGTGATATTTAGTGACTTGGAAATTTCTTTGTATCTATCTCCTGACCTGTCTTTTCAAAAATCTTCTCAGGGAATTGCTTCAAGTGTTCTTTTGTCTTTGTGGTGTATTTTTTAACAGGATATTGACTCGCCAGCAGTTAGACTTTCCAGATACAGATGTATTTTTACTAGAATCAATTGAAACACCTTGACTGCAAAAACAGAGCACTATTTAACTAATTATGTGATTTCTAAAACCAATTGGCTGCACCATTGATGATTTGGTGTGTCATATTAAAGGGGGTGAATACTTAAGCAATTAATTATTTTGTGTAGTAGATCTGTAATTAATTTAGATAACTTTTGTAGAGATGTATTTTCACTTTGATACGAAATAGCCTCTTTTGATCAGTGTCAAAAAAAGCCAAATTAAATCCACTATGATTCAATGTTTTAAAACAATGAAATATGAGAACTTCCAAGGGGTTGAATATAAAAGGCAAACACAAGGAAATCTGCAGATGCTGGAAATAGAAGCAACACACACAAAATGTTGGTGGAACGTAGCAGGCCAGGCAGCATCTATAGGGAGAAGCGCTGTTGACGTTTCGGGCCGAGACCCTTCGTCAGGACTAACTGAAAGGAAAGATAGTAAGAGATTTGAAAGTAGGAGGGGGAGGGGAAAATGCGAAATGATAGGAGAAGACTGGAGGGAGTTGGGTGAAGCTAACAGCTGGAAAGGTGATTGGCAAAAGGGATACAGAGCTGGAGAAGGGAAAGGATCATGGGATGGGAAGCCTATGGAGAAAGAAAGGGGGAGGGGAGCACCAGACGGAGATGGCAGAGTGATGGGCAGAGAGAGAAAGAAAAAAAGGGAAGGGGGGGGTTGTATACTTTTTATAGGTACTGTAAGTCAGTGATAATAAACCTGATTCTGATTCTTCTGAAACACCATGCCTGTTTTCAGTTCTAAGTTATGCCAGTGTTTCTTAGGTAAGTGTCCTGTTTCTCTGCCTCCCTCTCCCAGCCCAAAACCTCATGCAGCTGGTGTCAACTAACTGACCCAGTATTCATATATTAAAATGGATGATCTGTCTTTGAAACCTTTACATGGTCCAGCCGATTTCATAAGGACTAAAAATAAGGCCCAGCTTGATTAATATAATCAGTGCAGTGGTCTGAAGATTAATTGGTTGTGATACAATTGTAGGCAAATTATTTTGACTGTAGGTTTAATTTGGGGGTGTAATTGAACTTGGTCATAATCTCCCTGTGCGTTGAAACTCTCCCTGAAGTTTTGATTCTTGACAATCATTCTGAGGTCTTTACGTTATTTTAAATGTCTAAAGGTTTATCCATTTACTAATTTCATCTTCCTTCAGCTCCAATGCCTTTACTTGTGTTATCATTCAAAGATTTAAAGTGCATTTATTATCAAGGTATGTATGAAGCATACAACCTCGAGACATCCCTTCATCACAGACAGCCACAAACCAAAGAAAACCATGGAACTCATTCAAAGAAAAATATCAAACCCCCTCCCCACACACAAAAATTGTGCAAAAGTCAACAAAAACACAAGCGAAAAACGCAGAATATAAAACACAAAATCGAAAATCTGAAGCAGAACCTAAGGTAGATCAGCACTGAATCTGTGCATACTTTTTTGGAACTGTTATTGTATGTCTGCCCATTTTAGCTATAGCTTCTACAAATTCTATGGTCTCGGCATATTTTTTTCTGCAGGGTTTAAATTTTCATTGTTTACACACTATTCATGCAGTTTTGCTTGACTTGCCCATTGAAAAGATAGGCAGGTGTATCAGGCAAAAACATGTATCACACCTGCTGAAGATTCAAATTTCCCTTGACCATGACTCCTAGAATCAGCTTATTCCAGAAACTGGGAATTCCATTATTTCTAATGGATGTAAAATTGTTCTCCTTGAGGCACTTCTTCAAAGTCTCCTGCTTTGAAAAGGCAATCGATTTTTAAAAAATACAAATATTTTCTCCTCAGGTTATATTTATTCAAGGTTCCTTGTATGCTGTGTCTGTAAGGGCTCTTTAATAAAGTAGACCAGGTGGGAATTCTGCTGAGCTCTAAGCAGACCATCTGAGATGTTTTTGTTTTATTATTATTTTTTGGTATGATGTATGGAAAAGCCAATTTTTAAAGTTTTGTTCTTTGCAGTATAGACTTTTCTGACTGCAGTTCACATTTCATAACTTCATAAAAAAAATTGGGATAAAAATAAAATGTAATGAGTTTGTAGCACCAGATGGAACAAGTATAGCAAAACGGCACTAATTTGAACCGGTTGGAACAAACCACAGTTCTGACTAGTCATTTGTTCTAACTAGCAATTTATCACTCAAGATTTGATGTATGGAGATGATGGCTGTTCAGAAGATGGAGGAGCTGCATGAGCGTCAATTTAAGTTTTAGGTTCAGCGGAGGAATTGCCATTTAAATGGAATATTATAGTTTTAAATTAACAGCAGGAGGTTGGCTGAAGTCAGGAGTGAGGATCTTGTATTTAAATATTTCAACACTCCTAACAGTGGAGCTGTGTGGCAGTTGGCAACGATGTTACCCATTCCCTGAGTGCCATGAAATTCAGTTGGCAGCTTTCCCTCTACAGTTCCAACTTGCAGCAAGTCTCCAACTGCAAATTATAACTTTGAAACAAGATGTTTGAAACTCGCTGGAGACTTACCAGTAGACATCAAGTCTTGATTGTTCATAGTTCTAGATAGGGGATTGGGGTTTCTCTGTTCAAAAGAAGTATTTGTTTGAAAATGTTTCTGTAAAGTGCCTTGGAATTTTTTGCTATGTAAAAAGATGTTGTGTAAATGCAGGTTATTGCTTATAAAGGCATTTTATAGTTGATAGCTGATCAAATACTGCCATTGGCTGTAGCAAGAGAAACTATTCATTATACAAAACTGAAATTATGATTTACAAAGCTATTTGATTCTGTTTGAATTCTACTGATGCTGTACTATATTTCAATCGTGCTGCCACTTTCCATCATCAGTATTAAATTATAATCCCATATGGAAACTGCAAGATTTCAGATTAACTGAGATCTTGTATTAAAGAAAATGCTAAATTTTGATAGACAATTTTTTCTCTCAGCAAAATCAGGATATCACTCAGAATTGATTCAGCTGTTAACTACATCAAAATGCTAAACTTTGATATATGAATCGTGCTTCAATGTCAAAAGTTTAAAGTACAGCTATTCACAATTGAATGGGGGGTGCAATATATTAAAATAAAAAAAAACTGTTTCTCTGGAAACGGCAGTTTAAAGACATTTGTATTTGAAGATAAAGTACAAATTTAATGTAAAATGCACTTTATTTTATTCACTTTATTATTTCTGTGGTAAACTTATAACAAATAAAAAGAGAAAGTTTTTGATAACTAAATTATAGGAGAGCTAGAGACTGAATATTCTAATGCTAAGTCATCCGTCATCTAACTCTTTTTAGGAAAATTCTATTATGAAATGGAATGATGATTTAAATTATGAGCTTCTAAAGGAGGCTAAGGATAATACATTAGGGAATGCATAGTTCTATAGGCCTAGCCATTGAAATGTGTAAAAGTGTATAATTTTTTTTAAGCATCTATTGGAAGGCAAAATGTATTTAAAGGGTTCTACAGAGAGCTACTGAATTCAAAGCCATAAGTCAAAACCTTACTGACCACAGTAGAAATGTGGATTTGCATACTTCCTCATATATTTGCCAGGATAAGGAATATGACTTTCAAGGGACCATAGTAGGATTCTCTCAACTCAAGAGGATTGATGAGAATTTACTATAGCACTAATATTTATAGTTTTAGAATCAGTATTTGGGATAAGCGTTATTGTGAAAAAAGATATACTGCTTTCCCAGTGTATATGACAAATAAATTCTTCTCAGGCTTCCAGCCGGGTACAAGTATCAATTATAACTGACATTTTGGTGACACAAACTGCCATCTTCATCATGGATGATACTGAGGCATGTCTATATTGGTGATATTTATTGTTGTTTGACATGTTGTGGGCTCAGAGATGCTCTTCTTCCCACCGCTGTTGTAATGCATGGTTATTTGAGTTACTGACTCCTTCCTGTCAGCTTTTACCAGTTTGGCCTTTCTCCTCTGATCCCTCTTATTATCAGGTTTTTTGCTGTCAGAACTGCCTCTCACGGGATGTTCTTTGCTTTGTGCAACATTCTCTATAAACACTAGAGACTGTTGTGCATGAAAATCCCAGGAGATCAGCAGATTCTGAGGTACTGAAACCCACCTTGTCTGGCACCAACACTCATTCCATGATGAAGCTCACTTAGATCACATTTCTTCCCAATTCTAAATGTTTGGGCTAAACAACAACTGAATCTCTTGACCATCTCTGCATTCTTTTATGCATTGAGTTGTTGCCACGTGATTGGCTGATTTGATATTTGTATTAACAAGCATGTGTGCAGGTGTATCTAATAAAATGGCCACTGAGTGTAAGAAAGGCTAAACAATTTTGTAACTGAGACTCTTAGTAATAAATCTTTTAGTGTTAGTCCTATTGTGGAAATTACTGAACATCTCATTATGAAGGAAACATTCAGTTAAAAGCTGGAAATTAAGCAGAAAATTCTCGGCATACGGAGTGATTTCCCCTTTCCAGCAGCTGTAATTTTTTCGTTAAGGATAGGCTTGTCACAATCTGTTTTTTTTTTCATTTAGGTTAAATTTTTTCAGGGATGTTCCTGACTTTAGACTTCTGGCTTGTGGTGGAGATGGAACAGTAGGATGGATCCTCGATTGCATAGGTAAGGTTGTGAGTTACTGTAAGCCCCAGAACTGTACCCGCAATTGGAAACCTGAAA
Organism: Hypanus sabinus; assembly: GCF_030144855.1. NCBI lineage: Eukaryota > Metazoa > Chordata > Chondrichthyes > Myliobatiformes > Dasyatidae > Hypanus > Hypanus sabinus. Next base: position 95,979,608 of record NC_082711.1, on the reverse strand, counting down.
TAAAACTGAAAACACCAAAGATCAAGGCAAGCTTGCAGCTATCTAGTGAACTGATTCTCCATGAAGACTCTCACATGGTCAGTTCTTCCACTGCTTTTGGAAAAAAAAGATTAATTTGGGATATAGTAAATTTCAAATAGTGAAAATAAGCTGTAATTCTTTTTGAAGGAGCTCCAAACATTCAGATAAAAAACAGTTTATTCAATAGTGGAGCAATGCTCTTATGTTTTTTGTATTCTTGGACATTCACCATTTTCCATTGGTGCATAGTTTATAATTTCACTTGCTCCCTTTCCACTGCCACGCCTCAATGCACATTTCAGTTTCACTACCAACAACTTTCCACTCAATATCTCACAAGTTTGCCATTTAAATATGCACTTTTTGTTCCCTTCATTTGATTTTAAACATTTTACTTAAGAGTATGAATATTTATTGGAGGCTGGGAAACAAATGATCTGGTTAAAGAATGCTCCATCAAAAGCAAAAACTCTTATTGAGTTGTAATGCTTCCATGCTATAAATATTAAATACACTGCTCCAGGTTGTCTTGGTGATGATGCAAGTAAAACATTGAAACAAATAAGAATTTTCCAACACAGTAATAATCCATTCAGTCACAAGCAAGGCAGCCGGAATTCATTCACATCCCCAACACAGAAAGGGCCAGATGCTCTGCAACATAAAAATTATCAATGCAACCATGTGTATTTGTGAATTCATGCATACACAATTGTGTAGAACTGATTAATTCTTCTAACTAATTGGGCAGTTTTCTCAAAGAGTAACTGAGCCATGTCAACTAAATAGGACCCAGGTTTGATCATGGCCTGTGCCAATTAAACAAATCTTATCTGATGTCACAGCAAGGGAATTAAAATTGGCTTCAGTGTCCCTGTGCATGGGATAGCATAATTAGCTTAACAGCTATCCAGCCACAATAGCTGTCCAGTTATCCCTGCTAGAGATGCCTATTTGTAGGCAATGGGCAATAACTGATTAAAGTCACTTTGACTCACTTTCACATATGAAGCTCTAATGAGAAATGACTCCATTTGACTAAAATCCCCAAAGTAAAATTGAAAGGTCCTTTTTGATCTCAGACCTATACAATACAGTTTGTTACTGCCTAGATGATTTTTTTTTTGTGCATGTGATCTTGACAATTCCCATAGTCTAAATATGTCCATGGACAGTCTTGGTATCAGCTGTGTTACTCAAACCTCTGCCCGTTTTGGGTGCTGCTGACGTGAAGTTTGAGGGAAGTCCGAGACCACAGTCCAAGAAGGTGCCAGTCTGTTTCACTTATGCTTTTGTACAGGGTGTGCTCAGGAGCAGCAGCATTTCAACCATTTCAACACGTACCTCTGAAATCTTGGGTTTCATCTTTCACAATACTTAACCTTTTGCAGCGCTAGGTCATTGAGTGGAAAGCTCTGACCCTGAAGTACTACAATTAAAAAATATTAACAGCTAAAATATTTTATTACACAAGATTAGATTAAGTATAAGAAATTAATTGACAGCATGAATCCTATCTCATCACATTCCAGCCTGATTTTTTAAAAAATCTAAATGCTGTAGTGATCACGTCAGGCGTCTTCATTTCATTATTCAGTTGTTTTTGTTTGAAAAGCTTAATTATTTTATGAAAGTATATTTAGTGTTTTTCATTCACAGAGTATTTTGGTGTATTTATTGTACTGAATTTTACCCCCTTCTCTTTCTGCCCATTTGTTAGACTGGAAAACCTTTTTAATTGGATGAAATCTGCCATCATAAGCATGCAGCTGAGAAGACAGATTAAACATAGTTGTGGTTGACTGTTACTCTTTTCTGCCAACAGTAATATCCCAGTGCTGAATCAAATCAAAATTAATATTTCAATGCCACTTTCAAATTGGGGGTGGGGGGGGGAATCCTCAACATAGTAAATGCCGTGTCTGATGTTTGTGCTATCAGCATTTGGAAAGGCAAGTGTTGATGCAGATAGTCAGCATGGATTTGTGTATGGGGAATCAAACCTCACAAATTTCATTGGGTTTTCTGAAAAGATGACAAAGAAGGTTGTGTTGAGAGCAGGGTAGCAGAAGTTATCTATATGGACACTAGCAAGGATTTTGACCAAGTCCCTCATTGTAGGTTGCTCCTTAAAGTGAGATCACAGGGAATCCAGGTTGAGGTAACTAATCAGATACAAAATTGGATTGGAGGTGAAAGGAGGAGTGTCATAGTCAAGAATTTTTTTTATCAGCCTGTGACCAGTGGTGTCCGCAGGGATTAGTGCTGTGTTCCTTGTAGTTTGTGATATACTGTATATTAACAATTTAGATGATAATGTAAGTAGCATGATTCGTAAGTTTGTGGATGACACCAATGTGGTGGATTGTGACAAAAGGTTTTCTAAGATTACAATAGGATCTTGATCAATGAAAAAGGTAAAGGAATGGCCAATGGAATTTAACTTAAGCAAGTGTGAAGTAATGCAGGATAGGACTGTGGGGAGACGAGGACTATTTTTCCTCAGATTCCCTCTTAATCTTCCTTTAGGCTGAAGCTTGCCCTAATCAAGGTTAATAAAATCATGAAGGATATTGAGGCATGGATGAGGTGGATAGAGATAATCTTTTTCCCAGGATGGGGAGACTAAATCTGGACGCAAATGCTTAAGTTGAGAGGGGAAAATATTTCAAGGGATTTGGTGAAGAGATTTTCCACACACAGGTGGTAGTTATATAGAAAGAGCTGACAGAGTAATTGGTAGAGACCGGTGTAATTATAATACTTAAAAGTAATTTGGCCAGGTGCATTGATAGGAAAAGTTTCCATAAAGCCAAATGTAGGCAAACAGGAATAGTTGAGGAAGGATCTTTTTGGCACTGACATTGGCCTTTAGGGTCTATATCACTCTATAAAATTTCATGTTTCAGGTTAAATCCTGAAATGTTCTGCCATGGGCAGCAAATGTGCATTGTAGTGACATTGCTTTGACAGTCCCTTTGTTAATCTGGTTCCATTTTCCAGTAGCTAAGTAATGCATAAATGTACATGCCACACTCTCAACGAATGGGGAGCATTATCTATCCCAAAATACTTTCTTTGGTTCATTTTTACAGAAAATTTAAAATCGTTACTTAACAAGCTTTAAAATATTTATTTATTTTACTTGCAGACAAGGCAAATTTGCCTCAACATCCTCCAGTGGCAGTTCTTCCACTTGGAACAGGCAACGACTTGGCTCGGTGTCTTAGATCAGGAGGAGGTAAGGACGGAAGTTCCCATTGAATTATTCTCAGTCATTGTTAAAACTTTTGGTTTGGGCTTTTAGATTGTACAATTGGCCAACTGAGCTCAATAGATGACAGAATTTCAGTGTTAGGTTAGCTTAGGCACAAATTAATATTGCATAATCTTTTGTGTTGGTTAAAATGTTGTAATGTTTTTGCAGCTCTGTGAAGATCCTGAAACCAACAGACCATAGAATTTCTTTTGAGCATTATTTAAAGTAAACCTTAGTTACTTAAAATAAGTAAATACAGAAAAAGTATTTGAATCTTTTGATTAAGGCAATTGCATTATTTAAGCAGTGTCAAATTACCATCCTGAATTACATCAAGGAATTTTAATTGCAAGACAAAGGATTCGTCAGTTCTCAGCATTGACTCATGCTGTTTGGAAACCTGAGATAGACAAATCAATTTGGAAACCAGAACAAATTTGAGGGTATTTTGTTACTAGTTTCAGTTTATATCCAAATCTGAAGCAGTGTCCCTTTACATGTAAAGAAGTAGCTAAATAAGTAGCAGCATCATGTTTAATATATCAAAGTTAAAGTCAACACAAAGCAGAATATTCCAAACACAAAATACAAATTTGACCAATTGTTTTCCAAAGTTTGAGTACAAAGCTGTGTATTCAGAATTGAATTCTGATGCAAGGTAGTTCTCGAAGTGTGGAAAAAAAAATAACAAAATTAGTGACTTGAGCTGCAGGGTATCGCCAACATGTTACAAAATAGCTCACAATTATTGGTCGATAGTGAAAGGGTTGTACTTCCCACTGTCCTTATAAAAGTCTGCCACACAGATCTATTAGAAAATGAGAAGATCCCTCAGAAAGTCTTTGCAACTTAAATTCCCTTTACTTTCTGTTAAAATTCAAGAGGAATTCTGACCAGTGTCCGCTATAATATTGTTGGTGACTTGGTGACCTTTCAGAAAGAACACCAAGATGCAATTGTTAATTAACATTTACATATTGTGCACAGCATTAAATAAATAGAGGTGTACTGACAGATATGGTTAGAAACTGAATTAATATGTGGTTTTCTTTTTTTTAAAAGTCAGAAAAGTGCTTATTAATTGTTGGGGAATGTTAAATGTCGTAACATAGGACAACTGAATTTAGTTTGTGTGGGATTGTCAATATATTTTGTAGCAGGATCACTTTGTGTCAAACTTAAAGAATGTCTATGCATTTACTAACAGTATGATTATGTTGGTGAAAGTTGCAACAGGTTGGCCTACAAAGGTAGGGTCACTGATGGTAACTTGGGGACTTCCACATACAGTCTATAACTAAATGTTACTGCCAGTCTCATTGGGTAATGACAGAGTTTACAGATGCTTTATTCACCATGCTATGATCTGCACTAACATTTTATGCAAATCGAGTGCATCATTTCTTTAGTCTAATGATTTTGCATTTTCATGTCACTTTTTTATAATTCTTTTTAAAGCGTGGCTCAATTGAGATAATTTCGAATGTAATGATTGGATGCATCTGGAATGGAAATGCATGCCAGAAGGTTGGTCGGTTACTCATGGGCTGGCGGTATCTGATTTTTAATTTCTTATCCATTTCTTTCTGTACGCACTTGACTGCAAAATCCAATGTATGGTCAGTGATACAGAGAAAGCAGAGTTTGGTTCCAGAACTGGTCTGAGTTAATGTGAAGGAATGGCTGAATAAGTTCCACTATTCCACACAACCTAGTTCACATTATTTTTGTTAACTGGTGTTTTGAACAGCTCTGCAGAAACATACCTGGTTTGACAGTCAGTGAAAAATGCTTTGGGAGTGTTTCTAAATGTATCTTTTCATTCTATTATGTGTTCATTTTAACCACATGCTGTATATTACTCCTGTTGTTTGGCCACACTTAAGCAGTTTCAGCAATATGACTGGTTATTTTGTTGTTACCTTATAAGGTTATGAAGGTGAGAGTCTGATGAAAATTGTCAAAGACATTGAGAACTGCACAGTGGTCATGCTGGACAGATGGAAAATTGAGGTGATTCCCAATAACAAAGAAGAAAAGGGAGACCCCGTGCCTTATAACATTATCAACAACTACTTCTCTATTGGAGTGGTAAGTCCGTGAAATACATTATTACCCCATGGATAAATTTATAATGGCATTGTTATTTGTAGGTTTATACTTCAGAACATATTGTTTCATTGAAATCTTCAGGACTTCCACTATAGCAGCCACATATATTGCTAATGTGATTTCCTTTATTAATGTGCATTATTGCAATATGTTAAAGCCAGTAACCAAAAAGGAGATCACTTAGAAAAGCTGAACATAATTAAACCTAGTCAGAATGGTTAAATAATGTTTGGCAAACTTACTCTTATTCTTTGAGGATGTAACAGGGAGAGTTCATAGAGAGGAACCTGTAGACATACTGTAGTGTATTCAGGTTTTTTAAAAGGATTTTGACAAGGAACCACATAGAAGGCTGGAACACCAGAGTGCAGTGGAAGTGTGCAAAATGGATCAAAAACTGCCTGCCTCATGAAAAACAGAGCTGGAATAACTGGGTCTTTTTCAGAAGGGCAGGAGGTAACAAGTGGAGAACTGCAGGGTTCAGTACTTGGCCCCAGTTGTTCACTATTTACAGTAATTTAGAGGGAGGAACAGCATGCAGGGTTTTCGATTTTGCCAATGATCCAAAAATAGCAGAAAGAGCATGTTATGATAAGGACACTGTGATACTGTGACAAAATATAGGCAGGTTAAATGAGTAGGCCAAAGACTAGAAAATGGAATTTAATGCGGGCAAGAGTGAAATCATTCATTTTGGTAAGGAAAATTTTTTTGAAAAGGCAGATTATTATTCAGGTGAAAGGAGCTGCAAATGAAGTACAGAGGAATATCACTGTTCTCGTGTGTGAATCACAAAAACCTAGCAAGCAGGTCGAACAAGCAGTGAAGGCAAGATGCATTTTGTTCTTCATGAAAAGGTCTTAGACTTTAAAGATAGGAAAGTTTCGTTAGCATTTTAGTGAAACTTCACCTGCGATAATGCTTGCAGTTTTGGTACCCTTCTGTGGGAAAAGAAATAAGATCCAGTCCAAAGGAGATTCACCAGGCTAATTCCTGAGATGTGAGGATTGTCCTAATAGCCTAACTAGATTTGGCCTGTATTCCTTTAGAGGTTGAGAGAATGACAGGAGACCCTATTCAGTCATCTATCATCTCGAAGGGGCTTCTGATGGTAAATGCTGGAATAATTTCACCAGTCAGGAAAGTTGGGAAAGGGAACAAAACTACAAGATAAGGGGTCGGTCTTTTAAAACGGAGTTACAGAGGTATTTTCTATTGGAGGGGGGAACTTGAAGGATCTGAAGCTTACTCCTGCTATTTGTTTGTATTCTTAAGTAATATAGTTATGAAGTAATAGTATCAAGAGATTCAAGTACCAGGGTATGTTTATTTTCTAAATTAAAAACAAAGCAAACATGCTCTCTGTGACTACTACCTCCTTTACCTAATAAAGTGGCCACTGGGTGTATGTTCATGGTCTTCTGCTGCTGTAGTCCATCCACTTCAAGGTACAAAGTGTTACATATTTCTGAGTTCTTATTTCAGTTACTGTCACTCCTGTCAGTTTGAACCAGTCTGGCTATTCTCCTCTGACCTCTTTCATTAACAAGGCATTTTCACCAACTGAGTTCCACTCACTAGATTATCTTTTTGTGCTATTCTTTGTAAACTCTAGAGCATGAAAATCCCAAGAGATATACAGTTCCTGAGATACTCAAACTACCCCATCTGGCACCAGCAATTATTCCATGCTCAAAGTCAGTTAGATCACATTTCTTCCCTATTCTGATATTTGGTCTAAGTAGCAACTGAACCTCTTGACCATGTCTGCATGCTTTTATGTATTGAGTTGTTACCATATGATTGGTTGATTATATATTTGCATTAACATGCAAGTGTACAGGTTTAACTAAAAAAGTGGTCCTGCATCTATATTTATACTTAAGTTTTTCTGTTTAAGTTCTCCAGAGTTGTTACATGAAGGATAGTAAATTGTCACATCTTACTAAACCCTTGTCATTTTATGATTATATTAACTTGCATGAGATATTTGTTCTCTACTGTTAAATACTGCATTACTTGTGTTAGAAGTACCAATTGAATAAAATAATTGTGGACATTTTTTGACATTAATAATCAGTCCTCAGATTTAGATAATAAATTAATGGCAGGAATATGTTGCACACATTATAACTTGTAATGGATTTTTATCAACCTGCCAATCTCGTCAAAGTGTACGCGCATTCGGAGATTGTGCATGAAGACTTTTTCAGTAATAATTATGAAACAGGAAAACAATGTCCTTTTGTAGTTGGAGTAAAGGGCAAGAGACTTGGAGGGATCTGGGGGATGGGGCTTACTCATCATAGAGTGGTGAGTACCTTGAATGCTGAGCCAGAGAAATGGTGGAACAGATTTACAGGGTTTAGGATGAGGGTGAATATTGGTAGGTCAGGTTGAAGTGTTTGATGTGCCAGTGTTTACTGAGGTAGGCAATTAGCTTGCAGACGTTTCTCACCAGTTGGGGTGACATCCTCGATATACACTAAGTTGAAAGCAACTTGGTGAACACCGGGACATCAGATTTAAGGGGTGCCCAGATGAGCAGTTGAATCACCTGGGCATTCAGAGCTATGGTGAATGGGGTCCTACTGTTGGCATGAACTAGATGGGCTGAATGGCTTGTTGCCTTGCTGTATGACTGACTTTATAATTCAGTTTGCATCAGTTCTATTAGCAAGGAATGATTCCACTGTTCATATCGTCACAGCATTTATGTTCCTCTTGGCTCCTTGCAATGCTGCCGCCATCCAAAACTGACAAAACTTTGAATAATTCAGTGAATAATCACAAAGTAAAAACTATTCACATTAATGAACAGATGTGTGGGGCACTTTTACAATGCTACTTTCAAGTAATTTAAGGCATCTCATATCTAAGGCACAACAGGAATATTTTCACTATAAAGGGCCCTTCTGGCCCTTTGAGACACAGCGCCCAGCAACCTCCGATTTAACTCCAGCCTAATCAGGGGACAATTTACAATGACAAATTAACCTACCGATCGGTCTGTTTCTGGACTCTGGGAGGGAACCGAAGCACCTGGAGGAAACCCACATGGTCACAGGGAGAATGTGCAAACTCCATACAGGCAGCAGTGGGAATTGAACCCAAATTGCTGGTACTGTAAAGCGTTGTGCTAACCACTACGCCACTGTGCCACCCCAGCTGTTCTCTGCTTGATCATCTTACCAGACTTTATTTGAGTTTTGGCAGTCTGAGTATTTTGTCTTCTGATATTCTAATCCAGCCTTACCCAACCCACATTATCTATATAAAAAAAAACAGAAATCTGTTCTGCACTGTTTACATCAATATACATACATTTTAGAGCATATATAATGCAGATCATGAATGAAGTTTAGTTTCTTTGTTGAAAATGAATTCCTAGAGTAAGCTGTGTTTGGCCCGCCAGGCCAAAATTTATTGCTGGGGGTTGACGGTTTCAGACTCGGCCTTCCTTGCGTGGATTTTGAATGCCAAATGTGGCTGCATGTGTCAAAATGCTGTGCTGGTTACCCACTTGTGGAATCCAGTGGTGGCCTGTACTGCTGGGATTCCTCCGTGCCATATAGAATGTGTGCAATAAGAACAGAAGTTACTGCAAACTCTCAGCAGGTCAGGCAGTATCTGTAGAAGGGGTAACAGAGTTAACAGTTCAGGTCTAATACCTTTTGTCAGTTCATTTATTTCACTTTCCACAGATGCTGAGGGTTTGCAGCACTTTGTTTTTATCTCTGAATTTTTTTGATATTTGTCAGGTCTTATGCAGGGGTTGGAGACTTATTTTATTAGTTTTTTAATTGACAGATTGTAAGATTATTTACAGTGTTATATTTTAGCATTTCTATGATTTTTTTTAAAGTAATCGTCTCTCTCAATCATTTTCTTTGATCCAAAGTGGAGGCAGTAAGATCAACCCTCCACATCCAGCCTTGCTCATATAGACACCATGGCAAACAATTCCAGACAGTGGGCTTGGCACAGCACAACTCAACTCATTAACCTCCAACAACTGAGGATACATTTCTATCCGTGAGTGTTTTCACACAGGAGGTGAAGACTCATTTAAGTTTTGTTTTTTTTTTAAATACAGGAAGGTACCTATATTCATGAAGGAGTTTGCAGTTTCTAACATCTCCTTATGTAACATTGCCATTTATTAATCCTTCTGTGACTAACGTTGAATCAAAGTATGCTAGAGAGGCTCTGTGCAATTCAGGCAGAATTGTTTCCCCTTTTGGAAAAATGGCACAGCAGCTCCCAATGTATGGAATTGCCTTGAATTTCATCTTACTGAAGGACAGAATTTATTGTGGCATCCTTTAGCCAACAGATTCAAGATTTAGCCATAGTGCCACCATTTGGTTAGTGATTTAAGCAAGTGCTGGATTAGTTTATCTCTGAGGCACCTAACCCAGAGAAGAAGGATCATTTGAGGATTCTGTTTGCAATCCAGAATAGAAATTGAATTTCTTTTTGTCTTAATTGAAGATGAGTTTTGATCTTGTGCACAGTAAAGCATGTTGAAAATTCTTGCAAGGGTTTATGGTCTAAAAATTCTGACGTAAGTTTGGACTTAATTTGTGTTTTATAATTGATTTGAAGCTGGAAATGAATTGCAAGATGCAATTGACACTTCTCTAGATGAGCAATGTTAGGGCACTCCATCCCCATATGTGCTGCTGGAGGGGCTGCCGCATTGCAATGGTATTAGTCAGTGGGCAACATGTGCTTGACTTTACAGCTGCAACTGTGCAGTGAGCGTGAAACAGCATGAATGACAAAGCAAACTTTAGTGAAAGACAGAAGGACTGGCGTAAAAGAACAGTTCTTAACAGGGAGTACTTCACAAAAGATGGGTTTAATATCTCTATGTTGCAGTTAAGACTTTCCTTTGGATGTGAGAACTTACTGCCTCATCTGGCGCAACTGGCACCACATCATATTACCAGCGTGTGGAGCTTGTCTGAGATCTGACACTCCTGGTTCAGCTTTTCCACTTGAGCTTGTCATACGGTTTTCAGAGCATCACCTTGCTGGGAACTGGTGTTCATTTGTGTGCTCAATGTTCAGCTTCCCTGCTTCACACACTCTATTCCTCGTCCAAACCTACCATAAACATTCAAACGTATCTTCAAAGTACACAGCACTCACTTAGTTCATATTTAAGCAGAATTTCTATTTCTGTTAATCACAGCAACTGTATCATGCAGTGATGTTGGTCGTAGAGCTGCTAACCTGGGTTTATTCTGGTCAACTGGCCTCTGGAGTTTGCATGTTCGCCCCCTGACTGTTTGAGGCATCTTGGGGTGCTCAGGTTTTGTCACATTTCCCAGTGATGTATGAATTGGTTGGCTAATTGACTAAGCTGGTAAATGAGTGGTAGAGTGTTGGGACAGGAATGTGCTATGAAAACAACGGTTGAGTGTTGGCTAGAGTTCAACGGTACATTTATTATCAAAGAATGTATGCAGTATACAACTCTGAGGTACGTCTTCTCCAGATAGCCACAGAACAAGAAAACCATGAAAACCATTGAAAGAAAAATATCAGCCCTCCCATTCACAAAAAAGAACCAAATCTCTCAAATGGTGACATGATCACCAACCACTCCATCCCCCCACTCGGGGGGGGGGGGGGAATTGTGCCAACGGCAAGTAGAACTTCAAACCACCCCTCCTCCCCCACATGCAACAAAACAAATCATACAAACGGCAAGAACATTAAACCCGAAAACCCAAACCCCCTACTCAAATAAACTTAACAAATAGCGCCAAGCAGCAATAAGAAGAATGGGAGAAAACAGAGAATATAAAAACATTAAACTGAAAGAGTCCAATTTAAACTGCAGAGTCCACATTTTTGAACTGAATTTGAACTAGGGTCCACAGTCCAATCCATAAATCACAGAATTTCGGCGACAGTATCGAGAGAGAGAGAGAGAGGAACCACTTGAGCGAAAAGGTCATCCCTCTGCAACAGTGAGTTTGAGACCTGTCACACACAGACACCTTCCCTCGGGAGCAGCAAGCAAGAGGCAGGTAGTCGGTGCTGAACACTCGCTGGCTCTTGGCATTCGCCTTGACGTTTCACTCTTCCTTTATTCAGCAAGAAATGGAGTAATCGTGGGCTTGCACCCAGTCTCTAAGCTTCTTCATCTTGAGGTTGCTCTCCTCCTGGAATTTTCTGAGATAGCAAAGCGCTAGATCACTCAATCAATCTACAAGCTAAATTACAGGCTCTAACAGTACCAGAAACACATATACAAGAAAAAGAAGACGTAACACTGAAATAGATAGTTTTGTGGACTATCTGGAAGATGAATAAACTCTTCTCGCGCTTCCAGCCAGGTACAGGAGTTGATGACATTTCGATGACAAGCTCTGCTACCTTCGTCCCTGAGGAAGATGGCGGGGTTTGTCATTGAAACATCATCGATACCTGTACCAGAGAAGAGTTTATTCGTGATATAGACTGGGAAAGCACAAGATTCCTTAGCAGGAAGATATCATCTGAGGAAGCATTTTTCGCTGGTGCCATCTTGATGGGAAGATAGATGATTGATGTTGGCACAGGTTGTTGCTACATCAAAAGGCCATTTTCCAGGTTGTATGACTCTGCAACATGAATGCAACAAATGGATTTTTGCTTGTGATACTGTGCAATTCCTATTTACAATAGAAGAGCAATGATAGTGAGGAAGCTGAAATTAGAGAGAAACTATTTCACACTGTGAGTGTGTAACCTATAAATTTCTCCATGGCTGCAGTATTGTTATTAGACATCAGCTTCTGCTTCAGGATCATTTCCTAAATTGAAAATCAACCAACCACTGATCTTTATGCACTCAGGCTGATTTCAAAGTACAGCTTACAATATACTGTATTATTCCATCAGAATTCAATGACTTCCTAGCAGTGTCTGTTTAACTAAGTGATATTCAAGCACAGAATGAGTTAACTTCCTTCTGTTGCTGATTCTAGCGTGGGTTTACTAAAGTCTTGCAATACATTAGCTACACTTCTTTTGGGATGAAGTGCCTTTCACTCTGATAATATATGTATAACAGTCATAATTGCCTTTCTGATGAAGCGGTGTATTGAGACTTAACTGGATGTCTACCCAGCAGGATTAATTGATCTACTTATTGTTCTTTCATTGTCATTGATACCTCTGATTAGAGACAAACAGCAACTGCTGAGTTTGTGTAGGATGCTGGACTGAGTCTGTCTTTTGGTATTGAAAAATAGTTTAACTGCACTGTTTTTCCTCACGAGAAGCCAGCAAATGGGTACAGTATAGGGTGAATATAAATAAATACTTGATGGATAACATAAAATCAGTGGTGTGTAGGACCTAATCCCAGCCTTTATGAATCTATAAAGTATATACAAGGAACTGAATTATTGCAAATCTCCCACTTTAGAAGTGCTATAAGCAAAACTACAAAATAGTTACATGCCCAGCATTAAATACCTAGTTGTAAAGGTTTGCTACGGGCATAGATTACAGATACAGCTGAAAACAAAACTGCAATTCAAATTGCTGCTCTGAATCTACCCCCATTCCCCCACCTCCACATCCTACTCTCCTTTGTTCACATTCTGAGCCGCGTTCAGCCTCCAGTGATCAGCTGGATGTCCTCTCTTATGCTGTGGCTATGCTCCTTCTCAGACCCTCTCAACAAGGCTAATTCCCAAATGCTAATTGCTTTCTTGTATTCTGACCAACATCTCCATCCCGTCTTTGTAGTTACATTGATCAAGTTCTTTGGCCTAATATGAGCTCCACCTCCACCTCTCTTGCAATTGTACAAGCTTCCTCCTTGACAGCTCCAACTTTTAACCCAGCGTAACCTGATTATCACTGGGCCACCACTGTCTGCTCTGCTACAAGTGGCTCCTAAACCTCAATATAGGCTTTTCAGAATGTTAAGTAGTTTCATCTTGAAGGAGCATCTCACCACATTGAAGCATATTCTTCCTAATACTAACACCGTGTGCACAAGGAATGGACAAATTGTTTGCCAAATTTCTTTACCTCAGAAACAGAGAGGAGGAATACTTACTTCACAATGCTTCGTGACATATTCACAATATATATCATATAATAAAACTGATTCTTTGAAAGTTGCTGTTGACTTTTTATTTTAGTCTGTAAATGATATTTATTAAACTTAAAACTTCTTTTGATAATGGCATAGGTTACATTTTGGACTTAAAACACATGATTTGGTTTAGTCATTGTTCTTTCGATCTCAAGTAGTCTCTGGGAATTTATGCAACTGAATACATTGATCACCCGAAGTAACTCTGGAAAAATAATTCTGCACCTGCAGGACCAGTGTAAATCTACAGTTTTACAGACTATTACATCTGTAATCTAACATTTGTGTTTGTTTTGTCAGCACAACAGTTTGTGATTGATAAATCAAATCATAAAAATGCTATTGCTTGTGACTTAGTTCTACTTCTTCCATTAAATTCTCACTTCAAGAAACAGAGGCCTAGGAACCATTAAACAACAAGAGATTGGTTCTCTGTTTGTTTATTTATCTATTTATTTATTTCAGACTGTTTTGATTCTTAAGAAAATGAATGTTAATTTGCAATGGATCTACTGTAAACTATTTCCAGAATATCATATTGAGCTTGGAGCAAGCCAGGCTTGATTATTGCTGGAGATCTTGTTTTTTTTTTCTCTCTCTAGGACTTGATGTATTTTTAGTTTATAACTAACTTGCATGTGAATTTAATGTTCATGCATTGACCATTGGCAGTTGGCTCATGATAAACCTGCACTGCATTATCAGAAATTAAAAAGGAACAAACCGAAGATGTAGAAGGCAAATTTGAAACAGGATCAAAGCAGGCTCTGTGGATTATATTGAAAGCAGTGATTTTCAAAAATATTCTCAAATTTGTTACAAAGACCAGTTTATTGTCATATGCACAAATGCAATGAAAACCTTGTGGGTTTTTTTAAATTGCTTAATTTACAGTTGACGATATGGGGCAAAATAGGCTATTTAGTTGTTCTTGCAAAGGGCTGTTTCAGGTTTATTGAACTAGAGGTCTCCCTTCCCTGTCAGTGAACTACAAATTTTACATGGCAACACATGCAAAACACTGAAGGGACTCAGCAGGACATGCAGCATTTATGGAAAAGGGTAAACAGTCAATCTTTTGGGCTGAGACCCTTTCTCAGGATTATGAATGAATGAGAAAGATACCAGAATAAAAAGCTAGGGAGAGGGAAAAGAGGCTAGCTAGAAGGTGATGGGTGAAGCAAGGTGGGTGGGAAAGGTCAAGGGCTGGAAAAGAAAGAATCTAATAGGAGAGCATGATGGACCAAAAGAGAAACGGGAAGGCGGAGGAGACCCAGAGGAAGTAGTAGGCAAATGAGGAGAAGTTAAAGTTCAGAGCAGGGAATAGAGGAAGTGGGAAGAGGAAAGTATCTTCAACAGAAGGAGAAGTTCTTATTCATTCCATCTTATATTCCATCAAGTTGGAGGGTACCCTAATGGAATATAAGGTGTTGCTTCTCCAAATTGAAGGTGGCCTTATCTTGGCACAAGAGTAGGCCATGGATCAACGTGTTGGACTGGGAATTAAAATATTTGGTCACAAGGAAGTCCTACTTGTGGCAGATGGTGTGGACATTTACATATAATCTTCATAAGGAATATGGGAGGCCATTCTTGACCCCAGTTTTGGTTCTCTGTGCAGTCAAAGAAGAATGCAGTAGCCTGCTGTATTACTTTGAATGTCGTCACAAATTTCTCCCTTAAAATAACATCATGCCTTTAAAGACAGGTATCCTTTCTTTTCAATATTCCTCTGGTGGTCTTGCTGTATTCTTAAAGCAGAGAGTCATCTATAATGAGAGAAATCTGGAGCAAAATGAATCATGTTGATCCTGGTGGAAATTTCCATTTGCATTGCAAGCCAAATACAAATCTGTTAAGTTAGCAGCAGGTCAGCACAATCTGTTGCTTGAAGCCAAAGGCTCATTGCCAAGTTGGCGCTAAACCTATTTGATGTGCAACTGCCAAAGTTCCTGATACCAATCCCCAATACCACTGCAAATAGTAAGTAACTAATTTCAATCAGCCCTGTATTTCAGTCACTGTGGGGAGAGTAGGAGGCCACCCACTGAAAAATATTCTCAAGCTGGATGTATATTTGAATGATTCACAAATGACAGTGCAGCTAATTTTAGAGTTCAAACTTTTACCTGGCCGCCTACAGTTGTATTTCTGTTTAATCAGCATAAGTTAAAAAGAAGCCCCATTCATCACTTTCAGTGCTGTGCTTTGAGTTATGAATACAATTTGTCTGATCCAGAACAATGAATATAATTGAATAATTTTATGTCAGAGTCCTCCATCTACTCGCCACCCCCCTTCTCCAACTACCACCATCAATTTAGCATGATGAAAGTGTAAATCAAGCATTCAATACAAAGTCAAAGTTTACATGGAATAAGGTGCATTGAATATAAATTTGCAAAGTTTGAAACCTGCTGCATCTGTCTATGCACACTTGGAAGATTGGCTGGAGGTGGGCTTTCTTCACCTTAAGGGACAAATGTAATTTGTAATATAGGCCCAGGCTTGTAATCTGTTAATGTGAAATTCTGCAAATCTGCATTCTAATTACACAAACCAGCTAAGATTGGAATGATATAATGGAGTTTTTTTTTGGTTTGTTGGGTTGAATCTGTCAGAGCATGCCCTAGATTTCTCAAAGCAAAATAGTAAGTGTGAACTCATAAATAACTTTTGTTATTATATGCACTTAATGGCATTATTTTATTTCATAGATTGCATGATGCATGTATTGTTAATGCTGAATACAAAAGTGCTTTACCATCATAAACAACATAAACATTTAATGGAAAATAGAGCAATTGTACAAATGTTCTGCGGATACCTAAGAAAGTAAGCATCACCTAACAGTGAGATGCTTCTCATCCAAAAGCCCTCTTGCTACAATTGAGCTTGAATGAGGCTATTGTAGCTTGGTTGTATTCCTATATTGATTTCTTTAGGATCATGTGCTCCTAAAAGAGTGAAACATCTGCCTATTGCCCTATATCTAAAGGGCAGTTTGAAATCACTTCAGAAAATCTGGTGCAGTGCTTTGGAAATCAGTGTTGGGAACAGTGGATTATATTTCTTCTCTTGCTTTATTTGGAAATTATTCTTGTTTCTTTGAAATGTTGCCCAGGGTTCTTAAATAAAGGCTTCAATTTTTAAAAAAAATCAGAAAATGCCAGAGATAGTCAGTGAATGAAATTGAATTAATGCTTCATTGTCAATGACTCTTTATCAGACTGGCTATTTATAATTTTTTAATGTTCATAATCTTCTATACAATGCCATAACTATGTCACAGCATTTCAGGATCGGTGACAGGATGGTGGGGGTGGCTAAAAAATCACGTGCAAATACTGGAAATCTGAGACTGAAAAAAAAACAGAAAATGTAGTATTTTGCCAGGAAGTTGGGCAGCACCCATGCAGAGAAAGATAGCTAACAGTTAAGGTCAATGAGATTTAGACAAGCAAGTAATCGCCAACAAGGGGGAAAAGCAGAGAGGGAATATCTTTATTCATTCAAACTGTAAGCGTTAATCACAACTCATCTGTCTGAAGGAAACATACATAGAAAGAGGAAAAAAATGTAAGAGCATATACATAATTCTTAAAATGTAGTGTTTACAATAAGAGAAAATCTGCAGATGATGGAAATCCAAAGCAACACATAAAATGCTGGAGGAACTCAGCAGGTCAGGCAGCATCTATAGAAATGAATAAACAGTCGGTTATTATGAATAACATGTTTATTCATTTCCGTAGATGATGTCCGACCTGCTGAGTCCCTCCAGCATTTTGTGTGTGTTGCTTTGGATGTTAGTAAACTGCATATGGCAAGTTGAATGTTGGGATGCAGTGAAAGCAGGATTTAAGACAGTCTGAATATCTTGGAGGTATTTTTAATTGTCACACTCAGCCGATTGAATGTATCTCTGTATAAACTGAAAATGATACTGGGTAAAATTCCTTTACTTATTGTTTTTCACTTGTATCATTGTTAACAGCACATTAAGCACTTAACTGTTTGATAATTCCCTTGTAAACATTTCAAATTATTGAATCATTCTGCTTTCCTTTCTCATACTTGTATGCATGTTTTAACATTATATTACACACACACACACCTTACTATTTCAGTTTTTTTGTAGCTTTGTAATACTTTACTGTATTGCAATTCATACTGTATACTGATTAAGGGAGTGTACATGATTCTTCTACAGAATTGATGTCAGGTTTAATATCATCAGCAAATGTCATCAAATTTGTTAACTTTTCAGCAGCAGTACAATGCAGTACTTGATTAATATAGAAAAAAAACTGAATTGCAGCATGTATATTCTGTATATGTATATTAAACAGTTAAATTAAGATTAGTAATGCAAAAACATATTTTTTAAAAAGGGTGAGGTAGTGTTTATGGGTTCAATGTCCATTTAGGAATTGGATGGCAGATGGGAAGAGGCTGTTCCTGAATCTGAGTGTGTGCCTTTAGGCTTCTGTGCCTCCTTCCTAATGGGTACACTGAGAAGAGGCTCGTCCTGGGGGATGGGGGTTCTTGTTGGTGGAAGTCACTTTTCTGAGGCACCGCTCCTTGAGGGAGTCTTGGATACTAGATGAGGATTCAGTCATGGTGTAAAACAGCATGGAGGCAGGCCCTTTGGCCCAGCTGATCAATACTGACCTCCACTTCCTCCCTACTCCGTTCATTTGCCTATAACCCTCAAAGCTCTCCTCTCCATGTATGTATCCAAATGCCATTTTAACGTTGCAATTGTACCCACATCCTCTGGCAGCTTATTCTATCTACCCGCCTCCTTCTGTGTAATGATCTTATCGTTCAGATCTCTTTGAAAATTCTCCCCTCTTCTGTCTGTGCCCTCTAGTTTTAGACTCCCCCACCCTGATGAAAAGACTATGGCTACTTTATCCATACCCCTCATGATTTTATTAACTTCTATGAACTCACCTCTTATTCTATGCTCCAAGGAATAAAAATCCATGATGGCCAATCTCTTCCTGTAGCTCGGGCCTGCTATTCCAGGCAACATCCTCATAAATCTCTTCTGCACCGTTTGCAGCTTGACAGTTTCTCCTATAACCTGGTGACCAAAATTATATTCCAAGAGCAGTTTCACCAACAACCTGTATAGTTAGTTAGTTACTGCCTCTTACGCTGCTGGCATTTAGGGCAGCAATGAAGGTCCTCCATCCCTGTCTGACCTTGGCCATCTTCTTGTGCTCCAGATGTGGTTCAGGATCCTCATTTCTGCCTCTACGGTACAGTGCCAAGTTGTCTTTGATCTCCTGCCTTTCCTCCGCCTCTCAGGCTTCGATAGAGTGCTGTCTTGACGATGGCGTTGCCCTTTCTTCTCATCAGATGCTTAATCCATCCCCAACACTTGCTAATGATGATTGTGGCCATGTCTTCATGGTGATACTGAAGGAGCAGGGCATGGTAGGAGATCTTTCTTAGCCAGAAATATCTGTGGATCTTCTGGAGTCTCATGGTGTGGAATGATGACAGCTTAGCAAGGCCATTCTCTGACGTGCCAGCATTATGACCTGTACAAGAGTGTGGACAGAACACAGCTGTGCTACAGCTTCACCTTGGTGTGGACACTGTAGCTGGTTGATGCCCATATGTTGCTCATTAATCTGAAGACATTTCTAGCTTTGCTGAGTGTGCACTGGATGTTGTCCTTAGTCGCAGTCACATAACTTCAACATAACATTGGTACTCTTGAACTCGATGCTCTGACTGACGAAGGACAGTATGCTGAATGACTTCTTCTCCATCCTGTCAATTTTCATTGCCACTTTCAGCAAACTATGCACTTGTATTCCCAGGGCTCTCTGTTTCTATTCAGTGCCCTGTCATTCTCTGTTTAAATCCTAACCCCCGCCCCCATCATCTCACACATATCTAAGTTAAAATCCATTTGCTATCCTCAGCCCATCTCCCTAACTGATCAAGGTCTCTTTGCAATTCGGTCAACAAGATCCCCACATTTAGTATCATCAGCACACTTGCTAATCATGCTGAGTACATTCGCATTCAAATCATTTACATAAATAACAGAGGTTCATCCCAACACTGACCTCTGTGGCATCACATGAGTCACAGGCTTCCAGTCAGAGAATCAAGTTTCAACCACTTAGACTTTTGATGCAATTTATACTGAATAACAAATGTTTCAATATGGTTTTTTTCCTTATCATTGGTATTTTATGTCCTCTTGACTCATAATTCCTCAGATTTATTCAAATAATCTCCTATCTCTTGCTTCCAGTTACAGTTATCTGCACTACAGACAGATGTTTCTGAAACAGTAATTTTGGTTGTGATTATTTTAGAAAACATAATGCGGACAAACAATGGAGACATATTTCATTATATAGAGAGATGGCTTTCTTTCTTTCTTCATCAATACGATATTTTCTGTATACACTTTAAGCCGAATGACAGTTTTGATCAGTGACAACACTCCTATCTGAGTCAGTAGCAGATGGTTTCATACACTTGAGTTTTGGGATAGTGTATATTCCAGGCTTACAGATCAGTGAAGAGCTCAGAGCATGTTGGTTGTTGTAGGCATCATCTAAGCATATTGTTGAAACAGAGTGTTGCATTGAAATGTCATCTGCCAAATGAGGATAGTATCTCCTCAGTCATTAACAGCAGGAGGCACCTCCACCAACCTAGAAAGCCCATAGCTTTTGTCAAAGCTGGAGACCAAAAACACCTGAGCCCAGATCACAAGCAAGCTTGCTCACCATGGCGTCTACCTGGCAACTGGAAGTCAATCTGGGCAAGCAAGTGAAGTACCCTGATTTCAATGCATCATCATCACTGAGGCCTGACGATGGTCGTTCTGTCAGAATCCTCAAAGCAGGTGGTCATGGTAGAACTGACAGTTCCTTGGGAAGGCCTGAGTGAGGAGGCATTTGTATTTAAGAAAGCCAAATACCAGGAGCCAGTAGAGCAGTACCTGATTCAGGGGTGGAGGCATGATTCAAGTCTATAGAGTTGGGGTGTAGAGGTTTTGCTGGCTGCTCGCTGTGCAGAACCTACTGTCTCCTTGGCATTATGGGGGCTGCAAAGAAAAGAGCCATCAGGCCCAGCACAGAGGTAGCTGAGTGAGCCCTCAGGTAGCTGTGGATCAAGAAGTGTGATCTGTGGACCAATGCTGCCAGGACACTAGCCAGGGCCTGACCAACCCCAGCTAGGTCACCTGGGCGAGAGTGTCTGCTATTGAAAGACCCGGAATGCCTGATGATGCCAGGTTATACCGTTGATTAGTCTCAGCATCCACCAAATAAGGTGGAAGTGAAAGATATTATGATACTATTTGGAAAAACTGTCTGGGGAATTTTCCCAGTCTCCTAGCTGATTTTTTTTCCCTTTGCCACCAAAAAATTAATTAATTGTTTATATCTCATTTGGGTAACTTGATATCTGAGTTACATACATATTGGCTGTACCTCTGACTTTGAGTATGATTACCTTCGGATCCATATTATAATTCAATAGCCTATGTGTTTAAAACTTATGACATCTTATATAAAGTCTTAGAAGGAACCTTCATTAATTTCACTGCAGGTGAAAAATTGGGAAGGTCTGATACAAACATTTGATCTTCCATGTCAGATTGTATAATTACAGCTGTAGCTTTCACTGTGTGTCTTATGCTTCTTGGCAATACCAGAAACCCAGGTTCAATTCCCACCACTGCCTTTAATGAGTTTCTCTTCTCCCTGTGACCAGATGGGTTTCCTCTGGTTGCTCCAGTTTACTCCCACAGTCCAAAGACATACCAGTTAGTAACTTAACTGTCCATTGTAAATTGACTGCAATTAGGCTAGGGTTAAATAGGTGGGATGCTGGGAGGCATGGTTCAAAGGCTGGAAGAACCTGTTCTGCACTCCACCTCAATCAATAGATAGATTTCTGAACAACCTCTCTGGAGCATCAAAAATGATGCATTCATTCTGTCTACAACAGCCCTCTTAAGATTTCCATTAATAAGGACTTCTAGCATCCAGGGCATGCCCGTTTCTCACTGTTACCATCAAGTTTGGAGGTGCAGAAGCCCAAAGTAACACACTCAGTGATTCAGGAACAGCGTCTTCCCCTCTGCCATCCAATTCCTAAATGGACATTGAAGCTTTGAACACTATCTCACTTTTATTAATATACAGTATTTCTGTTTTTGCACATTTTTAAAAATCTATTCAATATATGTATTTGATTTACTTGTTTATTATGTTTTATTTGATTTATTTATTTTTTCTCTCTCTGCTAGGTTATGCATTGCATTGAACAGCTACTGCTGAGTTAACAAATTTAACGTCACATGCCGGTGATAATAGACCTGATTCTGATTATCTTATTTGGCCTAAGGAATTTCTCATATTTCGGTTCTATCCGGTGTTACTTCTTAAAAAAAATTCCATTCTCAGTAGATCCTTGGTTCTGCACTGTTTGATCAATGAATCTGGAATAAATTTGATGACGTGATCTGAATATGAAAAGCACAGATGTTTTGAAGTCCCTAACCATGAGCTTGATTACTAAGTTGGACGTCAGTGCAATAATATTACAAATCTCAGATAATATTTGATGCAACTTAGCAATCATGTGATCTCCTGCAATCTCCCTGATAATTTTCTACCTTATGAAAAGCAATTTAACAAATTGAAAAATTTTCTTGGAGCACATGTAAAGTATAGACCTTCCATATGACTGACAAAAATCCATGGAGTTAGAATATTCTATAAACTTTGGGGTTTATTTTGTTTTTAAGCTGATTGAAGTATAGGTTTGGAACAATGATCTGATATAATCCCTTCAGTTTGAGCTTCTGCTTTTTAATTTGCATATTAGTAGTTGAATGTGATCTCCATTGAACTGATTTCATTTGTGATATTGTTTAGTCCATAGTGCATGATTAAAGCAATGATTAATACAGAGGAAAAAAAGAATAAATGTCAGGTGTCTAATTATAGCAAGAGATTACTTTAGTTCATTGCCAAAATGTGATTTGGGTGAAAGCACCTGAGAATCAGGGAACACCAGTACGTTCTTCATACTAATGCTGGTGTCCACTCAGAGGCCAATATCATCAGAGCTAAGGCCTTGACTATCCAGTATCATTTGAAATGGAGTGGATGCTGTATTAATCAGAATCAGAAATAGATTTAATATCACCAGATTATGTTACAAAATTTGTTATCTATGCTCTAAATTGTTATTTTTTATTTATTTTATTCATTAATTGAGTTACAGCGTTGAGTAGACCCTTCGGCCCTTCAAGCCATGCAACCCAGCAGCAGCTGATTTAACACTAGCCCAATCGTGGGACAATTTACAATGACCAATTAACTTACTATCAGAGTGATAGGTATCTGAGTAGCCAGGGTATCAATGGTTATGGTGAGAAGGTGGGGGAGTGGGACTAAATGGAAGAATGGATCAGCTCATGATAAAATGGCACAGCAGATTTGATGGGCCGAATGGCCGACTTCAGCTCCTTTGTTTTATGGTCTTACTAACCGGTATGTCTTTGTACTGTGGCAGGAAATTGGAGAACCCAGAGAGAACCCATGTGTGTACATATCTTCTGCTATTTGTGCATAAAAGAATTTAAACTGCACACAAAAGGTTGTCGCCCCTGTTGGCATGTTAAGTCTATCTTATGATCATATACAGTCACATTCTTTTTCCGTTTCTGATGCAGACAGTATTGACAACATGGAAGTTGCGATGATTTGACTGCAGATTTTAGAACTGGCTTATTTATACTGTTTTTGAAGAAAGAAATTATTGACTCAGCAACTCAATATACTCGTTGTTGTCACTGGGCAAAAAACTGCACAGCTCAAGATTTTTGCACACAGTGGTCACTAAAGCTAGGGGGAGCATTGGTCACAGGGAGAACATACAAACTCCTTACGGATGGTGGTGGGAATTGCACTCAGGTTGCTGGGACAGTAAAGCATCGTGCTAGCTACTACACTTCCATACTGCCCCACTCGTCCTACTCTACTCACTGATACCCTCAAGACAAGCACCAAAAGCTGCAGAATCAAGAGCATACTTGAGGAGAAAATAGTTCAAACCAAGGTTTCTGGAGAATGGTCTTTGCCTACGCACACATAAAGGCCAGAAAAGGAATAACATATAACTCTAATAACAAATTAGACTGATTCTTACTTAATGGCACCAACTATAACATCTGTCTCACCTTTTGTGGTTCGAGTTTCAGACCCGTTGATCAATTAAAGGCTGGGATTTATAACCAAAACCAGAGAAAGAGAATATTGTAAAGACTGAGTGACTTTTTAAAGATTGAGCCAATTTATGCACAGCAAGCTTCTGCAAACAACATGTGGTGAACTATGTGCCTGTCTGGACACGCCCCCTGCTGACTGCTCCTGTGGCTCCTCCCACAGGCCCCTGTATAAAGGAGATCTGAGGCCTGACGCTCGGCCTCAGTCTCCAGGACATTGTATGATAGACCCTCACTCCTGGTTCCTTCTTCCAGTCAATAAAAGCCGATATCTCGCCTTAGGTCTCAGTGTGAGTTATTGATGGTGCATCACAACAATGAACTAATGACTGGTTAATCTGTTCTTGTGATGTTGATCGAAGCCGCAACACTGTGGAGATTCACCAACCCTCCTCCCACCCTGCTATTTGGAATACTGTCATGGAACAAAGACTGGTCAGAAATGAGAAGGAAAATGAGAGAATATTATAACCATGAGAAATAGAGAAAATGGTGATGTGTCATTGAAGTGTAGAAATTGAAATACTGAAATAAAAGTTGAGTTTCCCTGTAGAAGTGTATAAAACATGAAACAGGTAATGTAAATTAAATCTAACGCCTAATCCACAACATCTTGAAAAGTAGCATGAATTATAAAAGGGGTAAATTCAGAATTGAATTCTGGAAGCATGATTAATATGTGCAATAGTCTTGTAGGTAGAGAGGTGGCTCCACACTCTCATGACAATAAAGCAATAGAGATTTGATGATTTCTGAATATGTTCTATTGCAGGGAATCTCATCTGCAAAATATGAATGGTGATTTTCTGATTTTCGCCAGAAAGATCAGAGATCTTGAGTTAAGCTCCAATAATCCACAACTGGACTGTTTAGTAATCAAGGTGGTCTCACATCAGGCTTAGGTTCTGATCTCTTGCCCCTTTTTAATTTAACTGGGCCCCATTTCCATGATCTTTTTAAACTTCCTCCTTGCCCTCTCCCTTTGAACTTGCTTGATTCAGTGGAAAATCCACTACGGTATTCTGCAACATCTGCGGAAATATAAATAGGAGTAAATAACCAACAGTCCAGAAAAAATAGTACTTCAGTAACACTGAAGTCCTGAGGGTTCAGGTTATTTGAGTTTTATTGCATATGTCTGCACTGATTTTCTTGCAGATAATCTGTAGCAATCAAACTCTTGATCCATAATTTTTTTATCATGGTGTCCAATGACAATGATTTACATGAGGGAAAAAGCCTTGTGATTTTACTCTGGCAAGATGATCCAGCTTTAAATAACTAGTTTTGACCAAATACTCCTCATATATTTGAGCCAGTCATTGCTGGACGGTTGTATGATGTCTGCTATGAAACAGACATTCTTGCATTATTAAAATTCTTCACAGAACAATTGTCAGCTGTTAGCTGATACCAGTACAGAACACACATACCAATGTGTGTCTTAATGCATCATGTTGAAGGGTTATGAAATGATCACCTCAAGCACAGTGGAGGAAATGTAGCAAGTGTAATGAAAAGCACACCTTTTGCCTGCAAATCTGCTGATCCTTTCTCCATGCAATTGTCAGTGGCATGAACAAGTTCCCAAGTAACACACAAAA
This sequence comes from Hypanus sabinus, assembly GCF_030144855.1. Classification (NCBI taxonomy): domain Eukaryota; kingdom Metazoa; phylum Chordata; class Chondrichthyes; order Myliobatiformes; family Dasyatidae; genus Hypanus; species Hypanus sabinus. The sequence continues at coordinate 95,954,220 of NC_082711.1, read as the reverse complement.
TGCTGAAGGAACTCCGAAGGTAAGGCAACCTGTATGGACATGAACAAACAGTCAATGTTTCAGTTCAGGATCTTTCTTCAAGACTGAAAAGCAGACAGAGGACACCAGAATAAAAAGGTGGAGGAGGAGGGGAAGGAGGATAGATAGAATTTGATGGTGACACCAGGTGGGTTGGAAATATAAAGGGCTGGAGAAGAAGGAATTTGATGGACCATAGGAGTAAAGGAAGCAGGAGGGGACCGGGGGAGAGGAGATAGGCAGGTGAGAAGAACTGCGAGGCCAGAATGGGGAATAGAAGAAGAGGGAGGTGGAGGGAAGTTTATTTACTGGAAGGAGAAATCGATATTCCTGTCATCAAGTCAGAGGCTACCCAGATGGAACTCCTCCACCGTGAGGGTGTCCCCATTATGGCTCAAGGAGAGGCCATGGACTGACATGTCGGAATGGGAATCTGAATTTAAATGTTTGGCCATTGGGAACTTCTGCTTTTTGGTAGAAGTGCTCTCCCAATTTATGACTTCGCTCACCTATGTAGAGAAGACTGTATCACAGACAACCCCAGCCGGTTTGCAGGTGAAATTCCCAAGTTGTAGTCAGCTGGTTGCAATTGTTTTCCGTATGAACCCTGTTGCTCCAGTGCAACTTCTGCTTCCTGTGAATTGAATGGCTGTAAGAGACTGAGGGAAATAACACCGGATATTTTTGTTGAAATTGAGTACTTAAGTTCTTAAAATGATTCAGGAACTTTCTGTATTATATTAATTTTATATTTAAATTGTTTAACAGCTTTTAATAGTTTTTGACTATATTTGTAAGTCAGATCATTCTTAGCGATTTTGACAGCTTTGAGTGCCAGAAGCCACTGTCAAAGTGCACTGATAATTTTTTTTGTGGGTTGTGCTTGTTCCCCATGTGATCACATAGCAAGTCAGGTCCTGTCATTGTGTAGGACCTTGATGAAAAGAATTAACCCAGATCAGGGCCACGCATTCCTGCTGAAGAACCTTAAGTAGATGGATCTGAATCGTGTTTGATATGCTCAGGTAGATCTCAGCTGACTGCAAATTCTTGCTCGAAAGTGAAAGTAGAAACTAAAACAAAAATAAGTATTTATATTTTAAATTTAATGTTTTAAAATTCCCTAACAATGAATAAATCTTAAAAGTTTGAGACCCACTAGTAATAGTCTTTGTGGTCGAGAGGTACTTGATAAAAAATAATAATGCCTATGACATTATAGTATTTATGAGTAGTAGTGCACTTCTAAGAGTGTGCCATGATGTATGATGTTTCATACACAATTTTACCAGCTACTGCTAGGAGTTGAAATGCCTGCCTTCAATAAAGTGCATTATTTTGTTGGTAGCTTTGGCATTGATATTTCCCTTATTATGTGACAACATCAAAAAGCTTGTATATCTAGAAGTACAACATGGGTGAATCTGAACCTCCTGTGCTAAGATTAAACATAGAAACATAGAAAACCTACAGCACAATACAGGCCCTTCAGCCCACAATGCTGTGCCGAACATGTCCCTACCTCAGAAATTACCTAGGGTTACCCGTAGCCCTCTATTTTCCTAAGCAGTTGATGTTTACCATGCAAATACAACACAAAGCCACATATCAATGTATTTTAATCGGGAAAGAGGAAGCAAGATGCCATTTGTATGATGTTACAACAGAGAAATACATTTCAGATCAAATCTTGAGAACTCAGTAATACACTAAGAATGGTAGAGGAATTTGGTATCTGTGGAGGGAATGAACACTTGACATTTTGGTCTGAGACCCTCCATCATGACTGGAAAGGAAAAGGGCAGAAGCCAGAAGAGAAGGGTAAGAGGAGAGGCAAGAGCATGAGCTAACGGGTGATAGGTGAATACAGCTACATCCTCCCCATATCTGCTTCTCAGTCCCCTCTCACCTGAACTTACATATCACCTGCTAGCTTGTGCTCCTGCACTCCCCCTACTCTTTTATTCGGTTTCTGCCTTTATCCTTCCCAGACACGATGAAGAGTCTTGGCCAGAAACATCGATTTCCTTCCATAGATGTTGCCTGTCTCAATGAGCTCTTCTAGCAACTGTTGTGTATTACTCTGGAGTTACAGTACCTGTAGTCTTTCATGTGTTGAAGAATTCCCATGTCTATTCTAACACCTGTGCTTGCCTGTTATTGCAAAGCCACGTAACAGCAATGGTGAGCAGTAGTAGTCTCATTTATACTTTGGGCCAGTATTCACAATGAGTTAAGTGATGTGAGGAGACATCAGTAATCACTGTCACTGTCCTGCTCAAACCTATGTTGTACTTTGTTTATTCGTAGTGTAGATTGACAGTTCAGAAAGATCTTCATCGACAACATTGTTTACAAAACAATTAAGGCTGTAATAGTGGCATCTATTAGTCTCGCAAGACCATGGATCTGCACCTGGAATGGTTTCCAGGGCTGAGGCCTGGGCAGGCTTGTATGGGAGACCAGCAGTTGCCCAAGCAGCAAGTCTCCCCTCTCCACGACACCAATGTTGTCCAAGGGAAGGGCAAGGGCCAATACAGATTGGCACCAGTGTCATCACAGGAGTTGCCAGAACAAGGTTGAAGGCAACATCGGACTGCCTTAGGGACTCCAGCTCTGGATTTGTCCTTGGGGTTTACTCCCAAAGCCCTTTCATGAGTGGGTATGGCCGCAAGGCATCAGAGGTTTGAAATCAGAGTTTTCCCTCTCTTAGGCGGACTGCCTTCCCAGGCTGACGAGCTCTATCTACCCAAAGCACTGGTTCTAAGGCACCAGGACTCACCTTCACCCCTTCTCCTGTCAGCAGAAACAGTTCCGCTGGGCTTAGAGGCTAAGCCACACGAGAAGGCCAGGAGTTGGACTTGGTCGTCAGAGGCTATTTGAGGTGCATGCCATGAGGAGCATTATTAGGTAGTGGGAGCTTGTCCCCACTACCACTCCTCAGCTTGACAACCTCCAGGCAGTAATAATTGATGATAAAAAACAATTTCAAAAATTGTTGGTTTAACCTTACTTTCTTTGTATCTATATAATATATAATAAAAATAGCATCATAAATTATTCACGTTATTAACCTGCTTACCTTTGCAGTTTACAAGGATGAGAGGTGATCTCATTGATGAAAAGAAAATTTTCGCAGGACTTTACAGGGTAAATGAGGCATGATATTTTCCTGGGCTGATGTGTGATCTCATACTGAGGAATTGATCATTCTGGACCGAGATGTAATGATTATTTTTCATAAGAGTGTAATGAATTTTTGGAATTTATTACCTCAATTCATTAAGAAAACATCGAGAGAGGAGGAAGTTTAACTAGCCAACTCCTGCCTCTGTTATGTTTCTTATCACAACTAAGACCCATGCAACTCCCTCTAAATCTAACATGTTTTCAAAAATAACACTGCAATGTTTCCTACACTCTATTTAATTTACCTATTAAACTCAACTTGATCTTATGTTAGCCCTGACTAGGAAATAGAACTATGATCACTTCAGCTCTTTCGACTGAGATTCATGTTTGAGCTTCCCCAAGAAACTTCTCTGTTTAATTTGTTCTGCCACCTTGAAAAAAATCCTTTCTGCAGGCAATATCAGTTGCAGAAACTTTATCTTGATTCCTTGACAGCAAATACCATGAATTCAAAGCAAAGCCCAGTGCATCCATACATGCAATCTATTCCATTGAGTTCGTATAGAGCTTGTTTATTATATCAAAATAAAACTGCTGATGCTGGAAAACTAGGACAATCCTGCCCCAGTTTAAATTCCTAAAATACGAAGTATTGCACTTTTCCAAATTAAATTTAACTGCCAATCTTTGACCTACTTTCCCAGTTAATTTAGATCCTGTTGAAATTTTATATAACCTTCTTCACCACCAAATCTAAAAAAATTACTAACCATGCCAACATCTCTTGTAAACATTCAGAGTCTGTAGTGTTTGACAATGATTGAAGTCAATGATATGATTTCAGCATGATTGTCATTTCTGAGCTATTGATCGACTTAACTCAAACCATCACATTAATGCTGACTGTAAATTCTTGGCCAATTTCTTGAAAACTTCCTTTCTCAGATGAGTTCTGATGAATGGTCTTAAATTGGAAACATTAATAGTTTCCTTTCCATGGATGCTGCCTGTCCTGACAATTTCTCCAGCATTTTCTGTTTTAAGTTCTGCTCTAAGATACTGCCCTTATTTTCATACTTTTGAATATATTTTTTGTTAATCGTAGAAAAAACAAATTTAGAATCTGGCGTTTAAATGAGAGCCGATGGGGAAGGTTTTACCAGGGTTAGATGCTTACCTTACAAAAGAATTGTCAGAAACTAGGGATCACCAGAAAGCTGATTCACTTATGGAATCATAATTATTTTGTGTTGCACACAATCTGCATATACTGTATGTTTAAAGCTAACGAGGCCAATTACATCTGATGCTTCTTTCATGTTCACTCTTTGTTTGGCAAATAGAAGCATGTGTTTTTCATAGATTTGCAGATTCTTTCCATTGACTTTGCTGGTGCAAATCATCAGCAAGGGAATACAATGGATGAATTTCTATTCCCACATTGGACTTCAGGAGAGGAAAATTAGAGGTCCATGAGTCAGACCTCATTGGAGGATCAGAGGTGGGGAGGGTCAGCAACATTAAATTCCTTGCCATTAGTATCTCAGAGGACTGTCCAGGGCCCAGCACATAAGTGCAATTGCAAAGGATGCACGACAGCACTTCCACTTCCTTAGGAGTTTGTGGAAATTCAGCTTAACATCTAAAACTTTAGGAAAGCTTGATAGTTGTGTATTGATTGGCTGTATCATGGCCTGATATAGAAACACCAATGCCTTTGAACATAAAATCCTACAAAAAGTAGTGAATTCAGTACATTACAGGTTAAGCCCTTCTTATCATTGATCACCACTACATGAAATGCTGTTATAGGAAACCAGCATACATCATCATAAGCCTCACTACCCATGCCATGGCCTCTCCTTGCTGCTGCCGTCAGGGGACACACCACCAGGCTCAAGAACAATTACTACCCCTCAACCATCAGTCTTTTGAACAAAAGGGGTTAACTACACTCATTTGCCCATCCACTGAGATGTTCCCACAACCAATGATCTCATGTTAAGTATCCTTTATTTCACTATCTCATGGTCTTGTTAATTATTGCTATTTATTTATATTTGCGTTTGCAGTTTGTTGTTTTCTGTACTCTGGTTAATCTTTCATTGATCCTGTTATAGTTACTATTCTATAGTTTTGCCGAGTATACCTGCAAGAAAATAAATTAATCTCAGGGTTTTATATGGTGACTTTGATAATAAAATTTACTTGTGACTTTTGGTTTGGCAAAGAGAAACATGCTTGTTTTTTTTAAATTTTAATATTGTCTTATAAACTTGCAGATTGTTCATAGACTGTAGTTTTGCAAAATCTTTTCATTAACTTCAGTGGTGGTAAACATCAGCAAGGGGGTACAATGGGTAGCCAGCGTAGTGGTGTATTTCTATTCATGCATTATCTGCTTGAGACATCCATATACAGTAAATTGTGCAATGTTTCTTTAACATGTTGCATGATGTTTATAGTTTGCTGTATCTTTACATTAAGTCTTAATCATTAGTGTTTCATGCAATTTTGTGCACAAATGATTGAACTCGGGAAAAGTTTCTTCAGTTATGAGCAACTTTTGATTGGAATTCAAGATAATTTAGTTAAGTCTGGGGTACATCCTTTACAACAGTTAACCACAATTATCTTTTATGAAGTTGAGAGCTGTTTCCAAAGCAGATATAAAAGCCATTCCTATTAAATCACTATTTTTATAATAACATGTGCATTCCTTAATGTCATTCAAATAAAAGCATTTAAACCAGATCTGGTCTGCACATTTCCTGAAACGAAGCAGATTATCCTTATAATGAAAACATTAGATGGCTGCTAACATCTCCTTACTTAGTTAATGAATTATATTTTCCTAAGCCAGCTGGACCATATGCTAGAATTCATAAGAGTAATTGATTCTTCTCTCGAACAATCTCTGATGTTTTCTTTTCCAATGAAACATGCTATTTGTAACCCCATAGATTTCTCCTGGGTGTTACTTGAGGATCATTTCAGACAGGGGTGCTAGTCTGCTTTCAAACATTTACGGCTCTGTCTAAATCTAAAATTTGTTTGACTGTAGATTATTTTGATGTATACAATTTAAATCTTAGCACTGTTTTCTCCCATGTAGTTGTCACGTTCCTCAATGCATGAGTGTGTGTGTGTGTGTGTGTAAGCACATGTACAACCAGCTGATTTTCTGTCAGCAGGCATTTGTATATCTGCTGGTTTATCTTGTGCATTTGCATGTGCATATTTATCTTTCCATCTGCCTGTTACTGTTCTATTTTTCCACAGAACTTCCCACATGTTCTTTTTCCTTTGGAGTGTGTATGAGTGTGTGTTATCCACCCTGCCTGTGGGATTGTGTATGGATTCATTTTGTGTTGGGCTGTGTGCAGATTCACCAAACCAGTTTGGCATTGTGTGCAGATTCAGTCTGTTATACTTAGGACTGTGCATATGTGTATGAGAATTTAATGTGATAAAGGAGGGGAAGGCAGGAGTTGGGACTGAAATATTCTACTTTTTCTTATTTAGCAGCCTGAAGTTTCTTTTGGCTTTTGGGTAAAATTAATTAACCCAATTAAAATGCCCTGTTGTCCCAAGGAGATTAATGAAGGTGGAAACATAGTAAAAAGGAAGCAGCCATACTGAGGCAACATTGTAAACTGAAAGAACAAATTGCCTTCTGAATCTTTCAATGAGTTAACAGCTGTTCAGCCTTATTGTTATCATGTACATGTCAAAGTTCATGGGATGACTTAATTTAATTTTGCTAGTAACAGCTGCTATTAGCAGGGTGTTTTGGAGATGGTTATGTTATCCCACTAAAGGATTTCAACCATAGAGGCATTAATGAACACATTATCACATTGTTACTGGGAAAACGAAGTAGTCCATGCATTGAAAGTCATTATTTTAATATTAACACAGTGATGTTGTTATTCATATTTGAATTCAGTATGGTTTTTATCTAAATTGACGATTTCCTCTGTACAAGACTAGTACTTACAGAGATGATAGAAAACAGTTGCTTTGATGTTATCTGACTCAATTCATTGCAATTATTTGTGAATAAAAATAGTGGTAACAATGAAGTATATGAAGCAAAGATTATGTCTAAATTGTGACTGATATACGTAGGTGTTCACAAACACAAGAAAGTCTGCAGTTGCTAGAAATCCAAAGCAACGCAAACAAAATATTGCAGGAACTCAGCAGGACAGGCAGCAACTGTGGACATAAACAATTGACATTTTGGGCCGAGACCCTTCAACATTATATTTGGGTGTTTCGCAATATTATTATTGCGAAATAATAAGGGCTCTTTTAGCAGTTCTTAAATCAAACCTGAACCATGATTGAATGGCAGAGCAGACTCAAACAGCCTAATTCAGCTCCTATGTCTTATTGTCTTATGGAATTAATGATGAAAGGACATACGTAATGAATGGTTGGGCGATGGAAATTATGAAAGAACAGAGGCCACAATGTAGAACTCCAGGGATCCCTGATAATGGCAACACAGTATAAGTAAGGCAGTGAAGAAGGCAAACAAGGTTACTTACCACAATTAACTGAAACATTTATATATAAGACAAGGGAGGTTATAAAAAATAATATGTCGGATTAGGGTGTAGAATTGTTATTTTCTAGTATTTTTCATGTAGTTTAACTTTCCTATCCTTACATGTAGCTTTATATATTCACCTATATATGTATTATAGTTCAGTATACAGTCAGCCCTCCTTATCCTTGAGGGATTGGTTCCGGGACCCCTCACAGATACCAAAATTCACGGATGCTCAAGTCCCTTATTCAACCTGTATCAATGTGATGGATCTTAGGATCTAGCGGAACCTAAGACTTAATTTTATCTGTCTCAGTGCCGTGGTCATTAAGACCCAGCGGCAAAGATCTGAATCCGCAGTGTTTCTGTTCACGAAAATAATCATGATAACGATTGAAAAAAAAGTGGAAATAATAAAGCGATCGGAAAGAGGTGAAACGCCATCAGTCATTGGAAAAGCGTTAGGCTACGTTGGTCAATGATCAAAACAATTTTAAAGGATAAAGTGAGAAAGGCTGTGCCCCGATGAAAGCTACAATTATTACTAAGCAACGCAGTGGTTTAATTTTTGGGTTTTGGGTTTTTGATCCTCCACATCAACCCGGCACGGTGGACAGCGCCTGTGATAGCGATCTTTCACTAGATTGAACTTGGGAACTTTCGGAGCCCGGCGCTGAAACATACGTTCTTAAGTGTTTTATATGCATAAAAAGGTAAAATATATACTATATACGAATGCAAACGTTTGACTAACTGACGCTAAATAATACCGAATGTACCTGTTCTGACTGACTTAGTAAGAAAACTTACGATTTTTTTCAATCCCAATCCACAATAACACACACACATCCTCCTGTATACTTTAAATCATCTCTAGATTACTTATAATACCTAACGCAATGTAAATACTATGTAAAATAGTTGTTATACTGCATTGCTTAGGGAATAATGACGAAAAAAGTCTGTACATGCTCGAACAACAAGTTCTGGAAGAGCACTTCCCGGTTTTCACGATTTGCAGTTGGTTGAATTTACGGATAAGGAGGGCCGACTGTATGTTCTAGTAATTGTGGGTATAACTGATACTGTATTTTCTAGAAGTTTCTTAATTTTACTGCAGCAGGTGTCACACCACTTGAATCTGGCTGTTCTGTTGTTATCACTGGAATGTTATCTCTAGTCTGAGTATAAGACAATCTTTGTTTTTTTGTTCTTGTAGCACTTAATTAAATGGCCATAACTGCTCAGTTCTTAAAAAAAACACTGGATCAATATCACCAGATTCAACCTTAAACATTGGCTAAGCTAGGCTATAGCTGGAGTGGATGCATTTGTGGTTACCACATCATTCAAAAGACATGATTACAGTGGAGAGAATGCAGAGGAACATTGCCTTTCAGCTATGAGGAACGACTGGATCATCTGTGTTTACCTTCTTCAATGTGGAGAAGCTAATGGGGTACTCAATAAGGCGATACACCATAGTAGAGATATCTAACCCAGAGGGTATAGGTTTAGGACATGGAGAATGAAGTTTAGAGAAGATGTGAGGAAGGACATTTTTACCATGGGAGTGGTTGGAATCTCAATATTTTTGAGGTGTCTGTGCAAACATTTGAATCAACTTGGCATAGGAGTCTATGGAACAACCGCTGATAGATGGGATTAGTGTAGCACACTTGATGTCCATGGATATAGTGGGCAGAGAGCCTGTATCTCTGCATTATTCTATGACTCTGAGCAAGAGTGGAACTATAGCCTATTGTCCGATGATTGGTTGTAACTTAGCAATGGCCACATCCTTTGTATTGCAGATTACCACTGTTTAAATTCTAACCATGTGAAGAAGACTGCTAATATGAGCATTTTGTCTATTTCCATCTGGTGGTTTTTCCTGGAATCCCTGGCTTTCATTGCTTCAGGTGTGATAGAATCGGAGGGACAAGAGGGGGAGGTGTTGCATTGCTTGTCAGAGAAAATATTACAGCGGTGCTCTGGCAGGATAGATTAGAGGGCTCATCTAGAGAGGCTATTTGGGTGGAATTAAGGAATGGGAAAGGTGTAGTAACACTTATAGGGGTGTATTATAGATGACCTAATGGGGAGCGAGAATTGGAGGAGCAAATTTTTAAGGAGATAGCTGATATTTGTAGTAAGCGCAGGGTTCTGATTGTGGAAGATTTTAATTTTCCACACATAGACTGGGAAGCCCATTTTGAAAAAGGGCTGGATGGTTTGGGGTTTGTAAAATATGTGCAGGATAGTTTTTTGCTGCAATACATAGAGGTACCAATTAGAGAAGGGGCAGTGTTGGATCTCCTGTTAGGGAAGGAGATAGGCCAGGTGACAGAGGTATGTGTTGGGGAGCACTTTGGATCTAGTGATCACAATGCCATTAGTTTCAATATAATTATGGAGAAGGCTAGGTCTGGACCCAGGGTTGAGATTTTTGACTGGAGAAAGGCTAACTTTGCGGAGATGCGAAAGGATTTAGAAGGAGTGGATTAGGACAATTTGTTTTATGGGAAGGATGTAATAGAGAAATGGAGGTCATTTAAAAGTGAAATTTTGAGGGTACAGAATCTGTATGTTTCTGTTAGGTTGAAAGGAAAGGTTAAAAGTTTGAGAGAGCCATGGATTTCAAGGGATATTGGAAACTTGGTTCGGAAAAAGAGAGAGATCTACAATGAATATAGACAGCATGGAGTAAATGAGGTGTTCAATGAATATAAAGAATGTAAAAAGGATCTTAAGAAAGAAATTAGAAAGGCTAAAAGAAGATATGAGTTTGCTTTGGCAAGTAAGGTGAAAATAAATCCAAAGGGTTTCTACAGTTATATTAATAGCAAAAGGATAGTGAGGGATAAAATTGGTCCCTTAGAGAATCAGAGTGGACAGCTATGTGTGGAGCCAAAAGAGATGGGGGAGATTTTGAACAATTTCTTTTCTTCGGTATTCAGTAAGGAGAAGGATATTGAATTGTGTAAGGTAAGGGAAACAAGTAGGGTAGTTACGGAAACTATGATGATTAAAAAAGAGGAAGTACTGGCGCTTTTAAAGAATATAAAAGTGGATAAGTCTCTGGGTCCTGGCAGGATATTCTCTAGGACCTTGAGGGAAGTTAGTGTAGAAATAGAAGAGGCTCTGACAGAAATATTACAAGTGTCATTAGAAACGGGATTTAAAATTATGAGGCGGATAGATAGAGTTGACATGGATAGGCTTTTTTCCATTGAGGGTAGGGGAGATTCAAACAAAAGGACATGAGTTGAGAGTAAAGGGGCAGAAGTTTAAGGGTAACACAAGGGGGAACTTCTTTACTCAGAGAGTGGTAGCTGTGTGGAAAGAGCTTCTAGTAGAAGTGGTAGAGGCAGGTTCGATTTTTATCATTTAAAAAAAATTGGATAGGTATATAGACAGGAAAGGAATGGAGGGTTATAGGCTGAGTGCAGGTAGGTGAGACTAGGTGAAAGTAAGTGTTCAGCATGGACTAGAAAGGCCAAGATGGCCTGTTTCCATGCTGTAATTTTTACATGGTTATATGGTTGTCAAAATGGCCAGTTTAGAGCAACTTTTTGTCTGAATTGGAGTTAAGGGCCTAGAATCCTGACAAGCTGAGCATATTTTAACCATGTTTTCAGTGTCTCTGTATACTCCAGGCCTATCAACAAACTCAATGCCTTCAAGTACACCAAGCTTAGATGGGTATCGAGCATGTTTGAAAGTCATGCTTGTAGAGCTCAGGAAACTTCAGATGCTTGAATTGTATACTAATCACATTTGCAACGTCTTCTGTGATTCCTGGACCACATTGCTTTCACCAAAATGAACATTATCCATGTGCCTGCCTTTGGTGAACACCTGTCTAATTGTCCATGCAATTGTCTTAACCAGTTGCAGTGCAAAGATTCTGTTTTGAAATTCACTGAGACCTCTTTGCACATGAACCACAAGAAGCAGATTGCTTGCTCCCACCATTATACCAAGAAAATAACATGGCAGTTTGTACTGCCTTCGTGGTGGTGGCTGATTTTGGCTTGAAAATGACCTGACAAGGTCTTGTGAATACTGCAAATCCTGAGAGATTAAAAAATGCTGTAAACACTATACATCAGTGTAAAGTGGAAGAGAGTTAACATTTCAGTTCAAAAACTCCTCATCATAATTTGGTCATTGACCTGAAACGTTAACTCTTTTTTCTTTCATCACATGGTGCCTGATCTACTGAGCATTTCAGCTACTTTCTGCTTTTAAAAAGGGGATTACATTCTAATAGAAACATAATTGACTCCCCTTACCATCGGAGTCAATGAAAGACAGTAGTGCCTAAAAGTATTTTAAAAAATTTAGCTCTCACCTTCACATGGTCCATTCTGCATCAATCTCTCTGTCACTATGTATCAGGAGAAAGGCACCTCCTTGCTTTTTGCCAACATGCAAGAAGCATGTACAAAAGTGTACTCATGATGCCAATCCATATCACGAGTGGCAGCTACTGATACACCATAATTGAGTACATTATGGGAAAATCTTGGTGTTCTCCTTATTTCATTGCCAATCAAGGTTGACTAGCGGGTGATTTGCTTTGAAATGAAAACAGAACAGGACCATTAATTGAAGTGATCTTGACAAAGCATGTGCTATAATTTGGATTGTTTCTGATTTCCTCAAACTCCAAATGAAGTCGTGCCACTGATATGCCACCTTCATGATTGCATCAATGTGTTGGGCCCAATATAAATCCTCTACGATGTTGTTGCCCAACTGAAGCTGCTCACCTTTTCTACGACTGACCCCTCAATGAAGCCTGCAATCGTAGGGAAACATATTGTTTTGTGTCTACTGTCTATGAACAACTTAAACCAAATCATCCAGTTTAGGAGGCCATATTTCTGTGTCTTTCTTGTGGGCTTCCCAGAGCATGAATTCAGACTATGTTGGATGCTGAGCAAATAATAGTTTTCACTGTATATTTCCATATGTCCATAAGATATAGGAGCAGAATTAGGCCATTTAGCCCATTGAGTCTGCTGCAGCATTTTGTCAATCGCCTACCACTTCACCATATCCTTTTATGCCCTGACTAATCAAGAATCTGTCAACCTCTGCCTTAACTGTATTGAATGAGTTGGCCTCCACAGCCACCTGTGGCATTAAATTCCATAGAATCAGCTTTCCTTGGCTAAAGAAGCTCCTCTTCATCTCCATTCTAAAAGGACACTCCTCTATTCCTGGTCTGTGTCCTCGGGTCTAAGACTCCCCCACCACAGGAAACATCCTTTCCGCAACTACTCTATTGAGGCCTTTCAACATGTGATAAGTTTCACCCCTCATTCTTCTGAAGTCCAGTGAGTAGAAGCCCAGAGCCATCAAGCTCTCCTCATATGACAAGCTTTTCAGTCCTGGAATCATTTTTGTAAACATTCTTTGTACCCTCTCCAACATCAGCACATCCTTTCATAGATAAGTCCCCCAGAACTGCTCATACTATTCCAAATGATGCCACAGCAGTGCTTTATAAAGCCTCAACATTACGTCTTTGCTTTTATATTCAGGTCCTCTTGAAAAAGATGCTAAAGTCGCATTTGTCTTCCTCACCACTGAATCAACCTGCAAGTTAATTTTTAGGGAATCATGCACAAGGACTTTTCTTCTACCAAAGTGCATGATCATACGTTTCCTGACACTGCATTCCATCTGTCAACTGTTTGCCCATTCTCCTAATCTGTCTAAGTCCTTCTGTAGCCTCTCTGCTTCCTCAAAACTACCTGGCCCTATTATCCACAAAATTGGCCACAAAGCCATCAATTCTGTCATCCAAATGATTGAAATATAACATAAAAGGAAGTGGTCCCAACACAGAGCCTTATGCAACACCATGAGTCCCTGGCAGCCAACCAGAAAAGGCTCCCTTTATTCCCAAACAAGAGGAAATCTGCAGTTGCTGTAAATCCAAGCAACAGACACAAAATGCTGGAGGAAGTCAGTAGGCCAGGCAGCATCTATGTAGAAAAAGTAGTCGATGTTTCAGGCCAAGTTCCTTCAGCAGGGCTGGACAAAAAAAAAGATGAGTAGATTTAAAATGTGTGGGGAGGGGTGAGAGAAAAATATGTGCTAGGTGAAACCGGGAGGGAGTGGGATGAAGTGAAGTGTTGGGAAGTTGGTGAAAGAGATACAAGGCTGGAGAAGGAGGAGTCCAATAGTAAAGAACAGAGGGCAATAGATGAAAGAAAATGCAGAAGTGCACCTGAAGGAGGTGATGGAGAGTTAGAGAAACAAAGTGAGGCAGGGAAATGTGAACGGGGAATGGTGAAGGGTAGGAGGGAGGCATTACTGGTAGTTTAAGAAATTGTTGTTCATGCTGGTTAGAGGCTACCCAGAAAGAATATTCACCTTATGCACACTGTGCCTTTCACATTGAAGGCTAATGAAAAGTAATTATTCAGTTCATCTGCCATTTCCTTGTCCCTCATTACTACCTCTCCAGCTTCATTTTCCAGCTATCCAATATCTACTCTTGCATCTCTTTTACATATTATGTATCAGAAGAAACTTTTGGTATGCCCTTTAATATTATTGGCTAGCTTACCTCTGTATTCTATCTTTCCTCCTTTGTGACTTATTTCAGTTGCCTTCTGTTGGTTTTTAAAACCTTCCCAATCCTTCAGTTTCCCACTATTTTTTGTTCTATTATAAGTCCTCTCTTTGATTTACATGCTCGCTCTGACTTTTTCTTAACAGTCACAGCGGTGTCATCCTACCTTTAGAATTCTATTTCTTTAGGATGTATATACCTTGTGCCTTCTGAATTCCTCCTTGAAATTGCAACCAATACTCTTCTGCCATCATCCCTGCCAGTGTTCTTTTCCAATCAATTCTGGCCAGCTCCTCTCTCATGTCTCTGTAATTCCCTTTACTCCACTGTAATACTGATACATCTAACTTTAACTTTTCCTTCTCAAATTGCAAGGTGACTTCTATCATATTATGATCACTAGCCCCTAAGTCTACCTTTAACTTAAGCTCTCTAATCAATTCCAGTTCATTGCACAACACCTAATCCAGAATACTGATCCCCTTGTGGGCTCAATCACAAGCTGCTCTAAAAAGCTATCTCATTGGCATTCTAGAAATTAGCCCACTTGGGATCCAATACCAGCCTGATCTTCTGAATCTACTTGCGTATTGAAATCCCTAATGACAATTGTAACATTGCAGTTTGACATGCATTTTGTATCTCCTGTCGTAATTTATAGACCTGATCTTCACTACTGTTTGAGTAGGTATACAACTCCCATCAGGGTCTTCTTACCCTTGCAGTACCTTAGCTCTATCCTCAATGACTCAACACTGTCCTTCCCTATATCACCTCTTTCTAATGATTTGCTTTAATTTTTTACCAACAGAGCCATGTCTTCCACTCTGTCTACCTGCCTGTCCTTTCAATACACTGTGTATCCTTGAATGTTAGGCTCCCAGTTACAATCTTCTTTCAGCCATGGTTCAGTGATGCCCACAACGTCATACAAGCCAACTTGTAACTGCCGAATAAGTTCATCTACCTTATTCCATCTACTGCGTACTACAGTCCTGTATTTATCTTTGATTTTGTCTGTCTCTTACATTGCAACTTATCCTGTTGACTGCCATTTTGCCAAATCATGAGCCTCTCCAGCAGTCTCACTACACGCTGCCTCTGTTGGTAAAGCAACTACTCCATCCTCAACACTTTCTGACTGGTTCTCACCCCCCCCCCCCCCCGCCAAATTAGTTTAAATCCTCACGAGGAAATCTGCAGATGCTGGAAATTTAAGCAACACACACAAAATGCTGATGGAACACAGCAAGCCAGGCAGCATCTGTAGGGAGAAGCACTATCGACGTTTTGGGCTGAGACCGTTGACAGTGCTTCTCCCTATAGATGTTGCCTGGCCTGCTGTGATTGCCAGCATTTTGCGTGTGTTAGTTTAAATCCTTCTAAACAGCTCTAGCAAACCTGCCTGCAGGGATATTGGTCCCGTTCTGGTTTAGCTGTAACCCGTTCCTTTGTACAGGTCGTACCTTCCCTTGAAGAAATCCCAGTGATCCATAAATCTGAACCTCTGCCCCCATCACCAGTTCCTCAGCCACACATTCATCTGCAAATTTTCCTATTCTTATCCTCATTCACAGATAGCATGGGCAGCAATCCAAAGAATACTACCCTGGAGGTCCTGTTTTGCAGCTTTATACCTAACTCCCTAAAATCTCTCTGCAAGACCTCTTCACCTTTTCTACCAATGTCATTGGTGCCAATATGTACAAAGATTTCTGGCTGCCCTGCCTTGAGAATGCCATGGGCTCAATCTGAAATATCCCTGTCCCTGGCACCTGGGAGGTAATATACTATCTTGGTGTCTCTATTGCACTTACAGAATCTCATCTCTGTTACTCTGACTATGGAATCTCCTATTACCACTCCAGTCTTCTTCACCTCTCTTCTCTTCTGAGCCACAGTACTGGAATCAGTGCCAGAGATGTAGTCACTGCAGCTCCCCGCACTAGGTCATCCCCTCAATAGTTTCCAAAGTGGTATACTTACCATTGAGGGGAACAAGCAGAGGGGTACTCTGCACTGGTTGCCCATTTCCCTTCCTTCTCCTGACAATCACCCAGTTACCTGCCTCCTCCCTATAGTGTCTGTCTGTCACCTTTTTATTCTCCCATATAAACCAAAGTTTATCAAGCTGTAACCTCAGTTCTTTAATATTTTCTCTGTGGAGCTGCAGCTCAGTGCATCTGGTGTAGATGTGATAACTGCAAGACTGGAGGTCTCCCAGAATTCCCGCATCCCACACAGAGAACAAAACACTGCCCCGAAATTATTTTCACTGCATTACTATGCCCTAACAGATGCAGAATGAAGAATTAAAAAGAAACTTACCAGATACTTACCTCACCCAAACCCGATGAGGCAAAGCCACTCCAAACACTGGCCCACTCACAACAACGGCAGCTTCGCTTGTGCCTGCTTTATTTTTATTCGTCCTTTCTAATGAATCCCGCTCAGTGATTGGTCGCAGTCCAGCTCTGAAAAACTGTCGTAAAGGTCTAAGTTTTTTATTCTTGAGTGTGAAACTGACTGAAAAGGTAGCTCTCTTCTTGTGCTCTCGCTTAGTATTTGGTTGAAGTACATGTGACAAATAAAGCGATTCTCTAACTTTTTTTGAAGTTAGCTAACCCTGAGTTGCTTTCTTCACCAATCAGGAGTGAACTGAGTACAGTATGTGGAGTTCATTTATGGATCTTGTGTTGATGGTGGGGAACTTGTGGGGATAGAGAGGAAAAGGCTGAGTAGAGGATAGAGGCTGACTAGACAATCATGGTGTCAATTACTGGTTCAGGGTTGGGAATGGGACCTGAGGTGTTAGGACAGGTTAGAGCATCATATTTTGTAGAGCAAGCTGTTGTAATTAGTTGAAAAAAAAAGTAATTTTTGCTTGGCTTAAACTTCTGTGATGACACTTCCCAGCAACGGATTTCCCAGAATGAACTCCTCAAACTGGACCTTTTAAGATTAGAAATAGGATCAATCGTCACTGAGATATAATGTTGAAATTTGTTATTTTGTGGCCGCAGTACAGTGCAAGACATAAAACTCTCTGTGGATTACAAAAATAAATAAATAGTATAAAAGGGGAATAATGTGGTAGTGTTCATGGATTCATGCACCATTTAGGAATCTCATAGCAGAGGAGAAGAATCTTTTCCTAAAATATTAATTGGCTCTTCACGCTTCTGTAGCTTCTCCTTGTGGTAGTAAAGAGAAGAGGGCATGTCCTGGATGGTAAGGGTCCTTAATGATGGAATCTGCATTCTTGAGGCACCACCTAGATGATGATGACAATGGTGGGGAGCGTTGTGCCTGTGATGAAGCTGGCTTTGTCCGAAACCCTTTCAGAACCTCTTCCAATCTTGTGCATTGGACATTCCAGGCTGACAGAATGCTTTTCACTGCACAGCAGTAGAAATCTGCAAAAATCCTGAGTAATATATCAAATTTCCTTAAACTCTTAATGCAATTAAACCATTGCTGTGATTGCATCAATGTGTTAGGCCCAGGATTGATCCTCTGAGATGTTGATCAAAGCTCAAAGGTTCAATATAAAATTTATTATCGGAGTACATACATGTTCATTTTTCCTGTATACATACTTACCAAATCTATAAAAGAGTAACTATAAACAGGAACAATGATAGAACGAGAGCATAGAAGACAACAAAATGTTGCAATGGTACATAATGAGAGCATGAAATAACAAGATAAAAGAGTCTTTAAGATGGGATCATTGGTGGTGGGAACGTCTTAGTAGATGAGTGTAATTATTCTCTTTTGTTCAAGAGCCTAATAGTTGTGAGGTAGTAACTGTTCTTGAACCTGGTGCTGTCAAGTCCTGAGACCCTTGTACCTCTCTGCCTGATGGCAGCAGTGAGAAAAGAATATGACCTGGGTGGTGAGATCTTTGGTGATCAGTGCTGCTTACCTGTGACAGCATTTCATGTAGGTATGCTCATTGGTTGGGAGAGCTTTATCCATGATATACTGGGCCGAGTCCATTACTTTTTGTAGAATTTTCCACTCAAAGGCACTGGTGTTCCCATACCAGGCCATAATGTAGCCAGTCAGTACACTTTCCACTACACATCTATAGAAGTTTTGTCAAAGTTTTTGATGCCATGCTGAATCTCTGCAAGCTTCAAAGGAAGTAGAGGCACTATTGTGCTTTTTTTTTTGGCAATTACATTTATGTGACAGGTCCTCTGAGAGAGTAACACCTTGGTACTTGAGGTTACTGACATTCTCCACCTCAGATCCTCTGATAAGGACTGGCTCGTGAACCTCTGGTTTCCCTCTCCTTGTCTACAATTTGCTCTTTGGTCTTGTTCTGTTGTTTTGACACCACACTTTCAATTTCCCTCCTGAATGCTGATTCATCATCACCTGTATTATGGCTCACAACAGTGGTGTCATCAGCAAACTCGAATAAGGTGTTGGAGCTATACTTAGCCATGTTGTCATAACTGTAAAGCAAGAAGAGCAGGAGGCTAAGCACACATCCCTTTGGAAACACCCCAGGAACTTAAATCTGCTCATCCTTTTTCATTACTGACCCTTCTTTGGGGATTGGTTTGTATTCTCCCTGTCTTACCCTTCCTGAAGTCAACAGTCATTCCCTTTGTCTTACTGCTGTTGAGTGTGAGGTCATTTTTGTGATACCATTCAAACAACCAATCTATCTCTCTCCTGTACACCACCTCATCATCATCTGTGCTTTTGCCAGTGATAGTATTGTCTTTGATGAACTTGTTGATGGCATTTGAGCTGTGTGTAGCCACACTGTCATATGTGTGAATAGAGTAGAGTGGTGGACTAAGCACACAATCTTAAGGTGCTCCTTCATTCATTGTCAAGGGGGAAATGTTACCTCTTTGCATTGACAGTGGTGGCCCAACAAAGAAGCCAAGGATCAATTGCAGAGGGAGGTTAAGAGACCAGACCAAAGTGCTGAAGCTTGTTGATGAGCACCGAGGAGATAATGGTGCAGAATACGAACTGAATCTATAAAGTGCAGCCTGATATATTTTTGATGTTGAACAGATGCTCCAAAGCTGAGTGGAGAGCCAGTGAGATTGTGTCTGCTGTAGACTTGGTGTGGCAGTGGACAAATTGCAGATCATTGCACAGTTATGTGTTAATTCTTTCCATGACCAACCTGTCAAAGTGCAATCACAGTAGACATGAGTGCTATTGGGCATAAAGGTATTCTCCTTGTTCTTGGGCACCAATATGGACTGCTAACCACTGACAATGTATGGACCAGTGCATTTGTAGAACTGTATTGCATATCATTGAATGGCACTTTGTAGGCAGTTTATTTCTATGGGTTAACATGTTACAAGCACAGAGAACTCCGAAGAAAAGAACATGAATTTTGTGAACTGTGCAATGTGATCACTACTTTCAGATAGGTTATCAGAAATCCTCATCTAAATGTTGTGCTATGTACTAAATTTTCTTGGTTAAGAGTATATTCAAGGCAGTTAGGCAGGTGAGGAGAGAGCTGTTTTATGAAATAAAAGATAATGGGTGGCACAGTGGCATGGCGGTTAGCATAATACCATTATAGCACCAGAGACACAGGTTCAACTCTGAGTCTGTAAGGGGTTTGTACATTTCTCCTTGGAGGAAACTATGAGTGCTCCAGCTTCCCTGCACGTTCCAAAGGTTCTGGATTTGTAAGCTAATTGGTCATATGGGTTTAATTGGGTTGTGCAGACTGATGTCAGAAGGACCATTACTATTCTATATCTCAAAATAAAATTTAAAAAATAAATAAATTATCGCATGCATTCACAATCCTGCAAGAGGCTGGATATTTGAGAGCATATATCAGAAGTCTTAGGAATTTCTGTTCAGGTTTTTCCTATCAATTGTTGTTTGGATGCTCATATTAATGTTAATTTCTGATATATTCTTCCGGTGAGTGAAGTTCAACATATGAAATCCCAGTTCACAAACGTACCTCCTAGGGTATCAGTCCCCTTCTCTATATTTTCTAAAACTTCCTTTTACAATTTCACCACGTATCTGATGCACACATTTCCCTAATAAAAAACATTAAGCCAAACTGAATTCTACCTTTGCAAAACTACTCTGACAGTCACTTCACCATTATGTGTGTGTTCTTCCATTGGTTCGATAAGTTCTGCAAGTAGGTCTACAGATGATCCTGCCCTCATCATATTTGCACCTCCAGTTCCTAATTGTAACATCTAACAACCTTAAATATGTTTTAAAGTTTAAGGCCGTTGTTACCTTCTAGTTCATCTAGCAGTTAGTAATTTCCTCATCTATTGTGATGTGGGGGCTGGTGGTGTTACTATTTATCTAATTTCCATGGGCAGTTGAATAAGTGAAGAATGTATTCCATGCAGTCTTTATCAAATTAAATTGATAATGTAAATATAGTCATAAAATTGGGTTCTCAAAGGGTCAAAATCATTTTTTTTTTCAGTTTAATATGACAAATTAAGCCTATTTCGCAATTAGTGAAACAAGAATCCTGTAGTTCTAGGAAGTTATGATCATCGGTAGTTAAAATTGTTTATACAAGTAAGTGCTATTCCTTATCTGATGGAATTTAAATCCATAATTTACTCCATTAAATATATTACGGTATTTCATGGCTGTACAGATATAGGCCATTTGGCCCATGATGTGTGTGCTGACTAGAATGCTTAATTAAACCAATCATATTTGCCTGCACAGGATCGATATCCCTCCATTCCCTGCATGTTCATGTGGATATTTAAAGACCCCTTAAAAGGCACTGTTTTATTTGTTCCATCACCCCATCCCCATGGCAGAATGTTAAGACACCAGCTATTATCTGTGTGTAACAAAAAACATTTGCCTTGCACATTTCCTTTAAACATTTCCACTCTCACGTTAAAGCCATGCCATCTAGTATTTAACATTTCCACCTCAGAAAATATAAGAGTAACTATCTTTGCTGTCCATGCCTCTCATAATTTTATAAATTCCTCTCCAGTCTCCCTCAGTTTCCAACACTCCATTGAAAGCAATCCAAGTTTATCCAAACACTCCTTTAAGAAAATTTCTTCCTCATTTGTTCTGCGGAAATCCTGCCTTTATATTGTGATTTTACTTTAATTTACCCTTTTTTAGTTGCTTAAAATTTAATCTTTAAAAAAATAAATTCCTACATATTCCAACTCAAATACTGGATTATTTAAAAATAGTTAAATCGTGAGAAATGCGTTGCAAGACTAAGCAGTTTCTCTTGATAATATATTCACAATATTCAACAAAGATTTTGCTTCCTGAATATCTTTGGGTGTATCTTAGGGATTTTAAGTGCTGATCTTGAAAATCTGCATGAGATTTCTCTATCATGCATCATTTATTTGAAAGTTCCCATATTTGTTATTTCAATTCATAATTCAAGTCAATTAAAATGTTGCCCACAATGGAAGCTGAAATGTTTTCTGACTTGTCCAGGCATGCCTATGCATGTTCAGGCAGGACAAAGGCTGCATGACAGGACAGGTTTTAGAAGGCTATGTATTTCCATGAAGGATTTCAATATTTCAGATAGATATTTCTCAGAATAACTGATGCCAAGGTTAAATTTGTTGCTTCACAAATCAAACTGGTCACCAGTGACAGGCAATCTGAAGAACTTCTAGTGATACTGAAGAAAATCAAATGGAAGGCATTTAAGGATGTTCTTGAAAAATTTCTTGGCACCTACAGTGCACTGAACTACTTGCAGCTGGTTGACAACATGCTTCAAGCATATAAAATGATGAAGTGCAACATGTCACTAAAGATTCATTTTTGCATTCCCGTTTAGACGTCTTCCCTGCAAATCTTGGCCATGTCAGTGATGAGCATGGTGAAAGGTTTCACCGGGATATTGTTGTTATGCAGAAACAGTTTCAGGGCAACTCAAATCCATTCGTGGTGCCTAATTATTGTAAGGCACTTAAAGCAAAGAGCCTCAAAAACAGAGTATAAATAAAAATCAACAAAATATTTTTAGCTTTAGCAAAGTATCAGCACTGTTATGTAATTAAATGCATTATATTCAATAAAAATTAGTAAAAGTTAATTTCTTGTTTCTCCAAATTCCTATGTCATATAAATGTTTTATCTTAAACGAAAAAAAATTCTGAGGAAGCAACACTTTTGATAAAATTTGTCTAGTGTAATCCAAAACAATATTCACTTCTGGAAGGCTTTTACCTTTATATATATATTAGACATTACGCTGTATTGCTAAATCATTCTTGAGTTTTTGAATATAATTATATTGATTATATTCAATTTTTTTAAGTGCCTTTGAAATATTATGTCCATCTTGATAATTTAAACGAAAGGTAGATTTTACTGTTGGTGATTCTTTTCTATAAATAGTTAATCAACCCATATCAGGCCTTGTTTTGCTCTTTTTTTTGGTTATTCTCTGATTTAACATAACAGAAAGAAACATTTGATGGGAATACATTAGCTTTTAGATAATGCCATTGTTGAATCTGCAAAGGTAGTTCTTTATATTCATACTTTGAATGGGACTTTTATGCATAGATATAAATCAATACAATTTTAAAAGAAATTCTTTCTAGCCACTACATGACATTCAACATCAGAAAGTTGTCTTTTCTTAAGCATTGTGCTATTTGTTGCTCCAAATGAAAATCATTTCACGGCTTCTATGTGTGAGGGCTGTTAATGGAAGCAGGAACAAAAGGATAATGACTGAAAATCACAGACATTGAAACAGTAGCTACACTGTCATCTCCCTGGGAAGCTGGGCAGATGTGTAAGATATTAACTCTTGAGCTATTCTTACACTTTTAGTCTTAATTTTTATTTTAGATTTTAAAATTTTCTGCACAGTTCTTTTTTTAAAAAAAATCTCCAAGGTAAAACATATGCAGGTTGACTCCTGTGACTTATCATGGGTGCTAAAGAGATTGGATATGTAATGGATAAAGGTCAAGTATCAGGAAAAGCTGTTCCTTTTGAAGGTCAAGACTGATTTCACAATTTACATGTCGCAGGTAGCACTGGTATGTTCTCAGACCCTAATTATAACAGAGATGGGTTACTGAAGATCAGTTTACACCTGATATGCTATGATGTTATTATCTTCATTCTAAAGGGTCATACTTGAAGCACTCACATTTCATTTTCTTTAGGATGCTGCCCAAATATCTACCATTTCCATTATTTCCCACATTTTCAACATTTGCAGATATCTTTTTTATCTCTACGCTCACTTTGACAGTGTGAATATTATGAACAGTATGAAGATTTCAGCTATCTGACTGAATAGGTGACAGTGCAAGTGAAATAGCTTAAAACTTTTAAATATTATTCAGTCCCTATTGCACTGACTTTTGTGCATGTGCTCACATTTCTTTGCTTACATGGAAGCATATTTGAGATTCAATCCATATCAGATCCTGTGGGGCATAGTAGGTTCTCAAGCAAGGGAATGTAGTTAAAAGGTAAGGTGGCAGTAAAACTGAAATGCAGAGGACCCCCCCCCCCCCCCCACAGATGGTAATAGGTCTCTGGAATTATCTACCCCGGAGCATTGTAGAGGCTCGATCAATGTAGATATTTACAGAGTTTTGTGTTTCTGGGCTAAATGAAATTGAGAGAGATAGAATTAAGAGTCCCAGAACATAGCAGCACCTCCAGAAAGGTGTTCAGCATTCCGGTAGAAGCCATTCTTGAGGCTTGTCATCCATCATTTCAAGACACCCACGCAGACAATAGAAGAAGACAAAGATACAAATGAGGCATGATCATATTGAATGCTGAGGCAGGCTTTGGGGACAACTGGTCCTTTTCCTTGTGCTCATGCATTGCTGTCTGTATTCTGTTAGAATTGCTTCTGGACTCTAGTGGATTGGATCTTTTCGGTATTTCATGGCAAGATCTCTATTAGCCTTTCGCTGCCACATGAGAGAAGCCCACTGTACGTCCATTTCAACCATGATTTGATGTTTAAGATGCCAGGCTTACAGTTAGAAGCATATTGTGTTATGAAGGGAAGTAGAGTGCCTTAGCATGGATACTTGTCAATTATTTTAAAGACACAACTCCAGATTTCATGGAACGATGCTACCAGCTGATGTCAGCTGGCAGAAGGATCATGCACAATTTGGTCAGTCACTCCTGGAGAAGAAAAGCCCACAGCTGCTCATTTGTTGCGACGATAAATGTGTGTAGTTGCAGCTGCAAGGAGTGCAATTATGAAACAGTAGCTGAACTCCGGATGTGCACTGTACCAGCTGATGTAAAGGGTATGCTCACACTGGGTTAACCAGTTCTGATGACAGATTTACATGAGCAATTAAACTGAGATTTATCTGGAAGATAATAGTTAATACTTTATCTCTTTTTAAGGGATTTTTCAACAAATACACTTCAGGAATGTTCATGAAGCTCAATCAAAAATGTCTGTCTTCGTCATGTTATTGGGTGCATACTGTTCCAAATAATTTGCATGATTATTGGGTTGCAAAAACAAAGATTTTTAAAATAGCTTGGATTGAGGAAAGGTGTTTAAACTACAGGTCTTCTCATCTTACAAATGCCTGATTGATACATAGCACTTAAGTATGAATGAACATTGGGTTGACTAGCACTATGGATTTGTTGACTACTGTGGGGCTGCTGACATCTCGGACCTGGGTTTTCAGCTTCATTTCAAAGTTGCAAACTGTTCTGCTTGTAAGCAGTTACAGGGTGAAGACCAGGTTGTGTAATTTCACAGGATGTGGTCAATGTAACCATGTTTGTCAAGCTATGCTGACATTTTTATTTTGTATGTTTTCCCTTTTGTCTCACCTATCACCTGCCAACCCTTTCCTCATCCCCTCCCTCACAATGCTTTTTGTGGCTTATCTTCCCTGTCCACTCCTATCCCTGATGCAGGGTCATACTCCTTGCCTCAATCGATGCTCAGCCGGTGAGTTTTGTGCTCCAGATACCAACATCTCAGGTCTCTTGTGTTTTCTGCCGCCAAAGTACTTGCTCAATGCTCTCAAAGTCCAAAAGTAGATTAGAAGTAATCTTGTCAAAATTAAACTGTAGAATATTAGTATAGCAAGAATGGAGCAGTTGGTCTAGATTTGAGTTTGAGAATGAATTTTTCAGCTTTTCCACCTAGAAGAACCTAAAGACATCCCATTTTGACAGCAGTGTTGCTAGATGTAGCAAGAATGGAATCTGTCCACATTCAATCAAGCTGTAAACCCTAGTGAACTTTTTAAAAAACGTTTGCTGTATTGAAAATGACTTTGGCAGGAACATTCACTTGTAAGAGAGAAAGCATCAGAAGCGTAAGGAAGCCAACTCCTGGGAAACTTCACTGTGCTTTCTCTTCAGTCTTCTAAGCAACTGAAAATTGAAATCATATTCTGTGTTACTACCAGTTTTGTAATGGAAGTGATAATCTAAATTGTTTAAAGCAATGAGCTGTTAATTGTATCATTGTTTCTCTGTAATACTCCTGAATAGAGACTCTCTTATGGAAAGAGTTAAAGAGCTTTCATTGTAGGTGCCACAAGGGACAAGAAGTCTGCAGTTCAGACTGTTTGTGTTAGAAATTTCAATAAATAGCCTGTATCTGAGGATGTGCCGTGACAGGGTAAAGTTTACTGTTTGGAGATCTCAGATTGTAAGAAGCTTTTAAGTGCTGAATGAAACTTTTCTGTGTCCCAAGATGTACACCATCCTTTGAGAAACACCTAAACTTTAACCATGCTCTTTTCCCCAAGAAATCAGTAAGATCACCAGCTGGTACTTAACAGGATGAGAAGGTTTCAATGCTTATTCAGGTGTGCAATATTGGAATCACCACCTTTATTACCTTATCAAACTATTCGAGAACATATGAATTTTGCACTTCTGAATTTAAAACAAGTTTTAAACATGGTTCTAGCAAATCTGAGATGACTACTCTAATATATTTTTTGCTAACATTTTACTTCTATAGGTTAACAAATGGATTATTAAAATAGGTGCTGGCATAGAAGTATTTTGGAGGACAAGTACATGTCTTGAAGGAATTCAGATTTCCTCACAGCCTCTGCAATTGCAGATACAATAAGCAAACATGACACAAGACAGTACTCAAGGTCAGGATTGATTGCAGTTGCTGAAGCTGGGACTCACTAGCACTACCTGCTGTGCCAATATGCAATGATGTTGTCTTAAAATATTTCTAATACTTGGAATGGTGTCATCCTCTTTCTGTATGCATTGAATTACACCACCAACCGGGATTTCCTCTGCAGCTGTCCCCACTTCACAAATGTAACCTAGCCAGAACTGGACTCAAAACCCTTGCAGAACAGGTCTTTTGCTGTGATATGATGGTGGTAGAGAGGTGCAGCGCTGGGGAATTTTCTGAGAGACTGAAAATTGACAAACAAACTCTTATACATGTTTTCTTTCTAGTCGATAAATATATACATTCAGAAGGCATTTTGGCTTTGTTTTTGCTTAAAAATAAGTCCCATTTCTATCTGCCAAGTAAAATGGATCATAAGCATTCCATCAAAAGAAAACAAAATAAAGAATGTCTGCCAAATTTGCCAAGCAGTTCAGGATTAGAGAAAAAATGAGGAAGATAAAAGTGTATCCAGTCTTGCCTGATTAGCCTATAACAGCTGAAATATCTGGGCAATTATAGAAACAGAAAGGGATGAAGAATAAAAGATCTTCAACATGGATAGAGGCAAAGCCTGAATCACAGTTATCCACTGCACAAATTTTGCTGAAATCAAAGCTTGATCTGTGCTGACTGGGAGTCATAAAAACAACAAAATCTTGTTGGGACTGAATCATAATTGGAAGTAGTGAGCGAACAAGTGGAATCTGTGCTTAGTAGAAGACATTAAAACAGTGAGTTTCATTGGGAGTGACTTTCACTTGAGCCAATAAAAAGGAGTGCAGTTTAAGCGGAGCGGTCATTGTTGGAGTGGGCAGTGTTAGAGTGGAGAACTGAGGCTTTGGGTCAAGAGGCTTTCAGTGAAAAGAGGCAGATGCACTAGTGAGTAGCAGGTGAGGGCAGGTATGAATTTTTTCATTATGCACAATATTGGTTTTATGTAACTAAAAGATACCAAATCATACAAAAATTAAATAAAATAGGGGTGCAACCATCAGGTGACGTGTTGTAACTGCATGATTGGGAGCTGGTAGACCCCACTGCCATTTCTGGTGACCACATCTGCAGCAAATGTTAGTTATTCAAGGAGCTCAGTCTCAAAGTTGGTGACGTGGAATCGGAGCTTCAAACACTGTGCATCGGGGAGGGGCAAAGTTATCTGGATTCTGTATTTTAAGAGGGAGTCACACTTAAAGTAATTATTGCAAATATGGCCTGTGGCTAAGGAAAAGAGGGTGTGACTGTGAATGAGGCAGAAAGATATCAGAGGTATTGCAGGAGGAGCCTCAGCCTTTGAACTTGCCCAACAGTTCTGATATTGTTGCTGTGTGTGAGGATGAGAGTGGAGGCTATAGGAAGGATGAGCAATCGAACCATGGTCCAGAAAGCCATTCAAGATGGTAAGAAAAGATAAATGTAGTTGTGATTGGGGGTAATATAAGCAAGAGAATAGACACAATTCTCTGTCACAAGGGTCAAGAGTCATAAAGGCTGTGTTGTTTGCCTCGTGCCTGGGTGCAGGACATCTTATCTGACCTGCAGAGGAATTTGGAGTG
The DNA here is from genome assembly GCF_030144855.1 of Hypanus sabinus. Lineage (NCBI taxonomy): Eukaryota > Metazoa > Chordata > Chondrichthyes > Myliobatiformes > Dasyatidae > Hypanus > Hypanus sabinus. The sequence goes on along the minus strand of NC_082711.1, from coordinate 95,926,201 downwards.
AGAGGGAAAAGATCCAGTTGGCATGGTCCATGTGAGTACCAATGATGTGTGAAGAATGAGGAAAGAGGACCTAGTGAGGGATTGGAGTAGCTAGGTGCTAAACAAAAATGCAAAACAAAAAAGGCAATCTCTAGATTGTTACCTGAACAAAGGTTAAAGTACAATCAGGGAGCTATATGCATGGCTCAGAGGTTGAAGTGGGAGAAGTCGTTTTGAATTTGTGGGACATTGGCACCAGTAATGAGGAATGAGGGGAACTGTTCTAATGGGACAGGCTCAATAGAACCATGCTGTGATCTGGGTCCAGGCAAGTCATAAAATTAGGGACTATGGATCATCATTATCATTATAAGACCATTGACCATATGATATAGGAGCAGAATTAGGCAATTTGGCCCATCAACTCTGCTCCACCATTCCATCATGACTAGTCTAATTTTCCTCTCAGCCTCAATATCCTGCCTTCTCCCTGTATCCCTTCATGTACTGACCAATCAAGAAACTATCAACCTCGGCCTTAAGTGGACACAAAGACTTGACCTCCTTAGCTGTCTCTGGCAATGAATTCCACAGATTCACCACTCACTGACTAAAGAAATTTCTTCTGATCTTCATTCTAAAAATATGTCCCTTTATTCTAAGGCTGTGTCTTCTGGTCATAGACTTTCCCATTATAGGAAACATCCCTTCCACATTCAATCTATCAAGACCTTTCACCATATGATAGGTTTCAATGAGAATCACCCCTTGTTCTTCTGAAATCTAGTGAATATAGCCCCAAAGCCATGAAATGCTCTTCCTATGACAAATAACTTGGGTTTTTTCTTGTTTTCTCTCCATTTAGTCAAAAGTCAACTCTTTCATTTCTTCTACCAAAGTGCACGACCATACACATTCCATTGTATTCCACCTGCCATTTCTTTGCCTTTCTTCTAATCTGTCCTTCCTAATTCTCTCTAATTCCTCAAATCTACCTGCCTCTCCACCTATCTTCATATCATCTGCAAGCTTTTCAATAAAGTCATCAATTTCATCAACCAAATCATTGGCATATAATGTAAAAAAGAATCAGTACCAACACAGACCCCTGTGGAACAACACTAGTCACTCTCAGCTAGCTATAAAAGGCTCCCTTTATTCCTGCTCTTTGCCTCCTGCCAAACAGCCACTGCTTTATCCATGTAATACCATGGGCTTGTTAAGCAACCTCATGTGGCACCTTGTCAATGGCCTTCTGAAAATCCAAGTACACAACATCAAGTGATTCTCCTTTGTTTATCCTGCTTGTTATTTCTTCAAAGAATTCCAACAGATTTGTCAAGCAAGATTTTCCCTTGAGGAAACCATGCTGACTATGGCCTATTTTGTCATCTGCCTCCAAGTAACTTGAGACCTCATCCTTAGTACTCGATTCCAACATCTTTCTAATCACTGAGGTCAGATTAACTAGCCTCTAGCTTCCTTTCTCTGCCTCTCTCCCTTCTTGAAGAGTTGAACGACATTTGCAATTTTCCTGTCTTCCAGAAGCATTCCAGAATCTAGTGATTGTTGAAAAATCATTAGTCATGCCTCCATGATCTCTTTAGCCACCTCTTTCAGAATGCAGGGGTGTAGGTGGTCCAGGTGACTGATCTACCCTCAGGCCTTTTGGCTTCTCAGGAACCTTCTGTCTAGTTACGGTAACTTTACACCCCCGACACCTCGAACTTCCACCACACTGCTAATGTCTTCCACAGTGAAGACTGATGCAACATACTTATTCAGTTCATCTGCCATTTTTTGGTCCTCCCCTTTACTACCTTTCCAGCTTAATTTACCTGCGATCTAATATCCACTCTTACCTCTGCTTTACACATTATATATCTGAAGAAACTTTTGGTATACACTTTAATATTATTGGTGAGCTTACTTTTGTATTCCATCTTTACCTTAATGACTTCTTTAGTTGCCTTTGTGTTGGTTTTTAAAAGCTTCCCAATCCTGTAACAGGTTTTGCTCTATTATATACCATCTCTTTGGCTTTTATGTGTAGCTTTGACTTTCTTTGTTAGCCTTGGTTGTGTCATCTTTCCTTTAGAAGACATCTTCCTCTTTGGGATGTATATATGCAGTGCCTTCTGAATTGCTTCCAGAAATTCCAGCGATTGCTGCTCTGCCATCATCCCTGCCAGTGTTCCAATGAATTTGGGTCAACTCATTTCTCATGTCTCTGTACTTCCCTTTACTCCACTGTAATACTGATATCTCTGACTTCAGCTTCTTCTCAGATTTCAGGGTGAATTCAATTATAGTATGATCACTTTCCCCAAAGGGTTTTTTTTAAACTTCAGACTCTCTAATCAATTCTACATGCCCTCTGCCTGTTCACCTTTCCATTTAAGAATGCTGGGTACTTGATCCAAGATATCCCAGACCCTGGCACCCGGGAGGCAACATACCACCCGGGAGTCTTGTTCTTGCTCACAGAACCCCCTGTCCCATATTGTATGAAGTACACAATCATGGTCCCATGAACATGATTGTTCTTGGAAATTTTTTTTACTTAAGTGGTTTGCCATTGTCTTCCTCTGGGCAGTATCTGACTTGTGTCAATGGTTACATAACCAGGAGTTCTGAAATGCACCAGGTGCTCATATGTCCATCCACCACCTGCTCCCATGGCTTCACATGACCCTGACTGGGGGGTGGGGTGGTGGTAAGCAGGTGCTACACCTTTCCCAAGGCTGACCAGCAGGCTAGTGGAGGGAAGGAACGCTTTGCACCACCTTTGGTAGAGATTTATCTCCTCTTCATCACCCTAGAAGCTATGGATAGGGCTTTTAAAGAATATCAATAGGGTAGGTTCAACAGCTCAGAAAAATAAGGACAAATTAAGATGGAAGGAGAATGCAGGAGAGGTTGCAACAGTCTCCAAAGTAAATAAAAAGACAAAACGTTTAGAAAGTGATAAAGATTTACCTTATGGTAACATGTGCTGGCTGGTGGTGTCGTGGCATCAGCACTGGACTTCAAGGCAGGTGGTCTTGTGTTCAAATCCAGCTGGGTCTTAGCCTGGGCAGAAGAAAAGCCTGGCATCTTGCCACAAAAACCCTATGGATCAGACTTGACTTAATGACTGAACAGCAACAACATGAGGCAAACATTGAAAGGGTGATAAATACAGCATTGAATGTGTTATATTTGAATGCACACAGGATACAGAATAAGGTATTAAGATCTTGTTAGTGCAAGCATGACATTGGGTGTATTACCGAATCATGGCTGAAAAAGATCACAGTTGGGAGCCTAACATTCAAGGCACACATTATATTATAAACATGAGAAGATGCTGAAAATCTAAAGCAACACTCATACAGTGGTGGTAGAATTTTCTCTGTTTCTGCATAAGTATGACCTAAAATGTGATCAGAACTTCACACATGAGTCCTAAAAGTAGATTTTTAAAAAATGAATAACTGAAAAATATTATACTTTTTCATTTATCTATTCAGAAAAAAGATCCAATATTAAATGTACATGGTTGGAGTGGTTATGTTGCGGACAGGTGGGTAATGAAGTGGGAGAAATTATTGTGCAAACTAGAAATCATCTTGAAATTAAATATGTTTTAGTTGAGCAAAATTTATGAAAAGTTGGTCTGCACAATTCTTCAGTATGTGACTAGGTACTCTGTCTGGACTGGATGCTTTCATTGGATTCACTCTCTTGAAAATAGCCTGCATGTCATGTTCAGGTACAGAGACCAAAGGATCATTGGGAGATGTGGGGTGCATGTTGGTTCCTCCCTGTTCTGGTAGTCAAAGTGAACATAGATGACATTGTGCTCATCTGGAAGCAAAGCTCTGCTGTCCCCCATGTTGCTACGAGCTTATGGCTTTCAAACCCTGCCACGGCTATCAAACTTCCCTCAGTGATTCCAGTCTAGTCTGGAATCTCCACTTTGCCTGTGAGACGGCTTTCCAGCACCTGTAGCATTCTTGATCTCCAGATTTAAATGCCCCAAATTCCAGATTTCATTGTTCATCCAGGGCTTTTGATTAGGGTAAACCCTGCGCAATTTTGCAGGGACGTACTCCTCATCAACTGCTTTAATAAAATCTGTTACAGCCTTGGAGTAGTCATTCAGATCTTAAGATGAGTGCATGAACACAGCCCAGTGCACTGACTCTGGGCAATCCTGTAACCGTTCCTTTGCCTTACAGAGACATGAGAGAGGAGCTGTCTAAAGTTGATTGGAAATGGACACTAGCAGGGATGATGGCAGAACAGCAATGGCTGGAGTTTCTGAGAGCAAATCAGAAACTACATGATAGATTTATCACAAAGAAGTAGAAGTATTCTAAAGCAAGGATGAGGCAACTATAACAGGTGAAGTCAAGAACAGCATAAAGGCAAAAGAGATGGTATATACTATTGCACAAATTAATGGGAACCCATTGGATTGGAAAACAATCCAGGGTTCTGAAAAAGGTAGCTGAGGAGATTGTGGGAACATTAAAATTGATCTTTCAAGAATCACTAAATTCTGGAATGGTTCCGGAGGACTGGAGAATTGCGAAAGTCACTCAGATTTTTAAGAAGGGAGGGAGGCAAAAACAAGAAATTAAAAGCCATTTAGCATGACTTGGAGACCATTATTAAGGAAGAGATTTCAGGTTATTTGGAGGCACATGATAAAATAGGCTGAAGTCAGCATAGAGTAAAACATGCCAGACAAATCTGTTGGAATTCTTTGAGGAAATAACAGGTAGAATAGATAAAGACAAGTCAGTGGATGTTGTTTATTTCAGTTTTCAGAAGGCCTTTGACAAAGTGCCACACTTGAGGCTACTGAACAAGGTAAGACAGTATTACAGGAAAGATACCAGCATGTATAGTAGTTTGACTGACTGGCAGAAGGCAAACAGTGGGAATAAAAGATGCCTTTACTGGTTGTCAGTCAGTGACTAGTGGTATATAGCAAGGGTTGGTGTTGGGACCATATCTTTTCATTTATATGTCAATGATCTGGATGATGGAATTGATGGCTTTATGGCCAACTTTGTGGATGATACAAAGATAGGTAGAGGGGCAGTTAGCGTTCAGGAAGCAGGGACTCTGCAGAAGGACTTGGACGGATTTGGAGAATGGGCAAAGAAGTAGCAGATGGAATATACCTTAGGGAAGTGTTTGTTCATACATTTGGGTAGAAAAAATAATGGTAAGCAAATTCAGAAATCAGAAGTTTAAAGGGACTTGGAAGCCTCGTGCAGGTTTCCCAAAATGTTAACTTTCAGGTTGAGTCAGTAATAAAGAAGGCAAGTGCAATGACCACATTTATTTTGAGAGCATTAGAGTATAAAAGCAAGGATGTAATGCTGCGGCTGTTTAAAGCATTGTACAGACTGCACTAGGGGTATTCTGAGCAGTTTTGGGCCTCATATCTACAAGTAGAATGGCTGGCATTGGAAAAGGTCCAGAGAAGTTTCACAAGAATGATCTTGGGAATGAAAGGATTAACATATGAGGCATGTCCTTTGGCTCTAGGCTGTACCTGCTGGAGTTAGAAGAATGAAAAGGGATTTGAACCTATTGAATATTGAAAGGTCTATATAGAGTGGGCATACAGAGGATGTTTCCTATACTGGGGGAGTCTCAGAGAAGCAGACACAGTCTCAGAATACAAGAACTTTCCTTTAGAACAGAAACGAGGAGGAATTTCTTGAGAGCCAAGTCATTGACAGACAGGCAGACAGACATACTTTATTGATCCTGAGGGAAATTGAGTTTCATTACAGCCGTACCAACCAAGAATAGAGAAGGAATATAACAATCTAAAATCATAAATAATTAAATAAAATAAGTTAATCATGCCAAGTGGAAATAAGTCCAGGACCAGCCTATTGGCTCAGGGTGTCTGATACTCTAAGGGAGGAGTTGTAAAGTTTGATGGCCACAGGCAGGAATGACTTCCTATGACGCTCAGTGTTGCATCTCGGTGGAATGAGTCTCTGGCTAAATGTACTCCTGTGCCTAACCAGTACATTATGGAATGGATGGGAGTCATTGTCCAAGATGGCATGCAACTTGCACAGCATCTTCTTTTCAGACACCACCGTCAGAGAGTCCAGTTCCACCCCCACAACATCACTGGCCTGATGAATGAGTTTGTTGATTCTGTTGGTGTCTGCTACCCTCAGCCTGCTGCCCCAGCACACAACAGCAAACATGATAGCACTGGCCACCACAGACTCATAGAACATCTTCAGCATCTTCTGGCAGATGTTAAAGGACCTCAGGAAGTAGAGACGGCTCTGATCCTTCTTGTAGACAGCCTCAGTGTTCTTTGACCAGTCCATTCGTATCCCCAAGTATTTATAATCCTCCGCCATGTTCACACTGACCCCTTGGATGGAAACAGGGGTCACTGGTGCCTTAACCCTCCTCAGGTCCACCACCAGCTCCGTAGTCTTTTTCACAGTAAGCTGCAGATGATTCTGCTCGCACCATGTGATAAAGTTTCCCACTGTAGCCCTGTACTCAGCCTCATCTCCCTTGATGCATCCAACTATGGCAGAATCATCAGAAAACTTATGAAGATGGCAAGACTCTGTGCAGTAGATGAAGTCCGAGTTGTAGATGGTGAAGAGAAAGGGAGACAGGATAGTCCCCTGTGGAGCCCCAGTGCTGCTGACCACTCTGTCTGACACACAGTGTTGCAAGCGCACGTACTGTGGTCTGCCAGTCAGGTAATCAATAATCCATGACACCAGGGAAGCATCCACCTGCATCACTGTCAGCTTCTCACCCAGCAGAGCAGGGCGGATGGTGTTGAACGCACTGGAGAAGTCAAAAAACATGACCCTCACAGTGCTCGCCAGCTTGTCCAGGTGGGCGTAGACACTGTTCAGCAGGTAGACGATGGCATCCTCAACTCCTATTCGGGGCTGATAGGCGAACTGGAGGGGGTCTAAGTGTGGCTTAACCATAGGCCGGAGCTGCTTTAGAACAAATCTCTCCAGGGTCTTCATGATGTGGGAGGTCAATGCCACCGGTCTGTAGTCATTGGAGCCACTGGGGCATGGCGTCTTCTGTACAGGAACGAGGCAGGACATCTTCCACATCACAGGAACCCTCTGGAGACTCAGGCTCAGGTTGAAGACATGGTGAAGTACTCCACATAGCTGGGGGGCACAGGCTTTGAGCACCCTTGGGTGGACATCATCCAGGCCTGCAGCCTTGCTTGGGTGGAGACGTTTCAGCTGCCTTTTCACCTGCTCAGCTGTGAAGCCCATCGTGGTGGTTTCAGGTGAGGGAGGGGTGTAGTCACAAGAGCAGGGTGGGGGGCTGTGAGGAGGGGTAGGAGGGGAGAGTGGAGTATGTGTTGGTTGGGGGCCGACAACAGATGAATCATGTGGGGCATATTTAAAGCCAATCTTGACAGGTTCTTGATTAGTAAGAGTGTCAAATTTACAAGGAGAAGGCAGGAAAATGTGAATGAGAGGATAGTAAATCAGCCATGATGGAATGGGGCAGCAGACCTGATGGGCCAAATGGCCTAATTCTGCTCCAATGTCTTATGGTTGTAAGACTTTCCTTGGGTTTATCTTTTGTGGATTGTCCAATGCTCCTGTATTCTATCTGCAACTCAAACCAGTATTGAATTTATTTCCATATTTTTAAACATTTCTTTTGTTTTTGCATAGGTAGACAACTTGATTAGCATGAATGAACTGGGCTGAAGGATCTGTTTCTGTGCTGCATTACTTTGTGGCTCTGTAATTCCAAATAGGAAGGACATTAAAGTCACTTAATGGCCAAAATGCTTGAAATTCGGATGTAAAATGACAGCTGACTTGTGTGAGCAAGTCAGTGAGAAGTAATTGTTTGAACTATCATTAAAGCCAACAGACTTTATTGTTTAAGCGGTAAGAACTGATTACTGTAATTGCAGCATGACACCTCTCAGTGACTCCAATCTTGAAATGGTGCTATTGTCTGAAATAAGTACTTCAGAATTATGTAGATATTATAGCCAGCAATTTTATTTAATTATGCAAAAGGAGCATTTTTAAAAGCAGAATCAGAATCAGGATCAGTTTTAATATCACCGGCATATATTGTGAAATTAGTTATCTTTGCAGCAACAGTGCATCGCAAAACATAGTAGAGAAAAGACAAACTGTGAATGACAGTAAGAGTGTGTGTAGCCCTTCTTTGAAGCTGCATCAATATGTTGGGCCCAGGTTAGAGCCTCAGAGATAGTGATACCCAGGAACCTGAAATTGCTCACTCTTTCCACTTCTGATCCCTCTATGAGGATTGGTATGAGTTCTCTTGCCTCACCCTTTCTGAAGTCCACAATCTGTTCTTTAGTCTTACAGACATTGAGTGCAAGATTGCTGCTGCAATGCCGCTCATCTAGCTGATAAGTTTCACTCCTGTACACCCTCTCATCACCATCTGAAATTCAGACAGCAATAGTCATCAGCAAATTTGCAGATGGCATTTGAGCTATGCCTATGCCTCTGGATGTGGAGAGAGTAGAGCAGTGGGCTAAGCACACATGCCTGGGGTACGCCGGTGTTGATTGTCAGCAAAGTGGAGATCTGCACAGATTGTGGTCTTCTGGTAAGGGAGTCGAGGTCCAGCTGTAGAGGGAGGTATAAAAGAACAGCTTTTGGAGCTTTTCGATCAGAGCTGCGGTAATGATTACGTTAAATGCTGAGCTGTAGTCAATGAACAGCATCCTGACATTGCTATTTGTATTGTCCATGTGATCCAAAGCTGCATGAAGAGCCAGTGAGATTGCATCCGTCTTAGATCTATTGTGGCAACAGGCAAATTGCACTGAGTCCATATCATTGCTGAGGCAAGAGTTGATTCCAGCCATAACCTTCCTCTCAAGGCACTTCACCGTAGATGTGTGTGCTACTGGATGGTAGTCATTAAGACAGCTGTCGCTACTGTTCTTAACCACTGGTATAATTGTTGCTCTTTTGAAGCAGGTGGGAACTTCTGATCATAGCAATGAGAAATTGGAAATGTCTTTGAACATTTCTCCCATTTGGTTGGCAAGGGAATTCAGAGTCCTACCAGCTTCGCTATTGGGGTCTGTCACTTTGTGAGGTTTCACCTCTTGAAAGACAGCCTGATATTGTCCTCTGAGACAGAGATCACAGGGTTACCAGAGGCTGCAGGGATCCTCAGAGCTGTGGTTTTATTCCTCCTTTCAAAGTGAGCATAAAAGCCATTGAGCTCATCTGGGAGTGAAGCATCATTGCCATTCATGATGTTAGCTTTTGCTTTGTAAGAAGTAATGGCCTGCAAACCCTGCCAGAGTTGATGTACATCCAATTTCGCCTCAAACCTCATTTGGAACTGTTCCTTGGCTCTTGAGAGAGTAATGATAATCTTTTGAAGATTAAAAAAATGCCTTCACACTTTCAATTGCATGCATTTTTCAACTTATTTTGTTTATCGTTCTAAATTTCCTGTGAAAATCATATCCAGTAGAACCATTCACTCCTTTTTCTTATTAGTCTTTTGTGCAATTTTGTTCGGGGTGGATTGGCTGTGTGGCCTGCATATCAAGCAAGTTGTGTGGGAATGAACTCAATAGGGTAGTATTAGTAATAAATACTCGGTAAAATTCTTCTGTACATGCTCCCAAAAATTGCTCTTAATTTATTAAAGTTCCAGTTTCATGAGGAAATAAACATAATCAAGGTATATAATGAGTAAAAGTGGCTAGGCTCCTTTCATGGTGTATCACTTTCAACAATGTTTTATTATTGGCTTTAGAGTTAGTCAGGATCAGAAGTTCCCAAATTTTGCTGGCTGTGCCCCACTTAAGAGAAAATATTTGTTTCTGCCCCCTTCTCTGACTTTATTCTGTATTCCTTTCTTCTTGTGTAAAAACAAAGGCTACACCTGACTTTACTTTTCCCCTCAGGAAGCCTGGACCTGAGGCCTAAATTAAATGAAGTTGTACAGCAAGCTGCTGTCTGTTTGTATACAAGCTCTTGGGTAGGTATGGTAGATGTGGTGAGAAACTGGGTTACTGAACTTGCTATGTTATTATGACTGTACCTACAAATGGGCAGAGACCAAACAATGTATGACCCTGCTCTGTTTTCCACTGGTACTGACAATCAAACCAGGATAAGCAGAGTAAAATCTAGAAGGAGATTCTGGGTGCTAACAGCCTTTGTTTTCATCTCTAGCCAGTTTGGTAGAAAGGGCACAAAGTAATAAAAGCCTTGGAAAGTCACTGAGGTTCCAGTTACATGTGTATTGAGAACGGTACGCTGGATGGTAAATTTTGGGCAGTTCATGTTACTGTGTCAAGAGTCCTAGGAGTGATGATAATTTAGTTTATCCTGCTAATCCACTGAAGAAGGTAGAGATCATAGCTGGAGCACCTCTTCTGCTTTCTGATCTACTTATACATCTTTGCCAAGCAAGGAAACCAAAACTGTTCCTGAAAGTTAAAACTTGTATTCAAGGTATTAGTTGCCAGTGAATCTTCATTAACAAATTAGGAACACGTTGGTTTCCATCATATATTAAAATAGAGGAAAGTGGAATCCAGCTGGTTATCTATCAGGTAATGCAGAATATTTAACTGCCCACCTGACTGGGTTCAGATGAGTAAGTAGAGTTACTGCAGCTCAACTCTTTCAACTAAATTTTGATTAATGAGGTTTGATACTTGGGCGATATGTAACTTTTTGCAAAGCCTCTAGAATCCACTTTGGCACCGAGCATCTCATTTCCTGCATACCAAAAGATGAGTTATAGGTGTGGCACTTTTGTAAAACTTTCCATGAATCATACTGTGACTGACAGCAAATACTTTATCACAGGCAAGCTTTGCACCATGAGAAATAGAATGTATTTAACTGATGTAGGCCGGCTTCACTCTGGATAGAGTGGAAAGAGGCCAAAGTTTATATTAGGAAACATACACTTACTATTTTACACAATCTGAAATTCAAAAATAGAACAAACGTAACAGCCTTACAATGACAATTAGTGATATTAGCAAACATGTGCTTGCCACATTTGTGTGTGCAGCTGTTAAAAAGTGATTAGTCTAACACTGCTAGTTTAAAAGAAGTGTTAACATAGTAATTGAATATGGCAGAGATGTTAACTAGTTGAAAATATCTAAATGTATACATTAAAATAACAGTTTGATGCTCCTTATTTGTGTCAGGTAATTGTCTCATAGCCAGAAAAAATCTATAGACAAAAGTTCTGTACACGGCTACTCGATAAACAATAGGCGTTTAATAAAATGAAGGAAATATACAGCACAGTTTTGCAACTTCTGACGTACATTTAATAAGAATCCATAAATGTTCCCAATTGATAGTACCATTGATGATCAGATATGCTGATTTGCTATTTTCTCCATGAGCATTCCATCTTATTTACTTTTTTAAAAAAAGATGTATCTTTAGACTATAATTTCTAAGTCTAGTGAAACAAAAATGGTGGTATATATGACAGACAATCTACTCCGATATTGCAGTGAATTTATAATTTGCCCAGCCATGTTATACTGGTAAATAATGGCAATGTTTACCAGAAAGCAAATGAATCATGAACAAAAATAATGAATGGGTGTCAGTAGGGGTTGATTTTTTTCTCTGTTTTCTACCACTGTGCACCCATGAACTGATACAAAACAAGTGAAGGTTTTGGAAGAGTATCTCTAACTATCTCATCCAAGATCCAGAAAAATGTTGGTGATTCAAATTAACCATAAGGATATTTTATTAAATTAAAAAAATCTTGCACCATCAGGATGCAATAAATAAACTTGTTGCAATGACGTAGGCGAGCGATTGCTCATATGATACAGAGGAGCATCCTTATAAGAACACAAAACATTGTGTAGAAAAATGTGACAGAACTGTTTAATTCAGCAGCAAAACAAAACTATTGTAATTTTTATATAAAATTAATATTTACTGGCAACTAAAAATTAACCCAAGAGAATGATTGCATTGTTGAAAATATACCTGTGAAGAGCTTGAGTATTTAATGCACTTGTTGGGGCATTTCACTTAAGTGAAGTAAGTATATCTTTGTGCCTTGAAGACAATTGTAATGATGATCTGTGGCTTGGTTTATAAGGTCAAATTACTTATTTCCAGGTCAAGTCAGTGAGTTAGTTATATAAATTCAGAGTCATTGTGTTAATTTGCTTATGGGCAATTATATAACAACAGATCACTCAGCATCTTGTCCCATCCCTGATATATCTAAAAGTAACTACTCTGGAGATCAGTTGCAGTTATTCCTCATGGTTTGTGGATTTGATTTGATGACTTTGTTCTGGTAAAGTAAATAAGTAATGTGACAGTGAAGATCAATAAGTTTCCAGATTGATTTCTGAGTGTGGAGAGAAATGTGTAAAACTTAATGATGCTGATGATAGGTGTGGGGAAGATGCTTACAATGTGTGATAGGCATTTCATGTATTTCTTCAGCACTATAAAAGGGATGAATTACTATCCAACTTGGAAATGCTGTTTATGGTATAACTAGTAAGATGGATACATGGATTTCAGAAGGAAGTTTGTTCTGTTAAAAAGTGATTAAAATCCCTTTTTCAAGTATATCTTTATTCCAGATCATATACAATTCCTTCAAATTAAAGCTGACTTTATAAGGTATCTATAAAAGTAGGGAATTAAAAGGTAAGATGGCTTTTATTTGTTACATCTCTCTTCCTTATCACTCTCTCTTTCCCACCCACTTCATATGGAGTTGATCAGCTGAGTCCATCACCTATGGAACCTAAATTCCTTATGCCATACATATCTCCGTTACTGTGCAGCAATGACATGTCTTGACTGATTGAATGAAACTCAAAATAAGCATGTTCTTGAGCTTCATCAAAATAAATCAGGAATTTAAACTATAACTGCTGTTTTGTGATTTACAATTGCATTTCTTCCCCTGTGCTGTAAGTACCCAATCTATGAGGAACAATGTACAAACTATTTGCCACCTTAGGCATTTATATGGTAACTTTCATGCTGATGCCAAGTTCTCTAAGCATTTCTCACTTTCTCAACTATTTGCCATTCGGTTAGAATCTGCCATCAAAGTGTATAACCTCATATTTATTCACATTTTCCTGTATCTGACTTCACGTTTACCAATTTACTCAACCATCCTTGATGAACAGCTCTACCTGAACCAGGAAGATGCAAGATTCAGTTGTTATCAAAGAATTTATAAATTATATGACCTTGAGATTTGCTTGCTCACTACAATGCAAGAAATCCAAAATAATCAAATTAAAGTGGAAAAAAATAGAAACAGAATCAAAGTAAAAATAATAGGGAAAGAAAATAAAGAACATTCAAACAGTTGAGGCAAACAGCAGCAGCATTTCAAAACAAAATTGAGTCCTCAGATCCAAAACACAACACAGCCCTGAGTAGGTCCAAAGTCTCACTTATCAGCTAATCATATTAATGGCACGTAGCGCAGCAGACAGAGTAGTCTTCATAGCCTCTGAGCCATGGAGATGACCATCGCAGACAAACAAAATTGGCTCTTGTCCCAACCAACACCCAGTTTTTTCAGTCTGTTGTAATATACTTCTAAACTTGTGAATTCAGTATAAAACCAAGGAGCTATCATTGAAAAAAAATCAAGAAGATTAAAGATTTCAAATGTAGTGAGGAAGGTAAAAGGGACAATTAGAGAATTCAAAGTGCATTAACACCTCCCTCTTCAACAGTGCGTGTGTATGTTTATGGGAATATTTACATTTATAAAATAAGATGATAGTGAGCACTGGTCATCTGTTATTAGTGTTACAATTCTTTGACACTGTGACAGGGAGAGTTGTTACAGAGAAGTCAGTAGATATACTGTATTTAGATTTCCAAAAGGCATTGGACATGGTGCCTATTAAGAGGCTGCTACATAAATTGAGAACCCAAGGTATTGGAGGAAGTGGGTTAGCATGGATTGTAAGCTGGCTGTCACATAGAAATGAAAGAGTTGGAATAAATGCATCCTTTTTAGGCTGGAGGGATGTAACTAATGGAGTTTATGGCCCTGCAATGTTTACTGTTTAAATTAATATCTTCAGAGTAGCTTTTATTATCGGGTACCTAAATGTTACCACATACAACCCTGAGATTCTTTTTCCTGAAGGCATCCTTGGCAAATCTATAGAATAGTGACTATAAAAGATACATAAAAGATCAAGTGGGGCTTAGAAACTACAACTGTGCAAATTCAAATATACACTTTGTAAATAAATCGCAATAAATAGCGAGAGCATGAAATAACAAGATAAATAGTCATTAAAGTAAGATCACTGGTTGTGGGAGTAACTCAATAGATGAGTGTAATTATCCTCTTTTGTTCCTGAGCCTGATGGTTGAGGAGTAGTAACTGTTCTTGAACCTGGTGGTGCAAGTCTTGAGGCTTTTGTACCTTCTACCTGAAGGCAGCAGTAAGAAAAGTGTATGGTCTGGGTGGTGGGGATCTTTGATGTTGAATGCTGCTTTCCATGACAGTGTATCTTGCAGATATGTTCCTTACCCATGACATACTGGGTGGAATTCACTACCTTTTTAGGATTGTCTGTTCAAAGCAATTGGTGTTCTCATACCAGCAGCCAGTTAATGCACTCTCCACTACACATCTATAGAAGTCCATTAAAGTTTCTGATGTCATGTTGAATCTCCACAGACTCCTAAGGATGTAGAGTCACTTTTGTGCTTTCTTTGCAATTACATTTGTATGCCAGGTCCAGGACAAGTTCTTTGAGTCTCTCGTCCTCTGATCCTCAGATGAGAACTGCCTCATGGACCTCTGGTTTCCTCTTCTGAAGCTTACAGTCAGTTCCTTGGTCTTATTGACAGTGATTGAGAGGTTGTTGTTATGACACCACTCAGCCAAATTTTCAATCGCCCTCCTGCATGCTGATTCATCACCACCCTTGATGTGGCCCGCAATAGTGGTGTCATCAGCAAACTTGTATATAGTGTTGGAGCTGTCCTTAGCCGCAGTCATAGATGTAAAGTGGGTGAAGCAGGGGGCTAAGCACGCAGCCCTGTGGTGCACCTGTGTTGATAAAGATTGTGCAGGAGATACTCTTGCCTCTTCAAACTGCGTGGGGTCTGCAAGTGAGGAAATCCAGGATCCAATTACACAAAGAGCTATTGCAGACTTTGTCTTGGAGTTTACTGATTAGTTTGAAGGGATGAAGGTATTAATTGCTGAGCTGTAATCAATAACGAACACCCTGATATATGCACTTCCACTGTCCAGATGTTCCAGATGTGTAAAGAGTGAATATAATGGCATCTGCTGTGGACGTGTCACTCCAGTAGGCAAACTTGAGCAGATCCAAGTCACCACACAGGCAGGAGCTGATGTGTTTCACCACCAGCCTCTCAAAACACTTCATCACTGTGGATGCAAGTGCCACTGGGTGATAGTCATTGAGGCAGATAACTACGTTCTTCTTGGGCAACGGTACGATTGAAGCAAGTTGGTACCACATACTGCTGAAGTGAGAGGCTCAAGCTATCTGTGAACAAACCAGCCAATTGGTCAGCATGGGTCTTCAGTACTCAGGACCAGATGCTTTCCTTTGGTTTACCCTCTTGAAGGCAGTCCGCATGACATCTTCAGATGCTGAGACCAAAGCATCATCAGGAGATGTGGGGGAGCACGATGGTTCCTCCAAGTCTGATGGTCAAAGTGAACGTTGAAAGCATTGACCTTATCTAGAAGCAAAGCTCTGCTTGCCCGCTTGTTGCTTGATTTAACTTGTTAGGAGGTTATGGCATTCAAACTCAGCTACAGCTGTCGAGTATTCCTCATTCATTCCATTTTAGTTAAGAATCTTTACTTCGCCCATGTTGTGGCTTTCTGAAGATCGTACTTGTACCTCTTGTAGCATTTTTGATATCCAGACTTGAATGCGTCTAATCTGGCCATCAGCAAATTCCGGATTTCATGGTTCATCTGGGGCTTCTGATTGGGGAAGACTCTGTATGATTTTGTGGGGGGGGGGGACAGTCATCTACAGTTGTTACAATGAAATCTGTTACAACATTGGTGTTGTCATTCAGATATTCAGATGAGTGCTTGAACACGGCCCAGTCCATTGACTCAAAGCAATCTTGTAACCATTCTTCTGTCTCCCATGACTGCATCTTAGTTGTCTTGATCTCTGGAGCCTTGCCTTTCAGGCTCTGTCTGTATACAGATAGAAGGACTACAGCCAAATGATCTGACTTGCCAAAATGCGGTCTAGGTAAGGAATAACACTGCAAACACTAGCAGTGGTCTAGTGTTTTTGGACCTCTGGTGCTACGGGTTATATTTTGGATATAATTGGACAGGGTTTTCTTCAAACAGGCCTAGTTAAAGTCACCACCTGTAAGTTGAAATGCATTGGAATGAGCTGTTTCTTGTTTACAGACAGCATCTAGCAGTGTTGCAAGTGCTTTCTTGGGGAGGGGAATGAAATTTAAGACTCCCGAGTTTTCTGGCGATCCAGGTGGTGAAGTTGTGATGAGGGCAATGTGATTCTGACAGGAGGAATGATTGGGCAATAACCTGGAAAACTGAGCTTAATGTGGGGGAAGGGCAATATTGGAATTAAAATTGATCCACAGAGTAGCGAAGGAAATGCCTTTTATTTGGCTTTCCTGCAATTTCTAATATTCTGATTAACCTTATGAAAAATGAAAAGTCTTTTGAAAAAGTGGCACCTCACAGCCTCACACATTCAACCATAGCTAATATTTTTAAAGTAAACAATGAAAAGTTTATTGTGCTGTATCTTGAAGGCCAGTATGTGGCAGGTTCCTTTGATTAAGTTAGATTCCTTTTAAGCTGCAATGAATACAGCACTATTTTGTTGCTTTAAAAAAAAGCGATCATTGCCCTTTTGTGCTGAGACTTTCCAATGTCATCAGATTAAAAAGACTGACAGTTCATAAATCTTACTGACATAGTTAAATGCCTTTTGGGGCCAATAAGAGCCATCAATAGATCTACCATAGATGCATGCTAAAATTCTTTCTGCTTAGTATTCTAAGAATGCATTCAAAAATGCCCTTGATGCAGAGCAAAACTCAACCCTGAATATTTCTCGTTTCTACAGAAAACCTTATATAATCTATTTAAACATGCCCTATTCATCTTAAACTATTGATTATTAGAGCAAGTTTTGAAACAGTGGAAAACTTCATGTAAAATTATAACAAGTATTTATGTGACAGTTTCATGTTTGCACTGATAAAACGCAACTGCATGAATCCAGATTTTGAGTGACTGGAATGGGACTGAGCTAGATAACTGAACAGACACATCTTCTCCAGAGAGATTTACAAGGATGATTTACACATAAATACAGTTGTTATCATATCTGTTTGGAGCTGTGGTCCCCATAAGGTGGTAGTGTTTACATAAAAGATTTTCTATCATTGGCTATCTTCAGGTGTAGAGGAAAACAGAAACAACCCAGCAGCCCTGGAGAAGGGTGGGACAAAAGCAGTTATAGGTTATTCAGCCCAAGGAACTTGCTTTACCACACAATCATGGGTAAACCTCTATTCCAATATCACATTTCCTCACCAGTTTTTATGCTCTGTGACTTCAACAAAAGTTTGTGTTTGCAACAGATTTTGAGGAGCTACCTTGTTGTCGATACACATGTTTGCTTAACTATTATAGAAGGTTAAATAACTGGGTTATTCTGTCTTGGAATTTCATAACAAAGTGCACTTTGAGCAAACTGGCTTGCAGATTTAACATTAATGCTGTTTTCATGTTTGAGGAAGTCTTCATTCCTATCTTGTGTGCAGTATGAACACTAAATAACCAGGTGGTCTGTTTGTGTTCAGCATTCCTTGAATAAATCTGAAGTTAATGGCATTAATTCATTTCTTCTAAATTTGCTGCTGCTCAGTATAGGATTTTGCTGTCAAGGCTTTCTTATTGGCCTTGGTCTTGCCACAGCTGTTAAGGAGTTTGTACATTCTCCCCGAGACTGGGTTTCCTCCAAGTGTTCCAGTTTCCTCCCACAACCCAAAGACATGCCGGTTGGTAGGTGAATTGGGAATTGTAAATTATCCCGTGATTAGGCTAGGATTAAAATTGGGGGTTGCTGTGTGGTGTGGTTTAAAGAGCTGTATCTCCACAAAATAAAAAGAAAAGATATTGGCAGGCTCTGCATGACATCAATCCAGACTCATAAAAATCAAACACATCGGTTTAAATATTACAATCAAGATGGATACGTCAACTTGATATTATATATATTTTAACCTTCCTGCATAAACCTTTCTCATTTCCTGCATAGGGATAAACTAGAGGAACAAAACTGAATAATCCTGCTTGTTCAAAGATTTCACTTGCATCTAAACTTGTTGTAGAATTACATACAAGTGATTTTAATTTCACAACAATTTAATTTTAAATTTGTGAGTTATCTCAAACGATAAGCTTTTATACCTATTGTTGTAGATAAACAAACATTCAATTTAAGTCTTGAAATGGTGCTTGGTTGATTTTTAAAAAAAAAAGTTGATATTTACTTCTATTCACGAATCATTACTGCCCAGCTTTTCCTTCTACCTTCTCTAAAACCTGAGAGAAAATAAACTGGACATAAAGTTCACCTTGGAAATTCCCATCTCCGTTATTAGATAGCATCTGGTGGAGGGAGAATAATAGATATTTCTCCAAAAATTCTTTTAATCATGGGACCTTCTTTGAAGCTCAAAAGAGGTTTTCACCTAGAGGTTGTATAATTACCTCTTAATGGGATTATGCTCTCTGTGGAAGTCATGTGAAGATAAATATCAAAAACTTGAACAAAGCATCTTTGTCATGTTTCCTTTGTGATGTACAGTGTTTCCTGGCAATACACTTCGTCTAAGCTGTGAAGATTTGACCCAGCAGGTACATCCTCCGAATCCAGCTCTTAAAAGGATACATACCAAGTCCAACCAAAATACTTGCAGCTGCAGGAGAGCATTGTTACTGAATGAATCATTGCTAAAATGATGGAAAGGGAATAAGAGAATGCTCCCTGAATGTACAACATTTTTATTTGTTTTGAAGTTGTTTGGGGAAAATATATTGTAGGTAATCTTCTGTATGAAAGTTAAAAGTTTTAGATTTTTGTTTGCTTGTTAGGCCAAGATTGGTCTTTATTCCTTAGTTTAGTATTCCTATTCTGACTTCTGATTCCCTAGACCATATAAGCTTTACTATTATTCATTCAAGACTTTGGAGTTGGCAAGGTCCTATATACAAAGGAGATAATAAGTTCAAAAGCACAATTGAAACAAGGGAGCCTGTAAAACAGCATCTAATTCGCGAATGGAAATATTCAGATTATGCATTACTGCAATGATAAAATCAGTCAGAGGTTTGAGTAAGAAGGAGCTGCAACTGGCAGTTCCAATGGTCAATAGGAATACGAATCTCAGTAAACCACTTTTATGCATTTTATGTAATCAATTAAAGTTATTTATTTGTAAACTTATATTCATATACTCTATTCCTTGGGTAATAATATAATCATTTCCAATTTAATCTGCTTTATTTGTTGATTCAGTTTTATAATCTTTAGAACTGCATTAATCTTCATTCATTAGAAGGCCCTTGATTTACAACTGCTGTTTGTAACAATCTGCAACATGTATTCTCAGTATTTATTTATTTGTTTGTTTGGACAATTTGTCTTTTACTCATTGGTTGTTTTTCAGTCTTTGCTTATGTAGAGTTTTTCAAAAGCTCTCTTGCATTTCTTTATTTTTGTGCAAATGCCTGTGAGAAAATGAACCTCAAGGTAGTATTTAGTGACATACTGCATATGCACTATGATAATAAATCTATTTTGTGACTTAGCTGAAGTGATGGACTCTGTCAAATTTTTTAACTTGGAATATTATACTACCTCCATATCTTCCATAGATATTTTACAGTTTTCATGTTATAGATGAAATCATGAAGTCATGTTTAACCTGATGGCTTAGTACCAAAGACACTCTAGGTCAGTGGTTCCCAACCTTTTCTATGCCCCACACCCCTAGGAAATGTTTGATTAATGTTCACACCCCATACAAAAGTAATATCACATTTGAAGATGAAGAAGCCTAATTTCTAAATTTTGAACCACAAATTGAACCACATACAATTCTGCGGGTGAACAAATTGAACTTAAAAAAATAAGCTTTTAACAGTGCATAAAATGCAAATATAAATTGAGCAAATATAATTAGGATCTATTAATATAGTAGATTCTAATTTGTTCAGAAAAAGTTGTAAACAGTAAATTGATGAGTCTCCTCAACTCTGAGGTGTAACTCCCAGGTAACACTGATGAGATTCCTCAACACTGACTCGGGCAGTGGGAGACTGGAATGAGTTTACGTCTCTCTTGACTCGGGCAGCAGGAGACTGGAGTGTGCTTGGGACAAATGTTACTACCACTTCTCAAGGCACACTGGCAGCTGGCTGAGTGATGACTCGTGACTTGTCACTCAAGCACACAAGCCACTCTTTGTTGCACCCCCGAAATTCCATCTCGCACCCCCTGGGGGTGTGGGCGCCCCAGGTTGGGAACCCCTGCTCTAGGTTCTAAGTAAGTATAAAATTCTTAATAGCGTCTTTTTGAAAAGCATTCTCAACTCTTTAACTTTCATTGATTATGGCCAGGTATCATTTTAAAATTAAGCATTCGGAAGGCCTCTTACTGAAAATTGGTGAAAATGGAATATTAAGCAAATCCTAATAAGATATTGGGTAGATAATTTCTGGATTTATTTTGCATTTGAAATATTTCTACTATCCAATCTTATAATTAATTGGATACTCAACCTTCCAAGCCCAGTTATATAAATGTTTGATTATCTTTAAACTTTGGTTAATGACTGGAATTAAAGAAGAATGAGATGAAAATGTATTCACCATCCAACAAGTAAATTGAAGAGCTTCTGAGACCTGTTATGCAACAATACATTTTCCACTGCTTAGCACTAAAAATAATGCAAATATATATTTGAAATTCTCCATGAAGAGGACTGTATTACAGTTGTGGGATACAGTTGATAAAACAAGTTCAGTAAAATGTGCAGGTCTACAGACCCACTGTACATTCATCAGTACAGACCATTCAGCCACATCAAGAGTGGTATTATGCTTCTAGCATTATCAGAGATGGCAGAAAAGGGCACCAAACAACATTATTGCCCATAATTATCTGCAATGGGCACAAAATAAAGTTCAGTTAATCCCAAGATACTGTTTCAAATCCATCAAGGTTGAAGAGTTGGTTGCAAAATATAAAAGGCTACGTTTTAAATGTAGAAGGAATGAAAAGAAGAGAAAGAACGGGAGAAAAGCTTGAAATGGTGCTAGGCATATTTAGATAAAGCAAAGATAATTGACACGAAGGAAGAGTAGATGTTGGAGATAAGGGTGAAATCACAGGTAAGTATCTCTAGAGTTTGGGAATGTTGTGACAGGAGTTTTGAAAATGTGGCAGTGACATTCAGAAGAAAGAGGAAACAGATTTGAGGTTCTGAGTTTGGGAAGAATTGCATGGTGAGTTAGAACAGATAAAATTTCTAAAATACAGTTTTAATAAATAAAAGAATGGTGAATCTGCATGGAATTCTTTGCCCAATGAAGCAGTGAAGGCTACCTCAGTAAATATATTTAAGACAAGGTTGGATAGATTTTTGGATAGTAGGGGAATTACGGGTTATGGGGAATAGGCAGGGAGGTGGAGATTAATCCACGGTCAGTTCAGCCATGATCTTATTGAATGGCAGAGCAGGCTGGACGAGCCAGATAGGCTAACCTACTCCTATTTCTTATGTTCTTATGTTCCAAAGAAACCTGGGAGATTTATATAAATTTGAATCTATAATAGAACATGGATTATATAGTGCCTTTATGAAAGACGGGGACATAATTTTAGAAATAATAGTAGTAGCCTTGCTTATTTCAGAACAGGTAACAAAAAGGTTTCAAAGCAGATAAAGATGAAGGAAAGTAAATAGTTCTCCTTGGCAAGAGCTCTATTATATTGAGGTAAAATATTTCTCCTATTTACGGTACATCTACTCCAAATTAATTTGAGCTCCCCTTCTGCTTTAATGTGATCTGAATATGCTCCCAGATCAATATTTCAGACAATAGCTTACCTTTCCTATATTCTGTCTTTCAACTCTGAGCAACATGGCTAGATATGAATTGGAATAGAAGGCTTGAGGAGCCATAAATAAAGCAAATCTGTCATTCTTTACTACAATGCTTATATTTTTTCCCCTCCGTAGCATGTAATAAAGCTGTGTATGTCAAAGTTGATTGATATGCCACCCTGGTATGTTAAAGTTAACCCAATGTCACTTAGACAAATGTGTTCATTTCAAAATAATACTTGTGCTCAGTATAGGGGTCTTGACCAAAATGTTAGTGTACGTGAATGAACTCTTCACTAATGGTCTAGAAATTCTGGATTTTTTGAGGGCATTATGATTTGAATTGAGGTGCTTAATTGGTAGTAAATTATGGTCAGTAGTTGCTGATGTGCTTGCTGCATTGTACAAGTTTCTGTCGATGTATGCTTGGTGCTCATGTATACTATACAAGATACACCAGGCATGCAAGGTCACATCAATCAATATGCAACACAAAATGACACTGCAACTACAGTATTGCATACTAGATTTGTGACTTAGATGACCAGGAATGTAGGGTCTAAATAAAGGAAATGAACTGTGCAAGTCATAATTTGTTGGAGAATCCATCAGAGAAAATAATGATTAATTATGTTCCAAAGCATTGATGCGCTGATTTTTTTTGGCACATTGCACACAAATTTAAGTTCCAGTTTCAATTTCAAATTTATTGTCACGGGCATACACACAAACATACCTATCAATGCCATGTTTGTTTTGCAAGAGCTAGTATCATAAGCATAATAAACACAGTTATGGAAATGAAAATTAACATAACTTGTACAAACTTGACAAACTAAACAAAAATATATGTAATAATATTAGTACAGGTTGAGGGAAATATAGTCCAAGGTAGAATTAGGGTTATGCAGAGAGGTTCAAGAACTTGATGGCACTGAGAAAGAATCTGTTATTGAAACCTGAGGCTGCCTTCTTTTGATGGAGACTGAGATGCTAGGGACTCGGGATTGCACCAATCAAGTCTCCATCTCTGGCATCATTCTGTCGAAATGAGTGTCACAGAAGCAGGGTGGCCCCTCACGTGTTGGGCCTGGCATAACACATCAACTTACTCAGCACTGCATTATTACTTCTGGTAAGTGTGCCAGAACTTTGTGAATTCATGATTTATGCCACCAGTAAATTAATCCTTTTTGTGTGACTTCCAAATTTACATTGATACATCCTGCAGCATGAAACGTGGATGAATAGTGCTGTCAATGTGTGTTGCATATTGTGTACAATGAAAGTCAATTTTGATGAAGACTCCTCTCACAGAGTGATTCCAGAGCATGTTTCATTGCACTGTACAATTTCTAGGTTGCTGTTACTTAACTGCTGATTTGTATTTGAAAAAGCTACCTGAAGGTAATATGAGTGCAAGCCATGCTCTAAGTTCTCACGTAGATCTGATTTATCTAGTCAACCAATACTAATGCATTGATACAGGGAACTGTAGAACAGAATATATTGTTTGTGATTTCACTTTCATTTCTCAGATGTAAAGAGGCAAATGGCTTTAATTACTGTTTTGTATTTGTCAATTAGACCATAAGATATAGGAGCAGAATTAAGCCATTAGCCCATCAAGTCTGTTCAGCCATTTTATCACAGCTGATCCATTTCCCTCTCAGCTGCCATCTCTTGTCTTCTCCCCATAACCTTTCATGCCCTGATTAATCAAGAACTGATCAAGCTCAGATTTAAATATACCAAATGACTTGGCCTCCACAGCCACCTGTGGCAATGAATTCCACAGATTCACCACCCTCTGGCTAAAGAAATTCCTCTTCATCTCCACTCTACATGGGCTTCCCTCCATTCTGAGGCTGTGCCCTCTGGTCCCAGACTCCCCCACTATAGGAAACATCCTCTCCACATCCACTCTGTTGGGGCCTTTCAATGTTCGAAGGGTTTCAATGAGATCAAGTTCAAGTCAGTGCTTCTTCCTATAGATGCTGCCCGGCCTGCTGCGTTCCACCAGCATTTTGTGTGTGTTTCTCAAGTCAAGTTTATTGCTATTTAACTATATAAATGTAAACCACCAAACGAGACAATGTTTCTCCAGACCAGGGTGTGAAGCACAGTAGTAAGTACATATACACATTTACCACACAATAACTTAGTGAATGTAAGAATTAAGTCTACAAATAAATTACCCACAGATAAACCAAGTAAAGTGCATAAATTAAATAGTATAGGGTACAGAACATGTTATCCCGTAATACTTTGAATGCAATGCGGCAGGGAGTTCAGAAGCCTAATGACCTGAGGGGAAAAAGCTGTTTTCCATTCTGACCATTCTTGTTTTTATGCATTGGAGTCTCCTGTCTGATGGCAGAATGTTGAAAAGGATGCTGGATAGATGGGTAGGATCTTCGATTTGCCCTGCACTCATAATAAATGTCCCTGATGCTCTACTGTTCCACTACCAGATGGAAATGTAGCTGGTCAGGACACAGACGGTTCTCTTGTAAAATTCAGTTAGGGTGTGGGGTGCGGTGGTGGAGGGGGGAGGTGGAGGCACTTCTGTGCCGCCTTATTCGGGGATATGACGTTGAGAGAGGCACCAGGTGAGATCATCCATGATGTGAAATCCCAGGAACTAACTTGTGCACTTAACTCTCTCAATGGAGGAGCCATATATGGTTTATTTGCACCGTCCTAAAGTCCACAATAATTTCCTTGGTTTTCTCGATGTTCAGACTTAGGTTGTTCTTCTCATACCAGTCCACCAGCCACTTTACTTTCTCTCCCTACTCCGACTCATCATTGCTGTTGATGAGGCCGACCACTGCTGTGTCATTCACAAACTTGATACAGTTTGAGCTGAATCCTGCGACACGCTCATGTGGTGTGAACAGCAGTGGGCTGAGCACAGAGCCCTGGTGAGGGCCAGTGCTCAGCATAATGGAATTAGAGATGTTGCTGCCCACATGGATGGTCTTACTGTTAAGAAGTCCAGGATCTAGTTAAAGAGGGAAGTGTTGAGACCCAGCAAGGGCAGTTTCCCCACCAGTTTATGGGGTATAATGGTGTTAAATATCAAAATGAAGTCTGTAAGTAGCAACCTGACAGGTAAGACCCCATTTTCCAGATGGGACAGGACAGACTGGAGGGCAGAGGCAATGGCATCATCAGTTGATCAACTTGAGTGATAAGTGAACTGGAAAGGATCCGATGTAACTAGGAGAAGCGCTTTAATGCACACCATGCCTAGCTGCTCATGGCATTTCATAATGGTTGATGTTAATGCCTCAGGCCAATAGTCATTCAGGCAGATTACTATCTCCTTCTTTGGCTCTTGAATGATGGTTGCCACCTTGAATATTGAGGGGGCAATGGACTGTTCCAGAGAGATGCTGAATATATCCATCAGTACCTCTGTCAGCTGAGCTGCACACTTACCCCCTCATTCTCCTGCATTCCAGGGGGTACAAGCCCAGAGCCATCAATTGCTCCTCATATGTTAACTCTTTCATTTCAGGAATCACTCTTGTGAGCCTCCTCTGATCTCCCTCAATGCAAGTTCAAGTGAATGAAGTCATACTGCTTATGCAATATGTGACTGACTTAAAGCTATGGGCCAAACACAAAGTGTCATCTGACCTCCAAAGCTTCTGCACTGTAGCATTTAGAGATGGAAGTCAAAATGAACTTGCCACTGGAGGATAGATTTCATACTTAATGCAGTGCCAAAATGAAGCACACTCCAATCCATAAATTCAAAAATTAGTTATTCAAAACAGATCCACCTTTAGTAATTAATGTAAATGTTATCTAATAAGCTGCTATCATTCAGCAAAGCCTATGTTTAATATTACATGAATATTGTTCAAAGTATATTTATTATAAAAACGTGTACTTTATACAACCTTGAGATTTGTCTCCTTACAGGCAGCTACAAAATAAAGAAACCCAAAAGAAAAGAAGACTGTCAAATACCCAGTGTGCAGAAAAAGAAAAAATAAAGTCAAAATATCCAAACAATAAAAGCAAGAAAACGGTGTTCAGAACTGAAGTTCACAAAGCCAGGCATTACTGCAGCCAATCCAAAAGTCCATTAGTTGCAGGCTACAGCCTCAATCCAGCACAGAGACAAGCAAACCGAGCCGAGCCAGACCCTCCCTCGCCTCCGACCCTGACACCTTGCTCATTTATGCACTACGGATATTATGATGACTGGCAATAACAATACATTATAAATTGATATTAAATCTGGACATGATGATTCAGTTATTGTCCATGTGTTTTTCAGTAAACAGAAGGAATTTTCAAGTGAAGCTTTAGAGCTTGGACTGCCTATTTCAGGTTTACATTCTAATTCTGTTAATATCAAACAGATTCTGTAGAGATAACTTCCCAATTCATTAAATTAGAAGTTAAATTGTATCAAGCAGAAAATGTTGAGGTATATAGAAGAAAAGTTATCACCCAAAAAGAGAACAGAATAAAAAATAATGAACTACTACCTTAGCTGTGGCAAAACACACTAAAATGAGACAAAGCACCGAGTTAAATCAGAATTGGAAAAACATGGGGGAAATCTAGAAACATGGCTCTCATTACAGAAAGGAATTTGGTTCACTAAACTATGAAATATAATAACATTAACATAAGTAGGAATAATGAACCCCAATAACCTAAATCAAACTATACCGGCATAATAGAAAAACAAAATCCTTTTTCAGTACCTCAGTAATACTGCAGTATACATCAAATAGAGAACTGTAGCGTGAGATTCAAAATCAAATAATGAGACATAATATTTGGCATTAAATCAAATAGTGGAATGTAGCAGTAGTTTCTTTTTATTGTCTTCAAAAATAAACACCTGCTATGGCAACCAATGGATAACACAGCCGGACATAAAGCTTTGAAGCTGTTGCCAAGTAGTGATTAAGAAGAGCTGTGTGGTTGCTAAGGAAAATATAGGCAACAATTTATTGTTGACGCTGAAATAAGATAATGTTTACAAATTTGTAACCAATTATTAGGGAGACAGCAGCTAATGTGAAGTGAGAAAAGGAGCTTCAATGCATTATATAGGGTGACTACAATTAGTAAGAATAGTGGACAAGATTGTGCCCAGGTTATCCTATTTCATTCAATATACTGACATTAAAACTTCTTCACATTACTTTTCTTTAGTTCTTTGGGAGAAGGGTTTAGGAGAGAACAGGTCAGTTCCTCTGCATCTTACATTGGTAATTTTTCTTGTTTGTGGTTCAAACACTAAAAGCTGTCAACACCAAAGTCAAGGCTCAAATTGTTTTTTATTACTTAAATTTGGCTAGGTTTGTGGTTTCAAATCTATAATTGTATTATCAAAGTATGTCAACATGTACAACCCTGAGATTCATTTTCTTGTGGGTGTACTCTATAAATCCAAGATAGAATAATACCCATGAAAGAATCATTGAAAGACCCCATCAACTTGAGCATTCAACCAGTGTGCAATAAAACAACAAACTGTGCAAATGCACAAATAAATAATAATAAATAAACAATATGTATCTTGAGAACATGAGATGAAATGTTATTGAAAGTGAGTCATAGGTTGTGAGAACATTTGAAAGATGGGAGAATGAAGTTATCCATTTGTGTTCAAGATCCTGAAGGTTTAGGGGTAATAACTGTTCCTGAACCTGATGGTATGAGTCCTGAGGCTCCTGTACCACCTTCTTGATGGTAGCAGTGGGAAGAGAGCATGTCCTGGGTGGTGGGAGTCTCTGATGATGATGAAATGCTGCTTTCGTGCAGCAGCGTTTTTCATGGAGATATGCTGAATGGTGGAGAGGGGTTTACCTGTGATGGACTGGGCCATATCTACTACTTTCTGTAGAATTTTCCATTTAAGGGCTTGGTGTTTCCATACCAGGTTGTGATGCAACCAGTCAATATACTTTCCACTACACACCCATCGAGGTTTGTCAAAGTTTTAGATGTTATGCCGAATCTTTACAAATTGCCAAGGAAGTAGAGGCACTGCCAGGCTTTTGCATGCTGGGCCCAGGAAAGGTCCTCTGACATAATAACACTGATGATTTAGAGTTTCTTACCCTCTCTAACTCTGATCCTCCAATGAGGACAGACTTACAGACCTTTGGTTTCCTTCTCCTGAAGTCAATAATCAGGTCTTGCTGGCCCTGAGTAAGAGGTGGTTGTTATGGCACCACCCAGCCAGATTTTCAGTCTCCCTCGTATATGGTGATTCATCACCACCTTTGATTTGACCTACAACAGAGGTGTCATCAGCAAACTTGAATATGACATTGGAGCTGTGCCTAACCACACAGTCATAAGTGTAAAGTGAGCAGAAGACAGGGTTATGCACACTGCCTGGTGTGTACCTGCACTGGTGGAGATTGTGGAGGAGATGTAGTTGCCAATCTGAACCAACTGGGGTCTGCAAGTGAGGAAGTCAGGGATTCAATTGCACAAGGAGGTATTGAAGCCAAGGTCTTGGAGCTTTTTGATTAGTTTTGAGGGCATGATAGTATTGAATACTGAGCTGTAGTCAATTAAAAAAAACACATCCTGATGTTATAGTCATCGAGTCTTAGCAAACGACAGCACAGAAATAGGCCATTTGGTCCATCTAGTCTGTGCCAAACAATTTAATCTACCACATTCCACACTCTTACCACCCTTCGAGTGAAAGTCTTTCTCCTCATGTTCCCCACAAGTCATAATACCACAAGATATAGGGGCAGAATTAGGCCATTTGGCCCATCAAGTCTGCTCTCCCATTTCATCACGGTTGATCCAATTTTCCTCTCAGCTACAATCTCCTGCCTTTTCCCCACATCGCTTCATACCTTGATCAATCAAGAATCTATCAACCTCTGCCTTAAATATACATAAAGATTTGGCCTCCACAACTGCCTGTGGCAATGAATTCCACAGATTCACAACTCTCCGGCTAAAAAAATTCCTCCTCAACTCTATACTAAAAGGACACCTTTCTATTCTGAGGTTGTATTCACTGGTCTTAGACTCTCCCACCACAGGAAACATCCTCTCCACATCCTATCTATCAAGGCCTTTCACCATTTGATAGGTCTCGATGAGGCCACTCCTCATTTTTCTGAATTCCAGTGAATACAGGCCCAGAGCTATCAAATGCTGTTCATATGACAAACCATTCAATTTTGAAATCATCTGCGTGAACCTCTCCAGGTTCAGCATGTCCTTTCTCAGATAAGGGGCCCAAAACTACTTACAGTATTCCAACTGAGCCCTCGCCTGTGCTTTATCATGCCTCAACATTACATCCTTGTTTGTACAATCTAGTCCTCTTGAAATGAATGCTAACATTCTATTTACCTTCCTCACCACTGACACAACCTGCAAATTAACCTTTAGGGAATCCTGCACAAGGACTCCCAAGTCCCTTTGCACCTCAGTTTTTTTTTATGTTTTCTTTCCATTTAGAAATTAGTCAACTCTCATTTTTTCTACCAAAGTGCATGACCATACACTTCCCAACACTGTATTCCATCTGCCATTTCTTTGCCTATTATCCTAATCTAAGCCCTTCTTTATCCTCTCTGCTTCCTGAAAACTACCTGCCCCTCTATCTAACTTCATATGGTCTGCAAACTTTGCAACAAAGCTGTCAATTCCATCATCCAATCATTGATGTATAATATAGAAAGAACTGGTCCCAACACAGACCCCTGTGGAATACCTCTAGTCACTGGCAGCCAGCCAGAAAGGACTCCCTTTATTCCCACTCAATGCCTCCTGCCAATCAGCCACTGCTTTATCCATGCTAGAATCTTTCCTGTAATACCATAGGCTTGCAGATTGTTAAGCAGCCTTATGTGGAGCATTTTATCAAAACCCTTCTGAAAATCTAAATGTACAACATCAACCAATTCTACTTTGTCTATTCTGCTTGATATTTCTTCAAAAAAATTCAACAGATTTGTCAGGCAAGATTTTCGCTTGATGAAACCATGCTGAATCTGGCCTATTCAATCATATGCCTTCAAGTAACCAGAGACCTCATCTTTAATAATCGACTCCAACATCTTCCCAACCACTGAGATCAGACTAAGTTTCCTTTTATCTGCCTCTCTCCCTTCTTGAAGAGTGGAGTGACATTTCCCTTAAATCTCCCTTTAATCTTCTACGTTCTAGGAAAAAAAATTCTAAGTTATTCAATCTTTCCTTATAACTCAGTTCCTTCAGTCCTAGCAACACCCTTGTAAATTTTCTCTGCACTCTTTTAATCTTATTTGTATCTTTCCTGTAGATATGTGACCAAAACTGCACACAATACTCCAAATTATGCCTTACCTACATCTTAACTGACTTCAATTTGACATCACAACTCCTGTACTCAGTACTTCAATCTACGAAGTCTAATGTGCCAGAAGCTTTCTTTAAGAACCTATCTACCTGCAACACCACTTTCATTAAAATATGGATCTGTATTCCTAGATCCCTTCGTTCTACCTCAGTACCCTACTGTTCAATGTGTCACTGGCTGGTCCTACCAAATTGCAACACCTCACACTTGCCTGCATTAAATTCCACCTGCTGCATTAAATTCCACCTGCCAGTTTTCTGCCCATTTTTCCATATGGTCCAGATCCCACTGCAAGCCATGATAACCTTCCTCACTGCCCATTCTTGGTGTCATCCATAAATTTGCTGATCCAGCTAACCACATGATCATCCAGATCATTGATAGAGATGACAAACAACAGCATACTCAGCAGTCCTCAGTGGCTTACTGCTCATGGTGTAAAAACTACCTTGATTGGTCTGCCACTAGTCTTCACTGAACACCATCGGCCATTTTTCCAGCTGGTCCTGATCCTGCCACGAGGTTTGAAAGTTTCCTTTGCAGTACACTACACCCCCAATCTTGCTATCTTCTGTAAGCTTACAGATCCAGTTAACCATATTATCATCCAGGTCACTGAAATGGCTAACAAACAACAAAGGACCCAGCACTAATTCTTGTGGCATTCCACTAGTCATAGGCATCCAGTCAGAGAGGCAACAATCTTCTACCACTTTCAGGCTTCCCCCACAAAGCCACTATTTAATCCAATTTATTACCTGATCTTGAATACTGAGTGATCAGACTTCTTGACCAACCTTCCATGCAGGACCTGTCAAATGCCCTGTTGAAGTTCATGTAGACAACATTGATTGGTTTGTCTTCATCAACTTTTTGGTAATGTCCTTGAAAAACTCTATAAAATTTCTTAGACACCACCTATCACGCACAAAACCATGCTGAAAATTCCTAACCAGTACTTGCCTATCCAAATACTTATAGATCCAGTTACTTTGAATAGCTTCCATTAATTTTCCTACTGCTAATCTCAGCATCACTGGCCTATAAATTCCTGATTTATTCTTAGAGCCTTTTTTTAAACAACAGATCAACATTAGCTACCCTCCCACCTTCCGGTACCTCATCTATCACTAAGGATGATTTAAATACCTCTGCTAGGGCTCCTATAATCTCTGCACTTGCCTCCCTCAGGGTCTAATGGAGCACCTCATCAGGCTCTAGGGATTTGTCTACACTAATTTGCCTCAAGGCAGCAAACACCACCTCGTTTGAAATTTGTATATGGTCCTTGCCTTGCTGCTACTTCGCCTCACTTCTATAGACTCTGTGTCCATCTCCTGAATAAATCGAGATACAACAATATCATTTTAAGATCTCCTTTTGGCTCCATGCTTAGATTGCCATTCCGATCTTTCAGACAACCAATTTTGTCCTTTGCAATCCTGTTCCTCTCGATATATCTGTAGAAACCGTTTGAATTCTCCATAATTCTGCTAGGGCAACATCATACCTTCTTTTAGCCCTCCTGATTTCTTTCTTAAGTGTTCTCTTGCATTTCTTATACTCTTCAATTTCCTGGTTTGATCCTCCCTGCCTATCCCTGAAATACACCTATTTTTTTCTTAACCAGGGCCTTAATATCTCTCAAACACCAAGGTTTTCTGAACATGTTATGACAGTGCTCAGTCAGGACAGACTGGGGAGAGGGTTACTCAGGCTATATGGGCTGAACTGAGGAATAAGAAAGGTGAATAGGGCTATATTATAGACCTTTTATTCTGATAGCCACATATAAGCTTTGTACTCTCAATATTTCACCTTTGAAAGCCTTCCACTTACCAAGTACACCTTTGCCAGAAAATATCCTGTCACAATCCACACTTGTGAGACCCTTTTTGATGCCACCAAAATTGGCATTTCTCCAATTTAGAATCTGAACCTGAGGACCAGACCAATCGTTTTCCATAATTACCTTGGAAAAATTGCATTATGATCGTTAGATGCAGAGTATTCCCTGCCAAGCCTCCTGTCACCTGCCCTGCCTCATTCCCTAATAGATCAGGTATCACACACTCTCTCATTGGCACTTCTGTGTATTCATTATGGAAACTTTCCCAAACATATTTAACAAACTCTATCCCACCTACAGCATGGTAATCCCAGTCAATATGTGGAAAGTTAAAATTGTCTACTATAATAACCGTATGTTTCTTGCATTCTCTTTGCAAACTTCTTCCTCTAAGTCCAGCAGACTGTTGGGTGGTCTATAATATAGCCCTATTAACCTTTCTTATTCCTCCATGTAGCCTGATTAACCCTCTCCCCAGTCTGTCCTGACTGAGCACCTTCATGACAATTTCCCTGATTCGTAACACTAGCCCCCCTCCTTTAATCCCTCTCACTATCACATCTAAACCAACAGAAACCTCTAATTATAAGCTGTCATTCCTGCCCCTTCTACAACCAAGTTTCAATAATGGCTACAGTATCATAATTTCATGTGTTGATCCATTCCCTGAACATTTGCCTTTCCTGCAATACGGCTTGTATTGAAATATACTCAACTCAGAACGTTCATCTTACCGTGCTCTTCCTTTTGATTTCTGACCTTGTCGGATGTATAAATAACATGTATCTCCAAATCTACTCCACTATCTTTTCTGGCACTCTGGTTCCCATTCCCCTGCAACTCTAGTCTAAACACCCAATCCCCTCCCCCCACCTCAACTGTGCAATACTAGCAAACTTTTGTGATAGGAAGATGTTATGCATCTTTGCTGTCCAGATGTTCTGGGGTTGAGTGAGGAGCCATTGAGATGTCATCTATTATGGACTGTTGCTCCGGAAGACAAATTGGAGCTGATTCAAATCACTTTTCAGACAGGAGTTGATACCTGTCATCACTAATCTCTAAAAGCACTTCATCACATTGGATGTAAGTGCTACTGGATGATCATCATTGAGGCAGGTTACCAGGTTCTTCTTAGGCATTGGTATAATTGAAACCTGCTTGAAGCAGGTGGGTATCTCAGACTGCCAAGGTGAAAGGTTAAAAATCTCAGTGAACACTCCAGCAGGTTGATCAGCACCGGTCTTTAGTACTTAGCCAGGTATCCCATCTGGGCTGGGTGCTTTTCACGTGTGCACCCTCCTGAAGGCTGCTTGCATGTTGGCATCAGAGACTGGAATCACAGGATCATCGCGGGTTATGGGAGTTTGTGATGGTTCTTCCACGCTTTGATGGTCAAAAGGAGTGTAGAAGTCATAGAGCTCACCTGGAAATGAAGCCCTGTTCTCGCTTATGTCGTTTGATGTAAATTTGTAGGAGGTGATAGTATTGAAGCCCAGACACAACTGTCGAGCATCCTTTGTTGATTCAAGTTTAGTTTAGAATTGCCACTTCGCCTGTGAGATGGTCTTCTGGATACCATACCTGTACTTCTTGTAGGTTTCTTGGTCACTAGAGTTGGATGCTTCTCGTGTGGTCCGCAACAGAGTGCAGATTGTTCGCCCAGGGCTTCTAGTTCACACTCATCTACAACTGTTTTAATAATGTCCGTGACAACCGTGGTGTACTCATTCAGTTCCATTGATGAGTCCCTGAACAATGCCCAGTCCACAGACTCAAAGTAATCTCGCAGGCATTTCTCTGCCTCCCACGACCAGCTCTTTGTTGTCCTAATCTCCTGCGCTTTGCTCTTTAGCCTCTGTCTGTATGCAGGTAGGAAAAGAACAGGATTTAAATGTTTGATTATTGGGACAATGAAATAATGAGTTTTTTCCCCCATCAAACATTACGGGATGTTTCCTTTCATCCCAGAAGTAAACAATCAGATCCGCTGATCCACCTTACTGACGTTTTAAAGTTTTTAATATTACCAATTGTGCTTCTGATTCAAAAAAAAAGAATGGAAGTCCCATTTTGGAGAGTAGAACACAAAATCTGGACTGTATCCAGTGTAGTCTACTTACCGTAGACTATTGCAATGCCAAATGTGCCATTTACTTGTAGAGATGCTAAATACAAGCCCGTTCTTCCACCTCACTGTACATAGAAAGAAAATCTCTTGTGCCTGCTACAAATCAACATACCCAGAACATTTCTCCAAATGGTGATCAACATTACTCCCCCACGAAATCGCACTAAAGATATTAATTAATTGGCCATTTATTAGTATATAGTTATTGTGTGCAATTTATCGCCTGCAATTTCCAAGTTACATCAGTGCATTTCAACAGTATTCCAACTTGTTAAGCCACTCCAGGGAACCAGAAATATAAAGTATGCATAGAGTAAAGATAGCCTGTATCGGGATTATTTGTGCAAATACAATTCATCCTAAAATAAAGTACTGGAATGACTGTCAATTACAAGAGCTCAAATGAACACACATGATAAAGGTTACATCACTGTAATACATACAAAAGAGGTCTAGAATAATCTTAAGCATTTTGAATTAGCATATCCTGAAAAAGTGTCAACCCTTTGGAGATACGTGAAGAGATAAAACATGAAACCATGAAGAAGATACTGATACTAAAAAACAAAGTGATAAATATAGTTGAGAAAAGTTAACCTATTCTCATTTTCCACGTGAGTTTTGCAAGGTGACCTTATGATGCAAACTTAAAGTTAA
This sequence comes from Hypanus sabinus, assembly GCF_030144855.1. Lineage (NCBI taxonomy): Eukaryota > Metazoa > Chordata > Chondrichthyes > Myliobatiformes > Dasyatidae > Hypanus > Hypanus sabinus. The sequence continues at coordinate 95,891,006 of NC_082711.1, read as the reverse complement.
CAGAGGGGAAAAAATGGCTTAAGGTTTTTTTTGGGGTGATTAATTAGAAGTGACCATTTAAGAAATATTAAGAATATACTAAAATTAAGATTCCTTTATTATTTTATACAGCATTGGAATTTTGAAATATTTTTGGATCCTGGGAATGATATAAAATTAGTGTTTATCAGGGCCAGCGAGATTGTTGAGGTGAATGTGTCTTTCAAAACCTCAGTTCTGTCCATTCTTCCTTAAACTCAGGATAAACAAAAGTAGGTCAACCTGCATGTTTTGTGGCAGCTGTTGGTTTTTATTTCCCTGTAAACAGCATTGGATCATCTGATTAAAGTTCTTGATGTGTGTTCACCACCCTTGTCACTCTCTGCACATATCAATAACCAGCTTTACTTTTATTAAAACGCAGCAGCGAGGTTATGTGATTCAAATGTGTGATTACATTTATTTTGCTGTAAACCCCTAACAGATTTGCAAGGGCTGGATGATTAAAAACAGACTACTACAGATATCAGATCATAGTTTAATGGAGGGTAGCATAATACTCATAAACATTCATTAGTATTACAAAATTATGTATTAGCAGTAGAAATAGACTTCTGTGTTTCTCAGAACTGTTCTGGTGTTTAAAAAGATAATGGCTGATGTCGATGTAACTCCAACTTAGCATCCCCTTTCTACTCCTATAATATTACATTCACTTGCTAATCTATCTATCAAAGACTCTGTTTCCATCACTCTTTGATAAAGAGAACTTATAGAGAATTCTGAAGAAAATTAATCACCTCAATCTGTCATAAATGGGTGTGAACAATTCCTCAATATTACATGATAGCCATTTCCAGCTACAAATCCAAGTAACAATTAAAGAGTTTATTCATTCAGTTTCAGTTGCACTTTGCTTCACCCACCTGGTGAAATACGGGTGCAATATGCCTTGAGTAACCATTAGTGATGTTGTAACAACTGTGCCACTTGTCACACTTTACTATGGCAGGTGCTTCAAGGCATCTAGTTATGTCTGTCAGATAAATGATCAATTGGGTGACATAAAGAAAAACAAAAGCTGTTGAATTGCTGAGAAAATAAAGGCATTACACACTCTGACAACAGATGTGTTGTTTAGCTGTGAGAGCTGTAAGCCACTATATTTGGTCTCTTAAGTTGTTCACTCATAAGCTTCAAAACAATCAGTAATATGTGATCCTTATTAAACAGAATTTATGATGATTATATGTACAGCTGAATAATTTTTTAGCTCCTTTTGTGTAATATCTCTAAGAAGGGCACAGCAACAAGTGTACTGGAATATTTTGCACATAGAATGAGTAGGGGAAAAAGGCTGAGTGAAAACAGAGCACAAATTTCAGTCGAACCTACAGATAACAGAAGGGGAAGTAATATCCATTCATGGAGCTGAAATGAACGTTGAAAGTTCGCAGCCGTGGTTTGCTCCAAAACAAGTGGTCAGGGCATAGTGAAAATGGAAGAATCCCTCCTCTGGAAGAAAGACTGTGGAGTGACCATCTCAATTAGTTTGCTGCCATCTTACTAAAGGAGAAATGCTGGGTATTGTTTTGGGTATACTTATTATTCTAGATATGTGTAGTAGTAACATTTGATCAGTCTTTGTTTCGCCTTCCTGTGCATTCACAAAACTTTAAAATCAAACTGAGTTAAGAATTATCACCTTCAGTGATGGTGATGAGATCTTAAGGGGTAATTTGAAACATTCGGATGCAAGAGAAGAGTAATGAAAGACATGAAATACGGTTGTAATACTATTGTCTGTATCCTAAACTGAATCCCTATCATTGCCTGGCAACCTTGTGCCAACACTGTGGATTTATGTAATTAACAGATGTGAGGCTGCATCCAGCTAAAGAAATAAGACAGTAACATGTAGAATTAATGTCTCTCAGAATGATATTTATGTACAATGTCTGCCAGTGATGTAACTCTCTTTATATGTCAGCTTTGACTCAGTTATGTCACTCAGTAGGTTGTACATTCAAGGCCCAGTCCATTGACTTGAGCACTGAACCTAGACTGATACTCGGTTCAGGACTGAAGGACAGCTTCACTCTTAGATCTGCCATTTCTCCTGTGGTAGTAAAGAATCACTCAGCATTATTGAAAGTACAGGGGAGTCCTTTCTTTTGCTAGACAATGCTGAAACTGATTGTTTGGTAATTTGTCATACTGACATGAAATCTTGCTATTCACAGGTTGTCTGCTATAGAACAGTACACTTCTGTGTTATGGTAATTCAAGGAATAGCAATCTGCCCTTAAGAAATTTACAAATCACAAACAAAAATTTTGAGAAATGGAATAAAATTCACACTTACAAAATATACGTAAGAAAAGATAAGAACTAAGTGTAAACAGAGAACCAAACTAGTTTCCCAAGGATAATAAGTAAGAACGTTGGTGAGCAACTGGAGGTCATTGAAGGGATTTGCTTTAGAAACTAACAGGGGCATCCCTTCTATTGATATTTTTACAACACTACTTTATCAAACAATGTAATATTTCTATTAATTAAAACAGCAGCCCTTTGTCTTCTGCCAATTATGCAATGAGAGTTCTCTTGTAAGGGCATTATTGTTGAGGGATGCATCTCAGCTCATAACTTTTCGGAGTTGACCATGGTTGTTGTGTCTTAGGTGTTGAAGTTGATATGAAAAGCAGTAGACGAGCCGGGACAGTACAATATGGAGAGCAAAGTGTTTCCCATCCAGCCGTGTTGCAGGAGTTGCCAGTCAGCGTTGAACTCAACATAGGGACTCCAGCTCCATACTTTTCCCTTGGGGTTTACTCCCAAAGTCCGCCCCATGAGTGGATACAGCTGCAAGGCAGCAGATGTTTAAGGACAGTTTCCCTTCTCCAAGATAGGCTGTTAAACATAACTGATGAGCACCGTTTGCCCAAAGTGACCGGTTTTAAGGCACCAGTAACTGAACTTATGCTCTCTCCTGGCAGTAGAAATGGTTCCCCTGGGTTTAGTAGCTAAGCCACACATGAAGGCCAGGATCTAAAATTGGTTGTCAGATGCTATTTAAGATGCATGCCATTGGGAGTAGTTAATAGGTAATGGGAGTTTATCCCCACTACTCTCCCCCTCCCCCCACATTCCTGGCTGTGACAACCTTAAAGAGAAACGGGATCACACTAATTACAAAAACTGTGGTACTAATGGTTTTCCAGGAACACAATACTTCCAAAACCCCCGAAACACAGGAGCACTGTAAGTGAATATTTTTGGCTATAAAATGCTTTAGTGTCTGTGATTATGGAAACTGCACTCCATAAAAATTTATAACACTTTTTTTCCTTTTGATTGGTCACTGAAAAAGCTGTTGGGAGAGAAGTTGTTTTCGTAGGGAAATCTATTCTCCAGGATCATTTTGACATTATGTGTTATTGGATAAGACCCTACTTACTTCATTAAAAAAGTATTTTAAAGGCCCCCATTTTCGTAGGAATTACAAAGTCAAATGCTACCAATACAAGGTGGTCACTAAAGTAAGCCATGTAACTCAGAAAAAGCAACGAGCAATTAGAACTCACGGGTATGATTGATGTATTTAATGATGTGCACAAGAGGGAGAGCGGAATCCAGGGTTAGATGAAGAAGAATGATAAATGAACTGTGCAAACAGGTCTGCATTAACTGGGCTGAATGGCTCATCTCAGCACTGCTCATTCTACATAAAACGCTCAACTTTGCAGTCCTCATTTGAATTCAAGCTCTACGAGAGAACAGAGGCTTCTACTTTTGTCTATAATTAAGGCAGTCCTACATTGTCCAATGTGTCATCTTTCAGCAGCATCGTTAAACTGAGAGCATATCCATCTGCTCACGTTGACACAAAGCATTGCATTATCCTATTTGAAAGATTGCAAGACATTCTCCTGCTGCTAAAGGCAACTTCTCTTCTGTAACCCAGCCATGAAGAAATGTTCTGGTCATTTCATTTGCTTTCTGTTTTTAAGAATATCTTCAAATGCAAATCGAGTCCCTTTTCGAAAAAAAAGAATTCATTGATTTTGAAGCTCTCAGAAATCATTTGAGGAAATAAAGTCATAATTTGATGCATGCTTCTTTCTTTTTAGAAAGATAAATGCTTGGGGGATAAGTTATGCAACCTAAAGATGATAGATAAAGTGGCTGATCAAATTAGTCTATGTTTTTAATAACAGTCCAATTTAAAATGTGAAAATGGGTATAAGCTAAATACAATTACAGGACAGAAAAAAATCAAAGGGCCTATTTTTGTTTCCCTTTTTAAATCTATTTAAGACTCGTACATGATAGTCACACATTACCCAGTCACATTTTCTGTGATGCAGTTAATTGCCCATGAGATGGACAGTAATGTGGGAGAAGGTGCACATTTGTCATGGCTTTTAGCACGTAGTGTCTGTTTCTGCTATGAAGTGAATGTCAACTGCTCAGTTGGACAGTGGTGCGTGAAATCTAAGATAAACTTCATGCTCATTATTGTCATCAATGTTAGACCACCCTCCAGAAAATGGGAGGCATTGTCTGATTGCCATGTCATGTGAATGTTTTTTGTCAACACAGTATGCACATTTAAAGAGGCATTGTCTTTGAAAAATAAGCATTTGATAAACCTTAATTTTGAGGGGAGAAACATGAATCAGCAGATGCTTTCCAAATGTAACGGTAAACTTGCTTTCAAATGATCATGCACTTCAGTAGAATATATATTTAAGATAAGAATTTTAATTTTTTGTAATTATAATATCCCTTTAAACTTGACTATAAAAATAAATGATTTGAAATCTAATAGATTTTAAAATAACACTTTAAGCTAAATGCTTCTGAAATTATTGCTTTTCAATTAAATCTTAGTAAAACATTTGTTAAACTTATTTGAGCTTATACATGAGCTCATGCATAATTTTAGTGAACCAAATTACCAGTGGATAGAAAATTTCTTTCGTGTCATATGTTATCTTTATGTTTTGCTCCATTTCTGTGCTTAATGATGTCTTCTTGATCTGTCTCTCTATATCTCATTTCTAATCTGACAATTCCTTATTTGTTTGAATTCTGTTGACATTTATCTGTACTCAAACTTTGACGGTGTCGGGGGACTGTGTAAATTCCAGATAAGTTCATCATGAGGAATAATATTTCTAGTCCTTGATCAGCAATTCCATAGATACCCAGAGGGATAGTGGGGAAGAAATATGTGCTGAATGGGTATTGTGATATTGGCCACTAGTTGTTCTTCCCTCTATGTACTTTGTAGTCAGTGATGATAAAAGAAACAACATTTTCCATTCAGGCATTCACCATTAGTGGCCGAAAAATAATATTTCCTCCTCCGATTATTTTACACATGCCATTAGCTCTGCTCCCTAATCTTCTTTGTTCTGTTGCTCATTGCTCCAGTAGCATTTGCGAAGACCGTACTAAAACATGGGAAAATGTATTGCCCAAGCTTCATCTGAATTTACTGTTAGTGGGCCAATGTTGAGAAAACATCACTCATACTGAATACAGAGGACACAAAACTACTTAAATGATAAGCAAATTTTGTTCCTTGGTAAAAGAAGTCAAACCTTTTGTGCATAGTTACATAAATTTCAGCCACAATTTCATGTTATCAGAAGAATAATATATGCTATGAAAAGCATCACTGACCAGATTCATCTATTGCAAAGCAATATTCACAGTTGTGACATCCTCTTGCAAGTGGAATGACAGCAATAGTGATTACCAAGGAGCCAGGTAACTGAGCCTTGCTCTCACCCCAGAAGTTCGATGGTATCAGTGACTTCTGAGCAAATTAAGTCTTTTATTACATTATTTACTATGAGTTATAAAATGTTATGTGAGAAGTAAACTTTCCACAATGCTCTTAGACTTAACCCACCCAGGTACTGAAAGGAAGTAGCTACTTAGAGTATTTTTATCTTGTCTGTAAAAGACTTCTTTTACCTTTAGTGATAACATTTGGAATACTTTATAATGTCCCATTGTAATCTATGCTGCAAAAAAGGCTGCAGTACTTGGAGTTTAAATTTTTCCATTGTATTCCAAGTGTGTACTCCTAGTCCTCCATCCAAAGACATATGCTTCTAATCCTTCATTAATGTGCTGGCTAAGCAATGTTCAGGTGGTCTTCCAACAAACAAATGATAGGCTGTGCTGTAGTTGCCAATGCAGCTTCTTATCTTAACTGGTACTTGTCAGCTAGAGCGATGAGGTGATGGTCTAATTTCCTTCCAGAATATCTACTTCTTTGCCCAAAAAGAAGGAACAGTAATTATGCAGTTCATTGATTGCCAAAAAGTGTGAAAATGATTAATAGTGAGCAAGTACCATGATTGGTCAATTTTGGCCTGTTATTAAATTCATGCGGGTCATATCCCTAAGGAGGAAATTTGGATGAGACCATATGTAAATGATTTTAAACTGGCCATTAAGTAATGTCAGAGAAATTTGAAACCAGCATCTTAAATGGTCTGCTTAAAGAACAGTGCTCTTAAAATTTCTAATTTTTTAAGAAAGTGTATATTTGTATTTTAATCAGGTAGAAACACTATCAAAATTATTTAAAAAGATTTACCATGGCCATTTATCAAATTTGGAAAGAATCCTTTAGCTTGGAATAGTTGAGTTGAAAAAGCAAGGTTCCAAAGCAGATTGCTCTGTCGTTTGGTTTGGCAAGTATTGAACTATTTGTAGAGCTCAATCCCAATAAGGCACACGGAAGTCCACATTCTATTCATCAAGAAAATTGAATTACTTAAGGCCATGTGTTGCTGTTGCTCAATTCTGAGCTGAAATGTTACATACTGGGCCATTTATGTTCAGTTAGTGTATTGACAGTAGCTCATGGGAGGCCATAAATAATCATTATTACCACACCTCAAACCCATTAGCAATAACTGTGTATGCATCAGAAATGCATTTTTGGTATAATTTAAAGAAATTGAAAATCTCTCCATTTCTGTCCTTTTTTCTTTCAATGTTGAAATTGTTTGGATGGATTTAATTATTAATGAGAGCCATCACTTTTGGATAATAGCCCAGAAAGATACAGAGGAGTCGTGGAAGGCACAGCTTTCTCTGCATGGCAGGAGAAACTGTCTACCAAATAATCAGTTCTGAAAGAGTGCACAGGAGAAGTGGTAGGACTTCACCCTTGTGTGCCCAGTAAAGGTCTACCTCTGGTTAGCAAGCATTTACTTCATGAATTCATTCATTCCACTTCTCCTCTCTCGTCTCCATCCTGATGTAAGGTTTGACCTGAAACATCAACAATGTCTCTTCTCAAACAATTGTGTTCCTCTAGCCCAGGGGTCAGCAACCCGTGGCTCCGGAGCCGCATGCGACTCTTTCATCGCTGTGCTGCGGCTCCCCGTGGTTTGTTAGCTTTTTAAATGTAATTCGAAATTTGAAGATTATGGTGATCTTGTACAATCTAAAAACGTTGTGGAGACCCCATTTCCTGGCACATCTGAACCATCTCACAATTAGCCACCGTTCCGGCTAAGGGAGATAGCCTACTGGGGTTTGTGAGTACGTGTCTTTTGGAGCATCCGCGCCCACGGGGACAGGTTGAGGGAGGCTTTAAATCAAGGTTGTTTAGTTCGAATAAAGTTACCTTTGACTGCAGTGTCTTTATTTTAGCGCTGTGTGTAGCACACCGCTACAACGTATTTTTTATCGCTATTAATATACATCACCACTGCCAATGCCTGACACCCGCCAGTGCACGCTTTCTTTTAATTCTTCAATCCAAGGTAGGCTAACTATGGAGTAACCTTCAACCCAACGTCTTTTTTTCGGAGTGCAAAATGTTTTTGTTGCATGCAGAAATGTAATTTCGTTTTCTCTGCAGGAGTTCATCAATTTCATAAATGCAACACATTATGGTTTGTTTATACATAGCATAAAGGCAAAAAAAAACCGTTGTATGCAGTGTTATTTCATTTTAAATGTCAAACGGGTTTTGTGGCTCCCAGTGTTTTCTTTTCTGTGGAAAATGGGTCCATATTGGCTCTTTCAGTGGTAAACGTTGCCGACCCCTGCTCTAGCCTAACAGTTACAATTAGTTTATGAGCCACCTGACAAAAATTCTACTTAGAATCATCATGCTCAGAATAAGAAACCAAATTAAACCAGAGATCAGTGAAGAACAGTGTGGTTTTGCCGAAGGCAAGGGAACATCAAGCGCCACTTATGTTCTCAGGAATATAATCGAAAGGTCAATAGAAGTACAACAAGACCTATACTTCTGTTTCTGACCTATACTACACAAAAGCCTTTGACACAGTGAAACACCAAGTCATCATGAAAATACTTAAAGATATTAATATCAATGAAAAAGATCTAAGAATAATCAGGAATCTCTTCTAGCAACAAAGTGCAGCCATACGGATAGACAACAAGATTGGTGAATATCAGCCAATAAAGTGAGGAGTCAGACAGGGTTTTGTTCGATCACCAGACCTATTCTCCCTGTATAGTGAAAGCATCTTGAGAACCATACAAGACCTAGCTGGAATAAGTATAGGAGGATACAATATCAACCAACTCCGCTATGTGGATGATACAGTACTGTGTTATGACTGTACCACAGCTCTGAGGGGCCGAAGGGTGCGGGGTAGCCCCCTCCTTTGTGAGAATCGCAAGATCACTATTGAGTCCGTTCAGGAGACCCAGGAAATGGGGGAGAGAGATGTGCCGAATACCTCGTTCCACCGCGATGCAAAATAATGTGACATTGACCATTGTCTCCTGGAGACCACGTTTGTGGATTGGGGAATATGCTACGTGCAAGCCCTCGGGCAAAGTGGGCAGGTTGAGAGAGAGGTTGCATCACCCCAACCTGATTGACATCTGAGACCACGTGAGGAAGTATAAAAGAGGGTCTGGGGGAACAACCCCTTTAGACGCACCAGAAGAAATGCTAACGATCCCATAGTAGCGGGAAGCCATTTGAAGGAAGTCACGTGCGTTCGATTCCGTTGCTGGAATCGGTGACTGGAACCACGGAAACCAGCTTTTAGCTAACAATGGGGAAGCCCGCTCCCCGATTCAACGGATTCGCTTCATAAAAGACCCAGGCAAGTTTCTTTTCTCACCAATCTCTCTCTCTCCAACAAGTGAAAACCCAGCGGTCATCCCCCCCAAAAGGCTGAGGCCTGCAGGATCTGAGTGACTTTTATATTTCCATCGGACAATATATTATCCCCTAGACAAACGATCGAGCTGTTTCTTATTGATGGTTATTTTTAGACCCGCGCTTTAGATTGAGTAGTGACGACGTATGTTATCTGAATGTTTGTGTTAATCTTATTTTTGTGCCCCTTCATAAATAAAGACTTTTAAAAATAGTACCATCAGACTTCAACAGACCTCTCTATCTTTGCTGGTAAGTTATCCAGTTACGGGATTTCGTAACAGTTGGGGTTCTCGTCTCAGGATTTGACACCAAATTGGAGGGCCAGTGAATCGGGCTTGTAGGTCCAAAACTTGGATCTGGTTACGTGGGTAGCCAGACGGGAAACCAGCAAAGATGGACGTGGGTGAATTTATAGAAAACCCGACTCTGGAGGCGCTAGAGGTGGCCTCTAAATTGGACTTGATAAAATTGGCGAAGGAGTTAAACCTCGCAGGGGTGAGGTTGTCCATGAAAAAGCGGGAGGTGCGAAGGGCAATAACTCAGTATTATATTGGGAAGAATGTGTTTACAGCTGAGGTATTGGAAAATATCCCTGAAAAGGTACCAGCTAGTGGGACAGCTCAGTTAGAGTTGGAAAAATTAAGGTGGGAACATGAAATTAAGTTAAAACAGCTGGAAATAGAGAGGGAAAGGGCCGAGAGAGAGAGGGCCGAGAAAGAAAGAGAGCATGAACTTCAGCTAAAAGAGCTGGAAGCAGCTGAGAAGGAGAGGGCCGAGAAGGAGAAGGAGGCAGAGAGACAGAGGAAACATGACTTGGAGATGGAGAAGTTAAGGCAAGAGCAACGAAGTAAGGGGTCGGACCGAGAGGAGCGGTTTGATGTCAGTCGGGCGTTGAGGTTAGTACCCCCGTTCGAGGAGACGGATGTTGATAGTTATTTCTTGCTTTTTGAAAAGGTGGCAGTGAATCAGAAGTGGCCCAGAGAGCAATCGGTGGCGTTGTTACAAAGTGTGTTAAGAGGGAAGGCACAGCGGGCATATGCGGCGTTGTCCACGGAGGGGGAAGGGGAAGAGAAATATGACCAAGTAAAGGCGGCCATTCTCCGGGGTTACGAGCTAGTAGCTGAAGCATATAGACAAAAGTTCAGAAATTTACGAAAAGGGTGGAATCAGACGTATACCGAGTTTGCCTATGAGAAGGGTGTGCTCTTGGACCGTTGGTGCACTGTGGAAAAAGTGGACGAGGATTATGGGCGTCTTGGGGAGTTACTTTTGATTGAGGAATTTAAAGGTTGTGTTTCGGAGGACATCTGTATGTATTTGAATGAGAAGCCGAATAAGTCCATCTCAGAATTTGCTAGGTTCGTGGATGAATATGCCCTAACCCACAAGACAAAGTTTTCCTCGAATAAAAGTTCCCAGAGAGACTGTGGGAACGATCGAGAAAGTCCGACGAGTGAGGCAGAGGTCCCACCGGGAGCTAGTGGTAAGGTTGAGGGGGAAAGGCCAGACGGCCAGAGGTTTCCGAGCTTGACCTGTTTTAATTGTGGAAAGGGAGGGCATATTGCATCTCGATGCTTGGCTCTGAGGAAAGAGATAGGAAAAGGGAAAGCCGCAGTCCCTATCGGGTGTGCCATGGTAATCAGTAAATCGACAAGAGAGCCCCAAGTAGACAGAGTACGAGAAGGGTTTGAGACTTGTCTGACACATGGAACCGTGTCTTTGAGGAAGGGGAAACCACCAATTCCCATACGAATCTGGAGAGACACGGGGGCTGAGCTGTCGTTGATCAGCAGTAAGGTACTAGAATTTGGTCGGAAAACGGGCATGGTAGCGGTAGAGGGGATCAGCAAAAGAATAGAAATGGTGGCTTTACATGAGGTCATTATGGATTGTGAGCTGGTGTCTGGACCCGTTGAAATAGGGGTGCCATCAGAGTTCCCGAGAACGGACACGGACGTCCTTCTCGGTAACAATTTAGCAGGTGATAAGGTTTGGGCAGCCATGATGCCGACCCGCCAACCGGTGAGTGCGGTGGCCCCACCCCTAGTGTCCCAGATCTACCCCGCATGTGCGGTCACTCGCAGCCTGTCGAGAAAGGCAGCTGAGAACGAGAGCAGTTTAAATCGGGCCATTTTTTATTTGGCCAAGATGTTTCTACCGACCCTATACCACGAGGGTTTAGAGGGGGGTAAAACAAAGAGTAGTAAAGTGAAAGAGGGTAAGGGAGCGGAGGTAGATCTGCCTTTAGCAAGGAGAAGGGTCCTAGAGGCAGAAAATAAAGATGAAGAACTGATAGAGCGGTTAAGAGGTCCAGGGTTGGACATAGATGATCTGTCTGGGTTGGCAGAACTGTTTGAGGAAGTTGAAACTTCTAAAGGTGTTCCCGATAGTGAAATGAGGGCAGCCCTAGATGAAAAGGGTGCCCTTACCTCGAAGAAATCTGCTGGGTTGGCAGATGAGGTTGTTTCAGCCCGCGGGGTTGACTTTACTCCGGAAGGGAGTTGCCCAGAGAGTACCTGGGAGAAACAGGGGAACTTAGAATTTAAAAAGGGTATGGGTATTGAAACCTGGAAGAGGCCAATGTCCCGTTTGAGTGTGTCCAAGATGAGGAAACACGTGGTACTGAACCTAGTAACGGAGCTCAGAAGATGTCTCAGGTATTTGATTCATTGGAACGGGGCAGCCGTCCTTGTGGGTCAGATAGACTTGGTTCAGTGGAAAAAGGGTTAACCTTGGTAACCGTGGGAAGTGTGAGTTCCCAGGTATTTGTGCTCGAAGGTGTGTTCAAAGTTAATGCAGAATTTAAGAATGGGGAGATGAGAATTATTGTTGAAGGAAACAGAAAGTCTGTAGTTCCCAAGTCGAATGAAGAAATTTTAAACCTGGCAGATCGCTTACAGAGTGAGCCGGGAAATAGCGGGGGGGGGGGGGTGGCCCCCACTCTATTGTTATGCCAGGATGGGGTGTGAAGAGGCCAAATTCGAAATGCTACTTGAACAAAGAGTTCGAATTAAAAACCAATAGCCTGAAGGGTCCTGATAAAAGGACTGGGTAAAATTAAAGAATTGGGTGGAAATGGTCTAAGTTTGGGACAAGGTGTTGATAAAATAACCCCTATGAATGAGGCGGGCGGGAGTTTACCACGCCAAATTACTCAAGTTCCCCATGGGGGGGGGGGGGGGGAACTCACCAGAAACCAGAAAAGAGGCGACGGTTAATGGGGATGCCATTTTAAACAGCAAAGCAGGTTGTACAGGATTGAGCCAAAGCCTGGGAATAATAAAGTAATAAAGACACCCCCTTTGGAGACCTGCCGGTTAAGTAAAACGACCGAAACAATTAGTATTCACATAAACTTTTGTAGATGCACATAAGCTAAGGCCACACCTCCTTAGTTTTGTTGCTGAAGGAAAGAAATAAAAATAGGTGGTTATTAAATTGAAGTCTGATGCTACAAGACTTTAGTACGGTACGCGATGTTAAGATATTAAAGAAAGTGAAACTGTAATCATTAACTGTTCAGATACTGAATTGAATGTATAACTGTATTACTCTGTTTAAAAAAAAACTTTTGTATTGTGTTAGATTCTAAAACCCTGTAAGACTCTGTACTATTTCGTTTTCACCGCTGGTGAAAACGCTTTGAAGAAAGGGGGTGTTATGAATGTACCACAGCTCTGAGGGGCCAAAGGGTGCGGGGTAGCCCCCTCCTTTGCGAGAATCGCAAGATCACTATTGAGTCCGTTCAGGAGACCCAGGAAATGGGAGAGAGAGATGTGCCGAATACCTCGTTCCACCGCGATGCAAAATAATGCGATATTGACCATTGTCTCCTGGAGGCCACGTTTGTGGATTGGGGACTATGCTACGTGCAAGCCCTTGGGCAAAGTGGGCAGGTTGAGAGAGAGATTGCATCATCCCAACCTGATTGACATCTGAGACCACGTGAGGAAGTATAAAAGAGGGTCTGGAGGAACAACCCCTTTAGACGCACCAGAAGAAACGCTAACAATCCCGTAGTAGCAGAAAGCCATTTGAAGGAAGTCATGTGCGTTCAATTCCATTGCTGGAATCGGTGACTGGAACCACGGAAATCAGCTTTTAGCTAACAACGGGGAAGCCCGCTCCCCTGATTCAACGGATTCGCTTCATAAAAGACCCGGGCAAGTTTCTTTTCTCACCAATCTCTCTCTCTCCAACAAGTGAAAACCCAGCGGTCCCCCCCACAAAAGGCTGAGGCCTGCAGGAACTGAGTGACTTTTATATTTCCATCGGACAATATATTATCCCCTAGACAAACGATCAAGCTGTTTCTTATTGATGGTTATTATTAGACCCACGCTTTAGATTGAGTAGTGACGACGTATATTATCTGAATGTTTGTATTAATCTTATTTTTGTGCCCCTTTGTAAATAAAGACATAAAAATAGTACCATCAGACTTCAACAGACCTCTCTATCTTTGCTGGTAAGTGATCCAGTTACGGGATTTCGTAACAACTGAAAGTGAAGTAAATTTACACAAACTAGTATCGACCATCAACACAGAGAGCGAAAGACTTGGCCTAATCTTAAATAAAAAGAAGACTAAAGTAATGGTAATATTAAAGAAACCTGATATCCCAAACTGTAGGATCGTATTGGGAAATGAAATCCTGAAATAAGTTCACAACTTCAAGTACCTTGGATGATGGATAACATCTGATGGCAAATGCGAAACAGACATAAAAGTAAGAATAGGAATGGCAAGAACAGCATTTACAGAAATGAGAAACATCCTAACAAACAAGAAAATAGCAATTGACATCCACCTTAGACCTCTCAGCTGCTACATTCTTCCTATGTTAATGTATGGCTGCGAGTCATGGACCATCACAAATGCAATGGAAAGAAGAATCAATGCAATAGAGATGTGGTTCCTCAGAAGAATGCTATGCATATCATATACTGACAGGATAAGAAGTTCTGCAGAGAACAAAAACAAAACGTACATTACTTAAAAAAAAATCAGAAAACAGCAATCAAAATTCTTTAGACACATCATGCAAACAGAGACATTAGAACATTTAGTTACAACTGAAAAGCTGGAAGGAAAAAGAAGCAGAGGCAGTCAGAGAATGAAAATGGGAGATGGATTAACATCACGGTTAGAAACAGGGGAGGCAACAACTACAATTCGGAGGGTCAGGGACCGTGATGGATGGAGAGACATGATCGCCCACGTCAAATGGCAAGGCACCTGAATGAATGAGCCTAGCAGATTGTTTGTTTACTTAATGAATCTTCACCTTAACAAAGGGTTTTATTTAATTTAATTCATTGTTTAAATAAAATTCCGTTTGCTACAAGGAAGGGTGCAAAAGAGTCTTTGCAGAACTGATCTGTAAAGTCAGTAACATTTTTCAGGTCATTGGGAAAGAATCTGTTAACTTAAATAATTAAGCACCTGTGCTTTTCTACCTGGAATAATGTGATTCAATGAATGACTGATGCATTTCAGCTCATTTTCCTCAGCTTGTTAAACTAGTTTACTTCTGGCTCATTTTCTTACCATCCGCGGCTGCCAGTTTCACTCTCATAAGTAACAGATTTATGCATCTCCAACTACATGAATTTTTGCCTGAGGAAGGATTCTTCAATTGGGAAGAGCTGTAGTAGCAGCTGCCGGCTGTGCTCTACTCCCTAAAATCTCAAAGCCTTTTTCAGTAGGCCTTTACAGTTGTTTTATAATGAAGTAATGTCAGCTGTGACTGTGTTATGATGCATGAAGGTCCAGAGGTTAGGTTATAAGATAGCTGCATTTAGTGAACCACCAGTGAATGCTGCATTGTTAAAGGTAATATTTTTCATTTAAGACATTGACCTGAAATAACCAACTGCCCTCTTGCAAGATTCTAAAAACTCATCTGTATTGTTAAAGAAAAATGAGGAAGCTTCTGACATGTCAACAAATGTCACCAAAATTGTTTCATTCTATTAGCTCAAAGAGCATACAATGAACAATTTATCCACCTTTGTGTCTGGTGCAATTGAATATCAAGTGGAAAGTGCTCTGCAGGATATTGATGCTGATTATTCTGGTGACAACTATGCCTTTGATTTTCCAAGGCAGATGGTTAAACTCTGTCATGGTGGGAATGGCCATTACCTGGTACTATGTGGCATGAATGTTGCTTGCCACTTATCAGCACACGCCTGAATCTGATATGCTGGCATGCACTGCTTCATTTGCTGAGGACATTGTATAATATCCATACGTGGATTTAGGGTGGAAGGAAAGTTATCAATGAAGCAGTTGAAAATGATTGGGCATAAGAAATTGCCTTGGAAATTTCATCAGTGATGCCTAGGGTTGAGGTGATTGACCTCCAATAGCCATGGCTATCTACCTTTGTGAGAGTTACGACTCCAGGGGGTTTGGAGTACTTTTCCATTAATGTGCATTGACTTCAAATTCATCAGTGCTATTTGATGTTATTGATCACCAAATGCTGCTTTGATGTCAAGGATCGTTATTTTCACCTCTGTATAATTAAGTTCATTGATCCATATTTGGACTGATGTGATGAGATCTGTCCCTTAGTGACAGTGACCCTATTAAAATCCAAACCAGGCATGGGTGAATGACACTCCATACCATCACCAATTCACAGATGATTAACAAACTGGTTGGGCTGGATTTATCTTTTCTTGTAAATAAGTTATATTGAGGCAATTTTGCACATTGTGGGTAGATGTAATAGAGCAACTTGGTCAGGCTCTGGAGAGCAGATATTCAGTGGTATAGCCAGGATTCCTACATTCTCAGAACATAAATAGCTGCAGAGTGTCAACTCAACTATCATAACTGACAACAAAGGGAGATTATCAATTAGTTCATTGCACGGGGTTTGTATTCATAAGCGTGTGCTTTAAGTATGTTGTCTGGCATTTCATTCTGCATGATGAATGTAAAAATAAAGTTCAATTGTCATTGAACTATATTCATGCATACGGCTAAACGAAACAGTGTTCCTCCAGGGCCAAGGTACAAAACACAATACATACAGTAATATACAGCACACAACGAAATAGTTACAATTACACATACAGTCACTAGGTAATATGAGCACAAGTCCCTGTGTGTAAATGTAAAGCTTATTTCCATCCTATTTTTGTTTTCACTTCAATACAACTAAGAAATATGTTCACTGCTCTTATACAGTAATGATAAGAGAACAATAAGATATTCTGTTGAGTATATTCAATGCATTATCAGTTTGCATTAGTACCTGCTATGTCACCTAATGTAGTACTTTTGTTTACTGTCTCTTTGATCTCGTTCTTAGTGCTAATGGTCCTAACCAACACATTTTGTTCTATGTGATTAATATTTAAGAATGCTTTTTTGCAGTTACTCTATATTTTTAACATTAATTCTGTGGAGTATTTAAATCATATGAAGTGTCTATTCTACTTCAAGTTCAATTATGCAAATATAAAAGAGTTCATTAGAAGAAATGTGAAATTTTTGCTTTGAAAAATTAAACCTGCTAAATCATTCTTGCTGCTCTGTAGTTCTCAGTTACACATTATTAGCTCCCTTTAACAAGTTAGGCTGCCTTAATAATCAACAGAGCACCTGAACAAGAAATATCAAGCACAGCTGCTCTTCCCTGAGACATGCTTATTTCAGGCATTTAAGGTCACCCCCTCAACCTCCTATGCTCCAAGGTAAAAACACCCAATCTGTCCTTATAATTTAAACCCTCCAGTTCTCGCAACATCTTTATGAATTTTTTCTGCACCCCTTACATCTTAATTACAGATTCCCTAATACTGGGTGACCAGAAATGCACACAATACTCCTTATGTGCTTTCAGCACTATTTGTACATTTGTAATATCACCCCCTTCCCCCAACCCATGTACTCACTGCAACTAACAAACTGCTTGAAAAATTCAGTGGGTTAAGCATCTTCTGTGGGAGGATGGAAAATGTCAATATTTCATGGTGAATCCTTGAATCAGGGCTATGTCTTGTGTCTCCCCAAATGCTCAGTGCACCGACCAATGAAGATAAGTATGCAAGACATCTTTTTCTTTACCCTGTCCAGCTGTGTTGCCATTTTCAGGAAACTAGATACTTGTGACCTGTTCTACAATACTCAGCAGGGTCTTCTCATTTACTTTTCGAGTCTTGCCCTCCCTTACCACAAGTGGAACACTTTCTACTTGTCTGTCTTCTATTGTAAGGTTTTGCAAATAGAACAGTGGAGGCACTTTATGTTGCAGAAAGGCTGTAGCAACTCATTTATTGAAAACCTAAAACTGAATCCAAAGCGCATTATGTCATCATATCAGAGCAGCTTCTTGAAGTGAAACCCCAACTTAGTGGCAATGGTTGTGAATTATGTACATTTACACCAATTATGTTACCCAACACAGCCCCTGCCCTAGAATTCACCAGCATTGTGAGCCTGCCCAGCCTGGCTTAGGTCCTGTGTTCCTTGGGCGGAGGAGCAGCGGGTTCCTCTGGCTCATCCAGAGCTGTGTTGACGCACTCATGGTCATGTCGTGAAAGAAGGGACATGGTAACGGAATCCTACAAATCTTCGTGGACTGGTTTAAGCCGACCTACTGAAATACATTCAGGTTTACCCCTCTTATCTACGATGAGTCTTTTCTCCACATTCCAAAACACGGAACAGGCCTGAGGGAATGTTGGTGTGCATCACGGCGGATGAAAACTTTGTCAACAGTCACCCATGTATGCCATGATGGGAGGTAGGAATACGTGAAAAGGAATTGAATTTACTGAGGAGGGTGGAAACTGTTGAGAACCTGACCAGGAGGTTGTGGTGTCAGGAATGAAACCACCTGGCAAACACAACAGCTGTCTGTATACCAACTCAGCCGCAGATGACTGCAGGTCCTCTTTTGGAAGAATTCTGAGCCCATGGGAGACGATCATGTCAACACACATCAGTCAGTGAAGTCCTCAGAGCAGTGGAAACCACTCACATAGGCCATTGGACTGCAGGTGATACACTGTGGTGTGATGTAGCTTAATGCCAATCTGGGCATCTAATATAAATTGGGACAGCAGTCAGAGGAAATATCAGATGGAGTGCCAAATTGAGCAACCCAGGTACTGAAGAACATCTGAGCGACAATGCGGCTCTGCGGTCCACCATGATAAGGAGGTGTGTGAAACACGGTAGAGGGAAGAAGACCATCAAGTCTATATTGGCATGGTTAAACCATCACACTGGGACCTCAAAAGGTGCCATAACAGTTACTTTGCCTGCTGGCACTCCACACAGGCTGCAGTACAATGACGCATGTCCTTTCTTTAAGTGCAACCAGTTATTGTGAGGACTTCCAGCCCAGATGCGAGAGGCCATGTATGGAGTCAGAAGCAGTCGGCCTCTGGTATGCGGACACAAAGGGGCGAGGGAGACCAATTGAGACATCGGACAGGAGAGAAACCCCTGCTTCCCCAAACTCAATGTCAGCCAACCGCAGGCCCGTGACTGCTTTTCAGCAAGCCTGGACCTCTGGGTCATTAGCTTGGTTGGCTGCTGTGCCGGCATAGTCAACCCCTAAGCATACAACCCCAAAGGCTGGCCATGAGAATCAATCAGAAAAAGAAGGATTTTTCCCTTGATATGTTGTATGTCAGTTGTGATCTCTGATATGTAGGCTAAGTGGCATTGTAGCCATACAAGGGTTTGATATTTTTACCATCACATGCACAAGGGGATTATGGTCAGTGAATTTTGTGAAATGGTGGCCCTTTAGAAGAAAACTAAAATGGCGAACAGCCAGATAGAGACTGAGAAGCTCACGGTCAAATGTGTTGTACTTCCTTTCGGGGGGATGAAGCTGCCAGCTGAAGGAGGCAAGTGGCTGGCACATGCCTCCAACCTACTTTTCGTGCACAGCACCCACACCATAGTCTGACGCATTAGAAGTAATAGCCATGGGTGTATTGGGGAGTGGGTGCCCCGGTAGGATTGCATTAGAAAGATCAGTAAATGCCCTGGTTGTATCCGCTGGCCAGTCAAGTACATGATTAGCGGTGTTGTCTTTAAACGTACTATACAGGGGGAGAGTACGTTCAGTAGCTTACAGTATGAAGCAATGATAGAAATTTACCATGTCTAAAAATTCTTGTAGTTTTTTAGTCATGCAGGCTGATGGAACATCCATAATACTGGCTACTTTTGATGGAAGAATTTTGCATCTTCTATGGAGATGCAATGACTGAGAAAGTGCATGGTTGACAACCCAAACTGGCATTTAACAGGGTTAATAATCAACCTGTGTTGTCTTAAGTGCTTGAAAAGTGTGCAGAGACAGGTTACATGTTCAAATTTGTATACACTGGCCCTGAGTTTATCATCCAGGTAAACAAAAAGAAAATCACAGTCTTTTAAAACGGAGTTAGTCAGCCGTTGGAAAATCTGTGCTGTATATTTCAACCAAATGGCATGTGGAAAATGTCTAAGATGCCATATGGGGTTATCACAGCTAATTTGGGAATGTCCTTTGAGCACACAGGTAACTGATGGTAGCCCCTAACTAAATTGACTTTGGAAAAAATTGACTTTCCAGCTAAATGTGCTGAAAAGTCTTAATGTGTGGGACCAGGTAGTGATTGGTGGTGGTAATTATCTTGTTGGTAATTGCCACATGGTTGACAACCACCATCAGATTTAGGGACCATATGGAGGGGCGAAGCCCTGGGACTATTCGACCAGCGTACAATGCCAAGTCATTCCATGTTGGCAAGCTCAGCCTTCATGATTGCCTTCTTTTCTGGGTCCAATGGGCACAGACTGGTGGGCTAGTTGTGGAAGTGTGGTGCTCGACCCAGTGTTTTACGATTTTCAGTGAGAATGTGGGATTGGTGAGGTTTGGGAATTCGCCTAGCAGTCGAGCAAACTCATATGCAGCAGTGCATGCACTTGACAGAGTTGTCGTGGGGAACTTACTGAGGGAGCAGGGTAACGACCCAAAGTCCTTGATATCCACAAGTCAGCAGTTCTTAAGATCAACTAACAGTCCTTGTGCCAAAGCTCTGCACTGAACAGAGATCTGGCCACTTTAGCCAGGACGAGATCCCATGTGTAACAGCACCCAGTGAAACAGAGTGTCACCCGTCATGTCTCTAAGTCTGGATCCTGCTGCCATTGGTGGCCTCCAGTGAAGGTTGTCATTCTTTGTCTTATATTCAATAGGTGATGCTGGCAGCACACTCAATTGAACACCCATGTCGCCCTGAAAGGGTATCTAGTAGGCAACTCTGGCGACTGGAGCCCACAGAGTTCACAGACCTCTGATGTCTTGATGCATAGGCACTGTCAAAGCTGCAAGGTAGTCGGCACCTCCTAGCATTCCTACCAAAGCAAGCAAGAGCACAGGTCTGGCATTGTCTGTTTTGCAGCTGTGGGCATCTTTATGTTGGGTGCCTTGCTGACTGGACTTATTGAGGTAGAGAAAGGAGGAGGAATGATGCATCTCTGCCTAGCTGAGTGTAGACTATCAGGCATTCTCGCAAGCTCCCCACTGTCCATCATGGGTGCATTAGAGAGGGCTATACAAACTTGATCTGGAATTTGCTTCTTGAAGAGTTCTTTAAAAATAAAACAAGGATGGTGATTTCCCAGGAGAGACAGCATGTGGTCCTTTAGCTCCAAAGACTTACCAGTGCCGAGGTTGAGCAGGGAGAGCAAGGGTTTGGCGGCCTCAGACTCTGATAGACCAAAAGTCTGTAAGAAGTGTATTTTTAGCAATCAGTATTTATCGTGTTCAGGCTGGTGTTCAAGCAGACTCACCTCTCTCGCAGCTCTGGAGTTGCCGAGCGACGCTACCATACAGAAACATTTTGTGTTGTCAGTGGAGATTTTTCGAAGCATGAATTGAGCTTCTGTTTGTACGAACCAAGTGATGGCATTTTGCTCTAAGAAATAGTTTGTGAATGTTTACTGTAAGTTCATCTCGTAACCTGGAGATGGGGAGAGCAATAACATAAAGGGAAGTTGGGGATATGAAGGTGAGAGAAGGTTTTGAAATTGAATGCAAAGGTAATTCCATTTTCTTGTTCGGTGTGAGAGAAGGAAGCAGTAATGATACAGTCATGAACATACCACAGGAAGAAGTAAGGAGGGGGGTTTGTGAAGGTCTGAAATAAAGAAAAGAGCATATGAATTACAAAATGTTGCTTATACCTGCAAAGATTCCCACAATAACCTTTTTATTAGGAGGAAATCAGAAGATATCCAGGAGAAGTTGTTCATTGTGAGAATAAGTTTACAAAGGTGATTGAGATTATGATGGAAGGGGCCGACAAAGTCTCAAAGGCTCAAAGGGAATGGCAGCACCAAGATTTCAGGCATAAATTATGGAGAGGAGTAAAGAGTCAGAGTAGAAAGGGGTTGGTTCCATTGAATAGGACACACCTGAAACAATGTGTTTATGGAATTAGCCCTAATTTAGGGAGGAGGTTTTAGTGGATTGTGCGTCACCTAGCAAATATGAATTTGGAGAACTGTGGATGAAATTAAGTTGACTTCCTGGGAAGCAATGGTTTGATTTTTAGTAGTATAGTCTCATCTGTACTGAACTTCACATTTCAAAATAATTGATCTGAGATCAGGTCCTATAAGATCTCCCAAATCATGTTTTTTTCCTTATCATCACCATAAAACATTCATAATTTTTGAATTAATTTTGGATGAGTAGTGTACTGGATTACTGTATGGGTTAGATGCTTGAACGTTTGCCCAATGAGCTTTAATATCATGTTGTAAACACAGAAATATTTTCTCTGTAAGAAAGGTCATTAATCTTGTGTTACTCTGACATAAATTGCTTACTGAAATTACTAGATGATTAAATATCTTCTCAGGTAAAGCATCTAATGTAGAAAAGAGGAAATACCTGACAATTAATAGCTGTAAAATGGAAGAAGATTGGTGCTAGCTGCTGCACTGTCAAATTTCAGTGACATAGAATTGGGAAAAGTTTGTTTGTTGCTGGGATATAAACACTAGGAATTAGAAGTAACAACAGTATGAAAATCCAAAATAACATAAAGGAACATGAGCAGGAAAAGGCCTCTCAAGACAGTCAAATCTTCCTTGCCATGCAGTGTGATTATGGTTGATCTACTTATCTGTTCTCCTACGTCAGTTTCCCATCGCCTTGGAATCACCAATGTTTAAAAAAATACTTTACATATTTCCAATAATCTCACATACTCAACCCTTCAGACTATTTCTTCACTATACTCTTTCTGATATATTTATCTACCCTCAAATAAAACAGAATGTCCTATTTAAAAACAGTAAATACAGGCCAGTAATGTGTCCTATTTTTGGATGTTGGCTCACAGAGCATAAAGGTCTGCATTGCTCAAGAAAAGGAAAACAAAATCATTTACTGATTTTTTACATCAGGTAATACAGTCTTGTTAGACTTGAGCAATATCAAGTCTTTGTATCATTGCAAAGTCTGAGTAATATTTTGATTTTCTGCCTATTCATTTTTGTTTTAATGAATAGACTATCTGGAGCGCCTATTATCACTAATTCCACGGTTCCTGAAAATGCATTCCTCGTGGTGTTAACTACTGTAAGTTCCCAGTGAGAATAGATAGAGCACAAAAACTCACCTGCTGTTTAGAATAAATTATTACCAAATAGCATTTCTTGTCTGGAGAAGTATTAAGTCATGGCTACCATCTTAAGAGTACTAATCAAAACAGTTTAATCAATTAGTGCCAGATTTCACCATCTTATTGTCCTAAAAATGGAAACAAAGCGTAAATAGTACCACACAACAAAGTGAACTGATGATTGGAATTTTGCCCATCTCTAACTCTGAGCAGATCCTGATTAGGGAAGTCAGCATTGTAATTGGAAATAAATAAGAAAATTAGTATCAAATCATAATCATCAATCTCAAAATATGAAATAATAAACAAAAAACTAAAAGTTTTTTTAAAACTCATCGAGTCATGCAGTGTCTATAGAAAGAGAACTTTGGAGGTCAAACAGCATCTATATAGAGAAATGGCATAGGTCAATGTTTCAGATCAAGACCCTACTAGGATTTGGAGGGAACAGAAAAGATTGCCAGTACATAGAAACAGGTAGTTTGTGGGAACCGGATGGGGAGAAGATGATGGACTGATAGAAGTGGGTTGGGGAGTGGTGTAGGACAGTATATAGTAGTTGATAGGTGAAACCAATTGGAGTTGGATAGCTGTGGGACAGACCTTCTCCCTCTTTGGAAAGGGAAACATTTTATGTTTCAGGTTCGAGATATTCTTTCACAATTAGAAAAGAGAAATAAATAAGGTGATTTTAATTGTAGAGAATGTAGTGGAAGGAATGGATAGGACTGAGCTGGCCCTGAACAGCATTACTGACAGACTGGTTAGGGGCACTTGGTGAATTAGCATGAGGGAGCAACCTGCTTGGTCTTGTCTAGAGTGATCCAGCTGCTCTGGATGTATTTGCCCATGGCTGGACTGATAGAACTGACTGCCCACACAATTCTTATGGTGATCTACTCTCTTCTTTGCACCCAGGAAACTCTTAATTTAATGTGACAGTCTTATTCAGAGTCGATGCTGATCTGTCAGCACAAACTAAACATCTGCATGACAACTAAACAACTGCTGCAGGATTCAGCAGCAACAAAACTGTACTCCACCACAATCTATAACTTCAGGAATTGGCATTACCTATTATCCTATTGAACCCAGCAGTGAGAAGATAAATTACAATTCAATAAGTGGCAGGAGCAGGCACACGTAAAAGGCAGTGGTAACATGGTAAATCCACAGCTATCTCTATAGAATTGAATATTTGTGCTCCAGGACTAGCCATATTTCAGTACAACTATCTTCTGCCTGGCAATGTAGAAAAGTGTTCTGTTATGTTTCTCCCCACAAAGAACAAATCAAACCAATCCAACCAATTATAGGTTCATTAGTCTGTGCTCCATCTTCCGCAGACAGTTGGAAGGTACTAGTTAGCATGTGATCAAGTAGTACTTGTTCTCCTCTTTTAATGTTCGATCACATCAGGACCATTTAACTCAAAGTCTTGTTTCAGCCTTACTTCACTATGAGCTGATACAAGAATTAATGTGAGTGTGTTTGTCTTTGATACCACATCGACATTTCATTGAGTTAAGCCATTGGGAATCAAGGGTGAAAACTGACGGGAGTCATACAAAGCACAGCTGATCAAAGTTGATATTATTTTGAGGTGGCAGAGTGGGAAGAGTGGAAAGATGTCAGTCATGTCATCTCCATGACATCAGTGCTGGAACTCCCGGAAGAGAGGTACCTTATGTCTATTCAACTTCAACTGCTTCATCAGTACTAAGGTCAAAAGGGAATCAGTTTGCCGATAATTGCAGTGTTCTATTTTATTCACAACTCTTTAAATCATGAAGTAATCTATGTCCACTGGAACAAAACCTGGACAAAGATCAAGTATGGCCTGCAAGACATGAAGCAGTATTTGTGCCTCATCATTCATAGATGATAACACTGACAACAGAGAACCTAGCCACTTCCCCAGGCATTGATGGCAGTAGTATTGCTGAATTCTCTCCTAGTAGTGTGCTGCGGATTACCAATAACCTGAAATACAACTGGACCAGTCAGTTAACTAGAACAAGGAAGAATACATTAAGTTTGCTGTCATTACATAAGATTATTAGTTGCAGTGCAGAATCCATTTTAATCTTATTATTAGCAATTTCATCATTAGATACACATTGATGTGAATATTTAATATAATTTTTATCTGTTATACTTGCATAACTCTGTCATACTTTCAGGTTTTTCTTAATCCTCTCAGTTCTTGAACTCCAAAATTTTAATCTTCAATAGCCTCATGTATCCTTTTCACATCTCCATGTATTAAGTTGATTTAACTATTAAGCTGCCCTTTCCATTAATCTACCTTTATCATTTCCATCTTTTTTCTTTACAGTTTTCTTTTTTTAATGTCATCTGTAAATTTTGGCACTGAGCTCCTTTTATACCTGTCCAGAACATCAAGAATTCCAATGATCCCAACAACAATCTATATTAGTTACTCCTATTTACATTACCAGGATCTAACAATATCTGTTGCTCTTGCCATTGCTTTCTGCTATTGAATATTGCAATAAGACTGAAGTTTAAATTCCACTGAAAAGGGGAGAAAAAAGGGATATACCTGTGGATATCAAAATTAAAACTGGAAGTCTGCAACAGATACAGAAACTGCTGGGAAAACTCTTCCTTGGAAAAAAAGGAATGGTAAGCATTTTGGGTGTTTGGCCCTTGGAACTGGGTTATAGAGAAATGCAAGTTAATTTTCAGTGGAAGAGAAGGTAGAAGAGGGAAGTGTAAAATAAATGAACTGTCGGTGATGAGACTGAAAACGTCTATTAGCTGAAAAAACAAAATATTTCTTAACTGTTCCAATATCATGTATGCATAAGAGAAGGCTGGACAAAATTTGCAATAGGAACTGAGGCCTATGATCAGATGCAAATACTGTACATAATTCACAGCTTGACTTCACTTAACTAATTATGTTGATGCAATTTCACTCATATATGTAATACCATAGAGTTCCAAAATGGTTTCAGATATGATTGATACAAATAATAACATGTTTTTCAAAGAGAAATCTTTCTTGAAGCTTCATACCACTCAGCCAGAATTCTTTGTTTAGGCCACCGGCTTAATGTTACCTATTCTTTCATAACATGGAACATTTCTTCTGTTTTATGGCTTGGATTATAGGTTTCAATTGCGTGGTTGAAGTTTACCTACACGTTATCACCAATGGTTATCTGCTTGGGAGTTGGTGGAGGAAAAATGTTTGATTTTCTTCAGGAAGGTTAAAAAAACGTGAAGTTGGAAGGAGTAAAAACATATTGATTAAGTTTCTTTTCTACTTTGACAGTATGTGTGTTTTTGCTACTGAATATCAAAAAATTGTACATGAAAATAGCGTTCTAAGTCAGCAGAGTATTCTCACCCGACTCATTCTGCTAATGTGTATGAACACGAAATCTTTATTTAAACTCTTAGTGACATTTTTTAAAGAAACGTTGCTGAAACTTAATTCGTCATCAAAGAAATCATAGCACATATTAGACATTGAGGAGGCTGATTTTGCCCATCTAATGCATTACCATAGCCGGCTAGTGGTGCAGTGGTATCAGCGTCCGATTTCGGAGCGAAGGCCCCTGAGTTCGAATCAGCCGGCTCCCTTGCATGTTTTCCATCCGTGCTGGGTTGAGCATCGAGCTAGCAACTCAGCCTCCTAAAATTAAGAAAGCCTGCTAAAAAAAATGCTGTTATGATGGCGTCCCGATGACTCCACTCGGAGTTAAGGGCTTTCTTCTTCAATGCATTACCATCCTTGAGTTCGGAAGTTTGTCAGGCAAAGGAAACTGGACAAAGAATAAATCTGCTAAGCCCAGTTTCTTTTACATAGGCAAAGATTACTCTCAATGCAAGAAAATGGATCTCAAATTATATTGGTCAGAGATGCCAAATCACTTCACATATCAAGATCTCTACTTGTAGCTCATCAGAAAAGTGGCCACAGAAGGCAAAAAGCTATTATCTTCCACTTGAAGGATGTGGAAGGGGATTAGACACTGACCAGATGGATGACATTGGATTGTAATTATCCAGCAAATAACAGCATCACAGCTGAAGATCTTGACAATTGGTAAAAAAATCACAAGGACAAGTCAATAGGAATTAGACCTGCTGAACACCCGCAACAGTGGGTATGTTCTCCTCTGCCCTCAATTTTGATCTTTATATAGGAATGCTCTGTAATAAATCGAGCCATAAAATTGTGCTTTAATCTGAAAATTCTTTTAACTATCTGTCAGAATTTGCAGTACATGTCCTGACTTGTACATCTGATAAGAAACAAGAGTAGATGCTTGCAGTTTAGAGTGTTTTCATGGAGTTGATGTTGAAATAGGAAGGAATTCAGAGCATTATTTTAGCCCATTGGCATCAATAAGTGCCCCATGTTCGATGTAATATCTGCAAAGCACCCAAGCTTTTATTTGAAGATGAACTGAATGCAAATTGTAAAATACCTTTGAAAAAGAAACCTGTGTCTTTGAACTACAAACAGAGTTCAGTTTTCTGCAATGATACTATACTTATGAAAGGAATGGATATAATAATTGTGTCCTTTCTATTCGTACTGCACCATTGCAAGAGTACAAACTTGGTGTCTGGAACTCTGGCAGAGCTGTTACATTTATACTTGGGTTAAACAAAGTGCAAAGATGGAACATTAATTTACGCAGATGTTTACTGAGCCATTCAAAGATTATATATACAGGACAGCAATTTGTTTTGCATGTTAGCTCAAAGTAGGCAATAGCAAACCAACAACCCATTTTATATTCTGCCCAAATTGCTTTGAAAATATTAAATTTCAGATAAATTAAACTAAAACATGATTGCTCAATTTCTCCTTTAATTTTCTTTCAGGATGCCTCAATAGCCCACAGATTCCATATCATGCGGGAGAAACATCCTGAGAAGTTCAACAGTCGGTAGGTCAATTTAGACTTTTTGTTACAATATTGTCACAGTAATGATCCACCCCAAATAGTGATATCATGAATCATTATATTTATTCTGTAATTAGTTGTGATAATCAAAAAAGGTGTATGTTGTACTTAATATAAATGAACAGAAATATATATAAGCAGGTGTGACTGATGTGTAAAAATCAGTAGTCCCCAAGTTACGAACGTCCGACTTAAGGACAACTCGTACTTACAAAACAAGGAAGGAGAACACCATCCATCATTTTAAGTCGGATCATGACACTGTCCGCCATTTTAAGTGGGATCGTGGCGTTGTCTGCCATTTTAGGTCATTGCAGTTGACACTGTGTTGATTGTGTAACTTTGTATTTGGCTTAAATTTTTCTTAGCAAAATTCACCCTGACCCTCCCTCCCCCCCCCCCCATTTCGGTCAGCTGGTGGCGCAGTGAGATCAGTGCCGGGCTCGAGAACGGAGGTTCCCAATTTTGATCCAGTGGCAGACCACTCCCGTGCCAGGTTGATGTCGATCCAGTAACTCCCGTAACATCCGTGCAGGGTTGATGTTAAGCTCGCAACTCGACCTCATTAAAAAAAATTTCTTCCTCCAGTTTAAAATTCCACATGGAATATTATGGAGGATCAAATACCCAAACCCAGCACAGCCCCCACTTGTCCCATTTAACCTGTCTCACTGCAGTGGACTTTAGAACCCAGGAAATTCAGTGTAGTGGTCCTTAGGAACCAGCGGAGGTCAGGAGCCAGCGGAGGTCGGGACCCACCACCTGCAGTGTTTCTGTTCCGTTGACAGGAAGTGATCATGATTGAAAATAAAGTAGAAATAATAAAACGTTTGGAAAGAAGTGAAACGTCATCAGTCATTGGAAAAGCATTATGCTACAGTCGGCCAATGAACAGAACAATTTTAAAGGATAAGTGATAAAGTGAGAATAATGGAGAATGTGAAAGGCCCTGCCCCAAAGAAAGCTACAATTATTACTAAGCAATGCAGTGGTTTAATTATTGGAGTACATACGTTTCTTAAATGTTCTATATGCATAGAAAGGTAAAATATATACTATATACTAAGGCAAACGTTTGACTAACTGACGCTAAATAATACCGGATGTACTTGTTCCGACTTACATACAAATTCGACTTAAAGACAGACTCAGGAACGGAACTCGTTCGTAACCCAGGGACTGCCTGTAACCTATTACCTATGCTCTCTCATATTAGTTTTCTAGGTATGCAATACATCTTCCACCTCCATACAAACCAAGCTTTCCACCAGAATTTAAAAAGGCTGATGTTATCCTTACAGTAAGGGCAGTCAATTCCACTTTCCACACCCACACTGACATGTCTAAACATGGTGTTCACTGTTAGAATGAGAATAGGTGCAGATTAGAGAAGCAGCATCTCATATTCCATTTTGGTAATCCTCAAGCTGATGAAATGAGCAGAGGTTTTTCTAATTTCTGGTAACTACACTTCTCCGCCCAGCTGCCACCCCCTTTCTTTTCCTTAAGGTCACTGTCCCCTTCACCCCTTCTCTTTCATCTTTCCCTCCCGCTCCATCTGCCCATTGCCCACACATTTCTCCATTCAGTTCTCCTCCTCACCTCATTCCCCTTATTCCATGGCCCACCATCCTCTTCTTCAGTCCTGTATCACTTCCCCCATTGCCTCCCAGTTTCTCACGCTCCCCTTCCCTCACCTGCCTATCATCCTCCTCTCACCCATGTTCACTGATCCCTTGCCATCTCTTGCTCACCCCTTCCCCCATCCCCCACCCCATATCTTGTTATTCCGGCTTCTCCACACTTTCTTTCCGGTCCTAATGAAAGGTTTCAACCTGAATTATTGAGTGTCCATTTCCTTTCAGAGATGCAGCCTGACCCATTCTCTTTTTTTCAGCATTGTACGTATTGCTTCCTCTGTATTTTGCTCAGTTGCAGTCTCTCTCCATTTAGAAAATAACCTGTTTTTTGATTCCTATTAACAGAGCACCTGACGACATACATTCCCACATTAAACTTCCTTCAGAGATATTTCACCAAGTCATTCAATCTATCTATCGGTCATTGCACAATATTCTCATCACAGCATGTCCTTCTGGCTATTTTTGTATCATTGACAAACTTGGAAAGTTTATTCTTCATTCCCACTCCAGGTCATTCATGTAAATAATGCAATCAGCATCGCTGAAAGAAACACTTTGCTCTAAATATTCAATTTCACATTACATTTGATCCTAATGGGAATTAAACAGCAATGAATCAAGATTAATCTGCCAGCATATTGAGGGACAGAATTTTAAAATTGCAGCTTCCACGTCCTGCTGTGGAACTGATTATCCATTTTATAGTAAATGGAGTTGTTCGGTTGGCTTGTCTCTTAATGGTTGCCATGTCCATTTATTGTTCAACAGTTCTGAACAGTGAATTCACTTTTTTTTTTCCCCAAGACTTGTCACTGAAGTTCATTTAACACACATATCATTGATGTGGAAACATTTATTAACTCTTAACAGTTAACCCTGCATCACTTTTATTCCTAAAGTGATAAATTTAGCAAATTTGGAGAGCTGAGAATCAGAAGCTTATAATATCTTGAATCATAACTTGAAGTAGAGAATGAGAGAGAGACATTGTTGAAAGGTGGAGCCTTTTAAAAAGAACAAAGCCGTTGAGATGGAATTCAATTTGAGCCAATAAAAACAAATGCAATGGTGGTGCAAATGGAGCAGCCATTATTGGAGTGGGAGACTTTGGCTCAACAAGCTTTGGTGAGAACAGGCCTGAGCAAGCAGAGGCAGCAATTTTAAGTAAGTTTTTTTCTCTTTCTTTGTCTGTTATTACATGACTACAGCAGTTACAATGGCTCCAGAGTTAGAGGTATGCTTTCTGTAATTGTTGCAAAAACACTGAGAGACCTCGAGACTCCCTGATAACTACATCTTCATGGTGCATTGAGCTGTAGCTCCTTGGAGACCTTGTTAGGGAAATGAAGCCACACCTCAATGACATTCAGCTCATGTGGAAGGATGAGGAGGTGGTAGAATCAGGGAGGTTGGCACCCCTAAGTTACAGGAGGCAGGTACCTGGGTGACTGTCAGGAGGGGGAAAAGGCATAAGCAGCGAATGCAGAGTAACCCAGCAGCCATTCCCCCCAATAAAGATTATAGCACTTTGGATACTGTTGGATGGGATGATTGTGCTGTGGTAGAAGCTGCCTCAACCAGATCTTTGGTACTGAGTCTTTCTCTGTGGCTCAGAAGGGAAGCAGGGGGGGGGGGGAAGAGGTGTGTAATAGTGATAGTGGATTCTATAGTTAGAGGCCCAGACAAGAGATTCTGTGGGTGTGAAAGAGACACCCTGATAGTCTGATAGTACTTTGCCTCCCAGGTGCTAGGGTCAGGGATGTCTTGGATCGTGTCCACAGCATTTTAAAGTGTGAGGGTGAGCAGCCAGAAATCATGTAATATACTGGTACCAATGGCACAGGTAGGGAAAGGGAGGCAGTCCTGAAGACAGAATATAGAGAATTAGGTAAAAAGCTGAAAAGCAGCACTTCTGGGGTAGTAATCTCTGGATTGCTGTCTATGCCATGAACCAGTGAGGGTTAGAATGGGATGATTTGCCACATGAATGGCTGAGGAATTAGTGCAGGTGCCAGGGTTTCATATTTCTGGAACATTGGAATTTCTCCTGGGGGAAGGTATGACCTGTACAAAAGGGACGACTATAATAACCAGCTGATAAGCTTTCCATATATGTCAGAGGAAACATTGATATATATTACCAGTTGTTTCATAACTTCAAGATAATCCAAGTCACTTAAGGGCCAGTGATGTAATTTCAAATTACAATTTCTGTTTAAATGGTATAATTAGCAAACATGGCAGGAATATTATCAATATCACAAATTTATGAATGTGCATTTACGCTACTTTTCACTTCTTGGTATAGAACTAAAATGTCCATCTTATTGCAGCTGGTTAAGCCACTCACAATGATTTTGGCTAACTGCACTGTTTTTATCACCTCACATGGTGAGGCATTTTCAGCATTGGCTTGTTCATTTAGATCTAACCTCCACTGACCAAGATGAGGGTGCATTCCTTAAAGTGGAAGTCTGCAATGTCTTCAATCGATGCTGGCAATGACTCTAGAAGTTCAGTTAAGGCAAAAGATAAGCAAGTATATTGCCACATGAGCAGAGAGGTCTTCATAGGTTTTCAATAGTGCATTGTAGGCATTGGTGGAGGAGGAAGAGAAACAGCCAATATCTCTGGCAGGACCTCTCAACACATGCTGAAAAGGTGATGGGAATGAGAGCTAGAGAAGCAAGCAAAGTAGCCTCAAGATATTTAGTGATGCCAGCCTAGCACCCGTAATTCCTGTAGTTCACACTATTTGGAGTCTTATGCCCACATTTATAGTTCAATGATTTAAAATAATTCAAGAATTGTCTTGGATTTTGGCAGCAGAAAAAAAATTGCCAGTGTTCAAGTGGGTGATCGTTACTTTAGTTAATGTTAACGGGGGGGGGGGGGGGTCCTTCCTGTTGCTTAATGCCTGTTAAGGAGACCATCATTTGAAGCACCAAGCCCCAATTTCATAATGTTCATATCAAATTAGCATTCTGCAACTGTGTATCAATTACCAAGTCAGTATCCATGGCACCAATAAAAAAATTGCTGAGCTGAACTTTGTATCATCTGCATCTTACTTTTCCACTGCACAATTACAAACTCATTTGAATGTCATGCCTAGTTAATTTGGGATCTGAATTTTTTTTTGCCCTTTTTCAATCTAGCGCCTTTATCATTAACCTTTCATCACTACCATTCTTATTGTTACACATTCTCGGTCTTCTAAAAGTAATTTCCTGAATAAAGTCAGAACTAACCCACTCAGTAACCTTATACATCTCTAAATGGGAAGCCTGCGCACTAGGAGACTTTAATAACGACTTACCCTCAGGCTTACCAGCTTCAATGATCCTCATTGTTTGTGAATGACCTAGCACTTTTGCTGCAATTTCAGAGTTCTCAATGCTTTAAAGAGTAATTAACAGCCAACAGTTTCAAAAACTAGAAAAAAATGAAATACATTAATCTAATCTCAAATAGTTCAATAGAATGTAAAACTGACTAGAATTTTCTTTTCTGCTAGTCCTCTCCATGTGTCTAGTCTCACCATTAGTGTTGGGATTTTGTCTGTGTTGAGGAGCAAAGCTAGGAAATAGCAAGTAATACCAAATAACTCGAGACCTTCCTGTTGATGTGGAAGCTCTAAATTTCCTGACAAATGCAACATGACTTGCTGACACTACTCAGGAAAATGCAGGATGATGCCTATTTTTCTCCCAGCACACATGACCTGTTTTGACTCATTTGACTTAATCCAGGTTTTAATTAGTGGAACTATATTACATTTTTAAAAATTTATGACGGAAGTCACTTGAATATTGAATTTTACAGACAGATATGTGTGTTGGTCAAACCATGAATGAAAGGTGAAAAATCATCTTCCATTATATATTTCCCTTTAGTAAATACATCATCTTATGGGCAACATGCTTAATCATTGTCAATGTTTTCCATAAACCTTTCTAAATTTGATGCAAATTAGCAAACTATTACATCGAATTGAGATACAGAAAACAGCATGGTAGTTTTCTAAGTGGTTCTCTTATGCAGATGATGTCAGGAACTTAGGATTGCAAAGGACTAATCGATCTCTCCGGCTGGTCCCAGGCATATCAAATTGCATTATGCCTAATACACATCTATGGTAAATTTTCCATCTGGTGCATGCTCTCTCAGTTCTCTCTTTAGGTTGCTAATGCAATCAGACATGGCAGATTTCAGTTGAGACATTATGTTGAGAGAAAGTAGGTGGCAATTTATTATTCTTCAGAGACTGCCAAACTGGATGTGGAGTTCTAGCTAATTTTAGCACCCTAAGGGAAAATATTTCAATCAAGTTTTTAAATCTTTTAATCTCTACCAAGTTAATTTTAAAGCAGATGCTAGACAATTTAAGATGAAAAGGACTCAGGAAAGAATGCAACATCTTCATCTTCAATCTTTGTTCCTTCATTAATATAATAGTCATCAAGATAGTAAACAGTGTTTATCTGATTGGCTGGCATATCCACACATGCATGAATCCATCATGTTTATCATCCCAAATGTTGATGGGTTAGAAAATTGGCAACCTAATTTGGCATGAAGACAGCTGATGTATTTCATCATGTGCCCACAATGGTAGGCCCTTGGGCTTCAACAAAATAACTTGGGCAAGCTTCCAATGCCTGCCATAGCTCTACAGGCTGCTTGTTCCACTGTATGTACAAATTTTGGCCCACCTGTGGCATTAGATATAGCTTCAGGTGAACACTAAAGGGGTAGAGGGATATGCCTGGGGAGATTGTGTTACGAACCCCGTAACTGGGTAACTTACCAGCAAAGATAGAGAGGTCCGTTGAAGTCTGATGATACTATTTTTAACAGTATTTATTAGTAAAAATACACAAAAATAATATCAATGCAAATATACAGATAATATACGTCGTTAATACTAAATCTAAAAGTGCGGGTATAATAATAGTCAATAAGAAATAAGCTCTATCATTGTCTAGGGAATAATGTATTGTCCAATGGAAATATAAAATTCACTCAGTTCATGCAGGCTGCAGCCTTTGGGGACTGCTGGGTTGCAATGGTTGGGGATAAGAAAGTGAAAATTGTGTTCAGTGACCTCCCATATCATTAGCGCTTTATGAAATTTAACCGAAGTGCTCCTGCACACATTGTACCAATGCAACAATGATATTTCCAGATCTATCTGCTTGCTGCAGTCCTTTTGCAAGGGTCAATAGTATCCAATCTTTTTTCCCTCCACTGATGTCAAGCTGACAGGTTCTTTGTTTCAGTTATGCTCAGTACCTGAAGTAGAACAATTGCATTTTATTCATAGATGTTCCAGCTTAATTAGAGTTCAGACAGAAATGATACATTGTGTTTGAAGATACTTTCAATTTTACTTAAAAGGTATACTTCTTAGTTTATGAATTGTTTTCTTAACTATTAAAATGGTGTTCCATCTTTCATAGAGTTGATGGTTACGTGTAGTAAAAGTTCAGTTCAATTAACATTTGGTTGTAAGGAATTGCATCTCATCCTGCCATTTATTTGGATGCAAAATCAGAATAAGGGCACACTGTGGAAACAACTTCAAAGATATCACATTTCCAAACTTACACCGAGTATGGAGATTTTTCAGACATCCTTGGTCACTGACCCAACCAGATGTGGAGTCTTTAGAACCTAGAGTACATCACAGAAGACTTTCTGCAATTCAGTATCAGAGAGTGGAATAGTTAGTGGGCAAGCTTTGACACCTGCTACTTACTGCTTTTAAAAACAAATCCTTGCTGTAGAGTAATTAGATCTGGAAAGTATTCAGATTGTTTTTCTTGATTGCCACTCCACTGCCTATTTACTTCAGAATTATCTTATAGATGGGGAAATATGCCCCATATTAATTTATCCTGATATGTGCGTTTCTTGTGGGAACACTCAAGGCACTGGCAGCCCAATGAATAATAATGTAAGAGATCTTCTTCTGTCCTGACATTACTTGTCACCTCCACACTGCTCAGTTGTCCACTGTACTAGATGCATTCTTCCATTGGAAACAGGCTCCTGGATCATGGAATCCTTGCTCCTGGGCCGGAACAATGCACAAACAGACAGACGCATCAGCAAGATGGCTGTGACAACCAGTGAGGCTCAGATCTCTGGCTTACTGCTTGTTGTGCAGTCTCAGCTTGGGAGGTGTCCAGTTGTTGGTCTATTTGTCGGCACATCCATCCCACTTCATGGCAGTAAGTTTGCCCGAGAATGACAGATGCCAAGACCCAAGTATGAACAAGAATTTTCTGCCACATGGTAGTATTCCAGAACCCCAATACACCTGAAAGTGAGCATTAGCAAATGTATGCATCACTATGAAAATGTTTGCCTCCCTCCCCAAAAGATTCATACAAAATTCACTTAAAAGACAACATTAAAATATTTCATGATGTTATCTGCAGTTTTCACTGCATGACCTTAAATTTCATCAGAAGTCCAAATTTGGCTGCTTTACCTGGAACAAACAATCCCCCTCACCCCATCATATTTGCCTATTTCTTACTAAGGCTAGAAATACAGTGTATTCCAGTTAACTGAGACAAACCAGGACCAGTACATTTTGGCCCCGTTGAGTCGTTGCCCCAATTAGCCAAACTTTCATATAAATACTTAAAAAGGTATAAAAAAGAGCAAACTGCCGTTTAATTGAGTACCAAATTACGTATTTAAATAAAATATGGAATGAATTAGAATGTAAGCAAAGCTACTACGGTACTATAAAACTGTATATTAGTTCCTCATAGTTATCGAAGGAAGGATTCATTCAGTGTACACAGACATGTTCTTTTGATTGACTGTAAATGAGCAATATCAGTGAAGACACCCAGTGTAGAGTAGTGGACTGCTTTCAAATAGTGCTTTCAATGATTACATTCTCTAAATCTACATTTTCATTGTAACATTTGAGATGATTGTCAATACCTTCAAATTCTTTGTAGCTTCTAACTTGTTGAAGTAGTGAAACCATTTAATTTTCACTCCCAGTTGTTTCTGGCATCTCCAAGCCTGACTGCTTGAAATTACAGTGAGCAAAAGTTCCAAAATGTCTTACTGTTTATTTCTCGCTGACTACCAGTCACAAAAACTGCTGCTTTTTGAAAAGAAACTATCAAGTCATGCTATTTAAAATCAATTTGCTCTAAGCTTCATGTAATGGCCACGCGACATGCACTTGACTGATACTAGTTAAAATATGTTTGGCAACAGTTTCCTGTCTCAATTAAGCTTTATAGCATCTCATATAAATTAAGGAAATTCAGCAATTTTCTTGATTTTTTTTTGTTCTTTGAGAGTTGTCCCAAATAAGCGGTGGCCCCAATTAACCGATATCTAATTAACCAGAATTTACTACATTTACAAAAGTTACTCTCTTTTCTCAGTTTCTTTGCCTCCGCCACACCTGTCCCCAAGACACAGCTTCCCATTTCAGATAATCAGGTATATCCTCCTTGAAAGAATGGTGTTTCCCTCCCTCTAATATCGATGTTGCCCTTACCTGCATCTCCTTCATTTGCCAATGATACTCAGCCCATCTTCCCGCTGCCTTAACAGTGATAGAGTTCCTCTTGTCCTTACCTGCCACCCCATCAGCTTCCGCCTCCAGCACTTTATCCTCTGCAACTTCCACCATCTCCAAAGGGATTGCACCACTAAACCTATCTTTACTTCTTCACCTCTCTCCATTTTCCACAGGGATCAATTCCCTTGCCCATTTGTCCCCCCCACCAATCTCCCTCCCTGCACTTTTCCCTGCAAGTGACCTAGGTGCTACACCTGCCCATATACTTCCGCCCTCACCTCCATTCAGGGCCCCAAACAGTCCTCCCAGATGAGGCAACACTTCACCTGCAAATCTGCTGAGGCCACCTATTGAGTCTGGTACTCCTGATTGTGGCCCCCTTTGCATTGGTGAGACCCATTGTAAATTGGGGTCCACTTTGTCGAACACCTCCACTCCATCTGCCACAAGAGGAACTTCCCAGTGGCCAAACATTTTAATTTCAATTCCCATTCCCTGTGCCAAGATGAGGCCACCCGCAATGTGGAGGAGCAACAACCTGTATTCCATCTGGGTAGCTTCCAACCTGCTGGCATAAATATCTGTTACTGACTCTGGTGAATAAATCTTTCCACCAATCCCTTCCCCCGCCCCCCCATTCCCCTCTCTGACCTTTCACTTCTCACCTACCTATTACTTATCCCTGGGCCTCCTTCATCTTCACTTTCTCCTGTGGTCCACTGTCCCCTCTTATTAGATTCCCTCTTCTCTAGCCCTTGACCTTTCCCACCCATCTGGCATCACTTATCTCCTTCCAGCTTGTCTCCTTCCTCTCCCCTCAACATTTTCTTCTTCTGTCTTTACCCCTTCCTTTCCAGTCCAAAACATTGACTGTTTATTAATTCCCATTGATGCTGTCTGACCTGTTGAGTTTCTCCAGCATTTCGCGTGTGTTGCTATACAAAAGTTGACCTGTTTTGTAACTTGTGATCTTATAAGCTTCTAAAATGCCTTGTTATCAGTAACAGGGACAGAGCAATAAGAATATGCCAGTAATTGTCTGTTCAGAATATTTTTGCAAAGGTAGTAGAGAATTATCTGAGGAAGGTACTCCCAAAATGCTACAGAGGATGGACTCAGAATTATACTTTCAAGTCAGAATGGCCTGGTGTGTGCAGGGGAACCTGCAAGTTATGGGGCTGGGTGGGGAGGGGTGGAATATGGATGTTGCTGTTGCCCCATTGGGTTCCATGATATGTCTAAATTGGCATCTCAGAACCTGAGATGAAAGGTTGAGTTGTGAAGTGCTGAAGGAAAAGCCACAGTAAATAGTTCTGCAACAAAGAGAAGGGCAAGTATGAGCTCCTCCCTTGCGTTTGCTCTCTCGTAATTCGATGGCTATGACCTTCAGAGCTCAACCACCACAGTCTGTGTTGATATCACCAAAGCACTCTTGTTGATGAATTTCATTGTTCTGAAAATGATTTAATAATCTTAGCAACATTTGTCAGTTAAACATCAGAAAATAAAAAAGGAAGTACTGTGAAAAGGAACCTTAGTGAAGATGCCAATAGAAGGGCATACAGAATTACTGATCCACTAAAATGAAAAGTACATGATGTCATTGAACAGAGGAAAATGGAATTGCTGTATCAACATTAAAGTTAAAGCATTGCAAACACATTACATCAATCCCCAAGAATAGAGGCAGGAGGGTTACTGGCCTGAAGCAGTGGATCTTGGAAAGGGTATGAGTAAAACTGAAACTCTGGACATGTGAATGTGTGGATATGCAGCAGGAGGAACAAATCAGTAGGTATGTTTCTGTTCTTCAGTTCTTTTCTGTGAAATGTATTCAAGTTATGCATTTGGGCTTTCTGATGTTCTGTTTTCTATTCTCTCTTTAAGCTTACTTGTCAAATGGAAAGCTTATCATTACAGTTGTGTGGGAAATTAAAATAACATTCATACTTCAGAAAATATGCCAATGCTGTAAAGTCCTGAATAGGACAGATTATAGGAATTTTTCTCCAATACTCAGGACACCAATTTCAAGTCTTAATAGTAGCCCTTGGAACAGGAAGTTCTACAAAAACTAGTGGATATAGCTCAGTCCATCAGTGTAAATCCCTCTGCACCATTCAGCACTTATATACAGAGCGTTGTCACAGGAAAGCAGCATCCATCATCAAGGAACTCCACCATCCAGGCCATGTTCTATTCTCACTGCTGCCATCAGGAAGAAGGTACTGGAGGTTCAGTACTCACACCGCCTGGGTCAGGAACAGTTACTGCTCTCCAACCATCAGGCTCTTGAACCAAAGGGGATAACTTCACTTGCCCCATCATTAAAATGTTCTCACAACCAATGGACTCACTTTCTCAGTTTCTCAATATCTGTTGAATATTTATTTATCATTATTACTCCCATTTATTTTAATGCTTGCCCAATTTATTGTCTTTTTCACACTGGTTGAATGCTCTTTTGGTGTGGTCTTTCATTGATTCTATTATGGTTATTTTTCTATTATAGATTTATTGAGTATGCCTGAAGGAAAATGAATCTCAGGGTTGTATGTGACATATCTGAGGCCTCCATCGGTCAAGGTCAGCCATGGATGTTGTGTCCTAGATGTCTAGATATACAAGCCAGGGCAGTACAATATGGAGAGCAAGCTGTTGTCCATGGAGCAAACTCTCCCTCTCTACACTTCTGATAAACCCAAAGGAAAGGCAGGGACCGATACTGTTTGGCAGCAGCATCACAGGAGTTGCCAGTCAACATTGAACTCAGCATAGGACTGTCTTAGGGACTCCAGCTTCAGATTTTCCCTTCAGGGTTTACTCCCAAAACCCTCCCCATGAGATGGTACAGCTGTAAGGCAGCGGTGGTTTGAGATCAGAGTTTTCCTTCTCCTAGATGAGCTGCCAACTGATGAACCCCATAAGCCTGAAGCGACTGGTTTTAAGGCACTAGTAGTCCACCTTTGCCCCTTGTCCTTTCAGTAGAAAATGTTCTGCCAGGCTTAGTAGCTAAGCCACACGTGCAAGCTAGGAGTTGGAATTGGTTGTCAGAGGCTATTTGAGTCACATCCCATTAGGAGCATTTAACTCCTGGCTAAAACAACCTTAAGGAACCATGGTGACATACACGAACTTTGATAATAAATTTATTTTGAATTTTTAAATTTGAACCATCAGGAATTTGAATTCAGCAAGGGAGGAAAGGAGAGCGTAATTGCTGGGTCTCCTGGTAACCGATGGCATACATATCCAATGCTACATTTAATATGTTTGGAGATGGGTGAAAAACTCACCTGCCTGAAACAGGTGAAAAGCAATGTGAAAATGCAAACATTTTAAAGTCAAAGTCAAATTTATTATCATCTACTCACGTACATGTGTGCACAGGTGCAATGGCAAAAATCTTACAGCAGCTTCACAGACAGACTGCATTACATTTGCTAGGAAAAAAATATTTTAAAATATAAAAACAAAGAGAACAAGCAGCAGAATACAGGCCCTTCGGCCCACAAAGTTGTGCGGAACATGTCCCTACCTTAGAAGTTACTAGGCTTACCTATAGCCCTCTATTTTTCTAAGCTCCATGTACCTATCCAAAAGTCTCGTGAAAGACCCTATTGTATCCGTCCCCACCACTGTTGCCAGCAGCCCATTCCATGCACTCATCACTCTCTGAGTAAAAAAACTTACCCATGACACCTCTGTACTTATTCCCCAGCACCTTAAATCTGTGATCTCTTGTGGCAACCATTTCAGCCCTGGGATAAAGCCTCTGACTATCTACATGATCAATACCTCTTATCATCTTGTACACCACTATCAGGTCACCTCTCATCCTCCGTCGCTCCAAAGAGAAAAGGCCAAGCTCATCTATTCTCATAAGGCATGCTCCCCAATCCAGGCAACATCCTTGTAAATCTCCTCTGCACCCTTTCTATGGCTTCCACATCCTTCCTGTAGTGAGGCGACCAGAACTGAGCACAGTACTCCAAGTGGGGTCTGACCAGGGTCCTATATAGCTGCAACATTACCTCTCAGCTCCTAAATTCAAATCCACGATTGATGAAGGCCAATACACTGTATGCCGCCTTAACCACAGAATCAACCTGCACAGCTGCTTTGAGTGTCCTATGGACTCTGACACCAAGATCCCTCTGATCCTCCACACTGCCAAGAGTCTTATCATTAATACTATATTTTGCCATCATATTTGACCTAACAAAATGAGCCACCTCACACTTATCTGGGTTGAACTCCATCTGCCACTTCTCAGCCCAGTTTTGCATCCTATCAATGTCCTGCTGTAACCTCTGACAGCCCTCCGCACTATCCATAACACCCCCAACCTTTGTGTCATCAGCAAACTCACTAATGCACCTCATCCAAGTAATTTATAAAAATCTCGAAGAGTAAGGGTCGCAGAACAGATCCTTGAGTCACTCTACCGGTAACCAACCTCCATGCAGAATGCGATCCATCTACAACCACTCTTTGCCTACTGTGGGCAAACCTGTTCTGGGTCCACAAAGCAATTTCCCCTTGGATCCCATGGCTCCTTAGAAAATACAGTTCAAAGAAGACAAATAATTTTAGTGCAAAGTGGTCATACTGAGGTAGTGATTTGGGGTGTGCAGGTTGTTTGAAGGAAAGCAGCTCTTCTTAACCTAGTGTTATAGGACTTTAAGCTACTGTAGCTCTTGCCAAAAGTGACTGTGAGAAGATGACATGGCCCAGATAGTGAGGGTCTTTAATGATTGATGTTTCCTTATTGTGGCAGTGCCTCCTACTGATGGTGGGGAGGGATGCCTTGTGTCATAGAGACTCTCTGCAATTTCTTATGTTCCTGCACATTCAGGTTGCTGTGGCAGACTGATGCAGTCAGGATACTTTCAATAAGATATTTCAAGAGTTTTTGGTGAATTGCTGAACCTGCTTATCCTTTTAACCTGTTCATCTTCAGAACCTGGGAGGAAACTGGAGCACCCAGAGGAAACAAATGCTGTCACAGGGAGAATGTACAATCTCCTTACAGACAGCAAGCGAGTCAAACCTCAGCCACTGGCACTATAATAGTGTTACACTAACTGCTATGTTAAAATGCTGCCCCGATGTGAATGAAGGAGTTATTGCATTCTGTCAGTGATGGGGGTCTGATCTTAATTGGCAGTCCAAAATCTTCCACTTCTTGAATATCTGATTGTCATATCAGTCAGCAATTTAGGAATGTGGTCCCATGAACAATGGGATCTTCAGCTATAAAGTTCCCAGAACAGAGATGATATAGTAAAGGTTGTCCTGTCATTTTTCAGATTAGCAGAGATGGAAATTATTGTAGGAGTACCTTTTCCTTCTGATTGCTATTTGTAACTTTTATTGGTTGAAAAATTAGTTTTTTTTTCTCTCTCCCTGAACATTGGGCATTTGTTGGTATTTTCTTGGATTCTTCTG
This sequence comes from Hypanus sabinus, assembly GCF_030144855.1. Taxonomy (NCBI): domain Eukaryota; kingdom Metazoa; phylum Chordata; class Chondrichthyes; order Myliobatiformes; family Dasyatidae; genus Hypanus; species Hypanus sabinus. Next base: position 95,848,568 of record NC_082711.1, on the reverse strand, counting down.
GTTTTTTAAATTTTGTGGCTGCCTGTAAGGAGACAGATCTCAAGGTTGTATAATCTATACATACTTCAATAATAAATGTACTTTGAAATGCAATATTGCTCTCCTCCAGGCTTAATCAATCTTCAAATGCACAACATAGTTTTTCTTGGAGTTTCCCAAATTAATTTTTAAGTGATTGTCTTCAAGCTTAGTGCAATATTATTGTTAATCTTCTCTCGATAGTGAAGTGTGTATAAATGTGTGTGCTTCAGCCCAGTTGTGTACCTCACTGCACTGTATTCCTTTCATTTTCTAGCCATCTTCTTGCACTTATCATCAGTCATGCTTCAAATAACCTTTGTGAATCATTTCACTATATGAACTACTCTTTTTAATAAATCGTGGAGTAGTAATTCAGAAATCAATAGGATTTTTTATTGTGAAAATGAAGCTCCCTTCCATAGGTCTCCAAGATTTTCAGATACTGGTCTCTTCAGAATCATTACAAAACTTCCTTTACATATTGTATGTTTTTGTGCACTTTATGCAGTCCTGTGTAGGTCTGTAGTCTAGTGTAGCTTTCTCTGTGTTGTTTTTTTACATAGTTCAGTCTAGTTTTTGTACTGTATCATGTAACACCACGGTCCTGAAAAAAGTTGTCTCATTTTTACTATGTATTGTACCAGCAGTTATGGTCTAAATGACAATAAAAGTGACTTGACTTGACTTAACACGCAGTTTATAGGAATTTGCATCACACTGGCCACATTGTATAAATAAGTTAAAGAATTAAATGATTTACGATAGGTCTCACCAATAATGAGGAGGCAGACACTATCTAAATTCCATTAGATAAATCCCTAAAACAATCCTTATTCATACTTGATATAATTCTTAATAATTGAGCCTTTGCTCTTACACAGAAGGAGTCAGCTAAGGAATGCAATGTTGTGCTGGTGTTAAACTCTTATGCTAAGGACAATGCAAAATACCTGGCCAGCTCATGTGATAAAACCTCTACATTATCCACATTGATAAGGCAAGCATGGCTATTGAGGGAAGTTAAAAGACAACTTAACAGCAAAAGAGGGAGCATACAATATAGCAAAAATTATTGTGAAGCTAGAGGATTGGGAAGCTTTTAAAAACTAACAGAAGGGAACTAAAAAAAAAGCAAGAAGGAAACAAAAACTGAACTATGAAGGTAAGCTGGCCACTAGTATAAAAGAGGTATGTAGAGTAAAAGAGAGGTGAGAATTAATATCTGACCACTGGAAAATGATGCAGGGAATATTGTAATGGGGGACAAAGAAATGGCGGATTAACTAAATAAAGACTTTGTGTCTGTCTGCACTGTGGAAGACACTAGCAGTATGCTAGAAGTTTGATAATGTCTGGGAGTAGAATTGTGTTTAATTGCTATTAATAAGGAATAGATGCTTGGGAAGCTGAAAGGTCTGAAGTTAAATGAGTCCCCTAAATCAGATGGACTAAACCCCAGGGTTTTGAAAGAGGTAATTTAAGAGATAGTGATCTTGATTTGAGAATCATTAGATTCTCAGAGGTTTACGTAGGACAGGAACATTGCAAATGTCACTACAGTCTTTAAGAAGGGAGGAAGGCAAAAGATGGGAAACTAAAGGCCAGTTAGCCTGACATCAGTGGTTGAGAAGATAGTTGAGAAGTACATTATTGATATCATTAATATTGACATCAGTGGTTGAGGTACATTATTAATTAAGGATGAGGTTTCAGGGTACTTGGAGGCTCATGATAAAATAGGCCAAAGTCAAAATTGTTTCCTTAAGGAGAGATCTTGCCTAACAAGTCTGTTGGAATTCTTTGAAGACATAACAGACAGGAGAGACAAAGGAGAGTCAGTGGATATTGTTTACTTGGATTTTCAGAGCCCTTTGACAAGGTGCCACACATGAGGATAATAAACAAAGTAAGAACCTATGATATTACAGGAAAAATATTAACATGGATAGAAAATCGGTTGAGTGGCAAGAGGCAAAGAATAGGAATAAAGGGAGGCTTTTCTGGTCAACTGCCAGTGACTAGAGGTGATGAACAGGGGTCAGTGTGGTGTCCGCTTCTTTACACAGTATATGTTAATGATTTGGATGACAGAATTGATTGCTTCTTGGCAAGTTTGTAAATAAAACAAAAATAGTTGGAGGGGCACAAAGTGTTGCAGAAATAAGGAATCTGCAGAAGGATCTAGACAGATTAGGAGAATGGGCAAAAATGTGGCAGATGAAATATAGTGTAAGGAAGTTTATGGTCATGCACTTTGATAGAAGGAATAAAGGCATGGAATATCTTCTAAATGGAGAAAAATTCATAAATCAGAGGTGCAAGGGGACTTGGAAGTCTTTGTGCAGGATTCCCTAAAGGTCAACCTGCAAATTGAGTCGGTGGTAAGGAAGGCAAATAAAATGCTAGCATTCATTTTGAGATGACTATAATATAAAAGCAAGGATGTGATGCCGAGGCTTTACAAGACACTGGTGAGGCCTCACTCGGAGTACTGTGAGCAATTTTGAGCCTTTTATCTAAGAATGGATGTGCTGGCATAGAAGGAGCTTAATGGGAATGATTTCAGGAATGAAATGGTTAACTTCTGAGGAGTGTTTTATGGTTCTGGGCCTGCACTCGCTGCAGTTTAGAAGAGTGATGTGGGATCACTTTGAAAACTATCAAATATTGAAAAGTCCAGATAGTGTGGATGTGGAGATGATATTTCCTATAGCAAGGGAGTCTAGAACCTGAGGGAACAGCCTCTGAAGAGAAGGATGTCTCTTTAGGACAGAGATGAGGAGAATTTGTTTAGTTCGATGTTGGTAAATCTATCGAATTCATTGCTACAGACAGTTGTGGAGCCAAGTCATTATGTATATTTAAAAACAAATAAGAGAAATTCTGCAGATGCTGGAAATACAAGCAACACACACAAACTGCTGGAGGAACTCAGCAGACCAAGCAGCATCAATAGAAAAGAGTATGTGGTGAACTACATGTACCTGTCTGGATATACCCCCTGCTGACTGCTCCTGTGGCTCCTCCCACAGACCCCGGTATAAAGGTGATTGAGGTCTGAGCCCGGCCTCTCTGTCTCCAGGATGTAGTATGGTGGTCAACCACTGCTTGTTCCTTCTTCCAGTCAATAAAAGCCGGTATCTCGCCTTTACGTCTCAGAGAGAGTTATTGATGGTGCATCAGAGTACAATTGACATTTCGGGCTGAGACCCTTCAGCAGGACTGGACAAAAAGAAAAGATGAGGAGTAAATTTAAAAGGTTATTTTTCTTCCTCCCCCTCCCCCAACCTTTTAAATCTACTCCTCACCTTTGTTTCTCCAGTCCTGCTGAAAGGTCTCGGGCACAAAACATTGACTGTACTCTTTATAGGCTGCCTGGCCTGCTGAGTTCCTCCAGCACTTTGTGTGTGTGTTGCATGTATATTTAAAGCAGAGGTTTATAGGTTCTTGATCAGTAGGAGTGTCAAAAGTTGTGAGAAGAAGACAAGAGAAGGGGGTTGGACGGATATTAAATGAGCCTGCAGAGCAGATTAGTCTAATTCTGTAGTCTAATTCTCCTCCTACATCTTATGGTCATATGGACTATGGTCTTATCAGTAACCTGGAAGTACTGTAGTTGGTGTGACTGATCAAAAATCAAGAGAAATAGTAGAGTAGATTTCAAATTGGTTTGGCTTGTTTTGGACACATGTACAGTTTATTGATCTAACTAAGCCAAGCATTTGAGATCGATAAGCAAGACTATGATCAAGCAGAAATGCGGCCTTGCCTCAAACATTTTATGCTATTCAGAACACCAAATCACACTGTGTGTAACTCAGGCTGAGTGAGGAAAGTGTTGTACTTTTCTCTTAGGCTGACTGAAAATCAGGCTCGAGGCCTGATAGATCAACTGACCGGAGTCTGACTGTCTGATCCAAGAAGAGCAAGCCTCATCTAACAGATAGGCCATAGGTAGGAAGTGGGCTGCCAGCATTTAGATGAAGCCCAGAATTTACAATTTCAGGGCCTTCCACTCCCACCTCTAGTTAAAACATAGGTATGTAAATGCACATAATGTTTCCCTACCTAATGTTCTCCCTAAAACAGCTTGAAATAGGCTGACCATCTCCCATAAACTCTTTTTAAGTTTTCAGCTTTTGCTATGTGCTGCAGAAAAAAGCGAACCTTAATAAGGCAGTAATAAGCCTTGAAATGTCAAAAGTCATTTTATTACTGCAATTAAACTAAATGATGAAAATTGCCATGTTACTACAACTATATAGGAATGATTAGGTTGACCTGCCAGTGATTAGCACAGATTCACAGATTTTCTGAGTCTTTGGATCAGGATCTAGATAATGAGAGCTTTGCCCATGTCAAGTGCTTTGGAAGATAATAGCTGCTTAAATGAGTCTGTCAGTTATTCATTTAAGCAAGGCCAAATGGGAGACTAAGGGTACCATGAAAAGGGTTCAAAGGTTTAAGCACTTAAGGTCCACTATCACCCTTTCCCCCTCCATCAGAGAACCTCTTCTGCCAGCAACACGCCAGGAAATTGTGAATTGAACTCATCATGATTTATAAAATTCACTGGATCAGAAAGTACTCACGGTTTCCGATTGTGGTCTTCCAATAGGTGCCTCCACACGGCATGTTCATTCATAAACTTAGCAAAGCGTTTGAACCTTTTTAAATTGGTCAGGTATTTGTATAAATATGTAAGAGAGAAACAAAAATATATTGGAAATTGAACTACAAATGTTAAATCCCTCATTTGGTTTTAGGGGTGGAGATGAATGAGTAGGTGTGGGCAATTTGTACTCCCTTGGAGCATTATGTACAAGAGCTTTTAAATCCCAGGCTTCATCTGCAGGACTAAATGCTGACATACTTGAAGACAGTTGGAAGAATGTTGCTGTTGTCAGAGGTAATAAAAATTCACAGAGAATCAGGTTGCAGCTGTTCCCTGCCAGTGCAAGAGAATAACCTTAATCTGCTGGGTCCACAACGGAGTCCTTCAAAATGATAGAATTTAATTACTCATTGTTCCTCTGGAATTTGGAAACTCTGCTGCCACCAGGTACAGCTGGAGGCTTCAAGACCATACAAGTGTCTGCCAAAAATGTCACATGTTGGTATGAGATTGGGCTCCTGTTCTTCTGAGTTGAGTGGCCTTTCATGTAAATCTTCAGGTGTAAAATAGTGGAGAGAGTAAGAAAGAGTTTGGGTTACAATGCAAATTCCCCTGTACTATTTGCATTCAAGTAGCAAGATTAAATTCAGTCTCCATTTTTTTTCACTTTTGCAAGCAACTCCACTAAAATAGAAGGAAAGTTTTGTTTTTATTTAAATATATTTAAATTGAGGAACTGATAAAACATTATTTGTAACATTTGTTTGAAATCGTCGTCCATTTGTGAGGTAAGATTAAAAAATATTTTATTGAAATAACTCTGATGCATTGTTATTCTCAAACACAGAGCAGTACAAACACAAGTACCAGGCCCTTAAGTCTGTGATCTTGTGCTAAATTAATTATACTAATGATGCCTAATTAAAATAATAATTTCTGCCTTCACATTGTCCATATCCCTCTTCTCTGCATATACATGTGTCATATTTGCACTCATGCCTTCTTCTTTAATGCATCAATATGTTTGGCCTTGGATAGATCCTCTGAGATGTTAAAGCCCAGGAACTTGAAGTTGCTCACCCTTTCTACAACTGACTTTGCTTTGATGGGGACTGGTGTGTGTTTTCCCAACTTTCCCTTCCAGAAGTCACCAGCTGAAATTCTGCCAACAATAATTGTGTCATTGATGCAACTTCGAAGGCGCTTGAGCTGAGCCTAGCTACAGAGTCATGCATTGAGAACGGAGCAGTCAATTTTCATAAGGGTCCTGCCAGTAACTATGTACTTTATGCTACTGATCCATTCTTGAAATTGTTGAAAGGAACTATCCTATTGTTTGCACTGTAATTCTCAGTTTGGTCAAGAAAGATACTCACTTTTGTTTCGCAGAGCCACTGTGATTGATGCCATTAAGTCAACAACTTACTCGGCATTTCTGGAATATTATTTTATTGATATTTTATTCAATAGTTCATTTAATTTTGATATTTTTTTCTTTCAATATGCAGGAGAAGCATATTTCAATATTATTTTGTAGTGAATCTCACCTGCAAGTCAGAGATGAGCTTTGCAACAAACTCTCAGTACATTAATTATCTAATTGCATCAATTATAGTTATTCTAGTTCTTTATCATTGTCTTCTTTATTTTATTGACTTATCCCCTCTGAAGAAAACATGCAAATTATTTTACTGCACAGAAACCATAAAAAATTTAAAGTCATCTTCACCTATTTCCAAATATAAAGCATCAAACTAGTGAATATCTAAACAGCATCAGTGTACAACTTTGAATTCAAAGAAGTAGCATTTGAAAGAGGGGGGAACATTGCATATATCCCATAACTTGGCAGGGAGGAGCATATTATTACTCCCGAGTGCCTGTGAGCCATCCTGTTGTCCCCATTCACAACAGAAGGACAGTGGCCTAAATCTCTGAACCTTGAAAGGAAGGGTGATGGCTGCTCAAGGAAAGGACAAGAAATGATCTTGAGGTAATCTTTGTTTGTTCAAATACAAAGGTATTTGAACTCAGTTAGTACCGGGATCAATTCTAGCCCCACCCCAAACTGCATCTTCCCACCCCAGACGGCCCCTCATCCCCAGATCTGTTGGCTGGCTTGAGGTGAGGCTTTTCCAGCTTCCTACAACTTGTGAGCTGCAGTGACTCTAAGTTCCATTTGAGGTGTATTTTCACAAATGTCTCTGTCTTCCTCATACCCACTCTGGCCAGATTGTGTCCCACTGCTGAATGAGCACTTGGTTTGTGATGAGGTTGGTTATCCTGCTACAATCCATGGAGGTATTTCCAATAATTTTAGTTTCAATCCTCTCCTTGCTACTAACATTCATTCAATCTCTGTATTGGATATGCAATTTGTCTGCAATGAACTATAGTCCTTGTTGAAGGTGTTAATCGCCTTGTATTTGTTATCACAAAGGAACAAGAAACAGAACTGCCTTACAAAAACCTGAACAAACCTATGTCTAAATCTTTCAGCACACGTAAACAGAACTGATTTCATTCAAAGGATTCAAAGTTATTTTTTATAAAAGAATGTATAAATTATACAACCTTGAGATCTGTTTGCTGACAGGCAGCCATAAAGCAAGAAACCCAAAAGAACCAAATAAAAAAAATAATATAAAGACCAACACTTGATACACAGAGAAAGGGGGAAAAAAATACAAATCATGCAAACAATAGAAGTGAGCAGCAACATTCCGAACCAAACAGAATCCTTAGATCTGAATCCATAGCAGCCCAGAATAGGCCCGGGCCTTGGTATCAGTCCATCATATTAACAGGCATGGAGCACAGCAGCCAAGGGCATTCTTCATAGCTTCAGTGCCATGGAGAGAGGAGTAAATATTGCCGGAGAGCGAGCGAAATTGGATCTTGCCTCTGATTCCAATACCCTGTCTTTCAAGTACATCATTTAAATTGTCCAAACAACACATTGTACCTTGCACTAGGACCCAGGCACTGCTGCAGCAAAAGGCACCGGGCCTAGAACACACTGCCCAGCAACTTGCTCCAGGTCCAGATTTCACCCCCCGCCCCCCACCAGCCCGAAGCTGCTACTGATTTCTCCAAATCTCCATAGTGCCCAGAGCGATCCAAACTCGCACCCGGGCCAGTTGTACGGGCATCAGAATCCCTTCGCCTCGACCTCTCCTCTTTGAGTGGCTCACTCCAACTGCGTCAATTCAGTAGCATACTAGCATGGTTCATCCCTCGAATTTGCTTCGTCTTCACTTGCCTTTCATTGTTTGTGGTGATAATTTACTACAATTTATTTCAGTAAAGGTGTTATTATTCATATTTTAGTCACATTTCTAGCCTTTTGAACAACCAGTGAGCTGTCAAATGCATTTGGGAGCACCATCTTAAGCCAGAAGTTTTTTACATTGAGGGGCTTCAAGATCTGTATTTTTTATAGGTCCAAATAATTTTTTTTGCTTTCAGAAATCTTGAGTATTTAATCTAGAGTATTTAATTTTGCTTTCTAATCCTCCTGCATGCTTCTCACACTCCATAAAAGACAGTATACTGATACTTTTGATTCATGCTTGAAAAGGAAGATGAAAGAGAATTGGAGTAGTTATATGTATCTGGCAGAAAAGGGAATGGAGATGTAGGGTTAATCTGACAAAGTAAGCAAAAATCAAAGGGGAAGCCTGAGATAGAAAGGAGAAAAATACCACTTTGGACTTGAATGTAGATTCTGAAATATAAATTATGCGAACTTTGAAACAAAATATATGCAAAACTATAAAAAAAAACATCCTTTTAATACTTACCTTGAAATGCAGATATGTATTTCAATAAAAGATAAACTGTTCCCTGGAAATCTAGAGAAAAGACCCCAATATATTTATGCTTTGATGAACAGAAGCATAGCAGGCGTATTTATCTTCAGCCTTCAATGAAATTTGCTAAGTAGCTTGGAATAAGACAGAAGGTTAACAGAATATTTGGATTTGTGGAATCCATTAGAAAGCAATGTAAATTGTCACATACACAAAATGCTTGAGGAGCTCAGCAGACCAGGTAGCATCTGTGGAAAAGAGTAAACAGTTGACGTTTCAGGCTGAGACCCTTCATCAGGACTCAGGACTGATGAAGGGTACCAGCCCGAAATGTTGACTGTTTAGTCTTTTTCAATAGGTGCAGCCTGATGTGCTGAGTTCCTCCAGCATTTTGTGCTTTTGCTTTGGGTTTCCTGAATCTGAAGATTTTCTCTTCTTTGCAGCTTTTTCTCTTGATTTTGCATCATTCACCCACAAAGGAAATCCTGTTGAGTTATGGGGCCTGTGGAATTAATTTAATGACAGCTGTTCTCTTTTTATAGTATTGGAAATCTAAACGTTTTACTGTGATCTTGGAGCGCTTTTACTGCACAAGCTGACTGTAGGCGTAGTACCCCAATTTGAATTAGGTTGTAGAATCAGATTAGTGTCTATTCTCTGACTGGCATCCAAAGAAAGATTATTGCTTCTTCCTGTTGGCCTTTTTATAATTAATGAACATCCTATTTAGATTTACCAGGTATGGGAAAGTATGTGTTACCTTCATAGACTTATGGAGATATAGAGGCATGGAAATGGGCTATGGATCTGTGGAATGCTCTGCCTCAGAAGGCAGTGGAGGCCAGTTCTCTGGATGCTTTCAAGAAAGAGTTAGATAGAGCTCTTAAAGATAGCATAGTCAAGGGATATGCGGAGAAGACTGGGTCGGGGTACTGATTGTGGATGATCAGCCATGATCACAGTGAATGGTGGTGCTGGCCTCAAAGGGCTGAATGGCCTACTCCTGCACCTATTGTCTATTCAGCCTATCACATCTGGACTGATGGATAGACACCTTTTAGCATTCTGTACCCCAGAGCATTCAAGTGTTCTCTTAGATATCTCTGAAATGCTGCCACCACACTTTCAGAAAGTGTGTTCTAGGCACACATCAGATTTTACGTAAAAAATGTTTTCTGAGATTCCCACTGAAACTCTTCTGCATCATTACCCCAAATTTTTGTCCTCGAGTTTCATTTGCCTTGTATAAATGGAAATGTTTCTTGCAATCAACCTTACCTATACCCCTGGTGATTCTATATACCTAAATCAATGACCCTTTGAACCATTCTACTCCACAACCACAGGTTGAGCCTCTCCAGTATCACCACTTAACTGAAACACTCCATCCCAGTGCAATCATAAACATAATGCTCCATCCAAGATGAGAATAAGTTGTACCTTAAAGGGAAGGGAAGCAAACAGAGACTCAGCTGTTGCAAGGGCAGAAATGGCTGCTTAATGTTCCAGGATTTAGATGTTTCAAATAGCTTAGGGTGTGAAATATAGGGGATGGGATGTGGCATTGCTAATTGAGGATAGTCTCACATTGCAGAAAGGGAGGAAATCATGGAGGGATTGTCTACTGAGTTAGTGTGGATGGAAGTCAGAAACAGGAAGGGAGAAATCACTTTATTGGGAGTATTCTATAGCACCCCTCCCCCATAGCAACAGGGACCCTAAATAATAGATCAAGAGGGAGATTTTGGAAAGGTGAAGAAATAACAAGGTTTTTGTTATGGGTGACTTCAAATTGACTGGTTGTTCAAAGTTCAAAAGTATATTTATTATACAAGAAAGTATGCTTTTACTGGCTGGCAATGCAGTGGCATTTGTAGTGAACTTCAAGGTAAGTGGTCCCAGGTTAAGAAACTGGCCGCCTTCATGTACGCTTTCCATCCATGCTGGGTTGAGGATAGAGCTATCAGCTCAACCTCATAAAAAACAGACACATATGCTAAAGAAATGGCAAGGTTGCCGCTGATGCGCCAACAATGAACGACAAAGTATACATTATACAACCTTGAGATTCATCTCCTTACAGGCAGCCATTAAACAAAGAACTCCAATAGAACCCATTAAAAATGAAGGAAGACTGTCACACACCCAACGTGCAGAGAGAAAAAAACAAATCGTGTAAACAATAAAATTAGTAAAAGTATTAAGAACTGAAGTTCACAACACTAGCCATCACTGCAACCAACTCAGATGTCCACAGAAGCTCACTCAGAAGGCCTCAGTTCATTAGTAGGTAGAGTTAATGCTGTAAAAATGAATATATTTCCTAGATTACAATATTTATTCCAAACATTACCAATACAACTGCCCCAGAAGTTTTTTCAAGAGTTGAATTAGTGAGCAAGAGTGAGGAAGTTTCTTTGGAAAGGTAAGATGTCAAGAATATTGTTGGAAAAATTGACATGTAAATTTGACCTAGGAGGGTTACAACTCCCAAATTTTAAGAATTGTTATAAAGCAAATCAACTTAGATTTATTGCATCTTTTTTTGATGAAGAAAACCCGGCATGGATTAGAATAGAGTTAGATAAGATAGGAAAAAATATACCAGAAGATTTTATATATAAATGGGAATCCAAATGGATGCGGGAAAAGAAAGAATCTCTTATATTAAAACATTTGATCGATTTATGGAATAAGGTAAACGTGGATGTTGAGATAAAGAAATCTTTATTAGCAAAGAGAACCCTAATTCAAAATAGACTTATTCCTTTTACAATGAATAACAAACTTTCATATAACTAGTTTCAAAAAGGGATCAGATATATAGGTGACTGTTTTGAAGGAGGTACATTAATATAAAATATCAAATAACACTGTTTTCTGTTATTTTCAATTAAAGGCCTATTTAAGAGATAAACTGGGTCAAACAATGTTAATGCCAAAACCTAATGAAATAGAAACTTTAATTCAAAAAGGAAAAATTAAAAAATTTACATCTTGTATGTATAATTTGATTCATAAACAGACAATTAAACCAGGAATTCATAAGTCAAGACAAAAATGGGAAACTGATTTGAATATTAAAATTGATGAAAAAAATTGGTCAAGAATATGTCTTGATAGTATGACAAATACAATAAATGTCTGACTTAGATTAGTACAATACAGTTTTTACAGCAATTTTATATTACACCACAAAAAATAAATAGATTAAACCCAAATTTATCTGACCAATTTTTCCGATGTAATCAAGAAATCAATACTTTTCTACACTCTACTTAGTCTTGTTTTAAAATTCAAACTTTTTGGATAAATCTAAGACTATTACAGGAACAAATTATTGGCATACAACTTTCACATAGCCCAACATTACTCTTAGTAGGCGATATTGAAGGGAGTAATACCGAAACCTAAATTGAATAAATATCAGAAAAAAATTATAAAAATTGCATTGTCAGTCGCCAAAAAAGCTATTGCAGTTACTTGGAAATCAGATTCATACTTAACTATGGACCATTAGAATAATGAAATATGTAGCTGCATTCCACTTGAAAAAATTACTTATAAATTAAGAAATGAATATGATATATTTTTGAAAATTTGGCACCCCTATCTACAAAAGATAGGATTAAATATATAGGTCCTTTGAAGATAAAATTATTAGTTATTTGGGAAAAAATAAAGATATATACTGAAGTTATTTTGAACTCCATGGAGCATGTGGGGATCCTCCGATATCCAGGCAATCCTTTCTTTCTTTTTTTTTCTTTTTTCTTTTTTTTTAGATAGGGATGTAAGGGGGGAAGGGTTGGAGGAGGGCTAATATTAATTTTCATTACTATTATTCTATTCATTGTATACAATTCTCTTAAAAATTTAATAAAAAATATATATTAAAAAAAAGAAGGCCTCAGTTCAGCACAGAGCTGAGCAGGCCCCAAGGAGCAGTGAGCTGAACTGGCCCACTTCTCACCTTCTACCTCAGCATCCCAACCATTTCAATCTGGCCTGGTGCTTAGATTGTACAAACCTCGTTATTCCTGACTCTCAAGCTCCACTGGCTTGATAAGGCCAGTACCTGACCTTTGCAATTTGGCTTGGCTCTTAAGTCAGTCAAACCTTCGATCTTTCCTTGCCCCGTCTCGGCTCCACTACATTGAATTGCTTCCAAGTCTGCTCTGATATCTCCAGCCCAGACATGTTGCAACCGCCCTCCACCAGTCAGAGTCCAGTCACACCACAAAAATGCCAGATTGTACAGGCAATTCCACTCAACTTCAACAGAGAAACCACGGGCCACTGTTTGCAGAGACTGTTTCCCAGAAAAAGTGTGAATAACAAAGTTGCTTTTTTTGTTTCATTTGGCACCAGTGTTATGATCCCAGCCCCCTCCTTTGTGAGAATCGCAAGAGCGCCCGTCGAGGCGGGGGGGGGGGGGGTGGGTCAGTAGACCCAGTAGGAGAGGGAGAGAGAAATGTGCCAAATTGCACGTCCCACCCGGGATGCAGAATAAGACGACAGCGACTATTGTCTCATGGAGACCACGTGAAAAGCCCTCGGGCAAGGCGGGAAGCCATTCTGAAGGAAGCCACGTGTGTTAGATTCCGGGATTGGAATTTGTGGCTGGAATCACAGAAAACCGCTTTTAACTAACATCGGGGAGAAGGAACCAACGCTCCCCACCCCGATTTCACGGAAGCCTCATTAAGACTCGGCAAGTTCTTACTCTTCTCCCCAATCTCTCTCTCTCTCGGTCACCCCACGTGAAACCCACCGATTTTCAAAAGGCTGAGGCCTGCAGACTTCTGAGTGACTTTTATATTTCCAACGGACAATATATTATCCCCTAGACAACAGTAGAGCTCACTTCTTCATGGTGATTATTACTATACCCGCGCTTTAGATTGAGTGTTGACGATGTGCACTATCTGAATGTATGTATTAACCTTACTTTTGTGTCCCTTTATAAATAAAAACGTTTGAAAATAGTGACATCAGACTTCAACGGACCTCTCTGTCTTTGCTGGTAAGTTATCCAGTTACGGGATACGTAATACCAGCAAGTTGTCGCTCAAACCAGTAAGTAGCTCCATCTTAAACCGGAAAATTTAGGGAGCCATTGCATGGGGTTCTGGATTGGTTTATCCCACTGAGACAGAGACAGGATGATAGGGTTGGTGAGAGAGGTGGAACAGTTAGTCAAGAGGATGATGTTTTAAAAGCAAAGATCTGACAATGCTCCTGAAAATTACAATAGCCAGGAAGCAGCTTAAGAGGACTTGAAAGAGCTAGAAGGGGACATGAGTAGGCCTCAGTGAGTAGGATTAAGGAAAACCCCAATGCATGCTACACTGTCATAGATTACAAAAGGACATTGACAAGATGCAGAGCTTGGCTGAAAAATGGTGGATAGAGTTAAATTTGCCAAAGTGTGAAGTGATACACTTTGGAAGATAAACGGAGGCAGGTTAAAACATTGACTGGATTCTTAACAGTGTTGAGGAACAGAAGGATTTTGTTGTAAACTGAATAGATACCTCATGATTGCCATGTAAATTGATAGGGTGGTTAAGAAGGTGTATGGTGTGTTAGGTTTTATTAGTTAGGGAAATGAGTTCAAAAGCTGCAAGGTAATGTTGCAACTCTATAAGATTCTGATTAGACCATATTTGAAGTATTGTGTTCAGTTCTTTTAGTTTAGATTAGATTCAACTTTATTGTCATTGTGCGAGTATAGACACAAAGCCAATGAAATGCAGTTAGCATCTAACCAGAAATGCAAAGAATAGTGTTATTTACAAAGTCACTGTGAATAACAAGTAAGTGGTACAGCACACAAATATAAAAGTACTGAGACAGTCCAATATGGGTGCAATACTGCTTAGCGCTGTGATGTGAGGTTCAGCAGGGTCACAGCCTCAGGGAAGAAGCTCGTCCTGTGCCTGCTGGTGTGGGAGTGGAGGCTCCTGTAGCGCTTACCAGTTGGGAGGAGAGTTAAAAAGTCCATGGTTAGGGTGAGATGCATCCTTCATAATGCTTTTCGCCCTGCCCAGGCAACATTTATGGTAGATGTTCTCAATGGTGGGCAATTGGGTGCCGATAATCTGCTGGGCAGTTTTCACCACATGCTGGAGTGCTTTGCGGTCCGATACGGGACAATTGCCATACCACACTGAGATGCAGTTGGTGAGTATGCTCTCAATGGTACAGCGGTAAAAGTCCTTTAGTATCCTGGGACAGAGGTGAGCTTTCTCGATGCTCTGCAGGAAATAAAGGCGCTATTGCGCCTTTTTGTTCAGGATGGAGGAGTTCAGGGACCAGGTGAGATCCTCGGAAATGTGGACACCAAGGAATTTGAAGCTTGATACGTGCTCCACTACAGCTCCATTGATGTAGATGGGGATGAGAGTGTGGCTCCTAGCATGCCTGAAGTCCACAATGGTCTCCTTGGTTTCCTGGGTGTTAAGGGCCAGGTTGTTGTCAGCACACCATGCAGCCAGGTGCTGGACCTCGTCCCTGTAGACCATCTTGTCATCCCCTCTGATCAGGCCAACCACCATGCTGTCGTCTGTGAACTTGATTATGGAGTTAGAACCATGTACAGGAATGCAGTCATAGGTGAAAAGAGAGTACAGAAGAGGGCTCAGCACACAGCCTTGAGACACGCTGGTGTTCAGGTATGGGAGTGGAGGAGGAGAGGTTGTCTAACTTAACAAATTGGTGTCTGTTAGTCAGAAAGTCCAAGGTCCAATTGCAGAGGGATGAGCTGATATCAAGCTGGCAAAGTTGGGCAATCAGCTTAGAGGGGGGTCACAGTATTGAATGCCGAACTAAAGTCAATGAACAGCATTCTGACGTAAGAGTTGGGGCTGTCCAAGTGGGTCAGGGAAGAGTTAAGTGCCATGGCATTGGCATCCTCTGTTGATCTGTTGGTGCGATAGGCAAATTGCTGGGGGTACAGGGTAATGGGCAGACAGGATTTCAGATGTGATAGAACCAGTCTCTGAAAGCACTTTGCAATGATGGGGGTGAGTGCAACTGAGCGGAAGTCTTTCAGGCCCATGGCAGTGGAATGCTTCAGCACTGGCACGATGGTAGCGATCTTGAAGCTTGTGGGGACAACTGCCTGGTCCAGGGACAGATTGAAAATGTCCGTGAAGATCCTGGCCAACTGCCCAATCAGAATAAGTACTGATCACCTTATCTTAAGAAAAATGTGGAAGCATTAGAGAGGGTGCAGAGGAGATTCACTAAGCTGCTGCCTGGATTAGATGTGTCTTATGAGCAAAGATTGAGTGAACTAGGACTTTTCTCGTTTGAGTGAGTTAGGATGAGTTGTGACTTGATAGAGCTATATAAAATGAAAAGACACCAAGCAACATTTTCACAAGATGGCAATGGCCAATATCAGTAGACATACTTTCAAGGTGAATGGGTAAAAAGATTAGGGGAGATGTCAGAGGTTATTTTTTTAGTGCATACACAGAAGTGATAGGAGCCTGGAGTGCATTGTCAGGGATGATGGTGGAGACTGATACATTGCGGACACTTAAGAGACTCTTAGATAGGCACGTAGATGTAAGAAATATTGTGGGCTATGTGCTGTGTAGGAGGGAAGGGTGATATTGATCTTGGACCAGCCTAAGAGTTCCGCATTAAGAGTCAGCTTCTAAAACATAATATGGGGAAATCCTATCTCAGGGTCAGGAAATGGAGAGGCAGCTTGGTAAGAGGCATTTAAGGTCAGTGGGCATCTCCCAGGTAGACAACTCATTTTTCAAATGCTCTGAGAGGCCACGATGGTAATGGTCTAATAACTCTTAAGTATTCCACCTGCACTCCACCGCGAGAGTCCTGAATTCCAGGCTGTAATTCAGCACCAAGCGTGAGTCTTGACGCAGGCAAAGTAGCCAATCCACTGCCTTCCTCCCATTTTCTGGATGGACGAAAACCCAGTGCATCTCAGCCGTGAATTCCTTATAATTAATGCAAATGGTGGTTTTTATTGTCCCAGTTAGCAATGGCTCAGGTCAGAGCTCACCCAGTCAGGAGAGAGTTGACAAAGAAAATCTTGGCCTATATAGAATACAGAAATTGTAAGACACACTGGGGTAGGAAGTTATGACATCAGGTTGGGGCTCCATCAAGGCATTGAAATCCACGGCTCCAAGGGAGGAGGCTGACTGTCCGGGGTTGCTGTATTGAGATGGACAATTGGACGAGAATGGTGAGCAGATGGTCAATGGTTTCCTGCTTCTTCTGAGTCATGTGCTCATGTCAACAGACAACTTCATTTTAAGCAAGCTGAGTCAATCGATGGTTCACCTATCCTGTCAGGAAAAGTAGAGGAAGCTTAACCCAAAAGCAGAGCAGCAGAGACAATTCAGTGATGATCAATAGCCTCAGTAATAGACTACAAAAATAACAAGCCACAAGGGACCACAAAACAAGAGAGAACAAATACCAAACCCAGCAGGATCACTAGAGGCTAGGATTGACTGGCTGGTTCAATGGGTGAACAAGGACTGTGGATGAAAGCTGGGTTTAAATAGGCTGCAGGTGATGAGTTGCAAATGAGTGGAAGGTGATTTCTATTAGTTGGATGGAGATTGAAAACCACCTGTCTGTACAGGCCTGACACTCGGGTTTATGGAATCAGAACAAGGGTTTCAGTGTTGTAGGGCATGGATATCAATTCAACATATTTGTAGGTAATGTGAGTATTTTCTTCTTAAAATTACCTCTCTGTGAATTCTTTGTGTACCAAATTGGAAAGGGGGTGCACTGGGTCTAGAGGTTATCCATTGTGTTTATATTTCTGATGACAGCCCATTCAGTCCATACCTGCAGTCAAAAATTCCCATCCACCACTTTCCAGCTCTTATTTCCCTGTGACAATTCTCCCCCTTGTGCCTGTCAGCTCCCCCGGTTCTCCAACCAGCCAACAAGACAAGGCAGGTATGTGAATCAGAACAGTTTAGAGGGATATGGGCCAAATGTGGGTAAGTAAGGCTAGATCAAAAAGACATCTTGATCAGCAGAGATAAGTTGGGCTGAAGGTCTCTTTCCCTGCTGTATTACTTAACCACTCTTTATGATCCTATATCTTCTCAGTTTCAGGATAAAGCAAAGTTTTAATAATGTGAAAATAGGTCAGACAAAGGAATAGAATTATTAAATAACTTTCATTTGTACACCATCCCTTATTTCAAAACTAGGAAAGGTGACAGTCACATCAAACCCCAATCTACCTCTTATACACAAAAAAAAATTAACAGATCACCCTCCTGCCTTTCGTCCACCGGAAAGAAAACACCAAGAAACTGAATGTAATAATCACAGAAATCACAGAATATGGGAAACATATTTTCGTCTGCATACAAGGAGAGCAGTAGCATGAACTCAGGCCTTCCATAAAGAGTAACCACCAACCCAGGTCCTAATGCCGAATGCACTGATCCAGGACTGAACGCACTGATCTGGCTGCTGATCATCTCTGTTGGGAGCCAATGCTGACCCCCGCTCCTCATTCACCTTGAAGCTTCAATTTCCCTCACCGCTTCAAGGTGGAGTTGTTCATGACCCTGCACCTCATCTCTGGTCTTTTCCACAAGTTAGCTTGTGTTTCTGATCTTTTCGACCCCTTCCTGTGTCTAATCTCAACGAGGCAGCTCTCTAGATACAGCACAGTGCTGGCTCCTTCGATCGAGTTCCAAACTGTACGTCACAGGCACCATCAGTTTCTGTAACACAAACAAGACAAGCAGAAAGCATAGAACAAGTGAAATAATTGGGAAGATTTGCTATCTGAAAGACGTTGCCCATAGAATCATTCTCCACCAGCACCATGCTGACCAGAAGGACTACTCTCTCAATCTACCTAACAGAAGTTCAGTAGAAACCTCAGTGAAACATTAAACTATCACTGAGTTCCATTTTCATAGAAATCCACAGTAAAGAATCAATGGGATCGTATTTGTCATCCATGGAGTTTCAGAACCTATTAAGTTAGTATAATAACAACGCTTTGGCCATTTTATAGATAGCAGCAACAATGTAATATAAGCTGGTGCAATGTCCAATCCTGGATAATTTCTGGTTTCTCTCACTCAGGCTCTGGGTACTAAACAGAAAGATCAGCCATTTTCTATGTGAAGGATGTAAGAAGTAAAGTCAATTCAATTCAACTCAATTCAAATTTTTATAATATTTTTCCAAAACCTTAGAGCATTCCCAAATAATTTACAGTCAGTAAAGTACATTTTGGAGTAAAGTTGCTTTTGGAATGTAGCAACTGTTTTACCAATTTGATGACAGCAAATTCTCAAAAACTATTGTAGTGTTGACCAGATAATTTCTTAATGCTGAGGAATGTTTTAGCAAGGTAATCTTACATCATGATATAAAATGAAATGTAAGAGCTGCAGGAACATGATGGGAAGTATTTCAGATGTAACTATTTGTCACTTTGTTAGATCTTCCTGAAAATTAGGTTTTCTCCAATGATAAACAACTGGTTTGTTTATTCAGATGCATTTAAGTCTTGAACCCAATCAGCTGATTTTTTTGATATATTAAGTAGTCCATAAAATACTTTCCATTTTTAGAATTGAAGAGAGGATAAAATATATGAAAATTCAATATTATTTGATGTTTTCAAATACTGCCATTTGCTGTCAATCTTTCAGGAAGAAGTATTAGTTCCCTTGTCAAGATTAGTCAAAGTAAGCATGAAAGCCCAAAATAAGCCTTTCAAGATGTGGAAATCTCATGATAAATCTTTAAATATTAGTTTATGTCTCTGATGTCTGTAGAGATGTTCATCATGTTTTATGAAATAAAGGAGCAGCAAACTGTAGCTTCAAATGATCTGTGAAGCCAACATCTGCTGATGTTCACAGCATGGTTTTAATGTACTTTGTAACTTTATTTGCTATTGCAAACTTTAAAACTAAGATAGTTCTTCTGATCTTTTCTGCGATCTGTAAAGGGAGTCCAGTGGAGAGACAGGAGGCAGAAAAAACTTGCTCTATAAATAGGTGGTTATTTACATAGTTCAGATTTATTTTTTGATAAACAGGTAACCTGCAGTTTAAGAATGTAAGGAAAAGGCCATTTGCACAAGGCTGTATTCTTTATCCTGACATCAGGTGAAATATATGTTTGATGTTGAGAACCAAGCAATGCTTTTTTCCCCCAGTTTGCTTATTTTTTTACTGTGCTGAGGTGCCTATAACTGTTTGATGCTTAGGCTTATTAAGGTCTTAAGCTTAATATAAAAACTTTTTTTCAACGTGTTTTTTCAAAATAGAAACAGAGTATAAAGACACAAACATGAAAAATATTGTTGTATGGAATGCAATTACTTTTTACTGAGCAATTAATTACAAGTATATTTTATTAATATTTCTGAACTCATTAACAATTTTTCTGTTGGTAATTTAATATTGTGATATTTTTTATATAAAACATTTTGGTACAATATTTATGATTAAGGTGAAGAAAGACACGCAAGAAGTAAACAAACTCCACACAGCCGACTGCATACTTCCTTGTCAGTCACCCTCAGTTTTCTGCCCAACAGCAATCCAGAGATTAGTCAATATCAAACAAACTCACCTTGTCTGTAACAATATCTAGCAGCATTGCGATTGAGATGAAAATGTGCTATTAGGGTCAAAAAGACTAACTGATATGTATGACCACTACTTTAACTTCTTTCCCCTGCTGAATACCAGAACAGACATACACAATATGTCCCTGTCCCTTAAATAGGTTGAAAAGATATCTTGCCGCCATCCTCTTTAAAGCCTTTTGGGATGGTATTTACATAATGATTTTGCTGTAGATATTCACCTTCCATGTTAGCAGAGAAACTAAAAGGCTAAATGGTGAGTATTCACACAAAATGCTGAAGGATCTCAGCAGGTCAGGCAGCATCGAAGGAAATTAATAGACAGTCGACTGTCTATTCATTTCTATAGATGCTGCCTGACCTGCTGAGTTCCTCCAGAATTTTGCGTGTGTTGCTTTGTATTTCCAGCATCTGCAGACTTCCTTGTGTTTATGTCATACATCCAACCAGAAGTCTTTGGAATATATCATTGGGGCAAGACTCATTACATCTTGCATCATGTGGATTGCATCCTGGCTTGGTATCTTGTTGAGAAGTTACTGATATCTCAGTTTGTAAGATCATTTGGCATTAGTGAGCAAAAATTGTGGGACAAGTTTGCAGATTACACTTAATGGCATCCACCTGACAAACAACCACAGCTTGTTTATTCTCTGCAGTTACTTTGCTGTCTTCCATGTGCATCAACAGTTACCACTAATACTAGGCATAGCATTAAGTTTACCCACCACCCTGTCCAGGTGATGATGCAACAGAATTTCTCCATTAAGCATTGTGTGGCCAGGAAGGGTCTGCTGCACACTTCAAGCTGGTCACAGATTCTGTCTCAAGTTCCTGCATTATGCTATCTCTCCTTTTAGCCTTGGCAACCAGTTGCTCCATTTTCTATCTTACTAGATTAACTATTTTTTCAATACTATAACAGTCTGCAGCAATCCATTTTTTATATAATCCGATTATCATCAAATCTAGCTCTGCACATAAGACTTCCATTTGGCTGTGGGTACAATATCTATTTTATAGGGGCACCCCTGAATTCAACAAGATTGAATTTTCATTCCATCAGTATAAGTGTACCCTGACCTTTTTTTGTTTTTCACGGGATGGGTCTTGAGATTCTTCTTTCAGCGACAATTTCTTTTCCCACACCTAAGTTTAAATGATCATACCAAGGTATAAGGAAGATATGATCACCTCCCAACAACAGACTCCCTCTATCTTCTATCTATTAATTTGTGGAAGAATAGGAAAGATAATTTAGTCAGAAGATGTTAGTGGAGCTTGATCAAGAATGGAATGTCCTGATGATGAATTACTTTGAAATGTAAGGAGAGTAATAATTTATGAATTGTATTGGTGCTGATAGTTCCTATTATAATAATGTTCTATGTACCTGACTCACAAAATGACAAATGACACCTTATTGTTATGGGGCTATATGTATCTTTTGTGTGTGATTATATATTTATTTGTGTATATACGAGGGGTGATTGATAAGTTCATGGCCTAAGGTAGAAGGAGTCAATTTTAGAAAACCTAGCACATTTATTTTTCCTACATTTACACACTTAGTAAGTATGCAGGTGATACTAAGGTAGGTAACGTTGTGGATAACGAAGCAGGTTTTCAAAGTTTGCAAAGAGATTTAAGCCAGTTAGAAGAGTGGGCTGAGTGATGGCAGATGGAGTTTAATGCTGATAAGTGTGAGGTGCTACCTTTTGGTAGGAATAGTCCAAATAGGACATACATGGTAAATGGTAGGGCATTGAAGAATGCAGTAGAACAGAGTGATCTAGGAATAATGGTGCATAGTTCCCTGAAGGTGGAATCTCATGTAGATAGGATGGTGAAGAAAGCTTTTGGTATGTTGACCTTTATAAATCAGAGCATTGAGTATTGGAGTTGGGATGTAATATTAACATTGTACAAGGCATTGATAAGGCCGAATTTGGAGTATTGTGTACAGTTCTGGTCACCAAATTATAGGAAAGATGTCAACAAAATAGAGAGAGTACAGAGAAGATTTACTAGAATGTTACCTGGGTTTCAGCACCTAAGTTACAGGAAAGATTGAACAAGTTAGGTCTTTATTCTTTGGAGCGTAGAAGGTTGAGGGGGGATTTGATAGAGGTATTTAAAATTATGAGGGGGATAGATAGAGTTGATGTGGATAGGCTTTTTCCATTGAGAGTAGGGGAGATTCAAACAAGAGGACATGAGTTGAGACTTAGGGGGCAAAAGTTTAAGGGTAACATGAGGGGGAATTTCTTTACTCAGAGAGTGGTAGCTGTATAGAATGAGCTTCTAGTAGAAGTGGTAGAGGCAGGTTCGGTATTGTCATTTAAAGCAAAATTGGATAGGTATATGGACAGGAAAGGAATGGAGGGTTATGGGCTGAGTGTGGGTCAGTGGGATTAGGTGAGAGTAAGCATTCGGCATCTACTAGAAGGGCTGAGATGGCCTGTTTCCATGCTGTAATTGTTATATGGTTATAGTCCAGTGGTCGTGGAGCATGTGGATCTCTTCTTTGTAGAAGTCAGCATTTTGGACCTCCAGAAGTGATCCACAGCATGGGGTGATTGATACGTTTGTGGCCTAAGGTAGAAGGAGATGAGTTATTAACTTCAAACTTTCTATATTTTCACTTAAAGAGTTGAACTGCACGTGCATGTAACGAGAGCTGTATAACTCACCTGGAGGTCCAAGACGCTCTCATTACATGCACGTGCACTTCAACTCTTTGAGCGACAATGCAGTAAGTTTTATGTTAATAACTCTTCTCCTTTTACCCTAGGTTACAAACTCATCAATCACCGTGTGTGTGTGTGTGTGTGTGTGTGATAGATGTGCCTTGTGATATGTGTGACTGTTGGTACTGTGTTTTGCACCTTGGCCCTGGAGGAGCGCTGTTTTGTTTGGCTGTATTCATGGTTATTCATGTATGGTTGAATGACAATTGAACTTGAACTTACTGGAATGTGTGTTGCTGAAGCTATTTGAAATATGTTCAAATATGATACAAACCTATCTTCTACAAATTTATTTTTAATCTCAGAATAATAATCTACCACATTTTATAAGCCTCATTGACAGTGGGCAGTCAGACTCTTAAGTGTTTTACTTTTCACAATGCATTCTTTTCTTCTTCATTGTCCTGAGATGTAGTTACATTTCTGGAAACCAGAATTTCTGGAAATTCTGAATCATCATTTTTAAGTATAGTGCATAATTCAAGTTCTGTGAGAGGTCAATTGAGAAGTAAATTTAGAGGCTTAGATGGCGTGAATGCTCAAGGCATTCAGAGTGACACTTTCCAAAGGTTAGTTACTGGATTTTCATTTTCATTAAAGTAGTCCACACCATTTACAGTGAATCCCTGCAGAATTAGGCTTTCACAGTGCTTCCTTACAGACAAACATACTTTATTGATCCCGAGGGAAATTGGGTTTCGTTACAACAGTACCAACCAAGAATAGTGAAGGAATATAGCAATATAAATCCATAAATAATTAAATAATAATAAGTTAATCGTGCCCAGTGGAAATAAGTCCAGGAGCAGCCTATTGGCTCAGAGTGTCTGACACTCCTAGGGAGGAGTTGTAAAGTTTGATGGCCACAGGTAGGAATGACTTCCTATGATGCTCAGTGTTACATCTCGGTGGAATGAGTCTCTGGGATCCATGGATCTCTTGCTTAATGGTATTGCCCCGTGGCATAAGCAGTGTTGGGAATCCTGCATTATTGACTTCTTTCCGCTCCATCTCTCTATACACACTGAATTCCATTCAATCTCTTAGCAGCTTGTGACGATCATTTGACCTGCTCCACTCATCCATCAACCATCTGACCCCCCCCCCAAATCCAACTGCTTGACATTCCTCCCCCCCCCCACCCTACAAATCCACTCGCAGCCCCATCAGCAGAATTGCACCTATCTGTTTCTGAGCTCCATCCAGATTGCCTCTGTGGATGAGTCCTCCAGGGTACCCTCACTGAGCAGCCTGAATGCATTTCCAGGTTGTCTGTAATTATTCTCATGGGTAATATATGCAGTCACTGAGCATGTAGTTCTCCTTTTTGTACAGCACATGTATATGGATGTTCACCTTATACATCTGTCAATAAAATATTGTGATAAGAAGCAAATTAGATGTTGTCTAATGGGCTGTTCTGTGTAGGTACAGATGAACAGCATTTTTCTGTATTGTAAGAGTTTAAGCTATATTCCATTAAAAGTAGGTATGTGGTCTAAACTGCTTTGCCATTGCCTATCTATGGCTATTTGACAATTTCTGTTTGACACACTGTAAAGTCCGTCATAGGTCAGATGTTTCCAGAACATAGAAAATCTATGGCACATTACAGGCCCTTTGGCCCACAACATTGTACTGACCATGTAACCTACACTAGAAGTTGTCTCGGATTTCCCTACCGCATAGACCTCTATTTTTCTCAGCTCCATGTACCTATCTAAGAGTCTCTTAAAAGACCCCATTGTAACCGTCTCTACCACCTTCACAGATAGTGCATTCCTTACACCCATCATTCTCTGTGTGAAAAACTTACCTCTGGCATCCACCTTGTACCTACTTCCAAGCACTTTAAAACTACGCCCCTTGTGATAGCCATTTCAGTCCTGGGAAAAAGCCTCTGACTATTCACATAATCAATGCCTTTCATCATCTTATACACCTCTACCAGGTCACCTCTCATCTTCTATTACTCCAAGGAGAAAAGGTCAAGTTCACTCATTCTATTCTCATAAGGCATGCCCTCCAATCCAACAGCTTCATAAATCTCCTCTGCATTCCCTCCATAGCATCCACGTCCTTCCTGTAATGAGGTGACCAGAACTGAACACAGTACTCCAAGTGGGGTCTAACTAAGGTCTTACATAGCTGTAACATTACCGCATGGCACTTGAATTCATTTATAAAGTCACAAAGAGGAGGTGTCGCAAAACAGATCCCTGTGGAACATCACTGGTCACTGTACTCCATGCAGAATACAAACCATTCACAGCCACTCTTAGCCTGCCGTGGTTGAGCCAATTCTGGATCCACAAGGCAAGGTCTACAGGATCCCATGCCTCCTTACTTTCTGAATGAGCCTCGCATGGGGAACCTTATCAAATGCCTTACTGAAATCCATATATCCTCTGCTCTACCTTCATCAAAGTGCCTTGTTACATCCTCAAAGAACTCAGTCAGGTTCATAAGGCATGACTGTCCCTTGACAAAGCGATGCTGACTATCCCTTTATGTCTCTCCAAAAGCTCATAAATCTGCCTCTCAGGATCTTCTCCAACAACTTGGCAACCACTGAAGTAATACTCACTGGTCTATAATTTCCTGGGTTATCTCTACTCCCTTTCTTGAACAAGGGAACAATGTTTTCAACCTTTCAATCCTCTAGTACTTCACCCATCCCTACTCATAATGCAAAGATCATTGTCAGAGGCTAAGCAATCTCCTCCCTTGTTTCCCGCAGAAGCCGAGGGTGCATCTCATCTGGTCCCAGCGATTTATCCAACTTAATACCTTTCAAAACCTCCAGCATATCCTCTTACTTAATGTCTGTATACTCAAGTGTTTCAGTCCACTTTAAGTCATCCCCACAATTGCCATTGTACTTTTCACTGGTGAATACTGAAGCAAAACGGCGAATCTGTGTGCTAAATATATATTATCACTGATAATTAATATAGAATATAAATAATATCAAAAGCACATCATTGTACAGATACTAACAAAATAGACATTTAGATACAGTCAAACATACATTCATTATATCCATAGAGATAGTAGTTACTTTGAAGCACAACACATTTAAGCTCGGAGATTTTAAACAGCTTGGATGAGTGTTCCAGATTGATGTTACATTGGTAACAAACTGGTGCACAACTTGCATCACAATATGTACACACACATAAATATAGAAAGCATAGAAAGAAAGAGAATAGCAGATCAATGCTTTTTGATAACTTATATAATTATCATATTTTTAAAAGTGTCAAGGTGATACATGTAACTTATCAACATACCCCCCTCTCTCTCTCTCTCTCCCTCTCTCTCACCTTCCCTCTATTTCTTTATTTCTCTCTATCTTTATCTCTATCTCTATCTCACCAGCTTCTGTCATTGATCTATTATGCAGGTGTAAACACTAGGAGTCCCTGACTTCACCCTATGAGTGATACATCCTTTTTTTCTATTGATTCCTTCTCTCCCCCCACTCTAAATTCATTTCTCATTTCTCGAGTTCTGCTGAAGGGATTTTGACCTGAAGCATAACTGTTTTTCGTTTCCACAGATGCTACCTCATATTTTGATATCTGCCAGTTTCTGTCCTCCATTTAGACTTCCAACTTCTGCAGATCTTAATTTTCATTTTTAACATTTAACTCATATTTAAGACTAGTTTCTCTGTCTTCTTGATCTCCTTACAGAGTTTGGTGAGAAAGCCACTTTTGAATTCAAGGGAAGTTTTGTTTCTTTGTCAGACTTGTTTGGATTTGGTACTTGAATGGCTGCATTCTGCACACAACCTTTTAATGTGTGGCTCACATCAGCCACTGATCATTTGGTCTAGGTGAACAGTTTGGATTCAGTCACCAAAATCAACAAGATAGCTTTTGTGTAAATGACTTCTTGGAAAGCTCAAAATGTGGTTTGCTTGAAACCACATTCTTTTTAATAGGTGTCATAAATGATATTCATAGCTCCATGGGTCAGTTGTTCTCAGGAAGCTGAGTTTATTTAAACAAGTTTCAAGAATATTTTCAATCACTTCTTCATCAGGAGCAGTGCTATGGTGCAATATCATTCTCCAATAGTGCAAAAAATAAAATGGTCAAACCATGTTTCACATATTTCAAGAACATTTCATTTAATAAACTTTGTAAAGTTGATCTAAATTGAGGCAGAAGTCAACTCTTTAGCTAAGCCATGGCATATACCCAAACTCATCCATAGAACATTCAGTTGTGACACCTGAACTTTGGGCTTCTTGTCGATCCAACTTTGGTGATCGCTACTATAAGTTTCTCATTCCTTTTTCCACAGAAACTTATGAAAGTTCTTTGACGAAGTCTAGTAGGGCATGACCACAATTGCAAAAGAGAATTCAGTGAGTTATCCCTACAATTTAGACAAATATTGTATTTGCTTATTCGGGATTCAAGGTGATTCAAGATTCAATGCAAACAAAGATTTTTGCAATTACTTTCAAACTGTTAGCTATGAAATCTTCCCTTACAAAGTAGTGGGTATTACCAATGATGATGCCAGTTAATGCACACCAACTTTCATGTTTACTCATCGCAATGATCATTGAACTGTTTAATATGCTTGCTGTGTTCAAATTCTGTTTCTACTTTCAAGGTCTTTCTCATGACTCACAGCAACATTGAATCCAGTCTGTGATTTTGGATCAGTTAAAGGAAAGACATTGCAGACTAGGTTTTTGCAGACAAGTCCCATCCCAGCACCCTTGGTGCCATCACAACAGATACTACTGATTAAGGACCCAATGTCACTACTAGTGGTTTATGACTTATTACAAAAGGAATTGATTTTCCTCATAAAAAACCAGTAGAATTTCTTGACTTTAAAATTCATTGAGAGTGTATTCTTGCTGACTTATGTGTAATTGATTGATTGATTGATTAGTTTTCTGTCACATCAGTTAGGTTTGTGCAGTTGCGTGTTCATGAATGGCTGCTGAGTCCAAGTAATGAATGACATAGGCGTCCACAATAAGGACATGAAAACTACCCTAGACCTGGAAGTGACGCTGCTGCTAATGCTTTCAGTCTTTGTTGGGCAGCAATTAGTACTCACGGCGTCTCTCCACCAGGTTGTTGTGAGTGGTTCTAACCAAGGCTTGCCAGCCACTCTGGTCTTGTCAAGTCAATTCAAGTAAAGTTTATTGTCATTTCAACCATAAACTGCTGGTACAGTACACAGTAAAATCGAAACAACATTCCTCCAGGACCTTGATGCACTCTGTGCCAGCAGTTTTGGTACAGTCCAGCGTGCACAATGATAGCTTTTCTGCAGCCTTTGAGCCTCTTATGAGGTCTGCCTCAAGTCCTGTTGCCCAGCATATAGTAGCTGCTTGAGGATTCAGAAATCCTTCATGTGTTTGCCAAGCCCTGTCCATTGAAGCTGTGCTGTTACAATCATTGTCTCAACACTCAGGGACCTGCTCTCTCCAGGACCTTTAGGTTTGTGACTCAGTCCTATCAATGCATGACAATGAACAACCTCAGACTAGGCATATGGAATTCCTCTAAAAATTAGTTAATTTCTTAGGCTGCTGAATGATCTCTTGCTCATCATCCATCACTCAGTTTATAAGTGTACTACCATTAGAACTTGATGTAGCATAAATCAGCTTTAACTTGAATACAAGTTCAGGATGATATTAACAAATGTGCTGATGTGGCATCTAGTACTTGTACCAGTGAAGTTTCAGGGCAGTAGTTGTTACAAACAAGATATTCTGAACAGCTACAGAGGTTCCTTGCATTACAGATGACCTGATTTGCAAAAGTCAGACTTTATGCAAATACTCCCATATATTTTAAAAGTATTTTTCAAGATGGTAAGTAACCTAGAATGCTTAATTTTATTTAGTAATGAATGTAATCAATATACATTCCATTAATGTAATTATGGATTATGTTATGGTGATTATTCAATGAAATGCAAGTGTAGGTTAAGAAATACAATATAGGCTACAATATAGAAAACAGACATTAACGACACAGAGAAATCGACTTCTGGACAACTTCCAGGAACAAAACCCTTATGTAACCTGGGGACTGCCTGTACCATTAACATTCAGTGGCCTTGCCTTCATCAAATCCATCAACATTGTGGAAGTCACCAAAGGCTTGAAACTCAACTGGTCACATTGTAGGTTTTCACAAATAAAATGGCAGAGATTTTTTTTAAGAAAAAAGTGTAGCAATTCATTGAATGAACACCAAAATCTGAACACAATGCGTGCTAAAAGTACTTTACATAATTTTGTCATCAACTCTATGTTGGTGGTTGTGAATTACATAGATTTTCATCAAATATATTATGCTACACAGAACTCCTCGGAATTCACTAAAATCAGCATTATGATTTTGTCCAGAACTCCCGACAAGCCACCCAGCTTGGGTCTCAGGCCCAGTATCATTAGAGAAACAGCAGGTGCCGCTGGCTTGTCCAGAGGTGTGTTGGCATGCTCATGGTCATGTTGTGATGGCAGGAGTATGGTAGTGGAAACCTCCAAATCTTGATGGGTCAGTTTAAGGTGATCTATTGAAATACCTTCAGGAGTTTCAAGATGGCGACGTAAACATCTGCCTTTTAGGCGCTCTTCACTTTTCTAACTATAATCACCCTTTAATCAAATCTTTTCGAATTTAATCAAATGAGTTGATATTTTCGATTGACTTTTTTTTCCTTTAAAACTATATTTGATCTAACTTTGCCGAACTTAAAATGGCTACAAGTAAGAAATCGTCTAAGGAGCCTTTATCTATTGATGCAATTTCTAATCTTCTGGACACTAAACTTGTAAGGTTGGAAAGTAAAATGGCAAGTTTGGAAAACACGTTTACCATGAAAATGTCTGAACTTGAAGGAGCTGTTAAATCGCTTGATACTAAGTTTCAGTCGCAGGCATCGGTTATTCAGCGGCATGAAGATAAGTTGGCGACTCTTGAAAAATTAATTGTTGAAAAAGTACGTACAATTGAAGTGTTGGATAAGAAGGTACAATCGACTCTTAAGACTGTAGATCAGTATAAGTTTAAAATTTCTGATTTCGAAAATCGATCTCGCAGACAGAATTTGCGTATTATCGGGTTTCCCGAAAAAGTTGAGTCCGGTGATTTAACTGAATTTTTCTCTAATTTACTATGGGAAATTTTCGGTGATGAAGGTTTGCAAACTAAACCTATTATCGACCGCGCTCATAGAGTTGCGAGGTTTTCGTCTGTGCCTGATAAACCACGAGCGGTGATTGTTCGCCTTCATTATCCTCGTGAGAAAGAGCTTCTAATTCGATTAGCTCGTAAAAAAGGTATGAT
The DNA here is from genome assembly GCF_030144855.1 of Hypanus sabinus. NCBI lineage: Eukaryota > Metazoa > Chordata > Chondrichthyes > Myliobatiformes > Dasyatidae > Hypanus > Hypanus sabinus. Next base: position 95,818,395 of record NC_082711.1, on the reverse strand, counting down.
TTCCTACAAAAACTTTCAATTTCGAATAGTTGAGGATTATTCTTTTGAAGTAATGAGAGCCAGGATCGCTTTTAAACCAGTGATGGCAGAGATTCATTCGATCGGACTTAGACAAGCTTTAATGTATCCAGCGAAGCTTAGAATTGTGCTGCCCGACAACAGTCAACGATTTTTCAACACTCTGGAAGAAGCGAAGAAATTTGTTGGAGAATTTCGATCTTCTACTGCAACTTGAACTATGTGTTATGTGGAAGATTTTTCGGAGAGAGGATATCTTTCTATTTTAAGTTTTAACCTATGAAGTTGGGTTATAACTTTTTATTTTTTGATCTATGGGTCCGGTTTTTTTTTACTAGCTTCATTGTTTATAGATGTTTTTTTTTAATTTTGATAATATTCTTTTTTTTCTTTCTGTTTTGGTTATATACGTTTATATTTTGCATTAATGATTTATCTTTTTTTTAAGATGTTTATTTTTCCCGTAAGATTCTGTTTTTTACAAGCATTTATCTGTTTGCCTGTACTCAGATATGGGACGAATGTTTTGGATTTTTAGTTTTTTTTATATATATGTTGTACTGTTTATTATATCCCTTTCTTTTTAAATGTTATTTTGTCTTTTAACAGATTGCTGAACTCACATTTGTATTTAGTAATATGGCTTTTTCAAAATGGCGTTTCTTCTTCCCATAAGTCCTTGCTCTTGAAACGTCATCTTGTATTTGAATATGGGATTTTTTTTTAAAGGTATACTACACTTTTAAATTTTGACGTTTATACCTTTTTTTTTATTAATGATTGTATTATATTAGTTTTTTTTTATTATTCTGATTGATATATATATATATTTTTGCAACTCTATATTTTAATTTGGGTGATATATAGTTTTCTTCTAATCTTTTTTTTTATAGAGCTGCCATCTTGAAATGGGGGTAATATTAGTATTAGATTATGCGCCTGCCGCTTGGCTTTTTTTCGAAGGGTGGGGGGAGGGGGTAGGGATCTTTTTTCATGCTTTTGCTTTTTATTTTTTTGCTTTTAGTTTATGGGCCGACTTTAAATTACTAATATTGTTGAGGTGTCATGTTCTCCGGCTGCTCCTGAATCAATTTTCCTCCTTCCTGAATTGTGGGTTATGTGTCTTTTTAACCTTTTATGATACACACAATTAATATTGGTATGATGGATAGATCTGTTAACTTTATCTCCTGGAATACTAATGGTTTAAATCATCCGATTAAACGCAAAAAAATATTTAAAGTATTCCATAGACTGAATGCTAATATTATCTTTGCACAGGAGACCCATATCAGGAGGGAGGATAATCAACGTTTTTTTAGGTTCTGGAAGGGTCAACAATTTCATTCGAATTGTACCGCCAAAATTAGGGGTGTGTCTATTTTTATAGATCCCTCAATATCGTTTACACATCATGAAATTATCTCTGACCCACAGGGTAGATTTTTGTTGATAACTGGTTTACTTTTCCATCGGAAAGTTGTTCTAGTTAATATTTATGCTCCAAACTTTGATTGCCCTGAATTTTTTAGACGTTTATTTACCTCTCTTCCTAATCTAAATGAATATATGTTGATAATGGGTGGAGATTTTAATTGTTGTTTGAATCCTTTGATGGATAGATCTAAACCTATTCGCACTCTTCCGAATAGATCAGCCCTACTTATTAATTCATTTTTGGTTGACTCGGGAATTACAGAAATATGGCGGTTTTTGAACCCTAAAGATAAAGAATTTTCTTTTTTTTCACATGTATATCATAGTTACTCTAGAATTGACTATTTTCTTATTGATCATCGGTTATTAATGGATGTTATTGATTGTAAATATGATTCTATTACTATTTCGGATCATGCACCTTTGAAGTTATCTATTAAGATTTCGGACTATTCCAATAACACCAGATCTTGGAGACTTAACGCTACTTTACTTCAAGACCCGGAATTTATTACTTATATAAAACAGCAAATTGACTTGTTCTTTTCTACAAACTGTACTGAAGAAATCGACAGAGGAATACTTTGGGACTCTTTTAAGGCTTTTATTCGTGGTCAAATTATCTCATATTCTGTTGGTAAAAGAAAACAAAGATATTTAGATATTGCTTTATTGGTGGATAAAATTAAGGAAATTGATAAGATTTATTCCGTGACTCCTACCAAAGAACTTTATAAGAAGAGAGTTGAGCTTCAAATGGAACATAGTTTACTATTATCTTCTTCAATTGAAAATCAATTAATTAGGACCAGAGCTCAATTTTATATTCATAGTGACCGTACTGGTAAACTGTTAGCTAATCAATTAAAGGCTATCTCGACTAAGTGACAAATTATTAAAATTCGCAAATCAGACGGTAATTTAACTACTGATCATAAAGAAATTAATAATACCTTTCAAGATTTTTATAAATCTTTATATCATTCAGAATTTGATGGTGACCAGTCCATGATAGATAATTTTTTTAACAATTTGAATATTCCTAAACTGACTGGTGAAGATCATAGTCTGTTAGATGCTCCTATTTCTATAGTGGAAATAGGAGAGGCTATTTCATCAATGAACTCAGGGAAAGCTCCTGGTCCTGATGGTTATATAGTAGAATTTTTTAAAACTTTTTCTTCTTTGCTTTCTCCTTGGTTATGTGAAATTTTTAATGATGCGTTTGCTAAGAAGAGATTACCTCAATCTTTTTATGAAGCTAATATTTCTCTAATTCTTAAAAAAGATAAAGATCCTACTTTATGTACATCTTATCGCCCTATATCATTATTAAATGTAGATTCTAAGATTCTTACAAAAATTTTAGCTATTAGATTAGAAAAAGTACTGTCTCAGATTATTTCAGAAGATCAAACTGGTTTTATGAGGAATCGGTATTCCTTTTTTAATGTTAGAAAATTGATTAATATAATTTATACTTCACCACCCACAATCCCAGAATGTGTTATTTCATTAGATGCTGAAAAAGCTTTTGATAGAGTTGAATGGATATATTTATTTAATACATTGAGAAATTTTAATTTTAGTCCTAATTTTATATCATGGATTAAATTAATATATCATAAACCTGTTGCTTCTGTTTTTACGAATAACCACAGATCCTCTTTTTTTCAATTATCTCGTGGTACGAGACAAGGTTGTCCCTTAAGTCCTTTATTATTTAATATTGCATTAGAACCTTTAGCTATTGCTATTCGTGAATCTCCTAATATTTTTGGTATTACCCGTAATGAGAAGTTATATAAATTATCTCTTTATGCTGATGATTTGCTGTTATATATTTCTGACCCTGATAGGTCTATTCCTGCTATTTTATCCTTGTTGGTTCAATTTGGTACTTTTTCTGGTTATAAACTAAATTTAGATAAGAGTGAATTATTTCCTTTAAATGCACAAACTTTATTGACTGATAGGACACCATTTAAAGTTGTTACTGATAACTTCACTTATCTAGGTATAAAAATTACCAAGAAATATAAAGATTTATTTAGAATGAATTTTTTACCTATGCTTCATCAAATTCATCAACTTACTACAAGATGGTCTCCCTTGTTTTTATCATTAATTGGTCGGATTAATGCTGTCAAAATGATGATTTTACCGAAATTTTTATATTTATTTCAAGCCCTACCAGTTTTTATTCCTAAATCTTTTTTTGATAGCATTGATTCAAAAGTTTCTTCATTTGTGTGGCAAAATAAAAACCCTAGGTTAAGTAAAAAGCAATTACAAAAATCAAAAAAAGATGGTGGTTTAGCTTTACCTAATTTTAGATTTTATTATTGGGCAAATAATATTCGTAATTTATTGTATTGGAAATTAGATTTGGATTCACCACTGTGCCCACAGTGGGTAAATTTGGAATGTAATGAGGTAAAGGGATATTCTCTATTCTCTGTTCTTGGTTCTTGTCTTCCTGCGGATTTAGTTAAATTTAATAAACAAATATTTAATCCTGTTATTAAACATACATTACGAATTTGGTTTCAATTTTGTAAGTTTTTTATTTTGAAAAACTTTGTTCTTGATAGCCCTATCTTATTTAATTTCTTTTTCAAACCCTCCTGGACAGATCAAGCTTTTAACATATGGAAAAGGAAAGGTATAAAATGTTTTCGTGATCTCTTTTTTGAAGATACTTTGATGTCATTTGATCAACTTTCTAATAAATTTGAATTACCTAAATCTAATTTTTTCAGATATTTACAAATTAGAAATTTTTTACATAAAGTTTTACCATCTTTTCCTAATTCAACTTCGATGGACACTACAGATTTGATCTTTACCTTAAATCCTTGTCAGAAGGGATTAGTAGCTTTTATTTATAATATGATTATGAAGATACAACCGGAAATATCAGTTAGAATTAAACAAGAATGGGAAAAAGAACTTCAATACAACATATCAACAGATAAATGGGAAAAAATTTTGCAAATGGTTAATTCTTCTTCTATATGTGCTAAACATGCTTTAATACAATTTAAAATTGTACATAGAGCTCATATGTCTAAAGATAAACTTGCTCGATTCTATTCTCATATTAACCCTCTATGTGACAGATGTCATTTAGCAGTGGCCTCATTGACCCATATGTTTTGGTCATGTCCCACTTTACATAATTATTGGAAGGATATATTTACTACTATTTCCTCAATTTGGAATATAGATTTACAACCTCATTTTATTACTGCAATTTTTGGCATACCAAGTGAAGATGGCAATCAGTTTTCCCCCTCAATCAGACGAATGATTGCTTTTGTAACATTAATGGCCAGAAGGTCTATACTACAAAATTGGAAAGAAGTAAATCCTCCTACTACATTTCAATGGCTTTCTCAAACTATTTCTTATCTGAGTTTGGAAAAAATTAGAAGCACTATTTTTGACTCATCAATTAAATTTGAAGAAACTTAGAGACCGTTTATTCGACATTTTCATATGAATTAATTTGGCCTTTTCCAGACCTTTCTGCTTATTCATGTTCAGGTATGGAGTTCCGGAGTTCTTTGACACTATCTTATACTTGTAAACTGTTATTATTGCCTATGTTAGTTTAGTTTAGTGTTTTATTTTTTTTTAATATATTTTTTTTTCTCACATATTTTTTAATATTTTTTTTTCTTTTTTAATGGTTATTTGTTTTTTTTTCATATAATCATGTGGACTTGATTAAGGTATTTTCTTTTGTTGATGTTTAGTAGGATATTATTATCTTATTATCAATGTGATTTCAAGTCTATTGTATTTATAATTTACTTATTACTATGTTATTTTTTTTTGTGTATATGTGAAAATCAATAAAAAGATTGAAAAAGAAAGAAAGAAAGAAATACCTTCAGGTTTGCCATTCTTATGTATGATAAAAGTCTTTTCTTCCTGTTTTAAAATATGGAACAGGCCATTGTAAGGGGGCCTAAGGGGATGTTGGTGTACAGCAAAGACAAGCGAGGGTGAAGGTAGGTCAACAGGAATCCAAGAGTGCTGTACGCCATGATGGGAGGTAGGAATAGCTGAGAAGGAATGGATTTATTGAGGAGGGTGTAATGCTGTGAAATGGCAAAATGTATAGAATATACATCCTGAAATTATTTTTCTTTCTAAACATCCACAAAAACAGAGGAATGCCCAAAAGAATAAATGACGGTTAAATGTTAGAACCCCAAAGCTGCCCACCCAACTCCCCCCAGCAAAGTAATGACCCCCCTCCCCCACCAGCAAAAAAGCTTTGGCACCCCCACCATGCACTTAAGCATGCAGCAAAGCAATAATAAAGACATAGACTTAGAGTGCCCCAAAGACTACCATTTCACCCAATAATTGACATACCACAGGCTCTCTCTCTCTCTCCCTAATAAGGGAAAAAGAGGTGTCCCCATTTCACAGTACAAGGGGAGACATTACAAAACTCATTGATTTATGGTGTTAATAGTCTGTTGCATTGCTTTTTCCGAGCTTTGTGCCCAAAGAACTCGGGTCCCTGGGCACACAATCGCTGCTTTTGATCTTCCGTGTGCTCCCACAACACATCAGACAGCAGCACTGGCCTTGAATCAGCCCGGCTCCAGAGCCACAAAAATCCGGCATCCTGAAGGCATGCTGGTCTTCCAGGAGACGTCCTTGGCATATCAAAAGGTGGCTGGTTGTGAGGCCCTGAGAGCGGGTCCCATTTCTGCAAAGAACTGAAGTCAGCTTATATCTTCCAAACAACCTTGAAAGAGGAAAAAAGGGATATCAAAGATAGGCAAAAAGGTGCTTCCAAAGATGCAAGCAAAAGAGTTGCCATTAGGAGTCATCGTCCTCCTAAGCTCCACCCACAAAAAAGGGATATCAATCAGGGATATTGGCTTTAAGCACTCTATATGGAGCAAGCCTAGGTTCAGCAGCTCATGGAATGAAATGGTGGTAGAAATTTACCACCTTAAAAACTCCTGTAGTTTTTTAGTAATGGTGGTGGTGGTGGGAAATCCGTATTAGTAGCTACTTTTGATGGGAAGAGATTTGCACTTTCTGTGGTGATGAGGTAGCCCAGAAAGTCAATGGCTTGCACTTGAGAAGTGTTCGGAGACGAGATATATGTTCAGATTTGGACACATTGGTGACAAGCATGTCATCCAGGTAAACAAAAAGAAAATCTAAGTGTTTTACTACAGAGTCCAGCAGCTGCTGAAAAATCCGGGCTGCAATTTTTTAGCCCAAACAGCATACGCAGAAACTCAAAAAGTCCAAATGGGATTATCACAGTTGTTTTTAGAATGACCTCTGAGCACCCTGGTACCTGATTGTAGCCCCTAACTAGATTAACTTTGGATAAAATTAACTTCCCAGGTAAATGTGCTGAAAACTCCTGGATCTATGGGACCGGGTAACAATCAGGACTGTGGTCTCGTTAAGGCACTTGTAAGTGCCACTTGGGCAGCAACCACAATTGGACCTAGTGACCATATGGAAGGGCAAATCTTAGGGACTATGTGACCAGTGTACAATGCAAGTAGTTCCTGTTGGCAAACTCTGCCTTCATTGCTGCCAGCCTTTCCAGGTCCATTCTGCATGCACGGGCATGGACTGGCGGGCTAGTTGTAGAAATATGGTGGTCGACCCCAAGTTTTTTGACAGTAGTGGAGAACGTGGGCTTGAGAATTTACCCAGTAGTCAAGCAAACTGAGATGTGGTGGTGGATGTGCTTGATAGATTTGTTGTGGGGAATTTACTGGGGGAGCAGGGTAACAACCAAAGCTAATTGACATCCATAAGCCGGCAGTTCTTAAGATTGACTCATAGTCCTTCGGCACACAGGAAATCTGCATGGAGCAGAAGTCTAGCCACTTCAGCCAGGACGAAGTCCCAAGTGTAATGTCATCCACTGGAAGAGAGCATCACCTGTCATGTCCCATAGGTCTGGATCCTGCTGCTGTTGATGACCTACAGTGAGATTTCATCCTTCTCATGAATAGGCAATGCTGGCAGCATATTCACTTGAACACCCGAGTCACCCAGGAAACGTCGGCCTGAAAGGGTGTCAGTAGTGAACAGTGGACAACCCTGGCAGCTGGAACCCATACTGGTCACAGACTTCTGATAGCCCAATGTGTTGGCACTGTCAAACCTGTAAGGCAGTTGGTACTTTGTAATGTTTGTACCGAAGCGAGCATGATAAAAACACAGACACAGCATTGTCTGCTTTGCAGCAGCAGACGTCCTTATAGTGGGGGTCTTTCTGACTCCGCTTATTGAGTCAGAGAAAGTAGGAGGAATGCTGCACTACTGCCTCGCTGAGTGTAGACTGTCAGGCATTTTAGCAATAATCCTTCATGGGTGCATTAGTGAGGGCTATGTGAACTTGATCAGGCTGCTTGAAGAATTCTTTAAAAATAAAACAAGGATGGTAATTTCCCAGGAGAGATAGAATGTGGATCATTAGCTCTGACGGCTTAGCATCATCAATGCAGGGTAAGGAGAGCAACGGTTTGGCTCATTCGGTCTCTGGAAGTCCAAAAATCTGTAAAAGGTTAGCTTCAAATTGCTTTGTGGTGTGGCTTAACCTTGGATCTGCAGCTTATCAAAGTGTGGACTTTAACTTTTCTAATTTGGTTAACAGTGAGTAAAATGAGTGAACTCACCAGTACGCTGTGGATTTGTCTTAATTACCTTGGGCTCTGTTTTAGCTCTCTCGAGGACTGCAATTATTACAAGGTGTGATGGTGGAAACTATTCTTCAATTCTCTTTCCATCACTACAGCAATTTTACATGCAGCATCAAATACATCATAGAGTCAAATGGATAAAAACCTATTGTGTAAGGCACAATCTAAAAAGACTTAAAAACTGCAACATAAATAAGATCATAAATGGAAACAGTGTAGTCACTAGTTGACTCATTGCTCCTGGCTGCTTGTTGCAAACTCATAATTTTCAGCTATTTCTAACAGCTTCAAATAAATATAACCTTGTAATTTTTACACAATATATTTAAAAGAGTATCTTTTGCCTTACATGGCTTAAGAAGATGTTTTAGTTTCAATTTAATCTTGTTTGAAGTACTACTTTTTTGTGCTCATTTATCAGATGCTTTAGTTTCTCTGATTCATCTTTCAAAATGTTATTTTTAATGCTTCATTCAATATTTGAACTGATATTTTCTTGAGCTTAGTCTTATGTACCTAGGTTCCCAGAGGAGCTGGTCTGGGCAGCAACGTTTCTTCAGTCATCTTCAACAGCAACACGGCTAAACTTGGTGCTTGTGATAATCCAATGATAAGTCAATGCCACTGGGGTTTGCTCCATTGTGCATGCTTAATAAACACAGAGCCTTAGACCAGTGAGATTCCATGGAAAAATTTGCAAAGAATGAATTTTGGTGCTACAAATTAACCCAAAATTTGCCAAACAAGCCATCCATATCCTCACCAATCCCAAAGCAAACCTACTATCCTCAACACAAATTTGCAATGATTTCACAATTGCATGAAACTACAGTTGTGGGTTATTTATAAGTTATCAAATAAATCTATGTATTTGCTGAATCTCTCAACTAGCAGTCAGACTGCGGCAATGTGAGACTGCTGAGAAACAGGAACACTGCATGATTACCCTGGGTAATCACAATCACAATCAGAGATGCAAAGAGAATGAGATATCCATGCTTAAGATTATATTACAGCATGCTTCCTTTTGCTATTTTTACAATCTCATTAAACTGTTTAAAATAACTTGTAAACCAATAGTGACAGGAATTTGGACAGACATATTGAACATTTGTAGATTAATATTAATTTCTGAACAGTAGTTCTGAGGCTTGTATCCTTCCCTTGATACAGTATGTGTTACATTTGCATTTGCTCAGTGGTGTCCTTTTGCTAAGATCTGATGTTTTGCAAAGATGATTTGATTTAATGAAATCACAGTAAAAGTCATTGACAAGGGTTTACACTACCAAGACCAAGCAGGACAAGGAACTTTGAAGTCCACAATGATCTGGATTTCTTAGTCAGTGATAAGCTTACAGTCGTGGCTGTTTTTTGGGGAAAATGTATGTTTAACCCTTCATCTAGCAAACCTCCCAATGAGAAATTGCAGGGAATTCTTGGCAATCTTGGAGTATTGTATGGGATTGACACGAGTAGCTCATCCATAAAATTGTCAACAAATTTAATATTTGCCTATTAACTTAGTCAGAAATCATTCTAAAGGATTAGAATACTGTTAAAACTTTAAAGAATATTCAGACCTTCACAAATTTAAGTAAAATCACAAAGCTGTTGTTTGTGGATTGTGATAGGAAACATGGTTAGTTTTAATTGCTGCTGTTCCAAAGCATCCAACCAATATTATGCAAAAGAGACGATTGAATTTTGGATTTTGGTATCTGAAAAAAAAGAGATCAGTTTTGAAAGACTATCAAAGCTCCTGGTAATGTACACAGTTACTGATTTCATTCAGACCATTTCTTGCTGAAAGTGAAGGCTTTTTATGTCACTCCATAATGAAACACTGTAGTGACAGATCCCAGGCCTATAATAAACATTTGTTGTTTGTAAAGGAGATGCATGAACAGTTCATGCATTGCAGACTTTCCTTGATGGGTACTAGATCTGTTGATAATATAAATCAGTCAGCAAAATAAGTGCGACTTGTTCAGTAGTAACAGATTTCCAGATGGTTTGAAAGATGGACTCGACTTTATGTTAATGAATGTGAAGTCATGCAAATTCCATTTAAACAAATGTTGAGGATTAGGCTTCTATTTCTTTGTTAACTACAGCTCAAAATATTATAGAATGAAGTGTCCAGGTAGAACAGATCTTTCTTGGTTAATAAAATATCCAAGAGAGCAAAAAGGATGCAGTTTTACAGGGGTCAAGCCTAATGAGGACTGGGTAGAATAATTCTAATCTGTCAGTTCCATGTGAGTTTCAGCTGGTAGCAGTTCGGTACTGAAGCTGGTATCACTGAGAAGGTATACTAAATCATTGGTACATGCAGAGAGTCTTTTTACTTGTCAATGTTCTTTTTACTTGAACATTGACAAAATTGATAGGAATGTTCAGGCTCAATTCTCCAACACCTTTGTGCTGTCTTATTAAAAACACATCTGAATAAAATCACATTTTATGAATTTGGCAAAAATTGCAATTAGCTGGAAATGAAAATTCATGCAGACAGGCTACATTTATTCAGTCTCTAAACCTGGTATGCTATTACTTTTTTTGCTAACTCCCATTCTTTAAAATATACTGTTTTAACCTTTCAAAAAGACAGAGGGAAACCAGAACATTAAGAGATACTTAGCTTAATTATCTGCTTCTTCAAAGGACATGTCATATGACCCAACCCAGCCTGCCGCACTAGCTTTCACACTGCTGCGGGATACAACGCCTCTAGTTGCCTAATTGCTTGGTCCTAATTTGAGATAAAATAATTTCTCTAACTAAGCTGTCATCTATAATTCATGGCCACTTATGAGTGTAATTCATTGAAATATCACCTGTGGCCCAGCCTCTGCCACAGCAGGATCTCAATTTAATGCACGGTTTTATACCCTCTTTTTTAAACCAAGCTTTTAATGCATTGGTCTTTTTACACTAAGGTGTATTACATTATCAGCAATGTCTGGTGAATATTTAATACTTTTTCCCTTTTTTTAATGCAGTGATCCCTCTTCACTCAAGTCTACACTAAATCACCTATGTCAGATTGGATTGTCGCTTCTCTTGCATATTTTTGCCTTAGTTCTACAATCATTTTAAATTTCTATAGATGTAATATGCTTAATGAAGTGTTACTAGTTATTAGGCAGTTAATGAAACATTAGTAGACTTAACAAAACAATCTTTAAAAAATGATCATCAATCAAGTAAAAAATTCTTTTTCAGAAGCAACAGATTATTGAATTCTCTTTGAGTGAATCCAACATCATCATTTTTTAATTTATTACACCTGGGTATCTGTGCAGCAATGGCAAGGCCAGCATTTATTGTCCTAGAAATGATAATGGTCCTTGGAATGACTTGTGTCCTTCTGCAGATAATACTCCTACTGTACGGTTGGGAATAAAGTTCCCTGGATTTGGTTGCAATGACAATGAAGAACAGAGATTTATTTGCAAGGCAGGATGTCAAAGAAGAGCATTTCCTTGTGTTTAACACCCTTTGCCCACTTTGGTGATTGAGGTTGTGGTTGGGGAGGTGCTGTTAGAATAGTCTCGGCAAGTAATTCAATGTGTTTTACAGATGGTGCATTCTGCCGCCATCATGCTTACATGGCCCTGGTAGTGTTGAGCTTCTTGTGATCTGTTAGAGCTGCACAGTTGCAGGCAAATGGAGGGTATTTCACCCTGCTCCTAACATTGGCCTTTCAATGGTCACCTGTCAACGAATATCTAGTCTATAACAGGAACTACAGTACATGCCACCATGTTTTTGTTTGATTGGTAGTGCTTTCTGGTTTCTTGGAAGTTGTTATCTATTGAGATAGTGTAGAATAGACCCTTCCAGCTTTTCAAACCACACAACCCAGCAACCCCCATTTTAACCCTAGCCTAATCACAGGACAATTTACAATAACCAATTAACCTCCTAACCAGTACATCTTTGGATTGTGGGAAGAAACTGGTGCACCCGGAAGAAACCTATGTGGTCACAGGGAGAACATAAATACTCATTACTGGCAGCATCAGGAATTGAACCCAGGTTGCTGGAACTGGAAGGCACTGTGCTACCCTCGGCACTGCCATGCCACCCCTAGGAAGCTTCCTGGTGGTGATGTAACTCCTTTAGTAACTCTTGAGTATGTAAGTCCTTTAGTGTTGCAGATGCTAAGTGCCTGGGAGATGATTGACAGCAAAGGACAGCTTGACTGATGCCACACTCAGTCAAGTTCTAACTTTGACGCCATGGGGAGTCGTTTTCATATCGCATTTGCAATCCAGCTTCTTGGCCCATGTTCAGGCTGAAGTTGTGATGATGTTGGAGTGGAGTGGTAGACTCCACAATAGGCATCAATGAGCAGTTTATTTATAAGGGTTGCTTGATGACACTTTCAAGTGGACCTTCCATTTCTTTGCTGATCACAGTGTGGATAGTTTGTGGAACTTTGGATGGTACCTGTTTTGAATTCATCCTACATTTTTTGAAAAAATAAAATACGCTCAGACAAGATTTCACAATGCCACTACATTGCATTTGATAAATGCATGTGTAATGACATTTTTGCATTTTGATATCACACTCTCCCGGGCAATTACTTTGCATAGTTCACCGTTCCAATGGGGATTTTTATGAGTTTAAATTTCAAACAAAAACAAAAATAGATTGCATTACATTTTCTAGAACTGAACTATTATAAACTCACTCTAGATTTAAAGTGCTGACAGTCTGAGTTGCAAATTGAGCTCTCTTTATTTGAAATAAAATTATCAATTTAACTTTGTAAAAGGTGTGTGTGTGTGTGTTGTGAAAAGCAGGTGGAGAGTAATTGACAGTCTGTCTAAGAATCTGTCAATTGTCATGCTTGTCCAAGGATCTCCATGAGCAAAAGTCAAATGGGTATTATTGCAGAAAATCTGGAAGGCGGTTATTTTGCAGATGTGGGTTGTGCCAACACACAAGCTTGAATATCAAGCATGTCCATATGATCATATGTCACACTGAAACACTTCCTTCCATCTATTCAAGGGCAACTTCCAAACTCTCAGAAAAATTCAGTTGACCGTAGTTATCCCAAACTGACAGCTAATGATACAGATTTCAAGCTTTATCTGCCCTTGTGCACCAAATGCTGCATTGTTTGTTCAAAGTTGGCATATATCAACTGATTGGGTGCCCTGTGATGGGCTGTCACATAATGAAAATCTCAAAGATCTCAGCTGGGAATTGTGTATCCATTTGCCCACCTCATTTAGCTTCCAGCAAAGGCTCTAAACCAATGTTCAATGCCTCTGGAGTAAAATATCAAATTCATGGCCCACACCAACTATTTATTCACATTTGAAACTTTCAAATAGAAACGGCAGAGTTGGGTTTGATTGGATGGCATTTCATATGCTTAAGAGGATCACTGCTGACATCTCTGTAAAAGATGCATATCTTTTTATAGTTTTTGTGAGGTGGGGGGCTGCTATCATCTAACGATTCTGGGTTCTGGGCCACTACACTTACCTCCTTCTTCCTGCATTTATTCTGTAGGTAGTGACTGGATGGGTACAAACTCCCTCTACTATGGCTGGTTCAGATGGATCACCATTTTGAAGTGAACCTAAGGGTCTGCTGTAATAATTGTTTTCATTACCAGAGGCCAGGAAATATTTTTGAAACCAAGTCTTTCAAACATTTCTAAAACCTGTTCTGCCTCCAGATGGTATAAAATATACTGAAGCAAGTTAATACCATCATTAAGTAAGCTCAATAATTCTTATGTTTATTGTAAATCAATAATTGTTACTTGTATACATTCCAAGAATATCAGCAAGTGAATCCGGGAAAAAACAAAATGGTCTCACTTCTTCATATCATAATTTGCATTTATAATCTCCCTTGTCTTTGTCTCTACTGCTCAGTCTCCTTTATGTGTCTGCCTCTCTCTTTCTCTCCTCATTCTCTCTCCCCCTCTCCCTCTCCATGCTTCTGTCCATCTCTCATATATGTGTATTTTAAAGTACATGCCAAAATATTTTGACTTGAAAAACCTACCTAATGAAAAATATGGAGAGAAATCCTGCTTCAGCTTTATACTTACATAAAATCAAAATTCAAATTATCAAATAATTGGAATGTGCAATTCAAATGACAAAGGAATATAAGGATTTAGTGCAAAAAAGAGCATTTAAATTGTCAGATAATTTGAAGTAAATTATTTTGACTGAGCTAAAATGGATTTTATTGCTGCCTGAGGTTGGTTATCTCATTTGTGATCACTTACATTCTATAAGAACTATCTGAAATCAAGCATTTTTCTAACTGACTATTTTGATTGTACATATCTACCTTTCTTTACATCCTAATTTGATGCATGTGGGCCTTCAATAGGGATTTAAGTATAAATACCTTTTGTGAAACAGTTTTTGTTCCATAGAGTAGCACCTTACAGTTTAAATTGTTCCAGAAATGACTCAACAAAAACAATTTGTAGATATTGGGTAAGTGTGCAGTCATTTCGTGGAAACAATTTCAACAGAAGGTAAGTATTACCCAGGACCATTGCAGTGTTGCAAGAATATCCGAGAGATTGTGTCGCAAGTTAGTCTTGCAGCAGCAAACATATTTGTTCAAAGTTCAAAGTACATTTATTATCAAACTATGTATACATTATACAACCTTGAGATTTGTCTCCTTGCAGGCAGCCACAAAAACAAGAAACCCAAAAGTGCTCAATAAAAACAGACCAACAAACACCCAATGTGCAGAGAGAGATATAAAAAAAAACAAATTGTGCAAACAATAAAAGCAAGCAAACAGCATTCAGAACAAAAGTGATTCCATAGACACGAAGCTTCGAGCAGCTGAATCAGACCCACAGCCTCAGCCTCAGTGCAACAAAGAGTTAAGCTAATGTCACAGAGCAGAACCCGCTCAATACTCACCTCTGTTCAAGGCACCCTGACTTTTCAATCCACCTAACCCTGCATTAATCGTCCAAACATCTGGTCATTCCTCACTCAAGGACCCAGGCCCTGTTGCATTGGTACATCATTAGGATTAATATCAAAATATGTATTCAACATAATGTTGTTCATTTAAGAGAAAAGAAAAACCTGTTTCACTTTTGATCCTTCAAGGACATTGGGCAAATTAAAATGTCCAGTTGTCAGAAATGAGATGTTGTGGGGAGAACAAACAAAGCCAAGAAATGCAAAGCCTTCTTGCATTGCAGATCCTTCAGTGGATCCCATTCTTATTGTCCGGTTTATTGGAATACTTACTGGCATTCATACTGAACCACGGCAGAAAAGTACAGTTCCATTAGGAAATAATTTTTCAAAAACAATTTATTCATGAGTCAATTTCTTTTGCATCAAAATTCGGTCAATCAACAACCATTGAAAAATTAATTTTACCCTGAGCTTATTGTGAGTTTGGCATTTCCAACTTTAACCCTTACCAGCTGCAATTGAACTCCTTTATTGAGAAAATGTCTATTATATGACAGTTGCTATAAAAAAAAGATCAAAGCCATTCGATGTTTGTCAATGAGCCGTGAATTTAAGGGGCTCTGTTCTGACATTGATGTATAGCACATAACATCTGCCAGCCTAATTTTGCTTTGCTCAAGATGTTTGCAAAATAGCTATTGTTTGGTCTATCAATGTTTACAGTCTTTTTATTTTATCGTCTCAGTTCAACGTGCTGCCTTCAATTCCTCGCTGATTATTCAGTAAGTGCAATCATGCAGGGACATTTGTAGAGTGACACTCTGTCAGGTCAGATGATAATGTGGTAAGTACACAGAAGATCCTCATTCTCTGTCACTTCAGTGCTCTGCCACATATCATAAGGGAAAACATTCTATGCAGCCACTTTGTGGTTGCTAGCAAATGGGACATTTAAAGATCTGACTATCTTTACCAATCATTTGCATGGCAATAATCCATCACAATGTCCTTGGAGGCAATGATATTGGCTGTAATGATAATAAGTGGTATCAGCACTGATACTGTTTACAATATCATTTTGACTGTGGCTAGGCTTAGTTCTTAGCTTATGAAGAACTAAAACATAGAAATGTTCCTTGCATTTGCTTGGTGCCTTGCAATGAAAGTCACAAATCAATAATGCCATTTTAACTAAAGTTTGTCGCTTGCTCATTTACAGATGTTTTGGATAATCTGTTCCAATGTACAAAATAATCCAGAATATGGTGGAATAAATCTAGGACAGGAACAACTCCTCAGGAACTTACTTAGAAGTGGGCACAAACCAATTACAATTTCTATGAGAAAACTTGCAGCTGTATTTGGTATCTATGAGATTGGTTAAGGAAAGCAGATTGTCTGGGTAACTGCCTGAGGTCCTGCTCACCGTTGCCAGAAACAGGCTTTCTGTGGAATTCGGATGAAGTTGAGCTACGTTCCACAGCTGACTCTTTAATAAACACATGGCATCCAGGGTCACACGTGGAGCATCAGGGGACTCAATTTGGAGGCCATGGCAGGAAGTTGAGTGAGCCCTTAGGGAGACATAGTATGTCTAAAGACATCCTACTTTGTGCAGCTCCTGAAATTTGCATTGGAAGCTGCTTTTGTAGAATAGCTGGGCTTTTTCTTGAGTAGAAGGAGAAAGTAAAGATTAGAGTGGAAAAAGTAAATCAGAAATGACTTACTTACTACTATCAAATTTGAAGCAAATGTTGGCCTGATTCTTTAGTTGCTTGGTTGAAGGATCTTATTTATTCATTTATTTATTTATTGTGATACCTCGTGGAATAGGTTCTTCCAGTACTTTGAGCCATGCCACCCAACAACCCCCGATTTAACCCTGGTCTAATCACAAGGCCATTTACAATGACCAATTAATCTACCAACTGGTATGTTTTTGGACTGTGGGAGGGAACCAAAGCACCCGGAGGAAATGCATGCTGTCACAGGGAGAATGTACAATCTCCTTACAGACAGCAGCGGGACATCACCCCAGGTCATTGGTACTGTAAAGCATTGTGTTAACCGCTACACTACAAGGCCTCAAACTCTAAATTTCATTTATAATCATGAGTAAGAGGGGCTAATGTTTACTACATACAGACAGTAAAATTAATTGCTGTACTAATTGAATCATCCATTTAAAAGAGGATATTATCGGTACATTCTGCAATGTTTGCTCTTCTTAGCAATGATTCAATGGAGAAAATCTGTTGTAGGTAATCTAGAGTGACCCTCCCCCTGTGAAAAAAAGGGCAGCTGTTGCAGATACTGTACCTAGAATGAACTTTGAACAATTTTGGTGTAAATGTTCTGGAGATATTTTTAAAATTCTGTGCGGGCTGAACTGAAGTGAATCAATAATGGTGATGGTGTTAATTCCAGAGAATAACTGGTTTGTTTATGACCATCATATTTGCATTTATGTAAATTCTTTACCTATGTGTCAGGGCAGTTGCAAATAAGTAGACTAATGCTTCCATTTTTCACAACACCTGTCAGTGTTTCCATTCATGACAAGTGAAGGGCAGATCTGCCACATCAGAATGTTGGAAGGTTTAACCACATGTGTTATTCGCAATGGCGTGAATGTTCAGAAAAATATTTTTTATAGCACTGGTAACCATGATACGTACATTAAGTGCCTCAGAAGCATGTTGGAAGGCAAGAATCTATGCTGTGCAGTAGACCATGTGTTTTGCGCCAAATGTTGTGCTACAATATGGGACACTGAAGGTACTAGTGACTTCCATTGATGATGTCTGCTTAGAGGGTTGACTCCTATGAGAAAGTGAACCATTTCTTTCAGGGCCCCTGGTCCTTGATCTTGCAGTAATGATGCAGAGAGGGAGGTGGGAATAGGAAGAAAATGCAAGAAATCCTGAAGGTAGGACAAACAAAATGATTGATAACATTACTATATTGGGTAAGTCTATGACCAGAGGCCACAGCCTCAGAATACAAGGACATCCCTTAAGAACAGAGATGAGGAGGAGTTTCTTTATCCAGAGGGTGGTGAATCTATGGAACTCATTGCCACAGATGGCTGTGGAGGCCAAGTCATCGGGTACATTTAAAATGGACGTTGATAGTTTCTTGATTAGTAAGGGCATCAAAGGAGAAGGCAGGAGAATGAATTTGAGAGGATAATAAATCAGCCTTGATGGAATGGTGGAGCTGACTTGATGGGATGAATGACTTAATTCTGTTCCTATGTCCTATGGTCTTGTGGATGTTATGTGTAAGGCAGAAGTTGTTCTGGAGCAGGTATTCCAAATGGAAAGGGAAGAATTACCCATTCAAATTTTTGTTGAAAATATTGAAATATAGCGAAAATGGCATGGTGAGCAGGAAATTGAATATTCTAAAATGCCATTTCATCTTCTGTGGTCAGGCAAGAAATTGCTGTAGAAAGAGGTGGTGAAAAGATGATGACTGAGAAGTGAACTAAATTGTGGGTAAACAATCATTTCAGTATGCTGTAAAAAGATGAGAAGACGTCAACAATGGAAATATCATGATGGAGTTGTTAGTAATGGTAGTGAAGATTCAGGTTGACTGTCCTTTTACCACTGAAGTCTATTGCAACTCTAAAAAAGGTGCAGGAAGCAACACCAATCACTAAATGAGGCCTTTTTCACAGAAGTTTTAAATTCAGCTACCAGTCAAATGTTCATCTCCTTAACTTACATTTGATTGTGATGGGCAAACACGAGGAAACCTGCAGATGCTGGAAATTCAAGCAACACACACAAAATGCTGGTGGAATGCAGCAGGCCAGGCATAGGGAGAAGCGCTGTTGGCATTTCGGGCCGAGACCCTTCGGCAGTCCTGAAGATTTGTGATGGTGTGCAAGTCATGACTTTAACAAATGGGAATACTGGTGAATCAATCCCAGTCAAGTCAAAACGCATCATCAAAAGGCAGTGAAAAATCTGTAATTAAATACCTTCACCATCCAGGACATGCTGCCTTCTCATTACTATCATCAGGGAAGAGGTACAGGAGCCTGAAGGTGTACAATCAACATTTTAGGAACAGTTGCTTCCCATCCATCGTCAAATTTCTGAACGATCCATGTACTTATAAACGTTATTCTCCTCTTTTACAATTTATTTAATTTATTTATTATAACTTATAATAATATTTTTATTTATCCTTCCCTGCACTGCTGTCACAAAGCAACAAATTTCATGACATACGTCAATGATAATGAACCTGATTCTGAAATTCTGATTCTATGCTTTCAGAGCCATTTCTTAACAAAGGCAGGTATCACTGATGGAAGTACACCTTTACCTTCAGTGTGACAGCACAGCCTTTAGCTCTAAACTCATGGATTACTGAAACAGTGATCCCTGGCCTCCGGCATGCATCTGAGACTCTCAGTTGAAATTTCAAAATGATTATAAAAGATGCAAGAACTATGTCTCAACTTTTTGTAGCCAACAAAAAATAGCCATAAATTGTCTTTTGTTCATTAAGATGCTCAAGGTTGAAATTTATGGTAGAAATAATGAACAGTTTTTCCATTACCTACTTATTGGAGCATTGAACAAGATATACTTTGTTATTGTCTCTTCTTAGTTGAATAGTAAGGGAACTAAGAATATTAAGGAATAGAAGGAAGTGGTTGGGAATTGTAAGTCCCTATGGCCTGTGCAGATCTCCATCCAGCCATGATCATCTTCAGATTTTCCGCATGAATGTTAAGTTCCAAATGTGTGATCAGTAGCCCTGTGCTGTTTTCCCAGGTGCGTTCCAATGTTCCATTTCTCCTGGATTTCAGTGATCACGCACCACTGGCAAATCTATGGATCTCTCTGTGCTAGGTTAGTCCTAGCAGAGAGAGTGTGTCTGTATTCATTTCATGGTGTGTATGAATGTGCAGAGAAAATTAAAGAGTTGATTCAAGAGACCAAAATAATTGAATAAATTAGATTACTTTTTAATTGTATAAGTTTACAATTGTGTAATATTGATGACATGCAAAGCCTTCAATACAGTTTTGAAAATTTCTAAGCATCGTAAATGTTTCTTTATACAGCTTGGCAGACATCAGATAATACTTAACCGGTAGAATCATTTCTGGGCTGCCTGTGTACAATTCCAATTTTGATGCTGGGTGTGAGAATGTTGGTGCTAAGTGGCATTAGAATTCAGATTGGCCCAGTCATGGAGCCAGAGTACCCTGGGTATTGCACAAGAATGCAGAAGAAAGTTACTGAGAAAGCAATAGAGGAAATACTGAGGATCTTAGAAGACCTTAGAACTATGACAAATAGTAGTACTTAATTACTATTGGTAGTTAAAGAGAGAGTAAGAGAACTTAAGCACAAGGTAAACTCAACATATAAGATTGAATATAAAGATTTATTAAATAACAAATTATTGGAATGTAAAATGCTTTACCCAAAGCAAGGAGTAATGATAAAATTATTATAATATACAAATAGATTCTGTATAATTATTTCATAAAGATGCATATGGGGCAACAGATAGAAAATGAAAAACAAAATTGTAATCTGTGGTTGAAGGATCCAAATTCAGTGTTGATGCAGACAAATGATCTCTTCCTGTGCTAAAATTTCTTGGTTTATTCTTTCATCATTATGCAACCAGCAATGCAGTCATAATAGGATTATGACTAGAGTGGCTTCAAAAGCTTATTGGAGCTTGATGCAAGTTTACTTATTTATTCTAAGAGCATACAAAATAATGCCATCAATGTCCTGTATAATTCCAAACAATGTAAATCATTAGTGTTTTCCCCACTTTTCTGTAGTCAGTACTACATTCAGTGAACCTTTATTTATTTAACTATACGGGAATGTAGTTCAAAGTTATACACCTGCCATGGCTTTCAAAAACAAATGTCAAAATGTTGAATTTATTTTCGTATGCACAGGTGCAATGTAAAACTTACTTACAGCAGCATAACAAGTATGTAGCATCATATAAGCAGCATTTGCAAGAAAAGCATAAATTAAACACAATGTTTGCCAGAAAGCGCTCAATTAGGACAAAAAATAAACAAAGTCCATCTTAGTGATCAATGTGGTCATTGTGTTGCTAAACTCCAGTGATTAGGGTTGTGCTGGTCAATTCAAGAACTGAATGGTTGAAGGGAAGTAACTGTCCTTGAACCTGGTGGTGTGGGATGTCAGACTTCTGTACCTTCTGCCCAATGGTAGCTACAAGGATCCTTAATAGCGGGGACTTTTAATGATGAGTATTGTCGTCTTGAGGCTGTGCGTTCTACAGATATTACCAGTGATGGGGAGAGATGTGGCTGTCATGTATTTGGCAGAGTTACTACTCTCTGTAGCTTTATACATTCGTGCCCATTTGAATTGCCATAGTGGACCATGATGCAACCATTCAGGACACTTTCAACACTACTCCTGTAGAAGTTTCTTGAAGTTCAAAGGTTGAAAGGTCAATTGATTATCAAAGCATACACCTCTGAAATTCTTCTTCTCCAGGCATCCATGAAACCAAGAAAGAAAAGAAAGGCAGAACAATCAACCCACAAATCCCCCCTCCCTGCACAGAAATACTTACAAAGTTGGAGCAGCTACATCAACCCACAAATCCCCCCTCCCTGCACAAAAAATTAACAGAAACTAACAGGCACATTGACCCCACCCCCAAATCCCACTCCCTGCACAAAAAAAGAGAAAAATCGAGCAAAAAACACAAAGTAAAAACAACTATAAGACTGAAAAGATTTAAGTCCATATCGACTTAAGTCTTAAGTCCATATCGAAAATGCAGAAAAGCTGGGTAAAGTTCTCCAGGCACAGCAGGAGGCCCTCCCTCTCTGGTAGCAGAGCGATCGAAAAACAGGCAGCCAGCCCTCACCTTCCACATTCGCTTCGATGTTTCAGTTTCCCTCATCACGTCAATCATCGAACAATGGAAGCTTTAATCGGCAATATGGAGTCAAACATTGGCTAGTGCCCTGCCCACCATGAGGTTCGCACACACTGCTTCTGCCTGTCTGATGCACCATCAATAACTCACACTGAGACGTAAGGCGAGATATCGGCTTTTATTGACTGGAAGAAGGAACCAGGAGTGAGTGTCTATCATACAATGTCGTGGAGACTGAGGCCGAGCGTCAGGCCGCAGATCTCCTTTATACAGGGGCCTGTGGGAGGAGCCACAGGAGCAGTCAGCAGGGGCGTGTCCCGACAGGCACATAGTTCACCACACTGTCAGAATTCTCTCAGAGACTGCAGAGTGCTGGAACACACAAACGATCTCCAACAGTTCCAGAATCACATCCAAAACAAAAATTAAACATAAAAGAAGTGAAATATATGGTTTCGGGATCTATCTAGAAGATGTCAACCGAAGAAACGTTGTTCACAGGTGCCATCTTGACAGGAGGCGTTCAGTGACAAGCTGAATTGTCTTAATCTCCGAAGAAAGTAAATACACTGGCATGTTTTCCATCTGATTGCATCTTATGTGCTGAGCTCAGGCTAAGTCTGATATGAATGTGGAAGTCTGCTCAGGAATTTAAGGCTGCTTAATCTCTGAATTTCGGATTCACCCAGTTTAGGTTGGTGCATATTTGTCCTCCTTCCCCTTCCTGGCCAACAATCAGCTCTCCAGTTTTGAGGACACTGTGGTGGAGGTTGTTCTAACTGCAACATCCAGCCTGCTTTTGAACCTTGCTCTGTAGGTGATCTTCTTACACAAATATTTAATCCTTAAGACTATTATTCAAGTTTGTGGGTTGACAACGCTGCCAATCTCATTTAGCACTTAAAGAAATATTTACTGCTTAGTTTCAAATGATCTGCTCTTCATTGGCTCCCCAAAATCTGACCAGCTCAATTTTCAAGCATGTTTCAAATACAGCAGCGCATCCTTCCACTCAAAACATGCAGGGTTTGTATTTATCTATTTGGATGGGGTCCCAGGGCCCAATATAGATTTGGTGTTCATCTATGTGGACAGATTTTGCTGTTCAGGTATGTTCAGAAACCAAAACATATGGTGCTCAGATATTGAATGGCCAAATCATAAAAGAACTTCTGTGGAAACCATTTTTGTGCATTGAGTGTGATTTTTATTGGGCCTTGGTGGAGCAAAATAAAAAATCTTCAGTAATGTTCTTCTTGCTCTTTGCGGCTTCTGTCTTTCACTTCTCTTAAGTGCAAGCCCATCCTGCTGAGATTCCTGTAAATATATTTTCACTGTTGGCAGCTTACAGATTCTGTTCTGAGACCCCCAACTTGAAAGTGAATAGCACCTCTCACTGGTGACATCAGCCAAACCAAACATTGCAAGTGTACCTGTCTTACTGTTGCAAAGGCCCTTCCAATGCCAGATTTTAGAACAACAGTGTCATTCCTCATTTGCACTGAGGAATCAAAACTTTATTATATAATAAGTAATTTAGTGGTGCACAAGTTTACTAAGCAAATTAAATTCGGACTGTGTTCACATCAGAACCTTAGCTAGTGAAATTTATTTCACCACATTTATTTAATGATGTGCTTTAATCATTTGCAGCATATTTCTGAAGATGGGAAAAATCTCATCTTGCTGAATGACTGTGAAAGAAAACCTCCCATCTTATTGAACTAACTGTAGCCTTAGCAGATTGCATTGAAATCCATATCAATGAATAGCAATATTTGCTACTATACTGATCGTTTATATGTATTCCATTATAGACACAATGCAAAATTCCAATCAGTAAACTATAATATTTAAAGAAAACTATTTATACGTATGTGATATTTATCACCTACAATAGAGGAGAAATTAGTGTGGAAATAAGGCAGTAAATCATGCTGAAGGATGCATTAATTGTCAAAAAAGATCAATGGACTTCTTTTTTATGACAGCATCAAAGACAGTTTGTAACTACAAAGGCTAGCAAGCTGGTACCACCTCAATAAGGCTGGGTTTCTGTGGTTTATTAAGAATCCTAAGTGTAAAGATGAGAAAAGCTAATTTTTCTGCAGTGGTTCATGCCTCTAATGCACTTGTCTTTCTATCACAATATGTTATTCTGTTTTAAATAGGTTGAGTGATATTTGTTGGTGTCCTGTGGGAACTCAAATTTAGTTAGAGACGAGGGATTTCTTCGCCTGATGATTTTAAAACTTCAGAGTTCTTTACCCCAGAGATCTGAGGCGCAACATTTTCTGAGCATGTTTAAGGTGGAAGTAAACAGATGTATGGGTAAGGAGAAAGAGTGGGCAAGTGGCATTAAGGCCAAGACTGCGTCAGCTAAGATTGTACTGGATGACCTAACAGTCACAACAAGCCATTCCTCCTCCTTTTGTAGTGTTTATTTAGAATTTCTACAGTCAACACTTCTGGGAGTGGATTTACTTTTCCAGATCACCTGCTCTTGCTCTGTAACATGTTATGTTCTCTTGAAATCCTGCAAGAGTTCAGCATTCAAAATACTTTTTTTCTAATCTGTATATTCTGGTGGTTATTCCTGTTCAATCTGGGCTTACAAATATTTCTTAAAGATAAATGGTATTTTTGTATCTTATTTTATGTGCTTTTTAACCTCGCATTCAGTGCTAACTCAGCATTTGCACTGTAAAACTTGAAGCTTTTACAGCAGGGGTTCACAACCTTTTTAATGCCATAGGCTTCTATCATTAACTAAGGGATCCATGGACCCCTGATTGGGAACCCTTCTTGTACAGCCTTGTCTATGATTAATCTATATTGTCTGATACCCTTCATTTATTTAGCTTAAGGCTCATTCTAGGGTTCTTGATTTTAAGGTAATATTTTTTCAAGGTGCAGACACAGAGATGAGAAATGGGGCAAATTGGATTTTGCTAAATAAAACCCACCATGTGTACAATATGATGAATGGTATGATTTTGCATTATAACAGATTCTAATTCTAAAACTCTAGCATGGGGACTGGTTGTATTTATTGCTATTTGACTGTGTACTCAGCCTTATTTGCTTTTCATTACAGTTGCTTTCACAATAATAGACTTCATTTACTTCAAGTATTTTGTTTTTGTTTGTGACTCACTTAACGTCAATTAGCTTTATTGTATGTTGCTCTTATGTTACAATTTTTTGCTTGATGTTTTTAAAGTTATTTGTATAATCCCTCTTTCCTGTGGTTTTCATCTCTAGCTTCATCAGAATGTTCAGTGTGGAGTCAAGGCATGTCTTTAATGTCCTTTTTCTCATGCCTAGATATAAAGGAGTTATTTAAATACTGGGAATTGTACAGAAAACAGTCACAAAATGGCAAAGATTTGAATTGTGAGGAAAGATTGTAGCTTTAAAATTGAAATTTTGTGTTTGAGAGTTTTTATTACATGAAAACTGAAAAATATGATTCATGGCATCAGTTCAAAGTAAATTAAAGCAAATCGGGGATAATATGACAAAGTTTTCCACACTAAGTGGATGCAGGGAGCTTCTGAATAGAACAATAAAAAGAAGCATAGAGTAAATGGAAAGAAATATTTTCAACTATGGTGGGGGGACTTTAGGGTCAAATAGAATGGATGATTTGTAATAGTCCTATTGGTCTTTTTCTTCCATAATTACATTGTGCTATCAAGATGGTAATGTGCAGTACATATAATCATCATCAGCTGCCATGCCCAGTTTGAGTTTTGACTGCCATGGCCCAAACACTCCTGTTTCAGGTCAAGTGGATCAATTCATTGGTATTTATTTCCAGTTCTTTGGCTGCTGTCTCCATCATCATTTGTCTTTGCCTTCCTCTCGCTTTCTTCCCTTCAATCTTTCCCATAATTTCCGTGCGTTCTAACTCCTCTTTCCTAATCACATGTCCAATGAAGTCACGTTGCCTTTTCATGATCTCGCACATTATTTCGCTTTTTGTGCTTGCTCTGTTCATGACATCCTCATTAGATATTTGTTTCATCGATGATATTCTTTGTATCTTCCTCAAAAACCACATCTCTGCTGCTTCAATTCGTTTCCTCATGTTACTAGATATCATCCAACATTCTGAACCATATACTTACTTACTGCCTGTTATGCCTACTGGCATGTAGGGCAGCAATGAAGGTCCACCTCCAAAGGGATCCCACTACCAAGCACATCTTTCCCTCCCCCCACTTCTGCTATCCGCAGGGATCACTCCCTATGCGACTCCCTTGTCCACTCGTCCCCCCCATCCCTTCCCACCGATCTCCCTCCTGGCATGTATCCTTGTAAGCGGAACAAGTGCTACACATACCCTTACACTTCCTCCCTCACCACCATTCAGGGTCCCAGACAGTCCTTCCAGGTGAGGCGACATTTCACCTGTGAGTCGGCTGGTGTGGTATACGGCGTCCGGTGCTCCCGGTGTGGCCTTTTATACATTGGTGAGACCCGACTCAGACTGGGAGACCGTTTCGCCGAATACCTACGCTTGGTCTGCCAGAAAAAGCAGGATCTCCCAGTGGCCACACATTTTAATTCCATGTCCCATTCCCATTCTGATATGTCTATTCATGGCCTCCTCTACTGTCAAAATGAATCCAAACTCAGGTTGGAGAAACAACACCTTATATACCGGCTGGGTAGCCTCCAACCTGATGGCATGAACATTGACTTCTCTAACTTACGTTAATGCTCCTCCTCTCCTTCTTACCCCATCTCTGACATATTTAGTTGTTTGCCTGTTCTCTATCTCCCTCTGGTGCTCCCCTCTCCCTTTCTTTCTCCCAAGGCCTCCCATCCTATGATCCTTTCCCTTCTCCAGCTCGGTGTCACTTTCACCAATCACCTTTCCAGCTCTTAGCTTCATCCCACCCCCTCCGGTCTTCTCCTATCATTTCACATTTCCCCCTCCCCCCCCCCGCTTTCAAATCTCTTACTATCTTTCCTTTTGCTTAGTCCTGACGAAGGGTCTCGGCCCGAAACGTCGACAGTGCTTCTCCTATAGATGCTGCCTGGCCTGCTGTGTTCCACCAGCATTTTGTGTGTGTTGTTCCTTCTCATGAGGATGGTTTCAATGCTCTCTTGATGGCATTGATCAAGTAGTTCGTCATTTGAGATGATGTTTAGCCAGAATATTCTTAAGATGCTTCTCAGGTTCTTTGTGTGGAAGACTGACAACTTAGTGAGGTTGTTTCCTGTCATTCTTCAGCATTCTGATCCATAGAGGAGGGTAGAAAGAACACAGCTCTGATACAGTTTTAACTTGGTCTTGATGTTGTACTGTTGGGACCTCCATTCATTGCTGAGCATCCTGAAGGCATATAACATAACTGGATAAACGTAACATTTCAGTACTCTGAGGCAGGTTGTCATGCCTAGTTTAGTGTTGATCAGTATAATCTTCATTCTCATAAAGGTGTCTTTTGCCATCCCTATTCTTCTCTTGATGTTCACGTCGCACCTGCCATCTGATGTCACCCAACTTCCTAAGTAGCAAAAGTTCTGTACTTGTTTTATGTCTTCCCCATTTATTCTCAGCCTGCAGATAGGATTCTCCTTCTTTTTGGATATCACTATACATTCTATCTTTCTGCAAGTGATAGATAGACCCATTTTTGCACTTTCTTCAACAACTATACTGTATCAATTCAGTTTTGTAGTTCTTCCTCCATTCTTGCAATTAACAGTGTCATCCACATATCTGAAATTATTGATGTTTTCATGACCAACTTTGATTCCCAAGATGTCTCTTATTTTTTGTAATATTGTTTCACTGTACACATTAAACAAATCGGGAGAAAATACACCTTGTCTAACGCCTCTCTTGATTTTCATAAACTGACTCACTTCTCCATCTATTCTTACAGTAGCAGTTTGTTCCCAGTACAGATATCTGATTAGGTGGAGGTCTTTTGAATCTAGATCTAGAGTTTCCCATAATATTTCAAATAACATTGTATTTCACTTTATCAAATGCTTTTGTGTAGTCGATGAAACAAACAAACAAATCTTTTTGCACTTGACTAGCTCGTTCTGATAGTATCCTTAATATCAATATCATGTTTCTTGTACCTTTTGTCTTTCACAAAACCACATTGTTCTTTACCTATTTCAGCTTGTATTTTACCTTTAGCTCTTGTCATCAAAGTTCGTAGAAGTATCTTGGTGATATGACTCATGCAACTTATGGTCCCATGTAGTTCATGTCCTATTGCTCCAGGTTTCTTAGGAAGAGTGATAAATACTGATTTTTTTCATCTCTTCTGGTATTATTCCAGTCTCATAAATGTCATTAAGTCAGTAATTTTATCTTTTTTTTTTATTTTATTTTTTATTGAAGTTCATTATCAAACAAGTATCTCCATAAGATGTACTTCAGACATTGTACATATATATCATATAATCATATATATCACAAATCTCCACAAAGTATTTATCTGGGGTATGCAATTATAGAAAAGAGTGGAAAGAAAAAACAAGCAAAAGGAAAGAACTATGTACAAGTAGGGAGTGATTTTTTTTTACAACAGATTCATTGATTTGTGAGAATAAAATCAGGCCTATGAGGCATTATGTAGTTAAACCATTTTTCCCAGTATGAATCAAATTGTTCCAGCTTATGATTAACAGATGCTGTTATCTTCTCCATTTTGTAAATGTCCATTGTAATTTCCATCCATGTATTTAAAGTTGGGCTCTCCTGTGATAACCATTTCCTAGTGTTACGTATCCCGTAACTGGATAACTTACCAGCAAAGATAGAGAGGTCTGTTGAAGTCTGTTGTCACTATTTTCAAACGTTTTATTCGTAAAGGGACACAAAAGTAGGGTTAATACATACACTCAGATAGGGCACATTGTCAACACTCAATCTAAAGCGCGGGTATATTAATCATCATCATTAAGAAGTGAGCTCTGCTGTTGTCTAGGGGTTAATAGAGTGTCCGTTGGAAATATAAAAGTCACTCAGAAGGCTGCCGGCCTCAGACCTTTGAAAATCGCTGGGTTTCACGTGGGGCGACCGAGAGAGAGAGAGATTGGGGGGAGAAGAGAAAGAACTTGCTGAGTCTCGATGAATCTTCCGTGAAATCGGGGGAGCGCTGGTTTCCTCTCCCCGATGTTAGTTAAAGCGGTTTTCTGTGATTCCAGCCACAAATTCCAATCCCGGAACCTATGCACGTGGCTTCCTTCAGAATGGCTTCCCGCTGCTGCGGGAATACTCTCTCGTGTCTTCTTGGTGCGTCTGAGGGGCTGTCCCCCTGAGACTCTCCTTTATACTTCCTCACGGGGTCGCAGGTGTCAGTCAGGTTGGGATGATGCAATCTCTCTCTCAACCAGCCCACCTTGCCCGAGGGCTTTTCACGTGGTCTCCATGAGACAATAGTCGCTGTTGTCTTTATTCTGTCTCGCTGGTGGTACCTACAATTTGGCACGTCTCCCTCTCTCTCTCCGAATGGGTCTACTGACTCCCCCCCCCCCCCCCTTCAACGGGTGCTCTTGTGATTCTCACAAAGGAGGGGGCTGGGATCATACCACCACCCCTCTTAAAGACGTTTTACCAGCGGTTAAAACGAAGTGGTCCACAGTCTTACCGGAGTTTTGGATCTAACACAATACACAAGTTTTTCTTTTCACAAAATACTACCGTTATACATTCAAGTCAGTATCTAAATAGTTAACGATTACAGTGTCCCTTTCTTTTATATCTTAACATTGCGAACCGTACATCAGACTTCAATTCAATAACCAGCTATTTAATTTTTTTTTCTAAGCAACAAAACTAAGGAGGTGTGACCTTAGCTTAGGTGCATTTACAAAAGTTTACGTGAATACTAATCATTTCAGTCGTTTAATTTAACCGGCAGGTCTCCAAAAGGGCTGTCTTTATTATTCACAGGCTTTGGCGCAAACCTGCTCAACCTACCTGGCTGTCTAACAATGGCATCTCCATTAACCGTCGCCTCTTTTCTGGCGAGCCCCCCCCCCCCGTGGGGAACTTGAGTAGTTTTTCGTGGTGAACTCCCACCCGCCCCGCTCATTGGGGTTATTCTAGCAACACCATGCCCCAAACTTAGACCATTTCCACCCAACTCTTTGATTTTACCCAGGTGGCTGGCCTTTTTATCAGTCCCCTTCAGGCTATTGGTGTTTGATTCGAACTCTTTGCTCAAGTAGCAGGTCGAAGGAAGCCTCTTCACACCCCATCCTGGCATAACAATAGAGTGGGGGGCCCTGCTATTCCCCGGCTCACTCTGTGAGCGATCTGCCAGGTTTAAGATTTCTTCCTTCGATTTGGAAACTACAGGCTTTTCGTTTCCTTTGCCAACAATCCTCACCCCCCGATTCTTAAATTCTGCATTAACTTTGAACACTCCTTCGAGTATAGACGCCGGGGAGCTCACACTTTCCCCGGTTACCAAGGTTAACCCTTTTCCCACTGAACCAAGTCCATCTGACCCACAAGGACGGCCGCCCCGTTCCACTGGGTCAGATACCTCAGACTTCTTCTGAACTCCGTTACTAGGTTCAGCCCCTCGGGCATCCCCATCTTGGACACACTCAAACGGGACATTGGCCTCTTCCAGGCTTTCAACACCCGTACCTTTTTCAAATTCTAACCTCCCCCGATCCTCCCAGTTACTCTCTAGGCAGCTCCCACCTGGGGAAGGCGCAACCCTGCGAGCTGAAACAACCTCCTCGGTCTTTTCAGCAGACTCCTTCGAGGCAAGGGTATCCTTTCCATCTAGGACTGTCCTCCTCTCGTTATCGGTAACACCTTTAGAACTCTTAAGTTCTTCAAACAATTCTGCCAAACCAGACAGATCATCCATGTCCAACTCTGGACCTTTTAACAGCTTTATCTGTTTCTCATCTTTATTTCCTACCTTTAGGACCTTTCTCTTCGCTAAAGGCAGATCTATCTCCTCTCCCTTACCCCCTTTCACTTTACTACTCTTCGTCTTTCCACCCTCGGAACCCTCATAGCACAAGGTCGGCAAAGACGTCTCGGCCAAATCAAAACTGGCCAGATTTAAACTGCTCTCGTTCACAGCTCTCTCTCTCGACAGGCTGCGAGTGACCACGCTGGCGAGATGGTCCTTGGGCACTAGGGGCGGGGCCACCACACTCTCCGGTCGGCAGGTCGGCAGCATAGCTGACCAAACCTTACCCCCTGCTAAGTCATTTCCCAGCAGGATGTCCACGTCATCTCTCGGGAATTCTGAGGGCACCCCTATTTCAACTGATCCATACACCAGCTCACAATCCAGAATGACCTTATATAAGGGCACCATTTCTATCTGTTTATTTACTCCTTCCACCTTTACCCTGCCCGTTTCCCGACCAAATTCTAGTACCTTACGGCTAACCAGGGATAATTCAGAGCCCGTATCCCTTCAGATTCGTACGGAAACTGGGGTGTCTCCCTCCGTCACAGACACGGTTCCGTGTGACAGACAACTCCCAGAGCCCTCTCGTACTCTGTCTACCCTCGGCTCTCTGGTCGATCTGCTGATTACCACGGCACACCCGATAGGGACAGTAGTTTTCCCTCTTCCTATCTCCTTCCTCGGAGCAAAGCATCGAGATGCAATATGCCCCTCCTTTCCACAATTAAAACAGGTCAAACCCGGAGCCCTCTGGCCGTCTTGCCTTTCCCCCTCAACCTTACCGCTAGCTCCCGGTGGAACCTCTGCCTCACTCGTTGGACTTTCTTGATCATTCCCACAGTCTCTCTGGGGACCTTTATTCGAGGAAGTCTTTGTCTTGTGGGTTAGGGCATATTCTTCCGCCAACCTGGCAAATTCTGAAATGGACTTATCCGGCTTCTCATTCAAATACACCCGGATCTCCTCCGGAACACAACTTTTAAATTCCTCAATCAAAAACAACTCCCTGAGATGCCCATAATCCTTGCCCACTCTTTCCGCGGTGCACCAACGGTCCAAGAGCACCCCCTTCTCATGGGCTAGCTCGTTATACGTTTGATTCCACCCTTTTCTTAAATTTCTAAACTTTTGTCTATCGGCCTCAGGTACCAATTCGTAAGTCTGGAGAATTACCTTTTTTACCTCATCATAATTCTCCGCTTCTCCCTCTCCCAGGGACAAAGCCGCATATGCTCGTTGGGCCTTCCCCTTTAACACACTTTGTAACAACGCCACCCACTGCTCTTTTGGCCTCTTCTGATTTACTGCCACCTTTTCAAAAAGCAAGAAATAGCTATCGACATCTGTCTCCTCGAACGGGGGCACCAATCTCAACTCCCTACTAACATTAAACCGCTCCGCTTGGTCTAACCCTTGGTCTCTTCGCTCGTTTCTCAACTTCTTTAGGTGAATTTCATGCTGCCTTTCCCCCTCTCTCTCTTGCCTTTCCAGCTCTTTTAGCTTAATTTCCCGTTCCAACTTCAATTTCTCCACCTCTAACTGAACCGTCCCACTTGATGGTATCTCTTCAGGGATATCTCCCAATACCTCAGCTGCAACCACCTTCTTCCCAATGTAATACTGGGTTATGGCCCTTCGTACCTCCCGCTTTTTCATGGATGACCTCACTTCTGTGAGGTTCAACCCCTTCGCTAAATTTAACAAGTCTGATTTGGTGGCCCCCTCTGGCACCCCCACTGTCGGGTTTTCCTTAAATTCACCCACGTCCATCTTTGCTGGTTTCCCGTCTGGCTACCTGCGTAACCAGATTCAAGTTTTGGACTACAAGCCCGATTCACTGGCCTCCAAATTTGGTGTCAAATCCCGAGACGAGAAACCCCAAGTTGTTACGTATCCTGTAACTGGATAACTTACCAGCAAAGATAGAGAGGTCTGTTGAAGTCTGTTGTCACTATTTTCAAACGTTTCAATCTAAAGCGCGGGTATATTAATCATCATCATTAAGAAGTGAGCTCTGCTGATGTCTAGGGGTTAATAGATTGTCTGTTGGAAATATAAAAGTCACTCAGAAGGCTGCCGGCCTCAGACCTTTGAAAATCGCTGGGTTTCACATGGGGCGACCGAGAGAGAGAGAGATTGGGGGGAGAAGAGAAAGAACTTGCCGAGTCTCGATGAATCTTCCGTGAAATCGGGGGAGCGCTGGTTTCCTCTCCCCGATGTTAGTTAAAGCGGTTTTCTGTGATTCCAGCCACAAATTCCAATCCCGGAACCTAACGCACGTGGCTTCCTTCAGAATGGCTTCCCGCTGCTGCGGGAATACTCTCGTGTCTTCTTGGTGCGTCTGAGGGGCTGTCCCCCTGAGACTCTCCTTTATACTTCCTCACGGGGTCGCAGGTGTCAATCAGGTTGGGATGATGCAATCTCTCTCTCAACCAGCCCACCTTGCCCGAGGGCTTTTCACGTGGTCTCCATGAGACAATAGTCTCTGTTGTCTTTATTCTGTATCGCTGGTGGTACCTGCAATTTGGCACGTCTCCCTCTCTCTCTGGATCTACTGACCCCACCCCTTCAACGGGTGCTCTTGCGATTCTCACAAAGGAGGGGGCTGGGATCATAACACTAATAAGAGTCTTTTTACCAGCCACCAACAGTATATTCATTAAATATTTATCTCTTTTCAACCATTCTTGAGGTATATATCCAAAATATATGGTCTTACTCTCCAAGGGTATTTCATATTTAAAGATGTCTTGTAGGGCATTGTGTATCCCCCTCTAATAGGTTTTGATAACAGGGCAGTCCCAAAAAATATGATAATGATTTGCATTTTGCTCAATTCCATAATCTTCAAGGGCGATAATTTGTTCTATTACTAATTTATCAGGACCTGCTACCTTTCCTTTCTTCATCTTATTTATTGCATTATGAACTTCTGATGTTAACATATTTGGACCTTTAATGTTCTTCTTAATTCCTGGTTTTTCACCTCGATCATCTTCAAATGATTCCTGAATATACTCAGTCCACCTGTTCATAATCTCATCTTTTTCCGTCCTTTGCTTTCAAACATCCACCTGAAGAACAGAGGAGCTTTTTACCAGTGATATTCTTGATTTGTTGATTTAACGTTTTTGGATCAGTAACAGGGATTCTTTCTAGTTGCTCACATTACCTGTGATGGACTTGGCAGTATCCACCGCTTCTTGTAAGATTTTCTGTTCAAGAGCATTGATGTTTCTATACTGGGCTGTGGTACAGCCAGTTATTATACTCTCCACTACAAATCTATAGAAGTTTGCCAGAGTTTTAGATACTGTATCATGTCAAATCTCTGTAAGCTCCAAAAGAAGTAGAGGTGCTGCCACGCTTTCTATAAACCAAAAAGAAATAATTCTAAAGATTGATTTACTGTTGAGGGTGACTTTAATAATTGGCAGTTTCAGATCACTGTATGCTTACACCTACCCAAATTTTTAGCAAGCTGTATAGCAGAAGTTTTATAGCAGAATCTTCAGAAGTTTTCTGATGACTCTGCCATAGTTGGATGCATCAGCAAGGGAGATGAGGCTGAGTACGGGGCTACGGTGGGAAACTTTGTCACATGTTGTGAGCAGAATCATCTGCAGCTTAATGTGAAAAAGTCTAAGGAGCTGGTGGTGGACCTGAGGAGGGCTAAAGCACCGGTGACCCCTGTTTCCATCCAAGGGGTCAGTGTAGACATGGTGGAAGTTTACAAATACCTGGAGATACGAATTGACAATAAACTGGACTGGTCAAAGAACACTGAGGCTGTCTACAAGAAGGGTCAGAGCTGTCTCCACTTCCTGAGGAGACTGAGGTCCTTTATCTGCTGGACGATGCTGAGGATGTTGTACGAGTCTGTGGTGGCCAGTGCTATCATGTGTGCTGTTGTGTGCTGGGCAGGCTGAGGGTAGCAGACACCAACAGAATTAACAAACTCATTCGTAAGGCCAGTGATGTTGTGGGGGTGGAACTGAACTCTCTGACGGTGGTGACTGAAAAGAGGATGCTATCCAAGTTGCATGCCATCTTGGACAATGTCTCCCATCCACTCCATAATGTACTGGTTAGGCACAGGAGTACATTCAGCCAGAGACTCATTCCACCGAGATGTAACACTGAGCGTCATAGCAAGTCATTCCTACCTGTGGCCATCAAACTTTACAACTCCCCCCTTGGAGTGTCAGACACCCTGAGCCAAAAGGCTGGTCCTGGACTTACTTACACTTGTCATAATTTACTTACCGTTATTATTATTATTTAATTATTTATGGTTTTATATTGCTATATCTCTACACTATTCTTGGTTGGTGCGACTGTAACGAAACCCAATTTCCCTCAGGATCAATAAAGTATGTCTGTCTGTCTGATGCCCAGTTTTGATTTAATCATAATTAAAATAATTTGTTGGCCAGTAGATTACTAGGTGTATCAAATTCAGCAGCACATATCTTGTAAATATTTAATATTTCTTCATGGTATATTGACATGTTTCCAGTTATTTGTTTTCAGATGTAACTTTTTCAAATAGCTTCAGTAGTGAGCACTCAGAAGGTTCAAGCAGAAGTTCACTGATTCTGTTGATTATGAGATATTTGCTATGAAACA
Source organism: Hypanus sabinus (assembly GCF_030144855.1). Taxonomy (NCBI): domain Eukaryota; kingdom Metazoa; phylum Chordata; class Chondrichthyes; order Myliobatiformes; family Dasyatidae; genus Hypanus; species Hypanus sabinus. The sequence continues at coordinate 95,782,824 of NC_082711.1, read as the reverse complement.
GCTGGTTTGTGAAATCAAACAGAAATAAATTAATTTCTCTGACAGCAGTAATTGTGCAATGCTCCATATATGGTCATTGAGGCAATGAAGCCTGTAATATACATAAGTAACTGGAAGATGAGCTGATGCCAATAATGAAAAAAAAACATCAAGGGGCTGGCCTTGTCAGGGTGTCTCAGTGTTCTGTCAACCACAGACATCATAAACAAGCTCTGATGGCCCAATGACAATAATTAGTGCAGGGCTAATGGTACATGAAAGATCACATTTTTCTTTTCAGCTGGAGTGAGTTGAATTAATGCCAATTGCAGTATATTTGTTCCGACTTCCTACAGCTTAATCCAAATTTTCCTCTTGGAAAAGATTATTGAAAATCCAGCAATTAATATCTGAGGTATTTATCTCTTTTCAATGGGTATTATTTTATGGATTTAACTGTCACAAGAGGATAAAAAAGAGTAAGTATTTAATTGAAGTTGATTGTTAAAGATCAAGTCAGTCGAGTCAATTGTTTGGGCACTGTGATTGCTGCTTGGGTCCCCAAAAGTTATCAGTCACCTACATTGCCACCAGCTGTGAATCATCGGAGACAGAAACCCAACTAGGATATTTAACATCCATTTGTCCTGCCGTTCAAAATTATCCTTCAGTGTACTTTTTCAGTGTTCTCCCTCCCGGCACTTATCCCTGCAAACAACCAACTTGCTACACCTGCCCATTCACCTCCTCCCTTATTCAGGGCTCTAAAGAGGCCTTCTAGGTTAGGCAACACTTCACCTGTGGGTCTTCTGGGCTTGTCTATTGTGCCTGGTGCTCTCAATGCGGCCCCCTCTACATTTGTGAGACATGTTGTAAGTAAGGGGACCACTTCACCGAGCACCTCCGCTCCACCTGCCATCACCAGAGCTTCCCAGTGCCCAATCTTTTTCATTCCGATTCCCATTACCGTTCTGAAGCATTGGTCGATTTCTCCTTCCAGTAAAATAAATTATCTCCCCTTCCCCTCTTCCTCTATTACCCACTCTTGCCTCTTACCTTTTCTCACCTACCTATCACCTCCCCATGGTGCCCCTCCTTCCTCTCCAGCCCTTTACCTTTCCTACCATCCAGCTTCACCTCTCACCTTCCCGCTAGCCTCCTTCCACACCCCCCCCCCAACCCTTTTATTCAGGTGTCTTCCTGGCCAATCTTGAAGAAAGGTCATGGCCTAAGGTGCCAACTGTTTGTTCACTTCCATGGATAAGAAACGAGAAATTTGCAAATGCTAGAAATATGCACAAAATGCTGGAGGAGTTCAAAAGGCCAGGCAGCATCTATGGAAAAGAGTAAACAGTCAACATTTCCCTCCACCACCCCTCTTCTTTTATTCCCCACTCTGGCATCTTGCGTCTTCTCACACGGACAAGGGATTCATGTAAGGAGCGATCCCTGCAGCAAGTAGCAAGTGGGGGGGGGGGTGGGGAGAGGGAAAGATGTGCTTGCTGGTGGGATCCCGTTGGAGATGGCGGATGTTATGGAGAATTAAGTGGCTGATAGGGTGGTAGGTGAGGACAAGAGGTTCACTGTCCCTGTTGGGGTGGCAGCATTGATGGTGGAGGAAGAAAAGCCCCTTTGAAAAAGGAGGACATCTCATTAGTTCTGGAATGAAAAGCCTCAGCCTGAGAGCAGATGCGATGGAGCTGGAGGAATGGAGAGAAGCGGATGGCATTTTTACAAGTGACGGGATGGGAGGGGGTATAGTCCAGGCAGCTGTGTGGTCATTAGTTCTGGAGTGAAAAGCCTCATCCTGAGAGGCATCCGGAGAGAGAAGGGGACAGCATTTTTACAAGTGACAGGGTGGCAAGGGGAATCATCCAGGTAGGTATCCATTCTTTAGATCCACAATGAAAAACCTCATCATGAGAGCATTTCCATGGATGCTGCCTGACCTGCTGTTCCTCCAGCATTTTGTCTATGTACCCCACAATCTTGACTCCCTTACAAATCTAAGTCTTTCCATCATAGATTTCAATATATTAAAGGGCTTAACCTCTGTAACTTTCAGAGGGAAGGAATTTCAATGGCATGTATCTGTTTGAAAAAAGAAATTCCCCCTAATCCCAGCCTTAAATGGATACATCCTAATTCTGAGACCAATGGGTCTTCTCCTAGACTCATGCAGGAGACAAGACATTCTTCCATCATTTACCCTGTTACACCATCTAAGAACTTTATGCTCCAATAAAATTACCCCTCATTCTTCAAACCCCTAATAAGTTTTACCCAACCAGTTCAAACTTCCCTTTCAGAACATTATCAGGGTAGATCATAATATACCAGTTAATCACAATTTACCTATTCTGTCATTCCGGTTAATTCAGCCATTGCTTAATCAGAGCAGCTGCTTATACGAGATAAATCTTAAAGAACAAAAGCTAATTGAGAAAATAGCTGGGATTCCTTTCATTTATTTTGGCTCTGTGCTGCTTAATTGGGACAGGAGATTTACTGAGCAGTTTCTAACTAGCATCAGTCATGTGCAATTGCATGGACATTAGACACTACACCGTGCTTAACAGTTTTTAAATAGCATTAGTTGTGTGTGCTTGTGTTCAAAAAGCAGTGATCTTTGTTACTTATAGTTGGCAATAAATAATCAGTAAGACAATTCAGAACTAATTTGCTCATTGCTGCTTCTAGCATTCAGGCTTGGAAATACCAGAAACAGCCAGAAATGAAAATGAAATGATTTCACTATTTCAACAAGTTAGGAACTACAAAGAATTTGAGGGTATTGACAGTCACCTTGAATGTTACAATGAAAATGAAGATTTGGAGGATGCCCTGTATAAAGGCAGTCCATTATCTGCACTGATTTTGTTCATTACAGTCAATCACAAGAACACAGTGGTGTACCTGGGTGAATTCTTCCATCAATAACTTTTAGGAAGTTTTTGGTAGTGTTCTAATTTGTTCTAGATTTCATTTAAATATTTAATGTGTTTCTCACTTAAATAGTAGTTGGTCTTTTTTTTATATATCTTTTTAACTATTTCCAAAAAACTACAGCTGCTTAATTGGGCCAAAATGTACTGGACTTGATATGTCCCAATTCACTGGAACCCACTGAATATTTTATTAAAACCTGAAAGAGTATCCTCTACATGTAATTCCACTGGTGTGTTCTACTGCTATAGTAAGACTTCTCCATGTTTATATTCAAATCACTTTGAAGTAAAAGGCAGCATTCCACTTGTATTTCCAGTTATCTTACTTACCTTCGACATCATATGCTAACTTTCTATGATCATATTCAAACACAGCCAAATTCATTTATGATGCCATTTTCTGCAGTCTTTTGACATTTAAATAGTAATCTATGTTAATATCCTTGAACTATTTCCCATTTGCATCATTTATCAATATTTCTCTATTAACTGTCTGCATTCTCCTCACAGTTGCCCTCCCTGCTTTTGTATCATCCACCATTGTACATTTGTTTACATCCTATGAATTGTTAATATAATTTGTAAGCCGCCTTTGTCCCATCACTGATTCCTCAAAGTCAAAGTAAAATAAGTTTATTATCAAAGTACACATATGTCACCATATACTACCTTGAAATTCATTTTCTTTCAGATGTTTACAGGAAAATTAAAGAAGAGATAGAGTTTATGAAAAACTATACATTAACAAAGACTGACAAGCAACGTGCAAATGAAGAGGGATTGTGCAAATAATAAAAAAACTAATTAAGTAGTTCTAAAAACATAAATTGCAGAGTTCTTGAAAGGGAGTCTGTAGTTTGTGGAGTTAGTTCAGTGTTGAGGCAAGTGACATGCATGACATTGATTACAGGTTTTCCATCTAAAAAATGACTCAACACGTTGCTTGCTGTTAGTTCGTTAGCCATTCCTCAATATAGCACATGAGTTCTTATCTTGTGAAAATCCGAATGTATTGTGTTATTGTGCATGCAATGAAACCCAATCAGAACCACAAAGAAAAAGCAAATTGTGAAACCAATTAATATGCAAAATTAGTTTGGCATCGGTGTTGCTGAACCACACTCTGGAACTAAGTGTTCTCGCTAATACTTCCCTTTAATTATTACACAGCTTAATACATACTGTATGCTGTAGCAGGAACACAAAAAGCATAAGAATTCTGTATAAGAGAAATCAACCCTTAAGCCCTTCAAGTCTGTAGCACCATTCTATATGATTGCAGCTGACCAAACCTTGCCTCAACTCTTCCTCTACGCCAGTTCCCCTTAATCCTCAGCTCCTTGATCTTTCAAATACTTATTTATCCCCAGCTTAAATATATCGAACTATCTGCCCCTTACCAACCACAAAGGCAGAGAATTTCAGAGATTCACTACCCTCTAAAAGAAGGACATCTCTTTTCTTTTAAGAAACAGTCCATTATTTGCAATTTAATTGCTGGTAGATTTCCTCTTGTTGCTGATCTGATTCTCTAAGATTTGGTTCAAGTTGCAGTGTATAGTGTGGCAGTTTTGGAACATTTTGCTGACTTGATGCTTTTGCTTAAACTGGTTGTCCCCTGACACAGAGAGAAAAAATATGGCCTGTGTGAAAGTCCCTTTCAAAGAATAAAGAATGATATGCAGCTTTTTATAACCAAGGAAGTCGTTCTTGAGGCCATGTCCATTGTTGTATTCATAGTTCCAAATCTGTTGATGAAAATCTCTTTAAATGTTGTTCCAGTATTAATCAGGCCATTTTTTTGTGGTGATAAGTAAGGGGGATACAACTTCCTGAGATATCAGGGATAACATTTATTGTAATACTGCTACAGAGCCAGCAATCTGGATTCAATACTGCTGCTGTGTGTAAGGAGTTTATACATTCTCCATCTAACTGCTTGGCATTTTTCCAGGTGCTCCAGTTTCCTCACACCTTCCAAAAACATTTGGATTAGTAAGTTAATAAGTGAAATGGGTAGTGCAGGCTAGTTGGGCCAAAAGGGCCTGTTACTGTGCTGTACCTTTAAATAAATAAAAACTCCTCTGTTCTTCCTTCAAATGGTCTTATGAGATGTTTCACTTGTGATGTTGCTGGCATAAATATTAATGCCTGGACCTACTCGACAAAATGTGTTTCATATCACTGAGACACCTCTGTGTTGTTGCTTGCATCATATACTGGGGTGCTCGCTACAATCACCTGATGAGGTAACCATAGCCTTTGGCCAGGAGCAGATGTCATCAAGTAGCGCCCAACCTTCACAGAGTGTTTCGACCCTTAATCACTATGTTCTCCAGATGGCAGGTCAGCAGTGGTGGTCAAGTCACTGCCCATCAACTCCTCTCGCCTGCTCCATATCCAGCAGGAGGCTCTTTCTGCTTCTTCCCCAATCCTGCAAGCTGCTTGTGTTACCTACCCCGTAACTGGGTCACTTACCAGCAAAGATAGAGAGGTCCGTTGAAGTCTGATGGTACTATTTTTAACAGTATTTATTGATAAAAATACACAAAAATATTATCAATGCAAACATACAGATAATATACGTCGTCAATACTAAATCTAAAATAATATAATAATATAATAATAATAATCAATAAGAAATAGCTCTATCGTTGTCTAGGGGATAACGTATTGTCCGATGGAAGTATAAAGGTCACTTTAGTTCATTCAGGCTGCAGCCTTTTGTTGGAGAGAGACAGACGATATTTTTACAACTTGCCTGTTTTCCTTTTTATGATGTCGATCCTTCAAAATGTCATCGGTGGTGATCTCTTCTTTAGCTAAGCCGTCTTCCGTGGTAAGGCCTCAATCCTGGGCAACGGGAAAGGACACACGTGGGCCCTCCACTGGCTGTCGCTATTAAACGCTGTCGCGGGATTTCTAGCTTTTCTCCTGGTGCGTCTAAAGGGGTTGTTCCCCAGACCCTCTTTTATCCTTACTCATGGGGTCTCAGATGCCAATCAGGTTGGGATGATGCCATCCCCCAACCAGCCCACGTTGCTCATTCCTTGAGGACTTCGATGAATAGCACAGTGCTCAATACACAATTCCGTCTCCAAGAGACAATGGCTGTTTCCCGTGGCTTTGTATCGCTGAGGGGCCAGGACATTCCAAACCCCTTATGGATTCTGCATGTCTTTCTCTCCTGACCTGAATTAATAGCGATCTTGCGATTCTCAAAGGGGGGGGCTACTTTGTACCCTTTGGGCCCTCAGAGTTGGGGCACAGGTGTAACACTTGGTTCTTGCTTTTTTCATCAATGCCCTGTACAGACAGCAATCTTCATGCTGACCTTAACGGGAACCCTCTATAACTGATCTCCACGGGGATTAGCCACGTCTGCCATCCTCCGTCCCTGCACTCCTGGACTAAGAACTGGTGGCTTCAGAGCCTTCCTCTCGTGAGCCTCCTTGTATCCTTCCTTCCATGGTACTGTGAGCTCTACCAGAATGATTTTCCTGTCTTTGGTGGACCCCAGTACGTTGTCTGGTTGAAGTGTGGTTTGCACCACCTCCAGGAACTCCTCACGTAGATCCTCATTGTGCTAGTGTAGAACTTGTCAGAAGTCTGTCTCTGGTGTAGAGAAGGCCATAATATTTGAGGGATGTTGTAAGGTACTTTTGCTTTTTAAAATATCCTCACTGTTTTAACTTGGCAACACTTTTCCAGTATTGTAGCGACATTAATTCAACTTTCTCCTGAATGGTCAGCTTGTAATCAGTTAAATTTTTCATACAAGATGTGGTAATTCAACTCATCTTACCAGAAAGGCAAGGGTGAACCAAGTACAGAACTTCACATAGTCTAGGTTTCATTAAAAAATAGAAATAGTTATAGGTCAAGTAGCCTGACCAAATTGCTTCACTGATTTGTCATGTTTGAATTTGTACAGAAAGTTACTTACTTACTGCCTGTTGTGCCATTACTGTTCAGGGCAGTAATGAAGGTCCTTCGTCTCAGTGGTGTTCAGGGCTTCCTTCATCATGTCAGTAGCTTCCAGTCAGTTTTCACTACTGTCAGTCATACAAACCCTAGGTGGAATACTGTCACCCTCAGATGTAGGATTCTTCATTGCTGTTTCTGTAACAATTTTGTTTTACCAATCAAGGTGGTTAATCCTGAATTGAGCCCCCGAATCTGGCAGACCGATGGACTATACCCTTTGAGCTGTTTGGCATGGGTGACCCTGCCAAGAGCCAAAGCATAAAGCCTTGACTCCAGCCAACATAGCTCTCTGGATCATAGAGGCACGCAAGCCTCCAAACCACAACAAGATTATGGTCCTCTTGGAGGTTGTACAGCAACAATCCAGCCAGAAATATAATCTCCTACTGTTCTAAAGGACTTTGATTTGAGGTTTGAACATACTCCATGACTGAGCATTCACTGCTTTGAGTAGTTGAGAATACAAAATTCACAAACCTTTGGTTGAAGAGGTTTTCCCACATCTCAATTCAAGATGTTGAGGGTACCGTAGAAGACTGATTTTGTGATTATGCATTGTAATGCAACATTTTTTAACAAGAGATTCTTATTCAGTCCCCAAGTAACTTGGTCTCCTCGACACTACGTGCAAGTCAGACTGTGGTAGATTCTTCCTGAACTCACATGGCTATGTTATTGTTCAGCCCTAATTTTCTACCTGGAAAACCTTTTCTCATTAAAGGCTATTCAATAGAATCTAGTTATTGAGATATAAATACAGAAATTTAAATCTGTTTATCTCAAATTTGAATTTGTTATTGGATATGCCTGAAATGACAGATAACTCATATAGAGCCTGGCCTGCTGAGTTCCTCCAGCGTTTTGTGTGTGTTGCAAATTTCACCAATATGCTCCCCTGAAGTTAATAGGGTGGTAAAGCAGACCTGTATCATGCTTGACTGTATTAGTCGAGGCACTGTGTTCAAAAGCAGTAAGTTATGTTGCAAAACCTGGAATATCGCATTGATTTCTGGTTGCCCCATTACAGGAAGGATGTGGAGGATTTGGATAGGGTGCAGAAAATGTTTACGGAATGCTGACTGGGTTAAAGGGCATATGTTAACAGAGAGTTTGGAGCAGTCAAGGCTAAGGAGAGTCTGGTTAGAAGATTATAAAATTGCGACGCATAGGTAAACTTTTCCCTAGTCTTGAAGTGCCTCTGCTCTAGGGCAGGAATTTAAGGTTCGAGGGGGACAGTTCAAAGCAGTTGTGTAGGACAGTTCTCTTGCACAGAGTGACGGGGCATGGAATGTACTGCCAGAGGTGGTAGTGGGAGTACTGTAGATATATTAATAAGATTTAAGAGGTTCTTTGATAGGTACAAGAAAATGTAAATGGAGGGATATGAACCATGAACAAGCAGAAGGGATTAGTTTAATTAAGTGTAATTATTTTAATTGGTTCAGCTCAACATCATGGGCCAAAGGGCCTGTTTCTGTGCTGTACTGTTCTATGTTCTATGCTTCTATGAAGAGTGTTTACAATACATTCATACGAATTGTAATAATTGCTGTTTTGGCATAGATACTATGAATTTGTGCTCATAGTACTTATCTCATTAGCAGTTCATGACCCCGGACTACCAACAACATTGAAAGATCTAGGCTTTAGCACCATATCACTTCTTCTCTTAAAGGAAGTAAAACTTTGTATTACACCAGTAAGCCTCTGCAATGTTACAAGTACCTATATTACAAAAGAAGCATCACACAATTAAAGGTAGAATTCAAAATGCATGAAATATTGTTTTCATTTTCTCAATACCAGCCATCCTCTCTCCTCTCCTCCTTTTCTCCACGCAATAACATGCTTATCATAGATTGCGTCAGGAATTATTTTCTCCTTGTCTCTGTTCTTACTGGTTTGCTTCTTAATCTGACACTGTGCTTCAATTATTAGATGCCCACAATATGTTCCTGCCGTTAGTCTGTCAAGAATTTGTAAGTTTAATGAGATAATGAGAAAACACTGTCTCAAACTACTCAATCCTGCCTCATATATCCCTGGAAACAGTCTACTGAATCATCACTGCCCTATCTCTATGCCAAGTACATACATTTTTAGGTAAAGAACCAAAACAGTACACAAAAGTCCAGATGTGTTCTCACTGAAGCTCTGTATAATTGTATTTAGACTGTTTTTTCTCCTGCATTCAGACCTTTTCATAATAAAGGCTAACATATCATTTGCCATTCTAATCATTTGTTACACTGGTATGGTAATTTCCAGTGACATTCAAGTCCATTTGAACATCACACTACCCAATCTATTGCCAATAAAGAAATATTATGATTTTCCTGTTCAGCAAACCAGATTGGATGACCTCATACTTTTCTATTTCATATTTCCTCTCCTACTCGTTTATCTTGTCCCTCTACCCTTGAACCCCCCTTTACACTCACTTCACACTCACCTCCTGTAGATTGGTCTCCTCAGGCAACTTCTTGTGGGCTCAAAGCATTAATCATGCAGCAAATAATAGTCACTGCCTGTGAACCAGAGAACAAAAGGTATTAACTTCTACTCTTGTTTTCTCTCCAATAACTAATTCTCAATGAATGACTGATTATTCCTAATTCTTTCCGATAGAATCATACTGATTAATCTTCTCCATGTAGACCATCCAACCTTTCAAAACTCTAATTATGTCATATCCACCGGTTCCCTCTTATCAATTATATTAGTCACACCCTCAAAAATTCCATCAGGTTAGGCAAATATGATTTTTTCTTTAATAAATCCACCAAATTTTTGTGATATCCTGTTCATACTTCTTTCATTATTGATGCTAGAATTTTCCTCTAACAGGCATTCATTGTCCATGTGTTTAATTCTCTCCCAAATATCTTAAATAACGAGGTCACATTTGTTACTGAACTTGCCGATATACAGAGAAAGCTGAATCCAAACAGTTATTGGTATTTGGACTGGTCGTCAGCATAGTGAGCAAGGTATAGAAACATAGAAAACCTGCAGCACAATACAGCCCTTTCGGCCCACAAAGCTGTGCCGAACATGTCCTTACCTTAGAAATTACCTACGGTTACCCATAGACCTCTATTTTTCTAAGCTCCATGTACTTGAGCAGGGGTCTCTTAAAAGATCCTATCATATCTGCCTCCACCACCGTCGCCAGCAGCCCATTCCACACACTCACCACTCTCTACGTAAAAATCTTACCCCAGACATACTGTATCATCGACAGTATCAGAGCATAAGACTTAAAAGCAGAATTAGGCCATTCTGCTGATCAAGTCTGCTCCACCATTCCATCATGACTGATTTATTATCTTTCTTAACGCCATTTTTCTTACCATTTATAAAATAGTCCACAACTTTTTCCTTCTGCCAAGGGCACGATAATGTACTTCCTTACATTATATTCCAACTGCCACTTCTCTGTCCATTTTCCCAATCTGTCTAAGTCTCTCTTCACACATTGTGCTTATTCAACCCTACCTGCCCTTTCACCTATCTTCATATCATACACAAATTTGGCTGCAAAGCCCTCAATTCCTTCATTTAAGTCATTGACATGTGAAAAGAAGCCGTCCCAGCAGCAAATTCTGCGGCACACTACTAGTCATTGGCAGCCATCCAGAAAAGACCCCTTTATTCCCACTGTTTGCCTCCTGCCAGTCAGCCAATCTTCTATCCATGCTAATACCTTTCTTATTATACCAAGGGCTCTGTATTTTGTTAAGCAGCCTCATGTGCAGGCGCCTTGTCCGAGGCCTTCTGCAAATCCGAACAAACAACATCCACTGGCTCTCCTTTGTCTATCCTGCCTGTTATCTCATCAAAGAATTCAGACTGATTTGTCAAGCAAGATTTCCCCTTTCAAAACCACGCTGACTTTATTCTGAAGTATCCAGAAATGTCATTGCTAATAATAGACTCTAACATCTTTCCAACCACTAAAGTCAGGCTAACTAGACTATAATTTCCTTTCCTCCACCCTCCCTCCCTTCTTAAAGAGTAGATTGACATTTGCAATTTTCTACTGCTCCAGAAACATTCCAGAATCTAGTGATTCTTGAAAGATCAATACAAATGCCTACACAATCTCTTCAGCTATCTCCTTTAGAACCCTGGGGTGTACTCCATCTGGTCCAGGTAACTTTTCTAACTTTGGACTTTTCAGCTTCCTAAGCATCCTCTCCTTAGTAATAGCAACTGCACTCTCTTCTGCCCCCTGACACTCTCATAATTTTGGCATTCTCCTTGTGTCTTCCACAGTGAAGACTAGCACAAAATACTATACAGACTAAGTTTGCTGATGTTGCTAGATTGAGCAGAGGATACAGAGAGTCTACAGAGAGATGTAGATAGGTTAAGTGAGTGGGCAAGAGTCTGGCAGATGGAGTACAATGTTGGTAAATGTGAGGTCATCCACGATGGAAGCAGATTATTATTTAAGTGGTAAAAAATTGCAACATGCTGCTTTACAAAGGGACTTGGAGTGCTTGTGCATGAATCGCAAAATGTTGGTTTGCAGGTGCAGCAGGCTATCAAGAAGGCAAATGGGTTATTGACCTTCATTGCTAGAGGGATTGAAGTTAAGAGCAGGGAGGTTATTCTGTAACTGTATAGGGTACTGGTGAAGACACACCTGGAGTACTGCGTGCAGTTCTGGTCTCCTTACTTGAGGAAGGATATATTTGCTCCGGAGGTGGTGCAGACGAGGTTCACCAGGTTGATTTCAGAGGTGAGGGGGTTAGACTATGAAGAGGGATTGCCTAGAGCTGTATTTTTTGGAATTCAGAAGAATGAGAGGAGATCTTATAGAAACATATAAAATTATGAAAAGGATAGATAAAATAGAGGCAGGAAAGTTGTTTCCACTGGTAAGTGGGACTAGAACTAGGGGACATAGCCTCAAGGTTCGTGGGAATAGATTTAGGATGGAGATGAGGAAGAACTGCTTTTCCCAGAGAGTGGTGAATCTGTGGAATTCTCTGCCCAATGAAGTAGTAGAGGCGACCTCAGTAAATATATTTAAGACAAAGTTGCATAGAGTTTTGCATAGTGTGGGAATTAATGGTTATGGGGAAAAGGCAGGTAGGTGGAGATGAGTCTATGACCTGATCAGCCATGATCTTATAGAATGGCAGAGGAGGCTCAATGGGCCAGATGGCCTACTCCTGCTCCAATTACTTATGTTCTTATATTCTTAAGTTCTCTCCTTATGACCGATTTAGTTGCCTCTCATTTTTAAAAGCATCCCCACCCTCAACCTTACCACTAATTTTTGCTATATTATATGCTCTCTATTTTGCTTTTATACTGTTTCATGACTCCCCTTGTCAGCCACGGTTGCCTCATCTTTCCTTTAGAATACTTATAATACTTCTAAACCATTGGGATGGACCTTTTCTGTGCCTTCTGAATTTCTCCTTGAAACGCCAACAATTGCTGTTCTGCCGTCACCGCTGCTTGTGTTCACTTCCAATCAACTTTGGTCAGCTCCTTTTTCATGCCACCGTAATACTGATACATCTGTTTTTTAGGTTCTAGTTCTCAAATTGCAGGGTGAATTCTATCATGTTATGATCACGGCCTCCTAAAGGTTCCTTTACCATCAGCATCCTAATCAAATCCAGGTCATTCAATAACACCCAGTCTAGAATTGCCATTCCCCTACTAGGCTCAAACACAAGCTGCTCTAAAAAGTCATCTTGTACACATTCTGCCAGCACCAACCAGATTTTTACATACCTTTCCTATTTCCTGTTGTAATTTGTAGACCACTTCCGGGTACTGTTTGGAGGACTCTATATAACTCCCAATAGGGTCTTTTTTACCCTTGTAGTTTCTTAATTCTACAGAATACCAATGATGAGGTAATCAAGTGTTTTCCCATAGTTGCTGGTATCTACAGTGTTACTCAGGCTCCTTGATGCTACACTTTGATTAAATACTTTCCTGATGTCAAAAGCGGTGATCTGCCCTTCATCAATGGAATTATATCCTTTAAAATAAAATCACCTGGTCCTGACAGAACACGTATTGAACATTGCTAAACAGGTTATAGATAAATACTGTCAATTATATCCTGTATCACCATGCTGATGATCAGATTGATTTGTCAATACTTAATTGGACTGGATTTGCACAGGTTTTTCCATACATGGGTAAGATTTTATTTTAATGGAGATATGTTAACACTGTAGCTGTTCTGGAATTGTTTTGACAGAGGACCTGCTAGTTTTGGAACATTAGCTGTCAGCACTGCACATAGGATGTTATTAGTTCTTTCTCTATTAAGGACTCTCAATTACGTCTCGATTTCTTGTGAAATGAATCAAATTCCATAAAGGATGACTTCTGTGATGGTGGTGACTTTGGAAGGAAGCATTGATAGATTATGCACCCAGCACTTCGGGCCAGAGGTATTTTTAACTGCCTCCATTTTGACTTTTAGTCTTAAGTGAAGAGTTGCTTCGTCATTGAGGTTGTGAAGTGCTACTTCATCATTGAGATTAGTGATGGAGCCCGCTTTTCAGATTAAGTTTTATTCTTCATCACAATTTAGAACTGGCTGTAGGGTGATTAAAGAACTTTAGCCTGATTTGTTTGTTGTAGGATCACTTAGTTTTGTCTGTAGCATATTGCTCCTGTTGTTTATTTTGTGTTGGTCTAATGATGTAGTGTCATGGGTTACTACATATTTTGGTACACATTATACTGACCTTTATTCTCCATTGAACCTGGTGGATTTCTCTGTTTGATGGTAATACCAGTGATTCTGCTTCATACAGAGTTTGAGGAGGTTTGGTATGTCACCAAAGAATCTTGCAAATTTCTATTGCTGTGCAGTGGAGAGCATTTGGTGTGGTTGCATCACAGCTTGGCATTGAAGCTCCAGTGCACAGTATTACAGCATGCTGTAGGCTCAGGCAGGTCCATCATGGGCACAACCCTTCCAGTACATGCTCTCTTCTCATTATTACCATCAGGAAGGAATTATAGAAAATGTTGGACATATTGAGCAGGTCAGGTAGCCACTGTGGAAAGAAAAACAAAATTATCATTTTGGATCAAAAATTTTCCTTCTAAGTTCCTTACAGATTTTCAGTTGTAACTTTTCAATTAAGCTCTATTCTAAATGCATCCCATGTAACAAGTGGCAGTGCTGCACAATCCAATGGAAACTGCTTCTCTGCAGAAGAACTAAGTTCTGTAGGTCTGGTTTCTCCTACAGAAACCTGTCACAGATTCGGTGGAGTTGTTTCAGGCTTATCAGTTCTAACATCCCTCCTTACAAAACCTTCATCTGACAGCGACATCCAGTTAGAATAAGCCCAGAAGACCATAAGATATAGGAGCAGAACTAGGCCATTTGGCCCATCAAGGCTGCTCTGACATTTCATCACGGCTGATCTATTGTCCTCTCAGCCCTGACCTCCTTGCCTTTCCCCTGTAACCTTTCATGCCCTGACCAATCAAAAATCTATCAACCTCTGCCTTAAATATACATAAAGACTTGGCCTCCATAGCCGACTGTGGCAAAGGATTCCACAGATTCACCACCCCCTGGCTAAAGAAACTTCTCCTGATCTCTGCTAAAAGGATACCCTTCTATTCTGAGACTGTGACCTCTACTCTTAGACTCTCCCACCATAGGAAACAACTTCTCCACATCCACTCCATCAAGACCTTTCACCATTCGATAGGTTTCAATGAGGTCACCCCTCCTTCTTCTGAATTCCAGTGATTAAGGACAACTTGATTAGTGGTGATGCTACTAAGCCTTTTTTTGTGATGGACATTGAGGCCCTCCAGGCAAATTATGGGTTAGCATCAACTCTAAAAAAAACAAATTACAATGGATCAAGTGTCTCGGCTTGTCTATTCCCTTCTCTAGGTGTTGTTTAGCCTGCTGAGTTCCTCCAGCATTTTGTGTGTGTTTATCAAGATTTCAGCTTTTTCACAATCCCTTGTGTATTTAATTGTGATGGTTTTGCAAGGAGCCCAAACAGCAGACTATGTAAAAAGAAACAAATACGTCACATAAAGGGCTTCTTAAATAATGAAAAATGCTGGGGGCGCTCAACAGTTCAGGCAACATCTACGAAAGAGAAATAGTGTTCAAATTTCAGGTCTAAGGCCCTTCATCAGAATTGGGGAAAAAACAAAATCAGTTTAGTTTGAAGCAGCAGAGAGGACAAGGAGGGATGGAAACAGTAAAGGGCATGTCTCTGAGAAGGTATGACTAAATGAGTTAATGTGGCAGTGTGGTTTTTCGTGTGATATTTTGCTAATGGTATGGCTATGGTACATGCCCAGCAGGATGGCCTATATTAATAGAGGGAAAAGTGGAGTTCATATCATAGATGAATGTTTGGCGGAAATGGATATTTCTGATACAAATGGAGAGAATAACCATGTTATCTTCTGAAGAGAGGTAACTGACAAATCTGATTCTATCCAGACAAATGCATCAAGAAACAAAATCCTGAAGATCAGCTAACTTAATGCGAAAATGTGGAAAAAAACAACTTAAACTATCCTATTTATTCCAAATCAACAATATCAACGTTGTCAAATTTGTTTCTCTTTGAACTATTTTAGAGTGACTGAATGTTTGCCCAGTTAATGAAACACACACTACAATAGTACTCAAAGGTTAAATAGAATGCTACCACCCTATAAAACTGGACTGATGACAAGTCTAACCTGTAACATGAAGAGCTGAAAATGTACAATATCAATCAGTCAAACATTTAACAGTGAATTGAGCAAATCTGCTAACTTATTATTACTCCTTCAAGTCTACAAAATTCTAGGAGCTAAAGGCAACCCATGCCTACCAGCTAAATGTAGCCAGAAATCTGTCTAGAAATAGCGATAATCTATATGGTCAGTTTGCTGCAAAAACTTACAAAATACCCAGTGTTTTCAGTAACAGTTTTAGACAACACAAAGCAACAAACTAATTATTTAAATAGCTGAAAAATGGGCTGATATGAAAACTTTGGCAAGATCCTAGAAAGGAAATGTTGGCATGTGTTTGGATCTCCTGAAAGTCAGTAGCACAAAGCTGTTACGGGAAAATATTAGTTTACTAATAGGACATACAGTATGAAAAAGAAAAGGAGGATCTAAAAGAGTGATAGGTAAACAAACTATTCCTTCACTTGGACAGAAAGTTAACTTTTGTCCAACTGTTACAGTAGACAATGGAAAGACTTCTCATTTGCTTCTTGTGAGATCTCTGGGGACTTAAAAGTTAATCTCTGAATGCTTCTGCAAAGTTTACCAAACAACTTTTAAAAAATCAGCAGCTACTTCTGTTATTGACTTTCATCTGTATTTCCCCTCTCTTCCTTAGTAGATTTTGTATGATGTGCATTTTCAGCACTGTCAAGAGTTAATTAATATAATGTTTTCAATTAAGATGATGCTTTGAAAGTATCTCAATTTACAAAAAAAGGTACATTAACACACATATGTAGCACAAAAATATGTTAGAGCTATGAAAGTTACATTTTGTAATTTATAGAAGGTATTTAAAATACATTTAGCCTGTATATGTGGTTATGTTTAAAATACAAAGGTGGCATCCATGGTCCCTTACAAAGCTTGCTTACTATAGTTTTTCTTTAAAACTTCTTGAATGATGGAAGCAGAATCTCTTATCCTGTTTAAAATGTATTTGATGTGTATTCAATTGAGGCTGAAGGGTTACCTAAAATTCTGAAGGGTTTTGATTGAAGTGATACAGAAAAAAAATGCATTTGTTTGGGGTACGGGGGACATAATCAGAGCCCACCAATATAAAATACTGATCAAAAAGAAACTTCAGAAACTTCTTTACCAAAGAGCAGTGATGTTGAGGAACTGACTGCTATGGGGGATGATTGAAGTGACCTGGTTCAACTTGGGAGAGCTTGTTTAAGCAAATGAGGGAGGAGGGGAAAAGAAGGTATGCTGGTAAATTTAGAGGAGAAAAGGACAAAGTATTATAATCACCAGCGTGGACTGGTTGGCTGTTCCAGATGTAGCATGCTATCCCACATAACCATTTAAAATGAAGTAACTGCAAGGCTATAGTGCAGAAATTGGAAAATAAGTTTAGGTTTGATAGGTCTTTCTGAAGCAGCATTGATGAAAATGGTGAAATAACCATCTCATATAGATATCTATCTTCTGTACCTAATAAGGTGGCCACTGAGTGTATGTTTGTTATCTTCTGCTGCTCTTCCCATCTACTTCAAGGTTCAATGTTCAGGGATGCTCTTCTGCATACCACTGTTGTAACCCATGGTTATTCGAGTTACTGTCACCTTCCTGTCAGCCTGAACCAGTCTAGCCATTCTCGCTCATTAACAAAGCATTTTCACCCATGGAACTGCTGCTCTCTGATTTTTTTTTCATGCACCATTCTCTGTAAATTCTAGAGACTGATGTGAGTGGAAGTCCCAGTTTCTAAGCTACTCAAACCACCTGTATGGCATCAACAAACATTCCATGGTCAAAGTCACTTGGATCACATTTCCTCCCCATTCTGACATTTGGTCCGAACAAAAACTGAACCTCTTGACTATGTCTGCATACTTTTGTCCATTCCTGTGCTGCCACATGATTGGTTTATTAGATATTTGCATTAATGAGCAGATGTACTTAATAAAGTGGCTACTGAGTGTAATGACTAATTATCAATTTGTTTCTGATCTATGATTACTTCCTAAAAAATAGTTTTGAGAAATGATATATTGTATCCTTTCCTTGTAGAATGAAGAACAAGTTCTGGTATTTTGAATTTGGGACATCTGAAACATTCTCTGCTACATGCAAGAGATTACATGAATATGTAGAGATAGAGGTAAGATGAATAGCTATTTAGTAGCAATGGTTTGAGACTAACTCTCCCTAACCTTTCTGTGGTGAACTACATATGCCTGCTCCTGTGGCTCCTCCCACTGACTGTGGCTCCTCCCACAGACCCCGGTATAAAGGCGATTGGAGCCCGAGCCCCGGCCTCAGTCTCCAGGATGTAGTGTGGTGGTCAATTGCTGCTTGTTCTTTCTTCCAGCCAATAAAAGCCTAAATCTCACCTCGCGTCTCCAAGAGTTATTGATGGTGCATCACTTTCCCCAGGTGATTAGTTACTTAGAAGAATATGCAGTATTATTTGGTGTGCAATTCCAATGCTTAATAATCATTTTAATTCAGAATCCAGAGGTCTGATTGTACTGAACATATTTGGGGCTGATGCAGTCATCTCTTTCATCTTATATGGATTTATTTAATTTTTTTCACCATTTACATTGGAATTGCACCAGGCTTTAGAGAAGCTACAGGAAATTCACTGGTAAACGGAACCTGCTGCTGGTTCGCGATGAATTAGTTTGGTATGATATATTTGGTAAAAAAAAAGCCTGCATAAATACAGCCACTATTTCTGGTACATTTTAGGGATTTTCTTAACATTAATGGTATTTATATCATGTGATAATATCAGAAAGCAATTATATGGGGTGATTGAGAGAATTAAACTGAATACAGTCTTTTTTATACATATTTCATTCTTAATCCATGGCAAGAAGCCCTGTATAAAATGCAATCAATTAGTAATGCATTTGGTGGAAATAATCTTGCAAGCACAAAGAACACTTACAATATTCTACCTCCAGTCAGTGCACAATTGCTAATCAACAGCAAGATCATTTGCAGATGCTGTATTTTCCCCTGGCTTTTGTTATAAAGGTATTCATTTCTGGTATAGGGGACCAACACTTACTTTTTCAGCATACTAACTTCAACCTGCTCTCCATATCCTACTGCCCTGGTTTGCATATAAGATTGCATATCACGTAGACAGGTGGGACACAGCTTCCATGGTCTACCTTGACCAATGGAGAGCCTCAGCTAACTTCATAAGTGACAGCTGGTGAAACATGTATACGATGAGCAAAGTGGTGCCTTAGCGTTACTGTACATGATACGAGACGAGCCATCAATGTCACCACTGCTGAAATAATGGCAATCTGCACAAAATTGATTAGCATTGGAATTTTGTTGGCCACAAAGGGAGGTGCTTGTGCTATCATTGGCCAAGAGTGTTGCATGTACATCTCTGTTTTGTCTCAGAATATCACCAATTTGGCTGTGCACATCCAGGTAGAAGCCGATAAGATAAAGGTGACTGAGAAAGAGCTACCCAAGCTTCATCCACACCTTGGGGAGCCTACAGCTGACGTCACAGTCTGTTTGAGGGTTAGGGCGATTCCACTATACAGTGGGCAATGAATTCTTGTCAGTTGTCATATTCCTTATAGTCTCTTGCCTGAGATTATTCTGTGGGATGTTAGCCCACAGAACAGCTGCCTCTATCATAATACAGCAGCCATTACCCCTGATGAAACTGTTACAGAGTTCCAGAGACTCTTTGCTATTGAAATTTATGTTGTCGTCTACAGGACAACAGGGAGAGAGTGTGGAAGTTGCTGTAAGGCAAAGATAGCCCAGAGCAGTTGTAGTCAAGCAAGACCTTTGAAGAGAGACTGCCAAAGACAACTCTGATGACTACAGACCAGATAGATGGTGGCAGGATCTACTCAAACCAGATGAGTGAGACTTCCCCAGAAAATTTTTCATAAAACATAGCATCCTTTTATACAATAGGAGGTGCCAGAGACAGATGAGAAATAGATGTGAAACATACCCAACAATTAACTTGTCTTTACTAACTTCAAAATATCATCAGCTGTCTACTTGAACTTTCAATTGACTTTAACACCTCTATTGTGAATGGCGAATGATTGTGCAAGCAAGGAATTCAAACATATACAATTTAGAATAATCAATATCCATAAATGATAAGCCAAATCTGTATAAAATTCTCTCTCTGTTCAGACTTCAGAACAGAGTGGGTGCCAGGGGCCCAAGCTGTTCTCCTTGTACACAAGTGAATAACAAGTGTGTTTGAGTCATAAGTGTGTGTGTCCTGGGCCCAGTTAATTCAGTTATTTCAGTTATTTTATTTTATTTCATTGTCAGTCATGACAATTACTTCAACACTTGCATGCAAAGGGCTTGATGATAAAAATGTAAGAAGTTCAGGGTAATCTATTCCTATTAAAAAAAAGAATGAGATTCCCAAATACACCTCTTCAAGGGCATACAGGATAGAATAAGGCAAATAAAGAAGACTGTGGCAAGCACCAGGAAATTTATACAATAAAACACCTGGAGGAGCATAGAAAGTGTATGAGTAAAATTTAAACTACCTAAATTGAAATTGCCTGAACTGAAATTGCCTAATGATACTAGGCAACTAAAATGAATGTATGAAAATCAAAAATAATCCAAATCTGCTTTAAAGTGTGAAAAAAAACTTAGAAATCATTAAGGTCTGAGGAACCTGAAAGTTAACCTGTGTGTGGAGACAGTGGATTTAGGCCCTAAGACGATCAGAATTTGGAGTAAAACGAGATCATTTACCCCATCGAGTCTGCTCCACCTTTCCATCATGGCTGATTTATTATCCCTCTCAACCCCATTCTCTTGCCTTCTCCCCATGATGGATATGCCTTCATGGATATAAATAAAAGTTCTTAATGCATACTTAACAGTTCCCAAGATTACATTTATCCCAATCCATTAAAAGAATCAGGGAAGAAATCATAGAGTCCTTTATCTATATTTATCAGTTATTTAAAACAGAGTTGAGGAAGAGCTTCTTCTCCCAGAGAGTTGTGGAGGTGTGGAATGCACTGCCTCGGAAGACGGTGGAGGCCAATTCTCTGGATGCTTTCAAGAAGGAGCTAGATAGATATCTGATGGATAGGGGAATCAAGGGATATGGGGACAAGGCAGGGACTGGGTATTGATAGTGAATGATCAGCCATGATCTCAGAATGGCGGTGCAGACTCGTGGGGACAAATGGTCTACTTCTGCACCTATTGTCTATTGTCAATTTTTTTTCAATTTAGTTACAGTGATACCAAAGTAAGATAGGTCAAGTAACAAGTTGGTTAAAAAGCAAGGAAGAGTTGAACCAAATAACTAGAGGCTAGAGGAAGTGTTATTGATCCAAAATGTTGACTACTTCATCTTTCAACAGATGCTACTTGACTGACTGAGTTCTTCCGGCATTTCATTTTACTTGGTAATTAGAAGCCATTTAATTTACGTTTGGTTGTGAGCAAATTCTGAGAATCCATTACAAGCTACTTAGAAAGGCATGGATTAATCAGGGGAAACCAGTTATGGAGGGAAGGTCTAGTTTGAGTAATCTGAATGAATTCTTTAAAGAGGTAGCAAGGAAGCTTAAGAATGACATTGTGTTTGATGTGAATTGTGCAGGTTTTATGGAAATTCACAGATGTTACAATAACTGCCTATATGACTGACAGTCAGATGGAAAGCTCAAGACCTATAGAAAAACATACTGTATATGGATCAGTCAATTGGACAGTAAATTTTTAAATGGGGTTTAAAGCTGTAAAATGCAAGAAAACATTTGTGAAGCTACAGCAATGTGAGTGAATAAACAATAAGTAAGAGGATACTGAAATGAGTAGACAAACAATGACAGTGTATCCACAGATCTTTAAAGACAGTTTAACAGGTAGGTATTGTGGTTAACAAGTCACAGAATGCTTTCATTTATTAATTAGAACATAGATTAGGGAAACTATGTTGCAATGGTTAGGTCATAGCTAAATAATTATTTGCAATTCTAGTCATTGTATTGAAGTAAGGGCTAATTGCACCAGGGAAAGTAGATAGAAGATCTGCAAAGGTACTGTCAGGACTGGAAAATTAGAGCTATGTGGTAACATTGAATAAGTCTTGCAACAGAAGAGACTGAGGGAAACTTAAAGGGTGACAATGAGGAGGGCCAAAGAAATAAAAATTTTCTTCCCTGAGAGATCAAAACCAGCATTATTGGTTTGAAGTAGTTGGGAGGCAGTTTAAAACAAAGTTTAAAAAAATATTTTTCATTCAGAGGATGTTAAGGATCAGAATCTGACTGCATTTTTTTTCCAATAATGGTAAATAATTTAATTTATATAAATTCTTTATATTATTACCAACTCTTATACCTAAATATTTTATACCATTTATCAGCCATCTAAATTATTAATTGACATTGACTATAATCTCCTTTAGTAAGGGGTAGAATTTCAATTTAAAATTCTAGAAGACCTTGATAAATGGATGATGTTACCAATAACATTTGTAGGCAGAGCAAATGCTGTAAAAATGAATGTATTCCTTAGATTACAATATTTATTCCAAACACTACCAATACAATTACCACAGAAGTTTTTTCAAGAGTTAAATAAATGTGTGAGGAAGTTCCTTTGGAAAGGTAAGATGTCAAGAATATTGTTGGAAAAATTGACATGGAAATTTGACCCAGGAGGGTTACAACTTCCAAACTTTAAAAATTATTATAAAGCAAATCAACTTAGATTTATTGCATCTTTTTTTGATGAAGATAAACCGGCATGGATTAGAATAGAACTAGATAAAATAGGAGAAAATGTACCAGAAAATTTTATTTATAAGTGGAAATCTAAATGGATACGGGAAAAGAAAGAATCTCCTATATTAAAACATTTGATTGATTTATGGAATAAGATAAATGTTGATGATGAGATAAAGAAATCTCTATTAGCAAAGAGACCTTTAATTCAAAATAAACTTCTTCCTTTTACAATGGATAACCAACTTTTACACAACTGGTTTCAAAAAGGGATTAGATATATAGGAGATTGTTTTGAAGGAGGTATATTAATGTCATTTGATCAATTAAAGAATAAATATAAAATATCAAACAGCACTTTTTTTGTTATTTCCAATTAAGGGCTTATTTAAGAGATAAATTGGGTCAAACAATGTTTTTGCTGAAAACTAATGAAATAGAAACTTTAATTCAAAAAGGAAAAATTGAAAAATGTATTTCTTGTATGTATAGTTTGATTCAAAGGCAGGCAATTAAACAAGGAATTCATAAGTCAAGACAAAAATGGGAAACTGATTTGAATATTAAAATTGAAGAAACAAATTTGTCAAGACTATGTCTTGACAGTATGACAAATACAACAAATGTCTGGCTAAGACTAGTGCAATATAATTTTTTACATCAATTATATATTACACCGCAAAAAAATAAATAAAACCCAAATTTATCTGATCAATGCTTCCGATGTAATCAAGAAATTGGTACTTTTTTACACTCTACTTGGTCTTGTTTTAAAATTCAACCTTTTTGGACAAATTTAAGAGTTTTACTGGAACAAATTATTGGAATACAACTTCCACATAATCCAACATTATTTTTACTAAGCGATATTGAAGGGATAAAATCGAAATCTAAATTGAATAAATATCAGAAAGAATTCATAAAAATTGCATTGGCAGTAGCCAAAAAGGCTATTGCAGTTACTTGGAAATCAGATTCATACTTAAGTATAGATCGTTGGAAGAATGAAATTTTTAGCTGCATTCCACTTGAAAAAATTACTTACAATTTGAGATAAATATGAAATATTTCTGAAAATTTGGCGCCCTTATTTACAAAAGATAGGATTAAATATATAGGTGCTCTGAAGAAAAAATTATTGGTTATCTGGGGAAAGAAATTAATATACATATTAAAGCTATTATGAACTCCATGGAGCATGTGGGGATCTTCCGATATCCAGGCATTCTTTCTTTCTTTCTTTTTTCTTCTCTTTTTTTTCTATAGGGATATGCTGGGGGGAGGGGTTAGGGGGACTGGGTTGATAAGTGTTTTTCTTTCTGTAACCTATTTAAAAATTCAAAAAAAAAATCTGACTGCGTGAAAACATGCGTCCTTTCAGAACTATGATATACAAGACTACCCACCAAGTACTGGAAGTTGAGAATATATGTTTGCTTAGCTCTTTCATCATCAGCTCAAACATGATTGGCTGAAAGGAGATCTTTTGTAATGTAGATTCTTTGTGGTTCTACACCTTCCAAAGAAGTGCCAAATCTGACCATTTGCTTGTATTAAACTTTTTCCTGTGATTCCAACATTACACAAATTATTACCAATAAACCATTTATGTCAAAATTTCTTTTGACTTCAGACCAAGAGGAGCAGGTCAATATTGAAGATAGATTGAACTTTATTGTGACCCCTGCCATTTCTCACGTTTTCTGGTTTGGTGTTCAGTCTGAGATGTAGTACATTATCTGGTGTTCTTCTACTAAAACCAGTACAGCTGTCACGTTCCACTTAATAAATGAAGGAATGACACATAGATACAATAATTGCAGGAAAGGTCAAAGTTGCAGTTAATTTACTTGGCTGCTCTGATGACTTCTTATACGCATATAGGGTTTTATGGCTTATTTACAAAGTATTTGTTGGACTTTAACTGTTGTTAAATTGTTGCTTCTTTAACTCCTTTCTTCTGCACACCTATCTCTCCCTTCTAGTCCAATTCCAAAGTTATTGCGAATTTTATTCAATATAACAAATAAAATGCTGAAATAATCAACTGGTCAAGCAGCACCATGACAAGAAAAATGAGTTAATAATAGTTAATTTAAAAGCTCAAAGACACATTCTGACTATTTAAATTAGTGGACTCAGCAACATATTGGCACAATATTTTGTTAGTCCCAGAAAGACTTATTTATTTTATAGAATGTTGTGCATTTTAAAATCATTTAAAAATGCACCTAATCCCAAATATTTACATAACTGCACTATGGCAGATTTTATGCTTTGTGCAATATAATTATCTCAATGAAGCACATGAAGAAAGTCAGGTATGAAGGGTCATATGTCTAATTTTCTTCTAAATTAATGTGAGTAGCCCAAAAGTCAGTAGCCTCTAGTATAAAGTCTGACCCTTTTGGCACGATTTTTATCTGTACTGCCAAATTTATTTCCAAGCCCAAAGAAATAAACCTACTCTACCACCATCAGGAAGAGCTTTGGTAGAATTCGTTCCAAATTTGTTTTCCTGTATATTCTTGTTGAATTAATTTCTTTTTCAAAGTTGTGTTTTATTTTAGATTGCTGAGGAAAGCCTCACAGGATTAGCTTAGTTACTTTTCAGGTGCCATCAGAAACTGCTGAGTTCAACACTTTAAATAGATTTCAAATATGATTTATGGAACCACACAACAAATGAAACCGTTTCAACATTTATTATCACTTTAGAGTGGCAGAAGGAGGAAAGGAACGAGAACTATAATCCAGTGTTATTCCTTATCAGTAGAAGGAAAAATGCCTGCAGCAACCAACAACAAATTGTCATCAAGAAATTCTATAGATGGGGTCAAAGGGAAATCTAGGGAAGGCAATCCAGGCTTTGACAGAAATGAATTTATATATTTCCAATATGTTCTTAATAAAGGTTATACAAATAATTCTGCTTCTTGAACTTTAAAAATGTAGTGATGTACTTTAGCTTTTTTTATAATCCAGTAAGTAGACGGTGAGAAGCCAGAGCTTAGTCAAGTAATTACAGCAGTAAATTACCTGCTGAGTTCGATATTGGGTGTTAATAGAAGCCCTCCCCGGCAACTTCTATCTCATACAACGCTCCCTTTTTTATTCAAGTTACCTTACTTCATTTAGAAAATTCCTTTTAAATTAACCATTGGGAGTACTAGACTGTTTATTTATCATATCTTGTATGAAGCACACTTTAATATGTATAAAGATGTGACTGACATGAATTAGTTGGGATTCAAGTGGTGTGCATCATATTTTGCAATAGACCCCCTACTATTTGACATTTCTTCCAAGTAAAAGATCAAATTATTTTAATTCAGCCTGTAAATTATATAATGTTACAGCTGCTTTCTGGGAATTCCCAATGGGCAATTGACTTTTATTGTTCCTGCTACTTAATAGTAAAGTTACATTGTAAATATATATACATATATATTTCAGACAGTTCATTTACCAGAGGCCACTGCATACCTAAGCATAGGCTAAATGACTCCCTCATGCACTGTAAAATTCTATGATAATGATAATGTTGTTCCAACAGAGAGAGAGAGAGAGAGTGATAAATATTTTACAGAACTGTAAAAAGACTGAATGAGGCTTTAAGAGCAGATCTGTGTCCAGGTGTTGAGTGACTCAACTCATGATGTCCTACTGTCTTTCTACTATCTGCAAAGCACAGGTCAGGAGTGTGAGAGAATACTATTCACTTGCTTCAATGAGTGCAGCTCAAACACCACTCAGGAGGTACAACATCAAAGAGGTTAAAAAGCAAAGCACCTTGATTTTAACGCCAAACACCAGCCCTAGCATCATTCATTACTATACTGCGACTTCCATACGCACTGTCCTCAAAATGCATGCAGCAATTAGCTAAATGATACAGCTATAAAAATACCTTTGCTAGCTCTCCTGAAAATCACAACAGCTACCAGCCACAAAGACAAGGTCTGCAGATAACAGGTAAGTTCACACCATCTGAAGGAATTTCTCTAAATTGCTCAGCACCCTGACTTAAAAGTATATCACTTTTCTTTTATTTGTGCTGAGAACATCCAGCCCAAAAGTAACACTGAGTACCTTCACTAAGAAAATAGTTGATTCAGTCTGAGCTCTTGTCAGGGATGTCCACATCCCACAGATATATGTTTAGAAGAGCATAATTGTTTTGGCTTTTATACATTTTCAAAAATCTGAGGACATGAAAAATGAAATAATACTACAAACTCTTGATGTTAGGTTCTAAATCCGGTCTTTGTGCATTGGTGTAAATTTCTGTCAGTGAATCATCAGTCTTTTTTCAACCTTCCCGGATTTTATTTCTCTTGCCTTTAACCTGCTAATCCTGAAATGTTTAGTGGGGAAAAAACTGACCATTGTGACTTCAGTATCCATTTCCCCTTATTACATCCAAGTAGAGACTGACCCTGTACTTCTTGATAGTTTCCTTCTGTTTGAATGAAATTGTGTTGTTTCTGATGCAAAGAATTACAAACTCAAACTGATACACCAAAGCGTATTACAATTCTATGATATACAATCTCCAGAATTAGTACATTTACCATTACCTCTCTCTCACAATTATCATTACTTGATGTAATTTTTGAACACTACTTTGCACATCATGCATAATGCATCTTGCTAGCCATTGCTTGCTTTTGCTTTTCATTAAGCCTGATTCATTATGATAAAATCTTTACCCTTGGCAGAAAAAGGAGATTAATTATGGTATTAGAAATGATAGATTGGTTCCACTTGTGCTGGTGTGGACTGAAAGATAATTAGCATTGTTCTTTACTAATCTCTTCGTTGTTTTATTCTTATCATTTAATGCTTAGAATAACTCCTTAAACTAGACGATTATACCTTCGTAGTCCAAAAGTAAGGTGAAGGGGCTCAGTTTGCAAATGATGATTAGAAAAAGTAGAAAAAGAAATAGAGCTGCATGTGAATAAACCTTACAGAATTGAAATTCACAAAATGTGACTCCTATTGGAAACCTAAATCTTATATTTATAAAGATAGTTAAAACAGAAAACATTAGAAAAAATGCAGACAGGGTCTTTCCATAATGTTTGCACCATTGCATTTTCCTTCCAGACAATTTAATTTTAACCAGATGTTTCTAGGCTGAATGTAAAAGGGTCGATGTGCCTTGCCACAAGTCGAGTAGGTGTAACGCCTGTGTGATACAATCAGGGACTTTGCCAAAGGCAGTTTGAAATCATAGTGCTTCAACTTCCTTCTGCCACTCGTCCGTGATGGACCCCTGCAGCCACAGCAAAGCAGGTGGAAGTTTGCCTTTTTTTTGCCAAATTTTCTATATTTTGTATGCATGAGAATGATTACCTGCCAGCTGGTCAATTTTGCTGATTTCACTCATGTGACAATGGCCATTGATGATATACTTTCATTCCAGAATGTTGTCCCCCGTTGCTTCTTCCTGTGACCTGTATCAACAGCCCTTCCTTCAGTAGCTGAGCAGTACATCTGTGCCTCCTTTATATTCCCCTTTACATAACTGGAAATTAACAACATTAGGGTTACTTCCGCCTTCTCTATTTTCTATCAGTTTTGAAGGTATCCTCTTACAATTTTCACTTCAGTCGCACTTAACTCTAAACCCGCACCCTTTCTTCCTCCCTGTGCCAGCTCTATATAAACTCCATCGTCTTGAGGCTGCCAGAGTACTTATCAACACTGCTTACAACTTTTATAGTTGAATCCCTCAACTGTCGAACTGTGGCATGATCATATTCCCAGTATTCATTTTATTGTCACTAAGATCTCCTAAATGCCATAGCCTGGATCCTCAATTAAATGAGTTACTGTCTGCTGATGTCACTTATCTGTCCTCTAAAACACTATGAGTAGGGACATGTTCTTCAGCAGAATCTTCCAATCTGCTTGGAGTAGGCGTCCTCAAATCTGTTGTAGTCTAACAAGGGATAAGACCAAAATCATGCTACGTGAATCATTCTTTACACCAAAAATTAACTTTAACAGCATATTAAACTGAACTTGTTTCATAAGTTGTATACTGGTCATTCCATTTACTTTATTTTACAAATAAGAAGGCTCAGAAGGGTAGGGAAAGGAAGAGGAATGCAGTAGTGATAGCGGACTCTATAGTTAGGGGGTCAGACAGGCGATTCTGTGGATGCAGGAAAGAAACTTAAATGGTAGTTTGCCTTTCAGGTGTCAGGGTCCGGGATGTTTCAGATCGCGTCCAATATATCCTGCAGTGGGAGGGAGAAGAGCCAGAGGTCGTGGTACATATTGGTACCAATAACATAGGTAGGAAAAGGGAGGAGGTCCTGAGAAAAGACTACAGAGATTTAGGAAGGAAGTTGAGAAGCAGGACCACAAAGGTAGTAATCTCGTGATTACTGCCTGTGCCACACGACATTGAGAATTGGAATAGAATGAGGTGGAGGATAAATGCGTGGCTGAGGGATTGGAGCTGGGGCCAGGGATTCAGATTTCTGGATCATTAGAACATCTTTTGGGGCATTGTGAACTGTACAAAAAGGATGGGTGGCACTTGAATCCCAGGGGGGACCAATATCCTGGCAGGGAGGTTTGCTAAGGCTACTGGGCAGAGTTTAAACTAGAATTGTTGGGGGATGGGAACTGAACTGAAGAGACTGGGGAAGAGCTGGTTGGCTCACAAATAGAGAAAGCTTGAAGACAGTGTGTGAAGGAGGATAGGCAGGTGATAAAGAAGGGACGCACTCAGACCGAAGGTTTGAGATGTGTCTATTTTAACACAAGGAGTATTGTGAACAAAGTGGATGAGCTTAGAACATGGATCAGTACTTAGAGCTATGATGTGGTGGCCATTACAGAGACTCGGATGGGTCAGGGACAGGAATGGTTACTTCAAGTGCCAGGTTTTAGATGTTTCAGAAAGGACGGGAAGGAAGGCAAAAGAGCTGGGGGCGTGGCACTGTGATTAGAGATAGATACGGCTGCAGAAAAGGTAGACATCATAGAGGTATTGTCTGCAGAGTCTCTGTAGGTGGAGGTTAGGAACAGGTAGGGGTCAATAAACTTTACTGGGTGTTTTTTATAGGCTGCCTAATAGTACCAAGGATATTGAGGAGCAGATAGGGAAACGGATCCTGGAAAGGTGTAATAATAACAGAGTTGTCGTGATGAGAGAGTTTAATTTCCCAAATATTGATCTCCCTAGACCGAGGGATTTAGATGGGGTGGATTTTGTTAAGTGTGTTCAGGAAGGTTTCTTAACACAGTATGTAGATAAGCCTACAAGAGGAGAGGCTGTACTTGATCTGGTATTGGGAAATGAACCTGGTCAGGTGTCAGATCTCTCAGTGGGAGAGCATTTTGGAGATAATAATCTTAATTCAATCTCCTTTACAATAACATTGGAGAGAGATAGGAACAGACAAGTTAGAAAAGCATTTAATTGGAGTAAGGGGAATTATGAGGCTATCAGGCAGGAAATTGGAGGATTAAATTGGAAACAGAAGTTCTCAAGGAAAATTACAGAAAAAATGTGGCAAATATTCAGGGGATATTTGTGTAGAGCTCTGTATAGGTACTTTCCACTGAGACAGGGAAGTTATGGTAGGGTACAGGAACCGTGGTGTACAAAAGCTGTAATAAATCTAGTCAAGAAGAAAAGAAAAGCTTACAAAATGTTCAGAGAGCTAGGTAATGTTAGAGATCTACAACATTATAAGGCTAACAGGAAGGAGCTTAAGAAGGAAATTAGGAGAGCCAGTAGGGGCCATGAGAAGGCCTTGGTGGACAGGATTAAGGAAAATCCCAAGGCATTCTACAAGTATGTGAAGAGCAAGAGGATAAGATGTGAGAGAGTAGTACCAATCAAGTGTGACAGTGGAAAAGTGTGTATGGAACCGGAGGAGATGGCAGAGATACCTAATGAATACTTTACTTCAGTATTCACTGCGGAAAAGGATCTTGGCAATTGTAGGGATGAGTAGCAGCGGATTGAAAAGCTTGAGCATGTAGATATTAAGGACGAGGATGTGCTGGAGCTTTTGGAAATTGGATAAGTCACCAGAACCAGACTGGATGTACCCCAGGCATCTGTGATAAGTGAGGGAGGAGATTGCTGGGCTTCTGGTGATGATCTTTGCATCATCAAATAGAATGGGAGAGGTACCGGAGGATTGGAGGGTTGCAAATGTTGTTCCCTTATTCAAGATAGGGAGTAGGGATGACCCAGGAAATTATAGACCAGTAAGTCTTACTTCAGTGGCTGGTAAGTTGGTGGAGAAGATCCTGAGAGACAGGATTTATGAATATTTGGAGAGGCAGAATATGATTAGGAATAGCCAGCATGGCTTTGTCAAAGGCAGGTCATGCCTTACGAGCCTGATTGAATTTTTTGAGGATGTGACTAAACACATTGATGAAGGTAAAGCCGTAGATGCAGTGTATATGGATATCAGCAAGGCATTTGATAAGGTACCCCATACAAGGCTTATTGAGAAAGTAAGAAGGCATAGGATCCAAGGGGACTTCAGTTTGTGGATCCAGAACTGGCTTGCCCATAGAAGGTAAAGAGTCATTGTAGATGGGTCATATTCTGCATGGTGGTTGGTCACCAGTGGGGTGCCTCAAGGATCTGTTCTGGGACCCATACTCTTTGTGATTTTTTATAAATGACCTGGATGAGGAAGTGGAGGGATGGGTTAGTAAATTTGCTGGTGACACAAAGGTTGGGGGTGTTGTGGATAGTGAGGAGGGCTGTCAGAGGTTACAGCAGGACATTGATAGGATGCAAAATTGGGCGGCGAAGTGGCAGATGGAGTTCAACACAGATAAGTGTGAAGTGGTTCATTTTGGTAGGTCAAATCTGATGGCAGAATATAGTATTAATGGTAAGAATCTTGGTAGTGTGGAGGATCAGAGGGATCTTGGGGTCTGAGTCCATAGGACACTCAAAGCAGCTACACAGGTTGACTCTGTGGTTAAGAAGGCATACGGTGCATTGGCCTTCATCAATTGTGGGATTGAGTTTAAAAGCAGAGAGGTAATGTTGCAGCTTTGTAGGACCCTGGTCAGACCCCACTTGGAGTACTGTGCTCAGTTCTGGTTGCCTCACTACAGGAAGGACATGGAAACCATAGAAAAGGTGCAGAGGAGATTTACAAGGATGTTGCCTGGATTGGGGAGCATGCCTTATGAGAACAGGTTGAGTGAACTCGGCCTTTTCTCCTTGGAGCAATGAAGAATGAGAGGTGATCTGATAGAGGTGTATAAGATGATGAGAGGCATTGATAGTGTGGATAGTCAGAGGCTTTTTCCCAGGGCTGAAATGGTTGCCTCAAGAGGACACAGGTTTAAGGTGCTGGGGAATAGTTACTGAGGAGGTGTCAGGGGTAAGTTTTTAACTCAGAGAGTGGTGAGTGTGTGGAATGGGCTGCCGGCAATGGTGGTGGAGGCGGATACGATAGGGTCTTTTAAGAGACTTTTGGATAGATACATGGAGTTTAGAAAATTAGAGGGCTGTGGGGAAGTCTAGTAATTTCTATGGTAGGGTCATGTACAGCACGAATTTGTGGGTCAAAGGACCTGTATCGTGGTTTTCTGTTTTTAATGCATTTTATATTTGTGATTCATTTTGAATGATTCAATATGCTCTTCAAACAAGGTCTTCAAAATCTATTCAAAATTTTAAAAATATATTTTCACTCATAATGCACTGTGAAACAAAAGAGAGGTTTATAGTTTTACTGCATGGGAAGAATTTTTGTGGAGTAAATTACACAAATGTTAAAGAACCTTATAGATTTTAATACCTTGAAAACCAAAATGAAATATTTTTATATGTATTGTTGCAGAAGGACACTCTGTTCTATTGAGTAATTCCAAAAATACAGTTCAGTATGTTAACTTTTGATAAAAATTCCTCAAGCTTCCTACATAATTCAGGAGCCCTATATGTATACGTACAGAAATTTGTTCTTTTGAGGCAACAATTAAATTTTAATGATAACCTGTTTCAGACAAAGATTGACTCCCAGGCAATTAAAACTATCAAATTTATCTTCTCTCAATTGAATGTCATAGAAATCCATTTTTTTTTCTTAATCTTTAACATTCGGTCACTGTATTGAGTGTGATTTTGATGATGATGAAATGCTGCTGTCTGCACCTGTCCTTCTTGGCTCCAGCTGCCCTCATCTCCTCAGCAGAAAGCCAGGGGAAATTTAAGCACCCCTGTGGATCTTCTATTTAGAAGGATTACCCTTCACGCAGATTAAACACAGCGTGTTACCTTTAAGTATAGTTATCGAGGTTCAGAAATGAACAAATTAATTCAGGAACAATTGCAATTCACCACACTTCAAGAGATCAGAAGCCCTGATTCTTGAATGTCACCATTCTGATGGATTGCCTGAGGGAGCAGGAATTCTGCGACAAAACCATTCCAAAGGAATTATTTCCTTTCTAAATGTTGATTTAAAATTCAGCATGTGGTATGAAATGAATGCATCTTACACCTCCTGCTCCTCCAGGATCAAACTTGGGATGGCTTATCACCTATAAATTCCCAGTAGGCCTCTGAAATTAGCCTCTGAGCCTTCACGTGCAATGGTGGTGAGAGTTAATACATCTAAAGTTTTCCTTAGAAGTTGGAAGTTACTCCATTTTGTCTTTGGCTTCAGTCTGGAAAGATACCTACTGTTCGATCTAGGAAGGTGCTCTACTTTGAGAATCAACCTTTGAACCCGGATTTTGCAAGATGTAGATGCCACCTACAAAAATGATTGGCTCTTGGCCTTTTCAGTTAAATTTTAGAAGTGGAGTTCAATGTGCACATATCTTTTTATATTGCAAGTTGTCACATACAACAGAGAACAAGTTTCTAACCTTGGTATCTAATGCAACATTAAATGGATGATTACAATATTCACTGATCCCTGTGCACATGACTATTGAGTGGACTGTACTAACATTAATAGTTAAAATTGCATGTGGTAGTTTTCTTGATTCAACTTGTTATGCCTGCAACCCCCTCCTTTGTGAGAATCGCAAGATCACTGTTGGGTTGGGTCAGGGGGACCCAGGAAATGAGAGAGAGACATGCGAAATGTCTCGTTTCCCCGGCGATGTAAAGCTACGGGACATGACCGTTGTCTCTGGAAGACGAATTTGTGGATTGAAGATACTGTGCTACGTGGACGCCCTCAGGCAAAGTGGGCTGGTTGAGGGAGGGATTGCATCACCCCCAACCTGATTGACATCTGTGACCCTGCGAGTCAGGATAAAAGAGGGTCTGTGGGAACAGCCCCTCAGATGCACCAGAAGAAACGTTAGTGCTCCCGTAATTGGGGAAGCCATTTTGAAGGAGGCCACGTGCGTTCAGTTCCATTGCCTGGGACTGGTGGCTTGGAACTCGGAAAACGGCTTTTAGCTAACAACGGGGAAACCAACTCCCCCAACTCAACTGATTGGCATCATAAAAGACCTGGGCAAGTTTAAACCGTCTCTCTCTTAAACCCAAAATGCTGCAGCTTGAACAAACTAACAGTGACTTTTATATTTCCATTGGACAATACATTATCCCCTAGACAACGATAGAGCTATTTCTTATTGATTGTTATTATACCCGCGCTTTTAGATTTAGTATTGATGATGTGTATTATCTGTATGGTTGCATTAATCTTACTTTTGTGCTCATTTTTCAATAAATACTTTTAAAAATAGTACCATCAGACTTCAACGGGCCTCTCTATCTTTGCTGGTAAGTGGCTCAGTTACAGGGTTCGTAACAAACTAAAGTAGTTGTCTTATTCTTGTTGTGATTCCTCCCTGTAGTGTGATGGAATTCTACTAGACCTGAGCAATATGCCCCTAGAAGGCATAGCTGTTTTGAATATACCGAGCATTCATGGTGGATCGAACCTGTGGGGAGAGAGCAAAAAACGCCGCAGTTATCACCGAACCAGCAAAAAGGTGCCAGAAAAGCGAACTGTGATCGATGCCAAGGAGCTGAAATACTGTGTTCAAGGTAGGAAGTTGTCTAGGAAATTTATCAAGTTAATTGTGACAACATAAGATACTGAATATAAATGGATCCACAGATTAGATTTTCTTATTCATGCAACATGCTAAGATATTTTCCAGTGATAGTATTCACAAAAAAAATGCTATTTAATCCTTTAAGAAGGTATTTATGCGGGATGAATTCTGATGTATTTTCAGACCTTTTGCTTTGTTTCTTCAATATACCAAAGGTATTCTGTACACAAAATTCATGGAAAGCCATAAAGTCAATATCAAAAGTCTAATGTCAATCCAGTAAGATTTTTTTTAATTGAAGTGCTTCTCTGGAGTTTTTGACATATTAGGTTTTTTTTTTGTGGATCAAAATCTCCATATTTGAAGCACCAAATGAAACCTGTTGTCTATATCCTCTGATCATCAGATCACACTTAGATTTCAAACCTGTTATTCTATGAAGGTAATTTAAGTTCTATTAATGGTTGTAAAATGCATGATTATAAATTAGGTTTAAGCTTTCTGTTGCTTTGATGCTGTACTCTCTGCTGCTCTTGATATTTCAGTTTGTTACGTAAAGATTTGTGAAAGCATGATCTTGTTTTTATTCATCGAAACTATCACATGTAGTCAAAGCCCAAGTTTGCATATATGTGCATCCACACCACCTTGAACCTTGGAAGATGCCAGATGCTGATTTCAAAGTTTCTATTGAATGTCATGTATCGTTCACAGGAAGAGAGTAACACATCACCTATATCCCATTCTTATGTTGTATTTTCATAATGTGTGTGTGCGCGCACCCTTAACTAACTCCTGGTGGAGTCGTCAGAGTGCCGTCGTGACAAACTTTTGTACCGATCTTTTTGGTGATTGCTCATCGTTCAGCGTGTCTTGGGCATCTGAAACCTGGCAGAGCCCATCCCTCTCCAGGTGTTTTTTTTAATGAGGTCGAGTTGCTAACCCTATCGCTCTGAAGTTCACTGCTGAGGCAACTATGCCACCAGCCGGCCTATTTTCATAATAGGACAATTATATCTGTGGCAATATTAATATTCAAATAATGTCCCAAATGATAACAACTTATCGGAATGTCCCAAGTGTTAACAACTTAACAGAAAAGAGCTTTAACCAGCAGCCATTCCAGACATATGGGTTATTTGGAGAGAAGGGGACCTCAATCACGTCTACTGTCTGAGGATAAAAGGCAGGAGCGGTATGCGCCAGCATAATAGAACTTTGACCGGTGGCCAACCGGCATTTGGGGTTGAATAGTAAAGACAAGCAAAATAAAGGAAGACAGGGATAAACGCAGCGGCTGTCGTCTGAGATTACAGAGACAGAGTGATGGTCTTCAGGTTTTAGCTCTTCAGGCTTCAGCAAAGAGAGACTTCACTCAGGGAAAGCAAAGGAAGAAAAGCTCAAGTTTTTATTTCTCTTCTTTATATATGCTCAGTAGGGATGACAGGCAGGATAGTGACATGCTCCTCTTGCGGGTTGTGGAAAGGTAGGGAGACCTCCAGTGTCCCTGACAACTATAACTACAAGAAGTGCATCCAGCTGCAGTTTCTAACCAACTGTGTTAAGGAGTTGGAGCTGGAACTGGATATACTCCAGCTCATTCAGGAGGCTGAAGGGGTGATAGATAAGAAATATAGAGAGGTAGTTACACCTAAGGTGCAGGAGAAAGGAAACTGGGTGACAGTCAGGAAGGGAAAGGAGGTTAGTGAGCCTGGGCAGAGTACCCCTCTGGCCATCTCCTTCAACAACAGGTATATCACTTGGAAACTGTTGGAGGGGCGCATGACCTAACAGAGGAAAGTCAAAGAGGTTGGGTCTCTGGCACTGACTCTGCCTCTGTGACTCAGAGAGGAAGGGGAGGGCGTGGCAGAAAAGGTATACTGGGGTGGTAGGGGATTTGTTAGTTAGGGGAATGGACAGGAGGTTCTGTGGGCGAGTACGAAATTCCCGGATGGTATGCTGCCTCCAGGTGCTAGGGTCTGGGATATCTCGGATCAAATCCTCAGCATTATTAAGCCAGAAGTCGTGGTCCACATAGATACCAATGATGTGGCTAAGATGAGTGACGGGTTTCTGCATGAGGAGTTCAGAGAGTTAGGTGCTAAGTTAAAGGGCAGAACTTCTACATTTGTGATCTCAGGATTGCTACCCATGTCACATGTTAGTGAACTAGGAAGATTACACAGTTTAATATGTGGCTAAGGAGTGGGTGTGGGAGGGACGGCATAAAATTTTTGGATCATTGGGCATTCTTCCAAGGAAGGTGGGACCTGTACAGAAGGGATGGTTTGCACCTGGACCAAAGGGGGACTAATGTGCTGGGTGTTAATGCAAACAACACATTTCACTGTATATTTTGGTGTACTTGTAATAAATCATGAATGTGAATCTGAATATAGCAATGACCAACAGGGAGACTAATTGAAATTATTATGGTAGCTTGCAGGCTTTCTTAGCTGACAAACCTTTAAACACTTAGGCAGTTGCAGATTCTTTTGTCATACCTGAAAGACACAATGTTTGAATTAAATTTCCAGGAGGAAACATGTTTTTGGCCTCTAATGTATCATGCACCTGCAACTTGATACCTGGCTCTGTTCACCTCTCAGTATTTGGTTCTGTGTAATTTAATAAGATTGAACATCAGTCACTGAATGCAAACTGTAGTCAGTTCTCTTATTTGTGTTTAGCATAAACAAATAAAAAAGATTCTCCATCCCTTCATCTGGTAAAAGAGTCTAAGCAGACTGGTAGAGGTATTGTAGATTCAGTAAGCTTATCAAGTTCAGTGCCTGAATGTTTGTAGAAGCAAATGACCAATTTGGCTCGCTGTAAGAGTTCTTCTTGTAGCTAGGAAACCACTGCAATTGAATTGAGAGAGCACGACCAGATGTTTGATCCGTGCCATCGATCATTGGTCCTAGTTGATGATACTAGGAAAAGGGATAAAATTATCAATTGTGGAGACCAGATCAGTGCAACCCAAATCTTTTCACAACTCCTTTTATAGCAAATCATAACCATTAAAGAGTAATCTCATCTACACAGTGGGTGAGTGTGTATCAAGGTCACCATTATGCTGTCTGGACGTCATGCTGTGCTCTCCACCTGGATGTCCCTGAGCAGAAAACTGCTTTTGCTACAACAGAAGGTGTGACAGTGTTGATAGTGAAATGTTGTTTCAAATTATTCACCGTACGCTCAAACAGTGAAAATAAAGGAAATATAAACTAGGTCTGTCAGCATCTCGAAAGAGTCGATTTCCCAGAGATCCCCTGCAAAACAAAATATAATACGAATGATCCACATTTTCTCTTTTAAATGCTGAGTGAGATTTCTGGAATTCTGAAATTTTCTTGGCTTTAAATATTTTGCAATGACGATACAGTGATGAGTTTGGCACAACTTTGTGGGCCGAAGGGCCTGTATTGTGCTGTAGGTTTTCAATGTTTCTATGATACTTTTTATTTCTCCAGTTAACTGAGGATTTAAATAGAAGTTTGCCTTAGAGCTGTTAATACTCATAAGGTAGCATTCATATTTGGATCCATTGGAATCAATGAAGCCAAAAATTGAGAGGCAAAAGTGCAAGTTGTAGCTAATGTTTTTAAATTGCATATTTAAGCAAAATCGTATTTTGTAGTTTGCATACAAGATGATTTTTCAGATATTTCCAAATGTTATGCATCAGAAATTGGCAAAGTTTCAGTTGTCTGAGAACATGTTCAAAATAGAAAACATAAAAACAGTGAGCATTTCATGCAATCTTTGGGTAACAAGAGAAAATGAAATCACGGGTGAAAACAAGTTTTAGTTTGTCTGGTGTATTCTTGACTTCTTAATCACTCACACTGGACTAAATCACCCAACATTATGCCTTCAGCTTTTGAAAAGGACTCGTAAATATTCTCAGAAGTTCTTGTTTTCACAAAATCGAATTTTCAAGGAAACTCCAATTCTCTTCTTTAAGAAGATTTAAATCTGAAATCTGCTGACAGTAAAGAGCTGTAACTGGTGCTAAATACCAGACAGTGGAAATGATATAGTGGAGCTAGAAAGTTTTGTTGCGCTGATAGATGACAGCATGGAGGGAGGAGAGTAAACGAACCGTATAAATAGCAATGTCAATACAGGCTAATCTGCACCTGTGAATGTCAGAACTGCTGGTATGGATCAGATTCTGTAGCGTGATCTACAGAAGATACAATGTTAATGTTTCTGCATAGCGCCATGCATCTATTCCTGTCTTCAAGATCATGACTATTACTGGTATACTTTCATATGGACCTATAAAAAGCATTTCAAATTCCAGTTCTAGTTTCATTGTCACTCAACCATAAATGAGGCCCTCTGTTGGTCAGGATTGACCATGGATATTGCATCCTAACTGTCTATGTGATACCCAACCCAGAGCAGTACAATATGTACAGCTGTTCCCCATGTAGCGGGCTTACGCTCTCTACACAGCTGATGAATCCGAAGGACCGGCAGAGTCTGATACAGTTTTGCACCAATGGCATCGCAGGAGTTGCCTGTCAGCATTGAACTCAACATTGGACTGCCTTAGGGGCTTAAGCTCTGGATTTTTCCTTCGTGTTTACTCCTGAAGCCTTCCCCATGAATCGGTATAGCCACAAGGCAGCGGAGGTTTGCGAACAGAGTTTTCCTTCTCCTAAATGAGCTGATAAGCCCCATCTGTCCAGAGCAACTGGTTTTAAAGAGCCAGTAACCTGCCTTTGCCACTTCTGCTATCAGTAGAAACGGTTCCTCTGGGCTTAGTAGCTGAGCCACACATGAAGGCCAGGAGTTGGACTTGGTTGTCAGAGGCTATTTCAGATGTATGCCATTGAGAGCATTTAATAGGTAGTGGGAGATTATTCCCACTACCTGTTAACAAGTGAAATTTAAGCTACCATACATGAATACCCATGGATACAGCTATGTGAAACAGTGTTAGAATTTTTTGTCAGAGAGGCAACTTATTCAGCATTTCAAATTCATGAGAAACTTTACTGTCAAAGCTTACTGAATATCTGAAAGGTGATTGCTGACTCGGGATTATAGCAAGAAGAATGAAGGTGGACAACTGAATGGATGATAAATATGGATGACACGAAGCTGGGCGGCGGCGTTAGCTGTGAGGAGGATGCTAAGAGGATGCAAGGGGACTTGGATAGGTTAGGTGAGTGGGCAAATTCATGGCAGATGCAGTTTAATGTGGATAAATGTGAGGTTATCCACTTTGTTTGCAAGAACAGGAAAACAGATTATTATCTGAATGGTGGCTGATTAGGAAAAGGGGAGATGCAACGAGACCTGGGTGTCATTGTACACCAGTCATTGAAGGTGGGCATGCAGGTACAGCATGCAGTTAAAAAGGCAAATGGTATGTTGGCATTCATAGCAAAAGGATTTGAGTACAGGAGCAGGGAGGTTCTACTGCATTTGTACAAGGCCTTGGTGAGACCGCACCTAGAGTATTGTGTGCAGTTTTGGTCCCCTAATCTGAGGAAAGACATTCTTGCCATAGAGGGAGTACAGAGAAGGTTCACCAGATTGATTCCTGGGATGGTAGGACTTTCATATGAAGAAAGACTGGATCGACTAGGCCTTATACTCACTGGAATTTAGAAGATTGACGGGGGTTCTTATTGAAACATATAAAATTCTAAAGGGATTGGGCAGACTAGATGCAGGAAGATTGTTTCCGATGTTGGGGAAGTCCAGAATGAGGGATCACAGTTTAATGATAAAGGGGAAGCCTTTTAGGACCGAGATGAGGAAAAACTTCTTCACGCAGAGAGTGGTGAATCTGTTGGATTCTCTGCCACAGGAAACAGTTGAGGCCAGTTCATTGGCTATATTTAAAAGGAAGTTAGATATGGCCCTTGTGGCTAAAGGGATCAGGGGGTATGGAGAGA
Source organism: Hypanus sabinus (assembly GCF_030144855.1). NCBI lineage: Eukaryota > Metazoa > Chordata > Chondrichthyes > Myliobatiformes > Dasyatidae > Hypanus > Hypanus sabinus. Next base: position 95,742,471 of record NC_082711.1, on the reverse strand, counting down.
AAGCTGGTACAGGGTTCTAAGTTGGATAAGCAGCCATGATCATACTGAATGGTGGTGCAGGCTCGAAGGGCTGAATGGCCTACTCCTGCACCTATTTTCTATGCTTCTATGTTTCTATGAATGCTTTACTATAAGCATTGAGACAGAGATGCTAATGCTGTCTGTAGGGAGATTAGTTTTCATGACTGCGTTTGATCAGTTCAATACTCACTGCTGAAAAAAAGGCAAGCCCTGGTTATTTTAAGTCTTGGGTGCGTGTGGGTTTCCTCCAGGTGTCCAGTTTCCTCCCAACGTCCAAAGACGTACTGCTTGGTAGTTTAATTGGCCATTGTAAATTGTCCCGTGATTAGTCTGCGGTTAAATAGGTGGGAAGCTGAGTGTTGCAATTCATAGGGGTGGAAGACTCTGTTCCATGATATATCACTAAACAAATAAGTTTAAATTGCATCATTTAAATGCCACCAGCTTGCTTTCTTTGTATGAGTACCAAGAAGCTGACTAAAAGCAGTGCAGAGTTACGGAGCAAAAGGCAATCCCAACCTCACACAATTTGGCCATTCCCTCTGCATCAAGGGAGGAATCAGCATAAGGGGCATGAAAAGAAGAATACACAACTTTTCCAGAAGATTTCAGACACCCTCAAAGTACCTTCTTGTGATTAGTAAATGCACCATCCCAAACAGAAGTATGTGTGAGTGTCTCACACTGGAGTGCACTTTTATTTACAGGGTGCTGTTGCCCAAGGAGGTTGGTGAGGCGGGGTTGTAGTTATATTCGGCTACTAAGATTACGTGGAAAGGGCCCTCTTCACTGACTCATGGATCAGTGAGTACGCATTTCCTAAGCTAAATAACCTTACCAGAAAGAAACAAGAAAAAATAATTTTCTTGATTTTTTTGATCATGTATGTAACCGAAGTTGCAGAATATGCTCTGGTAATTCAGTAGACAGGACTGAAGATCATAAGACATAGGAGCAGAATTAGTCCATCATGGCTGATCCCGGATCTCACTCAACCCCATGCACCTGCCTTCTCGCCATATCCTTTGATGTCTTGACCGATCAGGAAAATATCAACTTAAATATTCACATGGACTTGGCCTCCACTGGAGTCTGTGGCAGAGCATTCCTCAGATTCTCTACTCTCTGGCTAAAAAATCCCTCCTTACCTCTGTTCCAAAAGGTCACCCCTCAATTTTGAGGCTGTACCCTCTAGTTCTGGATACCCTCACCATAGGAAATATCCTCTAAATCCACCCGACCAAGTCCTTTCAATATTCGGTAGGTCTTAATGAGATCCCCACACATTCTTCTAAATTGCAGCTATTCCAGGCCCAAAGCTGCCAGAAGCTCCTCATATGTTAACCCTTTCATTCCCAGAATCATCCTTGTGAACCTCCTCTGGACTCTCTCCAATGACAGCACATCCTTTCTGAGATATAGGGCCCAAAACTGTTGACAATACTCCAAGTGTGGCCTGACTAGTGTCTTATAAAGGCTCAGCATCATCTCCTTGCTTTTATATTCTATTCTCCTTGCAATAAATGCCAACTTTACCACAGACTCAACCTGTAAATTAACTTTATGGGAGTCTGGCACAAGGACTCCTAAGTCCCTCTGCACCTCTACACAAGTTCCACAAATGAATTTGGAATGAGCTGAAGAATTCCTCATACCTCTGCTATAACACACAGTCACGAGTTAGTGCTGCTGCCATTTGATCAAATGTGTTTGGCAGGGGACCCCCATTGACATATTGTGTGATGTAAAAATGATGGAGTTGTAGAAATACAGCAAAGACCTGGCTTTGCTGATTTCGTTTGACAACTAGTGTGGGTGCTAGTTTTCACATATCTGCCAATGCATTGAATTTCCTCATGACAGCAAATATTTCTTCCATGGACCCCTGAAAGATTCTGTTCTCTATTTTTTAAAAGGAAAACAGTCTTGACAAGTTGACTAATGATTACTTGTGTAAAAAATAAAAAGTAATATATAATGGCCTTGAGCTATTACCATTATTGTTGCCATAATCATTACTTGGGAAGTGATTTTTAAAAAAACTAAAAATACAAGTGAGAATTAGAATAGATTTTTTTTAATGGACTTCAGTGAGGACCAACTCAGATGCACAAGTCAGCAAAATTCAAAATACATATTTATGTTAGCAGAAATGTTCTTCCCAGCAACTTTACTTAAAAGTATTGTTCATTCATATGAGAAAAACTTGTTTTGCAGTTTTAGGTGTAAACTGTTGAAATCTGATTCTGCTGAAAAGTTTTGCTAAACTGGATGTAGGACAAGGAATTGGTTCAATGGTTTATGCACAAAATTCATGTATTGAGCAACTTGCTCATTGATAAAATCAATCGACAGAAAATAGGGGATGCCACAAATTAGTCATAATAAATATTGCATCTGATCCAGTGGGACCTCATACTGGAGCAAATTGTCATAATTTTGAAGCTTAATTGGGATGATTTTAACTTTTATCGCTGGATGAAAATTTGCTGATAGCAGGTGGTACAGTTACACAGCTTGGCCAGCAGAATAGCAATGTTTGTAGAACTGTTACCTCAGAGCTCTCAAGATCCAGTTCAATCACTATCTCTGGTGTTACTTGTGTGAGCTTTTTTCCTGTGATCACATCCCAAATTCTATGTTAACTGATCGCTGGTTGAACCTGGGGAGTAGATGGGAAGGTGGGAAGAATAAAATGGAATTAGTATAGGATTCTCCATGGGGGAGCTTGATGATCAGTAAGTAAAGGGATTGTTTTGTGATGTGTGATGAAATATCTGTGTTAAGTCAGAATCTCTCGGTATTTGCTGCGTCGATTTCTCTCAATCATGTTTGTCCAATAAACTCATGTATTTTTCTGAACTCAAATGAGAATAGTCTTATGATCACTCCATATGGACAATCACCCTATTCAGAAGAATTAATCCTGTACTTCCATGCTCCAGACAAGTATACTCCTTTCCTTGGAGCAGGGGATAGGGAGTTGGTTTTCACATCTACTCAAATTAATCTGAGTGTCGACTCACCAAAGTTATGCAAGTTTTTCAAGAATTCCCTTTCTTGTGCTCGATTTCCTTCCAATAAATGCCAACACAGAGCTTGTCCACTTATCTGCTTGCTATGCCTTCATGATTATTTTTTGTCTTTGTATGTCAAGATTTCCAAACTACAACTTTCCTTCGTGCTTCTCACATTGAAATTGCTATTCTTCCTGCTAAAAGGAACATCCTCGCATTTTCACACATTATGCACCACTTTCCCACACTGTCTATTCACCTGACCTGGTAAAGACTCAATGTTCTTTGTACAGCCTAGTTTTCCATGTTATTATATGTTCAGGAAACTTGATCTGCCCATTCACTCTTCCTCATATTTTTCAAATCTCATAGCAAAGTTCAAAGTAAATTATAAGACAAAATACAAAACCCTGAGATTCATTTTAGACCATAAGACATAGGAGCAGAATTAGGCCATTTGGCCCATCGAGTCTGCTCTACCATTCAATCATGGCTGATCCTTTTTTCCCCTCCTCAGCCCCACTCCCCAGCCTTCTGCCCATAACCTTAGATGCCATGGCCAATCAATAACCTACCAATCTCTGCCTTAAGTACACCCAACAATCTGGCCTCCACAGCTGCCTATGGTAACAAATTCCACAAATTCACCACCCTCTGGCTAAAGAAATTTCTCTGCATCTCTGTTTTAAATGGTCACCACTCTGTTCTCTATGCTTTCTTGTCCTTGACTCCCTACCATAGGAAACATCCCTTCCATGTCTACTCTGTCTAGGCCTTTCAACATTCGAAAGGTTTCAATGAGATCCCCCCTCATCCTTCTTAATTCCAGTGAGTACAGACCCAGAGCCATCAAACATTCCTCATATGATGACCCTTTCATTCCTGGAATCATCCTTGTGAACCTCCTCTGAATTCTCTCCAGTGAAGCACATGTTTTCTTTGATAAGGAGCCCAAGACTGTTCACGGTACTCGAGGTGAGGCATCACCAGTGTCTTATAGAGCCTCAACATCAGATCCCTGCTCTTATATTCTAGACCTCTTGAAATGAATGCTAACATTGCATGTGCCTTCCTCACCATTGACTCTACCTGCAAGTTAACCTTTATGGTGTTCTGCACAAGGACCCCCAAATCTCTTTACATCTCAGATTTCTGGATTTTCTCCCTGTTTAGAAAATAGTCTGTACATATATTTCTTCTACCAAAGTGCAATGACATGCATTTTCCAACATTCTATTTCAATTGCCACTTTCCTGCCTATTCTCCTAACCTGTCTAAGTCCTTCTCCAGCATACCTGTTTCCTCAACACTACCTGCCCCTCCACCAATCTTCGTATCAATTTTAAACCTGGCAACAAAACCATCAGTTCCATTATCTAAATCATTGACATATAGCATTAAAATAAGTGGTCCCAACACCGACCCCTGCGGAATACTACTACTAACTAGCAGCCAACCAGAAAAGGATCCTGTTATTCCCACTTGCTGCCTTCTACCAATCAGCTAATGCTCTATGTCAGAAACCTTTCTGTAATACCATGGGCTCTAACTTGTTAAGTAGCCTCATGTGTGACACCTTGTCAAAGCCCTTTTGAAAATCCAAATATGCAACATCCACTGCAACCCCTTTATCTATCTAACTTATAATTTCCTCAAACAATTCCAACAGGTTCGTCAGGCAAGATTTTCCCTTAAGGAAACCATGCTGACTTTGTCCTATCTTTGTCCTGTGTCAACAAATATCCATAGCCTCATCCTTAGCAATTGACTTCAACATCTTTCCATCCACTGCGGTCAGGGAAACCAGTCTATAATTTCCTTATAGACTGCTACCTCCCTCCCTTCTTAAAGAATGAAGTGACATTTGCAATTTCCCAGTCCTCCAGAACCACGTCAGAGTCCAGTGATTCTTGAAAGATAATTACTAATGCCTTCACAACGTCTACTCTAGAGTGCAGTTCATCTGGTCAGGGTGACTTACGCACCTTTATGTCTTTCAGCTTTTTGTGCTCCTTCTCCCTTGTAATAGTAACTGCATTCACTTCTCTTCCCTCACACCCTTCAACACATGGCATTCTACTAGTGCCTTCCACAGTAAAGGCTGATGCAAAATACTCTTTTAGTTCATCTGCCATCTCCTTGTCCCCGATTATTATTTCTCCAGCCTCATTTTCTAGTGGTCTTGTATCTACTCTCATCTCGCTTTTATTTTTATATAATTTAAAAGCTTTTTCGATCTGCCTTGATATTGTTTGCTGGCTTTCTTTCATATTTCATCTTTTCCCTTCTAATGATTCTTTTAATTCCTTTCTGCAGGTCTTTTAAAGCTTCCCAAGGCTCTATCTTTCTACTGATTTTTGCTTTGTTGTATACCCTCTCTTTTGCTTTTACATTCACTTTGCCTTCCCTTGTCAGCCACAGTTGTACTATTTTGCCATTTGAGTATTTCTTTGTTTTTGGAATAAACTTATCCTGCACCTTCCTCATTTCCCTTAGAAACTCACACCATTGCTACTCTGCTGTCATCCCTGCCAGTATCCTCTACCAATTTACTTTGGCCAACTTCTCTCTCATACCACTGTAATTTCCTTTACTCCACTGAAGTACTTATATGTCAGACCTTACTTTCTTTCTATCAAATTTCAAGTTGAACTTAATCATATTGTGATCACTGTCTCCAAAAAGGTTTCCTTTACCTTAAACTCTCAAATCATCCCCAGTTCATTACACGATCCAGTATGGCTGATCCCTTAGTAGGTTCAATGACAAACTGCTCTAAAAAGTCATCTCATAGGCATTTAACAAATTCATCCTCTTGTGATCCATTACCAACCTGATTTTCCCAGTGTACCTGAATGTTAAAATCTCCCATGACTAACATTACATTTTCTTGTGGGTATTCACAGTAAATACAAGAAAACGAATAGAATCAAAGAATGACTTCCCCAATCCATTATGCAAAAGATAAAAAACTGTATAAATACAAAAAGAAAAGAAACAATAATAACAAATAAGCACAACCCATATAAATGAAGAAATTATCATTACCGAAGTAAAATTTAACCAATGGAGAAGCATGGCCCTCCTTTGAAGAAATCCCCAAGATCTATGTTGACAAGGAAGTGCCAAATGCCTGGCTCAGAGCTGGAGACCTCTTCCCAGAAACAGAGGAAATACAGGACCAGGTGGCTAACACAAAAAGTTATCAAAAATGTACAATAAAGAATAATCAAATTCAAGGCAATAAATGCAGAAAATGCCAAGAGAAACCAGAAACAATCCAGCATATTGCAGGATCCTGCAGCAATTTATCTCAATCTGATTACTGAGGCAGACCCAATTATGCGGCAAACAGCATTCTCCAAAACCCGGCTTTAAGACACCATGCTTTACTATAAATATAAGCCTGATCCACTTTTAGAGTCAGAGTCCTACAAATTATATTACGATACATTATTACAGATGGGGCAATCCATAACAACCATCCAGATATAACATTACAGGATAAGCAAGCAAGAACAACTTACTTAATAGATATAGCCAAACACACCCAGCATACAGAATTCAATAAGTGAAAAACACCAGAGATATGCAGAATTAATAGAGGGAATTGAAGACTCTGGAACATGAACAATAGTAATTGTCTCAATAGTAATATCTACCTTTGGTATCATCCCAAAGCATAAATAACTACACATAAACTGCACTATAGCATTAAACAATTAGGCCTACACAACATTTATGTGGATCTCCAGAAAGCGAAAATATTAAACATCACTTGGATAATCTGGAAGCTCCTAGCATTTGAGAAATGAATATGCTTGCCAATGCCCGTACCTCAGATTTTACCAGCTTCAACGGAGAATAAAAAATGAGATACAATAATAAATAAGCAATTAGTATCAAGAACAAAAGATGAAGAGTCCTTGAAAATAAGTTCATAGTTGTGGGAACAGTTCAGTGGTGTGTTGAGTGAAGTTATTCCCTCTGGTTCAGAGCTTGATGGTTAAGGTTCAACAACTGTTCCTGAACCTGATGGTTTCAGTCCTGAGGCTCCTGTACCTTCTCTCTAAGGGCAGCAGCAAGAAGAGAGCATAGCTTGAATGATGGCAGTCAATGATAATGGATTCTGCTTTCCTGTGACAAAGGTCCATAAAAATGTGCTCAATGGTGGGGAGGGCTTTACTGGACCATATAATTTCTTTAAGTAAGCTCTCCCGTCCAAGGGCATCTGCATTCCCATATGAGGCCATGCTGCGGCCAGTCAATATAGTCTCCACCACAGATCTATGGAAGTTTGCAAACTTCTAAGAAATTAGAGGTGCTGTTGTGCTTTCTTCGTAATGGAACTTATGTGCTGGTCCCAGGACAAATCCTCTGAAATGAGAGCACAAAGGAATTTAAAGTTGCTGACCCTCTTCATGTCTGATCCCCCCAATGACAACTGGCTTATGGAGCTCTGGTTTCCCCCTCCGGAGGTCAATAATTGGCTCAACTTGAGTTTGCGGATGAGGACAGGGAACATTTGTTTCTGTATCAATTATCCTCACATACCCTGATACTCAGGCACCCTTGGCTGTCTCAGCATAACCCTTCCATTACCCGGAAGGTAGGGAGGATCATTGCCTCATCCAGTAGTTGCAAAGGAATGTTTTTGGCTTGGTGCTCCAACACTCCCACACTCTCCTGAGACCAGCAAACTATGAGAAAGCAAATTTTTGTTTGGAGTAGCCCGGGGCCTTCGGAAAGACCCAGTCCTGTCTCCAAGGGCAGACGAACTGGTTCAAGCCAAGCCTAAGGGATCCAATCATCAGGTCCTGTCTAAGGGAAAAGCTCCAAAATGTATACCCACATAGCCCAGTCCAAGGAATATTTGTAGTGCCTCGCTGCCAATGTCTGAGGATAAGGATGAAGATTTGGACTCTGATTTGGCTTCTGTTTCAACTAGTGAAACTATGGAGAAGAATCTGAGGTCTGCCGAATCACCCTCACTACCTAAGGACCCTCAGGAGTCATCCTCAGAGAAAGGTTTGATGGTAATTGCAACACCCAAGCTGGTTGAAATCCCGTCTGTCCACAAGGATTTGGAGGACTTCTTCAGCATGGGAAAGGCCTCAACTTCTCCACTGCTCCAACCCTATGGTTGTGTACCTGTCCCCCACAGGGTCGGTTGTACATGCTCTCAGGTCCAGAGAAAAACGCTATGGAGGCTCTTGCCATTGAATTCATTCGGTCCTTCACCTCACCAGCCGGCTCAGGCCTCTTCTTCGTAAGCAAAGGGATGGTTGTCCACAGTCATGCATTGATTATATAAGGCTGAATAGCCATGAATCGATACCCCCTTCCACTCATGAACTCTGCCATCGAGATTGTCCAAGGTGCAAGAGTTCTCAAAGCTAGACTTGAGTATTGCATGCAATCTGGTTCACCCAATGGAGAGTGATGAGTGGAACTCTGCTTTCGACAGGGCACAGAGAGGACCTGCTCATACCCTTTGGCCTAGTGAATGTACCAGCCATTTTCCAGGCCTTTATTAACAACGTGCTCTCCAGAAGTACGCCTTTGCCTACTGGACATCCTAATTTTTTTTTTAAATCCAAGGAGGAGCCCACCACCCATGTCAGATATGTCTTAAAGAGGCTTCTTGATCATGGATTTTATGTCAATCCAGAGGATTCAAAATTTCACATAACCACCATTTTATTTTTTGGGTTTTATTATCTCTAATGGTGATCTGAAGTTTCAGAGATTGGCCACAACCATCAAATGTGAAACAAGTCCAACAATTCCTGGGACTTGCAAACTTTCACTGGGAACTTCATCTCAATAGCGGCCCTGCTGACAGCACTAACCAAGAGGTCCACAGGCCCTTTCTTTTGGATTACCAAAGCAGAGGTTACCTTTGCAGGGCTTAAACAGCGGTTAATGACAGCTCCCATGTGGTCGCAGCTAACCAGAACCTTTGCTTCATTGTGGAGGTTGACAGCTCAGGCATTGGAATGGATGCAGTGTTGTCATCAGGGTAATAGTAGAACATATTTTGAAGTCCTGCAAATTAATAGCTTTGGATAAACTACCTTCTGTAGTGGACACAGATAAATTATCCTGCACCAGGTCTTCAGGATCCATGGATTTCCAGTCGACTTTGTGTAAGATTGCAGTCCTCAATTCACATCGCATTTTCGGAGTACATTCTGTCACTGATTGGGGCAACTGTGAGTCTTTCCTCTGCATTTCATCTGCAGTCCAAAGGCCAGATGAAGTGGGTGAATCAGGATATGGAATGAACCCTAAGGTGCCTGGCATCAGTAAAATCAGATGAGTGGTATTCTCTGACACTCCTCCATGAGCAGGAGGCTGAGGTCACGGTCCCTGCAGCTGAGGATCTCATCCGATGCTGCAAGGAGAAATAGACTAGGGCAAGGGAGATTTTTTTGGCCTCTACCCAGAAGGCTGAAATCAAGACGAACTACAGTAAAAGACAGTGACCAGGTTTGCAGCTTGCGCAACAGATCTGGCTGTCTACTCAGGTTTTTTCTCTCCGGGTGGAGTCTAGGAAATTGGTATCCAAGTTCCTTGGACCCTTCAAAGTTCCCTAGGAAGTAAACCCGGTGGTTTACCCCTTGTAGCTCCTCAAGAGCCTGAAGATCACTTTACACCTTTCTAAATTAAAATATGTATGCACCAGCTCCTTAGACCCACAGCATCACCCCTGCTGTCACCTAGTTTTGTCGATGAGGAACAGTTCTTCACCATGAAATGAATTCACAAACTGAATGTGGTGTTCAGGAGTTCCTTGTGGACTGGGAATGATTTGGACCTCAGGAACGGTGCTGCGTTCCTGAGAGGGAAATCTTGGATGCAGCTCTCACCGAGGACTACTGTCATTGTCTCTCTGAGCAGCTAAGGCCATCAGGAGTCAGCCACTGGGGAGCGGGTCCTGTTATAATGTGCACCCATCTGTGCCAGCCTCCAGGGTTTAGATGCTTCGACGCTCTGGAATATTGACAGCTGGCATGGCCCCCTTAAAGCTTCAGGCCCGGCTCACTAATTGGTAGCCATGTTTTTGTGCCAGTATTTTAATATTTAAAGAGCATCTGAACTGAGATTTGGTGCTCAATCATCAGCTATAAGTTGGATTTTCATCTAGTGTCTAGTTAAGAACCCAGTCTTCATTTCAGTCTTGATTCAAGCCTTGGATACTCCAGTAATTGGGTCTTAACCATCCTCACCCAGGTCTCTCATCACGGGGTTTACTCCCAAAACTTTCGCCATGTGTGGGTGTAGCCACCAGGCAGCAGAGGCTTGAGATCAGAGTTTTCATTCTCCTAAATGAGCTGCCCACTATGACTGTCGAGCGCCATCTGCTCAAAGCAACTGGTTTTAAGGTGCCAGCAACCGCCTTTGCCCCTTCTCTTATCGGTAGTCGCTGCTTAGTAGCTAAGCCACACGTAAAAGCCAGAAGCTGGACTTGGTTATCAGAAGCTATTTGAGATGCATGCTTTTGGGGGCATTTAATAGGTCTTATCCCTAATATGCTATTACCCCCTATTCCCAGCTATCATAACCTTAAGACACCACCATAACATATTAATTAACATGCTGTTTATTAAGTAATATATAATCTCTGAATTCCATTAACTCTCCCCTGCCCTGGTTTTCTGCCACCAAACTACTCTAAGTAAATCATAACCAATCGTGTTACCAACGAGCATGTCCGTGGGATGTAGAGGAAGCCAAGGCATCTGGGAGAAACTTGTTTGGTCATCGAGAAAATGTGGCGACTCCACGCAAATAGAAACCAAGTTTATGATTGTGTTGCTGGAGCTGTGATATAATATTTATGCCATGATTCTGCTTTAACTTGCTGTAATGAAAGAAATAATTACATAACGTCATGAGAAAAGTAGTGGAACTGGGCAGTCACCATGAATCCATGAAAGGGAAATCTTCTGACTAAACTTCTGGAGTTTTTTGAGGATGTGATTAATAGAATAGAAAGGGGGTGTTGCAATAATGCAGTGTGTAGAACTGCTAGCTCACAGTTCCAGGAGCCATTGTTCAGTTGTTAAATGTAAAATGTTTCTAGTGTGTAGATGAGTGGTCAAATTTAGGACTCTTGATGGGAATGTGAAGAGAAGAAAGGAACAAAGGATTTGTATAAGTAGATGCTGCTTGGTGCTTTTATTCCCTGTATGAATCTGTAGCACGGTTGATGGTTTTCAACCTTCAGAGAGCTTTCTGAAAGGTATTGTTAGGTCCTTGTGCAGGAAGTCGCTTAACAAGATTAGTGCACATGCAATTGAGAGTAATGTTTTGACATGGACTGAGAACCACTTAACAGACAGAAAGCAAGGAGTTGAAATAAATCAAACTTTTTTTAGTTTGAAGGGTTTGACTAGTGGGGTACCACTATTTCATCAGCTATTTGACAAGTCAATTTATGTAATTTTCAAGATCAGCAACTCAAAAGATAGAAATCACTCTTTTAGCTAATATTACAGAGCCTGAAATAAATATTATAACCATCATTAAATTAAGGTAAAATCAGAAATATATTAAATAAATATTAACAATAGAATATAATACTTTAATATTAAAATTGATCAATGCAGTTCTCTGCTGAATTCCCTAAATTCTAACTTAGGTAATTCGTATTCACGTACTTTAAATTAGTTTTTTTTTCTTAAGATTTGGGATCCTGCTAAGCAGTAATTATGGCTTTGTAAGCCAATAAGTACTCATTTAGACTTTATTCAATAAAACCTGCAGGTTGTTGGAATATTATCTGAACTGTGATTAACAAAATCACAGATGTTGTTGTAATCCTCTCGTGCTGGCAATTTCACATAGTGTAGTGTAACTGGAATAAACTGATGAATCATCATGAACAAGTTATGTTTTGCAATCTTTTACTACATTTCTTCATTTCCTTATGAGAGTGAAATTAATAGTTAGCATCTAGATAGTACTCAACAAGAATTCTAAAACGTAATCATCTTTAAAACCGAATCACTAATAATTCAATATGGAGTTAAAGATAGCCAGTTATGTTATATTGGCATAGCAGGTTGTGGAACGCCAGCCATTAAGATTGTTTAATAAAATGTACTCAGAAAACTATAAGGTTATAAGACATAACAGCAGAATTAGGCCATTCTACCCATCGAATCTGTTCCACCATTTCATCATGGGTAATTTATTATTCCTCTCAACCCCTTTCCCCTGCCTTTTCCCTATAACCTTTCATGCCCCGACTAATCAACAACCTATCAGCCTCTGCCTTAAATACACCCAATGAACTGACCACCACAGCTGTCTGTGGCAACAAATTCCACAGATTCACCACCCACCTGCTAAACAAATTCCTTCACATCTCAATTCTAAATGGACATCCATCTATTCTGAGGCTGTGACCTCAGACTCCCCCACTATAAGGCATCCTCTCCACATCCACTCTATCTAGGCCTTTCAACATTGGATAGGTTTCAATGAGATCCCCCCATCTGATTCTCCTAAATTCTAGCAAGTATACAGGCGCAGAGTCATCAATCACTCCTCATACAATTGTCATTCATTCCCTGCATCACTCTGTGAGACTCCTCTGTACCCTCTCCAATGTCAGCACATCTTTTCTTAGATAAGAGGCCCAAAACTGCTCACGATACTCCAAGTAGGGCCTCACCAGAACCTTCTAAAGCTTCAGCTTTACATCCTTGCTTTTATAGCCCAGTCCTCTGGAAAGTGATGTCAACATTGCATTTACCTTCCTCACCACTGACTCAACCTACAAATTAACCTTTAAGGAATCCTGAATGGGGACTCCCAAGTCCCTTTGCTCTTTGGATTTTTGAATTTTCTCCTCATTTAGGAAATAGTATATACTTTTATTCCTTCTACCAAAGTGCATGACCACACATTTCCCGATGCTGTATTCCATCCACCATTTCTTTGCCTATTCTCTTTATCTGTCTAACTCTTTCTATAGACTCTCTGCTTCCTGAACTCTACCTGACCCCTCTACCTATTTTGTGTCATCTGCAAACTTGGCCTGAAAGCCATCAATTCTGTTATCCAAATCATTGGCATACAAAATAAAACAGTTCTAACGCTGACCCCTGCAGAACACCACCAGTCACTAGCAGCCAACCAGAAAGGCTCCCTTTACTCCCACTCTTAACTTCCTGCTAATCAGCCAATCCTCTAGCCGTGCTTAAATCTTCCCTTCAATACCATGGGCTATTATCTTGTTAAGCAGCCTCATGTGCAGCACCTTGTGAAAGGCCTTCTGAAAATCCAAGTACACAACACTCACCAATTCTCCTTTATCTGTTCTGCTTGTTACTTCCTCAAATAATTACAACAGATTTGTCAGACAAGATTTCCTCTTAAAGAAGCCACACAGACTATGGCTCCAAGTACCCTGAAACCACATCCGTAACAATTGACTCCAACATCATTCCTACCAGAGATCAGGCTATACTGTTGCTTCTCTGCCTCCCTCCCTTCTTGAAGTATGGAGTGATATTTGCAATTTTCCAGTCCTCCAGAACCCTGCCTGAATCTATTGATTTTTGAAAGATCATTATCAATGCCTCCATAATCTCTTCAACCACCTCTTTCAAAATCCTGGGGTGTAGTCCATCTTGTCCAGCTGACTTATCTACCTTCAGACCTTAGAGTTTCCCAAGCACCTTCACCCTAGTGGTAGAAACTGCAATCACTTCTGGCCCCTGAGTCTTCCAAACTTCCGGTGAGAATGATGCAAAACACTTATTCAGTTTGTCTGGCATTTCCTTGTCTCCCATTACTACCTCTTAAGTGTTATTTTTCAATAGTCTAATATCTACTCTCAGCTCCCCTTCACTCTTTGTATATGTGAAAAAACTTTCCGTATCACCTTTGATATTTTTGACTAGCTTAACTTCATATTTCATTTTTTCCCACCCTTACGGCTTTATTTAGTTGTCTTCTGTTGGTCTTTAAAGGTTTCCCAGTCCTCTACCTTCCCACTAATTTTGCACTGTTATATGCCCTCTCTTTTATGTTTGATTTGACTTCTTTTGCAGTCACAGTTGAGCCTTCCTACCTTTAGAATACTTCTCCTTTAGAGTGTACCTATCCTGTGCCTCCCCAGCTGCCGGCAGAAACTGCAGCTACTGCTATTTTGCCAAGCGAGCATCCCCTTCCAATCATCTTTGGCCAGCTCCCTCACTCATACCTCTGGAATTCCCTTTATTTCTCTGTGATACTGATAGATCTGACTTTAGCTTCTCCCTCTCAAATTTCAGGGTGAATCCTATCATATTCTGATCACTTTAACCTAAGGGTTCTTTTACCTTAAGCTCCCTTATCAAATCCAATCCAGAATAGCTGATCCCCTAGTGGCTTTAGCTACAACCTGCTCTAAAAAGCAATCTCGTAGGCATTCTACAAGTTACCTCTCTTGAGATCCAACACCAACCTAATTTTCCCAATCTACCTGCATATTGAAATATCCCATGACTTTTGTAACATTTCCCTGTTGACATGCTTCTTCTATCTCCTGTTGTAATTTGTAGCCACATCCAATCTACTGTTTGGAGGCCTGTAAATATCTCCCATCAGAGTCTTTTTACCTTGCAGTTTCTTAATTTTAACCACAAGGGCTCTGAATCTTTTGATACTATGTCATCTCTTTCTAAGGATTTAATTTTTTTTTACCGACAGAGCCATAACTCCCCCTCTCCCTACTTGACTGTCCTTTCGATACAATGTGCATCCTTGGATGTTAAGCTTCCAATGAAATTCTTCTTTCATCTATGACTCAGTATTGCCCATACTGTCATACCTGCCAATGTAGCTGTGCTACAAGATCATCTATCTTATTCTTTATACTGCGGGCATTAAAATATCATACCTTCAGTCCTCTATTCAGTTTTGTCATGCTTCTACACTGCAGTTCAACCCACTAACGGCAATTTTGCCCTCTCATCTGCCTGTTCTTCCGGACAGTCTCACTGCATTGCCTCTGCTTGTAAACCAATGGCCCTAACCTCAGCCTTATCGTTCTGGTTCCTAACCCCCTGCCAAATTATTTAAAACCCTCACAAACAACACCAGCAAACCTTCCTGCAAATATATTGGTCCTCCTTGAGTTCCGGTGTAACCCATCCCTTTTGTACAGGTCGTAACTTCCCCAGGGGAGAGCTCAATGAGCTAGTAATTTGAAACCCCGCCTCCTCACCAGTTTATCAACCATGCATTCATCTGCCAAATCATCCTAATCTTACCCCCACTGCTGAGTGGCACAGGCAGTAATCCTGGAGGACTTGCTTTTCAGCTTTTTACCTAGCTCCTTAAATTCTCACTTCAGGACCTCTTTGCTTTTCCTACCTGTGTTATTGATGCCAATATGTACCAAGAAATCTGACTGCTTCCCCTCCCACTTTAGAATACAATGGACCCAATATGAGACAACCTTGTTTCTGGCACCTGGGAAGCAACATACCATCCGGGAGCCTCTATCACGTCCATAGAATTTTCTGGTATACTCCTCTAATTTAATATGCTGATTGTTGTGTTCAATGTTTGAATAAGATATGGCTTAATCCCAGCATGCCAGATATGCTGATCAGACCTGTAGGCTTTTTGATTCACAGAATGGACCGGACTGCTGGTTCGGAAAAGGCAAATGGTGGAGATGTGTGTTCCTTGATAATCTCGCGATGGTGCTCTGATGTTGCAGCTCATGGTCCCCTGTCCTTGAATACTTAACGGTCAAGTACCATCCATTCTATTTACCTAGGGAGTTCTCCTCCATAATGCTAAGTGCCATTTACGTACCACCAGTGGCCAACTGTATTCAATCACTTAAGATACTGTATGATGCCAACTCCAAACAAGAAGCCACCCATCCCAACACATTTCAAATCATAGTCAGTGACTTCAACCAGGCTTGCTTGAAGAAAACCCTGTCCTATTGCCATCATCATATAACCAGCAGCACCAGAAGTCCGACGCACTAGACCACTGTTACACTAAGATAAGGAATGCTTACTGTTCCGTTCCTAAACCGCATTTCAGTAAATCTAATCACTTGGCTGTCTTTCTCCTATCTATGTACAGGCAGAGGCTCGGAGCTAGATCATGGGGGGCAGATGAGCGGCTAGGGGATTGCTTCAGGTAGTTGGACTGGGCCATGTTCACAGGTTGCCGAGTGTTCATTAACAAGCAACACTTAGTGAGAGTTTTGGCACTTGAATAGAGGCCAGTCAGAGAGCAGGAGCAAGAGCTGATTCACACAGGTAAGCGAATATGCATTAAAGAGCAATGCTTCACAGGAGTTTTACCCTTTGAACAGGGGCCAGTCAGAGATCGGAGGCGAGCAAAGAAGTGATTCACACAGGCCTTGAGTGTGGATTAAAGCTCAGCTCTTCGCAGGAGTTTCAGCATTTGAACAGTGGCCAATCAGAGTTAGAAATTCACTAACAAGGGTAAATAAAAATAAGGCAGAGGCAAGCAGAGTGACTATTGTAGGAGTGGACAGCATTAGACTGGGGATCTGGAGATTTTAGGTTTGGCTCTTTGCTAAGTTAGTAAGGAGAGGGTTGATTGAGAGAAAGTGAAAAGCTGTAGTAGATTCTTTCCTCTATAGTGGCACAGTTAGAGCAGTAGAAAGGCCAGGCAAGATAGTTCATTGCTCACTTTATGGGATGTAGGAATACAGCGTGTCCTCAGGTGTCCCTGATGACTTCACCTGCAAGAAGTGCATCCAGCTGCAACTTCTAACACTCCACGTTAAGGAGTTGGAGCTGGAACTGGGTGAACTCCAGATCATTTGGGAGGATGAAGGGGTGATAGACAGGGCATATAGAGAGGTAGTTACAACCAAGGTGCAGGACACAGTAAACTGGGTGCCAGTGCAGAGTACCCCTAAGGCCAAGCCCCTCAACAGTTTGGATACTGCTTCAGGGGATGACCTAGCAGAGGAAAGTGACAGCAGTCAGGTCACTGGCACTGAGTTTGCCTCTGTGTCTCAGAAGGGAAGGGCAGAGAAGAGGTGACTTTTGGTGATAGATGATTCATTAGTTAGGGGAACAGAAAGAAGTTTCTGTGAACGAGAATGAGATTCCCGGATAGTATGTTGCCTCCTGGGTGTCAGGGTCCAGCAATTCTCAGATTGAGTCCTCTGCATTCTTAAGTGGGAGGGCGAGCAGCCAGAAGTCGTGGACCATTTTGGTACCAATGACATGCATCAGAAGAGGGACAAGGTTCTGCAAAGTGAGTTCAGGGAGTTAGGTGCTAAGTTAAAGGGCAGAAGCTCCAGGATTGTGATCTCAGGATTGCTACCCATGCCACATGCTAGTGAGGCCAGAAATAGGAAGAATTATACTGTTTAATACATGGCTAATGAATTGGTGCAGGAGGAAGGGCTTTACATTTTTGGATCATTGGGTTCACTTGCAGGGAAGATGGGACCTGTACAGATGAGACAGTTTTCATTGAACTGAAAGGGAACAAATATTCTAGTGGGAAGTCTGCACAGGAGGAGGCTAGAGTTGCAGGGGATGGGAACAGATAGTGGAGTGGTTGTGGAGACAGATGTTGTTAAGACCACAGATAAAGTCAGGCATGGTGTGAATACTATTATGAGTTGCATATATTTCAAGATAAGCTCAGAGCATGAATCAAACTTGGAATTATGATATTGTAGGTATTAGTGAGACTTGATTGGCAGCTCAGGATTCTGGAATTCCATTGTTTTAGACATGATAGAGGGGAGAGGTGGCGTGACTAATTAAGGAGAGTGTTACTGCAGTGCTCAGTCAGTACAGATTGGAGAACTTGTCTAGTGAGGCTTTAAGGGTGGAACTGAGGATTAAGGAAGGCATGACCATGATAATGGGGCTAGCTTACAGACCACTGAACAGGCTGTGGGATATAGAGAGACAAATTTGTAGAGCGATTTCAGATTGCTGCAAGAAACAGAAGGTTGTGATAGTAGGTGATTTTAACTTCCCACATATTGACTGGGAATCTCGTTCTGTAAAAGGAGTTTGTCATATCTGTTCCCGAAAGTTTCCTGAATCAGTACATCGAAGTCCCAGTGAAGAGTGTGCAATATTTGAGCTGCTTTTAGGGAATGAGACAGGGCACATGACAGAAGTTTGCTTACGGAAGCTGCTCAACAATTGTGGCAGGGCTTGAATACAATCACCTCTTATAAAGTTAAATGATGTGACATAGGCGACAGCTGGGCTTCATCGCCATTGAAATGTTCCCACAACCAGTGGACTCACTTTCAGGGACTCTTCATCTCATGTTCTGGATACTTGTTGCTTATTTATGTTTTCTTATTATTTCTTTCTTTTTGTATTTACAGTTCATTGTCTTTTGCACACTGGTTGACCACCCAGGTTGGTGTGGCTTTTCATGGATTCTATTATGGTTATTATTCTATTACGGATTTATTGAGTATGCCCTCAAGAAAATGAATCTCAGTGTTGTATATGGCGACATATATGTACAGGTTGGTAATAAATTGACTTCGAACTATGGAATTCCCTATCAATTCCGCAGTCCTTCTGTCCCCACTTCCCTTTTGAGCCAGATCACCAGACTCAGTGCCAGAGACCCGGTTGCTGAGCCCCCATCCCATGAAGTCATCCCCCCAACGGTATGCAAAATGGTATGCCTATTATTGAGGGGAACAGCCACATGGATAGTCTGGACTGTCCGTGCATTTCTCTTCCCTGTCCTGACAGTCACCCATTTACCTGCCTCGTGTAACTGATGGGTGACTACCTCCCTGCAGCTCTATCATCTCCCATATGAGCGGGAGGTCATCGAGCTGCAACTCCAGCTCCTGAACACATTCTCTGAGGAGCTGCAGCTCGGTGCACCTGGTGCAGATGTGGTTACCAGGGAGGCTGGGTGTCTCCCAGAATTCCCACATCTCTCACAAAGAACACGACACAGCCCCTGGAGCCATTCGCAGTGTTCAAGCGATGCACCCACAAAGAATGAAGAAAAAGAGGAAAGAAGAATAAGAAACTCACCAGATACTTACTTCACACAAGCCTGTTCTTGCTGAGGCCTCTTCCATCGATTCGACTGTGACTGAGCTGCCAAAAAAGCTGAACTCCCGAAAAAGCTCTTTTTTTGAAATCTCTCTCCCAGACTTGCGTGAGGCCTCCTCTGCCTATTCAACTGCGACTGTACCCCTAATGAAATGTATATTAAGAAGCCATATTGGAATATTTGAGTAGCAGGTATTTCTATTGAAAGAGATTTATCCATGATTGAGAAACATACTTGATTTCTCCAAATGGTATCATATTTAATATTAACATTATGTATAAAATTTACAGCCATTTTGTGTACAATTTTAATCATTGAATTATGCAGCACACTGTCCATTGAGCTTATCTGGGCTCTTTAAAGAACTCTCACATTTGAACCCATTGTTTGACATTTTGTATAAAATCTGGTCATAAGGCGTAAGAGCAGAATTGGGCCATTCAGCTCATCTAGTCTGCCCAGCCTTTTGGTTAAACTTGATTGATTTTAGTTTCAAGCACATTCTGTAGTTATCTATTTTAAAAATATATTTAGTATGAATTTCTGTTTTATTATTCCATGGATATCCAAAAAATAGATTTTTTAAATCTTTTGCAATTACCTTTATGTTTGATTTTTATTAGCTTGCCTCCTTTCATCGCAGTTAACACATTTCTTCAGATCTATGCACTTTTTCTAACTGTGCTTCAGATTGCATTTATGCCGTAGCTGGAGAAATGAGTTACGGAATGGACTGCCAGAGGAAGTGGTCAAGTGAGGTACAATATCATCGTTTCATAGTACAGTAGTATCAGTTGGTGGGTAGCGCGGTCAGTGTAAAGCTATTACAATATCAGCAAGCTGGGTTTAACTCTCACCTCAGTCTGTAAGGAAATGTTCTGTTTACGCCATGACTTTGTGGGTTTCCTCTGGGTGTTCCTGCATTCCATGTGTGTAATTGAGTGACATGGGCTCACTGGGCTGGAAGGGCCTGTTGCCATGGTTATCTCTAAATAATATAAACTAAATAAATAGCAAGCACTTGGATAGATACATGGAGGGGTGAGACAGAGGAATATGAACCAAATGCGGGAAATTGGGACTGGCTGTGTGGACACCATGGTCAGCAGGGATTAGTTGGGCTGAAGGGCCTGCGTTTGTGCTGTATTGGTTTATGATTCTATAATTCTAAATGATTATCACCACTTTTTCCATAGGTAGGTCAGGACCTTACTCCAGATTTACATAACAACTTCCTAACAATGGTAGTGAATGAAACTACTTTGCACCATTTCTATGATTTGATGTTAAAAGCATTCTGCCATCAATTTGAAATGCCTTGAAATTTGTTACCAAAGGCATGGTGTAGGCAGTTCAGTATAACCACTCATCTAGTAATTAACATTACAGAGTGCATGATATACACACAAAATCATATATACACAATAAATAATTATTTGAATTTAAGAATCAACTCCAAACCACATTTTATTTACTAATAGTGTAATTCTTCCTCATTTCACTGCTGTGGACATACAGTGAAAATAAGGGATGTATTTAAGTTTTTCTTTGCAATTTCTTTGGATTCCATTCCTTTGCTTAATAAAAATGAAAACTCTTCATTGCATAGAGAGATTCTACATCTGAAACCCTGACCTATGTTCATTCCTCATAAGGGTAAAAAGAGCCAAAGTTTAATCAAATGTGTAACAAGTCTCAAAGTTAATTTGCACCAATTAAAAAGGGCATTGTCTGCATAATAATAGTCAAATAGTCTAGAGAATTAAAATGGAGCAGGGAATTTGCATCTGCTGCAACTTTTACAATGAAGACACTTTTTGAACACTTTCAAGCATAGTACTTCCATGGAAAGAAAGCTTTCCTTGCGGGCCAGAAATCCATGATGACAAGATCTCTTTATAGCACAGCCCTTTCATTTGGATCAGCTGCTGATCATGAATGAACTGAAATTCGCCATATCCTGGCATACAGGACTACAGTTAGCTTGCAGTCACCCCTGTGCATATACCCCCAGCACGTTTTCAGTGGTACAAAACAAATACAATGTGGGCAGTATGCACGCGCTGCTAGAGTTCTGGATGCTGGCCAGTGGTGTGCTAAAGGCAGACATTTGGGTTAGTGTTCCAATGTGAGCAGCTGCAATAATAAAAAAGACATTCATTAGAAACAGGAAAACCTAGAAATGCCATTACAATAATGGTTTGACATTCAGAGAATCAGTGTCCTTACTTGGGGGATTCAAAAGGAATGGTTGGCATAGTCACCAAAAATAAAGTACATTAGAGATTAACGATGTACAACAATTTCTATTTTGAAGACTTAAAATGGAAAACAAACTAGATCACTTGTTTCCCAAGCTGCAGGTGTTGCGACTGAAATTAACATTACCTTATGCATACAGTTTTCTTCATTTGATGTGTGCTATTCAGATTCTCAACTTGTAACAGGTCTCGATTTTCTTTTAATTTAAAATTTGATTTTTAAGCTATTTATTTTCCACTTGTGTGAATATTGATGTGGTATCTAGGGATGAGCCACTTACATTCCTTTATTTCAGGAAGTCTCACCAGAAAACTCAAGTCAATTGCCATGGCAGAATTAGTGGAAATTGTTCTTCATCTCTATCGCAACATCCTGCTTTGTCTCAGATGTCATCTAAGTAAAAGCTAACTCTAAGAAGAGTGGTACCTCATGCAGAGACAAATAAGTAACACTGGATAACAAAGATTTTGCTTCCTGATCTAGGAATAATGGTGCATAGTTCCCTGAAGGTGGAATCTCATGTGGATAGGGTGGTGAAGAAAATTTTTGGTATGTTGGCCTTTATAAATCAGAGCATTGAGTATAGGAGTTGTGATGTAATGTTAAAATTGTACAATGCATTGGTAAGGCCAAATTTGGAGTATTGTGTACAGCTCTGAAAACCAAATTATAGGAAAGATGTCAACAAAATAGAGAGAGTACAGAAAGGATTTACCAGGATGTTATCTGGGTTTCAGCACCTAAGTTACAGAGAAAGGTTGAACAAGTTAGGTCTTTATTCTTTGGAGCATAGAAGGTTGAGGGGGGACTTGATAGAGGTATTTAAAATAATGAGGTGGATAGATAGAGTTGATCTTGATAGGCTTTTTCCATTGAGAATAGGGGAGATTCAAACAAGAGGACATGAGTTGAGAGTTGGGGGCAAAAGTTTAGGGGTAACACAAGGGGGAACTACTTTACTCAGAGAGTGGTAGCTGTGTGGAATGAGCTTCCAGAAGAAGTGGTAGAGGCAGGTTCAATATTGTCATTTAAAAGTAAAATTGGATAGGTATATGGACAGGAAAGCAATGGAGGGTTATGGGCTGAGTGCAGATCGGTAGGACTAGGTGAGTGTAAGCGTTTGGCACGGACTAGAAGGGCCGAGATGGCCTGTTAACGTGTTGTGATTTTTATATGGTTATAATACTTTTGAATATATCTTATGGATTTCGGGCTGCTGGTCATGAAAATCACCATGACATTTCCCTAACACAATTTTCTTTAATCACCTATATTTGTTATTTCATTTCACAATTCAAGTCAATTAAAATATTACTCACAAAGTACACAATGTAAGCTGAAAAGTTTTCTATCTTGACAAGGCATGTCTGAGCATGTTCAGGCAGGGTAGATACTGCATGGAGGACAGGTTTTAGAAAAGCTATAAATTTCCTAGATGGATTTCAATATTTGAGACAGGTATTTCCCAGACTAACTGATGCCAAGATTAAGGAGGGCATTTCTGCTGGTCCATAAATCAAACTGGTCAATTTAATGGCCAAGTTGAAGAACTTCTAGTTGGACTGGAGAAAATTGCATGGAAAGCATTCAAGGATGTTGTTGAAAATTTCTTAGCAACTACAAAGCAGCAAACCACGTGCAGCTGGTGACAACACGCTTCAAACATACGAAACTATGAAGTGCAACATGTCCCTAAAGATTAATTTTCTGTATTCCCATTTAGACCTCTTCCCTGCAGTTCCTGGCCATGTCAGGGGTGAAAGGTTTCACCAGGACATTGTGGTCATGCAGAAACGGTACCAGCACATCTGGAATCCATCAGTGCAGGCTGATTATTGTTGGACACTTAAGTAAGAAGGCTCAGACACTGAGTACAAATGAAAATCATTGTCAAAACATTTTTAGCTTAATTGAACTATTGCAAAGCATCAGCACCATTATGCAATTAAACACTTTATATTCAATAAGTTAATTTTTTGTTTCTCCAAATTCCTATGCGATACAAATCATCAGAAATTATATTTGTGTTCAGCTTCCATTGGTCTATCATAAACAAAAAAAAATTCTGAGGAAGCAATACTTTTGAAAAATAATTGTTGACCAGTGTAATAAGAGAGGGTAAGCTTGCTCCTGATAGAGAACCTTATATGCTAAGAATACATCTTTGTCATTCCAAAATAAGACTTAACAGTCCTTAGTTTTCTGACCATTATTTGAAATAGCCAGAAAGTCACATGGAACATGCATCAGAATTATTAATAGGCCCACAAGACGGACATCTTTTACTACTATGACCTTAAAAGTGAGAAAATTACCTGGACAATGATTGATTCATTATTTCTTCAGAGGTGCATCCTCCATCTGCTGCCTCCCCAAGAGTAATGTTGGAAAATCTGAGACATTTAGATATAGCTTAGAGCAGGCCCTTGTGGAGTAGCACAGTGTTATAGTGATAAGCACAACACTTTACAGTACCAACAACCTAGGTTCAATTCCCGCTGCTGTCTGTAAGGAGTTTGTATGCTCTCCTGGTTACGGTGTGGGTTTCCTCCAACAGTCCAAAGTCATATCGGTTAGAAGGCTAATTGGTCATTGTAAATTGCCCTAGGGTTAAATTGATGGTTGCTGGCAGCACGGCTTGAAGTGTCAGAAGGGCCTGTTCCATGTTGGATCGCAATAAAATAAAATAAATAAAAATAATGATTAGTGGCTACATTAAAAAGTGGCACATTGCTTTCTTTAGGGACATCTTTAGGGAGCAGTGTCTCAGAAAGGCAGCGTCCATTATTAAGGACATCCAGCATGCCCTTTCCTCATTGTTACCATCAGGTAGGAGGTACAGAAGCCTGAAGGCACGTACTCAGTGATTCAGGAACAGCTTCTTCCCCTCTGCCATCCGATTCCTAAATGGACATTGAAGCTTTGGGCACTACCTCACTTTTTTTTAAATATACAATATTTCTGCTTTTGCACATTTCTAAAAATCTATTCAATGCACGTAATTGATTTACTTGTTTATTTATTATTATGTTTTATTTCACTTATTATTATCTTTTTTCCCTCTCTCTGCTATATTATGTATTGCGTTGAACTACTGAGGCTAAGTTAACAAATTTCATGTCACATGCTGGTGATAATAAATCTGATTCTGATTCTCTGCAGCTGGCCTAGTGCAGTAAATAATCCGCTCTTGATCTGTGTCTTGAATCAAATACTGCCAGTTGCATGTATCTGAATGCATATGGTCCAGAGCAGATATAAATGTAAAATAGTGTTGATTTCAGAAGTGTGAAGTAAAAGCAAAACAATGGACAGTAATGCCAAACATGTCAAGTAGCATCTATGAACAGAGAAACAAACTCAATGTTTCAGGTGAGTGACGTTTAAGCAGAACTGGGAATAGTCAAAGATAAACAATACCTTAACATGCAGAAAATTTGGAGATTGAAGGAGGGATTGAACCAGCATATCCTGCTCAGAATGAAGAAAAGGGAAGAGAGGAGTGTTGGCTGAGGTGCTTTTGGAAATCTGGTAATGTGAAAGTTGGAGGGCTAAATTGCTATGGTGATTGCAGGTGTGGAGAGAATGGAGATGCAAGGAATAACATGGATACAATTGAAGGCCTGTTAATTGAAAGTAAAGGAAAATAAATTGAAAGTTTTGGTATGGAAGGTGGCATCATTGGAACAGATGCAATACAGATGTAGAAGAAACCGAGAGAAGGGCGTCGAGGCCTGACAGCAAATTGGTGAGAGAAACTGTAGTTGAGGGACCAGTGGGAACCCATGGGTTTGTAGTCGATATTACTTGCCAGATTATATCCTAAAATGGTGATTGAGAAGGCAGGGAATAGAAAAGGAGTGGACCACATGCAAATATAGGCAGGAAGCATTATTTTAACAGGTGTGAGAGAAGAGGAGGAAGGAGATGCATTAACATCCAGGCTCAGGTCCCATTACTGAGAAAGTAATTATATCGTGCTGTGTATCAATCACCTCAGAAAAAGGTAGAAATTAATACAGCAATGAAAAAAAAGTGCCACTTTTAGCAGTATGCTTTACCTATTACATATGTTCAGCAGAGATTTTTATAACCTGGATCTGTTTTATATTAGGAATGATAAATAATCATACCATTGGTTAAAAAGGACTGATTAATCATCCCAGTAAATAATAGAAGTCACTGTTTGCAAATGACCATCATACGGTATGCCCTGAGACTTGCTGATATACACTTTTCTTTTTGTAATGACCTCTACCTTTTTGTATAAGCTATCCAGCAATCCTTAACAGAATTGTTAGCTTGCCAAGATAAATGTTGAAACTATTTTGAAGGAAGGAAAGCATCTCAGATGATTGCTGAAAGTTGGACCAAGGGTCAGTAGATGCTTTATATTTCTTCAGTAGTAATTGAGAATATCCTTTTTTAACTTTCTGACAGCGTTAACACCTTCCATTTCAGAGTTACATCTAGCAAGAGATCAGAGGGGCACATGGGTTTTTATGGTAAAGTTTGCTCAGCAATGTAAATAGAAAATTCAAAACGCTGTGCATTTTGCAAGATAATATCATTAGACTGTCCAGATGACAAAAGCTGTTTTAAGAAGTTGGGAGAGCGAACCTCAGGTTGGGATTTAAAATTTTATGAAAAGCACAGGAACAAGCCCTTTGCCCACAACATCTATACTGAACATGATGTTAAATTAAACTAAAAGTATTCTGTCTGCCCATGACACATTTCCATAATTTCTTGTATACTTATGCATTTATCTAAAAGCATCTAATTGCTACTTCTGTGTCTGAACAATTTTTGGCAGCCTCTTCCAAATACCTGCTACACAATGAGTTGGGGACAAAAAAACTTCCCATGCACACCTCCTTTTAACTTTCCCTCTCTCACCTTAAATTCCCTGGTCTAGAACTGCTTCAGTGTCTGTTTGGTATGTTAAATACGGGTGCAAGATTGCCAATAGGAGCTTTCTGCTATGTGTTGTAAGTCTAAAGCATAAAAGCTAATTGAAAAGAAAACAAAAGAGCTGGAAAAGCATGTCTAACTTTGTCTTTTACCTTAAGCGTGGTGGCACGATGATGTTTGCAATTTACATATAACTCATAATACAGTACATATAACTCATAATACATTGTGAAAACAAAAAATGCTTAACTCAACAACATATTACAATATTACTCAAGTATTACTGAAATATTAAATACACAACTCTTGCTGCCACAAACTTCTGAGAAAGGTTCAAGGTATTTTGTAGATTGGACCATTGTGAAGTGAGTGTAGGAGAGCAAGTCTCAGATTATCAGTGGGATATGAGAAAAATTGAGAGTTTTCATCAGTAGATAGTAACTTTGAAGTTAGGACTTGGGAGGGACTGTAGGATTAGGTTGTATTTGGATTAGAATGGATTGGGGTTGTGACTAGCATGAATTAAGGCTGAAGGATCATGAAGATGTGTGTGAGGGGTAGGTATTTTAACTAGATGGAGATGTATCTGATATGGGCTATCAGTGCCAAATTCAATGCTTAAGTAGGCCTTTTTATCCTAAAAGAAAAACAGGCCTCACAGGTACTGTGATACCTGAATGACTCACATCATCTGCTGTCAGACATGCGTGCACAGAAATCAGAGAGTGGCATCCAGCTGAAGCACATCCTGGGACATTTCTGTGGATCTTGATGCACTTCCCTATGTTAGTGCGTCAGATGTTCATAGGACTCAGAAGGCAAATCATAGATTAAAGGATTTTATATTGAACTACATCACAATGTACAGTATAATTTCTGCACCATTATATTTTACCTCAGCTCAAAGACTGAACAATTTTTTTGAAAGCAATTCCATGAAAATCTTTTGATGCTTGCTGGAGAAGTTGATCTTGTTTGACTATTTGTGTACTTGAATCTTGCAACAAGTATAAAAGGGGAAAGAATCTGTGAAAGAGCACATTATGTAGCTAGCAGGTTCAGACTAAAGAAGCCAATAAAATCAATGCTGATCTTTAACATCTAGATCCGTAGAGGCCAAAACAAGTTCAATCATGCCTATTGCACCAAAATGATTTCTGAACTGATTGCAGTCCTGTGCAAAGGCTTTCTAAATTTAAAGTGGAAATGAACATGGTGTCTCCCTGGTAATTGCATCCAATCATGAGGGCTGAGCATGACAGGTCAGCCGCTCAGTGAGTGCCATTCATAATTTGCTGACATCAGCACTCATTCATGAGGTCAGGCCTTGTTTACAGTCTGCAGTAATGTGAAGAGAAACGTGAAGTGGCAGGGTTTATAGAAAAGGCAGGAGTGGCTGTGTACTATGTACACATTCCCACACAGTCTGCAAGCTAATTCACATTGAAAATAAGCAGAGGGAGGAAAAAGAAACAACCACCCTTCAAAGCCTTATCTTACTGATACACAGCAGGCACATTGTGAACATGCAGAGAAGGGAGATTTCGTATTATTTTCTGTGTTTCTTTCAACTTATTTTGAGAATTGTTGAGGTCCTGATGACTTTTTTTTCCTTTCAATAGACATACAGAGAGCATAATATAAAGATTCTTTTTATTTTGGAATGCAGATTTCCTTCAACTAATTATTAGTATCCACTTTCAGGCATGAAACTGCGTCGTAAGAATATATTTGTGAAATAAGTGTTTATTTTCAGATCTGATTTTAATATTAACCATGAATGGAATGTGTGCAGCTATTGACCTTGTTTACATTTGAAAGTATTGCCACATGGGGAAATAAAACCAAGGGTTGAATATTGGTTAAAATATTGGATCCTCATGGTAATTTCAGCCACCATAATTAGGATCACTGTTTTTTCTGCTTTTTATTTTCTTCATAATCAGAAGTGCTGGGGCCAGATGGATTCAATGCAAAAGAGAGTGTCCGACACATACTATGCCTTGGATGTTGCCAGGAGACAATGGGGAAGGTCGATTTCCTTGGTAGAGCCAATATGTTTGCCATATGGCAACACTTCTCAGGAAACCTCCAACCTCCTGTGCTTTTCTTCCATGCAGTGCAGCAAAATTTCTGTTAATAAGGAAACATGAGAAGTACAGGACTCTGCAGCTCGTAATTTAGATAAGCCATATCCGAATGTAAACTAAAGTGCCTAAAAAGGCAAAGTGCAAAGGACCAATATTTGTTCTTGTTTGGATTTTGTGCGATCTACGCCCAGTTAGAATTGTAATATTGCAGAATCTACAATATTAGGAGTGTGCTGCAAAGGGCCAAATTAACTCAATTGCGGGCACTGCATTTAGGAAGGTCACCAGCACTACTACTGCCAGAGTATCGAGTCCCTCTGTCAGCCTGTCCTGGGATCTCTGGTCTTCCTATTGGCCAGTACCAGGATCTCTGACCTTCACTTCCACTCATCTTTGCAATTGCTCCAAATAACAGCGAGTCATTTAATTTCTGTAATTTGTTTGTCATATTCAAATTATTTGATATTCAACCTTCAATGCAGTTACAGTCTTAAGTGTAAGAACATAAGACATAGGAACAAAAGTAGGCCATTCAGCCCATCCAACCTGCTCCACCATTCAATCATGGGCTGATCCAATTCTTCCAGTCATCCCCACTCCCCTGCTTTCACCCCATATCCTTTGATGCCCTGGCTAATGAAGAACCTATCTATCTCTGCCTTAAAGACACCCAATGACTTGGTCCCCACAGCCTCTCGTGGCAACAAATTCCACAGATTTACCACCCTCTGACTAAAGCAATTTCTCCGCATCTCAGTTCTAAAAGATGTCCTTCAATCCTGAAGTTGTGCCCTCTTGTCCTAGAATCCCCTACCATGGGAAATAACGTTGCCATATCTAATCTGTTCCGGCCTTTTAACATTCAGAATGTTTCTGAGATTCCCTTTCATTCCTGGAATCATTGTCATGAATCTTCTCTGAACCCTCTCCAATGTCAGTATATCCTTTCTAAAATAAGGAGCCCAAAACTGCACACAATACTCCAAGTGTGCTCTCACAAGTGCCTTATGGAGCCTCAACATCACATCCCTCCTCTTATATTCAATACGTCTAGAAATGAATGCCAACATTTCATTTACCTTCTTCACCACTGACTCAACCTGGAGGTTAACTTTTAGGGTATCTTGCACAAGGACTCCCAAGTCCCTTTGCATCTCTGCATTTTGAATTCTCTCCCCATCTAAATAATAGTCTGCCCATTTATTTCTTCCACCAAAGTGCATGACTATACAGTTTCCAACATTGTATTTCATTTGCCACTTCTTTGCCCATTCCCCTAAACTATCTAAGTCTCTCTGCAGGCTCTCTATTTCCTCAACACTACATGCCCCTCCACGTATCTTTGTATCATTGGCAAATTTAGCCACAGTCCATTAATACTGTAGTCCAAATCATTGACGTACATTGTAATAAGCAGTGGTCCCCTTTGGAACTCCACTGGTAACTGGCAGACAGTCAGAATAGGATCCTTTTGTTCCCACTTTCTGTTTGCTGCAGGTCAGCCAATTTTACACCCATGCTAGTAACTTCCTTGTAATTCCATGGGTTCTTATCTTCCTCTTTGTCAAAGGCCTTCTGAAAATCCAAGTACACCACATCTACTACATCTCCTTTGTATACGCTGCTTGTAATTTCCTCAAAGAATTGCAATATGTTTGTCCGGCAGGAAACCATACTGGCTTTGGCCTATCTTGTCAGGTGCCTCCAGGTACTCTGTAATCTCATCCCTAACAATCGATTCCAACAATTTTCTAACCACTGATGTCAGACTAACAGGTCTACAGTTTCCTTTCTGCTGCCTCCCACCCTTCTTAAATAGCGGAGTAACATTTGCAATTTTCCAGTCATCTGGTACAATGCCAGGATCTATTGATTCTTGAAAGATGATCGTTAATGCCTCCACAATCTCTCCAGCTACTTCCTTCAGAACCTGAGGGTGCATTCCATCAGGTCCAGGAGATTTATCCACCCTCAGACCATAAAGCTTCCTGAGCATCTTCTCAGTCGTAATTTTCACTGCACAAACTCACTTCCCTGACACTCTTGAATGTCCAGTATACTGCAGACATCTTCCACTGTGAAGACTGACGCAAAAACACATTCACTTCCTCTGCCATCTCTGCATCTCTCATTACAATATCTGCAGCGTCATTTTCTATTGGTTATATATCTACCCTCAACTCTCTTTTACCCTAAAAGCTTTTATTTTTTGATATTAGTCACCAGCTTCCTCTCATAATTCATCCTTTCCTTCCAATGGCCTTCTGAGTTTCATTCTGCAAGTTGTTAAAAGCTCAATGCAATTGTAACTTACATGACCACAATGAAATATTTATGCATTGCAAGAATTTAAAAAAAAAATTAGCAGCAGGAATAATCCTCCAGGCCACCTTGTCCTGCCTTGCCATCAGTATGTTTATGGTGGATCTGTGCCCCCCTGAACACTTACTTTGTGCTAGTTTCATGTGTCCCTCAACTCTGTAATTTTTCTAATATTTACTTATCTGCACCTTAAATATATCTCATGATCCCCCCCAGGAACAAGGAAGTCAAAGGCAGCATGAAAGCAAAATATAGCAAGGATTAGTGGGAAGATAAAAGATTGGAAAGCTTTTAAAAACCATCAAACGGCAATTTAAAAAAAAACAAGAAGCGGAAAGAAGAAATATGAATGTAATCTGGCCAATAATATAAAGGCTTAATGTTTTGTCACAGAAATAAAGAGTAAAAGACAGGCAAGAGTGGATATTGGACTGCTAGAAAATGACATTGGAGAGGTAGTAAAGGCGGACAATGAAACGGTGGAGAATTTTGCATCGGTCTTTATTATAGAAGACGCCAGTAGTTCGCCAGAAATCCAATAATGTCAAGGGGCAAAAGTGGGTGCAGTTACTATTACTAAGGAAATGGCGCTTGGGAAGTTGAAAGGTCTGAGAGTAGATAAGTCACCCGGACTTTACCCCAGAAAGAGGTAGCTGAACAGATTGTGGAGGCATTAGCAGTGAATCACCAGATTTTGGAATGGCTCCAGAGGGTGGGAAATTTGCAAATGTCACTTCACACTTTAAGAAAGGAGGGAGGCAAAATACATGAAATTATAGGCCAGTTAGCCGGACTACAGTGATTAGTAAGATGTTGGAGCCCATTATTAAGGATGAGGTTTCAGTGTACTTGGAGGAACATGATAAAATAGGCCAATGTTGCCTTCAGAGGAAATCTTGCTAGACAAATCTGTTGGAATTTTTTGAGGAAATAACATGTAGGATAACAAAGTAAAGTTGGTGGATGTTGTTTTCTTGGATTTTCAGAAGGTCATTGACAAGGTGCCACATATGAGGCTTCTAAACAAATTAAAAGCCCATAGTTTGCAGGAGAGAAACTAGCATAGATAAAAGATTGGCTGACTGGCTGGAGGCAAAGAGTAAGAATAACAGGTTGCCTTTTCTGGTTGGTTGCCGGGGGCTGGTAATGTTCTGCATGGGTCAGTATAGGGACTGCTTCTTTTCAAGTTATATGTCAATGATTTGGATGATGAAACTAATGGATTTATGGCCAAGTTGCAGATGATGCAAAGCTATGTCGAGGGACAAATAGTTTTGAGGAAGCAGAGAGTCTGCAGGAGATTGGGCAAAGAGGTGGCAGGAAGAATATAGTGTAGGGAACTGTATGGTCATGCAATTTGATAGAAGGAATGAAGGCGTAGACTTTTGTAAATGGGAGAATGTTCAGACACAAGAGATGCAAAGGGACTGGGGTTAGTGCATAAGGCATTTGATGGCTGCACAGGACCAAAAGAAGCTGCAGAAGTTTGTATCTCTAGCCAGCTCCATCTTGGGTACTAGCCTGCAAAGTTCCCAGGACATATTTAGGGAGCAGTGTCTCAGAAAGACAGCATTCCTTATTAAGGACCCCCAGCACCCAGGGCATGTCCTTTTCTCACTGTTACCATTAGGTAGGAGGTACAGAAGCCTGAAGGCACACACTCAGAGATTTAGGAACAGCTTCTTCCACTCTGCCATCTGATTCCTAAATGGATATTGAATCTTTGGATACTACCTCACTTTTTTTTTAATATACAGTATTTCTGTTTTTGTATGTTTTTAATTTATTCAATATAAGTAATTGATTTACTTGTTTATGTATTATTACTATTTTTATTTATTTTTTTTTTCTCTGCTAGATTATGTATTGCATTGAACTGCTGCTGCTAAGTTAACAAATTTCATGTCACATGCCAGTGATAATAAACCTGATTCTGATTCTGAGATTAAAGGCCCAGGGAGCACAGTTTCAGAGTGATGTTCCTTTAGAATAGGCATGAAGAGGATTTCTTTAGCCATTGAGTGGTGAATCTGTGGAGTTCATTGCCGCAAGTAGCAGTGGAGGCCAGGCCATTGGGTATATTGAAAGTGGACTTTAATAGGTTCTTGATTAGTAACATTGTCAACGGTTACAGAGAGAAGACGGGAGAAAAGGTGTTATGAGGAAACAGGCTCACAGGTTTGACAAGTGAGAAAGGAGATACTGATTATGATTCAGCACATTAATCATTTATTTACAAACAGTAAAATATTTGACCAAGTCCCCTTAAAATTCAGAAACAATTACACTACACATTCAGTGACACTTCAAGCTCAACAGGTACTTCATTAAGTCTCCCCAAGTTGCACAACTACAAAATTTAGTGTTCAACAGATACTTAGCCAAGTGTGCACGTGGGCCTTCCTATATCTGCAGCATTCTTTCCCAATAGCTCTTCAGCACTGGTCACGACCTCAGTATGACGATGAGCTCCTGGAGACAAAGGAAAGCCTGCAAGTCTCTTGTACTTGCTATTCTTACAACCCCTGAGGCGCCTGGAACTGGACACCAATGCCCTGGCATATAAGGAAACCAATGGGAAAAAGCTGCTGCATCCTTCTACTGGGCCATTTGATGTCCAGCATGGCAGAAGTCAATTAACCCTTCACATTTCTTAGAATGAAATTAAAAGGAATAATAAATCCGCCATAATGAAATGCAGGAGAAGACTTGATGGGCTGAATGGCCTAATTCACTTCCTATGCCTTATGGCAAAGAATTCCAGAGATTTATTACCTTCTGAGAGAATAAAACTCTACACACTTTTGTTTTGTAGCTTTTACCCTAGTTGGGACCCACCCACTAGTGAAAACATCTCAATATCTACTTCGTCAAGATCTGAATAAGGGCAACTTTAATTCTTCTAAACTCCATGGAATAAATGACAAACAAGAGAATATCTACAGATGCTGGAAACCAGAGCAACACACAAAATGCTAGAGGAACTCAGCAGGCCAGGCAGCATCTTGACGTTTTGTGCCAAAACCCTTCGGCAGGACTCATAATGAGCTTATTTCCTCAATCAATCTAATTCCTGTTGAAAAATGATAATGTCCTCATGACAACCTGCATTTCCATCTCTTTTCATATCATTGACGATCTTGGAAATATTTTATTTTGTTCCCTTTGCTGTAACGTAACAATTAAGGGGCAAGAACCTTGAGAAACTCCACTAGTTACTCCAACATTTGAGGGGCCAGAGTACTGAAGTTTCTGCAATAGTTACATCCCTCCTTCTTAAAAAGGATTTATTTATTCTAACTCGTGATTTTCTATGTGACAGCCCGTTTGCAATCCATACAAGCACATTTCCTCCGATTCCTTGTACCTAATTTATTTGCCAGCTCTTATGTGGCATCTTGTCAAATGCCTTTTGAATATCTAAATGGACTACAGATTCCCCTCTATCAACTCTTCCTGTAATATTGTCAAATACTTAAGGAAAATCTGTCAAATATGTTTTACCTTTTCATAGAACTATGTGCATTTGATTTAATTATGTTCAACTTTCCTAACTGACTGATTAATTCCTCTTTGATTATCGACTCTATAATCTTGCCAATAACAGAGGTTGGACTATTTCAGATAGTTATTTGGATTTTTGCATAATCACAGTATGAACATCCTATGCTACTGCTATTTAAATTTTCTTACCTAAATACACATGGAATACAATGGAATGTGGGTGATTTTTTGAGATATTCACATGAAATGATGTTGACTTCAATAAAAGTCTTGTTTTAGATCCGTGATGTTCAGAAGTGGACTACAGAATTAACACTTCTCCCTAAATCAGCTGATAGCTGACCATCCCTCTCATGAGTCTTGATTTCCATTGGCTATAGACACGTAAGAATCCAACATGCAAGACTCTTAAGAGCTGGTGGCACTTAGCGCTATCTTCAAGGCTCACATTTGGAAAAATCTACATCTCAAATCAAAACAGTGTGTAGTAAGCTAAGAATTCTCACACATCACCATAAACTCTAGTAATAATGCAGGGCAGTTTTTCGATCAAAGGGAAGTGGCCTTGTTTTATTTTTTTGTAACTTTTAAAATCAAATGCAAGAATGGCCAAGGAGTTCTTAAAAGAAAAATTAATTCTTCAGCACTCTTCTACCTTAGGTTTTCCCTAATGTAATCCTCATCTTGTAAAATAAGCTCAGAAGTATTCTTCATACATTACACATTGGAGGAGCAGATGTACAGAGACAGGCATTTGGCCAACATCTTGCCATCCTGTGTGTCAGCAAGTGAAATACATCTCAGCACTGGGTTGTTTACCATGCTTCGATGTGTGAAATTCGTGAAAGTTGTACATATTCCAAGAATTTCACCTTGTAATTTCTTTTTATTATTCATTCTCTTCATCCTTGCATTGTTGGTAAGGCTAGTATGAGTGAACCGGGTGGGTTTTTCCAATAGTCCAACATATTTTTAGGCCATGTATGATGGGAAAAAAAGTTTCCACTCCATGATGAAGAGTAAGAGCAAAGCAGCTTTCTGGAAATCTAGCAACGACACATGTTTTGTGGGTGGTACACACCGCAGCCCATGATCTGCCTTCAGGAAGGAGGTTCAGATGCCTCAGTTCCCAAGCCTTCAGTCTCAGGAACAGTTATTACCCCACAACCATTAGGCTTCTGAACCAGAGTGGATATCATCACTCACCCCAACACTGGGATTCCAACTGATTCCACAATCTATGGACTCACTTTCAAAGACTCTACAACTCCTGTTCTCAATATTTTTATTACTTATTTATCTATAATTATTATTTTGCTTTTGCTTTTGCACAATTTGTTGCCTTTTGCACATTGGTTATTTGTCTTTGTGTAGAGATTTTCATTGATTCTGTTGTGTTTTTCTGTATTGTATTTGTGTGTAAAAATATGGTGTCATACGTATAGCTTGATAAAATAACTTTGAAATTTGAACTTTGAACAATGGGGTGACTGAATATTTGGGATGGTGGGCTGCATCATCCTGGATGGTGCCAATCTTCTTGAGTACTGTTGGAGGCAAGTGAAAGAATCACATTATACTGTTGGTTTGTACCTCACAGAAAGCAGAAAAACTTTGGAAAAATTGGAAGTGAGTCATTTTCAGCAGGATAACTAGCTTCTGATCAGATCCTGTGGCAAATGTATCTGTGTGGATGGTCTTGCTGTATTTCTAGTTAACGTTGATCCACAAGGTGACGATGGTAATGCATTTCATATCACTGATGGAGTGGGAGATGTTTAGACTCTCTCTGAGTGATTGAAGATGGTGATTGTCTTGCACCTTGCTAATACAAATGTTACTCGCCTACCTAGTCTGTCTCTGAATGCTGTCTAGGTCAAGATGGGCACTGTTGCATTTGCTGAGAAGTTGCAAATGAAATTTGGATACTGTGCAATTATCTGTGATATATCTTCACTGATGATAAAATGAAAATTGTTAAAGGAACAGCTGAAGATAGTTGGGCCTAGGATAGTGCTCAGAGGATCTCATGCAATCATTTCATGTTTAGATGGCAGTTAGCTGGATAGGATCCATTCTGCTTTCTCCAGACAGACTGTTTCTGGCAAGTTTCCACATTTTTGAGTTGGTGTAAGTGTTATAATTGTATTACAAACCCCATTTCCAGAAAAATTGGGATATTTTCCAAAATGCAATAAAAACAAAAATCTGTGATATGTTAATTCACGTGAACCCTATTTAACTGACAAAAGTACAAAGAAAAGATTTTCAATAGTTTTACTGACCAACTTAATTGTATTTTGTAAATATACACAAATTTAGAATTTGATGGCTGCAACACACTCAACAAAAGTTGGGACAGAGTTAAAATAAGATTGAAAAGTGCACAGAATATTCAAGTAACACTGGTTTGGAAGACTCCACATTAAGCAGGCTAATTGGTAGCAGGTGAGGTATCATGGCTGGGTATAAAAGTAGTGTCAATCAAAAGCTCAGTCTTTGCAAGCAAGGATGGGTTGTGGCTCACCCCTTTGTGCCGAAATTTGTGAGAGAATTGTTAGTCAGTTCAAAAGGATCATTTCCCAACGCAAGATTGCAGCAAATTTAGGTCTTTCAACAACTACAGTACATAATATTGTGAAAAGATTCAGAGAATTCAGAGACATCTCAGTGCGTAAAGCGCAAGGTCGGAAACCACTGTTGAATGTGCATGATCTTTGAGCCCTCAGGTGGCACTGCCTAAGAAACCGTCATGCTACTGTGACAATTATAGCCATCTGGGCTCGGGAGTACTTCAGAAAACCATTGTCACTTAACACAGTCCGTCGCTGCATACAGAAATGCAACTTGAAACAGTATTACTCAAGGAGGAAGCCATACATCAACTCTGTGCAGAAACGCCGGCGAGTTCTCTGCACCTGAGCTCGTCTCAGATGGACTGAAAGACTGTGGAACCATGTGCTGTGGTCAGATGAGTCCACATTTCAGCTAGTTTTCGGGAAAAACGGGCATCGAGTTCTCCGTGCCAAAGATGAAAACGACCATCCTGATTGTTATCAGCGAAAAGTGCAAAAGCCAGCACCTGTGATGGTCTGTATCAGTGCCCACAGCATGGGTGAGTTGCATGTATGTGAAGGTACCATTGACTCTGAGGTGTATATTAGGATTTTAGAGAGACATATGTTGCCATCAAGGCGACGTCTCTTCCCGGGACGCCCATGCTTATTTCATCAAGACAATGCCAGACCACATTCTACAGCAGCGTGGCTTTGTAGGCACAGAGTGCGTGTGCTTGACTGGCCTGCTGCCAGTCCAGATCTATCTCCTATTGAAAATGTATGGAGCATCATGAAGAGGAGAATCAGACAACGGAGACCACAGTCTGTTGAGCAGCTGAAAGTCTTATATCAAGCAAGAATGGACAAAATTTCCAATTGCAAATCTACTATAATTTGTATCCTCAGTTCCAAAATGATTAAAAAGTGTTATTAAAAGGAAAGGTGATGTAACACAATGGTAAACATGCCTCTGTCCCAACTTTTGTTGAGTGTGTTGCAGCCATCAAATTCTAAATTTGTGTATATTTACAAAATACAATTATTTTGGTCAGTAAAACTATTGAAAATCTTTTCTATGTACTTTTGTCAGTTAACTAAAGGTTCACCTGAATTAACATATCACAGATTTTTGTTTTTATTGCATTTTGAAAAATATCCCAACTTTTCTGGAAATGGGGTTTGTAGAATAGAATTGCCCAAATCTTCAATACCACAACATGTGAGGTACACATTTCATGGAAAGCACAGTGTAAACATCTGCTGTGCATGTCTGTACAAGTGCTCATAGCTCATGGTTTGCTATTGTTTCTTAATTAGAATGTTATTTGAATTTTGAGAGCTTCAATTATGATCTGTGTTTATTAATGTTAATTAGAACATCTCCTTACCTTTATAACTATCAGTGAGGTGGATAGAAAGAGGATGATAAATATCACGGGAAACAGATGCTCAGTTTAATATTCACATTGGTTTTCCAAATGTTGCAGGTTCTAAAATGCAACCAAACCTATCATGCCCATGCCATATTCTTCTCATTATTGTTTTCACACTGGGTATTTTAATTTTGATGACATAGTAAAATGATGATGGCAAATTGGAAGCTTGTTCTATTGATTGCTGTACTTCCTATTATGCCACTTCGTATACAATTGCAGCTTCTTATACAATTTTTTAAAGTCAGTGTAAATGAAAAAAAAACACAATGAAGAATAACATAACTTCTCATGGATTGTCATAGAAAACAACACACTTCTCAATGGTATTTTAATTCTATTCACACAAATCCCCATCCATTCTCCACTGTCCGCAAATTTTAAAAGCAAAGTAATTGCACTTCTCTTGCAAAATCTCAACTCGATCACAGCCTGTCAAATATCTCACAAAACTACATTTGTAATTATGCGCAAAAGAAAATTGCTGAAAATCTGGAGTAACACACACAAAATACTAGAGAAACTCAGAAGGTCAAGCAGCACCTGTGGGGAGTAATAGAGTTATTGTTTGGAGCTGAGACCCTTCATCAAGACTGGAATGAAATGAGGAATAAGCTGCCTGGGAATACATTAAAGACCCATTTAAAATATAGGCTTTACAGAGGTCCATAGCTCATTTCTATAGCAAGAAAACATAACAAACTATGAGCTATGTACACTTGTACAGATATGCACTGCAGATGATGACATACAGATGTCCATGGTTCTTGGTGCAACAATTTGCACTCAGCATAAGCAAGAGCAAGGAGCTGATTGCGGACTTCAGGAACACATGCCAGTCCTGATCAAGCGATCAGCGGTGGATACTTTGAGCAGTTTCAAGTTCCTGGATATCAACATCTCTGAAGGTCTATCCTGGGCCCAACATATTGATGTAATTATAAAGAAGGCATGACAATGGCTGTACTTTGTGAGGGATTTGAGGAGACAGTATGTCACCCAAAAGTCTAGCAAATTTCTACAGATGTACCATGGAGAGCTTTCTAACTGAGTGCATCACCATCTGGTATGGAGGGGCCACTGCACAGCATGGAATCTCTGCCATCTCCATCATGGTCACTAGCCTCCCCAGCATCAAGGACATCTTGAAAAGGCGATGCCTCAAAAAGGTGGAATCCATCATTAAGAACCCCCATCATCCAGGATATGCTCTCTTTTCATTGCTACCATCAAGGAGGAGGTACAGGTGATGACACACACTCAACGTTTTCAGAACAGCTTATTCCCTTTCGCCATCAGATTTCTGAGTAAACAATGAACCCATGTGCAAGATCTCATTACGTTTCCTTTTTTCCCTCTCTTTTTGCACTATTTATTTAAATTAATTTTTAAAATATTTTTCTTTTTGTAACTTATAGTTTTTATTATTATGTATTACAATGTACTGCTTACTGCAAAACAACAAATTTCACACATATGCCAATGATACTAAACCTGGTTCTGATTCACCTTTATTTTTACATGACTATTGTTGCTGGAATAATTCTAATATTCTTTCCAGTAGTTGAAAATAGTTGTTCTTTTGATTCACCAGGATTTATTTATTTCCAGCTCCATATCTAGGTTTATTGAAAAAAAATAGCTGTATAGGGTGTAAGATCGATTATAAATTGTCTTGTGCTGGTTGGCACTGTTGCCCAAGATGCCTTTAGCCTAGTTGTCCTTCACTGTTGATCATGAGAATTTGCAACCACTGCTAGCATTTGTTTAGATCCTGCAAAGGTTGGATCCAACAGAGAAAAAGAAAAACAAGAAAAACAAGGGAAATTAAATAAACATGAAGTGAAAAACAAGCAAACAATAGAGATTATAACAATGAATGTGAATTTCATCAATGGGGAGAAAAGGAAATTAGTAAAGAAGTGGAATAATACATGTATTTGCAACACAGAATAAGAAGTTGTAACAGAAAAAGAGTTCCTTTTCACCTGGGACTGCTAGACATTGATAAAAGAGTATAAACTATTGATCCTGTTGGTTTGGAAATGCCTACTTGTTAGCTTTTGTTGATGAACATCAGCTCCGTCCCACTGTACTTTCCAGCAGGTTTTCTTTCCATATGTCGGCACAAGTTCAAGTCTGTTCTTGAGTCTTCTGGAGGCTCTATATTTTATAACATGGGTTGTATGACCACCTTGGCTAGTTTTGCAGATCAGTTTTCACGGTTTATTTTATTTCCAGTTTCCCAGCCTTCTAACGTTGATACTTCCTGTTGCTGTGCTAAGTTGTTCATTATTGAGAGCAAATGTTATTGACAGGCTCTCAGCAAGGATTCTTCTTTTGTGATTCTAACAGAATACTGAATAAGGCTTCATTCTAGATCACGGACAAAACCAGATTATTTTTAACTGGCTGCATTAAAGCATGTAGAAATCCAGCCAGTTAGAACATTTAACTGTCTATATTTCCACATTCACTTTTATGGGTCACGGGCTTCCCACAGCAAGATAAAATAAGTTGTTTACCTGTCAAGAAGAGCAAAATAGATGTTTATTTTGGGATCGTTACTGCAGTATTAAACTTTTGCTTTGGGAACTGACACACTTACCAAGCCAAATGAAAGTGCAAACTTTAAAATGTGCTGGCCTTGGTGTATCTAGAGATAGCTGTGTGTTGAGAGTTGACACATTAGCATGGCACTATCCCAATATTAAAGAAGCTTAGAATAGCTTCTAAGAGAACACAATGACATATTTTGGTGCTTTTTAAGTACAATTTAAGATAATGAATTTATTAAATAAGGACAAAAGGCACATATTTAATAAATTCATTTTCACTTAGATATTGAACTGATACTGATCCCAGCTTTCTTATTAGGGAATTAAAATAGTTTGACGAGTCCAATGTTTATTGGAGATGCAACAAAATTGGGTGGCATGGTAACATAATGGTTAGCACAATGCTTTACAATACCAGTGACCTGGGTTCAATTCCCACTACTGTCTGTAAGGAGTTTTTATATTCACCCCATGACTGTATGGGTTTCATCCGGGTGGTCCAGTTTCATCCCACAGTCCAAAGACGACGTACCAGTTGGTAGGTTTATTGGTCATTGTAAATTGTCCTGCAATGAGGCTAGTGTTAATTTGGGGCTTGCTAAGCAGTGTGATTCAAAGGGCTGGAAGGGCCTACTCCACTCTGTATTCCAATAAATAAATAAGCAAACAAACAAATTAATTCATTAAAATTTTTTTTTTACCATTAAATGCCATAGTTTTCAACTTTGCTAATTATTGCTTATTCATTTGAAAGGACAATAGGTGCTTATTCTAAAATCTTGAGCTATACATGCATCTTAAAGACATTTTGAACATCTTAGCTATAGCAAAATTCATGTCTGGTTGTACTTTTGATGATTCTGTAAGTGTCCCACCATTCTATAAATAACTCATTCTTCAAGTTAGAATTGGAATTGGTTTATTAATGTCCCATGTACAAAGGGACCGTGAAAAACCTGGCTTGCAAATTGTTCATACAGATCAATTCATTACAAAGTGCGTTCTGGTAGCACAAGGTAAAACAATAACAGAAAACAGAGTAAAGTGTAATGAATGCAGATAAACAATATGGTGCAAGATCATAACAAGGTAGACTGTTAATCTTATACAAGGGAATTACTTAATAATTTATAACAGTAGGCAGAAGCTGTTCTTGAGCCTGGTGGTACATGATTTCAGGCTTTTGTATCTTCGTCCTGAGGGAAAAGGGGAGAAGAGAAGAATGTCCAGGGTAGGTGGGATCGTTGTGTATTCTGGTTGCTTTACTGAGGCAGCAAGAATTAATCTTCGAGGCTGTAGAGGGGAGGCTGGTTTCCTTGATGTGCTGAGATGTGTCGATAACTCCCTGCAGTTTCTTATGATCACAGGCTGAGCAGTTGCCATACCTAGTGTATTGCATCCAGATAGGATGCATTCCATGGAGTATTAATAAAAAAATGATGATTGTCAGTCTAGACTTGCCAAGTTTGTTTAGCCTCCTGAGGAAGTAGAGTTGTTGGTGAATTTTCTTATCCATGGTGTATAGGTGATAGGACCAGGACAGGCTATTGATGGGGTTCAGTCCAAGGAACATAAAGCTGTCAACCCTCTCAACCTCAGCACCGTTAATGTAAACAGGAGCATGTACACTGGTCTATCTGAGCTCTCTATCTCCTTACTCAGGAAAAGAGAAGATGCTCTTAAAGACAGAAAACTGAATGAGGAACTAATTGTTCCACTCTTACCTTCAATCTGTGCCATTTGGCTTTACATTTCTCTACTCTGGGAATACAACTGTAACTGTTCTCCTGATTTATGTACCTCTATGAGGTACTTACCAACCTCTTACGATCCATGGAACAAAGTCCCAGTCCATCCAGCTGCTAGTCATAACTCAGGCTCTCCAGTCCAGTAACATCCTACCTAGGACATGAGTGACTTAACTGTACATAATAGTCCACCATGGTCTCTCTGGTGACTTGTACATTTAAAACACTACATCATCCAAATCATTGACAATCAAGGTAAAAAGAAATGGTTCTAAAACCATCCCCTGTGGAACATCAGTAGCCATCCAGAAAAGAACCCCTTTATTCCCACTTTGCATCATGCCAATCAGCAGATGCTCTATCTATGCTAGTATCTTTTTTGTAATACAATGGGTTGTCATCGTGTTAAGCAACTTAATGTGCAGCACCTTGTCAAAAGCCTTTTGAAAAGCCAAGTACACACTATCCATCAAATCTCCTTTGTCTATCTTGCTTGTTCTTTCCTCAAAGATTTCCTGATAAATTCCCACAGATTTATCAAGCAAGATTTTCCCCAAAGGAAACCATGCTGACTTTGGCCTATTTTATCATGAGCCTCCAAGTACCCTGACACCTCATCCTTAACAATCGACTTCAACATCTTCCCTACCACAGAGGTCAGGCTAACTGGCCTATAGTTTCCTTTCTACTGCCTCCTTCCCTTCTTGAAGAGCAGAGTGACATTTACAATTTTCTAATCCTCTAGAACTGTGTTAAAATCTAGTGATTCCTGAAAGATCATTATTAATTCCTCCACAACCTCTTCAGCTACCTCTTTCAGAACCCTCGGGTGTAGTCTATCTGGTCCAAGTGACTTACCTACCTTCAGACCTTTCAGCTTCCCAAGCATCTTCTCCCTAATAATCGCATTTGCACTTAAATCTGCCCCTGACACTCTCAAACATCCAGCATACTGCTAGTGTCTTCCACAGTGAAGACTGATGCAAAATAGTTCATCTGCTATTTCCTTGTCCCCCATTACTACCTCTCGACATCATTTTTCAGCAATCTTGTATCTACTCTCACCTCTTCTTTACTCATTATATATCTGAAAAAGTTTTTTGTATCCTCTTTGGCTAGGTTACCTTCACATTTCATCTTCTCCATCCTTATGGCTTTTTAATTGCCTTCTGTTGGTTTTAAAAGCTTCCCACCATCTTCCCACTAATTTTTGCTCTATTTTGTGCGAACTCTTTTGCTTTTATGTTGGCTTTGACTCTCCTTGTCAGACGCGGTTGCATCATCCTAGCTTTAGAATACAATATACCTGGATCGCTAGGTCTCTATGTTCTGGAATATTCTACAAGGTTCTATCATTTACTGTGTAATTCATGTTTAACTCACTAAGTGCAACACCTTGCACTTGTCGAAGTTAAATTCCATCAGCAATTCATTGGCAGACTTTCCCATTTGAACTAGTTTCCACAGCAGTTCATTTTACTACCAGTTTTGGTGCTACTTACAAACTTACTAACCATGTCAATTATGTCCTTTCCTGGACATGTTCAATATGTGCTCTAGATCTCATTTACAATTTACAATGATTCTTAGCATCCATAACAATTGAGATCAGAGGTAGGGAAATGTTTTCCACTGGTGTTTTATGGTGCAGAAAAAAACACTGTAGATTAAACAACCAAACTTTGAAAAACTAACCAGACATTTTTAGTTAGATTATGTGCTATGTGTTTTCGGTAGAGTCAATGG
The DNA here is from genome assembly GCF_030144855.1 of Hypanus sabinus. NCBI lineage: Eukaryota > Metazoa > Chordata > Chondrichthyes > Myliobatiformes > Dasyatidae > Hypanus > Hypanus sabinus. The sequence goes on along the minus strand of NC_082711.1, from coordinate 95,698,236 downwards.
CAAGTTATCAGCTTCTATGAATTTGGACCGAAAAAAAGGCAAAGCAATACTTCGGAGTGTATCTCTGAATTAACTGAATTGATGGTCTCAAGATTTATTTGGGCTCAAAACAATTTTGTATTTCTTAACTTGAAAAGTACTGTCTAATGGCAAAATTGGAATTTAATTCCAGCTATTTGTCAGTTACGAGAGCTGATTGTTCCATGACTGTATAGCTAAAACAACTAAAAGGATTACTGAAGTGCAATTAATCTATGAAATGTTTTTGCAGTGAGGATTGGACATAGAGTGGGTACCAGGAGAAAAACTTGACTGGATTGAATTATGACCTATTGCAATTACTATTTCACTCCTGGATTATGCAATTTCCTACTTACTTTTCAGATATAAGTGACCAGTTACTTGAAGTAATCGGCTTGGAGGGGGCCATGGAAATGGGACAGATCTACACTGGGTTGAAAAGTGCAGGGAAAAGGCTGGCACAGTGCTCCTTGGTAACTCTCAGGTACAAGTCAATCTATTTCAATGGTCCTACAAGGTATGGCAGGGCAGATGGTTTGATGTTATAATGCAGCACTAAGATTAAATGCTGACATATCAAATTGCATCAGACTTTTTTCAAGTAAATCTGTAGTTGTAAATACAGCAATGATAAGCTGTAGTCTGTGGCTACCTGATGAATGCTGATTTAGTCATCCTATGCATCAGACAGCGGGTATGTTCAACTGAGAGAACCAGCCTTGCCAAATTATTTCTGGCAACAATTATGAAGTCTTCTGAATTTTTTATACTGCTTATTCCCATTCCTGTCTCAGGCTCATTAAAGCCCAGAATTAATGCAAAAATATTAAAATGAAAAATCTGTGATCTGTGAAACTTTTGGGGTAAAATAACTTTAAAATTGCCTTTTCGTTTGTGTGTATGTGTCTTTTAAGTATTTGGAATACTTTTTCAATGCAATATTTAGAAGAGATTTTTAATCCAAATACTTGGATCTTTTTAGCATCTTCATAGGTTTAATTTATATTTAATAACTGGCTGCATAGTAGGGACCTTTACATGGAAATTTTCTGACTCTGGGCATTACAATGCAAAACCAGAAAACAAGCTTTACTGATTTCTAGTACCTTCCTGTGAGTCTGCGCACCACTGGCAAGTTGGCACTTCCTTAATTGTTCTTAATGAGCCACCTTCTTGGACTGCTATAATCCTTCTTGTTCCAGAATTTCGATCTAGCTCTGATGAAAAACTGAGTCAGCAAAGGTATGTGAATTGAGAATTTATGTAAAATCTTCAGGTGGTTCCTGTTTCCCTAGTACTTTTTTATGGTAAAGCTCAAGGGTCTTGGAGATGTTTTTAAAAATTATTTATTGAGATACAGCACAGAATAGGCCCTTTCAGTTCTTTCAGCTGTGCTGCACAACAATCCCCCAATTTAATCCGAATTTAATCATAGGACAATTTACAATGGCCAATTAACCTACCAACCAGTATATCTATAAACTGTGGGAGGAAACCAGAGCACCCGGAGGAAACCCACACTCTCATGGAGAGAACGTGCAAACTCCTTACAGGCAGTGACAGGAATTGAACCCAAGTCACTGGGACTGAAATGAGTTGTGCTAAGCACCATGCTACTGTGCGGCCCAGTTATTGAGTTATTCTGTTGTCAGTAATTAAGTTATTCAGTAGAAATGGTATGTACTACCTACAGAAGATACTGCATTACTTGCCTCAGTTATCTGAACAACAGGCCAGTTATGCAGTATCTTCTGTAGATAGTACCTACCATTTCCACTGTGTGCTGATTGTGGAGGGAATGAATGTTTAGAGGGGCAAATGTACCACAATCAAACCACTTTGTTCTGGATAGTGTTCAGGTTCTTATGAGTTGTTGTCATTCAGGCCAGCAGAGAGTTTTCCATTACACTACTGACCTATACTTTGCTTATGGCAGAGAAACTTCGGAGTATTAAGAGATATACAGTAGCTGTTGGATAAACTCCTCTCGGGCTTCCAGCCAGGTACAGGTATAGATTATTACTGACTTTTCAATGACAGACTCTGCCACCTTCATCAGTGATGATGCCTAGGCATGCCTGGTCCAGTGGTATTTATAACCCTGTTATCTGTCTCTCTTAATTGGTTAGTCCTCATCCAATCAGGTTTCAGCTGTCCCACCTTGTTTACAATTGAATTCCAGTTCTTACTTAGAGTGAGACCTTCATCTTTGTTAAAATTCTTTTCCTCTAGTTTTATTTCAGTAGCTTCCTTCACCAGGCAGTCCCAAAACCCAATGGCATAGCGCAGTAGTTTTGTGCCATCTAAGTCAATCCTATGGGCATTGCAAATGCAATGTTCTGCAACCACCAATTTCACCAGGCAACCTCCTGAGCTCCTTGATGCGGGTTTCCACCGTGCACCCCTTCTGGCCAATATATACTGCTCCACATTCACAGAGACTCTTTAAAACACCAGCCAACTCGAGTCCCAGGTCATCTTTGACTGACTTAAACTGCTATTTGAGCTTCCTTATGGGTTTGTGGATGATATTAATCTGGTATTTCTTCAGGATCCTGGTAATCCTTCCAGAGACTGCAGAAATAGAGAGAAGCCAGGCGATAGCAGAACATTGCATTTGCAATGGCCATAGGATATTCTTCAATGAGATAAAGCTCTGATTCTGATTACCTCTTCAAATTTAAACTGCCTTCTAAATATGCACATTAAAAACTGAAAAGCAGGATCCCCAGAGTAGTAACCTCTGGATAGCTGCCTGTGCTACAAGCCAGTGAGGGCAAGAATAAGATAATGTGGCTGAGGAACTGGTACAAGGATCAGATTTCAGATTTCTGGACCATTGGCTTCACATCTGGGGAAGGCATCACCCTGTGGAAACAGTAATCATATAGAATTCACCTTGCAATTTGAGAGTGAGACGCTAAAGTCAAATATGTCTGTGTTACTGAGGAGAAAAGGAAATTACAGAGGCATGAGTTGGCGGGAAGGGGACACTAGCAGGGATGATGGCAGAGGAGCAACAGCTGGAGTTTCTGGGAGCAATTTGGAAGGTGCAGGGTAGGTGCATCCCAAGGAAGAGCAAGTATTCTAAAGTAAGATGATGCAACTCTGGCTGACAAGGGAAGCCAAAGTCAATATAAAAGCAAAACAAAAGCATATAATAAAACAAAAAATGGTAGGAAGTTAGAGGTTTGGGGATTTAAAAAAAAACAGAAAGGTAACTGAAAAAAAAACGTAAGGGGGACAAGATGAAATATGAAGGTAAGCTAGCCAATGATATCAAAAATGATTCCTAAAGCATTTTCAGGTATATAAAGAGTAAAAGAGGGGTGAGAGTAGATATTGGACTCCTGAAAAATTACACTGAAGAGATAGTAATGGTGGATAAGGAAATGAAGGATGAACAGAATAAGTATTTTGCATCAACCTTTGCTGTAGAAGACACTTGCAGTATTCTGGATGTTTGAGTGTGTCGAGGGGCAGAAGTGAGTGTAGTTGCTATTACTATGGCAATGGTACTTGGGAAACTGAAAGGCCTGAAGTCACCTGGACCTGATGTGCTACACCCCAGGTTCTGAAAGAGATAGCTGAAGGGATTGTGAAGGCAGAGGAAATGATCTTTACAGAACAAGTAGATTCTGGCATGATTCCAGAGGACTGGAAAATTGCAAATGTCCCTCCACTCTTCAAGAAGAGAGGAAGGCAAAAGAAAGGAAATTAAAAGCCAGTTAGCCTGACCTCAATGGTTGGAAAGATGTTGGAGTCAATTCTTAAGGATACAGTTTCAGGATACTTGGAGGCACATGACAAGATAAGCCAAAGTCAGCATGGTTTCCATAAGAGAAAATCTTGCCTGACAAATCTGTTGAAATTATTTGAAGAAATAACAATCAGTATTGACAAAGACAGATGTTCTGTTCTTGGATTTTCATAAGGCTTTTGACAAGGTGCCATATATGATAAGAGCCTAGAGTAATACAGAAAGATACCTGCATGGATAGAGTATTGGCTGATTGGCAGGAGATGAAGGGTGGGAATAAAGGAATCCTTTTTGGATTGGATTGGCTGATCGTGACTAGTGGCGTTCCATAGGGATTTGTGTGGGTACAGCTTCTTTTTATATTGTTTGTCAATGATTTGGATGATGAAATTGATGGCTTTGTAGCCCAGTTTGCAGATGATACATAGATAGGAGGATTGGCAGGAAGTGTTGAGGAAGCAGGGAGGCTGCAGAAGGACTTAGACAGATTAGGAGAATGGGCAATGTAGGGAAGTCTATGTTCATGCACTTTGTAGAACGAATAAAAGCATAGATCTGAATGGGGAGAAAATTTAAAAGTCCAAGTTACAACGGGATTTGTGAGTCCTCATGCAGGATCCCCTAAAGGTTAATTTGCAGGTTGAATCAGTGGTGAATGAAATGTTAGCATTCATTTCTAGAATATAAAAGTAAGACACTGGTGAGGCCTCACTTGGAGAATTGTGAGTAGTTTTAAGCCCCTTATTTAAGAAAGGATTTGCTGACATTTGAGAGAGTTTCAGAGGTGGTTTATAGGAATGATTCCAGGAATGAAAGTCTTATTGTATAAGGAGCGATAGATTGCTCTGGGCATTTACTCAAAGGAATTTAGAAGAATGAGGGGGAATCTCATTGAAACTATCAAATATCAAAAGGCCTAGAGAGAGAGAGGATACAAAGAGGATGTTTCCTTCAGTGGAGGAGTCTCAGACCAGAGGTCACAGCCTCAAAATAGAGGGACATCAGTTTAGAATATAAATGAGGAGGATTTTTTTTTTTTAACCAGGGGGTGGTGAATCTGTGGAATTCAATGCCACAGGCAGCAGTGGAGGCCAACTCACTGGGTGCACTTAAGGCAGAGGTTGATAGGTTCTTGACTAGTGAAAGGTTATGGGGAGAAGGAAGAAAATGGAGTTCAGAGAGAAATGGATCAGCTATAAGGAAGTAGCAGAGAAGGTGCGGTGGGCTGTATGTCTTAATTTTGCTCCTTTCTGTAATGGTCTTACGGTCTTACTACCTATCTGTTAATGCAAATCTATAGCTTATATGGGTAATAATAATGAGCAGTAATCACAAAACTGGACAAATACAGTATATCAATGCATTGTGAACAATCTCTCCATGGCATAAATATAGTAATCACGTAAAATCAGAGACAATATATAAAGACACAAAAAGATTTTTGCTGTTGTTTTACATCTGTTCCTTTGTTTTTCAGAACCAGCAAGTTCCTACCGATGCAAATTGATGGAGAACCTTGGATGCAAACACCTTGCACAGTAAGGACATATTGCTCGTAAAATTTATGCATAGAAGAAAAAATGTCAGACAGGCACTTAAATAGGCAAGGCATAAAAGGATGTAGAGCAATTACAGACAAATGGGATTAGGGTAGATGGTCAAAAGAGTAGGCATGGATGTAGTAAACCATCTGTTTCTGTGCTGTGCTCTCAATAATAGTACCTAAAGTAATGCAAAAATTTATTTTTAAATGAAGATGTTGAAGTATGAGTGTACATAGTTCTGCCCAGGCATTCGAAAACCATAAAAAAAGTAATAAAACAAATAAAAATAATCTTCGCAACATTGTAAAGATTAAAATTAAATTATTATACTGCAAAACATTTTTACACAATTCAAATCATTACCCATTAATTTCAAATACGTACACCCATATCCCTTGGAACCATTCATCTCCATTGAGATGAATGAACTCACTTTAACCACCTTAGTTAAAGTTCTCTGCGAGGATTGTGTTGGGGATTGTAACAAATTCACTCTCCTTTACTGGACTCCATGAAGAGGTTAACTTCAGCTCACAGCTAGAATTCTTCAGAAGAGCATGTTTGAGCTTCCAAATCTTTTTGGGCATTAATTGTTTTTAAATGCTGGTTTCAATTGTTTTCCCTATAACTACAGAATTTTTAAATTTATGTGACTGTAGCAAAATCTGCATTCTGTCTAAATCTTAGACATAATTTGAGTTTTTTGTATTGCAAGTCCTAGCAGTACAAACAGAGCTGTTGCAAGCCTGCGTATTTACAGAGAAAGCTTCACACTTGACTATCCGTCAAATGACATGGTGGAATAAGAAAAAGGTTAAGTTTATTGGAAAGGGCAGAAGATTTTAAACATTTAAGTATTTGACTTGGAGACAAGCAGGTAAATTGTGATAGCTTTTGACTATATGGATGACTGATAAATAATAATTCTAATTTCAATTATTTTAATTCATATCACGAACACAACAGTCAACACAAATACAACACTCCCAAAGCAATTCATTATGTAAAATGCTTTGAAACATTTCAGTGTTTTGATGCTCCATATGTGCAAGTATTTTTTATTCAATGCTGGTTTTCTATGAATAAACAACAAAGGAAAGATAGTACTTTCATACAGAGTTTGAGAATCAAACCAGTCCCTAGTTATACTTGAACTATTGCAATTATTAAAAATAGCTAAACAGAATTTGGAAGGATAATCCCCAATTGACCTATCATGTAGAAAAACACAGTGTTACACAGAGTTTTTTTTCTCTCTTCTTTGGACTTCTTATAATTTGAGGCTTCTCCAGAGCACTTGCAATTAATTAAAGGGATTGCTGTCAAGTAAAAAGTGTGGCAGACAATTTGGGAACTTCAATGTGTTACAAACAGCAATGCAATATTGATGAAACAATCTTGAAAAAACAAACCAGTAGTCTTCACAGCCAAATGAACACCTATGGCCTGGCAGTGACATTCATTAGACCAGGAAGACAATAAGGATGTTTTCATCTCATAGCATGGGAAACCAAGTTGATCTTTCTAACTCTTGTATCTGTTTCACAATTCATGGCTGATGTACACCCACATCTCAAACTTTGGTTTCTCTAGAATCCTTTCTTCTCTTTCCTACTGTAAATGATTGGTTCCATAAAAGTTGTAATGGCACAGGAGTTCTTCCTGAATCACTGAGTAGGTCTCAAGTACCTCCTCCCTGATAATAGTAATAAGGAGAGGGCATGTCCCAGATGGTGTGGGTCTTAGTGATTGATGCTACCTTCTTGAGTCACTGTCTCTTGAAGATGTAAGGGTGGATTGCTGCATGATGGAGTTGGCTGACTCTATAACCCTCAGCAGCCTTTTGAGATCCTGTGCATTGCACCCTCCATACTAGGCAGTTAATGCAACCAGCCAAAACACTCTCCACTGTATAAGTGCAACAATTTATTAGAGTCTTTGATGACATACTGAATCTCCTCAAATTCCTACTGAAGCAGAGCCACACTAGTGTGCCTTCTTCAGGATATCATCAATGTATCCAGCCTTGGATAGGTCCTCCAAGATTGCTGACATGCAGGAAATCGAAATTGCTCATCCTTTCAATAATGGGTGCCTCAGTATTCTCCTGACTTCCTATTCCTGAAGATCACAGTCAGTTCTTGGTCTTGCTGATGTTGAGTGCGAGGTTATTGCAAAACAATTCAACAAGCTAATCTTTCTCACTCCTGTATGTCTCCTCATTGCCATATAAGATTCTGCCAACAATAGTGGTGAGACCACATCTGGAATATTATGTGCAGTTCTGAACACCATAGCAGAAGAAGGATGTCATAAGAGGGTACGAAAAAGATTCACAAATATTGTCATGTCTAGAAGACATGAGTTATTCGAGACCATAAGATCTGGGATCAGAATTAGTCTATTTGGCCCATTGAGTCTGCTCTGCCACTTCATCTTTGTTGATCGAATTTTCCTCACAGCTCATCCTCTGCCTTCTCCCCCTATCCCTTCATGCCCTGACCAAAAAGAAGCTTACTAAACTCTGCCTTATATATACATGAAGGTTTGGCCTTTACAGCTGCCTGTGGCAATAAATTCCATAGATTCACTGCTCTCTGGCTAAAGAAATTCCTCCTTATCTCCATTCTAAATGGACGCCCCTTTATTCTGAGACTGAGTCCTCTGGTCTTGGACTCTCCCACCATAGAAAACATTCTCTCCACGTCCACTCTTTCAAGGCTTTTCACTGTTCAAGAGGTTTTCAATGAAATCACCCCTCATTCTTCTGAATTCCAGGGAATAACAGGCCTAGAGCTATCAAATGCTCTTCATATGACAAGCCATCAATTATGGAATCAATTTTTGTGAAGCTACTTTGAGCCCTCTGCAGTTTCAACACATCCTTTCTACAATAAGGGGCCCAAAACTGCTCACAATACTCCAAGTGAAGCCTGACCAATGCTTTACAAGGTCTCAACATTACATCCTTGCTTTTATGTCCTAGTCCTCTTGAAACGAATGCTAATATTGCATTTGCCTTCCTCACCACAGACGCAAGCTGCAAATTAACTTTTAGAGAATCCTGCACAAGGGCCCCCAAGTCCTTATGCACCTCAATATTTTATATTTTCTCTCCAATTCGAAAGTAGTCTACCCTTTGATTTCTTCTACCAAAGTAAATGACCATACACTTCCCAACACTGTATTCCATCTGCCATTTATTTGACCATTCTCCTAATCTGAGTCCTTTGTAGCCTTTCCACTTCCTCAAAACTACCTGCCCCTCCACCTATCTTCATATTGTCTGCAAACATTGTAACAAAGCCGTGAATTCTATCATAAAAATCATTGACATCAAAAGAATCAGTACCGACACAGATCCCTGTGGAACACCACTAGTCACTAGCAGTCAGCCAGAAAAGGCTCTCTTTATTATCACTCTTTGCCTCCTACTAATCAGCCACTGCTTTACCCATGTTAGAATTTTCCCTGTAATATCATGGGCTTGCAGCTTGTTAAGAAGCCTTGTGTGGCACTTTGTCAAAGACCTTCTGAAAATCCAAGTACACAACATCAACTGATTCTCCTTTGTCTATCCTGCTTGTTATTTTTTCAAAGATTTCCAATAGATTTGTCGAGCAAGATTTTCCCTTGAGGAAACCATGCTGACTACAGCCTATTTTATCATGTGCCTCCAAATACCTTGAGACCTCATCCTTAATAATCGTCTCCAACATCTTTCAATCACTGACGTATGCTAGCTGGCCTATAATTTCCCTTCTTCTGCTCCATTCCCTTCTTGAAGAGTGGAGTGAAATTTAAAGTTTTCCAGACTTCTAGAACCATTCCAGAGTCTAGTAAAGATCATTAATGTTTCCACAACCTCTTCAGCTACCTTTTTCAGAACTCTGGGGTGCACACCATCTAGTCCAGGTGACTTAGCCACCTTCAGACATTTCAGTTTCCCAAGAATTTTCTCTCTAGCTGTTGTAACTTCACACATTTCATGCCCCTGTCACTTGGAACATCCACCATACAGTTAGTGTCTCCCACAGTGAAGAATGATGCAAAATGCTTATTTAGTTTGTCTGCCATTTTTTGTTCCCCATTCCTCCCTCTCCAGCATCATTTTCCCGTGGTCGAATATTCACTCTCACCTCCCATTTTTACTTTATCTATCTGAAGAAACTTTTGGTATCCTCTTTGATATTATTGGCTAGCTTACTTTTGTATTCCATCTTTATCTTCTTCATGTCTTTTTTATTTGCCTTCTGTTGGTTTTTAAAAGCTTCTCAATCCTCTAATTTTTGCTCTATTATGTGCCCTATCTTTGGTTTTTCTGTTGGTCTTGACCTCTTGTTAGCCACGGTTGTGTCAACTTTCCTTCAGAATGTTCCTTCCTCTTTGGGATATATATATCCTGCGCCTTCCAAATTGATTCAGAAATTCCAGCTGTTGCTGCTATGCATCATCCCTTCCAGTGTTCTTTTCCAATTAATTCTAACCAACTTCTCCCTCCATAACTCCCTTTAATCGACTGTAATTCTGACATATTTGACTTTAGCTACTCCTTTTCAAACTTCAGGGTGAATTGAATCACAATTTTGATCATTTCTCCTATAGGTGCTTTTACCTTAAGCTCTCTAATCAATTCTAGTTCATTACCCACACCCAATCCAGAATTGCTGATCTCCCAAGTGGGCTCAACCATAAGCTGCTCTAAAAAGCCAACTCGTAAGCACTCAAGAAATCCCCCCTTCTGTAATCCAGCATCAACCTGATTTTCCCAATCTACATGCATATTGAAGTCCCCAATGACTATTATTTCATTGCCCTTTTGGCATGCACATCCTATCTCCCATTATAATTTGTAGACCACATCCTTACTACTGTTTGGTTTTCTGTGTACAACTCCTGTTGGGGTTTTTTCACCCTTGCAGTTCCTTAGCTCTGTCCGCAATTATTCACCACCTTCTGACCTTATGTTACCTCTTTGTAATGATTTGATTTATTTTTTACCCACGGAGCAACACTGCCTCCTCTGCCTTCCTGCCTGTCCTTTCGATACATTGTGTATCCTTGGACATAAAACTCCCAGACATTACCTGTCAGCCATGATTCTGTGATGCTTACAACATCATACTTTCCAATCTACGACGGTGCTGCAAGACCATCTATCTTATTCCATATATTGTGCACATTTAGATGCAACACATTCAGTCCTGTATTTACCATTTTTGATTTTATGTTGCTATTATGTTGCAATTCATCCTGTTCTCTGCAATTTTCCCCTATCAACTGCCTCTCCTCACTACACGTTGCCTCTGTAAACCTTCATTTTCATCACTATTATCCGCCTTTCCGACGATACTTTTTGCTTTGAAATATAGGCAGCTCGGGACACTGGTCGCACCATGATCAACGTTTTGAGTCCTAACTTTGACTCAGGTCTCACCAACATCTTCCTCTAAAAGCTCTTCACTAATTATTCTGGTACTCTGGTTCCCATCCCCCTGCAACTCTGGTTTTCTAAACCCCATCATGCAGCATTAACAAACCTTCCTGCCAGGCTATTAATCCCCCTCCAGTTCAGGTGCAAACCGTCCCTTCTGTACAGGTTCCACCTTCCCTGGAAAACAGACAGACATACTTTATTGATCCGAGGGAAATTGGGTTTCGTTACAGTCGCACCAAACAAGAACAGTGTAGAAATACAGCAATATAAAACCATAAATAATTCAATAATAGGTAAATTATGCCAAGTGGAAATTAGTTCAGGGCCAGCCTTTTGGCTCAGAGTGTCTGATACTCCGAGGGAGGAGCTGTAAAGTTTGATGGCCACAGGCAGGAATGACTTCCTATGACACTCAGTGTTGCATCTCGGTGGAATGAGTCTCTGGCTGAATGTACTCCTGTGCCTAACCAGTACATTATGGAGTGGTTAGGAGACATTGTCCAAGATGGCATGCAACTTGGACAGCATCCTCTTTTCAAACACCACCGTCAGAGAGTCCAGTTCCACCCCCACAACATCACTGGCCTTACGAATGAGTTTGTTGATTCTGTTGGTGTCTGCTACCCTCAGCCTGCTGCCCCAGCACACAACTGCAAACATGATAGCACTGGCCACCACAGACTCGTAGAACATCGTCAGCATCGTCCAGAAGATGTTAAAGGACCTCAGTCTCCTCAGGAAGTAGAGACGGCTCTGACCCTTCTTGTAGACAGCCTCAGTGTTCTTTGACCAGTCCAGTTTATTGTCAGTTCATATCCCCAGGTATTTGTAATCCTCCATCATGTCCACACTGACCCCTTGGAGTGCCTTAGCCCTCCTCAGGTCCACCACCAGCTCCTTAGTCTTTTCACTTTAAGCTGCAGATGAAAAGAGCCCGATGATCCAAAAATCTTATATGCCCTCCATCCTTCACCAACACCTTAGCCACGTATTAAACTGTATAATCTTCCTAGTTCGAGCCTCACAAACACATGGCGTGGGTAGCAATCCTGAGATCACAACCTTGGAGGTCCTGTCCTTTAACATAGCACCCAACTCCCTGAACTTGCTATATGTCACATGTCATGTTCATGTCATTAGTACCTAAGTGGACCAATGGTATTTCAGATAAAATAACATTTCATTTTTGGAGATCTTTCTGCCCATCTTCATGCAAGATATAAGCAGAAGTACTCTGTACAATGCCAAAAGCAATTAAAATTTCACTTTGAACTATGGTCTTTGTATAGCAAGGTGTGATTATTGCCACCCTGCACAATTTCAAATACTAATAGTACACTTGTTTAAGGTGAGAGGGGAGAGATTTAAAAGGGACCTGAGGGAGCACATTTTTCCAAATAGAGGGTGGTGGAATGAAGTGCTATAGGAAGTGGTAAAGGGAGGTACAGTTATAAATGTTAAAAGACACTTGGACGGTTATGTGGATAGGAAAGGTTTAGAGGGATATGGACCAAATGTGGACATATGAAACTGTTCCCAATAAGAAGTAGCATAGATGGAGGATTGAACTTGCAGCTCCATGGCAACATTTCTCCTACATACCCATATAGCCGATTGTCAACTTGTGAAAATTCAGTGGAAATTCTAGTAATACAATTTATAATATACTTCTATCCAATAGGACTCATTGAATTAAGGGAATTAAGCTATTGGTTAAGTTACATGGACCAGACTAAATGATTCATTCCTGTTCTTATGCTCCTGGAAATGACTAGCTGAAGAGTTGTTATTGCAGAAAAAAACATGTCAAAGTGAAACAAAGCAGCTGATTAAAGCAACATTACAAACCATGTGCAGTCTGCTCAATAGATGACAGTACTTATTACATATCCTGGGAAAAGGTTAAGTAAAGATTTTCTCCTGATATTTAAACAATTGTTCAATTTGTTTCTTAACTTGTTCTTCATCCTTGACTGACTGAATTCCTTGTCAAAATGTTTCCAATTTACTGTCAGTTTTAGAATGATCAGATTTCACCATGTTTTCCTGCATTCATTCTTCCAATCCTTGGCTCTTCTACACTTAAAATTTATCTACACTGTTGGAAAATTTAATTATTAATATATTTCTTATGACTTTTTTCCTGCAATTTTGTCCTCAAAGTAAATTATAAAATGAAAATAGACTCAGATTTTCAGGTTATGAAATGACATTTTCAGGATGAATTTCACTTGTTGTTCACATGAGTCAGACACTACACTGCCAATGCCCTAGCTAGAAATCATATATGGTTGTAGGACCTTATTTCAATTACTCTGCACAGCAGAAGATGTAGATTGGTTTTGACAGGTTTTTTTTAAGAGAAAATCTGTGGCCATTCAAAAGCAATTAAATTGTAGGCATAGGAGTGATTTTTGCTGCAGCAAGAGGAGCATCAGTACCTTAAATATCAATCAATCATTCTTACCTCTCTGTTGACCTTCAATAAGAATTAAATCCATCATAAACTCTTTCCCTACCTGTAGTGATGAATTATATACAACTCTATTCAACTGTTCCATTTAATATCAGAGAAATCTCTACAATATACATTGTGAATTTTTTTCTTTGCAGACGTCCATAAAAACAAAAGAAAGCCTTAAAGAATGAGTGACAGTCAAAATGTTAGAACCCCAAAGCACTTCCCCACTCCCCCTCCCACACAAAATCAACAGCAGCATAATGACAATCCACCACCCCAACCACTTCTGCAAAAAAGCATCAACAACCTCCACCCACCAAGCAGGCAATAGAAGGCCCCAATTAAAAACCATGATCTGCAGTGCAACAAAAAATAATCGGTCACCCAACAATTCAACTTGCTACAGGCTCTCTCTCTCTCTCCCCCTAATAAATGGAAAAAGAGATGTCCCCTTTCTCAGTGAGAAATAATTTGCCGATCTACGGCATTAAAAATGTGTTGCGCAGTTTTTTTTTCCCATGTTCTGTGACCCAAGAATCAGCAACAATCTCTCAATCACCAATGAGAGGGGGAGATGGGGAGAGAGAGTAGATGGGGAAGAGGGAGAGGGAGGGAGAAGTGTAGATGGAGAGGAAGAACAACTCACTGAGTACACAGTCTATGTATGAAACTGTTTCAACATTAGCAGTATTTGACCAGTGGTTTAGGATAGATCCCCCATGAAAACAATTTGGGGTGATCACTGCCCCCAGCAGACACTATGACAGGAGGCACCTTTTCCATGGAATAATCCCAGGGTACAACACAGAAAGAAGCTATTTGAGCCATCGTACTTGTCTCAACCCTGTGAAAGTATCTCCCAATAACTCCAGCTAGCCTGCCTTTCCTTACAGTTATGTAATTTATTTCCCTTTCAAGATCATCTGTTTCTCTTCCCTTTGCAGGTAGTTTCATCCAAATCTGGATTATTAGAAATTAATAATCATTATTAATACACATACAGGCACTTGTGTATATTACAATAAACTGGACTTTGACTTTCACAATATTGCACAAAGAAGAATAGTGGGCTTGCTCCTGTTCCATTGATCCATGTGGATTCACCATATCAAAATTATGTATAAGGTTCGATCTATCACACTCCACTCCCACCTATTCTGCAACTGAAAACAAACTTGAGGTTTTCTCTTTCCCTTGACCTTTTGAGTGCTTCCATTATCTTCTGCCTTTATTTCAGATTTCCGGCTTCTGCAATTCCTGATATTTAAATGAGTGTAGAGTCCATTACTGCCCATATTTCTTGTCATTCTAAAGATTTATTGATATAATTTACAACATCACCCCTTTCTTGTCAATCCACTACTGAGAATTCTATCTTTCTCATTTTAAGAGTCTTTATCAATCTGCAGAAAAACAATCTTCCTTTCTGTACTCCACAGCAATGTTTATTAACTTTTGAAATCATATTTAGGGAATATATGGTAGATGCTTGAAAAGTTTGCTGTTAATATTAAATTCAAGAAATTCAGTTTACGGGATTTGTTCATCCAGCCTTGTTAGTAAGCACAGTAGGATAAAAACATTTGGTTAATTTTTAAACATGAGTTGAAATAAAGAATAATTAGAATATAGATATGAAAATGGCTAGTGTAATTTACGATCCCAGCTCTGATGACTTGCTTCAGATTGCAAGCTTAATCTACTGTTCTTAGGTTGACTAGAAAGATACACTATTTACTCTGCAGTTTAGGAATCATTGATATTATTGACGCCTATCTGCAATTTCAGTACGAAGTCACATGCAAAATGCTGTTGTACATGTTTCTAGTTCCTATCCAATTCTCATTCTCACCAAGCCATAATGATGAAAAGAGGAATTTGGACCAAAAAGCCTAGGAAATTAGGACTCTTCCCTCGGGTCCTGACTGGGAATCTCCTACAAATCAAATTTGTATTTCCCCCCTCTATTCAGATCAAAATCTGATAATCAGTTCAACTCATGTAGTAGTCAAAATCTCATCCTGTGTGGTCCCAAGTGATTTACTGTTGTTCACAGCAGTAGACGTAATTTCTAATAAAAGAATTCATAATGTGCATTTATCTTGCTTTGACTTTAATCTGATATTGCAATAGGAAAACTCAACCCAATTGTTACCTTTTTAATAAATGTTAAATAAATCACACTATTTCTTTATTAGGATCCTTTAATTATTTGGTTAGTGAATTCCCAGGGACAGGTATTGCAGACCCTCAGCTGCATTTTGAACAAGCCATTAACATTAATGAGTCTCATGTGTTCATCCACTTTTAAAATTTCTCAGCCTATGTAAGCAGATAACTTTTAAAAACTTTAATTTGAGTGGTGGAAATAGCCAAGAGTTAGCAGGATTTCTTTGACTACATTCTCTGTTGACACAACAGAAATTTGAGAAAAATTGAATGAACCAGAGAAGTGGAGCATTCTACTTGTTTTATCAGTGACTTCTTTGCTTGGAGCCATTGAGTCTCCTGTATCACTTAGAACCAATGACTTCAAGCCAAAACATATTTAAATTGCTATTTCACAGAATTGGAAATGGCTTTATCAACCCAAGTCTCTTTTAAATAAAAGAGATGTAATTTGATGTAATTTCAGGCAATTCAGAATGATGACTACAATTTTAAAGCATAAGAGTTAAATCATTTAGAGTTATTTAATATGTTTTAATTTTACTCATACATGACTGCATTTCTCAATCAGTCCTTGCATTCACCATAAGTCAGAAAAATTGACTCTGAGGAGATGACAATGATTATTATATAGAATCATAAGGTCTTAGAAAAATACAGCACAGAAGCAAGCCATTTGGTCCATCTAGTCCATGCTAAACCATATGAACTGTCTACTCCCATTGACTGCACCCAAACCTTAGCCCTCCATACCCCTAAAATCCATGTACTTATCCAAACCTCTCTTAAGTGTTGAAATCGAACTTGCATGCATCACTTATGCTGGCAGCTCATCCCACATGCTCATGACCATCTTAGTGAAGAAGTTTCCCCTCATATTCCCCTTAAACCTTTCACCTTTCACACCTAACCCATGACTTCTAGGTGTAGTCCTACCCAACCTCTGTAGAAAAAGCCTGCTTGCATTTACCCTATCTATACACCTCATCATTTTCTATACCCCTATCAAATCTCCCCTCAATCTGCTATGTTCCAAGGAATGAAGTCCTAACATAGTCAACCTTTCCTTATTAACTCAGATCTTGCTGTCCCTGCAACATCCTTGTACATTTTCTCTGTATGTTTTCAATCTTTCTTACATCTTTCCTATAGGTAGGTGACCCACACTGCAAACAGTCCTCCAAATTAGGCCTCACCAATGTCTTATACAACTTCAATTTAACATCCTATCTCCTCCACACAGTACTGTGATATATGAAGGCCAGTGTGCAAGAACTTTTGTTTTGACCCTATCTACCTGTGCTGCCATTTTCAATTAATTATGGCCCAGTATTCCAAGATCCCATTATTCCCCCCACTCCTCAGTGCCCTGCCATTCACTGTTTAAGTCCTACCCTGATTTGTCCTCCCAAAGTGCCACACCTCACACTTGACTGCATTAAATTCCATCTGCCATTTTTCACCCATTTTTCCAGGTGGTCCGGAGCCCACTTCAAGTTCTGATAGTCTTTCTCACTGTCCACTACTCACCCTATCTTGGCGTCATCCACAAATTTGCTAATCCTGTTAGCCTCATTATCATCCAGATCATTATTATAAATGACGAACACCAACGGACACATCACAAATCCCTGTGGCTCTCCACCAGTCACAAATAGGCAATCCTCCACTACCACTCTCTGGCTTCTCCCTCAAAGCCAATGCCTCATCCAATTTACTACCTCATCCTGAATGGCAAGTGACTGAACCTTCTTGACCAATGACCCCCCCCCCCCCCATGCAGGACCTTGTCAAATCTCTCGCTAAAGCCCATGTAGAAAACATCCAATGTCTTTCCTTCATCATCTTTCCCGGTAAATTTATCAAAAAAGTTTGGTTAGACATGACCTATCATGTACAAAACCATGCTGACTATCACTAATCAGTCCATCAGTCCATGTATATCCAAATACTTATAAATCCAGTCCCTTAGAATACCTTACATTAACTTCCCATGACTGATGTCAGGCTCACCAGCCTATAATTTTCTGGTTTATTTTTAGAGCATTTCTTAAACAGTAGAACAACAATAGTGATCCTGCAATCCTCCAGTACCTCAGCTGTCACTAAGGATGATTTAAATATTGCTGCTAGGCCCCCTACAATTTCTGCACTTGCCTCCCATAGGGTCGGAGAGAACATTCTCGTCTTCCAGAAGACTAATTTTGTTCCTTGTAATCCTCTTGCTCCTTCACTTTGTCTGCTGGGGCAATCTCATGCCTTCTTTTAGCCCTCCTGATTTCTTTCTTAAGTGTTTTCTTATATTTCTTATACTCCATAAATATCTCACTTGTTCCTACCTGCCTATACCTGCTATGCACTTCCTCTTTTTTCTTAATGAGAGCCTCAGTATCTCTTGAAATCCAAGGTTCCCTCCACCTGTTATCTTTACCTTTTATTCTGACAAGTACATACAAGCTTTGTACTCTCAAAATTTCATTTTTGAAGGTTTCTCACTTACCAAGAATAATGTTTGCCTGAAAACATCCTGTCCCGGTTCACATTTGCCAGATACTTTCTGATATCATCAAAATTGGCTTTCTCCAATTTAGAATCTGAACCTAGGGACCAGACATAACTTTTTTCAAATTTATTTTGAAACTAGTTGGCATTATAATCACTAGATATAAGGTGTTCCCCTATACAAACTTTTGTCACCTGGCCTGTCTCATTCCCTAATAGTAGCACTCTCTGTCATTAGGATTTCTATGTACTTTAAGGAAACTTTCCTGAATACATTTGACAAACTCTCTCCCATCCCGTCCATTTACAGCATGGGAGACCCAGCCAATATGTGGGAAGTTAAAATCACCTACTATCACAACCTTATGTTTCTTGCAACAGTCTCCAATCTCTCTGCAAATTTGTTCCTCTAAATCCTGCGGACTGTTGGGTTGTCTATAATAAAGCCGAATTAACATGGTCATACCTTTCTTCTTCCCCATTTCAACCTATAAAGCCTCACTAGACAAGTTCTCCAGTCTGTCCCGAATGAACACTGCTGTGACATTTTCCTGACTAGTAATGCCACCCCTCCTCTTTAACCCATCCTGCTCTGTTGCGTCCAAAACAGCAGAACCCCAGAATATTGAGCTGCCAGTCCTGCCCCTCCTGTAACCAAGTCCTAGTCATGGCTACAATGTCATAATTTCACGTGTTGATCCACGCCTTGAACTCGTCTGCCTTTCCTACAATACTTCTTGGATTGTAATATATGCAGCTCAGGACATTAGTCACACCATGCTCAACCTTTTTAATTCTTGAATTTCTCTGAGGTCTTAAGAACATCTGCCTCTATAACCTCTCCATTTGTTGTTCTGGCACTTTGGTTCCCATCCCCGTGCAACTCTAGCTTAAACCCTACCGTACAGCACTGGCAAACTTTCCCACTAAGATATTGGTCCCACTCCAGTTCAGGTGCAAAGTGACTCTTCTCTACAGGTCCCACCTTCCCTGGAAGAGAACCCAGTGATCCAAAAGTTTGATGCCCTCCCTCCTATGTCAACTCCTAAGCTACATGTTATACAGTATGATCTTCCTATATCTGGCCTGACTAGCACATGGTGCGGGTGGCAATCCTGAGATCACAACCCTGGATGTCTTGCTCTTTAACCTAGCACACAATTCCCTGAAATCACGTTGTAGATCTTGGATCCTGGTACTTGGGAGGCAAAATGCCATCCAAGAATCTTGTTCTCGTCTACAGAATCTCCTTTCTGTTCCCCTAACTACCAAATCCCCTATCACCATAGCTTGCGTCTTCTCCGCCCTACCCTTCGGAGTCACAGAGCCAGGCTCAGTGCCAGAAACCTCATTGCTGTGGTTTTCCTCTGCTAGGCCATCCACCCCCCCCCCCCCAATCGTTTGTTGAAGAGAATAGCCATAAGGGTGCTATGCACTGGCTGTTTAAGTCCTTTCCCCTTCCTGACTGTCACCCAGTCTCTGGTGCCTGCGCCTTGGGTGTAACTTCCTCTCTGTATATCCCATTAATGACCCCCTCGGCCTCCTGAGTGATCCAGAGTTCATCCAGAGTGTTAGAAACTGCAGCTGGATGCGCTTCTTGCAGGTGAAGTCATCAGGGACACTTGATGACTCCCTGCCTTCCCACATCCTGCAAGAAAAGCATTCAACTGCCCTGCCTGGCATCCCCACTGCTCTAACTATGCAAATGTAAAGAAGGAAAGCAATAAATAAAAAGGGGGAAAAAACTACCTGCAGCTTTTTCTCCTTCTCGTGCTCAAGTCTCTCCTCTCTTAGGCTTCAAGCTCTTCGCTGAAGCCTCGAAGAGCTAAAGCCTCAAAATTCCCACTTTAACTCTTTCCATTCCAACAAAGGCAGTTTCATTCACTGCTGCCTGATTTTAATTTGTTCTTTCCAATCAATCCCGATCCTAGATTGGCCTCTGCATAAAACACCATACTGTTGCGAATTGATGCGAATTCAGTTGGTGAACCTGAGTGAGCTACATCTTCTCACGCTTCAGATTCAATGATTTTACAACTCAGAGGAGTCACCTGTTTCTATTGAGTTGAAATCTTAATGCAATTGAATTATCTTCTTTAATGCTATTTTCTATTCTTTCCCCATATTTTCATAGTTTTTCTGGTATTTCTGAAATTTAATTGTAAACTGTGTTCTAACATTTATCTAAATAAAATTTAGAATCATTTGCTTTATGTTTTGGTAACCTTTTACATCAAATAATTCTTCAACCTTTGTTCCATGCTCTGCCAATGTTATTCAATGTTTACCTTTTCAGAATTTTGGAGATTTTACTTTATCTTTTCAAGTCACTGGTAAATATTTAAACCATTCACATTTATTTACTTGCATTGTATTTATTATTTATAAAAATGTTTACTTATTTAGTATATTTATTTACACATTCATGGGTTATTGGTGATGCAGGGTCCTTTGCGTTTGTCGTAGACATTGAAAGCAGACCTTTTGGCCCCTTGTGTTAGTGCCAGCAATCAAGTGCCTGTCTATACAGACTCCATTTTCCAGTGCTGGATCTGTAGTTTTCTATGCAATAACCTTGCTCTGCGCTTCAGATGTGTTCCAAGGATGGAGAGCACTATGGTATTCCAAAAGGAGAGATGCATTATGGACAGTGCTGCTGTGTATTCCCTGCTGTGGAAAATGGCAGCAGTCTACCTTGTTAAAGAAGAGTAATCACTGGGCTGGGGAGAGAACTGTGTAGTCAAAATAGATATGGTCAGACAGCTGGTCTAGTGGACAAATCATGGGATTGGTGTTGGAGGTTGGTTGATAACATGGAAGCCCAAATATTAAAGATAAGACCAAACTTTACTTCAGAAATTTGTATTCATCACAGTTCCTGTAAAACATGGTTATTCCAGAAGTGACCAAATTGATTAGTCTGTTTCTCTAGCAATGATTAATGTTATAATGTTAAAGGAATGACATTTCTTATCATACTTCCATTGCAAAAGTGATATTGATGTACCAACTTGACCCATGTGTCTGAAATAGCCATGATCATGTTTTACTTAGGATCTTCTGATTACAGTGGCTTATGATATTATGGATTATACACTCAGTGGCCACATTATTATGTACATCTGTACACCTGCTCGTTAATGCAAATATTTAATCAGACATTTTTGAGAGAGCAACTCAATGCATAAAGTCATGCAGACATGGTCGAGAAGTTCAGATGTTCAAATCAAACATCAGAATAAAGAAGAAATATGATCTAAATGACTTTGACCATGGAATGATTGTTGATGCCAGACAGGGTGGTTCGAAGCCTTTCGTTGGTCGGAGTCAAATGTGAATGTTGTGTTACAGATGTCTACATCGTTGATGCAGCACTGTCAGTCAGTGAGCATACCAGGGTAGTATGATGTGGAGATCAAGTTGTTTCCCATTCAATAGGCCCTCCCTTCTCCACGCAACTAACAAATCCAAAGGAACGGCAGAGACCGATACAATCTGGCACCAATAGCATTGAAGGAGTTGCCAGAAAGCATTGATCTCAATGTAGAACTGTATTAGGGACTACAACTCCAGATATTTCCTCAGGGGTTCAATCCCAAACCCTTCTCCATGAGCGGGTATTGCTGCAAGACAGTGGAAGTTTGAGATGAGAGTTTTCCTTCATCTAGGTGAGCTGCTAACCGCATCTGCTTGGAAGGTGATTGGAGTATCTCATAAACTGCTAATCTGCTGGAATCCTTGTACATAACAGTGTCTGGAGTTTACAGAGAATAGTGCAAAAACACTAAAAGCATCCAGTGAGTGGCAGTTCTGTGGGTGAAAACGCCTTGTCAGTGTGCGAGATCGCACCTGATATGTTAACTCTGCTTCTCCCTGCAGTGATACTGCTGGCTCTGCATTCCAGCTTTAAATTAAACCTTTCATTCTTCTGTTCCAATTCTTCCATCGACTCTGCTTTCACACACACCCCTCTCCCTGCCTGTCACCTAACTCAATTTCTGGCTTTTTCCACTTTTTTGATTTTATTTGGCCGATGTTCTTCTCCTGTCATAGTTTCATGGAGTCACATAGTTCAGAAAATGACCCTCTAGCCCACTCCATCTCAGCTGACCATTATGTGACCACCTTAATCCTATATCATTCTCCCTGCCTTGTTTAGTTTGATCCATAAAGCCAATCTCCTTCATAAAGCTGTACTGCAATTTTCTGTTCAAATGTCACCTTATTTGTCTCAGAGGGATTTTTATTATTTTCATTCATGTGAAGCATCCCAGGACATGGTATTACATTAGTGGGACTAGTTGATGATAAGACTAAACTAGTGATGATAAAACTAAATGTTATCTTTTAATTGTGAGTTGATTGTTCTATATTGTAATGTTTAACTTGATCTAGGAGAGAATCTGGAGAAGAATATTCCAACTGCTGACTTTCATGCCACCTTGACCCTTTTGCTTCTTTGCAGTTTCAACTGCAAACCAAGAAGCACTCAGATGAAGTCTAGTACTGCTCAGTTTTAGTACTCAAATCACTTCAAGTATAGAGACATTCAATGAATCACTAATGACTGTACATTTAACTTACTGTTCTAGCTTGTTTTTCATTACACTAACTCACAGCTTGAACATAAATACTGCTCAAGGAGTTAAATGCTGATGCTCACTTTGACAATTTGTCATTCTCTCAGAGCTCTACAGTGGTCGTTTCTGCACTGCTGTTTCCAATTTCTTCAATGTTCCTTCTTGAAATGTATTTTGTTCCAATCTTGCAGTCTGCTTCTGAAGGCATCCCCATCAAAGATACTCAAGATCTTGAGATCACTTACACAAGAGATGAACAATGATATTACAACTGTTTTATTGTTCCCTCTTGTGTCCTCAATTTAGTCACCCATGCAAAGACAAAAGGCAAATAACCCTTTATACCAGGTAGAGACCTGCTTCCACTTCCCGTCTCACTACTACATAATTAGTTTCTTATCTAATCATGCTTTGCCTAGGAGTAACTGTTGTCTGTTGTAATTTGCACAACTCAGTTTGCAATGCCGCTTAATTTTGTATTGCCAGCCACACTTTGGTATACTTGTGCCAATCTATGATGAAAAGTTAAGTGAGCTAGGGCTTTTCTCTTTGGAGTGTAATACCGTGGTTAAGATTTCTACTGCAATGCTGTGCGTTAGTTTATATTAGCAGCTTTCTGTAAAAACAGTGTGCCATGCTGGGAAGTGTGTTTTGGCTTTGGCTGAAGATGAAGATACACACTGTCCAACATAGAAATGTGAGTCGGCCAATCAGGTTTATGCGATGTGAGAGAAAGTTCTAAAGGGTTGCAGAGAATAGTTCTCTGAAGGATAGTAGTCTGGTTCAGGAGCGGTGAGCGGGGCATAAGTGAAGATGCTGCAGAATGCCATTGGAAGGAGAGTCCCTGTTGCAAGAAGTGCTTTGTGCAAATAAATGCCTCCAAGGAGGAAGGGCTAATACTCCTGAGAAAGCCAGTTTGTTCGAGTTGCTCTTCAAGGGATGTTCAGAACGTGGTGTGTGCTTTCATGCAGACTGTGGGCCCAGTGCGGGAGTAAAAGCTGCCTCCAGTATGAGCACCATTCTGTGCACATTGGACTGGTTTAACTGTAACAGTTCCTTTTTTTTTTCTTTTTTTCTATTAACTGTTTGATAAAGGTGAAATTTATAAATATACTTCCTTTATAATTTTATGTGATGTAGGATCTGTTATTTCTAGCCAACCAATAATTGTGTATGGGCAGCATTTACACAAAATTCTTCCAAATTGAGATTTCTTTAATCGGAACAGCACAATGTTCCTGTATGGTTGAACCCCAAATCATACCGACCCTAAGTGTATATTGTTTATGAGAGGTTGTTCGCAGAACCGGCTAATGAGCCAAGTTCATATACGAGCCCGATGAGAGGGCTACAGGAGTAACGGAGGATGAGAAGCTTAGATAGAGAGGACAGCCATTTTCTGTTTCCCGGCTGGCAGAGGTCAATACCAGAGGACATCTGTTTAAGGTAAGTGGAGGAACGCATAAGGGAGATGTCAGAGGTAAGTTTCTACATAAAGAGTGGTAGATGCCTGGATTACACCACCAGGGGTGGTAGAAGGATATAAGAAAAATGCAGGATTCTGGGCTATGTAGGAAAAAGCTTTGAATTGGCCATTGGATCAGTACTGTGCCGTATTGCACTATGTTCTATTCTTAAATAATTTATATAAAATTAGCAGCTTTGGTATGAAGTTTTAAGTTGCCTCTTTGAACTGAACATTGTTGCTCTGCATATTGGTCATCCAATTCATGTCCTCAGTGTAAAGGAGACTACGTTGTAAATACCAAATGCAGTAGACTAGACTGAAGGAAATTCAAATTAATTCCCATCTCACTCAGGAGGATTGTTTGGCCATAAGACCGAGCAGCTGAATTAGTCCATCTGGCACATCGAGTCTGCTCTGCCATTCCATCATGCCTGATTTATTATCCCTCTCAACACCATTTTCCTTCCTTCTCCTCAAAACCTTTGACACCTTTACTAAATAAGAATCTATCACACTTTGCTTTAATTATACTCGGTAACTTGGCCTCCATAGCTATCTGTGGTATTGAAATCACACATTCACCTCCCCCTCCCCCCACCCCCCGTCCTGGCAATATTGAGACAGGCCAGGCTGGAAAGCTCGTCTACCAAGGCTATATGGGTGGAACTGAGGAATAAGAAAGGGATGACCATGTTAATGTTATTATATTATAGACCACCCAATAGTCAGCATGATTTAGAGGAAAGGCCCCTATGTAGTTGGAATGGAAGAGGTAAAATGGCAGATGTTGTCTGCAGTGCTATGGGAAAATACTGTAAGAATGGGTGTGACAACAGGGAATGAAAGAGGGCACCAGGGAATCATGAAGGGAATAATTCCTTTAAATTGCTAAACTGGAAAAGGGAAGGTATGTCTGGTGAAGGATGTGTGGAAGAAAGTGAAAATTGTAGAGGATGATCTGTTGAATACAAAGTCTGCTGTGGTGGAAGGTGGTGGAGGTGTTTAGGAGAAGAAATGAAAGCAGAGATGTGGAGAATTAGATGAGATGTAGTCAAGGACTCTGTAAACTATGATAGACAGGAGCCATGGTTTAGGAAGAGGGAGGACATTTTGGAGAAACCCTTGTCAACGGAGTAACTACAACAGCTTTGGAAAAACTGGTAGAATACTGGAAATAGTTGTGGGAGTCTGAAGACTCGTAATGGATATACTGCTGGGGGAACTTAACAGGTCAAGCAGTATCTGTATGGTGAAAGGAATTGCTGGCATTTTGGGTTGATGTTTAACACTAGCTTGGTCCCTGAGATTCAGAAACAGAAGGAATCAAAGATAGAAGGTAAAAGCAAGGTGGAAATTTTCAGGAAATGTAATGAAGGAGCACCAATACAGCAGTCAATAAATTGGAAGAAAAAATTGAGAGAAGGAGCCAAGGACTGAATTAAAGACTTTTCTGTGCAATCCACAAAAGGACAAGGGCCCATATGAGATCCATATATCTCAGATATATAGAAAGTGAGTGGAGTTGAAGGAGGCATTCTTCAAGGTGAGGCAAGGTCCTAAAGGATAGGAGAATAACTAAAGTTGTTCCTTTGTTTAAGGGCAATAGGAATAATCTAGCAAATTATAATCTAGTAAACTTTACATCCATTGTAGAAAAGCTATAAGCGAGGATTACTCACATTTGTAAAAGCATGGGTTTATTAGGGATAATCCGTATGGCTTCATGCAGGATAAGTCATACCTTACTAACTTATTTGGATATTTTATGGAGAGAACAGATGATTAATGGGTCTGGAGCAGTGGATGTTTTCTAAATGGACGTTAGTATGACATTTAACAAGATCTCTCATGGAAGGTATATCCAGATGATTAAGAAACATGTGATTCATGGTAAATGGATTCAAACTTAGCATTTAGAAATTAGTACAAGCCCCATTTCCAGAAAAGTTGGGATATTTTCCAAAATGCAATAAACACAAAAATCTGTGATATGTTAATTCACGTGAACCTTTATTTAACTGACAAAAGTACAAAGAAAAAAATGTCAATAGTTTTACTGACCAACTTAATTGTATTTTGTAAATATACACAAATTTAGAATTTGATGGCTGCAGCACACTCAACAAAAGTTGGGACAGAGGCATGTTTACCATTGTGTTACATCACCTTTCCTTTTAATAGCACTTTTTAATCATTTTGGAACTGAGGATACTAATTGTAGTAGATTTGCAATTGGAAATTTTGTCGATTCTTGCTTGATATAAGACTTTCAGCTGCTCAACAGTCCGTGGTCTCCGTTGTCGGATTCTCCTCTTCATGATGCGCCATACATTTTCAATAGGAGATAGATCTGGACTGGCAGCAGGCCAGTCAAGCACACGCACTCTGTGTCTACAAAGCCACACTGTTGTAGCCTGCGCAGAATGTGGTCTGGCATTGTACTGCTGAAATAAGCATGAACGTCCCGGGAAGAGACGTCGCCTTGATCGCAACATATGTCTCTCTAAAATCCTAATATACACCTCAGGGTCAATGGTACCTTCACATACATGCAACTCACCCATGCCGTGGGCACTGATGCACCCCCATACCATCACAGATGCTGGCTTTTGCACCTTTCGCTGATAACAATCAGGATGGTCGTTTTCATCTTTGGCATGGAGAACTCGACGCCCGTTTTTTCCAAAAACTAGCTGAAATGTGGACTCATCTGACCACAGCAAATGGTTCCACAGTTTTTCGGACTATCTGAGATGAGCTCGGGCCCAGAGAACTCGCCAGTGTTTCTGCATAGAGTTGATGTATGGCTTCCTCCTTACGTAATACAGTTTCAGGTTGCATTTCTGGATGCAGCGACGGACTGTGTTAAGTGACAATGGTTTTCCGAAGTACTCCTGAGCCCAGGTGGCTATAATTGTCACGGTAGCATGATGGTTTCTTAGGCAGTGCCGCCTGGGGGCTCGAAGATCACGTGCATTCAACAGTGGTTTCCGACCTTGCCCTTTACGCACTGAGATGTCTCTGAATTCTCTGAATCTTTTCATAATATTATGTACTGTAGATGTTGAAAGACCTGAATTCTCTGCAATCTTGTGTTGGGAAATGTTCCTTTTGAACTAACAATTCTCTCACAAATTTTGGCACAAAGGGGTGAGCTATGACCCATCCTTGCTTGCAAAGACTGAGCCTTTGATGAACGCTACTTTTATACCCAGTCATGATACCTCACCTGCTACCAATTAGCCTGCTTAATGTGGAGTCTACCAAACCCATGTTACTTGAATATTCTGAGCACTTTTCAATCTTATTTTAACTCTGTCCCAACTTTTGTTGAGTGTGTTGCAGCCATCAAATTCTAAATTTGTGTATATTTACAAAATACAATTAAGTTGGTCAGTAAAACTATTGAAAATCGTTTCTTTGTAGTTTTGTCAGTTAAATAAAAGTTCACGTGAATTAACATATCACAGATTTTTGTTTTTATTGCATTTTGGAAAATATCCCAACTTTACTGGAAATGGGGTTTGTAATTAGAAACAGGAATGTTTCTCTGACTAGAGGTCTATGACCAATGGTGTTACAGGGATCAGTGCTGGGACCACTGTTGTTTGTGAGATACGTAAATAATTTAGATAAATAATGTGGATGGTTGGTAGTTTTGCAGCCAGTACAAACATTTATGGAGCTGCAGACAGAGAAGAGGTTAGGAAACGATTCAGAAAGGTAAAGAAAAGCTGAAAATATGGACAGAGAAATGTTAGACAGAGTGTGAGGTGTGCTACTTTGGGAGGTCAAATATGAGGGGAAAGCCTATGGTAAATAGCAGGATATTTAGGAGCATTGATGTGCAGAAGGATTTTAGAGTGCAAGTCCATTGGTTTTCGAAAGCAGCAAAACAAATAGATAGGGAGGTAAAGGTATACTGCATCACAAAGTGTGCCTTCATCAGTTGGGCTACTGAGTATAAAAGTTGAGAAGACGTGACGTAACTGTATAAAATTTGGTGAGGCCACATTTGGCGTATGCATTCCATTCTGATTACCCTGTTATAAAAAGAGTGTGAAGGCTTTGGAGAATGTGCAGTAGAGTTTCACCAGGATGGTGCGTGGATTAGAGAACATCAGCTATAAGGAGATTTGGCAAACTTGCAATGTTTTCTCTGCAGTATTGGAAGCCAAGTGCAGACTTGATAGAAGTATATAAAATAATGAGAAGCATACATAGACTGAATAGTCAAAGCCATTCTCCCAAGATTGAAATATCAAGTACTGGAGAACATACAGTATGATGAGAGAGAAAAGTTTAAAGGAGATGTGCGAGGCAAGTGTTTTTACACAGGGTGTCACATGCCTGGAATGGGTTGTTGGGGTAGTGGTGGAAGTACATATGATCACAACTTTTAAGGGGCATTTCGGCAGGCATATGAGCATGCAGAGTAGAGTGATATGAATCATGCGCAAGCAGATGGAATTTGTTTAATTTGGTGTCAAAACCTGCAGAGACATCCTGTGCTGAAGGATCTGCGATGTACGTGATAATAAGTTCAGTCAGGCAAATGAACGTGTTGGTGGCGAGGAGTAACGCGGGCTTCCAAACTCTCAAAGTGAGATTAAAAGTAGTGGGATTGTACATCCATGATAAAGATTAGATATTTGTAACCAGTGAGTTGCAAACTTCATTTGTATCCTAATTTATTTAATTATTTTGTTCTGCTTTTACTACATCAAAAACTCTTTAAGAGATTTGAGGGAAAAATATTGTGTGAAATAAAAGCAGGTTGTGACAAATAATAATTCATCAATGATGGAATGGTGGAGCAGACTCGATGGGTCGAATGGCCTAAATGCTCCTAAGTCTTTTGTCTTATGCATATAATTAAGACTAAAAAGATGAAATATACATTGAAGTAATACGGCGGAATTATTCAGCATCAAAGCACTGTTCCCTGGGTAGACCAGCTGCATCTTGATAGATTTGTAAATAATGTGTTCTATTTGAATAATAATTCTTGTAAATTCTAAATTAAAATAACACCAATATATGCTAACACCAGGGTTGTTTTTCATAGTTCAAAGTAACAATTGCAAAGGAAAGCTAATATAAACATATCAACCAAACTGAATAAGATGTCTGAAATTTGCTTTGGTCTCTGATTATAATTTGCTTATGAATTAACTGATGAAATACAGTGAGCCTCAGATCTCTAAAATATTGGAGCATATTGTTTAATCTTGTTTTTGTTGGGTTAATTATATGTAACTTACTACTGAGAGCATGGCATATTGATGAGGATGACTTTAGTCATGCTGCCAGATTATGTAAGGTATTCACATGGAGCACACCAGGGTCCACTGAAAGTTGGAACACACTTGCGCATGTGCAAAATAACATGACATGTTTGAGAATAATTTATCAACATGAGGTAGATATTCTTCCAATCAGAAATGAGTAAGTTATATCCTTTACAAGACAAATAATATCCTTTGTATTCATCCAAAATTAGCTATTAGACATCTGTGCTAAATACCACCATGTATTATCTACTAACCTGGGGCTTGGATTTAGGCCAAAAGATCAATAAGAACAGTTGTACATCCTGACAACTCGAATTGATGGGTCTTAGTGTTGGCTGTAGCTGAGATGGATATTAACAAATGATGCAATAATATTCTGGGTTTTGATTTGCGTTCATTTCTGAACTGCTTAAAATAGAAATTGCATATAATACGAATTACAGTAAGTATTTCAGATATTGGCAAATGAGTCTAAAGAAAGAGGAGAAATTAAAAGGTGGTACTTACTGGTGGTGGAAACAGATTGCATAGTAAATTACAAAGGAGTATTCAGCATCAATTATTTGCTGGTTTTAAGTATCTAGTCTTGGATTAATATAAATTAAGATGAAATGGGAAAACTAAGTTACTAATATTAGATAACACTTAAGTTGATACAATCAATAAGACCACAAGTCAGGAGCAGAAGTAAACATTTGACCCATTGAAATTGGCCCACCATTCGAATGTGGCTAATTTATTTTCCCTCCAAACCCATTCTCTTGTCTTCTCCCCATAACCTTTGAAGCATTTACTAATTAAGAATCTATCATTAAGGCCTTAAGACCTAGGAGCAGAATTAGGTCTTTCATTGCATCGAATCTGCTCTGCCATTCCATCATCGCTGATTTATTATGCCTCTCAACCCCATTGTCGTGTCCTCTCCATATAACCTTTGATGCCCTGATTAATCAGGAACATATAAACCTCCACCTTAAAAATACCCATTGACCTGACCTGCACAGCTATCTGTGGTAAAGAGTTCCACAGATTTACCACCCTCTGGCTAAAGAAAATTTTCCTTTTCTCTGTCCAAATGAACATCCTTTAATTCTGAGGCTGTACCCACTGGTTAAAGAAAAATTTTGTCATCTTTGTTCTAAACAGATGACCCTCAATTCTGAGGCTATTCCCCAAATACAAGAAATTTCGAATCCACATCCACACTATCCCGAATTTCAATGTTTGACACATTCCAATGAGATCGCCTTTCATTCTTTTAAACTCAAGTGAGTACAGGTCCAGAGCTTTCAAACACTCCTCAAATATTAACACTTTCCTTCCTGAGATCATTCTCATGAGCCTTCTCTAAACTTACTCCAATGCCATGACATCCTTTCTTAGATAAGGGGCCCAAAATTTCTCACAATACTGACTGATGTCTTATAAAGCCTCAGCATCACATTCTTGCTCTAGTTCTCCGGAAATAAATGCCAACATTGTATTGGCCTTCCTTACCACCAATTAAATCTGCAAGTTAATTTTTAGGGAATTCTGAACAAGGCCTCCCATGACCCTCTGCACCTCTGAAGTTCGAAATTTTTCCTCATTTACAAAATAGTCCACACCTTTGATATTTCTGCCTAAATACATGACAATGCATACATTTTATTCCCTTACCTATTTCCCCAATCTGTCTAAATGCTTCTAAAGACAACCTACTTCCTCAACACTACCTTCCCTTCCATCTATCTTCATATCATCTGCAAACTTGGCCACAAAGCCATCAATTCCTTCATCTATTTCAATGACTTATAACATCAAAAAAGTGGTCCAAATACAACCCCTGCCGCACACCGCTAGTCACTGGCAGCCACCAGAAAAGGCCCCCTATTCCCACTTTTTTGCCTGCTGACAGTCATCTAATCTTCTATCCATTCTACTACCTTTCCCATAATATCATGAGCTCTCATTTTGTTAAGTAGCTTCATGTGCAGCACCTTGTCAAAGTCCTTCTGAAAACCTAAATGAACAACATCCACTGACTCTCCTTGGTCTATCTTGCCTGTTATTTCTTCAAAGAATTCCAACAGATTTGTCAGGCAAGATTTCCCCTTTTAAAAAAAGCATGCAGAATTTGGCGTATTTTATCATGTCCCTCCAAGCACTCCAAAGCCTCATTCTTAATAATAGACATTTTTACAACCACTAAAATCAGGCTAAATAGCCTATAATATCCTTTTTTCTGCCTGCCTCCCATCTTAAACAATGTAGTGACATTTGCAATTTTCCAGTCTTCTGGAACCAGTTCAGATGTCATGATTCTCGAAAGATCATTACAAATGCCTCCCCAATCTCTTCAGCCACCTCTTTCAAAACCCTAGGGTGTAGTCCATCTGGTCCAGGTTACTTATCTACCTTCAGACTTCTTAGTAATAGCAACAATACTCACTTCTGCCCCCTGACACTCTCACATTTTTAGAATTCTGCTACTGTCTTCCACAGCGAAGCCTGATGCAAAACACTTAAGTTCCTCTGCCATTTCCTTTTACCCCATGACTACCTGTCCAGCATCATTTTCCAGCAGTCCAATATCCACTCTCATGTCTCTTTTACTCTTTGTACTGTATATCTGGAAAATCTTTTTTATTCCCTTTTATATTATTGGCTAGCTTCCTTCATATTTCATCTTTTCTCTCTTTATGGCTTTTAGTTGCTTTCTGTTAGTTTTTAAAATCTACCCAGTCCTCCACCTTACCAGTAATTCTTGCTATATTATATTCACTTTTGTTTGCTTTTCTGCTGTCTTTGACTTCCCTTGCCAGTCATAGTTGCCTAGTCCTCCCTTTAGAATACTTATTTTTCTTTGAAATGTATCTTTCCTGTACCATCTGAATGTCTCCCAGAGATGCCTGTCATTGCTGTTCTACCATCATCCCAGCTAGTGTCCCCTTCCAATCAACTTCGACTTCTCTCTCATGCCTCTAAAATTCTCTTTACTCCACTGTAATACTAATACATCTGACTTTATCTTCTCCTTCTCAAACTGCAGTGTGAATTCTATCCTGTTATGATCACTGCCTCCTAAAGGTTCCTTTCTGTTAGGTTTCCTAAACAAATCTGGGTCATGACATAACACCCAATCCAGAACTACCATTCCCTTATCGGGTTAAGTCACAAGCTGCTTTAAGAAGCTATCTGATATATATTCTACAAATTCCCTCTCTTATGATCCAGCACAAACTGGAATTTCCCAATCTGTCTGCATATTGACATCCCCCAACACTATCATAACGGTGCCCTTTTGACATGCCTTTTCTGTCTCCCATTGAAATTTGTAGCCCATATCCTGACTACGGTTCGGAGTTCTGTATGTAACTCCCATCAGGATCTTCTGCACTTGCTGTTTCTTAACTGAAGCCACAATGCTTCTACATCTTCCAATCATATGTCACCTCTTCCTAAGGATTTGATTTCATTTTTTTCCATTAGAGTCACCCACCCACAATGCCTATCTGCCTGTCCTTTTGATACAATATGTATCCTTGGAAGTTCAGATCCCTACTTTATCTTTTATCAGCCATGACTTGGAGATACCTACACCCCACAATCTCTGTGCTACACGATCATCTGCCTTATTCTGTATTCTGCGTGCATCCAAATATAACACCTCCAGTCCTATTTTCCTCACCCCTTTTGATTTTGGCCCCCGATTACACTTTAACTCATCCAAATGACTGCAATTTCGCCCTGTCATCTGCCTGTCCTTGCTCACAGCCTGATTACACACTGCATCTATTTATATACCAACTGGCCCATCCTTAGCCCTATCACTTCAGTTCTTCACCCCCTGCCCAACAGCTCTAGCAAACCTGCCTGTGAGGATATTGGTCCCCTTCAGGTTTAGGTGTAGCCCACTCCTTTTGTACAGATCATACCTTTCCCAGAGGGATCCCAAAGATCTGAAACATCGCACTCTGCATAAATTCTTCAGCCGAGCATTCATCTTCCATATCCTCCTATTCTTACACTCACTTGTGCATGGCACAACCTGGAATCCTTACATTACTACCCTAAAGGTACTGCTTTTCATCTTTCTGCCTAACTTCCTATATTCTCTCTTCAGAAATTTATTCTCTTTACATTCTATCATTCATATCAATATCTACCATGACTTCCATCTGTTCACCTTTAGAATGCTGTGGATCTGATTCGAGACGTTCCTGAACCTGGCATCTGGGAGGCAACAAACCATCCGGGTGTCTCTTTCATGTCCACAGAATCTGCTGTCTAATTATGGAATCCCCTATCACTACTGTATTCCTTTTATCACCTCCTCCCTTCTCAATGACAAAGCCAGACTCAGTGCCAGAGTTGAGGTCATTGTGGCTTTTCCTTAGCCGTTGTTCCCCCCCCCCCCCCACCACCACCAACAGTATCCAAAACAGTATGCATATTATTGAGGGGAATAGCCACAGGGATGCTCTTCGCTGGCTGCCTATTCCCTGTTCTTCTCCAGACAGTGACCCAGGTACCAGCCTCCTGCAATTTTGGGGTGACTACCTCCACGTAGTTCCTATCTGTCACCTCCCCATTCTCCCATATGAGCCAAAGGACAACAAGCTGCTGCTCCAGTTCCTTAACATGGTTTCTAAGGAGCTGCAGCTCAATGCACTTAATGCAGAAGTAGTTTTCAGGGGAACTCCAGTATGTACAGGCCCAGAGCAATCAAACACTCCTCGTATGTTAAACCCTTCACTTTTGGGATTATTTTCATAGACCTGCTCTGGACCCTCTCCAGTGCTAGCACATATGGAGCCTGAAACTGCTTACAATACTTAAAATGCAGCCTGACTAATGCCTTTTAAATCCTTGGCATTACATCCTTGCATTTATATTCCAGCCCTCTCGAAATGAATGCCAACATTGAGTTCGCTTTCCTTACCACCAACTCAACCAGCAAGTTAACTTTTAGGGAATAGAACATTAAACATAGAATAGTACAGCACAGTACTGGCCCTTCGACCCACAATGTTGTGCTGACCCTTAAACCCTGCCTCCCAAATATCCCCCCACCTTAAATTCCTCCATATACCAGTCTAGTAGTCTCTTAAATTTTACTGGTATATCTGCCTCCACTACAGACTCAGGCAGATCATTCCACTCTCTGAGTAGAAAACCTTCCTCTAATATCCCCCTTCAACTTCCCACCCTGCACTCCCATTTAGAAAATAGTCTGTGCTTTTATTCCTTCTACCAAAATGCATGACTATATACGTCTCTGCATTTGTAATCATCTGTCACTTCTTTGCCCATCCTCTTAATCTGTCCAAGTCCTTTAGCAGACTCCCTGCTTCCTCAAGACTGCCAGCCCTCTACCGATCTATACCATCCACAAACCTGGCCACAAGGTCATCAATTCCATCTTCGCATCATTAGCATATAACATGCAAAATAGTGGAAACAACACCAATGCCTACAGAACAGCACTAGTCACTGGCATCTAAACAGGAAAGGTCCCTCTTTGCTTTCTGCTAGTCAGCTAATTGTCTGTCCAAGCTACTAGCTTTCCTGTAATACCATGGGCTCTTAATTTGTTTAGCAGCCTCATGTGCAGCATTTTGTCAACGGCCTTCCAAAAATCCAAGTGAACAACAGCACAGACTCTATATTGTCTATCCTACTGATTATTTCCTCAAAGAATTCCTACAGATTTGTCAGACAAGGTTTCCCCTTAAGGAAACCATGCTGACATTTATAGATTTGACATCTATTCATCCTGAGTAAAGTCACCTTCACCTTTTTGTTTTATCAGGTCTATTTGGCTGAAATTATTGATCACAGGGATACTTACTAGTATACTCATATCTGCCTGTAATTGGATGCAAAATCTACGTAATAACTTATCTAACCTTTATCTGATGGATTTCATTACTAAAGTTACCATAAAAACAATTTAAAGTACCAAATACTGAATGCCTGGTACTCAAAAAGATCATTGTGTATGTGTTTACATTCCAAAGAAACTCCAGTTCTACATAAAACTCTGCGGTGACCAATGATTAAAATGGCTCCCCATAAATGAATTAGCTCATTGTTCCCTGTTAAAATTCATTGATCTCCAAATCAAAATGAAGCAGCACAACACAGGGCAGATTGTTTGTTCTTTTTCCACACCCCCACAGTCTCCTTCCAATACCCATTTCCTTGCCATCCAACAGCAATGTTTTAAGAAGAGCAAGGTTTTGTTTCTGGGTATCCTGCTCAATTAATTGTCCTTTAGTCTGCACAAACACATACAGATTAGTTATTTAACATCTTGCTGTATGCAAATTAGCATTTGCTGTTGTTTACATAACAACAGTGACTACATGTCAAGAGTAATGTGTTGGCTGGAAAGTGATTTGGTATGCCTTGAGAATGTGAAATGCATTATAAATACTATGTTTTTTGTTTGCTTTGTGGTGGCTTCATTGGATCCTCGAGCTAAATTTGTATCATGTAAATGAAGCAAACACATTTAACAAAGTGACTTTTCTAAATTTGTGCTCCCAACAGGCACTGAAGAATTGTAACTTAAAGCAAATCACTGACTGGGCAATTTCACAAAATATTAGAAATTGAACATTAGACCGTAAGACTTGAAGACTTAAGAGCAGATTTAGGCTATGCAGCTCATCGAGTCTGCTCCACCAATCCATCATGGCTCAAACCAGATCCTACTCAATCCCATATAACTGCCTTCTCGCCATATCCTTTCAAGCCCTGACCCATCAGGGAACGATCAACTTCCACCTTATGCATACCCACGGACTTGGACTCCATCGCAGTCTGTGACAGAGCATTCCACAGATTTACTACTCTCTGGCTAAAAAAAATCCTCCTTACCTCTGTTCTAAAAGGTCGCCCCTCAATTCTGAGGCTGTGCCCTCTAGTTCTGGATACCCCCACCACAGGAAACATCCACTCCACATTCACCCTATCTAGTTCTTTCAACATTCGGTAAGTTTCAATGAGATCCCCCACCACGTTGTTCTAAATTCCAGTGAGTACGGGCCCAAAGCTGCCAAGCGCTCCTCAACTGTTAACTCTTTCATTCCCGGAACCATCCTTGTGAACCTCCTCTGGACTCTCTCCAATGTAGCACATCCTTTCTGAGATATAGGGCCCAGAACTGTTGAGAATACTCTAAGTATGGCCCGACTAGTGTTTATAAAGGCTCAGCATTATCTCCTTGCTTTTATGTTCTATTCCCCTTGCAATAAATGCCAACATTAGTGTCTATGGGTCCCATAGACACTCACTATCATTAGAAAGGGCCTCACACATACATGCATGCACGCGTGCACACGCACGCACACGTACGCATGCGCGCACACACACACACACACACACACACACACACACACACACACACACACACACACACACACACACACACACACACACACACACACACGCCCTTGCTCAGAACAGATTCCACTCTCACACTCTGACCCTCAGGGGAATGGGTGCCATGCACACACCGACCACTTGGAACGGCTTCCCGTAGCTTCGTCTCTCCCAAGGCTGCCCACAAGGCAGTGGAGTTATACACCCATAGCTGGGGATCTGGTTCATGAGCACCAGAGCATGTCCACATGCCGGCAGGCCTGCTTGCTATGTGTGCAGGGACCAGACCTCCTGCCTGTAGTTCAGCCTGAGTCCGCAAGGAGTTCCGTTCCCACATGGAGGCACTACATGAGGCTTGCTGTCGTAGAAGCTATGTACTGGCAGGGAGAGACTTACACATTCAGCTCTCCTTTTCACAAGACTGCTAACCAGTGGTGGCAGCTGAAAGTAAGACCGACAAGTACTACCCACTGCACTACCACCCGAGACATATCACAACCATTTTGACACCACCCTATCGATACCCTTCATAATTTGTATACCTCTATCAAATCTCCCCTCAATCTTCTATGTTCTAGAGAATAAAGTTATTACCTATTCAATCTTTCCTAATAAGTCAGATCCTCCAGTCCCAGCAAAGTCCTTCTAAATTCTCTGTAGTCTATTAATTTATTTACATTTTTTCTGAAGGTAGTTGACTAAACTGCTCAACGTTAGGCCTCACTAATGTCTTATACACCTTCAACATAACATCCCAACTCCTGTATTCAATACTTTGATCTATGAAGACCAATGAGCCAATAGTTTTTGTTACGACCCTATCTACCTGTGATGCCGCTTGCGACAAATTGTGTACCTGTATTTCCAAATCCCTTTGTTCTATCACTCTCCTCAGTGCCCTTCAGTTCACTGTGTAAGACCTACCCTGGTTGGTCCTCCCAAAGTGCAAAACGTTGCACAAGTCTGCATTAACTTCCATCCACCATTTTTTCAACCCATTTTTCCAGCTGATGCAGGTACCTCTGCAAGCTTTGATAGTCTTCCTCACTGTCCACTATAAACCCAAACATTGTGCAATCCACACATTTGCTTATCCAGTTAACAAAATTATCATCTAGATCTTCGCTATCGAATGACAAAAACAGTGGACCCTGTACCGCTCCTTGTGGCACTCCACCAGTCACAGATCTCTAGTCAGAGAGGTAACTATCTACAACTGACTTCCCCCACAAAGACAATGTCTAATCCAATTTACTACCTCATCTTAATGCCAAGCAATTAATCTTTCTTGACCAAGCTCCCATGCAGGACCTTGCCAAATGCCGTGCTGAAGTCAATATGGACAGCACCCACTGCCTTGCTTTCATCAGTTTTCCTGGTAACTTCCTGAAAAAACTCTGTAAGACTAGATAGACATGAGCTACCATGCGCAAAGCTATGCTGACCATCCCTAATCATTCCCTGCCTGGTCAAATACTTATATATCCGGTCCCTTAGGATACCTTCCAATAACTTTCCCACTACTGACATCAGGCTCAGCAGCCTATAATTTCCTGATTTATTCTTAGAGCCTTTTTTAAACAGTGGAACAACCAACATCAGCAATCGTCCAATCCTCATGGATCGCTATTGATGCTTTAACTATCTCGGTCTGCTAAGGCTCAAGCAAGTTCTGTACTTCCCTCCCACTGGGTCCAAAGGAACACCTTGTCAGGGATTTGTCATAGAAACATAGAAAACTTACAGCACAATACAGGCCCCTCAGCCCACAATGCTGTGCCGGACATGTACTTACTTTAGAAATTATCCACGGCCCTCTATTTTTCTAAGCTCCATGTACCTATCCAGGAGTCTCTTAAAAGACCCTATTGTATCTGCCTCCACCATTGTCACCAGCAGCCCATTTCAAGCACTCAGCACTCTCTGTGTAAAAAAACTTATCCCGACATCTCCTCAGTACCTACTTCCAAGCACCTTAAAACTGTGCCTTCTTGTGTTAGCGATTTCAGCCCTGGGAAAAAGCCTCTGACTATCCACACGATCAATGCTTCCCATCATTTTATACACCTCCATCAAGTCACTTCTCATCCTCCGTTGCTCCAAGGAGAAAAGGCCGAGTTCACTCAACCTATTCCATAAGGCATGCTCCCCAATCCAGACACCATCCTTGTAAATCTCCTCTACACCCTATCTGTAGCTTTCACATCTTTCCTGTGGTGAGGCGACCAGAACTGAGCACAGTACTCCAAGTGGGGTTTGACTAGGATCCTATACAGCTGTAACATTACCTCTCAGCTCTTGAACTCAATCCCACGATTGATGAAGGCCAGTACACCGTATGCCTTCTTAACCACACAGTCAACCTGCGCAGTTGCTTTCAGCGTCCTACGGACTCGGACCTCAAGATCCCTCTGGTCCTCCACACTGCCAAGAGTCTCACCATTAATACTATATTCTGTCATCATATTTACCCTACCAAAATGAACCACCTCAGACTTATCTGGGTTGAACTCCATCTGCCACTCTTCAGTCCAGTTTTGCATCCTATCAGTGTCCCACTGTAACCTCTGACAGCCCTCCACACAATCCACACCACCTCCAACCTTTGTGTCATCAGCAAATTTACTAACACAACCCTCCACTTCCTCATCCAGGTCATCACGAAGAGAAGGGGTCCCAGAACAGATCCCTGAGGCACAGCCTAATTAGACTCAAGCCTGCAAATTCCTTTACCTCTTGAATCTGTAAATGTGTCATGACTTTGACTCACTTCTATATACTCTGTGTGCATCTCCCGAGTAAATACCGATGCAAAAAATCAATTTAAGAGCTCCCCCATCTCTTTTGGCTCCATGTGTAGATTACCATTCTAATCTTTCAGGGGGCCAATTGTATTCCTTGCAATCCTTTTGCTCCTAATTTATCAGTGGAAGCCCTTAATATATTCCTTTACCTTAACTGCGAGAAAAACCTTGTGCATACTTTTAGTCTTCTTGATTTCTTTGTTAAGTGTCCTCTTGCATTTCTTATACTCCTCAAGTACTTGGTTTGTTGCTACCTGCCTGTACATGTGTAACCCTCTCACTGGGCTCATATGCAAACTTGGCTTGATTGCTAACTTGGCTAACAGCTACGTTACTCAATGATGAGAGGGCGACCTTTCATAAACAATATTTGTCCAGGATCAGTATGATTTGGGGTTCAACCAAATAGGAATTGTGTGATGTTCCGATTAAAGAATCCTCAGTTTGAGCTAATGTTGTGTAAATACAGCCCATGCAGAATTGTCAGTCAACACAAAGTAACAGATTGTATACTGCATAAAATTATAAAAAAAAGTATCCTTACTAATTTCATCTTTATTGAACAATTAACAGGAAAAAGAAAAGAAAAGGGCCTATTATGGTTAAATCAGGCCAATTTGTACATAGCCATTGGTACTCATTTCTTCCAAAGCAGGGTGTTTTAAAGTGTATCTCTCACTCACATGCTGAACCCATGGTCTGAGTGAGAAACACATGCCACATTTTCAAACTCCTCTCAAAGATCATGTCGAGCAAACTGGCTCACTCTCTCAGGAGTACTGCCCTTCCTCCTTGGAGCCATTCACCAGCACAAGGCACTTCTTGCATTGCGGACTCTCCTTCCAATGGCATTCTGTGGCATCTTCCCTTCTGTCCTACTCTGCAGCTCCTCCAAAAGTCCCCAAACCATACTGCTGTCCATACTCCTTCCAATGGCATACTCCTGTCCATACTCCTTCCAATGGCATACTCCTGTCCATACTCCTTCCAATGGCATCTTCCCTTCTGTCCTACTCTGCAGCTCCTCCAAAAGTCCCCAAACCATACTGCTGTCCATACTCCCTCCACCCTGCTCCCTCTGGAACTTCCTCCAAACCTCATCATCCTGATTGGCTGACACAATAATCCCAAATTGAACAACAAGGTTTTGTATCTTTAGCCGAAACCAGAACATTCTACCAGCAGGACTCACTAATTTTGCAGAAAACTGCTTAAATGAAATAACTACAACATAGCAGCAGTAATGTTAATCAGGACATTACACCTGCTATGCACCTCCTTTCTTTTCTTAACCAGGGCCACAATATCTCTCACAAACTAAGGCTCCTTAATCTATTTATCCTTGTTTTATTTTATTCTGACAGGTACATACAAGTTTTGTACTCTCACAATTTCACTTTTGAGAACCTCCCACTTATCAGGTACAATGTTGCCAGAAAACGGTCTGTCCCAGTCCACACTTGCCAGATCCTGTCTGAGATCATCAAAATTGGCCATTCTCCAATTTAAAATCTTAACCCAAGGACCAGACCTAACTTTTTCCACAATTCCCTTCAGACGAATGACATTATGATCACCAGATGCAAAGTGTTCCTCTACACAGACTTACGCCACCAGCCTTTTCTCATTCTCATATAGGAGAGAAAGATTAAGGAAACTTTCCTGAGCATATTCGACAAACTCTATCCCATTTAGTCCTTTTACAGTATGGGAATCCCAGTCAATATGTGGAAAGATAAAATCACCTATTATGACAACCTTAAGTTTCTTGCAACAGTTTATACCTCTCTACAATTTGTTCTCATAAATCCCGCAGACTGTTGGGTGGAATATAGTATGGCCCTATTAGCATTATCACACCTTACTTTTATTCCTCAATTCCATCCATAACACCTCATTAGATGAGTTTTCCATTCTGTCCTGACTGAGCACTGCTGTGACATTTTCCCTGACATGTACTTCCACACCTCCCCATTTAAACCCTTCCATTCTGAACCATCTAAAACAAAGGGACCCCAGAATATTGAGCTGCCAGCCTTGCCCTTGCTGCAACCAAGTCCCACTCATGGCTACAATATCATAATTCCGTGTGTTGATCCATGCCCTGAGCTTATCTGCCTTTCCTACAATGCTTCTTGCATTGAAATATATGCAATTCAGAACGTTAGTCCCATCGTACTAAATCTTGTGATTCCTGACTTTGTCTGACATCTTTTGGAGAGAGAGGGCGAACATCTAGATTTCTTGGTACATGGAAATAGTATGTTTTGGCAGATAAATGTGTGTCTGAAAAGCTGGTGCACAGAGCAGGGCTTCAGGTTCTGTGATCATTAGGATCTCTTCTGGGGGAGGTATGACCTGTTCAAAAGAGAGGGGTTGCATATGAAACTGAGAGGGACCAATATTCTAACTGGCAGGTTTGTTAGAGCTGTTGTGGATGGTTTAAACTAATTTGGCGGGGGGGGGGGGGGTGGCGGGGAGGGCGGTGGGAACTAGAGTGAAGGGACTCAGGATAGGGCAGATGGTAACAAAGGAAAGATAGCATGCAGTCAGACTGTCAGGAAAGGCAGGCAGGTGATGAGACTTATCTGCAGCCAACAGGCTGAGAATTAAAACATTAGGGATACAGAATCAGGAAGGATAGCAAATGCAGTACTCAAGGTGTTGTATCTAAATTTGTGCAGTATAAGAAACAAGGTGAATGATCTTGTTGCATGATTAAAGATGGCCAGGTATGATGTTGTGGCCATCACTGAATCATCGCAGAAGGATGGTTATAGTCGAGAGCTGAATGTCCAAGGTTACCCACTATGTTGGAGGGATAGGAAGGTAGGTAGAGGGGGTCGTCTGGCTCTACTGGTAAAGAATGGCATCAAATCAGTAGAAAGATGTGGCATAGTATCAGAAGATGTTGAATCCTTGTGGACTGAGTTAAACTGCAAGGGTAAAAGGATATTGATGGCAGTTATATACAACCCTCTCAACAGTGGCTGGGAGGTGGACCACAGATTAAAATGGGAAAAAGAAAAGGCGAGTCAAAAGGGCAATGTTATGGTAGTCATGGAAGATTTTAACATGCAGGTCGATTGGGAAAATCAGGTTGGTAATGGATCTTAAGAGATTGAGTTTGTTGAATGCTTAAGAGATGGCTTTTTAAAGCAGTTTGTTGTTGAACCTATTAGGGGATCAGCTATACTGGATTGGGTGTTATGTAATGAACTGATGGCGATTAGGGAGCTTAAGGTAAAGGGACCCTTAGGAACCAGTGATCACAATATGACTAAGCTCAATTTAAAATTCGATAGGAAGAAAGTAAAGTCTCATGTAACAGTATTTCAGTGGAGTAAGGGAAATCACAGTGGTATGAGAGAGGAGTTCGCCTAAGTATATTGGAAGGAGCTGCTGGCAGGGATGTCAGCAGAACAACAATGGTGTGCGTTTCAGGGGAAAAAAAATAAGGAAGATGCAGGGCATATGTATTCCAAAAATGAGGAAATACTCAAATGGTAAAATAGTACAACCATGGCTAACAAGGGAAGTCAAAAGTATTGTAAAAGCAAAAGAAGGTGCATACAACAAAGCAAAAATTAGTGGGAAAATAGAGGACTGCAACGTTTTTATAAACCTACGGAGAGAAACTAAAAAATCATTAGGAAGGAAAAGACAAAATATGAAAGCAAGCTGGCAAATAATATCAAAGTGGATAGTAAAAGCTTTTTCAAGTATGTTAAAAATAGAAGAAATATGGGAGTGGATATAGGACCGCTAGAAAAAGAGGGAGGCATAATAATGGGGGACAAGGAGATGGCTGATGAACTAAGTGAGTATTTTGCATCAGTCTTCACCACTAGCAGGAAGACACTAGCAGTATGCTTGATGTTGTAGTGTGTGAAGGAAGAGAAGTGGGTCCAGTTACTATTACAAGAGAGAAGGTGTTCAAAAAGCTAAAAGACCTAGAAGTACATACGTTACCCGGACCAGAAAAAACTGCACCCTAGGGTTCTGAAAGAGGTAGCATTAGAGATTGTGGTGGCATTAGAAATGATCTTTCAAAAATGATCTTTCAGAAAACTGAAAAATTACAGATGTCACTCCACACTTTAAGAAAGAAGGGAAGCAGCAGAAAGGAAATTATTGACCAGTCAGCCTGACCTCAGTGGTTGGGAAGATGTTAGAGTCAATTGTTAAGGAGGAGATGATGGAGTACTTGGTGACACAGGACAAGATAGTACAAAGTCAGCATGGTTTCCTTCAGGGAAAATTCTGCCTGACACACCTGTTGCAATTCTTTGATGAGATTACACGTAGGATAGATAAAGGGGATGCTGTGGATGTTGTATATTTGGACTTCCAGAAGGCCTTTGATAAAGTGCCAAACATGAGGTTGCTTACCAAGTTAAGAGCCTGTGGTATTACAGGAAAGTTACTCACCTGATTAGAGCATTGGCTGATTGGTAGGAGGCAGCAAGTGGAATAAAA
The DNA here is from genome assembly GCF_030144855.1 of Hypanus sabinus. NCBI lineage: Eukaryota > Metazoa > Chordata > Chondrichthyes > Myliobatiformes > Dasyatidae > Hypanus > Hypanus sabinus. Next base: position 95,654,346 of record NC_082711.1, on the reverse strand, counting down.
GGATCCTTTTCTGGTTGGCTGCCAGTGACTATTGGTGTTCCGCAGGGGTCAGTGTTAGGATCACTTCTTTTCATGCTGTATATCAATGATTTAGATGATGGAATAGATGTCTTTTTTGCCATGTTTGCAGATGATATGAAGATTGGTGGAGGGTCAGGTAGTGTTGAGAAAACAGGTAGGATGCAGAAGGACTTAGACAGATTAGGAGAATGGGCAAGAAAGTGGCAAATGAAATACAATGTTGGAGAATACATGGTCATACATTTTGGTAGTAGAAGTAAATGTGTGGAATATTTCCTAAATGGGGAGAAAATCCAGGAATCTGAGATGCAGAGGGACTTGGGAATCCTTGTACAGAACACCCAGAAGGTTAACTTGCAGGTCGAGTTGGTGGTGAAGAAGGCAAATGCCATGTTAGCATTCATTTCAAGAGGTCTAGAATACAAGAGCAAGGATGTAATGCTGAGGATTCATAAGGCACTCGTGAGGCCTCACCTTGAGTATTGTGAACAGCTTTGTGCCTCTCATCTTAGAAAAGATGTGCTGGCATTGAAGAGGGTCCAAAGGAGGTTCACAAAAATGATTCCAGGAATGAAAGGGTTATCATATGAGGAACATTTGATGGCTCTGGGTCTGTACTTGCTGGAATTTATAAGGATGTGGGGAGATCTCATTGAAACTTTTTGAATGTTGAAAAGCCTAGACAGAACAGATGTGGAAAGGATGTTTCCCATGGTGGGAAAGTCTAGGACAAGAGGGCACAACCTTAGGATAGAGGATTGCCCTTTCAAAGCAGAGATGTGGAGAAATTTCTTTAGCCAAAGGGTGGTGAATTTGTGGAATTTGCTGCCACATGCTGCTGTGGAAAACAGGTCATTGGGTGTACTTAAGGCAGAGATTGATAGGTTCTTGATTGGACATGGCATCAAAGTTACAGGGAGAAAACTGGTAACTGGGTAAAGGAGGAGAAAAAGAAAGCATCATCCATGATTGAATATTGGAGTAGACTCGAAGGGCCAGGTGGCCTAATTCTGCTCCTATGTCTCATGGTCTTAACAACATTTGTTTCCACAACCCCTCCACTATCTGTTCTGGCAATCTGTTTCCCATCACCTTGCAACTCTAGTTAAAACACACCCGCCCCACTCCACCCCAGTGCAGTACTAGCAATCATATTGCTAGAATGTTAGTTCCCCTATTCTTCTCTACTGGTCCTACTTTTACTAAAAGAGAGCCCAATGATCCAAAAAGCTGAAGCACTCCCTCCTGCACCAACTGCTTAGCCATGTGTTAAACTTCCTATCTGTGGTATGACTAGCTTGTGGCATGGGTAGCTGTCCTGACTTCGCAACCCTGGAGGTCATCCTTTCCTTTAACATAGCACCTAGCTTTCTGAACCCACTTTGCAGAACCTTGTCCTTCTTCTTACCTATGTTATTGGTATCTATATGGACCCAGACCTTTGTCTGCTTACTGTCTCTCTTAAGAAAGCTGAAGACTCAACTCAAGATGTCCTGGACTCTGATACCTGGTAGGCAACATACCATCCAGGAATCTAGTTCTCATCCACAGAACTCCTTTCTATCTTCGGCCCCAGAGCCACAATTAGTGCCAGAGACCTGGCTGCTGTGACATGTCTCTGCTAGGTCTCACTACCCCACACCCCCGCACCAACAGCATCCAAAGTGGTATATCTGTGGGATGGCCACTCAAGTACTCTGCACAGGCTGTTTAACCTCTTTCACCCTCTGACTCGCATCCAGTTTCCTGTGTCCTGTACCTTGGGTGTAACTGCTTTAAACGGTTATGTTTTAATAAAGACAAGCTTTCGGTGGGATTTAACATTAGCACATATTTATTTTTAGGATATTCTAGCCATGGTTTCTAGCTCCACACTGAGTGTATGTGACCAGCACCCCCATGTTACTTCTGATTCCAGGTGAACTGCCTGCATTTCCCACTGGCATCTGACGTTCTATATTATGTGCACACATGATAACATATCTTCCCGCCTTACAAAAAAAAACAAACACAATACAATGTCCTTATAAACCTACAACAAGCTGTAATGCTTTATGACAAAGTTATTGACATTTACTACAATTGTATTGAGCAAATACGATCCCTTTCCACTCAACAACTCTCAATCAGTCTCTGAGGTGGCTTCATGATCCTTTTGGTCTACTTTTTCTCGCCACAGGTATATTGCTTTCACTTGTTCTGTTATTAGTGTCTTTTTGAGAACTCTGATCAACATATTTCTTTCTTTCACATTTTTCTGCCAAGCTCCTATCTGTTTGTCTCCATAATTCACTCCATGTACATCATAATAGAGCCCTGGACTACATCCATGTGATCAGTGGGTCTTTGCAAATGTTTCAGCTGAATGAATCTCAATTCATGGAGCTCCTTCTGTTGGCTGCTTATCGTAGATAGCAACTCGTGCTGTTTTGCATTGAACTGGTGCTGCTGTTTTGACCTTGAGTTCTGTGTGATCTCCCATCTTCCTTTTTATTTTTCCTTTACAACTTCAGAGAGGAGCATGGAGATATTTTAGATTTTCACTTTAAGTGGAAGTCAATGAGAGGCAGATTTTGAACTGCAGCTGCATGATGTGGAAGCAAGACTGGCCACTTCTTCATCGTGATCACTCTGTTCAGTACCGGCATCCTGACTGTTATGCTGGTGTAACTGGTACAGATGTCTATGCAAAGTGGAGTTCTTGTGCTTCTCCTGCATAACCTCTCTAGAGCTCTTGTCAATGCGGTTACAATGTTCTCAGGTTACATCAGGTAAGCATTTGAACCCCTCAAAGACATCTGTGTACTCTTCCGTGAGTGTTGTATGGTCATCATTCATCTCTGAAGCCACTGTGAAAAATCTTTCCACCAGGTTCAGCTTTACATATGCACTCAGTCCTAATATCAGCTGTACTCTTATTTCAACAATCAGTAGTTGTGTCTTTAGGTGCGGCCCCTTGTGCTTGAATATCACTGTACAGCCCACTTTTACTGGTACATTCTCTAGACAGTCAATTTAATGTCACTGGGTAAATCTCGCTCTTTACTTTGAGAGTCTTGAAATCACCTATGGATAATAGATTCATTGATGTCAAGCTTGAATGGAATTATTGTCTTTTTCATAGTCACTGGAACGATTCATTCTGTGTTACCAGTATCAGCAGTCTGCATCAGATCTACAAAGATTTCCTCCATTTCCTCAGCAACCATGTGTGTCTTATTCTTGGTAACCCCAGCTTTGCAGCACTTTTGCAAAATGATGCTTCTTTCCACAATTATTGCAGGACTATCCATAGGAGGACATATTTTTGGAATGTGACTATCTCCACATTTGCTGGTTGAGCCTAACTCTCTGCTTCACTATTGCTTTGGGAAGTGCCTTGTGCTCTGTCCCTCTGTTTTCACAGCATTCACTGTTGTTTCTGTCCTGTGCAGCTCCTTGGCTTGTGCTTGTGTGGTCTCTGCTGCCCTATGTATATCCATAGACTTTTCCAGTGTTAAATCTTTTTCAAGGAGTGGGCTTTCCCCAAGTCCATTATCTAGGGTTCCACAAACATTTTTGTCTCTAGCTAGCAAGACTCTCAAATTTCCAAACTCACAGGAACTTACTCAGTGTGTGAAGCTCAGCTAAGAATTAGTCAAAGCTAAGATCTTGTTTCTGGTCACAGGAAAAGAAATTACATCTTTCAAACATGATGTTTTTACCTGGGACTAAATACTCATCAAATTTTGTCATCAGAGTGTGCATTGTCAGGGCTGTCTCATCAATTTGAAAGATGTTATAGATGTCCAAAGCATCTTTGCCAATTACATGTAGAAAGATAGACGCTTTCAATTTTTTTAAACACACCTCCAGCTTTGTTCGCATCCAAATACATATTGAAACGCTGTTTGAAGTGTTTTCAGTTGTCAGTTAGATTGGTGGTAAACTGCATAGGGATGGGAGGATTTAGCTTATCCATTACAGAATTTTTGGGCTGTCACTTGAATCTCTCTCAGGACTCAACATGCTCTCTGGCTGGCAGCTTCTCTCCATTGGAATCTAGTGTCTCTTTCTTAATTGCTCGGGGTACATTTGATCCTCATGCTAACTTCTGACACCTCGTTGTTTGTTCTTAATAACAAAAAACTTTGCATTGTTTTGAATGCTACCACATATTTACTTACAAGATGTGCCAGTTATGGCTTCTAGCTCCAAACTGAGCACTTGCGACCAGCACCCCCATATCACTTCTGGTTCCGGGTGAACCACCAGCTTTGCACACTGGGAACTGAAGTTCTGACACATAATAACATAGTAACTACCTCTCTATATATCTTGTCTATCACCCCTCAGCCCCCCAAATGATCTGGATTTCATCCAGTTCCAGCTCTAACTCATTAATGCGGAGTGTTAGAAGCTGTAGCTGTATGCAGTTCTTGCAGGTGAAGTTGTCAAGGACACTGGAGGTCTCCCTGCCTTCCAGAGAGGCAGGAGATGAGGTAAGGAATCCTCAGGCCAAACGAAACATCCTTAATTGTGTATCCAGTATTGCAACCATGGAGTTTACGGTGAACTTCGAAGCCCTAAACCAACATGAATATGTGTAGATTCAAGCAGTCTTAGCAGACCAGGAGCAGTAGATTATTAGCTGTCATTATTATCATTAAAGCCTTAGCAACCTATGGTTCTTCCTAGTCTTCAAGACTACATCCCAAATTCTTCTAGCCACTGTGCTCATGCCACTTAACTGACTTTTCTTCTGCCCTACCCCTATGACAGTCTTGGTTCAGGCACTGGCACCTCATGGGATACCAGGCTTGTCCACGCTCAGTTTCTGCAGTACAGGCACCTTGTGCAGTGCTAGTATTGAGCCTGGCCTGGCTTCAATGCTGGAAGCACAGGTGATGTCAAACCTATTTGTCAATCAGTCTCTGCAGTGTTGGAA